>NC_084492.1:32200322-33595322 GCF_030035675.1 Rhineura floridana
CACAGCTAGGTTCTATTCACAGTAAACTCATTAAAATTAATAGGCATGTCTCAATTAGGTCCATTAATTTCAGTGGGTCTACTCTGAGTAGAGCTTAGTTGGATACAACTTATTAATGAGTTCCTGTGCAGAAGTCTCTTTGTGATCAACAGTTAAACAGTTAAAACACCAAATAACAATTTAACTAGAATTTAAGAAATCAACTTCCCCTAAAATTCTAGACAAAAGCAATGTTCCTCAAGACTTAAACAACCCCAGCAAAAAATAGAAAGATGATAAAAAGATGGTAGCAATTATAAAATTCTTAGAAACAACTAAAACTTCTAGATTGCTTTAAAAAAATGCCTAGAAAAAAGAAATATATTTGATACTGAACAGATTGTAAACTGGCACCACGTGTATGTTCTGATGCAATCTGTGGTCTTTTGTACTGGACAATTCCTAATCTGACTGACTTTGAAAGAACATCCTGAAAGACTATGTTGAAAGAAGTCTGTGGAAGTTGGAAGCTGACAACCCTGCTCACACAACATTCCTTTCTATCACTACTCAGAAGTAAGTCCTATTGATTCAGTGGGACTTATTCCCAGGTATGAGGATTGCAATCTTCATGCATTTTAGTTTGTTTGGATCAATGGAAACTGGTGGCTCCAATGTCAGTGAGGCAGTGAATCAAGGTTTAAGTCCGAATTTGCAAGAAGCTGTTTAAGGTGCTGGACCTACTTTGGAATCCACTGCTTTGGATTCATTCTTATGACAATTTCTTTGGAGCAAATATAATTGAACTTAGTAGGACTTGAGATATAACTGAAATCAAGGTCTCATTGACTTCTACAGACCTTACTTCCAGTAAATGACAGGGCTGTTATTGAGATTTCTTAAGAACATTACGTGGACGGCCCCATCATTTCTGAGTTCACTTACACGGACTTGGAAGTAAGTTCTGTGGAAATCAGTGGGGCTTGAGAGAAAAGGCCACTCCAAAGGTTGATCCTAATATTTGGCCAAGGGGTGTAGATTCATGAGCAACTACTCTCATGTAGGTGCACCACATGATTCATAGACTCCAGTCAAACTGCATAGAGTTCTGTTTTGTATACTAGTGATGGGGCAGAAATTAGATTCAGTTCACATTTAAATCCACACTTTCCAAAACAATACGAGAACCAGAACACAGCAATCCTTTGAAATTTCCACTTATATGAATTCTGCAATGCAGTTCCCCAACCAAGCAGTGTTTACAAAAGTGCATCTATTAGGGGAAAGTATGTACAAAATGAATATCTTGGTGAAAATAATTTACAAAATTGCATTATATTAGGATAAATTGCTTGCAAAAATGTGTGCATTAGTCAAAACTGCATACAAAAATGTATTTATTAAGAAAAATTCACACTAAAATGCTGGTAAATTTTCAAGAGTTTGTTTTTGTTCTTAAAAAAACAAAATCGCAAATTGCTGCAGGAATGTGGAAAACTGAATATAAGATTAGAAAAATGAGAAACTCAGAGAACTGAAAATGAAAGATCATTCCATCCCAAACACATGCATATACCTTTGCAAACAAGCACACCAGCAGTGTAGTGGCAAATTCAGAAGTGAAGGGTCCCTTCATGATAGTCACAGCCAAGCCTCTCTGTCTTTTTTTGCTGCTGGGTTGAGAATGAGATTCTTGTTAATGCCTTCTCCCAGAATAACAGATGTCCCTAGGAGCCAATAACTGAAAATACTGAAAACAATCTTCTTGGTGGCTGACTCCTATCACTCTGATTGGCTCCAATTAGCAGGAAAGGACAAGGAAGCATGTTAGAAGACTCTTCTCAGTGGCTCACACTCTCCCCTTTCAAGCTGATTGGCTCATAGGATGCTGGAGACATTGGGCCCCTGCTCCCAAAAAAGTAAGGCGTCTAAGACCTCCTGAGACCCTAGACGACTACACCACTGGTCCACACTCAATGTGCGGTTGATGATGTCTGCTCCAGGAAGTGTGTCCCTAATTTCTTTCATTGCATTGATACTGTTTATGTATATACTGTGTAATATAATGGGCTTTTGTCTTTGGAATAATGCTACAAGTTTCCTAAAGCAGGCAGTTACTTAATTCAGGATTTTTTTTTACCATTAGACTCCTCAATCAACTCACCTGGGTATTATTTTCTATTTCTTTTTAAGGTAGCATCACAAGAAAATAAAGGCTATATTGTGAAATAGAGAGTTAAGACGTCCTTATATTGTTGAGATGGGTTATATGTTGTTGTTTGGTGCTGGGAAGAATAGAACCAGAAATGGACTTAATTTATTCATTAAGAATGTCATTTTGTAAAGCTCTGGACAGACACACCCAAGTTACTCTAAGGAGTGCATGCAGGAAGACTGCCCATAGAGACCAATTCAGAGAAGCCAATGAAACATCTGTCATCACTTACCGATTTAGCATTGACATCAATGCCTGTTTTGGTGACCATCTCTGCCATCTCAAGATTGCTGTGCTTCACTGCCCAGTGCAGAGCTATCTCGGAATTAAAGAACAGATTGTCGGTCAATGAGGGTTTTTTAAAAAAACATTTAGCATGTTAATCAGTTTACTGTCCTCAAATTTCTGGGAAATATTTTTCCTGTGAGATGGCTAACAAAATCATTGCCTGTGAATAAGAATGGTGTTTAAGTCAACAATTCTTTCCCTGTGCCAGCAAAGTCAAGTGATTCTATCCATCTATGCTAATTAATTTCATCCCAGAAGAATTTTTTTTTACATGTCCCTAAGCCATAGTTGAGCGGCAGAGCACATGCTTTGCATCTTGGCAGGTTCAATCTCCAGGGCAGGCTGGGAAAGACTCCTTTCTGATACGTAGAGAGCTACTGTCAGTCAGAGTATACAGTACCGAACTAGATGGACCCATGGCCTGACAAGGTATAAGACAACTTATACCATAGAAAATGCCACCTGGTACAGTATTTCCATGAGGTCCCAGAAAATGTTTGACTAGATCCAGCCTTTGAACAAAGGGGATTTGCTGGCTTAACTGATGTTGGGCTATATACCTGGTGGATTTATGCAACTCCTTTTGCAAAAACATTAGAAACTGATCACACATATCAGTCTTAACAATTATTCCAATCTTTGAGCAAAAGAGCTACCATTGCCACAGGAATTCCCATAATCAAGAATTGGAAGAGTCATTTATTTTCTACCTGTGTCGGTAGAAGATATTCCTCACCAACATATTTGACTGTGTTGTTTATGAGAACATTCTGAATATTAGGTTACAGCCAATGTTAGTTCTAATCCAAGTAGACCCATTGAAATTAATGGACTTGACTACCTTAGGTCTAATAATTTCAGTGGGTCTACTGTGAGCAGAACTTAATTGGATACAACCTATTATTATGAGTAATACAGTTATTCCTCTGTGTTTCTGTGCACTAGTCCAACTAACAGGAATTGGATATTTTCTCTGACATTATCACAGAAGAGATTTATCATACTATGGCAACTTCTGCTTTGGTGTCTCCAAAGCAACAGGAAAAATACTCTGACAGCAGTGTGATATAGTGGTTAGAGTGTCGGATTAGGACGGGGGAGACCTAGGTTCAAATCCCAAAGCAGTCAGGAGACTCACTGTGTGAGCTTGGGCCAGTCACCATCTCTTAGCCTAACCTACCTCAAAAGGCTGTTGTGAGGATAAAAGGGGAGGGTGAGAGAATAAACTGGCTGATTTCCTTAATGAACTTTAGTTTTACTTTCTTAGTTTTACTCAGTTTATGCATTGCTTCACACTGCCAGAAGTGTTTTACAGGGACAATAATATGCAAAAGAAATAATATATGCTAAAAGATCCTTTAAAATAGTACAGATAAACCTAAATAGTTCATCCACAATGGCAGAATAAAAAGGTAAAAGTCATTCACATATCATAGATCATAATCAAGTATTTGATTCTACTCATCAGTCATCGTGCAGCTGTTACTCTGTGTGGTTCCTGTGTGTGTTTAATTCTTTACTGCCTGGAATCCTGAGAACAGTAGCTTGGTGAGATGCTGGGAGTCCTCTAGTGGTTCCCCAAACTATAATACCCAGGGTTCACTGGGAACTGAAAGAGAGAATGAAAGAGAGAATGAATACACACCTTTTGTGAAAGGGTTTTATTCCTTTAGTCAGTGGTATCTCTCTTCTTCTTCTTCTTCTTCTTCTTCTTCTTCTTCTTCTTCTTCTTCTTCTTCTTCTTCTTCTTGTTATATCCCACCTTTTCATCCAGTAGGAGCCCAAGGTGGCAAACAAAAGCACCAAAAACACTTTAAAACACATAATAAAAACAGACTTTAAAATATATTAAAACAAAACCACCATTAAAAACATATTAAAACAAAACATCTTTAAAAACATTTTTAAAAGCTTTAAAAAAACATATTTTTCAAAAAAAAGGTTAAAAAACATATTAAAAAGCAATTCCAACAGAGATGCAGACTGGGATAAGGGCTCTACTTAAAAGGCTTGTTGAAAGAGGAAGGTCTTCAGTAGGCACCAGAAAGATAACAGAGATGGTGCCTGTCTAATATTTAAGGGGAGGGAATCCAAAGGGTGGGTGCCACTACATTAAAGGTCCATTTCCTAAGTTGTGCGGAATGGACCTCCTGATAAAATGGTACCTGCAGGAGGCCCTCACCTGAGCAGCGCAGTGATCGACTGGGCATATAAGGGATAAGACGGTCTTTCAGATAACCTGGTCCTGAGCTGTATAGGGCTTTGTACACCAAAACTAGAACCTTGAACTTAGCCCACTAGCTAATAGGTAGCCAGTGCAATTCTTTCAGCAGCGGGGTGACATGTTGGCAATACCCTGCCCAAGTGAGCAGTCTCGTCGCTGCTTTTTGCACCACCTACAGCTTCTGGACCAACCTCAAGGGCAGCCCCACACAGAGCACATTACAGTAATCCAGCCTGGAGGTTACCAGTGCATGGACAACAGTGATCAGGCTATCCCAATCCAGAAACGACCACAACTGTCTTACCAGCTGAAGCTGGTAAAAAGTACTCCTAGCTACTAAGGTCACCTGAACCTCTAATAACAAAGATGGATCCAAGAGCACCCCCAGACTATGGACCTGGTCGTTCAGACAGAATCCAAAACAGGCAATTGACCAATTATCTGAACTTGGGAACCACCAACCCACAGCATCTCCTTCTTGCTAGGATTCAGAGTCAGTTTGTTGGCCCTCATCCAGCCCACCACCGAGTCCAGGCAGTGGTCCAGGGCTTGCATGGCCTCTCCCAATTCAGATGTCACAGAGAAACAGAGCTGGGTATCCAGTGTACTGCTGACACGTCACCCCAAATCTCCTGATGACCACTCACAAGGGCTTCATATAGATGTTAAACAGCATGGGGGACAAGATGGTACCCTGCGGCACCCCACAGCACAACTGCCAGGGAGCCAAAAGACAATCACCAAATGCTATTATCTGAAAACGACCCTGGAGATAGGATCGGAGGCACTCTAAAACAGTACCTCCAATACCCATCTCACCAAGTCGGCCCAGAAGGATACCATGGTCTATGGTATCAAAAGCTGCTGAGAGATCAAGTAAGAATAACAGGTTGCACTCCCTTTTCCTTCTCCCGATAAAGGATATCCATCAAGGTGACCAAGGCCAATTCAGTCCCATAACCAGAATTGAACCAAGACTGTAATGGGTCAAAATAATCTGTTTTATCCAAGAATAAGCGCAATTGCTGTGCCAAAACCCTCTCAATCACCTTCCCTAAGAAGGGGGTATTTGCACCGGGCAGTAGTTGTCACTAACCAATGGGTCCAGGGCAGGCTTTTTCAGGAGCAGTAGGATCACCACCTCTTTCAGAATGGTTGAAACTGCTCCCTCCCACAACGATGACACTGGATCCACTCAGCCAAACCCCCTTGGCAAGTTTTAATAAGCCAAGAAGAGCAAGGGTCGAGAGGACACATTGCTGGCCGCATTGTCCACATCATTTGTCCACATCATTGGGCCACATCAACTGAAACTGATCCCAAGAAGTTGCAGCTGTTTTTGCACTGGAAACCTCACTGGGGACTACAGTAGATGTGGATGAGCCATCAAGATTGCTACAGAGGTGAGCAACTTTACCCTCAAAGTGCCTTGCAAAAAATTCACAGTGGGCCTCTGAAGGGTCTAAACCTCCATTTCCTGGAGTTGATGTCAACAGACATCAATACAGAAAAGCTCCACTGGACTGAGGATGCGATGGAGGCAGAGAAGTGGGCCTTCTTCGCCACCCTCACCACTGCACAGTAGGCACAGTTATGATGTTTTACTTATGTCTGATCAGCCTCACAGCACGTTTCACCACTTGCACTCTAGCCATCATCCAGCCTGTTTCATTGCCCTTAACTCACTGGTGTACCAGGGTGCAAACCCGGCTCCACAATGCAGGAGAGGGCGCTCGGGGGCAACTGTGTCAAGAGCCCAATGCTCCTCGCTGTTCCACAGCGTGACAAGGGCTTCAACATGGTCACTGCTCTATCTTCCTGCTCTATCTCTAAAGAGACAAATGGTTCTTAATGTGATAATTGGACTGGTGGGAGGAGTGGGCAGCCGGGAAGAGAACATGTTGATCTAAAATGTCTATTCTGCCATGCTGATGTTTTAATATTTTTAGAATGGATCTAAGCTCCTGGATGAGTCTCTCTCTCTCCCCCCCCCCCCAGGATTGCAACTTTTTAAATACTTGGCAAACCTAGTCAAGCGCAGGCACAAATCAAATGGCAGAAGGCATGTTCCCTTTTGGAAAGCAGCTGTGATTTTCTTCACCTTCCTTAATGGCTCCTTGGATGTCCATGAAAGGGGGCTGGCTCCAAAGTCTTCATCTTAATAATGTTGACCTCACTTGTCCCTCAAGCCATTTCCCCACAGACACCCCCCACCAACCCTTCCCATCGACACTCTGCCCTCTCCCCCCTGAATCTTAGTAGTAAAATGTGCGCCATGAACACAGTTTGACATTTCCTGACATTTCATGAACTAATTACACTACAAATAATTAAGCATGTTCACATCTGTAACAAACGAAGGCAAAATGGTTGTCAGCAGCTGTGATTGATGACCTCCTGGAGATTTTATCAGATGAGTTTCTCTTCAACACCCCCTCACCCGCACTCTCCAAGACCCCCCCCAACTCTACATAGAACCTGGATGCAGTATGTTTGCCATCAGCTCTTTTCATCAGATCAAACCAATGAGAAGCTCAAAGGAAAGGATGGAATAAATTAAAGGCTGCAATGATATATTTGCATTTTCTTCTTGGACGGGAGGCGGGGGACTGGGCAAGAGACAAGACGACCTCAGTTACATGATGGTGTTAAGAGCTGTGGGATGACCTTGCTAAAAAAAAAAAATCTGTTCAGAGTGCAGGTGGGGTGGGGGACAAAGGGAGCTGCCATATCCTTAGTTGGTCCATCTAGCACAGTATTGTCTACACTGACTGGTAGTGGTTCTCCAAGGTTTCATGCAGACGTCTCTCCCGGCCCTACCTGGAGATGTGGGGATTGAATTTGGGGCATTCTGCATGCAAGGCAGATGCTCCGCCACTGAGCTATGTCCCTTCTCCTAACTTGTAAGCTGATCAAGAGACAAACCTTCCACCACCGTTAACATTCAGGCTACAGAGCTAACTAACCCTAAGCAGTGACAACAGATGATTCATTCGCATTTATTACATTTAGGTCACATCACCTTCTGTGATGGTACATCAGTCTATCCAGGCACTGACCAGTCGTAGACCAGCACGGATGGCTGCCTCAAGTATCTTCAGGGCTATGCTTTGATTCTATGCACATTTATGTGAAAGTAAGTCACTCTCTGTTCAGTAGGGCTTGCTCCCAGGGATGTGTGCACTCCTATAACCACACTTTCAATGGGACACAATTGGACTTACTTCTGAGTAAATATACACAGGGTTACACTGTTAAGACTGTTGGAAATGCTTCTTCTTCTTCTTCATCATCATCATCGTCGTCGTCGTCATCATCATCATCATCATCATCATTAATAATATTATTAATATTATTAATCTTTTATATCCCACCTTTCCTCCAAGGAGCTTAAGGTGGCATCCAAGCATGATCCTCCCCCTTTCAATTTTATCCTCACGACAAACCTGTGTGGTAGATTAGGCTGAGAGACAGTGACTGGCCCAAGGTCACCCAGTGGAGCATCATGGCCAAGCAAGGATTTGAACCCTGGTCTGACACTCTTAACTTCTACACCACACTGGCTCTTATCTCATGAAGCACTACAACAATCCAGTAAGGTAGATCCTTGTTATCATCCCTGCGTAGAGATGGGGAACCTGTGGATGTCCAGATGTTGTTGGACAACTCCAACTCCTATCTGCCCCAGCTAGCATAGTCAATGGCCAAGTATGATGGGAGCTGGAGTCCAGCAACATTGGGAGGTCCATAGTTTCCCCACCTCTGATCTAAATGCTAATGTTAATCTAGTAGCTACGGCTGTCACCCTACACCTATTCGGAGCAGACCCATAGCCAGGGAGGCTAGTGGCCCCTAGCCCCCTCTACATTTTTTCTGCCCCCCTCAAATCTTTACAATAAATAATTTTAATTATTATGGAAAAAACAATTCCCCACACGCACTTCTTTTGGTGTCCCTCCTGAACTTTTTGGATAGACATGTCTAAGGTTACTCTGTTAAGGCAACTGTGAACTGGGGAGTCCCCAATTTTCATGTCTGACATGAAATTTCTAGGCGTCTTAGAACTATCGTCTTGTGCGCATATAGATGATAACCATTTGGAAGTGTCCGTACTGACTGAATTGGGGTTTTTTCCTACTCTGTATGTATCCATGAAGGAAAATGGCTACGGAGATAGCAAAATCTATTGTTCCAAGGGATACTTTTAAGCCCATATCAAAACAGCCATTGTCAAATGTTATTAGAATTATAAGAACATAAGAAGAGCCTGCTGGACCAAGCCAATGGCCCATCTAGTCCAGCATCCTGTTCTCACAGCAGCCAACCAGAATGCATCATCCATTAGGCTTCTTTTCTTTCATCCCTGTCTGTATCTATATTGGATTTGATATTGTTTTTCTATATGACATTATTTTAATTGTTTCTACATATGAAATTGTTTTTTTATTGTTGAAATATTTATTGGTAAATCACTTTGAGATGTTTCATAGGAAGCAATGCATAAATGGATCCATAATTAATGAATTGGTGGAAGGGCTGTAACTCAGTGGTAGAGCATCTGCCTTGAATGCAGAAGGTCTCAGGTTCAATCCACGGCATCTCTGGATATGGATGGAAGACCTGAAAACTTGGAGAGCTGCTGCCAGTCAGTGTAGATAATACTGAACCAGATGGACCAATGGTCTGATTCAGGATAAGGCAGCTTCCTGTGTTCTTAAATATCACCCACTGAACTGTCCCACAGTGTAATTCTAGGCGGGCTTCCTCAAAAGTAAGGCCTACTGAGCTCAACGGGTCTTACTTCCAAGGAAGTGTGCATACAATTGCAGTTTACAATTATCGTTAATAAGTTCTAGGTTTCTTTTGTTCTAGAAGGTATAAGCTTCTGAAAATGCAGGTGAGTGGGTGACCTCGTCTGTTAGGCATACATGTTTGCCAGCCATCTCAGAATTCTAGGTCTTTCGAAAGAATGAATAAAACAAACTATTGTTCACAGTGCACTTCAGATTTCTTCTCTGTGCAGGGCAGAGCCAGGAAAGGGATGTAGAGCCATTCTCCGACACTAACCCTTTCCTTCCTCATGACAAGAGTTCCGCAACCTCCCAGAGGATCTAATAGGGAAATCATTTGTCTTAAAGGCCTAGAAAACATGTCACGTCCGATTAGCAGGCAATGTATTCCTTTAAAAAAATACCTTATTATGCCTCTTGTTGATATGCTGACTGTATCTTTGTTAAAGCATGCATGCCCCGGGAAGTGAGAGCTACCTTAGAAACTAATTATTTGGACTGAATTGCTATGTGAATTCACTCTTCATAGGCAACGATGGCTACCTTGAGATCTGGCTTGGCTAGCTTCTGCAGCAAGCAGGCCGCAAATCAGTACCTAAATATGAAATAGTGTCCATATACACTAAATACAAAGTGCTAAAGCATATTATCCTGTATCCAATTATGTGAGAGTATCCAAATACCCTTTACCCACTTACCTGAGAGTAAGCCGCATTGAACTCAATGGGGCTTATTTTTAAATGGACATGCTCAAAAATAAGCATTGTAGAATAAGGTAGACAAAATTATCAGGCAACTGGAGTCACTCCCCTGTGACAGGGATGGGGAATCTGTGACCCTCAAAATGTTGTTGGAGTACCACTCCCATTGTCCCTGACCAACAGGCCATGCTGGCTGGGGCAGACAGGAGTTGGGGTCCAACTCCATCTGGAGGGCCACAGATTCCCCATCTGTGCCCTTCAAGGAAAGATTGAAATGATTTGGGCTTTTTAGTTGGGGGGCGTGATAGAGGTGTATAAAATTATGCTGGGTGTGCAATAGGGTTGCTAGGTTCCTAGCCTGATCCTGTAACTTTAGGAGAAAAGAAAGTCAGCCAAGTGCAGGTGTTCTTGCAACCCTGTAATGGGAAAAACCACAAGGTGGAATTCTCCCTTCCCCCTGCACAACTTTTAAAGATACAGAAGACCTCTTGGTTCCCAGGCCCAGCCTCCAAGAGCTCTTCTGTATCTTTAAAAGTTGTGCAGGGGGAAGGGAGAATTCCACCTTGTGGTTTTTCCCATTACAGGGTTGCAAGAACACCTGCGCTTGACTGACTTTCTCTTCTCCTAAAGATACAGGATCAGTCTCAGGCCTGGAACCTGGCAAGCCTAGTGTGCAATGAGTATAGAGATTTTTTCCCCTACCTCTCTCATAATACTAGAGTCTACTGATCTACATGGGCATGCCCTGTCCAAGTGGGACCTCTTCACATAGGTTAAAATCAGAAGCTTGGTTTTATCTGTAGAATTTTGACCTCCATATGTAGGATTACATTTGCATGGGCTGTCCCTACATTAACATGAAAAGTGAAGAGCTGATACACTGGCTCCACTCGTGTGGCTGAATTCAATCTCTGGCATAGTTTCCAAACTTGGTCCAGAGTGTGAATTAGGAGGCTGGATGCCCCAGGTTTGAGTCTCACTTCTGCCACATACTCACTTAATCACCTTAAGCATGCCACTGTTACTTAACCTCAGCACCCTTCCACAATGTTCCATCCTCCCAACTACCCAATCAACTGAATAGTCAAGAGACAACTCTTGAAACTTGCAACAGCAACCATCTCACCAACCATGCCCCTACCCCTATCCATTCTTGAATTCCATCAACAAATTTCAAAGGCCAAATGTGTGGTCAACATTCCAACATTGCCAAGTTTGGAGATCAGGGTTAATTTTGGACCTTTCTGAAAGGTGATTTCCAGGCTATAGAAGACAATGATAAACCCATATGGTCACATTTTCCTGGTCACTGGCTGGCTATCTTTGCTAATGTTCCGCTACTGAATCTGGCTTCTTGGCATTAAATCTGTGTCTCGGTGACCTTCATCCCTCAACTTGACTTCAATTTCTGCTAATTCCTTTTCACAAAATAAATTGCATCAGCCAGGGCCACATTTAGCCAACTACAGTTTAGATTGTTTCTGTTCTTTCTCCTAAATTCCTTCTCCAGATTAAATGCTGATGCACCAAATGAACCACTCTTGGCTGAAGCAGGCAAAGCCTAATTAGATTAGTATGGATTTTGGAATTGGGTAAGTACTGTATCAGTAACCTCCCTAGAAAATAGGTGACATGTCATGGGACATTAAGGATAGCCATTTAATGTAAAAACTTGGGTAACACATGAGTTAAATGGAGAAAATGAGGGAATGCTTTTAAGCATTCTCTCAAGATTGACTGCAGAATAATATTAAGGTACATGCAAGTGGTGCTGATTGACACAGGCAGAAGGCCATTATGGTGCGGTGGTATAAAATCATTAGAGTAAAAAGCATTTCAGAGCTGCAGAGTGATAGGACCAACATATAATGAATTATCAATAAAGAGCAGGCTATTTGGTTACATTACTTAGGAACAGAAAGTGTTCCTTTATATTATTTTTAATTGGCCTTTCAGATGACTGGAATATTCAGAGCTTTCTCCAAGTATAGGAAACATCCTTTCATTACACACACATTATATCCACTTCAGCCTGACTGACCTAGAGCTGATCAACATTGCCACGCACTGACTCAACCAGGCTTCCCAAACCTGGTGCCCTCTGGCGGTTTAGGACTACTGCTGCCTTTATCCCTGACCACTGACCATTCCTGATGAGACTGATGGGAGTTGGAGTCCAAAACATCTGAAGGGCACCAGGCTGGGGAAGGCTGGTGGATAGATGATCATTTCTGCAAAATACGATGACCAGTTCCCTTTTTTCTTTGCTGTAGCATTAGCCCTAGACCAGTAATGGCTTGATAGGTTATTACCGTGGATGAAGTCTTTCTGAAGTTGAAACCCAGAGCTAGTGCCATGCATGACTGGGCCCTTGGACACCAGCATGCCCTGGGCATGTGACGCCTGCCTGCCTGCACACCCCACCTACCTCTCCATCGCTTCATGAGAATGCCTGTGTGCTGTACATGCATGGCTGCCATAAACTTAGATGGCAGCAGAGGCTTCTCTAAGGGGCTTGGCTGATGGCAGGTATGTGTGCACAGTGCACACAGCATTCACAGCAACATGGGAGGTAGGTGGGGCGTGTAGATGGGTGTAATGGGCCCATGCAGTCTGTATGGGGGGCCCTGGGAGCTCCCTCTTTGTGATTTGCTGCAGGGACAGGAGTCGACACTGCTGCTGATCACAGAATGAGAGCACTACCCTCCCACCCTAAGGAGGGCCCCTCTGGGCCTCAGGGGCCCTCAGTCAGGGCCCAACCTGGCTGCCCTCTGGCACTGGACATGGTGAAACCCCTCCCCATTTTGAACAGTTGCTAATTCCTATCAACAGTCACTTCCCTTAGCCCCATTCCAGAAAGAGGGCAAAATTTACTGGACCCATTATAATAGCAAGCAGCTTCTGGATCAATCAGTATCTGCCCTAAGGGAAATAATACATTCATTCATTCCTGGGGGTGTGTTTGTGTGTGTTTTTCAAGGACATGAAATGGTGGGACATTGTTGGGTGGTAGGCATGCACTTTTTCTCTTTGTAAAGGGCCATCATCATCATCATCATCGTTTAGCCACCCTTCACCCAAAGGTCCCAGGGCGGTTGACAAACATTTTAAAATACAACATTAAAAACAATAATAACAATTAAAATTACAAAATAGGGTAGGTCAAAAAAATGTCTCAGGTGTTATGAAAATATATTTATGCAGAGATATTCAGCGGTCTGAGCTGAGCGTGTGCCAGTGTGTGCATTTACCTAAGAAGCAGGCTTTTACCCTGCATTTAGATCACTGAGACGTAAGACTTAGTAAAATAAGAAAAGCTACTTTATCTATAGAAATACATAGTAGGTAGGAAAGACATACCTAGTTCTAACTAACTAATTAAGTTGGATGTGCAACACCCAGACTTGGATATTGCCCTCATGGCTCAGGAGAGAGAGCAGAGACAAAGATGTCTCCTCTCTCCTTGGACAGTCAAAGAAGAAGACAAAGGAAGGAGGGGCAGGTCAGCTTCCCTGAGCATATCAGTTTACAACGGAAGGAAGTTAGGTAGAGAACAGCACAGGTAAAGGTAGACAAGCCTAGCCAGCTGGAGGACCCTAACTCTATCTTCCTTCTGGAATACAAACAAAAGAACCCAAACAGGTGTTCCTCATGCCCCACTTCCAACATCAGGTGTCAAAAGCCAGGGTAAAGAAGTATGGCTTCCTCATTCACCTAGAACTGTACAATGAAGTTGCCAGAAGCACCTTGGTGAGGAGGGAGTTCCACAATGTAGGGGCCACCACAGAGAATGCCCTTTCCCGGGCCGCTCCCTTGAGCTTCCGAGGGTGGCAGAACTACCAAAAGGGCCTCCTCTGCTGATCTCAACACCAAAGACGGTCTGTAGGGATGGAGGTAGACTTTCAGATATTTGCGACCTACGTCATTTAGGGCTTTAAACACTAGTGTGAGCACCTTGAATTCAGCCTGGAAACAAACTGGCATCCAATGCAGCTGTTTTAAAATGGGGATTATATGAAATCTAAAAGGAGCCCAAGCCCAGTAATCTGGCTGCTACATTCTGGAGTCATATTCAAGGGCAGCCCCACATAGACAGCATTGCAATAATCCAGTCTGGAAGTTACCAGAGTGTGGAGTATTGTGGCCAAGTCATTTCTGTCCAAAACGGGTCAAAACTGGCAAACCAACTGAAGCTGGAAAAAGGCACTCCTAACCACCGAGGCCACCTGAGCCTCCAGTGACAGTATTGGATTCAGGAGTATCCCTAAGCTGCGGATCTATTCCTTGAAGGAGAGTGCAACCCCATACAGAACAGGCCATCTCCCCATCTCCTGGCTAGCACAACTCTGGACATATAACACCTCTGGCTTTTCAGTATTTAGGATTTAGCCTCAATATTTGGAAAATTAATTAAGGATTAAAGAACTGCATCATAAACAGTGGCTATACATTCATCTTTTTAACCATAGCCCCCCCAAAGAGAAACTTTAACAGTGTAATCCTGTGCACCCTCACCTGCAAGTAAGTCCCATTGATCTCAATGGGGCTTCCATCAGAGTAGACATGTTTAGGATTGCACTGCAAAAGCATTGTAAGTTGCATTCAACTGTCCTCCTCTGAGTAGACCTGCTGAGATTAATGAACCGAAGTTAGGTATGCATATTCACTTCAATGGGTCTACTATGAGTAGGAATAGCAATAGATAACACTTTGTATGTATGTGTGCATTGGGGGAGGCAGTTGTGAGATTAATAATAATCAGTAACACCACAGGCACTGTCCATAATGTTCCCTTCCCACAACAGTTACAGCATATACACATCTGTAGCAACAGTGAAAATGGAAATGGACTCCCTGCAAGTCGATCCTGACTTATGGCGACCCTATGAATAGGGTTTTCATGGTAAGTGGTATTCAGAGGGGGTTTACCATTGCCTTCCTCTGAGGCTGAGAGGCAGTGACTGGCCCAAGGTCACCCAGTGAGCTTCATGGCTGCATGGGGATTTGAACCCTGGTCTCCCAGGTCGTAGTCCAACACTCTAACCACTATGCCACACTGGCTCTCTGTAGCAACAGTAATGGGAGCATTTAAAAAAAAAAAAACCCTCACGGCACATTGAATGTAAGTTGTAAGGAAGGAGACTAGAACGTTTCTCCCTAAAATGTTATTTTTCTGTGCATAAGGAGTTTTTTTGTAATGAAAAATAAGAGAAAGCATTCATATATGCAACCCCCAACTGCTGCAGTCTGAAATGGTGCAGTCCAGCAAGACCTGCACCCTCAGATGTTGCAGCTGATGTTGCTTAGCTTGGAAAGAGGGGAAAGTGAGAGGATGTTTTGACATGAGTGTGAACAGAACATGTAACGTCAAGAATGGCTGGATCCTAATTTTACCTTTTGTTGCCTTGAGCTAGTTACTCAACATCTTTAAAAAAAAAAAAAACAACCTTCATCATTAAAACCAGAATAATAACTACTTATTAAACTCCCAAAGATGTGATGAGAATTAATTAGCAAAATGTTTACAGGGTGCGTCAAAGTTTTAAAAAGTGCTGCAGAGGTATGATGGATTAATGATGTTTAATTAATAAAGCCTAGAAGCCAACTTTCTTTTTTTCTCCATATTTTCCCCCATTCATGAAGACCATAGCCAAATGCAATAATAATAATAAAGGACTGAGCAATTCATGTGATGGAAATGAATGCTTCTTAATATATATATTGATACACATCCCACAGATGGTGATTATACAGATGAACTATACACACACACACGAGTTTGGATACTACCCAAGCATTACTGCGCTTTAAGCCTCATAGCATATTATTAAATGTAATGGAATCCACCATTATCAAAGAGGAAAGAAAGTGCTGATGGATGTTAATGCATGTTACCTCTTTGTTAAGAGGAGATTTGGGGCATCCGTTGCTGGCAACATGCTGGTCAAATTTAACGGGTGGTATAGTACAAGCACTGTCAAGTAATAATTCAAGCAGTCTTGACTTTTCAGTGTATCATTTACAGCAAATAAGTGTGGCAGGCTTTGTGGGTTAGAGTTCTGGTGTTTTGGTTTGGTTTGGTTTGGTGCACTGTACCAAAAGGAATGTAAAGGAAAGACTGGTTTGAGGAGTCACTATAGCTTAGTGTTAGAATGAGGGATGGGAGACATATTCGACTCACTTCGCATTTTTAGGCAAACCTACTTAATTTGCACTTTCCAATAAAATATGCCAACAGAACTATGGCCATCTTTCAAAATTCGCATTTCTATGAATTTTGCAATGTAGTTCTCCAGCCAAGCAACATGTACAAAAATGCACATACTAAGTGAAGTGTTCACATATATATTCATATATTAGTAAAAATTGCATTGCAAAAAATTGTATTTTAGGAGACGCACTAAATTGCTGATACATGTCGTAAGGACTTTTAAAAACAACATACCATGTGTGAAAGAACAATGTGAAAATTTGGAGAACTGATCTTGGAAAAATGAGAAACAGCAAGAAACTGAAATCGACAAATATGGAAATTCTCATCCCTTCTTGGAACACACACAATCCCTCCAGAAGGCCTCATGTTCTGTTTCTGTTATCTTTCAGTTTAAAGGCTCAAGTGATGAGAAGACTTCTGAGACTGTTCTAGAGAGATGCTGCTTGTCCAAGCAGACCACAGTGGCCTATACGGATCGAGTATAAAGCAACTTCCTGTCTTCCTAGAGAAAGAAATCTTTTCAAAAATCAGACTTAGCTACTGAAATGGGACTGATGCATTTCCCGAGCACAACAGTCAACTTAGGGACATCACTTAACTGGTGGGGAAAGGGATGGTTAAGGTTGTGGTTCTCAAACTATCTTTCATGGAACCCTGAGGTTCCTGGAGCATTATCGGGAGCTCCTCAGTGAGAGGTTCCTCAGCAGTGGTGTGTAGGGTTGCCAGGTTCAATCCCTGAGACTGAAGTCTTATGTATCTTTAAAAGTTGTTCAGGGGGAAGGGAGAATTCCACCTTGTGGTTTTTCCCATTACAGGGTTGCAAGAACACCTGCACTTGGGTGACTTTCTCTTTTCCTAATGATACAGGATCAGTCTCAGGGATTGAACCTGGCAACCCTAGTGGTGAGTGAACTTTGTTGGACACCTAGCCCACCATTGTTTAGCCCACCTTTATTGCAGAGCTTGGAAAAGTTACTCTTTTGAACTACAACTCCCATCAGACCAATCCAGTGGCCATGCTGGCTGGGGCTGATGGGAGCTGTAGTTCAAAAAGTAACTTTTCCAAGCTCTGCTTTATTGACCTTCCCCTACAAAGTCAGTCACACACAGGAAGTGCAGGGATGTGTGCTGCCAATGGGATCCAGCAGGCCTAATGGCCATCTTTTGTGGATACATCTCTAGAACACTCCCCAAAACCCTTGGTAACTTCCAAGCAAGATGTGTAGTTAATGTGTCCCTGAGCTGAAAAAGGCTCCCTGCTCCTGGGGCCGACAATACTGAGCTAGGTGGCTCACCTACGTTCACCAACAGCACCTGCCTCCAGAAAGTTCTTTCAAAAGTAGTCTGGGATATAATATAGTGGAACTATTTTTTTTTTTACACAGTTGGGGGAAAACAGCATAGGCAAGGAACTGGGCACACCAAAAGTAGGGTTTTGGATCCATGCCAGACATAACATATCAAGCTTCTAATTCAGTTACATTTATTTGGATGTTTATTCAACCTGCTGACCTCTTGCAGAGCAAAGAGCAAGAATGGAGAACAAAGTGGAGGCAGGGGAGATGGAAGGATCGAAAGCCTTAAACCTGTGGACTAGGATCTTGAAGATGCTGCAGAAATAAAAAGGGAGGCCAGTGCATATATGATTATAGTAACATGAAGGGAATGGGAGTTTAGTAAAGGGATCCCCAGCACTGAAATCCTGATTGAAGCCGAACTGTGCATGAGGTGGGAAATGAGGGATTTGCTTTTAATATGACAGACAGACAGACAGACAGACAGACAGACAGACAGAAAGAAAGAAAGAAAGAAAGAAAGAAAGAAAGAAAGAAAGAAAGAAAGAAAGAAAGAAAGAAAGAAAGAAAGAGCATGTTGAAGCAGAACCACTAATTAGAACATACGGTTCACATACATTAAAAAATGTGTTATGGCTACTTCTGAAGTTAGGTTTCTAAGAGTGCCTTTAAAATTCTTGCTGCATTGAATAGCTCTTCTCTAAAATAGTTGTGTGTGTTTTTATATTAACAAAAAATAAAATAAAATAATGATGTCATAGCAAAGGGAAGCTGTTCAATTTGGAAGATTGCTGAAAAGTTACCCTTTTCATTCCCCCCCAAACAATTAGTTCTTTCTTGAGTTCAAAAGGCCCTTTACACTTTTAAAAAGCCAATCTTTGTTTCCTATGTAGCAGTCGATATAGCATCCCTTTTGAATGTCTGATATGGCTAGGAGACCCCCCAAAAAACACATCTCTCTTTCTTCCTCTCTCTCTCTCTTGCTCTCTCCCTCACACACACATACGCATGCCAGATCCAACGTTTAATCAAAAGAACATCCAACTGCATTAACCAGACTAGATATGCAACACAAGAATCATAGCCTTGGCATGGCATTATTATTTGGCTGGCCAAATGTGCCGCAGGTGCATTCCACTCCATAGAGCAAAAAGGCCAAGTTCATTAAGCACACAAAATCTATGCTAAATCCTAGGCTATTGAGCAGATAAATTAAAAATTGTTGGGACCTTCCAATTGAGTCTGCAAAGACCTCAGACTTGCTCTGAAAAGTTACATTTAATTAAGGAAGTAATATATTTCACTTTCAGGCTATACCTTGTTAGATTCCAGTTGCTTTCCATGGAAAGTGGTTTAGTAACCAGCACCTGATAAGCCAATGTGCCCAGAAGGTTGGCTGGTATAATGGATATTTTTTTCTCCTCACTGGGCTGATAAGATTTTAATGGATGATATTTCAGGGAAGGTAGGGGCATGCTTTTGTCTAACATGCAGCCCCACCACACAATGCTCTCCCGATTCTGAGAAGCCAAAATGAGAGCTGGATCATGTCCTCTCTGGACCCTTCTCCTCACTCACTCACCTTTGAAAAACCACCTTTCTGTGCATGGTTGGAACAAGTCCATTTGAACATTAAAAAAATTAAAAAGTTGTAAAGAGCTTGTCTCCCAAAGTCGTTACAAGGAGCCTCTTGCCCTTGATCACATTTCATAAATGTCTTGATTAAACTTCAAATAAATTATAAGAGCTCCTACTTGTATCACCTTGAATCAAGCTCCTTTCCTGTTAGAAGCTAGTGACACAGGATGAGGAGGGTAAGTTTTAAGGGGGGAAAACAAAGCACAAAGATTTGGTGTAGTGGTTAGAGTGTGGAACCTGGGAAATCAGGGTTCAAATCCCCACTGAGCCACGAAGCTCACTGGGTGACCTTGAGCCTGTCACAGTCTCTCGGCCTAACCCACCTCACGGGTTTATTGTGAGGGCAAAATGGGGAACAGAACTTTGATCTCCTTGGAGGAAAAGTGGGATATAAATGCAGTAAATAAATAAATAAATAAATCTGTCATGTCTGCCATGCCCTATAGTTCGGTGGTGTTTTTTCCCCAAAACCATGTTCCTCAGAATCTTTTTTTAAAAAATCTGTTTAATCATCTAGTACAGGAGTGGAGAACCTTTTTCAGCCTAAAGGCCACATTTCCTCATGGGGGTCATTCCCGGGGCCACATGCCTGTGGTGGGTTGGGTAGAGGTGCCCTAGTCAGAAAAGCAAAGCTGGTTGCATCTTGGAAGCAAACTGAGGACTGCTACTCCATAATGTTCAGAAAAGACCTTTGTGTAAGTCTGCCAAAGTGTGAAGGAGCTTCAAGGGATGGCTATCTAAGATAGAATTCTTCTAACAGTCCTCTGCTGCTTGTTTCATAAGGCATAATATACCAACACCTATACTAAGGCCATATCTGCACCTTACATTTAAAGCACTATTACACCACTTTAGCCATTCACGGAATGGTTTTACAATAAATCCCTTTCCCAGGGAACTCTGGGGGCTGTTACTTTGTGAGGGGAACAGGGGTCTCCTAACAGCTTTCAATACCCTTAAGAAGCTACAGTTCCCAGGATGCTTTGGGAGAAGCAATGGCTGTTAAAGTGGTGTAGTATGGATGTGCCCTAACACAGGCAGTTCTCAATCATTATCGCAAAAGCACCTTCAGAAACAACATCACCTCTGTGGGTACACCTGTGGATACCAAGTGCTAGGAAGACACAGAAAAGGATCAGTCGGATGTCTCCTCTTTCATTATTATTATTAAATTTATTTCTACCCCACCTTTTGGCCAAAGGCCCTCAAGGCAGCTTACAAAAAAATAGGCACAAGCATAAAAATACATCAATGGAGGCAACACAATTTACAAAAATTAAATAACAAATATCATTTTTTTAAAAAAAAACAGCAATTACATTATTAAAAAACAACAATTACAATTTATACCTGCGGATGTTGCTGGACTGGATTGGATGTATGCATTGTCACCTATTCCCACAAATGGAACCTGAGAAACAGTGTATCTTCCTAGCACTTGGCATCCAGAGCTTTGGTCACAAACATCAGGAATAGATAACATGTTGTTGGACTCCAGCTCCCATCAGCCCCAGCCAGCATGACCAATGATCATGGATGATAGGAGTTAAGAGACCAGACTCCAGCAACATGGAGCAACAGTGAGGGCCTCCTGCAGATACCATCTAATTAGGAGATCCATTCCACAGAAGCAGAACAAAAAGGCTTTCAGAAGTCTCCGGAACACCACTAGGGAGGGAGCAGAGTGGGCTTCTTAGGATAGGGTATTCCAAGGCCTGGAGGCCTGGAAGCCACAGCTGAAAAGGCTCTCTCCTGTGTGCCTGCCAGCCATACATCTTTCATTCCAGGCACGCAGAGGAGACCAGAGCCAGATGATCTTAGATCACAGGCAGGTACATATAGCCAAAGGGCTAGTGCAACCCTTTGTATTAAAAACGTGAGCTAGGTGTGTGGGTGAGAGAGACAGGGAGAGAGGGAGGGAGAAATAATTAAGAGTTGGCTTCTCGACTGTCATGTCCATTAGAAGAACTGCCATTTGAACACATGCCAGACCTGAATCACCACTGATCCTATTGAGAATGGGATAGGAAATGTGGGATATAAAGGTAATAATAAAATAAAATAATCATTCCTGACCAATGGCCATGCAGGGTAGGGCTCTGATGGAAGTTGAAGTCTAACCACATGTTGGCTACCCCCCAGATTAGGCACTGAGAGAGATGTTTTGTTATACTGAGAGAGAGAGAGATGTTTCTAGATTTTAACATCTCCATTCCAAACTATCTGAGGAGAATTGAGGTTTAAATTGATGCCCTGACTCAGAAACATCTTTCCCCCTTTATTGTTATTCTTTTTTCCTGAATAGACAGCCTGAGGAAGAGTTCTGCGTAACTCAAACACCTGAACCCTGCCTTGCAAAGATGTCCTAATAAAAGTTATTGTTCCTAATAAAAAGTTGCTATTTGGGGTCACGTTCGCATTCTAAAAGCAAGCTGTTCCCACAGTAATGCACGCTGCCTCTCATCCTGCCAATCTCAAAGAAGCAGCAGAAGAAGTAGCAGCTACAAATTAGAAATGACATGAAACTCCTGGAATCTGTGCAAGCAAAGATGTTTATAGCTACATTTTCACACGACAGTAGATGAACATCTACACAGCAGAACAAAATCTGCACAATATTTAACAAGGCAGAAAACTGTAGAAGTCTGTTTTCCTTTGCCTGATAATTAAAAGTAGCATTTTCGAGAGCCAGCTTCAATAGGACAGTTGGGAGAATCACAGCAAAACAAAAGGAACAGAGGCGCATACTGAAGCTGTGTTTAAGTAACTGTTGTCCATTAGCATTTTTAATTACTGCCTCATTACCATATAGTTCAACAAGCAAGTCAAAGCTGTTGATTTCATCATTTGTCAGTTGTAAAAGAAGGTAAACTCCCCCTCCCCTCATTTTATTAATTTACACTCTATGCGAGCTTGTTGATGTCCTAGGCCTCAATGCAACTGCTTGAGTAATTCTCACAGAATAAAGAGTCCCCCCCTCTCATTCTCCCTCTTTTTAAGCATGAAAAAGGGTTGTTTGAGAAAAGCATGGGCTGCGATTCTCATTGATAGCTTTCACCGAGTGCAGGATTCAGTACATTCGAGCACAAAAGCTGAGATTATCTCCTTCTGTTAAAGGCTTAAAATTGGACAACCAGCCCATGCCCCGCTACCAGTATCAGATTATGATAACAAGATCATGTTCAGTTATAAAAACAAGTGTCGAAACTTTTCTCATGTCACTTTCGATCCAAGTCGCCCCATTGCTGGGGGTGAAAGGACCCATCTGAATGCAGGCAGGCAGAAGCTCATTTTAAAGCCACCTTTTTGAACTGGATTCATGAGGTATTTGCATAAGAAGATTTGGGCAAAAAGAAAAGAGCTGGTGTTGCATCTGGCCATTAATATGCCTGCTAATACAACACATTGTAAGCCTATTGAAGTCATACAAAAGGCTGAGATTCAAGGACAGTTATCCTGTTGGCATTGTTAACATTTGAATTCAAGTAATATGTTCACTCTAGGAGTACAGTTGTTACAATTAGATATATTTTCTAGAACAACATAAAGAGATAACAGCGATCAGAATGACAATAACTCCTGCTTTAAAGGGAGAAGAAGAAAAGGCCCTTCACATTCAGGGATGCATTTCTTTGGTGCTGGTTTTTTATTTTTTTATCATTATGTTTTACATAAAACAAGGAAACATCTTTTATCACATTGTGAACCAAAAAAAGAAGGATAAATAGAGAGAGCTGTATGAGTGCACATTGCCCCTTGCAAGAACTTTAATGATAATGAACAAATCAAAAATGGAAATGCTCCCAACTGAGTTTTTTTAAAAGTATGATAGGCAAAAACTTCTTCATGAGCACCAGGGAAGGTTATTTTAATCCCTCTGATGAACAATGCAACTTGCACCAAGAGGCAATAACTTACACACAATTCTTTCTTTTTCCTTGACTATGAATTGTTTGAAGATTCCATATTTCCACCAACTGAAATGCAAGGAAAGGTGAATTATTCAGCTAGAATTGCAGCTCCACAAGGGATTCCCAGCCCAAACGGCGGCGAGTAGAGAAACAGAAAAGTCTTTGCATAGAAAGCTGTTTTCATAAGCGTCATGAGATGTTTTTAGCTGAGCAACTTCAGCCCAAAGACAATGGAGGGAAGGGGGGGGAAAGGGGTTGCAGGAAATAAAACATAGCCGATGAAAGCATAGGTCTTCCAGCAGCCCACTCTTTGAATCGGGGAAGGGGATAATCGGCGATAACCAAAGAAATTTAACGCCATGATGAAGAGAACAAGAAATGTTATCTATTTGTTGGACCATGGGAAGCATATGATTTGAGGACACTGGTAAACCCATGGCAATTTCTGCTTCCCACAGTAAAAGTATTGTTGCAGGTCTGGTTGAAATCACTGGATCCAAGGACAGTGTGGTGTCTCTTTCCCCTCTCATTCGCTCTCCCCCCCCCTTTTTTTTTTTTACTTTGCATCCCTCAGAGAAGACTTCAAAGACCAGAGAGATATGCGCTTTGTCTTATTTGGTCTCTGACTCTCAACATGTGGTTTTGCAGGCCCAAATACCGGCACCTTTTAACCTATTCTGTTCAGCTTAGGTCTTAACTCCATTTGAACATTAGGGAAACTATAGTAACGATAATCTGGCCCCAGCACAATAGAAGCTATGTATCTTGTCACACAAGAGCTGTCCGATGATCACCATTTGAGACAAGTTTCTTCACAGGACTCGGGCTTTCTTTTCGCTGGGGCCCAGGGAGGCTGGCTGAAATGGTGTCAAAAGCCTATCGCTTTCCTCCTCCTCCTCCTCCCTTTGACGTGGCTGGTGGGGGGAAAAGCATGGGGTGGAAACCTGGGTTGTTAATTTCTATTTAACAGATTGGACGCCTCCCCTGAAAACGTATACACGTCTTGATGGTCTGTTACAAATGTTTTCATGAAGTTATAAATGACGGCTCTCGATAAAAAGAAAAAAGAAGAAAGCAAGGGGGACAAAAAAACCCCACACCATCCTCCACAGACAAGACGTCTCTTGGAGAATGATTGTCCAGCCAGTGGGTAGAACATATTGGTGTCCCCCCCTTCTTTCCCATCACATAACTTTGTTTCGGTTCAATGTAAAGGAAAGAAATGTTGGCAGATGTCCCCTATTTTTTTCAGGGATAGCTCCTCTTCCAGAATACACCCATGACCTAGATTGCAAAGGACCCTTCTCTAATGCATGGGGAAGGGACATAGCTCAGTGGCAGAGCAATTGCTTTGCATACAGAAGGTCCCAGGTTCAATCTCTGGCATCTCCAGGTAGGTCAGGGAGAGAATCCTATCTGAAATCCTGGAGAGCCATTGCCAGTCGGGGTAGACAATACTGAGCTAGAGGGATCAGTGGTCTGCTTCCTACATTCCTATCCACATGTTTAAAAATAAGGCTTTTTAAACTTGATTTTTATTAAAAAAAAATTAATTGAAGCCGAGGGGATATTTTGTTCAGCCTATCTTTGCTATGATTTTTCTTGTATTTTTTGTTTGTTGTTATGTGCCTTCAAGTCAATTACAACTTATGGCGACCCTATGAATCAGTGACCTCCAAGAGCATCTGTCATGAACCACCCTGTTCAGATCTTGTAAGTTCAGGTCTGTGGCTTCCCTTATGGAATCAATCCATCTCTGCATTTTTTTGTAGTTCATTTTTATATGCAGTGTTGATACTGGGAGGAAGGGCGGGATACAAATTGAATGAATGAATAAACAAATATTGATACTAAAGAGGATATTTGTGACGTCCTTCCCTGGTTCTCCCTGTCAGGTTCCCACCTGCTTGTGGCTACTGCCTTTCACTAGGCACCACCAGGGATACCACCAGTCCGGACTGTCCTTTATATGGTTTCTCACTCCGCTCTAGCACAGATCTCACTAGATCCCCCTGCTAGGCAGCACCACCAGTCACGTCCTATAACCAATACTTCCAGAGACTTTGCCTAAGTCTCTCTCTAGCTGGTTACTTTTGTGACTGCTTATGCTGTTCCCAACCCCCTTGTATCTTTATAGATAACGCATACAACTCTGGGTTGCTCTGGATACTTGAATTGTAATTAATCCTCCCTTCACCGCTGCCACCATTAGATACTGTTTCTGTTCAGCCTTGGTAATTACCTTGCCCTCCCTTCTGGTATATATATCCCCCAGCCAAGGATCAGGCCTTTGGTAAACCAAATAAGTATTTATTAAATATCAGAAATAACAAGATTAGTTTTAGAATGTTTCACAAGCGTATGGTTTCATCTATTCCTGTTTTGTACTTGACTTATTATTAATCAGAACTCCAACTCCCTCTTTCTCCACACTCCTGACCTCCACCCTCAAACACCTCTTTCTCCACACTCCCAACATCCACCACCAAACACCTTCTTCTCCACCCTACTAACATCCACCTAGATTCAACTGTCATTCTTCCATTTATACTCCCAGCTATTCAAACGCTCAGCCAATCATCCAGCATTCTACTGCTCATGTACTCCCCCTCCTCTTTCACTCCACTTACCTTATGTCTTCTATATAAACAGCACTTACCATATTTACCCTACAAGCAAGAACATCACAATATTCTGTTCAGTTATCAATTGTATTTTATAGACTGTGTAGTTTTTGTTGTTGTATTTGCTGTTTAAGATGTTTAACTTCTGTTGTACACTGCTTAGGGTTTCATTTAAATATAAGTAATATTTCATTGTCTAAATAAAAATAAATAAATAAAAGTCCACTGCTCCCTTGGGACCCTAGCAAGCATACTGGATCTTTGTAGAGCCCTTTAATTCAAAACCATGGATTTGGTAACTCTAGTTTAAATGAGTCACAAACATTGGCCTAGTTGCTAGTCCCTAGTGTCTCTGGCTAATGGTTACATCCAACTTAGAAGCAATACATTCCAACCATAACTTTGGAGATCCAGAGTGGTGTTGCAGCTATATAATGTTGGACTGGAACCTGAGGGTCGTGGGTTCAAATCCCTACTAACCCATGAAGCTCCCTGGGTGACATTGGGCCAGTCACCTTCTCTCAGCCTAATATACTTCACAGGGTTGTTGTGAAGATAAATGTAGAAGTGCATGCATGTTACCTTGAGTGATTTGGAGGAAAGGTGGGATAAAGTTGACCAGTTTAGGTTCTTAACTGGAATCTTGCACACTAATATGTGCATATATTCAGAGATTAGCTTGTAGGATTAGGAGCTGACAGACCACAATTCAGTTCCCCTTTCAGCCATGAAACTCACTGGGTGACCTTGGGTCAGTCACTGTCTTTCATCCCTAACCTACCTCACAGGGTTGTTGTTGCAAGGACAAAATAGGGATGGGAAGAACCATGTTTTACTACTTGAGCTATTTGAAGTACAGGTGGAATATAAATTTATGAAATAAATAAGAACATAAGAAGAGTCTTGCTGGATCAGGGCAAAGGCCCATCTATTCCAGCATGCTGTTCTCATAGTAGCCAATGTGTAAATATAGGGATTGTGGGACTGTGCCTGTTAACCTGCATGGAAGGCTGTGGGACAAGATCTGTTGGCCTTGTTCCAAACTACATGTGTTCAAGTCTTGCTTGCGCAAGAGCTGAGGCATAATTTGAACCCTACTTTTTTTTCAAGGTACATATCATGCATGAGGGGTTTACACACATAGGCTCTTGTGAAAATGTAGCTTTGGCCATGTGGAGCCCCTGGACATGACCGCAATCCCTCTCCAGCTGTGCATTTATTTCATTATGATTGATTTACATGTATACTTCACCTTTCCTGCAAGGAACTCAAGGTGGCATACATGCTTTCCTCTTACATTTCTTCCTCACACTAACCCTGTGAGGTAGGTCAATCTGAGAGACAGTGACTGGCCCAGAGACACTTAGTGTACTTCATGACATGCCTGGGGATTTAAACCTGGGTCTCCTCAGTCCTAGGTCCAACAATCTAACCACTATACCACTGTTCTTCAACCTTGGGTTCCCAGATGCTATATTGCTATAGCCAATGGCTAAGGATGATGGGCGATATAGCCTAACAAAAATCTGGAGGCCCAGATCTGAAAGAACTGGGCATGTTCACCCTTGAGAAGAAAAGACAGAAGGGAGATATGATAGCACTCTTCAAGTGCATGAAAAGTTGTCACATAGAGGAGGGCCAGGATTTCTTCTCAATCGTCCCAGAGTGCAGGACACGGAATAATGGGCTCAAGTTGCAGGAAGCCAGATTTCGACTGGACATCAGGAAAAACTTCCTAACTGTTAGAGCCATATGACAATGGAACCAATTACCTAGAGAGGTAGTGGGCTCTCCGACATTGGAGGCATTCAAGAGGCAGCTGGACAGCCCTCTTGGACCCCTTAAAATAAATACAATTTATTTTATTGCATTGGAAATGCATGTTTTGTGCCCTGTTCACGGCCCCCCTGAAGCCACATGTTAGGAATCCCTGCTCTATGGACCGGTGGGTTGGGAAGGGAGAATGCCATGGCTCTTATTAGAAAATGGTGGGTAAAAATATGTTACACTTACTATGCCCCACTTCACTTTTGTATTTTTTGCCTTTTCCTCTAAGCTGCTCCAGGCAGAGCAAAAGAGTTGATTTATGAGCACATAAATCATAAGCATATATTATACACATAATAACTTAAACTGAGCCTTCTAGATTCAGCCAGTGGGACATCTAGTCCAGCATCCTAGTCCAGCATCCTGTTCTCACAGTGGCCGTCCAGATGTCTATGGCAGTGGTTCCCAAACCTTTCCCCCATGGACCACTTGAAAATGGCTAAAGATCTTGGTGAACCACTTAATGACTTTTTCTGCCTGTGGTAGCAATTGTGCTGGGCTTGATGCTGCTGCATGATTTTTAATTGTATTTCAGTGCTTTTATTTCTTCCGTATTACATTTTACTGTATTACAATTTGAATTCCATAGAATTCAACTTGTAATACAGTAAAATACAAGTTAACTAAAAGCAATAAAATCAATTAAAAATCAACATGAATATTCAATGTGATGGATGTGCTGTCTCCTGTCTTCAACCACAAATTCACAGATATGCCACAGAACACTTGAATGAAGCTCACAGACCACTGGTGGTCTTTGGACCATAGTCTGGAAACCCCTGGTCTATGGGAAGCACAGAAGCAGGCCTCGAGCACAACAGCACTCACCCTTTCTGTGGTTTCCAGCAACTGTTATAAACGCACAGAGGACCCAATCCCAGGGATATTCTCTTGAAGAAGCCAGGGAGCTCTCCCATTCATTTCAGTGAGGCATATTCAGGTGCGCTGTGTCTAGAATGCAGCTTGCCATGATATAATTGCACTGATTCAGGATATTATAAAACAAAACAAAATCAAATTGCCCCATATAAACTTATCACACAATGTGAAAGCAGCCTCTGGAAGGTTGAAACATTACAATTTGTTCAAGCATTTCAGTTGTTCCTTGTTGTGGGATTTAAAATCATGAGTTTATCACAAGTTTATCACTAGTTTCCATAGATTCATTCTATAATATCACACTCCAAGGAAAAAATAATCCGTCCTCCGGACTGAATGGAGAGTCAAAGACTTCAGGATTTGAATGTGTAACCCAGATTCATGCTCACATTAACCAGCCAACACAGCTTGCAACCAGTTATAATATTTCCTTATGGTACCATCAAATGTGGTTCTTCTTTGAATATTAAAAAGACAGCAAAGTTTGGGAGACTCAAGAGCTCACTGTACAAAGCTCTTTTCAAAGTTACCCAGCATCCACAGGCAGCAAGCAGCCGTCTGCTTTTGGCAGCTTGGCATATTTGGTCATTTATTGGGTGTATGCAAAGATCAAATGGGTTAAGATTCTTCTCCTTAAACAGCAGGGAAAAGAACATCAAAAAGGTGTAAATTTCATTTCCCCAGTTTTGATTAAGTCAAGCATGAAATGAAATGTAATACTCTCAAGTGGCAAAGGGTTTAGACCATTGATGTTGTTACTTCTGCTTCACAAAGCCCAATCAGCAGACAGCAAGTTGAACAAGCTAAGAGAGTTTTAGGGTAGCCAGATGGAGGGTTTTTACTATGGTTGAAAAGATGGCTTAGTGCTTGCCTCTTCAAGCCAAGTCGATGCCAACTGTGTGAAATTCTGGCTATAACACCTCCTCTTCCCCCCTCCCTCTCCCACCCAGTGTTGGTGGCTAGCATGATACAACCCTAAACACACACATACACACACACACACACACACACAGACTACTCCCTAGCCAAGCTACATGACAATTTAGTATTTTGGCCTAAATCACCTCCTATAGCCCACTAAAGTTCTGGGTCTATAACATGTTACCCAATCTTTTCTTCAACTTTAGGGCATAAGTGGCTTCAGTGTACAGCATCTATACATGCTTTTCACTTGAAATAATATTATTTATCTATTTATTTATTAAATCTATATCCCGTCCTTCCTCACAGAAGGGACCCATTTATGTCCTGATGTAACCCACATTTGATAGCAAAGAGAAGGGCATTAATGGAAACCTTTTTAGCATCCAGGAGCCTCTTTAGAAAAGTTCAAACAATCTAAGTGGTTGAATTCCAGCATGACTTGGCCAGAGTTTATGTCATTTAGAGAAGGAGGGGTGGAAATGTAATAAAACTATTGTTGTTGTTGTTGTTGACAATTCCTCATGAAAACCAAGCTAATTGCTTTGGGATAGGTTTAGGTTTTATTTAAAACAAAATAAATCTAGGTTGGCACCTGGAATAATAATTATAAATATATTATCACCATCACTGAATACACCATGAGGAGGTCTTAAAGTGAGTGTGGCTTCTTGGCATTTGATAATGTGTTGCTGCAAAAAAAAAAAAAACCCACACCCACCCCATGCAACAGTCTTGCTGCCCTTGCATTGTTAAATTTAATGCTCTGGCCACGATACAGCTTGAAGAGAATCAAGTAGCTTTGGTAAAGACTTAATAGAATCTTTAATACTTCTAACAATCCACTCCCATTGAACTGCATTAAGCAGATATTATGGAAGGACTAAGAACTAAATAGCTCATCATCAACCTCATTAGGCATGCAGGCAGGCCTCATTTTATGGGCAAGCCTATTGTTAGTACACTCACCAGGTTAGCTTTAAATTGCAAATGATACCCTGAAAAGGGGGAGGAGGAGAGGGGGCAAGTGTTTTTTTTAAAGTGACCCACAGAAAGAAAATCATTTTCAGCTATTCAATAATGAAAGGCATTGTTGAAACAGTTCTGACCGCGGCAAATGAAATACATCATGGGATTGAGAGCTGAATGCCGCCCCTGAGATTTTTTATTTTTGGAGTTGGCCTCGTCTCTGCTATCAAATGTGGGTTACATCAGGACATAAAACAACTTAAGCCATAAGGCTTAGTGAGGGCACAGCAATATAGCCCTCTGCATTGTCAGCAGTTAAACAAATGGGATACCTTCCACAATTAACGGGCAGGGTGGGTTTAAAAATAAAAACTCTCCCTCCCAAGGGGAAAAAAAACACTACTGTGTAAGCAGAATGTCAACAGAATCTACATATGCAAAAGTCCATGCACACACAATGTTCTTAAAGCCAATGTATACATTATGCAGAAGAACGTGGACTGCAGAAGCACATTCAAGCATCTTCTGATTCTTTGATGCAAAGTGCAAAGTACAGATTCAATGACCTCACCCCCTGGGAACCGTGGGGATTTTGGATCTCACCTTGGGTCAGATCCTACTTCATATGTTATACTAGAGGTCTCTTTGCAAGGCCTACAATGGATGCAAGCTCCAACTCTATCAATTCGTTCTATGTGATCAATAAAAGCATCTCTATACACGAGCTTCCCATATTTCCCAACTCCCCCAATTATCTGTCACTGGCTTCTAAAATGCATCAGTTATGGGAACATCATATCACACATTACTAATGGAATGTTCCAGCTTTAATTGTAGTAATGGCTAGATTCACATCAATTTATTAAGGGAGAAATATGAAGGCGTCAAGGAAACTTATTAAATGTAATTGATCAGCAATGCCCTTTAGGACAACCCTCTTCTTCCCGGCAATGCAACCTACTGAGATGCAGACATGTTCAGCAATGCCAAAGGATTAATACGAAGAAGTTAAGGCTGAAACTGAAGAGAGTTAAGTGTGATTAAGCCCATTGATTTCAGTAGGCTTGTTTAAAGTTGCGAACTAGACTCATTTACCTGGGAGTCAGCTTCACTGAACTCAGTGGGACTTATTTCTGAATAGACATGCAAGATATTGTGCTGTAAATCTTTGTTGGATTGTGGCTATTAAGTACTACATTCTGGAAATCACAAACCAAATCTCTCTGTCTCTGGCTATGTACACACCATACATTTAGAGCACATGACCCTCCCCCCCAAAAAAATCCTGGGAACTGTAGCTTAGTCCTCACAGGGCTAAACAGCCACGTTAATAAACTACAATTCCCAGGTTTGTTTGGGGAAATCATGTGCTTTAAATGTGCTTTAAATGTATAAATGTATGGCATGTACAAGCTCCCTCTTCCTAGTTTAAATAAGGCTAGCTTGCATGTACAGTAAAAATTCATGAGATTAAATTCAGAAATGCCTTCTTAATATTTCTCAACAGTGAACCTCTTGAATTAAAAAAAAGTTGGCGCTGAGTTTTCTAATATAGTATTGCTTTGCAATCTTTTTTTAAAGTACAATTTTATCTTCAGTTTGTTTTGTTTTCTTCTGAAAAGTAGCTTGTCCTAATCTTGCTTTCCAGTTCATTCACACCTTCACCCTAAACCTTTTGGGTTTGTTATCTGATATAGCTAAGGATTGCTATCCTCACTTCCCTCTCCACAAACCCAATGGTAGAGAAGGGGGTTCCCTTCATTAATTTCTCTAAGAAGATTACAGAGTGCTTGTTTGCTGTTGTTTAAGCAATTTATTTCCCTAAGCTCTTTGTTTTTCCAACTGGTTTACACTTTAATGCCCTTGATTGAATTTCAAACAAGGGATCAACTTGACCAACCCATGCTTTTTGGGGTAAGAAGGGTGAAAGGAGGGGGAGACAGAGAGGCAGGTAAGAAGTCCTTGCAAACTGTTTAAAGCGGAAAGATGCTTCTTTTTTAAAAAATGTATCCAATCACAAGGACTCCATCCACACTGAGAACTATAGTTTATTAAGGGTCTCTTTAACAAACAGCACTTTTCAAAGGGATGCATCTCAGCTGGTACAAGGCTTTGGTACAAGAGTCAAAGTGGTTTTCCTTGAAGCTTAAATTCTCTATAATTGAATTGAAAATCTGGGTAAGATCTAGGCTGGGACATGCTAGACATGATAAAACTTAACTCCCATTGATTTCAGTAGCAACTTTGCTGAACTAATTGAGTCTGGATACAACTCTCTTATCATTTTTAAAACCTTTTTTTTAAAAAAAATAGGCCTACATCTTTGATTTTTTTTAATTTGTCCTCACTAAAGAAGAGTCAAAATCTTTATGAACAGAAGAGAGAAAATAACAAGAGTATTTACTATTAAGACAGGTTTGAGTGTTTACTGTTACCATTTGTTGAAAGAAGGAAGAATAAGTTACGTAAGAGGCTCAGGGCCAACTAAGGATTTTAACCAGCCTCTTAAAGTTTGCAACTTCAGCCAGTTTCCTGGTTAATATAAACAAAGATCACAGAATCCGTAATTATTGTCTGCCACCAGTAGGAATGCAAGAAATAATTAATATACAACAATTAAAACTTTTTTAGGTACATAAAAATGGAAATGGACTGCCTTAAAGTCGATCCCAACTTATGGTGACCCTATGAATAGGGATTTCATGGTAAGCTGTATTCAGAGGGGGTTTACCATTGCCTTCCTCTGAGGCTAGTTCTCCCCAGCTGGCTAGGACCTGCTCAGCTTGCCACAGTGGCACAAGCCAGCCCCTTCCTTGTCTGCAACTGCCAGCTGGGGGGCAACTGGGCTCCTTGGGACTATGCAGCTTACCCACAGCTGCACAGGTGGCAGGGCACGTAACCCCCAAGCCACTCACTATGGGGGCGATCTTTAGCTGGCCCTTTATGCCCAGGAGACATGAGCGGGAATTTGAACTCACAGACTCTGGACTCCTCCCCACTGTGCTATACCAGCTGTATTTAGGAACATAGAAAGTTGATTTATACAGAGTCAGCTACCCTGGGCTCCTACTGGGAGGAAAGATGGATATAAATAAATAAATAATACTAGTCCACCTAGCTCAGTATTGTCAACACTGATTGGCAATGACTCTCCAGGTTTTCAGGTAGCGGTCCTTCCCAGACCTAGGTGGAGATCTTGCAGATTAAACCTGGGACCTTTTACATGAAAAACATGCACTCTACCACTGAACTACAGCCTCCCCCCAAAGTGCCCTCTGGATATTTGCAGATGCCTCAGTTTCTGAAATAAAATGCAAGTATCTATTTCCTACTAGCATCTAACATAAAATAACATTTAAACATAGATAGGCAGAGAGGCTTTCATCACTAGGCATGCTGATGTAATTAAGAGAAATAGGCTTGTTATTGGGAAAATGGATCACTTAGAATTCAAAATATAACATCAGTGCTGTTTTGTTAAAAATATGATGTGTTGACTCTCTTATCTTGATGAAAGCACAGTGGGTGCTAGCACAAAGTGGCTGCCATGGACAGCAAAAAAAGAGGCGCTGGTACCAGTGAGTACAGTCACCAAAACGGCCCTGCATAAAACAGTTGTAAACCTGGCTAAAAAGCAAAGTTTTCTTGTCACATGCTGCTAATGAGATAAAGCACTCACATGCTTTAGCTAGCCACTTCTCATTCACAAGTTCTTGGACTCTGGAACTGTTCCATCTCCAGTGGACGTCACAGCCTCATCATTCCCCTGATCTAGGAAGACAGATGGAACGAGGCCGCCGGTGCAGTGCCAGTTACATAGCCCCCAGCTCTATTGCCTTCAAGTCAGAGTGGGCAACTTGCCACTGAAGGAAGCCACGAGGACCTCTCTGTGTCACCCAATGGCCAGCCCTTTCTTCTGCCTTACTTTGAGCTTCTGCCTCCATTCAGCTTCCATGGATCCTGCCTCCTTTCTCTATGACTCACTTAGATGCAGGCTACATGAGGCAGCAGAACCAGGTGGGAAATTCTCCTGGGCAAACTCAGTTGCCATGAACAGCAGCTGCACAACAGCAGGGAACCCAATTGCCTCCACAAGGTCCATCAAGGAGTTGGGAAATGTTGGCAAATGGTCGGAGATGATGGGAGTTGTGGTTCAGCAACATCTGGAAGGTCAAAGGTTTCCCCACACCTGATGTAGCCTGAGAGATCAAGAAGGCCTCTTTGTGGATTAGTTTTCCTCCAAGACACCCACTTTTTGAAAGCTGGTAGGTGAAGGCATGCATATTCTATCTATACCTGTCTCCACACATGCTCAGTTTGGTCCATCCTGCTGAGCTCCAACCTCGATAGTCTATGTTTGTCACATATATAGTTTGTGTAGACAAGGAGTAAGCAACAAAGCCCATGGTTCCCTAGGACTGTAGCCCTAGTTCACCCAAAGATCTAGCTCGTTCACTGAACACTGAGGTGGGGCATGGTGGCTAGCTGTGCCCCCAATGTCCACCCAGCCCTCTGACCACAGCTCTGATATCCACACATTTAGTTGTACATGCAAACAGCTGATATCCACACATTTAGTTGTACGTGTGAACAGCTGATATCCACACAGTTAGTTGTACATGTGAACAGCTACATAGCGGCAGTGGGAGCAGCTTCTACACAATGAGAAACCTTGCATGATCAAAGTCCTTGATTGCATACAAACTCTTTCTGGAACATTCAACTGAATGCATAGATGTGAAAAGCCATGGCCAAAAATTTTCATGGACATTGTGGCATGGTGAGCTGGTGCCATTCTGCTCCTCCCCTCACTTCCCCATTCAGCCAATAAGAAGAGTCCTGCTGCATCAGGTCAATGGCCTCTCTAATACAGCATCCTGTTCTCACAGCGAGAAACCTGAGGGCAACAGAACGTGTGAGGGTTTTGTATGAATGTGGCTTATGAGTAATCCGAGAATGGGCAAAAGCATCCAGTGCTGATCTTGGATGGAAGAAGTGACAACATGAAGGGGACTGTCAAAAACCATGTTTCAATATTCTGTATTTCAGAAACATACTCCCAATCAGAGCTTGGAAAAGTTACTTTTTTTGAACTACAACTCCCATCAGCCCCAGCCAGCATGGCCACTGGATTGGGCTGATGGGAGTTGTAGTTCAAAAAAGTAACTTTTCCAAGCTCTGCTCCCAGTCCTGCTTGAACAGAACCTCTTAGACCAAGGATAGAGAATGTCAGGCCCGGGAGCCAATGCAGCTCTCCGGGCCTCTCTCTGTGGCCCTTGGAACTCTCCCCAGGCCACACCCCTTGCTGACTTTGTTTCACATTGAGGATAGAGAGGGGTGCACGTTTCTGTAGAAACTGGCCTACCTTACAAGGTGTAATGTAATGTTGCATTTGTTGCTCTGAAGACTTGTGCCTCTGGCTCCACCTACCACTGGCCTATGGCCCTTGGAAGGTTGCCCAGAAGGGAATGTGGCCTCCAGGTTGACATTTTCCCCCCACTCCTGCTCAGACTGCTTTGGATAGGAAGCCTCTGCAGAAATCAATCAGTGAGGCAATATTTTTTTCCCTCTCTGTACCCCCAACTGAGAGCCTGGAGACTGCAATACAAGCTGGGATGCTGGCTGCAATTTCCCCTTGTACTTGCCCTCATGTAATTGCTACTTTGCATTCAGTGCTGATAAACCACAACTAGACAGCTCAAACAGCTCCCAAGCATCTTAGAATGTGACCTTATACAATGTAATTTTTATGATGCCACAGAAATGTAGGAAGCCCAGACCTTTTTGCTTGAGCAAGACAATATTAACTGATTTTAAAACGTGCACGGGTTCTGCATTTGAAAGCTAGCAAGAGGGTAGGCGGGGGCTGGGTAGAGAGAATGCTGAATTTTTAGTTTTTATAGCTAGATGAATCAATTGCTTTACAACTTGATGCATCCGGTTTTGCCACTGGAATCCCCATGCTTTCTCACAGTTAAGAGGTTGAGTCATCTCGCCCTTGGCCTGTTTGGGCGAAGTGATGGCATATTGTCCTCCCACACTAGAACATGAACCTGCAATCGCACAATAGCTGAGGGTGCATTTGCAGACATGCACCAATGTGGGGGCACCCCAAGTTCAGCTGTCCTAAGAAAACCTAGCTGGATTTGCTGTTTTTTACAAAAGGTAAAGACAGACTAGCGTTGAAGGAGGCTGGTGCATTAAGGTAAATGGGGCACCCTTAGTTTAACCTCCCAGCCACCTAACCTTACTTACAACCAGTCCAGGGGGTGGCACTGCCCGTGGCAGCATCTTCTTCCTTGGCCTCATTGTTGTCCTTTGCAGATCTCAGCAGGGAGGAGGATGGGGACAAAGCGAGAATTAGTTGAGTGTGCACCAGGCAGCCGCCACTGCTTTTAAGTGTAGCACACATGGTTGCCTGAAAAACCACATGGAACTCAGGGCTAAAGCAGATATGACAAATACATCTCTGTATTTAATGTGCTCACGTGTGTGTAACCCATTCAAATAGCAACTGGGGCATGTGTGTGTAAGGATGGGTGGACGGACGGACAGACAGACAGACGGATTCCTTCTCAGTTCAGTGAACAGCATATTAAAAACAAAGTATACGGTAAAGTACAACATAATGCCCAACATCAATCCATCAAAATGATGCAAGACAGCATAATCCCAACGCAGGAATGCCTGAAGAGCACTTTCCCAAACTAAAGGAAGAAAGGGTGCTCTCACTAACCTTAAATCCAACAGACTTTAGGGACTAGAAACTTGAACAGACAGTGAGCAATGGCAAAACAAAGAAATGAGATTTCCCCAACTAGAAGAATTGGGGTGCTCTCACCGTCATCCCCATTCAGGCTATTCAGGGGCTCAGAGCAAACATGTAAGTCATGTTAATAACTGCCAAAATGCTTCCAAATATATAAATAAATATTAGGGATGTTTTAAGTATGAATAGTGGACCCCAAAAGAAAGAGACCAATGCCCTAGCCCATGCTTTCTAGGGAAGTAGAGTTGCCCAAAAGCTTAGGATGAACCAGAGGCAGCTCTTGTCCTTATGCCAACCCAGCAGAGTGATCCTGATAGGGATGGACCACTTCAGCTTCTCTCATTTCCCCATTTCCCCATTCTTAAACTTCATTCTCCACATAATCTCTCACTTAATTCAGGCCCTCTGCACCAGGCTGTGCAAGCGGGGCTGATCAACTGGCCATCAGGACTTGCCAAGCGCTGTGTCGTCGCCTGATTTCAAACCAGGCAGATAAAAACAGGCCACATGATATCATTGTGATTTGGCCCATGGATGGGCATGGGAGATATCGCCTGCTGGCTGGATCCAGTTCTCCTCCCCTCATGCAGGGCACATAAAATTAGTTTGTACCATGAAGCTTTTTTTGACAGCATTTTCTCTCTTTCGTCTGCCTTCCAATCTCATCTCTTGCTGTCAACGCCATCCATTTCAGGCAGGCTCCATCCCCTATCTCTTTTCAACATCAAACTGTGGTCCTTCCAGTATCATTATGATCAACCTGAGCAAAGTAAATGTGAAGAGGTGTCTTTAATAGGACAGTTTTTGACATTGCATCTTGAACCAGAAAAAGCAAACAGGCAAGTTGAATCTTCAGGGTCAAGCTCTGAAGTCAATTTTCTGACCTGGGAAATCATGTACTGTGACAACTGATGACAAATGCACAAGCACATGCCCAGTATAAATATGTCTATGAATGTTGCGTTACAAAACGTTCCCAGCCTCTGACTTACTGATGCTGAACCGGGGGCGATGGTGGTGGTGCGGAGGAATTGGCAATACTTTCCTTCAAATGTCGACTTCTCAGCAAAACACATCCCCTTCCTTTTGTAGATCCGAGAGAAAATGGGCATTTTTGAAAGGCAAGAAAACAAAAGGAGGTTGTTTGGGGTTTTCTGTTGTTTGCAAAGGACAAATCACCTACATACATTTATACTTCAAGATGGTTCAAAATGTTACAAAGAGATTCTGATAAGAAACACAGAGCAACCTTTATTCCCCCCCCTCAGACTTATTTCCTTCATGCACTCCCGCCTCCTGCTTCCAAGGCTCTGTGCTGAAAAAGTCACCATTTATTGATTTCTAAATCTAACGGTCTAATTATATATTTGTAGATGACTTGACAGATTTGCAAACTCGCTCTATGATTTTATAATAGAACATGCTAACCTTAATCTCCATCTAGGGAGATAGCTTGAGGGGGGCTGACCTTTATCTCATATTTAAAACACAAGCAATAACTGAAATTCATTTTCAATTTCTTTTCCAATCATATAAAAGGAACAGGAGGAAAGATTACTTTATTGAATCTGCTCTCTTCTTAGCCTCCCCTCTTTTATTTTATTTTATTTTGGGGGGGGTAGGGTTGCTGGTAAAAGGTTGGCAATGCACAGTCTTGAAGCTTTGTAGGGAACTCCAGAGATGGTCTATAGGGAATAGCTTTAATCAAATAAACTAATCTTTGCTGTGGAGATTAACTAGGATGGGCTGCAGTAGTGGCTCAAATAGCAGAATTCAAAGGATCTGGTCACCCCATCAGCTGCTGCTGCAGTAGCGCCAAAGGCAGAAAGGCAGCCTCCCCATTGGGTCCACCCTACAGATCTGGCAAATCTGGTCAACTTCTTGGAAATTTAATAATGCCGCCACGTTGTGTTAGCCTGCTGAGCAAACAGCCTGGCACTTCGAGGCACAAACGGGGTGATTTACAAGTATTTCTTTTTTAGCAGGGTGGTTGCTGCTGTTGCTGGAGCCCGAGGCAGGTTCAGCTCTGGTGGGTGCGCAGGGTGTACGTCCTCGAGGAAAATATTGTCTGGAGTTTAGGATGTGGATCAAAGCAAATATTGGCAGTTGCTAAATGGTATTATTTTGCAAGCGTGGCTTTTCAAAGAGTGTTTGATTCCATGCACTTGAGTGTTCTTAAACACATGCACAAACCATCCACGTTGTGTTAAAATCAATAGTGAAATGCATCTTTCCCTGGTAAAATGTTTCTTATCATCCTTAAAATAATTCCTACATTCTCTGTGAATTACTCACTTATCTTTCTGTTGGTACTTCTGTTGAAAGTGTGCAGCCAGATGTCTTATGCCAAGTACAGATATCTTTCCAAGGCATCCTATGACCTGGATAATACTTTCTTCGCCAGCTATATTTTCAATACAAAATGTATAGCTCATTATAAAGTTGTACTCTTGATAACTTATATCCTCATTGCCACAATTATGAGGTCCTAGAAAGTCATTATCATGTAATCAAAGCACAAAGTAGCCAGTGAGGGTTTTAGAACATCACTTCTGCATTTGCATGGCAGCATCAATTTTCTTGCTGCTGGCAAATTTGTTTGTAGGAAGAAGGGATTGTCTTTGCTCAAACTGTCAATGGTCTCTTAACTCCCCTGAGGGAGAAAGCATGTACTTAGCTGGAAGATTATGTGGACTATAGACCAGGCAACTGTGTGTGCCCAAGCTTTTACCTTAGCCAATAGTTCTCCCAGCAAAGAATTCTGAATCCCACACATCTCCTGCCAGGCTTGGAAAAGTGGAATGCCTCATGGACCAAAAGGTGCAATTTAGTCATGGTGACACACTCATCTCATCTCACCGGGTGAGATTCTCCATTTGGAGGAAGGGGTAGAACAAAATGGATGCTGCTGTCCCACCAAGGGCCCGAAATTGACTGATCTTGCTTGCATTCCCCCTAAAGGAACATTCGCTTCTGCAGAGCATAAGATGTTGATCCAAGAAGGCAAATCATTAGTTTCTCAAGGCCCTCTTCCAATCGCGTTGGAAACACAACATGTCCTCCAGCTCAGAGGGTTCAGGGGGCAAATATTGTTGGATGTTGTATCTGGCGCAAGCAGATGCCCAGGATGCAGAACAGTATAGTGACAGGCTAGATGCCAGTTGAAGCAATGAGCCGGACAAGCAATAAGTTTTAAGAGTCACTTTACTGACAATATATCACAAGCTCTCTCTGTACAAACTCCTCGACACCCACACTGACTGGCCAGATCTGCCAAGTCTTATAGATAAGGCCAGCTGGTTGCCTTGGATACTTGTCCTTGAGATCTGCACGGACTCTGTGCTTCTTGGCCTTGTAACTCTGCTGTGGAAAAATACACTCAGGCACTCTTTCTTTGCCAACATCCCCCACCTATTTTTCCATAAGCAGCACCTTTTACATTTGTTCACATTTTTTGCTTCCATTAGTCATATATACATTTGCATCATCATTTGTTTTATTCATCTGATACATTTCCTTTTATTTCAGTTTACATCAATTTCATTTGTAATACAGTTACTCCATTGTAATCTCAGCATCATTTTTATTACATTTGTTTCAGCAATTATTTATTAATCTTCATGATTTCCATCATCCCACCTTTTCCAGTTATTGAAGTCTATATGTTTAATGGAATTTATTTTAAATCTAACAGGTGGGATACCTTTGGTTGTTCTCTCTGATCTGCGTGGTTGTATTTCTGCCTTTGTGTCTGTGTCTGTGTCTGGCGATTCCTCTGTTCCTCTCTCAGAGCTAGAACTTGATTCACTACTGCTGCCTGTTTCTTCTTGTTTTATTGGTACTGTGTCTGCCTGTTCTTGTTCATTACTAACTTCAGTGTTTCCCAACTCGACATATGTTTTATCTTCCCAATCCTGCTCTATTGCTTGCACACTTCTGCTTAACACCACAGACCTTTGTTTTGGCATCCAGATTCTGAAATACGTGTTTTCAAATCCTAGCATGAACCCTTTGTCTGCTCTCCTTTGCAGCTTCCCTGTCTTTTTACTTTTGGGAACATGTACCCAGCATTCTGCTCCAAAACTAATCAAATGTTTTAATCTGGGTTTTCTGTCATACAATTTTTCATAAGGAGACATTCCATTTGCCTTATAAAATATTCTGTTTTGAATATATGCTGAATACAGAACACACTCTCCCCAGAAACTGTGTGTTAAAGATGAGTCACACAGCATTGCTCTCACTGAGTCTTGAAGTAACCTGTTCCAACGTTCAGCTAATCTGTTTTGATGTGGACTAAATGGGGCTGTTAACTCCTGTTTAATCCCTCTTTTGTCCAAGTATTCAGTAAAAGAGTGTCCTGTGAACTCTCCTCCTTGATCTGATCTTATTCTCTGTATTTTGACACCAAACTGCACTTCAATTTTTGTAACAAATCTTTTCAGTTTTTCTGCAGCTTCACTTTTAGCTTTTAGTAAATAAACAGTGCAGAATTTTGAAAAATCATCAACTATCGTCAGGAAATATCTTGCACCCCCCTGAGTAGGTTGAAATGGCCCCACTAAATCCACGTGTATTAACTGATAAGGTGCATCAGTACTAGGCATGGCTTCTTTGTTCTTTGCAGCCACAACTGCCTTAGTTTGTTTACACACATTGCAGTCTACATATTTTCCACAGTTTCTTAACTTCACATCATTACTATTCTCTGTTGTTTTCACCACATTTTCATATCCTATATGGCCCAATTTTCTGTGCCATAAATGTACACAATCATTATGGGGTTTCTCATTAACACACATGCGTATATGGTTTGTTTGTTTCAAGTTTAGGTAGAACAATGAATCCTTTACTATCCCTTTCATGAATATTTTTTCTCTTCTCATAATATGAACTGAACCCCTTTTGAACATCACATTGAACCCCATTTCATTGAGTTTTGACACAGCCATAATGTTGCATTCAATGTCAAGAATAAACAGCACATCTGTCATAATCGTATTAAAACCTGCTAATTTCACTGTACCCCTACTTTTGATAAGTTTCTTAGTTCCATCAGCCATTATCACATGATCCTCTACGTCACAAAATGTATGAAACATTGATTTATCTTTGATTATGCTATTTGTAGCCCCACTGTCAAGAGCCCATACATCATTACATTTATTTCCCTGCTCATTGTTAATACATTGCTTATTCTTACTAGCATAGATCACCTGTACACATGGTTTTCTTCCTTTTTCTCTTCTTCTTGCTTCACAATTCTTTTGAAGATGTTGCCTGGAACCACAAAAATAACATGCCTTTTGTCCATACAGTCTCTCTTGTTCAGCTCTGTTGTTCAGCTTTCCCATGTTGTGTTTAGACTCAGTCCTTTCCTGCTTTGCCATTTCTTGCCTTCTTTGATACTCTTGTAAAAGTTTTCCCTCTATATAATCCATATTGAGATTTGCATCATCCATTGCTTCCATAGAGCTCACCAGACTATCATAACTTGAATCTAGTGAAGATAATGTGATATACACTTTTTGCGTTTGAGAATGTTCAACTTCACATTCTGTCAATTCATCAAATAGTCTATTCATCTCCAATAAGTGCTCTGACATGGTTGTATTGTCAGATAAGCGCATCTGATACAATCTTCTGGCAAGATATATTTTAGAACTGGCAGTCTTTTTCACATGAATATTTTTCAAAGTGTCCCAAGTTTCCTTTGCTGTTACTGCGTCACGAACATGCAGTAATTGAGAATCATCAATAGCAAGAACAATTAACGCCTTTGCCCTCTCATCCAGCCTTCTCCAATCTGCTGGAATAGGCACCCCGGCGGGTGGGTCTTCTGCGATAGCTTTCCACAGGTCTTCTTTCACTAGAAAAGCCTGCATTCTCTGTTTCCAAGTGCCATAATTTTTCCCTGTCAGCCTTTCCAAGGGAATCCTGGCCGCTAACGTAACAGACATACTTTCACTTTTCACAGTTCACCGCCTTTGTAATTAGAGCTTCTCACCTCTGTCCTTCAGTCAGGTTTTTTTTTTTTCCCACGGCTCTCTCACAGCTTTCAGCTCAGCTTTCGGTTTCTCCGTCTCTCTGCTGTTTTACTCGCTGGTCTGCAGTTCTGGCTTTTCTCTGCCGCTTTTCTGCAATCCTCAGCACCAGGTAACCATCAGCACCAGGTAACCATCCTCTGCTACCACTTGTTGGATGTTGTATCTGGCGCAAGCAGATGCCCAGGATGCAGAACAGTATAGTGACAGGCTAGATGCCAGTTGAAGCAATGAGCCGGACAAGCAATAAGTTTTAAGAGTCACTTTACTGACAATATATCACAAGCTCTCTCTGTACAAACTCCTCGACCCCCACACTGACTGGCCAGATCTGCCAAGTCTTATAGATAAGGCCAGCTGGTTGCCTTGGATACTTGTCCTTGAGATCTGCACGGACTCTGTGCTTCTTGGCCTTGTAACTCTGCTGTGGAAAAATACACTCAGGCACTCTTTCTTTGCCAACAAATATGAGGATTAGGGTTGCCAGGTTCAAGACCTGAGACTGATCTTGTATCTTTAGGAGAAGAGAAAATCAGCCAAGTGCAGGTGTTCCCGGGCCCAGCCTCCAAGAGGTCTTCTGTATCTTTAAAAGTTGTGGAGGGGGAAGGGAGAATTCCACCTTGTGGTTTTTCCCATTACAGTGTTGCAAGAACACCTGCACTTGGCTGACTTTCTCTTCTCCTAAAGATACAGGATCAGTTGCAGGCCTTGAACCTGGCAACCCTAAGAGGATGGTGATACTGCCTCTTATCAGTTTGCCAACAATGATCTCTTGTGGAACTAGTAGACTTACCATTTTCCCCCAGGCCTTTGATGGACTAAGTGCATTTTGTTCTACTGTTAGGTTGCTATCAAAGCTTCCTGGTGCTGGTGGGTGCTTTTGTATGTGTTATTATAAAGGCATGAGAGTGGCTGTATACTAGAGCCAGCGTGTATTTTTCGCATTCCGCAATGTTAAATTGAAAATACCTCCATGCCATTCTGCTGCTTCCCATAAACTCATTTCAAAACAAAACCTCACACAACTTAAGTTCTGAACTCAGAAATGCTTGCTTAACAACCCTCTAAGTTTTCATGGTGATACACAAAACACTCAGAGAGAATTGAGAGTTCAATGTGTAAAACAAGAGAAAAAATATCCAGACCCCTGTTGGACTTTTCTCTGTCAGTGGTCTCATCATTTGTTGAAATTAATTAAAAATCAGCTATGTCCACAGAGTACCTGTAATCCTATTACTGACCTTGCCCCATACTCTTGAGTGTCATCTTCTGTAGTTTAAAAGTTTATAAAATGACTGGCTGATTTTTAATTAATTTAAGAAATTTAACATTGGACTGTATGATAGCGCAGGGCATGCTCAGTAAGAATGAAATGTCAGTGTTCTAAAAGTCAGTCTCACAGCTGTTTAGCTTGGCTAATCAGGGGGCCACATCCATGCCAGACATTTTTCCCCACTTTAAACAGTCATGGATTCTCCCAAATAATTCTGGGAAGTGTAGTTTGTGAAGGGTGCTGAGAATTATTAAGAGACTCCTATTCCCCTGACAGAGCTCCAGTGGCCAGAGTAGATTAACAATCAACCCCTTTTCTGGGGATTGTAACTCTGTGAGGGGAATAGGGCCTCTCCTAACAACTCTCAGCACCCTTCACAAACTAAACTTCCCAGGATTCTTTGTGGGAAGCCATGACTGTCTAAAGTGAAATAAAGGTCTGGTGTGGATGTGGCCAGTCACAGCTTTGGTGTAAATTTGGGTGGGAGACTACATGTGCCATTCTGTGAAATAAAAAGGTGGGGGGAACTTTGAAAAACAATGTTTTCCTTTTAGAAAGGAAAGGGGCTTTCCCTCTGCCCAGTGCCCACCCACCTACCCACCTAATCTCCTCTCCTCCCCTTCCCCTCTCTTTGTTCTCTTTGCTCTTTTTGCTCATGGGAATGAACTGAGGGCTGCCTTTCATCTGGGTAACCTTCTAGGAGCCACATTCCAATGGTGAGAGGGGCCAGAGACAAAAGTGGGTGGTGCAACAAATTTTACCTTTGCACAGTAGGCTAGTTTCTACACATGCTCCTCCATCCAGGCAATGGAGAGGTTTCATCAGATTTTAAGGACACATTCCAGCTAGTCCAAAATGCTCACAATGAGTATGAAGTATGGCTGGTTAGGGGTGTGACCTAGGGAGAGTTCCACGGACCAGAGAAAGAGGACTGGAAGGCCACATTTGGACCCTGGGCTTGAGGGTCTCCACCTGTGCTATATGGGTTGTCGGGAGCTTCAGGACCAGAGGTATTCTCTACCGAGCCATTAATAAAAAGGCATGTTTGTTGCAGTGGGGAGTGAGAGTTTGTTTATTCTGCAGTTATTATGATGAACAGAGCCAGGCTGGGTGAAATACAGAGACAACATGATCTGAAAAAGTATCTATCCTAATTTACCCTTTACTCTTTTAAATCAATCACTATACTCACAATCACAGTGTCTATTTGTTTCTTTTTCATGAGTACTTGATGGTGACGGATGAATACAGACCTAGAGGAATAGAAACACTGCTGTACACACTATAGTTAGTCAGCTGGCTGGCCACCTAGGCTGTAACTCTAGCCTAGTGTTTGATTTTCCCCATGTGTGCAGCTCATAATAAGGCCTTTTCAGGGTTTCTGGGGGGAAATCAAACCAGCAACCACTTAAAAAAATCTAATTGTTTTCCACAATTAGTTTCCAATCACTTAGTTAATCCTTTACATAGCAACCAGTTAAAACGTTTTCCCTTAATTGTCCAACAGGAAAGAAACTCTAAAGGTCAGGAATGAGACTAGAAGGATGGACCATCAAGGAGGAGTTAACACCTTTTGGTATTGCTTTGTTCACTGTATCCTTCACATCCTTTTTTCTTATGAAACAAAAGAATATGCCAACCATTTAATTCTTGGTGTTCATACTAAGTTTTCTGTTAACTTGACCTCTACATAGCCCATTATGTAAGTTAACACACTCTCTGCATGGAGGAGGAGTGAGGGGAAGGTCACTGCCTTTCCCCTCCCCTGGCCTGACCCTCACATCTTCCCCTGGTTGCAGAGTAGGATTTATCTCATCACACTCAAGACAAACATGGCTGTAAACTTTAAACTAGATCTTTTACTTAACAAAACCAGGCATTTCTGCATACAACAGAAGCTAGAAAAGTGAAAGAGAAACTAAACAGATAACTCAGGAAGGCCCCTTAACGTTCTGGGCCCAGATGTATTAACCCTTTAGTGGCTGATTTTTCCTCTCAGTACAGTGGGTGTTAATTAAAGGCTGTTGCTTATTCCCATAATCCCTGACCTAATGGAATATATAAGGGATCCTTGAGGCCAGTCTCTAGGTTTTAGGTATTTTCATGTTCTCCAAAGCAAAGCAAAGAGGTAATAAAAGGTGAAGGTGTCCCCGCACTTGTAGTGTGAGTCGTTTCCAACTCTTAGGGTGACGTCTTGCGACGTTTGCTACGCAGACTGTATATATGGGGTGGGATTGCCAGTTCCTTCCCCGGCCTTTCTTTACCCCCCAGCGTATGCCGGGTACTCATTTTACTGACCACGGATGAATGGAAGGCTGAGTGGACCTCAACCCCTTTTACCGGAGATTCGACTTCCTCCTTCCATTGGAATCAAGCTCCGGCCGTGAGCAGAGCTTTCGGCTGTGTTACCGCCGCTTGGCACTCTGCGCCACAGAGGATCCTAAAGAGGTAATAGCACACTAAAAAAAACAAAAAACACCCAACAGCCTAGAGAGGTTGTAATGTAATTTTCTTCACAAATATATAGCGCCTTTCAACAGGTATTAGTTTAAGTGGTTTTTCACTATTTTCTAGAGATTGCAGTAGAAAATGGAACATTTCAAATATGCAAGCTTTAGTTAATCCCCCAACATGCAGCCTATGGACTTTGCTGGATTATCCCTTATTATTACAGTATTATTAAAAGTGATGCAAAATTGCAGTTTGAGATTAAAAAATCTGGTATTTCTAAATATGTACCTATCTTCTATTTCCTGCTTTCCTCCATGAAAGCATATAACCAACACCATTATTTTATTTATTTTTAAAAAACATACCATGTCATGTTACCCGTGTTAAAATATGCTTAAGGAGGTTTATGTTTAAATTGAAGCCTCGTATGCATGATCGAGTGACATAGCTGAGTGGTAGAATATATTTGCTTGCAAAAGTTCTAGATTCAATCACCGGCTGAGAAAATCATCATCATAACCATGGTTTATTTGTATGCCACCTTTCCACAGTAATCTATGTTCAAGGCATCTTACAGCATGAAAAAGGTTACATAATTCACTATGTTGCAAACAAAATTTGAATAGTCAAACAAGAAGTTAATGAAAACATCTGGTTAAGAAATATACAATAAAATGAAACAATTCTCTTATAATTCATAAGAAGGTCTAACAAGAAAATACAAAAACATAATCTCAATAACAAGAGTAATTGACCTCTAGGCTGCTTTCACACTGCACTTTATTCCGTTATTCCAACAATTTCTTTCCTGGCAATTTTATTTGATCTTTGGCACATATTATTTGATCTTTCATGCAACATAAAAGCTAGTTCTGGGAATCTAGTGGACATTTAGCACTCATTTCTGTGATAAATGATTCCAGAAATAATCCATGCGCAAGCTTAGGAACCTGGAGAATTGCAGGAGTTTTGCGCTAGTTGCTGCTGCTCACGTGACAGGCATCCCAGCATGCAATGCGTTCCTACTCTTCAGGCTTGTGCCATTTTTTGGGGGGAGGGGCTGACAAAATTGTACTGGTATTCTGGCGTAGGAGTGCGTAGCAGCTTCCCCTTCCTTCTTTTCCCATACACACCCCTGTGTCCAGACGCAAGCTCACACAGTGAATTATGGGGGAACTACATTGTGCATGTGGGTAATGGGAGAGGGATGAAAACAATTTGCTGCTCCTCGCAGCCGTGTGAAAGACAGTTGCGTGAAATGCCAGTATATCGGCAGAAAAAGCCACAGTTCCTTAATACAACAGGTACTGCAGTGTGAAAGGAATTTTAGAAATCGGGTCAAAAGCACTACCATTTTAATGCACAAAACTGATGCAATAAGACGCAGGTGGGAAAGCAGCCCTAGAATTAAATTCTGCCCCTCAAAACAGCCCCTAAACACTCCACAGTCAAGATGGTCTCTGGCACCTTGAGGTGGTAGCAGCTTTTGTAAATGGAATCAGAGAGCCAGTGTGGTGTAGTGGTTAAGGTGTTGGACTATGACCTGGGAGGCCAGGGTTCAAATCCCCACATAGCCATGAAGCTCACTGGGTGACCTTGGGCCAGTCACTGCCTCTCAGCCTCATGGAAACCCTATTCATAGGGTCGCCAAAAGTCAAAATCGACTTGAAAGCAGTACAGTACAAATGGAATCAGTCAGGGCCCCACCCGTCCATGCTGAGTTTTTATTCTCTGACCCTTTCTTCTATAGTCATCCCACATTTTGAAATAACCAGCACCTCATTTTTTTACCAGCACACCCACACACACCCCTTGCCTTGAGGAGAAAGGGTGTTGTTTTTTCTTCATTTGAGAGAGAAGGTATAAATTGTGCATGCTTCTCCTCCTGAAAATAGGTCAAACTGTCATTAAAAGCAGCAGTTGCCACTCCGAGTGCTAAATCTCCTCTCTCTCTCTCTCTCTCTCTCTCTCTCTCTCTCTCTCTCTCTGCTTTGCCAGAGGAGAAAGAATTCTCATTTTCAACCAGTCTAAATTGTTCTGGGCAGCATTATCAGTTGGAAAGACCCTTCTGATTTGACAGAGCCCCAATGTATGATGATTAATTACCACTCAGCCTCATTGGACTTTTCTAATTTCCTTTTGCCACTCGCTGTAGGCAACAAGCGATAAGTACCGCTCTTATTATTTTGTGCAAAGGAAAATGTCCATTACGGCGCTGTCTTACAAGTAATCAGAATAAAGGAGACAGCTGATTGGCAAACCTGCGAGGATCATTCTGTCTTTATTTAGCCAACTCCTGCTTGCTTTCTTCAGCTCTTGCTTCCCCGCTCCGCCACCGCCTCCACCCCCTCCTTCATTGTTGCAAGTTGTTTTACACTGTTGCTGGTCAAAAAAAAAAAAGGAAGATTTTTTTAAAAAACACACACTCATAAAACTCTCTCAAAGCTGTTGACATTTCAAAATCCATATAAAGGTTTGGGAGGAATTAATCGTCAATCTCAAAGGAACCATCTGCAAAATGATAATATGTTGCCAAGCCTCAGATATAGATTGCCATGAATCGGGGATGTAGAACCTCAAGGCTGGGGGCCAAATGCAGCCCTCCAGGCCTCTCTGTTTGGTCCTCGGGACTCTCCCCAGATGATAGGCTCTTCCACAAACCACACCCTCCCTTGAGTGCTGGCTGCAATGTGTTCTTCAACTGTGATAATGCCCCTTGCTTGCCAGGAGGGGTGTGTATGTGTGTATACAAGCCTATGTTTTTTGGATGGTTGGAATGTAATCTACTATACAAAGTCAGGAGTCACATTCCTTGGCTCCGCCCACTTTTGCATCTGGCCCTGCCCACCATTGGTATGTGGCCCTCAGAAAGTTACTGCATTAGGAAATGTGGCCCTGGGGCTGAAAAGGTGTTCCCCACACCTGTTATAAACAATCCCTTGCAGTGCAATCCTAATGTTGTGTCAGAAGCAAGTCCCAGTGAGTTCAATGGGACCTGGTCTCTTGTAAGCATGCTTAGTAGGGCTGCCAGAAAACTAATAGTCTTCCTTTTAACTCATCACTTTGGTACCTAGATATGGTCTGATGGTACAAGAGCACCACCTTGCTGAACCTAAGTAGGGCTGGGCCTGGTCATGGACTGGATGGGACATCACCTGAGAACCACATGTATGCCACTTTGGGCTCCATGATGGATGAAAGAGGGAATTTAAAGTAAGAAAATAAATATAGAAATAAAAGTAATTACTCAAAATTAAGATAAAAAGTGCATATTACCGCAGCCTTCAAAATAAGTGGGTTTTTTGAGGAAGTGAACTTGTAATTAATTTAATAAAAGCAAAATTGGTATAATATACCATATTTATGAGGTGCATTTGTACGTGTGTTTTACAGTGGCACACTAGGATCAAAATAGACCTCAAAATTAACAGTGTGTCTCAAGATTTGCCTTTAAATACAAACTTAATCAAATTCTTCTCCTCAGAGTAGACCTCGTTGAAATTAACAAACATGGCCGACTTAGGTTGATTAATTTCATTTTGTCTACTCTGAATAGGACTTTGTTTGATACAACCTTATTTTGTTTAGATGGGCTTCTCTATAAGGCTGATTTTTTTTTATTGAGAATTGGGTTGCTGCTGTTTTCAACTGTGATGCTGGTTTGTTGGGCGGGGTGCATTCTAAGACTTTTTATATCCTGGGTATTGTTTTGATTATTTTGTATAAAGGCCTGGTCAAGCCACCTTATGGAACTTGGGGCAGATCCACACCAAACATTTAAAGCACATCCAACACACATTTAAATCACAAGACTTCCCCCAAGGAATCTTGGGAACTGTAGGTTGTTAAGGTAGCTGTGAACTTGTAGCTCTGTGAGAAGGAAACCACAGTTCCCAGGATTCTTTAGGGGAAGTCATGTGATTTAAGTGTGTGTTGGATGTACTTTAATGCGGAGTAGCAAATGATGAACACATAGAGAAAATGAATACTTCAAAGCATTGCATGATTCTGACAATAAAAATATTTTGATATATACTGTGTTGTAAAGGCTGCAGCAACCACTATAGTGCCACCATTCCCCCCCCCGATAATCCAAACATCTTTGTTCTGTTATCTCCAGCTATGACACATCAGATAGGCTTACATGCGTAACTTCAATGAGTCTTATTCTGAGTAATTTTTAATTAATGAGAAATTATTGGCATTGAACAAAAAACTTGTTTTATACATTAGCTTGTTTGTGCTTTCCTAAGATACTTATAGTTTTCTGTGCAAGGTAAATGTGGTATGTGCATACTCTTAGCAGTTTGGAGTTTAATTTGGAATCCCACAGAAAGTGAATAAGAGGATTCTGGAAGGACTTCACACTTTCTCTCTCCTAATAAAAGGTGGGATCTCTTGAGTGTTATTATTGGGGGTAGGGGAGATAAATTAGGCTTCTGTGCCTCACATTTTTGTATGTCTGAACCAGCAGAGAACCTTTGAAGAGCTCCTGCTTGTTAATTCTCCCATTTGTTTGATTTTTGGTACAAAGAAAATGAAAAGAATATGATGAGATTATGGCGTTTTAAGTCAATATTTATTAAAAAATCAATCTCGATGAAAATCTGGCCATCCCTCTAATTAGACGAGGCAACTTGAGGTTGATTTTTAATTGCAAAAGTAATTACATGGAGCAGATAGCCAGTGACATTTGATTATCTAGGTGATTGATTAAAAAGCCTAGCTCTTGGAGCAGATTGTCAGCCAGGGGAATCGAGACAAAAGAGCAAATTAAAAAAGTTGTCCTGTTGGTAATCACAAAATTCAAGGATGAAATTACAAAGCCAGACACCTCCAGTGCTCCTCATCAAACACAGCGTGCCTCAGCTCGGGAGGAATGGATTGCTTTAAAGGCAATTGCAGGAGCATAAAAATAGAGGTGCAGCATCTCAGCTGGGAAAAGGGGAATTGAGCCACTGGAATGAATGTTGAAATAAAGATGCATCTGAGTTCTAATAAAAAGTTTCTTTTCAATACACTCCCATTCAAGTCCGTTAACTGCCATCAATATTACTTAAATAGGTGGCAGTGGTGGTCAGGAATGTATAAGGACAGATACAGGGTTCTATCTGATTTTTTTTAAAGATGGAACAAACAATTATCAAAGCCATTATTGGGGTTGCCAACTGACCAGAAAAAAGCATTGGCCTGCTTTTGTGCATTTAAGAGGAACATAGGAAACTGACTTATATTGAGTTAGACTATTGGTCCTTCTAGCTCAGTACTGTTTACTCTGATTGGCAGTCACTCTCCAGGATTTCTCCTGGAGGTGTCCTATCTGCAGATAATAGGTACTGAACTTGGGACCTTCTCCATGCAACACAGACATGCTAACATTCGCGTACAGTCCTTCCCCCAAAAAAACTTGGCTTGCCCCATGTGAGGCTGGAATTCACAACCTTCCGATTCCACACATAACTAAGCTCACAGGGCAACAAAGGGATCCTACACATTTGCTCTCTTTGAGCCCAAATGAGGTTTACTCCCAAGTAAGTGGGTATAGGATTGCAGCCATGAAACTCCACAGGTTCTCCACTCCCGCTGTAACAGAAGGTGACTCTGGATAAGGGAAGAAGAAAAGCAGCCTTTACATCGGGGGTGGGGAACATGTTTCAACTCAAGGGCCACATTCCCCTTGGGAAAACCTTCCAAGGAACACATAAAAGTGGTGGGTAGGGCCAGAGTTAAAAGTGGGTGGAGCAAAACATGTAAATTTTACCTTTGTACAGTAGGCCTTTGGGTAACAAGCAACTAACAAGTCTAATAAAATCATCATCACCATCTAGTTTCTGCACATCCACACACACACCCCTCTCCAGACAAGCAAGGGGCATTGTTCAAGAGCACATTCTGGTCAAGTAAAAATGCTCAGGGGGTGAGGCACGGCCAGTGTGGGATGCTGCCTGAGGAGAGTCCCAAAGCTGGGGGGGGCACATTCAACCCTCAGGCCTGAGGTTCCCCATCCCAGTTTTACATGGTACCTCCAAGAGCATGGTCAGGAAATGGGCCAGTGGATTTGGCTTACATGGCTTTCAAAGAGGATTAAACAAATTCATGGAGGATCAATGCCTATTAGTCATGATACCTAAATGGAACCTCCAGGTTCAGAGGCAGTTTCCCTCTAAATCCTGGTTGCTTTGGGGCATTAGGAATGGCTATTCCTAATACCCATGCCCTGCGCATGGGCATTCCAGAAGAATGCCCACACATAGGGGTGATACACGGTATGAAGCAGTGAATGGATGGCGTCAATGGGATATTTCACAAGCCTCTTTGCCACGATACCTCTTTGCCTTAAAAAATGTAAATGTACTGCCTTCAAGTTGATTCCGACTTATGGCGACCCTATGAGTAGGGTTTTCTTGGTAAGCGGTATTCAGAGGTGGTTTATCATTTCCTTCCTCTGAGGTTGAGAGGCAGTGACTGACCCAAGGTCACCCAGTGAGCTTCATGGCTGTGTGGGGATTTGAACCCTGGTCTCCCAGGTCATAATCCAACACTCTAAACCACTACGCCACATAATAACATAATAACCACATAATAACCACTACGTTACATAATAATCACCAACCTATTGAGCAACAGCAAGTGATGATCATCGGCAAGAAAGCACTCCACTGAGAAGCCAGCCAGATCCAGTTTCCCTCCTGCTCCTCCCACAACCCTTCCTTCTGTTTCCAGCGAGTGCCTTTGCTTATGCAGCCAAAACGGTACCACGCACAGTAAAGACGGAGATAACAGAATAAAATATTTAGGGGCCGGGGAATGCTGTGGGGCAGCGGAGGCTGGCCCATTAGGGCAAGTGGGGCACTGGCCCACCAACCTCAGTCTTGATGCCTCTAAGCCCACCTCCCTTCTTTTTTACAACCAGTCCAGGGGGTGGCGGCCCTAGCTGTCAGCTACCTCCTCCTGAGTCTCCGTGTTGCCATCATAGAACTCATCAGGGAAGAGGATGAGGGCAAAAAAGGTGGAATGACTTGGCTCTGCCTGGCATTGGCTCTGGTTCCACCTCCTGTTGATCCCCCAGTCTACCACCCCACCAGTCCCTACCACTGCTAAGGTGGATGGAATCCCTCAAAACAGCCCCAGGAGGACTGGATGTGTTCGGGTGTTACAGAATGCTGAGAATCTGTTGAGGGGGGGAAATAGAAACTGTGGGGGGAGGGGATGGAATGGAGTATCCTGAACAGAAGCGCTCCACACCACAGCATCATGCAGGCCTCCCTTTTCCACTAGAAGTTCTCATATCTGCCTCCACTTGCCAGTGCTGATTTTGCTTTATGCAACCCAACAGTTTCCATTTTAGCACCAGCACTCATTTTCTCGGTTTCTCATTTTTTCCAAACTTGCATACAGTTCTCACCTCCGCATCAGTTCACAATTTATTTACTTCAAAAAGCCCTCGTGAAAATGCATGCGCATTTGAGCACAAATTTGGCCTAATATGCACATTCTTGCATGCAGTTTTGCCTAATATCTTGCATGTCTGTATGTTACTTTCACTAATGCAGGTTACTAGGGTGAAGAACTGCCGTGCAAAATTTGCTGAAGTGCAAATGTTGAAGGATGGCTGTGTTTTGGTTTGTGTATTATTATGGAAAATGTGAATTAGAACAGAACAGAAGAGCAGCCTGCCGGATCAGGCCACTGGCCCATCTAGTCCAGCATCCTGTTCTTAAGAGCCACCAACCAGAGGCCTATGGGGAGCCCACAAACAGGACTTGAGCACAAGAACACTTTCCCCACCTGCAGTTTCCAAAACTGGTATTTGGAAGCATACTGCCACTGACTATGGAGGCAGAGCATAGCCATCGTGGCTAGGAGCCATTGATAGCCTTCTCCTCCATGAATGGTCCTAATCCTCTTTTAAAACCATCCAAGGTAGTTTCTCCTTTAAATGAGGTAGGTTCTCCTTTAAATGCAAATTGAATCAAATTCCATCCCTACCTGACTCAGTGTGCCCCAGCCTTTTCTACCCTGGACAGTATCGTATTTTTGAAACCAAAAGTTGGCAACCTAAGTGTGGTGTCACAAAGCAATTTTACTGCTTTACATTCTGGAGAGGTGCTTACACTAAATGGAACGAGACAACATACATCCTCAACATACATTGCCATAGTACCAATTTGTAATGGAATGGGGGGGGGGAACCCTATGGAAAATACCTATATGATTTAAATATACTTATGGAATCTAGCACTCAGCACAGTCAATAAATAATGCGGTTGACTGAATGACAATAATCAATTTTAAGGGGGGGAAATGCATCGCACAATTACAACTGGGCAGAGTGCCATGAAAGCAAAAATGCGACCAAATTAAATATGAGCATTTTTTAAAAAAAACAAAGAAACAAACAAACCCTAAACCCATCAACTTTTGTTGAAGTGAATCCCAGTTAGTACAACTGCAAATTACATGCATACAAAACATCTAGGAGGAAAATGGGAAAATGATTCTTGCTGCAACTATTGCAAAAATAAAGAATAGCACCATTTGCTAGTTTACTTGTGAGTAATGCCACCGTATTTCTGCCTTCTTCTTTAGGAAGGTAAAAGCTATCACATCAACAGCAACTGAAAGGAAATCTTTTTTGATTCATTGTCTGCAAGACCAGAAAGACTCTATAAATCTTCCCCTCTTAGAAGGATATTGAGGTTTCTGGGAGAACGCAAGCCATTCAGGTGGCAAAATACAAGCTATTCAGGTAGCAAAATGCAATGATAGGTTTTCTCTTCAACAGAGAAAGCAACATATAGAAACATCAGCTTACATCCGACGAAGTTACAGTCAGGGCAAATATTGAAATCAAGGAACAAGATTAACGTCAATACGTTTCACTCTGATTATGACTTAGGCTGTAATCCAATTCATGTCTACTCAGAAGTAAGCTCCATTGGGTTCAATGGGTCTCACTCCCAGATGAGTGAGTATTGGATTGCAGCCTTAGTTAATAGAAGCCACAGAATTTTTGAGCTGGGACCTTACAGGTCTTCTAGTCCAACCCACTGTCCAGTGCAGGAATCTTGTAAATACAGCATCCCAGACAGATGATCACCAACCTCTGCTTAAATACCTCCAGTGAAGGAGCTTCCACCAGCTCCTGAGACTGCCGGATTCACTGTCAAGCAGAACTTATAATTTGGGTTGGCGGGCAGAAAAATTCAATTTAGTTTACATATAAAGGTAAACCTACCTAATCTGCACTTCTCAAAACAATAGAAGAACTGAAAAACAGCCATCCTTTGAAATTCGAAGTCCTCTGAATTTTGCAAGACAGTTCTCCAGCCAAGTAACGTATACAAAACTGCATATACTGGGGTAAATAAAATCCATAAAAGTGCAAATATTAGTGAAAATAAAAATGCATTATATGTGGGTGACTTGCTCTGTGAAACATTAGGCAAAATAGTATACAACCCCATCAGCTTAGGAGAAATTTGTACTACAGTGCTGATGAATTTTCATGCAGATTGCAAACTGATATGAAAATGAGGAGAAACTCAACTTGAGACTGGAACAGTGAGAATCACAGATTCATCCATCCCTACTTACCATTAGCAGGTTTCTGCTAATGTTTTGCCAAAATCTGCTTCTTGCAATCTTTCAACCATTGCTTCTAGTCCTGCCTTGCAGAGCAAAGTGGAACAAATCTGCAGTTTTCTACTTCTCTGCTCTTATTTTGGGGTGAGATGATAGTTCAGTCATGGCCTCGTAAAGAGCAGTTGATGCATTGACCCAACACTATTGTTGTTGTTGTTATCAAAGATCCCAGGGTGGGTTACAAAAGTTTTAAAGCACATAATTAAAAACAGTCAAAAGCAACTTAAACAAGATCCTCTTTATTTATTTATTTTCTATCCTGTTTTATATCCTCCAAGGGTATAAAATACACAGGCCTTTTGCCTTTACACCATTTTAGCCTCACAAGGACTCTGTGAGGTGGTTAGGCAGAGAGTTGGCGAGTGCCCCAAGTTCACCCAGTGAGCTTCATTTCCAGGGTCAACAATGTAGGAAGCTGCCTTACACAGAGTCAGACCATTGGTCCATCTGTCTCGGTATTGTCTGCACTGACTGGCAGAGGCTCTCCAGGATTTCAGGCAAGGAATCTCTCCCACCCTACCTGGAGGTGCTGGGGATTGAACCTGGGACCTTCTGTGTGCAGAGTAGGCGATTCACCCCTGCACTACAGCCCCTCCTAGGGTTTGTGGAGCTTGAGCCAAGATGAGATGCTTAGTGAATGATGCTTAGTGAATGAGGGTAGGTGGGTTGAGATCATGCATGCTGCTGTCACTGCTCCCAACCTCTGTAAGCCAAGTGGGGACACTGGGCCTGATCCTGATCCACACACACACACATCCATGCATTCACTGATAGTGTGAAAGCAGCTCTAGGCAACCCAGATATCTGTGGAATAAAAATAAGAATTTTTATTAAAATGATAAAAACAAGAAAACCAACAACAAACATGGGTGGTTAATCTGGGACCACAACATTGCATTAGCAATTATTTATCTTAACCCTTATCTGAGCATGTGAACCTAAACACTGCATAACATGCCAAACCACTGGGCACCAGAAATGAAAATGTTGTAACTATAAAGGACATGAGCATGGGGGGGGGTAAGAGGAGCTGGGAGAGGGTGGGAAATGAGGGACTATAGTGTTTTATTGTAGTAATGTGAAAACCCTAATAAGCTATAAAAAGGTAAAGGTGTCCCCGCACTTATAGTGCGAGTCATTTCCAACTCTTAGGGTGACGTCTTGCAACGTTTTACTAGGCAGACCGTATATATGGGGTGGGATTGCCAGTTTCTTCCCTGGCCTTTCTTTACCCCCCAGCGTATGCCAGGTACTCATTTTGCCAACCACAGATGGATGGAAGGCTGAGTGGACCTCAACCTCTTTTATCGGAGATTTGACTTCCTCCTTCCGTTGGAATCGAACTCTGGCCGTGAGCAGAGCTTCGGCTGTGTTACCGCCACTTACCACTCTGCGCCATGGAAGGTATAGGCTATAGATAACAACAAAAAAGTTGGCATAAAGTGTAGTGCACTGCTCAAATTAAGGTGATGGTGATGCAGCGGAATGGACCTAACACCCTTACCTTCCTCAAACCCTTACCTTTCTTGAACCATGATTCAGTTTAAATAATAAACTAAATAATAATAATATGTTTAAACTATTATTTAAACTAAGTAATCATTTAAACTGATAAACTATTATTAGTTTAACAACTAAGTTATTAAACTTAGTTGCAGTTTAATAAGGCCGCATTGTGGGGGCAAGAATTGGCCACAACTGGGGCTGGTGATCTGAAAGTGGGGCATGAGGATTGCATTAAAGGACTCTCCTAATTTCTCTCCCCACGCCCACTAATGTGTGTCCTGATGAATTGGCATGCTTTCTCTCAACAACATTTTCAGATTTGAATGTAGGCAAATGGCTTCCAATCCCACAAAAGCTGTGCCTCCATGCGCAGAATGCAGTTTTATTTTTAAAGAAGAAATATATCCCCACCAAAACATAATGACAATATGAGGGAGATCTGAAGTCCATTTTGGACCTGCAAGATGTGAACTCAGTGAGTGAAAATGTTAAGCGCATGCTTAACTCAAAATTCTTATATAGCTCTGTGGTCTCTCCACATCATCTGATATGCTTGTGGTGGTGGGGAGCAGTATCCAAACATGCTCTAAAAATCAATGTTATGCTTCATAGCTTATTTATCATTTGGGTGTGGGATTTAAATCTACGGGAGGACGCCTTTCTTTCTTAGAAAAGCCCTTATGATAGGAGGGCCAGGCAAAGCAAACAATCCATGTATACACCAGAGAGGGAGATGAAAGGCCAAAAGCTGCCCCTTCCGTGGTTAGAAATTCTTATCTGGTGACCGAACCTTTGTTGGTTTCTGGAAGCAGAAGGGGTCTGTGTTGGCGGAAGGTTCAAAGCCAGGTTTTTTTTTACAAAACAGATAATGTAATCAAAAGTCTGTCTATCTGTTGAAATATTTAGAAGAACAAGATATCGCTTTGACCTCCTTACACCTGTGACCCTTTTGAAAGGCTTGAAGGCATGCTTTAGGCCTGTTTAAGTTCTTTAATGGGCTTCTGCATTTTTTTTAAAGTCGCAATGAAAAGATTAAGGTTTGTGGAATCCTTTGAGCAAGTAAAAGCCTATAATTATTATTTCCCCATCACAATATTTATATTGTTCTTCCTGCAGGCATACATATGTAGTGTGAAACAAAATTAACCACAAAGATTATCCACAATGAAAGTAATTGCACATTAATGCAGACTGAGCCTGGAAGTTAATGGAGATTGCAGCACAACCTAGCTTCACTACACAAGTACCACAGGTGTTCACCTGTTCCCCTCCTGAGAATGGAAGCCTTGATGGATCAAGCCAAAGGCCCATTTAGTTCAGCATCCTGTTCTTACAATCAGTGGCCAACTAGATGCCAATGGGAAGCCCACAAGCAGGACCCGAGTGCAACAGCAACTCTCACAAGAACGTTCACTGTGGGGAATGCGTTGGTGAAGCAGCCTCCGACAGCCAATAGGACTGAACCCTCCACTCACCAGCTGATAAGCGGAGGGTTCAATCCTGCTCAGTTTGACTGAGCGTGTTTGTTCCCTGGCTGGGAGCAGCGCAGAGCTTGGAAAAGTTACTTTTTTGAACTACAACTCCCATCAGCCCAATCCATTGGCCATGCTGGCTAGGGCTGATGGGAGTTGTAGTTTAAAAAAGTAACTTGTCCAAGCTCTGGGAGCAGGCATCTGCGGCTAAACTGGCGGCTGGTGTCCGTTGGGACTGGTAATGAGCATAGCAGGAGGCCAACAGCAGGCAGAGCCAGAGCCAATGAGACACAGAGCCAACTAATTCTGATTTTGTCTCCATCTTCCTCTCTGCTGAGTTTTACAAGGTTAACAGTGAGCTTTAGGAGGAGGAAGCTGTTTATAAGCAAGAAAGTGGGCAGGTGGAGGTTGGATGAGGCCAGATTGAAGTTGGTGGGGCATTGCTCCATTTGCCAAAAAGACTAGCCTCCACTGGCCAAAGTTTGCAAAACCCTCTTGCAAACAGCCCTGCACTGCTCTTTGCAGAGGCTGCCTGCCTCTCCTTCCTCCCGCCTAGCTGCTTTCCTTTCTACCCCAACAGCCCTGGATGGTTCCAGACAGCTTCACCTGGGGCAATCCAGGGCTCTCTCAACTCAACTCAGTTGAAGCCCAGATCCACCCAAATCAGGCAATTCAGTTTGGGATTCAGCCAAATATGGTACACAGCCCTAGCAGTCACCATCTCCATTTGCTTTGTCTTCTTCTGAGCAGTGGGAAGATTGGGTCCAATGGGCAGGAAATGCGGAGTGGTGACAGAGGCAAGGAAATGGGCCCACTGAGGGCATCTTGCACAACACACACACACACACACACAATCTAGAACTGACACTGTCTCCACTAGGGATGGGTGAGAATTTCAATTCAGTTTGCATTTCAAGCAGAATTTATCAAATTCACACTTTCCGAAACAACATGAGAACCGAAACACAACCATCCTTCAAAATCCACACTTATTTGAGTTTTGCAAGGCAGTTTGCCAACTAAACAATATTTACAAAAATGCATATATTAGGGGGAAGTGTGCATAAAAATGAATATATGAGTGAAAAATAACATGCCAAAAGGCATGATATGACGAGAAATGGCTTGCAAACATGTGTACCTATGTCAAAACTGCCTACAACAATGTGTGTGTTTGGAGAAATATGGTGGAGAATTTTCATGAGGATTTTTTTTAAAAAAAATAAAATCGCAGATTGCTGCAGAAATGTAGAGGACTGAATTTAACATTAGAAAAGTGAAAAACTAAGAGAACAGAAATTGGCAGTTCTTTCCATCCCTAGTTTTTGCACACTCAGAGATGAAACCTCAGAGAGCCATGGGAGAGAGTGGAAGCCTGAAAAATGAATAGCCTTGCAATTGGCAATTTGAACAAGGTGTTTCCCAAAGGCAAAAAGGAGGGCAGAGCAGGGTCAATAATGTACCAGCAACATGGGCCAGAAAACAAGGATGAAGGCCCTCAACCGTAGAGCACATGCTTTGCATGCAGAAGATTCCAAGTTGGATGCCCAGCATCTCCAGGTAGGGATGGGAAAAACTCCTGTCTGAGATCCTGGAGAACTGCTGCTCATCAATGAAGAATAAGGGCAAGGAACCTGTTGCTGGACACCAACTCCCATCAGGTCCATTTGCCAGCATGGCCAATGAGCAAGGATGATGGGTTTCAGCATAGCAGCATCTGAAGGGCCACAAGTTCCCCATCCATGGTGTAGACAATACCAAGCTAGACTGATCAGTGACTGGTCTTGACTCAGTAAGTCATCTTCCTATGTCCCTGAGACATTTCCTTGGAGTCTTCAAAAACTGTTGTGTCTCCTCTCATAACACTAGAACCTGGGGACATCCAGCGAAACTGAATGTTGGAAGATTCAGGATAAAAGAAAGTACTTCTTCACACAGCGCATAGTTAAACTACAAGACTGGTTTTCACAGGAGGCAGTGATGGCCACCAACTTGGATGGCTTTAAAAGAGGATCAGACACATTCATGGAGGAGAAGGCTACTAGTCATGATGGCTAGAGGCAGCATGCTTCTGAATACCAGTTGCTAGAAACCACAGGAGGGGAGAGTGGTCTTGCACTCAGGTCCTGCTTGCAGGCTTGCATCTGGTTGGCCATCAGTAGTGTAGTGACAAATTCAGAAGTGCAGGGTCCCTTCTCGTTAGTCACAGCAGCCACATAAACCTTTTTTTTTTTTTTTTTTTTTGCTGCTGGGATGAGAATGAGACCCTTGTTAATGCCTTCTCCCACAACAACAGATGGACCTAGGAGCCAATAAACATGAAAGGGGAGAGTGTTAGAGTCTTCTCACTAGCTGACTCACCTCCTCTCATGCTAGAGATGTAGGGACCCTGCTCCCAAAAATTCCCTGCGATGCCCTGAGACCCTGGACAACTACACCCCTGTTGGCCATTGCGAGAACAGGAGGCTGGACTAGATGGGCCATTGGTCTGATCCAGCAGGCTCTTTTTATGTTCTTAGTAACTTCAGTAGATATGTTTCCAAGACTGGGGAACATATTGCAATGAACTATTCCAAGCTATCAATGGAAGTGTGTGTGTGGGGGGGAGGGAGTCAAGCATGGGTTAGAAATAGAAAGAGTTTACCCTTCAGTACAAGTCAAAGAAAGAGGCTGGAAAGTGACAGATTTATAGCATTAATGAAACAATAACAAAAAAATGTGGCAAATTAAGACACGTATGTTGGATTTTCCACTCTTTCTTTAGATTTTTCTGCCCTCCTCAAGTTGAGTTTAATAGAATTCTTGGACTGACAGGATTCTTTTGTTATACCAGGTAATATTTTTGAAAAACAGTATTACCAAAGGTTAAACATAGAACAGATGTAAGTTGTAAAATACAAGCTGATCAAAGCTCAGAGTTTGAGACAGAGACGTTAGCAAATGATGATAAATCAATCCCAGTAGAATTGTAAGAAGCAGACAAATGTAACTATGGAAGAGAGAAACTCAAAGGTTGGATATTGGGAAAGAGGTCAGGGTGGAAGAGTAGAAACAAACTCTGGAGTTCATTCTAGACATCCTAGATCAGCCTTTCCCAACTAGTGGGCCACCAGATGTTGTTGGACCACAATTCCCATCTTTCCTGACCATTGGCAATGCTGGCTGAGGCTGATGGGAGTTGTGGTCCAACAACATCTGGTGGCCCACTAGTTGGGAAAGGCTGTCCTAGATGGACTATTGAGTAAACACACTGCACAGAAAATGACAAAGAATGCCTGACAATCTGTAACAAGCTGAACCTTAAAATAGTGCTCATGTATCCTGATCCCAATGATATACACCAGACTTCCTCAACATGGTTCTCTCCAAATGTTTTGGACTACAATTCCCATCAACCCATGCTGGCTGGGGCTGATGGGACCTCCTAGCCCAACAATACCTGGAGGGCCTTAGGATAGTTTGCCATAGTCTAGCCACACTGCTGCTCTTCCGTTGCCAACCAGAGCGACAAGGACTTAGACCAAAGAGACCAGGCTTGACAATAATCCTGTTCCAGAAGGTTGCTTCAAAATATATGGTGCATGTTAGAGATGGGGGAGAAATTTGATTTGGTTCACATTTAAAGCCAAATTTATCAAATTCACACTTTCCAGCCATCCTTCAAAATTCGGCACTTATCCAAATTTTGTGATGCAGTCCTCCAACTAAATAATGTTTCCAAAAATGAATATATTAGTGTGCATAAAAATGTATTAGTAAAAAATCATACAAAAATGCATTATATTAGAAGAATTCGCTTGCAAAAATGTGTACATTACTCAACACCGTATACAAAAAAAGGTATATATAAGAAGAAATTAGCACTAAAATGCTGAAGAATTTTCCAGAGGAATTTTTTTAAATAAAAAAAATGGCAAATTGCTGCAGAAATGTGAAGAACTGGATCTTATGTTGGAAAAATAAGAAATTGAGAGAAACTGACAGATCCTTCCATTCCTGGTGCATGATCCTGATAGGATCAAACAACTCCAGTGCCCATGGGAATCTTTTAAAGCATACTTGGAGTTCTACCCACACAGGGATTGTTTTCTGTCTCATGGAATGTGTGCTCTCTGCATGCAAAATGGAGTGTCCAGTTGCATAGGCAGAAGCATCTCTTGACCATTAGGGGCAGCCCTGGTGCACATGGAATGTTATGTGCTTCCCGAAGGCACCTGGTTGGCACTTGTGAGAACAGGATGCTGGAACACATGGCCCACTGACTTTTAGGGAGAATTGGAAAGTATTCCTGTTTACTCAGGCATCCACTTCTGCATCCCAATGCACCTGGGTCTGCAAATATTATTTTTTTAAATGAAACTAAGAAATATGTAAGCCCCCAAATCTGCACCATCCCACAAGTGCTTTGCTTTGTATTTAACAAGCATTTTCATGTTCTACAAGAACCGCAGAACCAAGACAACAGCTCTGAGGAGTAATAAAAAGTGAGAAGTTAGTTCTCTGCTGAAATGTCATCATTTGTAATTATTATTTTGCACCGTTGCTTTGAAGGAGCTACGAACGTCTTCAAAAATGACCCTTGTTTGGATCAAAGCGGTACATGGTTCTTCGTTCCTTTTCGCCCATTTTTTTAGAGTCTTTTTTAAAAGAAAAGAAATAAAAAACAGCAAGAAGCCCAGTTATTTATTGAGACCTAACTGAAACTGAAAACATTTTAAAAGGCGCAGGAACAAGGGGAAAGGAGGTAATTGTAAAGGCTGTCAGCAGGGGACTTCTGTGATAATTTGATCTGCCCTCTGCTAACAAATCACTGCACCCATTTCTTTTGCTTTAGTATCTGTTTATGCTTCTACAAATTGAAACCCCACAGGCCATTCGTGCAGAACACCCCTCATCACAATAACACATCGGCCTGTCAATTAGTTCAAGGTGGAGAAGGGTTACTTGACCATCCCAAACCTACAGCCCGGCTCGATATTTTGTCTTTCCCTGCTGAGGTAAAAGGGTGCAGACATATGTAAGTAATAAACTCACCGGCTTCCATGCACTTTAGGCTGAGTGGAAGGAATGCAGAACCAAACTATAAAATAATACGAGATATAAAGGGGGCAACAGCAACAGTGGGGCAAAGTCCGGTCCTTCTTCTCTTCCCCTCCCCAATCTGCTAAACGAGGAGCTCCGGGATGCCCGTTAAGTTTTTAAAGATGTAAGGATGGCTTTGGGTTTTCTTTCTTTTTCTTTTTTCTTCCTCTTGCGGCATAACTGTGATGCTTGTGGCATGCCAACCTTGAGAGCTGACATGAGATCAAAGACCTGATAAATGAGAGGAAAGGGGACGCCTGACCTCCTGGATTATTTTCTACAAGAATTTGGGGCTTTTTTAAAGCAATAAGAAAAGTCATAAATAACTGGCCCTCGAATATCTTGTGGCACCTTTTCCCCCCAGCAAAACATGAACAATAGCTAGATAACATTTGTATAGGAATATGTACATATGGCGGCACTTAAGGAGAAATAAATACTCTTCCCCCCCACCGACCCCCCAAAAGGCCTTTGAACTATTCCTTTAGAAAACAACCCAACAGTTTATTTAAATGGAGCCTTGGAATAAATACGATTTGCAGGGTAGAGTTACCAGGCATACATATCCCTAAAAGAATCCAAAATTCAGGCTGACATGAGATGCTTGAAGAATCAGAAACACCTCCACCCCCACTCCGAAATCAGGAAATTTAATAAGCAGTGTGTTGACCTGTTACGTGTCCTCTTTATTTTACAGCCTGCACAAAACAATGATTAGCACCAATCTTGCATGCTCAGTGGGATCCTGGGGAGCTGTAATTTCTAGGAAAGGGTCGGAAAGTAGAACTGAGGCAACTGAGTATGGTTATCTATTAACACATAGATAGAGAATGTTCCAGGTGCTAGGTAGCCATAGGACTAAACCTGCGAGCCATTGCACTGAGGCAACAGCATGCTGTTGGGTGTGATTTGAGTGCAAATATCTGAAGAAAGGACTTCTCCCATATAGACCTTCCCAGGTGTTGAGAACTGTATGTAGAAGAGGCCATGCTGGCAGTTCTGCTGCCCTGTGATGGGCTTGTTGGTGGTGGCTCCCAGGTTGCTGAATGTCCTCTCCTCAAAGCATGCAACTGGCCTCGTCATTGTACAAATTTTGGCATTAGGTCAAGACAGCCTTATTTTGCACAGGCCCTTGCGGGTGGAGGATGAGATGAGAATATCCCTCCCATTTAATGCTTGTGTATTACATGAGGTAATTGCACCAAGCTGCACGTAGTCTACCCTGGGGATTCATGGTGAAGGGTGGACTATAAATGCCTGTAAATAACTAAATTGATCAAGATCAAAGGGACAAGGGCTGTGGAACTACCATCAGGATGTCCACTGAAGCATTGCCAAAAAAGAGGAAAATTATATGCGCTATAATTTCAATAAAAAACACGATACATCTCACCATTGTGGGAAAGGTTGTGATTAGTGCCGATGATGGGCAACCTCAAGTCCCTCTGTTCTCACTTCTTATGGTTCTTTTAAAAAAAAAAAATGGACCAGAAAACCCTTCAAACAGAGGGCTACTTCGAATAGCTGTGATGCTGTAATAGCACACACACACAAACACACTTAGTATTTGGTTTCTAAAAACACAACACATGACTGCTAATCATGTCATTAATATTACCTGTGGTTAGGTTTATTTAGGTTTAAAGGCCTACAGCTCTGGGATTTAATACCTTGCTGCGTTCCCATCCCAGTAAATAAAAAAGTTAGCAAAGCTAATATAGTAGTAATTAAGAGTTCTGTGCAACTCTGAAGCTTGCATATTCCAATACCAGCAAAAGATCTCACAGTGCTTATTCCATATTTCTTATTATGATCAACTCAGTAACTTTGTTTTGGGGGCTTCTGGGCATGTAACAAAAGCTGTTAATTTGATAATTACTCACAATTAAATCATAAAAAGCTTGTAGCTGGAACTATTTTGTTTCATTTTCAGGAGATGGAGAAAGCACATTCATTAATGTCTAGATAATGCAATCATGGGAGGCTTGTCTTTGCTCTCTTTTGTTGACTTCATTTTTCTTATTACGCTGTCTGCATTTAATTGCATAATTGTAACATGTATTTTGCTGTTCAGAAAGCCTCTACTCTGTATGAGTATCAAATAAAACGAATAAAAAGCCCTCAGCGTCTTTCTAGTAGTTCCCCCCCTTTCATAAGGATAAACATCTGATTATCACCCTTGCCACTCTGCCTTTTACAGAAACCCACTACTTCCTCAAGCCCCTTTTGGATAGGTAAGCCATATCATCATGGTAGCCCTGCTTTTCCAGGGCTGTTTATCATGCATAGAGAGACCTCGACACATAGAGTTTTACATTCAAAAATAGATGGAATAAGTCTGGAGAGGGCTTATACCCAATGGTAAATGGAAATGGACTGCCTTCAAGTCGATCCCGACTTATGGTGACCCTATGAATAGGGACTATACCAGTTGTCTTATACCCAATGTTAGGCAACATCTTTTGCACGCAGAAGATTTGCTTATTACATTTTTACACCACCCTTCCTCTGGGAATCACAAAGCAGCACTTTTGTTATCCTCACAACAATGGCGGCTAGTGGCTCCATGTCAGTGGGGCAGTAGAATCTGCTCTGAGTTTTAGTCCAAACTTTCAAGGAACAGTACAAGGGCACCTTGGACAGCTCCTTGGAAGCGTGGACTAAAACACAGAGTGGATTCCACTGTCCCACTGACATGGAGCCACCAGCTCCCCACTGTTGCTGGGCTGTAGCTCCCATCGCCCCTGACCCGTGGCCACACACACCACATATGGAGGGCCACAAGTTCACAATCCCTGCTCTAGCCACTATACCATACTGCTTTAGGTATTTTATGGTTTGCAATTTTTATTTATTTATTTGCAACATGTGTTTAAATTGGTCATAATCTGATCAGAGCTTCCAGGATTGCTCAAATTCAACAGAAATCCAAAAAACTAAATGAGAAAATAAAGGAGGGGGGAAAAGAAAAAAGTAGGGATAAATCCTTCTTCTCCTTTTCTTATCTTTCCCAATTAGAGCATCCAAAAACCACAAAAGACAAGCAGAATGTTTGCTTCAATTGCTTGCTGGAGTTGCTGGCTTTGTTGTGGACCTATTAGAATAAGCAGAAAATTAACTCTGACAACATGTTGCTTAGTAAACAAACATAGCTTGATTGATGAAGACAAACTGCAGAAATGCCCACAAAATGTTATTCATCTGTCAGAGAGAGGGAGGGAGAGGGAGAGAGAGAGAAAGAGTCCTTTCTGAATCTTTTTACACAGTTAGATGCAGCTTCCTTCTCGATGGAAGCAGCCAAGCAATTTAATAAATGTCTTTTAACATAATCTTAAATGACTTGACTGCATGGAAATCCATTTATCATACAACAGTATTTCTATATAGGGAATGCAGTACAGATTTTAATTGATGTGGAAACATACAGATTTTGTTTAATATACTCATAATCCTGCCCATTTTGCTAATGGGATTATGGATTTAAAATAAAAAAAAAGCAGACCAACCAATAAATTATGCGGTATGCACTAACAATCTCAACACAGATGTAGCATTTAATAAAACCTTGCTGGGTTACAGTCCCAGCAAATCACTTGTAACACAACTCTAAAGAAATTACATGGCATTAAGGATCAAACTAGATGTTACACTCAGTGGTGGCTGCTGTCCATTGGGACTGGTGGGGTGGAAAACAGGAAGGCCAACAGGAGGTGGAGCCAGATCTAATGACAGGCAGAGCCAGAGCCAATGACAAGCAAAGCCAACTAACTCTACCACTGTCCCCCATCCTCATCCTTGCTGTGTCCTACAAAGGCAAAACTGAAACTGAGGAGGGAGCTGACAGCCAGGGCCACCACCCCCTGAAGTGGTTGTAAGTGAAAATGCAGGTAGACAGTAGTGTAGTGGCAAGTTCAGAAGTGCTTTGTGTTAGTCACAACCACCATCTCCCCCTTGTATTGCTGCTGAGTTGAGAATGAGATCCTTATTAATGCCTTCTCCCACAACATCATACATCCCTAGGAGCCAATAAGCATGAAAGGGGAGAGTGTTACCTACTAGAAGAGTCTTCTCAGTAGCTGACTCACCTCCTTTCACTCTGATTGGCTACATCCACAGGAAAGGACAAGGAGACATGTTATAAGACTCTTCTTGGTGGCCAAGAGGCTCCCCTTTCTTGCTGATTGGCTTGTAGGATGCTGGAGACATAGGGACCCTGCTCCTAAAAATGTAAAGGATCTAAGTCCCCCTCCCGAGACCCTGCACAACTACACTCCTTCAGGCAGGTAGGATACGGCTGAGGTTAGTGGGGCAGTGCCCCATTTGCCCAAGTGGACCAACCTCCAATAGTTACACTAACGGCAAAGATGTTGCTGGCAATGGCAATGGCGGTTTAAATGGAAATGGACTGCCTTCAAGTCGATCCCAACTTATGGCTATCCTATGAATTGGGTTTTCATGGTAAGCGGTATTCAGAGGACGTTTACCATTGCCTCCCTCTGAGGCTAGTCCCCCCAGCTGGCTAGGGCCTGCTCAGCTTGCCATAGCTGCACAAGCCAGCCCCTTCGTTGTCTGCAACTGCCAGTTGGGGGGCAACTGGGCTCCTATGCAGCTTGCCCACGGCTGCACAGGTGGCAGGGCACATAACCCCTGAGCCACTCACTGTGGAGGTGATCTTTAGCTGGCCCTTGACACCCAGGAGACATAAGCAGGGATTTGAACTCACAGAATCTGGACTCCCAGCCAGGCCCACTGTGCTATACAGCGGGTTTAGCTCCTTCTTAACATCAGATTCAAGTCCCCTCTGTCTTGCTTTCACACATCTAATGCACATCACTGGCTGTCATGGGTAGGGTGTGTAGAAACACAGATTATGCCATTAGGCATCTGTCTCTTATTTCTATTAGGCATTGTGGGTTGGAAGAGCTAAAGGCATGGCTGCCATTTTCCAAGGCAACTGCATGTGTGTATAGTATAGCATTTCTCCCTAAGTCCCATTGCTTCCAGAAGAACAATTTAAATGATTTAAGAGTGTGTGCAGCCTTAGACCTTGCCTACTAAACATATTAACTTAGAAGTATTCCCCACTGGTGCAAACTGCAAACTACTTAGCATGGAGACATAGGCTTTGCACACACCATAAACTGAAAGCACTGCGTAAAGCACATCACCCCAAAGAATCCTGGGAACTGGAGTTTACCCCTCACAGGGCTACAATTCCCAGCACACTTAACAAACTAGAATTCTCAGGATTATTTAAGGGGGGGATGTGCTTTAAATGTACGGTATGTATGCAACCACAGTGATGCGAAGAGCTCACTGCTTTAATTTCTGTACCTTTGATGCAGCCATTATAGCAGGGGTGGGGAACATGTGGCCCTCCAAACATTTCTGGACTCTGGCTCATACCAGCCCCAACCAGCATGCCCAGTGGTCAGGGAAGATGGGAGCTGGAGTCTAACACCATCTGGAGGGCCACAGGTTTCCCATCCCTGTTAAAGGCTAAGACCACTCCCTGGAAAAGTGTCTGCCAGCCAAATATTTGGACATTTGCCAAACGCTTTTAGAGCACAGAGAACAAAAAGGTGACGGCAGAAATGAAGTGGATGGCGGAGGCGGGGACTTTAGACGATAAAGCGTTGTGAGCTAAGGAGCCAATGGAGAGGGAGGAAAAGGGGTAGTATGTCCTTTTGAAAGCTACCTGAGGTAGCTTGGAGTGGGGCCTTCAAGAGAACGTATAAGCTGTGTCTGCAAGCTGGCTTTTTGGAATAAGTTTAAGGCCTATTTTTCTCATAGCTCTTCAGTAAGTTAACTGTGGGGCTTTATTTAAACCTGCACCACATGTTCTCCTGTCTTGTTTTTTTTTTTAATTTCCCAAAAACCTTTTGTTGTGAGAATGTTTGCCATTTGTTCAATCCTGTGTGTAACCCATTCTTTCCCCTCTTACAGCTGCTGCTATGGCACCATTGTTTTCTTCTTCTCATCGTTCTACTTTCTTCTTCCTTGATGTGAACTGATAATCCCCAGTCGCTGGGAATCCCAGAGCAACGGCATCAAGATGCTACATCAGCCAATCAGATGTGGTTCTGTGGTAACACCACTGAGGTCAAGCAAAGCCAACTGAGTATGAAGGCAGTTTTTCCTAGATCAGCGACATGAGCAATCCCAGCCATCTAGGAATCACACAGAAACAAGGTGCTATCTGAAATGTTACATACATACCCATCTGATTTGGCTATGTGCTGGTCACCAAGGACAACGGCAGCCAATTCAGAGCAAGGGCAATGTTTCCTGAATAAGCAAACACTCCCTGCCCCTCTCAAAGCAACTACTATGTACTATGTTTATGTATCTTAATTGTATTTTATGTATTTTATTTTATTTAATGTTTTTGTGTTCTTTATTGTGTACAGTTTTATTATGTATGTGTGTGATTTTATTGTAAGCTGCCCTGAGCGCTCTATTATAGGGTAGAAGGACGGGAGAGAAATATTTTGAATAAATAAATAAAATAAAACATTGCTGAAAGGCAGGGCTCTTTTGAACGCCAACAAAAATGTTCCTCCAGTGTGTGCTGAAGGACCATACTACTCTGGGTTAGGTAGATCCATCTTATGGATCTGTCACTTGCTGTTTTAGTAAAAGTGCATCTATTTGGGGGATATTTCCCCCCCTAGAAACCTATTTTAATTGCTCTTGTAAGCCACCTTTGAACAGGGAGAGAGGCACTTATCATAATAACTATATAATTAAAAATGAAGAGGGGATGGCAGCAAGGCTGAGTCTGATGCATTACTTTCAACGAAGCCATCAAATATTTGGCTGCAGGTCTTTAGTGCTGGCACTGTTCTTTGCTTCACCCACCATTGAAATGAATGAAGCAGTCACAGCCAGTCAGTTGCAGCTGTTTGCTCCAGTCCTAATTCCTCAGAGATAATGCTAATTGTCAGCTTCTCCTGGATATGCCCCAGCCTACTCATTGTGCTTTATTCTTTTCCCAAGCAGCATCAGCTTCCACCCACTGTCCCTAATTGCTGTACATTTCCTGTTCTTACCATCCACACCTGAGTTTCCAGTCACTAGCTGATAAAAGGACAAATGAAGGGGAACCCACCTTCCAGCTGTTGTCCCATTGAGCATCAAAGCCTCAGCTGAGATGGGGAACGCCGTCAAAACGACGCAAGTGGTCTTTAGGAAAATCACTTGCAATACCAAATTCCCCACCCTGTTCGTCATGGGAATGAAAGGAGGAAACTGCCAAAAGGAAGTGAAGAGAGAGAGAAACAATAAAATACAAAAGCAAGAGGGGAAAAAATATTTTCATAGAGCAACCGAGGGTTTCGTGATTTTATAGGGAAATGTTTGGGATGTTTTCTCTTCTTGAACTTGCTTAAATGTCTGCTCTCCATCCTGCATTTCTAAACTATTGTTATTGTTATTTAACACTAAATTTTATAAAGGCTGCATAGCAATCTTGATGCCCCATCCCCATCTATGGTAGTCCCCTTCCCAGTGAGGTGTCCAGTGCAATGTCTGCTGCAACTTTTTGGGATCGGTTTCAGTTAATGGAGCCTGATGACATGGACAAGGTGCTTGTGACCATGTGTCCTTTTAACCCTTGCCCTTCTTGGCTTATTAAAGTTTGCCAAGGGGGTTTGATCTAGTGGAACCAGGGTGTGGTCAACACATCATTGTGGGAGGGAGTGTTTTCAGCTACCCTGAAAGAGATGGTGATCTGATCGCTCCTGAAAAAGCCCACCCTAGATCCATTGGTCTGCGACAATTACCGATGGGTCGCAAATACCCCCTTCTTAGGGAAGCTGATTGAAAGGGTATGGTGGAGCAATTGCAAGTACTCTTGCATGAAATAGTTTATCTTGACCCATTCCAGTTTGGGTTCAGGCCTGGTTATGGGACTGAATTGGCCTTGGTTGCCCTGATGGATGACCTTTATTGGGAGAAGGACAGGGGAACTCTCAGCCTCAGAGGAAGGCAATGGTAAACCTCCTCTGAATACCGCTTACCATGAAAACCCTATTCATAGGATCCCCATAAGTCGGAATCGACTTGAAGGCAGTCTATTTCCATTATTTTTTACTGTTCCTATCTCACAGAGGCATACTGGGATAATTGGCTTAGGTAGGTTTTGTTGGTGGGCTCTTGTTGGGTCATATCAGGTGTTTAGGAGGAGTCTTAGTAAGGAGGGACGTGGGTGATGCCGCCCCAATTTCAGTGATCATGGGTAGAGGGAAATATAGCCATGGGGAAGTGGTGAATTACCATAGAAGATGAGGGTAAGGCTATTTACGCCTTGTTCCTTGCTGCCACTCCTCTCATGGATGGGTTCCTCAGCTGCTGTGCCCACTGGCCTGTGTGTGTTGTTGTTTAATGCCAGATTAGTACGCAATAAGACCACACTCATCCATGATTTGATCATGGTTGGTGCCAATTTGGTGTGCGTTACGGAGAAATGCCTTTAAATAAAATAAAATGCTGAGTCACTCACACCATTGGTCTAAAAAGGCTAATGCAATCCCACTTTGCATCACGAGGAGTGTAGTGCCCTGAATGTAAGAAGTGATAGTATCATGAGAATTAATGGTACCAACATATTCTATTTTGGGCAAACCTCACCTGGACTACAGTTTTGGCCACCACAGTTTAGGAAGAATATTGACTATTAAACATGTCCAGAGGCATACAACAAAGATAGCGAGGGCCCAGAGCTTGGAAAAGTTACTTTTTTGAACTACAACTCCCAACAGCCCAATCCAGTAGCCATGCTGGCTGGGGCTGATGGGAGTTGTAGTTCAAAAAAAGTAACTTTTCCAAGTTCTGCCTAAAATATCATCTCACACCTCATATACCTAGGGTTGCCAGGTTCAGGGCCTGAGACTGATCCCGTCTCTTTAGGAGAAGAGAAAGTCAGCCAAGAGCAGGTGTTCTTGCAGCACTGTAATGGGAAAAACCACAAGGTGGAATTCTCCCTTTCCCCTGCACAACTTTTAAAGATACAGAAGACCTCTTGGTTGCCAGGCTCAGCCTCCAAGAGGTCTTCTGTATCTTTACAAGTTGTGCAGGGGGAAGGGAGAATTCCACCTTGTGGTTTCTCCCATTACAATGTTGCAAGAACACCTGCACTTGGCTGACTTTCTCTTCTCCTAAAGATACAGGATCAGTCTCAGGCCAGGAACCTGGCAGCCCTACATATACCCACCCTCCTGGAGGGGGCCTCCTGCACATATCATTTCATCAGGCAGTCTGTTCCATACAATATAGGAACTAGGCCCTTAACATGGTGGCACCAGCCCTTTGGAATTCCCACCTATTATACATTTGATAGGTGCTGTCTCTATTATCTTTTCAGTGCCTATTGAGGACCTTCCTTTTTCAACAACCTGAATGGAGATCTTTATCTCATTCTGTGTCTGTGTTGGATTTAAGATTGTTTTTACATAGGAAATTGTTTTGAATTGTTCTTACATAGGAAATGGTTGTTAACTGTTTTTACATGGGAAACTGTTTCGGCTTTCTTTAATTGTTATAATTGTTTTTCCAAATGAAATTGTGTAGTTGCTTTTATTGCTGTTTTTTATTCTGTAAGTGCTTTGAGATGTTTCATGGAAAGCAATTTCATAAATACATAAATTTTGAAAAGAAGAACAAGCAAAGCTGCTGAAAAGTGTTCCCAATCTGAATTGGAGACACTCACCAATGTTCTGCCCCAAAATGTCTCCCTCCCCAATGCTTTAATGGGGGTATTGAGCAAAATGCCCCTTCTTATCCATTGTCCTTAGAGTCTTTTCAAGCCTAAGGCTGCAGAGCAATACATACTTACCTGGGAGTAAGTCCCATTGAACCCAATGGAGCTTACTTCTGAGTAGACATGTATTGGATTGTAGCCTAATTCATGGGGAGAGGGGGGGATTATTTCAGTCCTATCTGGGAAATTCCTGGTCATTTCTCCATACCAACAAGTTGCTTTCAACAGAGCATCACTCAGTGTATATAACTGACAAGATACTTCTCAATAACGACAATGCTAATGCACAATTCACAGAAATGAAAGGAAATTTTCATTTTCTGTTGTTGATGTTTTTCATTGTCATTGTCCTACACCAGAAAACACAGCGCTCCTCAAGAGACATCTGAATTCTATTTGCCTAAAAGCATGTTCTCTAAATAAAAATGGTGTTTGGAGAAAAATCTATTCGTTTTCCCCCTTGTAGACTAAAATGTCTGTCCTCTCATGGGGAATAAAATTTAATTTACTGTAATTTTTCTTATGGTTTTTCACTTAGCGTGTCACTGCACATAAAGAAGAAGAGAACACAAGCTCCCTGTAAGCAGAATAAAGTGAAACCAAATTAAATTCATCTAAAAGAAATAATCAATAAAGTAATTATCAGACTATACTCTAGAGGAAATCAAAGAAAGCATATGCACCTATGCTCTTAAGCAGCATTCATTTAAAAACATTTCTGCAGTGCCTTCAAGTGTTCAAAGTGTTTCACCTCACTATCTAAGCTCCAAATCAAGCATTGATTAGTTGCAACCATTGTGGGTTGTGGGCTTCTTGCTCCAGCGTTGTCTCCTCCACCCTGACTTTCCTGCACTGAAAGTCTAAAGTCTGCATCTGAAGTCCTGGTTGTGGGCCCATTGGTGAAATTATGTAGGTTGATGAGTACATGAAACAGGGCCTTCTCAGTAGTGGCGCCACAGTTCTGGAGGTTTCTTCCAGTTAACATTTTCTTGAACTCTTCAGTTCTGGGCTTCCAGAAGGCCTTAATTGTTTTTAATATTATTATTATTACTACTGCCTTTCCTTAAGAGAATCACAGTACAGTAATCTAATTCAGTATCTCTCATGCATCTATTTGTATGTATGTATTCCAACCCAAAAGAGTGTTCAAGAAAGCACATATCAAGAAAAAGTCTGCACGAATAAATGTTTATATTATTTATTATTTGAGTTATATCCCACCCTTCCTCCCAGCAGGAGCCCAGGGGGGGAAACAAAAGCACTAAAAACACTTTAAAACATCATAAAAACAGACTTTAAGATACATTAAAACAAAGCATCTTTAAAAACATTTTTTAAAGTTTTGAAGACATCTTAAAAAAGAACAAAAAAGATTAAAAACATATTGGTTTTTTTAAAAAAAATGGTTTAAAAAACATATTAAAAAGCAATTCCAACACAGATGCAGACTGGGATAAGGTCTCAACTTAAAAGGCTTGTTGAAAGAGGAAGGTCTTCAATAGGCGTTGAAAAGATAACAGAGATGGTGCCTGTCTAATAATATATTGTATTCGGCTAATATTAGTGAAAAACAATGGACAAACAATTGTTCTATTAGGGAAAATTGCTTGCAAAAATGCAGATATTTGACAAAATTGTGTATATCAGGTGAAATGCACAAAAACCAGAGCTTGGAAAAGTTACTTTTTTGAACTACAACTTCCATCAGCCCAACCCAGTGGCCATGCTGGCTAGGGCTGATGGGAGTTGTAGTTTAAAAAAAGTAACTTTGCCAAGCTCTGACAAAAACGTGTATAATTCCCATGCAGGCTTTTTTTTGAAAAACATGTAAAAATAACAAACTGATCTGGATAGGGAAAGAACCGAATTTAAGATGGAAAAAATGAGAAATGAGGGAAACTGAAATTAACAGATTTCTCCATCCCTAGAGAGTTTGGCCCTGAAAAGCGACTAATATGAAGATGAAATGAATGAATGAACAAAGACATTGGAGAGCATTTGCAAATTCTGTAATTTTCTTCAACACTTTTTGAAGGATATCTGGTGTTTTTTTCTTATCACTCCCCCTAATCTTGATGTGTCCGTAGCTCTTCTGCACAGAATCTACATGGATACAAGTGGTACACATGCTGTTGCTCTTCATGTGATCTCTAACCCAGAGCTTGGAAAAGTTACTTTTTTGAACTACAACTCCCATCAGCCCCAGCCAGCATGGCCACTGGATTGGGCTGATGGGAGTTATAGTTCAAAAAAGTAACTTTTCCAAGCTCTGCTCTAACCTGCCAAAGTGCAGTGTAGAGATGGTGCAGGGAGAGGCTACAGGCATGCAGCTTGCACGTTCGCAGGATCAGTACAGATCCGCCAATCAGTAGGAGATGGAGGGTGGTGACAGAAGGCATGAGTCCCCTTCCCCTATAAAAGCTGGACATCCTCGGATATTAGCAGAAGTCAAGCAGAGAGAAACCAAAGGATGCCTTTGCATTAAACATTTGCGGTAAACATTCGTAACTGACGTTAAGTATTCTGCCAAAGTTTTATCCTCCTCCTCACCCATGACCAACTGTCAGTTGCAGAGTGCATGATTTACATCCAAATGTCCCAGGGTTACAGCTGAGTGTCAGACCTCAGACTCTGTGTGCAGAAGGGGCCCGGGTTCAATTCCTGGCATCTCTGTAGAGCTGGGAAAATATTCTTGTCTGAAACCCGGGATAGCTACTGTCTGTCAGGATGGACAATGCTAAGTTAGATAGACCAGTAGTCTGGCTCGGTATTTTTATTTTTAAAGTGAGCCCCAAAAGGTTGGCACAGTAATCATTAAGCATATTCCATGGTCAGTTATAACTAGGGATATGCTAGAATTCTGCCCAATTTAGATTTGGTACTGAATTTCCCATTAATTTGCTTATTCGCTATCATTGCGGATCAGATTTTTATGTAATGATGTTCCATGACTATTTTCAAAAGTGGCTTTTAAAAAAAAACTTCTAAAATATCAGTATAAAGGATAATTTTATTTATGTATAATTCATTTATGTACATTTCCTTTCAAAATATTGATATGACGCACAGCATTCACACTGATGAGAGAGGCAGGTGGGTTGTGCAGGCAGGATTATTGATGTCTGCACTTTCTATATTGGAGGGGTGCCTGTGAGCTTCCTCTCCATGATCCATGGCAGGGTCAGGTTGCAAGACCCGACGCTGCCACTAATCACAGAATGACAGCACCACCCTCCCACCCTAAGGAGGGACCCTTAGGGGCCCCTCTGGGACACAGGGACCCTTGGCCAAGGCCCACCCTGGCTGCCCTCTGATGCCAGCCCTGATGGCTTCCCTCAAAGAATCCTGGGAACTGTAATTTGTTAAGGGTTCTGAGAGTTGTTAGGAGACCCCCACAAAGCTCCAATTCCCAGAGATCCTGGGAATATAGATTTACAGTTCTTAAAGCACTCTGGGAATTGTTGTGCTGTGAGGGGAATAGGGGTCTCTTAGCAACTCTCACCACCCTTAACAAACTACAGTTCCCAGGATTCTTTGGGGGAAGCCATGGCTGTTTAAAGTGGTATCACTGCTTTAAATATATAGTGCAGATGGGGCCTATGATTCCAACTTGGTTCTGGGAACTGCACACTCACAGTCATTGTTGAGATGCCTTCACATTTCTGCACCTCAGCAAAGTAGGTGTTTTTTGTTTTTTAAGTCAGCAATCTTTTAACGGCTTGCTTCTGTTAGACGGTGTTTTGTTAGACACATATACAATTAACAACAGAGCTATAATGATTTCCTAAACTGGCTCCAACACAAATTTCCAATTTGATGTCAGATGCATTGACTAATAAATTTTTACTACCATAGTCAAACAGTGGTAGTTAGGCTTCCAGAAATGCAACTCAAAAGTCTCCAGAATTAGCCACCACATAAAATGAAAATAGCACATGCTCAGCTTAATTTGTGTGGCCACAGAAGTCTTGTCCAGTACGTAAACCGTGAACTCCTAAAACTATTCTATGATTCTATGAAAACATTTCAGACAGTGTCAGCTGGTGGCTCCATGTCTCTGGGGCAGTGGAATCTTCTCCAGGTTTTAGAGGAGCTGTCCAATGTGCTGATTACCTTGGACAGCTCCTTGAAAGTTCAGACTAAAACCTGAAGTGGGTTCCACAGCCCCACTGACACGGAGCCACCAGCCACCACTGATTTCATAGTAAGTGTTTCTGCATCAAAACCAGGGTGAGGGTATGCTGAAATTTTTTATTAGCTATACCCCACTTTCATCTTATAGATAGGGCTTGTTTCCTACTCCAGCTCTAAATAAAATAAAATTAAATAAACTGAACTTAGGCTACCTGAATGCCCATCCAGGAATATTCTGTAACCTGTATCAAGTATTCAAACTGGCTAAGGCTGCAATCTGACCTATATTCAGTCACCTGGGAATAAGTCTGATTTAATTCAATGGGATTTACTTCTGAGTAGACATGTATGTCCCCTGGGTGTCAATGGCCAGCTAAAGATCACCCCCACAGTGAGTGGCTCAGGGGTGACGTGCCCTGCCACCTGTGCAACTGTGGGCAAGCTGCATAGTCCCCAGGAGCCCAGTTGCCCCCCAACTGGCAGTTGCAGACAAGGAAGGGGCTGGCTTGTGAAGCCATGGGAAGCTGAGCAGGCCCTAGCCAGCTGTGGAGGACTAGCCTCAGAAGGAATGAATGGTAAACCCCCTCTGAATGCCCCTTACCATGAAAATGTCGTTCATAGGGCGCCATAAGTCGGGATTGACTTGAAGGCAATCCATTTCCATCTTTCAACTACCTGGCATGCCGTGCAGCTCCCACATCTGATTCAAGTTTACTAAGAAGTAAGGCTTCTAAACTCAGTTCCACTTACTCCCAGGGAGTAAGCATCAGATTATATCTTGAATCTGTTTTTTTTCCCCTAGTTATGAAGCCGCACAGGAGCTATGCAGGACACAGCAAATCCAACATCTCAATGAAAATCTTATCCAGCTACCTTCCCGTCATCTGAATTGTTAACATATTCACCCACCCCCAGACTTTCAAACATTATCTTGGCAGCCTTAATGCCTGAAAACCTTGAAAGAGTTCATGGATGTGGACCTATCCCGTTCATTCTTCACAACAACCATGTGAGGTAACCGAGGTGAGGCGAGTGTAATTGGCTCAACCAAGTGATTTTGCTGCTCACTGGACGTTTGAACCTAGTCAAAGTCCTGTTCTCTAGCCACAACACCACACTGGAATAAAAGCTATTTAAAATAAAAATTAAAAAAGAAGCATGAAAAATGTGTGCATATTTAGGCTATGTCAGTTAAACATCTGAAACCCATCAATCCTTCTATCTGCAGTCATGGCTTTTGCTGTGAGCTTTCCATGGCCCACCCCGCCCCCAACAAAAACAACCAAATCCTTGGAGATCAGATCAAGAGATTAGTTTATGGTATTAGAGATTAGCTTTTCTCTCCCCCCCCACACACACAACATAAGAGACTCTTGGGTTTTTTTGTTATTTAACTTGTCCCTCAGGCCTGGGGCTAATGCCATTAGAACTATTTTACAGGCAGCAGGGTCCGCTCAATGAGGTGCTGTTTTAAACAGCATCCCCACAGAGCCTAGTGTCAAAGTTCTCAGCTATTTACAGGTGACATCACAAGAGCCTAGCCCAGCAAGCCTTCGTTTGCATTGCAGAAGGAACGCTGGACCAAGAGAATAGCACCCTGCAGCTCCAAGTTGGCTCCTGGAATTCTGTAGGAGCTCCGGGGCATCCATAAAATTGGGTGTTGGTCATCAAGGAGAAGGCAGAACTTTTCCTTCTTGAAAAGTTGCAAGAAGGAATGGATTTGGTGCTGGATAAAATAGGGAGGAGCAAAGTGTGGCAAGGGGGAAGAACTGGGGTTAAATAGACTTTAATGTGAGAATCAGTGTGCTGTAGTTGTTCGAGTGTTGGAATAGGACCTGAGAGACCAGAGTTCAAATCCTATTCCCCTTTCATCTTCCCCCAAAGAAAACTGTGGACTATAGTTAGTTAAGATGCTGAGAGTTGTTAGGAGCCCCCTATTCCCCTCACAGAGCTATAATTCGCAGCATGGTTTAATAATCCATTACTCTTCCTAGGGAACTCTGAGCATTGTAGCTCTGTGAGGAGAATAGGGGTCTCCTAACAATTCTAAGCACCATTTGCAAACTACAGTTCCCAGGATTCTTTGGGGGAAGCCACGACTGTTTAAAGTGGTATGATTCTGCTTTTCATGCAGTAGATTTGAAGATGGGGCCTAGGAATCAGAGTGCAAAGAGATTGCACTGGGAGGTGGAGTAAGTTAACATTTATTTACACCATAATTAGGCTTAGTACTGCCATCCTGAAAAGAAGGGTCTGGGTTTATTTCTTTATTTAATTAATTTAACATCATTTATATACCGCTTGGCAGCGGCGGTTGTTTTAAAGCCTTCTAAGTGGTTTATAAGAAACCACTGAATCACACGGTAGCAATGGCGATGATGAAACACACATTGAGTGTGAATTCACGTGTGTGAGAGAGAGTGCGTGCACGCACGTATGCATGCATAGTGTTAATTGTAAAAGGTACTGTTACTTATCCCTGGGTGAATTCATATATGGGCAGATGTGTCTCTTGGAGATGAATCATAATTGTATTTAAGTTGTTTAAGGTTTTTGTTTTGGTTTGTTTTTGAAAGATAAAAAAAGATGCTTCACGCCTTCCGTATCAGAATAATTAATGCAATTCTGCTATGGGGTTAGGAAAGCCGCAGGGATAATTGGCATATGCAGTTTCATATTCTGATACCTGAAGTTCCCTAATGCCATTCCTGTCGCCTCACACAATACAAATGCAAGGAAGACAACAAGACGAACAGCCGCTGCCCCCTCCTCTTTTAAGCAGCGCCTATGGCTCCACACAGCTTTTATTTGGACCACTCCTTGATGTAAAAGAGAGAAAGAGAGAGACAGAGAGCTTCATTCCATAGCTCTCGCCAGTTTTGTTCGAAGTCAAAGCACCTCTCTCCGGGCCGCACATTGTGTCGAAGTAACAGATTTGTGTTGGTTCCTGAAGAGAGACGTAATGAAAAATATCGACGCTCTGGGTTGCAAGCCCTTTTTAAAGACCAAAGTGCGGTGTGATGCTGAGGAGGATCTCCCATGGAGAAATCTTTTGTGTTTTAATGCAAATGAACCTCAGCAAAAGAAACTGGGGGCGATAACCCCAGCCAAATCAGAGAGGGGCGACCCAGCTGTAACTATTTTGTTAACTCAAATGTTTCTTATATTCTGCTTCACAAAACAAAACACTCAATGTTGACAGCTGAGAATTTTAAAGCAACTCTTTGGTGTACGTTTTCCTAATTTTTGGTATTCACACAGTAGCTGCCCCCCCTTTCCCTGCATGAGGGAGGGCTAAGAGTCTCCAGATCCATAATTTACAGATTTTTTACACCTTTTGGAAAGTCCAAACTACACTGCTTTGCCAAACAAAGCCAGAATGTACATGTTTAATGACCAGGACCTCAAATAGCGAGGAAAATCAGGAGTTGTTGGACACAATGCACAATTCGCACAAAACAGGGAATTCAGCAAAGAGTTCAGTGTGAACTGCTATAATTCTTATTGTGTGTGTGTGGAGAGGGGGTCGATGAAGACACATGCTAATTAAGGAAGATTAATTTTAAAAATCCTTGTTTGCTCCCTCTTGATACTGTGTGTTGTTTAAATAACATCCTGGATAAACTAGATCAGAGAGAAGACTTTGTCCACCATACCTGCTGATGACAGAGTGAGAGGCAATGGGCATAAAGTCTCAAGAAGTCAACTTTAGGGGTGGGAGAGAACTTTGATTCAGATGGCATTTAAAGCCAAATCTATCAGATTAATCATTTCTAAAACAACATGAGAAGTGAAACGGCCATCCTTCAAAACTTGCCCTTATCTGAATTTCATGATGTAGTTATCCAACCAATGTTTACAAAAATTCATATATTAGGGAGAAAGATGTACAAAAGGAATATATAGTAACTATAACAAACAACCATGGATTATGCTCCTGCTGAGAGGAAGGGTTGGATATAAATCAAACAATAAATAAATAAATAATATTAGGATAAATTACTTGCAAAAATGTGTACATTAGTCAAACTGCAGATGAAGTATTTATTTGGAGAAATTCACACTAAAATCCTGAAATTTTTTCATGAGGATTATTTTTTTTAAAAAACATTTGCAAATTGCTGCAAAAATGTGGACAACAGAATTTAAGATTGGAAAAATGACAGAGAACCAAAATTGACAGATCCTTCTGTCTTTGCTTATTTTATTATTTATTATTTTATTCATTACATTTCCTCCAAGGAGCTCAAGGTGGCATGTACACCTCTCCAGTTTATCCTCACAACAACCCTCAGAGGTAGGTTAGGCTAAGAGACTGTGATTGGCCCAAGGTCACCCAGCAAGCTTCATGACTGAGTGGGGATTTGAACTCTGGTCTGTCAGGTCCTATTCCAACACTCTAACCACTACAGCACACTGATTCTCACATTAAACATTAATATTAGGACAATCATTAGAAAAAATATATAAGGATGGTTCAACATTGGCAAGTAATCTAGAAAGATTGGGGGGAAATCTGCATTTGGGGGATTTACGTGGGGAGCTTGACATGTCTGTTCAGAAGTTGGATGGAAAACAAATTTCTCTCTGAAGGGATCATGGAAAGGGGGAGGGGAATTGCAGCACATTTTTCCTGTGAAACCCTCTTTGTGCAGGAAAGTATCCTACTCAGTGATATTCCTGAACAGCTCTCATCTAATCTACTATCTGGTGGATTCTGCCCTAGAACTGTTTCTGCAAATACCTGGTAAATTAATGAGACTGCAGGTGAAATTTGACTGCTAATATTTATATTTATTTCTAACTCTATCCAAATGGCTTGATATGTCTCATGTTACTGGGCACAGTGATCCTATGAGAGAAGGAGAGGGAGAATTAGAGAGGGAGGAAATGTAAAATCCAGTGCCCTTCCAGGTTTGTGTCAGCAGGGCAGACAGTGGAGGCTGCCGCTTCCCCCCTTTTCCATTGCCGTCATTCTGTTGTCTGTAACAAGGATGTTTGGGAGGGAGGGCCTCCCGTTCCACCCACAAACTGCCCTCTCTATAGGCAGAGGTCAGTAATATCGTATGGTCCCCGGCGACACCCCTGGGAATTCTCGCATGGAGCAACAAATAATGTTATACTGGAACTACACCGTAAACAGACTATTTTATATTAGCATCCCATCTGTAAAACGATTTATTTAAATAATTTTGCTTTGTGGCACCAAACTGTTAAAAGCATAAGTCCTACATTAAATAAGTGTATCATCCGTTTGGCTTATTTTATTTTTAATTAATGTATTAATTATTGTGGGATTTTTTTAGCATCTCCAGGTAATATTTATTGATATCTTATTTTTATTTATTCATTTAATTATTATTGTTGTTATTATTGTAATAATAATAATAATAATAATAATAATAATAATAATAATAATAATAATAATAATAATAGGAGGAGGAGGAGGAACCGGATTGAAACTGAGTGTGGTATAGCGATTAAAATAATTAACTATGTAGCACAGATTCATCAACTTCAGATTGCAACCTGCAGTTTGGGGAGAATGCTGATCTACCTTGCAGGGTGGTTGTAATGATGTTCTATAGAGGCACTAAAATGCAATGTTCATTTCAAGTATATTCTTGTCCTCCATGTTCACGGGACTCACCCTCTTGGCCCAAACTGCCCCCCCCCATGAAAGAAGAGCTCTTAATACAGATTTACATGATAGGTTTACACTGAGCTATTATGATCTATCATGTAACTGAGTCCTTAACGACTGTTTAATACAAGGATTATTGACACAGAAGATGTAACAGCTGCTTGTGAGTTACCCTCACAGTAGCTGCTTTCCTCCCTGCCATGGCTCCTGTCAGTTTTATTATTTATTTTCTTAACTATCCAAAGGCACATTACACTCCTCGAAGATTGGGGAAGGGGAAGCTGAGGTAAATTAAACCATTTTTTTTTTTACCTAAAGGAGTTTTTTTAAGAGAGAGGAAGAAAGACTTGAAAATGACACCATCTCTGGGCATGTTTCTCTAGCTCTCTAATGGCTTTAGAACAACTTATTTAGCAATGAGGCAGGAGGCGGAAGAAGGAAGGGAGAGAGAAAAAAATGTTTCTATTTAGCCTGAGAGACTTAAAGATTGAAGTTTAATTTGGAGAGGCAACTTCTAAGCCTTGGAAGAGTTTCTGGGTACCCTCTGACAGGTCTTTCTCTGTCATGGAAGAAAATAGAAGGAATGTTCTGGAAGCAACAGAATCCTTGAAAGTGTGAAATGAAAAGAAAAATGTGGGGTAGGGAGTTTGAGGAGGGAAGCAAAGTCTTCCTTCCCTCCCATCTTTTAACAATGAATATTTTTTAACTCGCCAACTCTCTCGGAGACAGGGTCGGCTTCTTTCATGTAATTGATGTCAACTTTCTTCAGCACTCGGCTCAGACAAGTTCTCGAAATGTGAAGCAGGAAATTGTACCATCAAAAAAAGGAAGGGGGGAAGCAAGCATTCTTTCCACATGGTTTAGGTCAGGCCCCCAAATCTCCTCCAAAGAAAAATAAAATAAAATAAAATAATAAAATAAAGGCTACATTTAAACCATGGGCTGTCAAGAGTGCTTACATTTCCATGGCCTCCTGTTGCTAAGATAAAGGATGTTTCCTACTGACTCCAAAAAGCCGCCCTCATTTAAAACCCCAGCTATGTTCTGACAAAACTCACTGCTGTCACCCCAAATTGAGCAAATGAGCCTATACTCTACAGTATAAAGGTGAAAAAGAGTTATTGAATATCACCCAGGGAGCAGAAAATGAACAGGCTCCCGTTTCTCTAGCTGACCTTCTTGGGCACATTTCCCCCCTCTCCCCCACTTGAAAACTGGCCTCGCCATTCAGCCCTAATTCCTCTTGCTGTCAGAGGAAAAGCTAGAACTTTTCAACTCCAGATGGATCAAGTTTTCTTTGCTTTACTTTCTCTCTCCCTTCACCAGTCTTCAGACCCAGAAACTGTGGAAAGGAAGCCTCTGAAGGTGATGGAAAGTGGCCTCAGATTAAAAAGGTCTTGCAAGCTGATGTTGACGCCCCCAGTGCAATTATTGGTTCTGTTTCAATATGGCTGTCAGACACTAAAAAGGGTAGATGGAGCAAGGTTATAGGTAGGAAGCAGCTTAATACTTAATAGTCCACCAAACTCAGGATTGCTAGGGCTTCCTAGGGCTGCAAGAAGGCATTGTGATCCATTCTGCCCTGTATTCATAGAATCATAGAACAGTCGAGTTGGAAGGAGTCTATATGGCCATCGAGTCCAATCATAAGAACATAAGAAGAGCCTGCTGGATCAGGCCAGTGGCCCATCTAGTCCAGCATCCTGTTCTCACAGTGGCCAACCAGGGGCCTGGGGGAAGCCCGCAAGCAACACCCGAGTGCAAGAACACTCTCCCCTCCTGAGGCTTCCGGCAACTGGTTTTCAGAAGCATGCTGCCTCTGACTAGGGTGGCACAGCACAGCCATCACGGCTAGTAGCCATTGATAGCCCTGTCCTCCATGAATTTGTCTAATCTTCTTTTAAAGCCGTCCAAGCTGGTGGCCATTACTGCATCTTGTGGGAGCAAATTCCATAGTTTAACTATGCGCTGAGTAAAGAAGTACTTCCTTTTGTCTGTCCTGAATCTTCCAACATTCAGCTTCTTTGAATGTCCACGAGTTCTAGTATTATGAGAGAGGGAGAAGAACTTTTCTCTATCCACTTTCTCAATGCCATGCATAATTTTATACACTTCTATCATGTCTCCTCTGACCCGTCTTTTCTCTAAACTAAAAAGCCCCAAATGCTGCAACCTTTCCTCGTAAGGGAGTTGCTCCATCCCCTTGATCAATCCCTGCTCAATGCAGGAATACAAGTCAAAGGATACCCAACAGGTGCCTGTCTAGCTGCCTCTCAAATACTTCCAGTGTTGGAGATGCAGGACTGTTTCCATTTCACTGCAGTTCCTCTTTTGCCCAAAATGGCGTTATTCCTCTCACTTTCCACAGTGATGAAATTACGTAAATTACTTTGGGCTATCTCTAACTCATTTTTACTCAGAGTAGACCCACTGAAATTAATGGGCCTAAATTAGTCTTGTCCACTTATTTCAATGTAAGACTGACTTATCCTATGTTAGTCATCATCATCACCTGTTATCATCATGTAATTCCACCCCTTCCATTTCAATGCAAAGGAAAAACAGGGGGCTAGGGAATCAACTATGTATCATTTGTGGACTGAAAACAGCAACAGTGAATATAGACTGTATTCGCTGGATTGATTTCCATTCTGGGCATGGAACAAATAAGCAAACACCTGCACTTTCCACTCCTGTTTCTGTTTTAATCAGAATTCTATGGCAATGGCTCTCCAGAATTTCAGACCAGAGTTTTCTCCAGGTCTACATGGAGGTGCTTGGGATTGAAACTGGGACCTTATGCATGCAAAACTTGTGCTTGATCATTGAGCTACAGCTCTTCCACCTAAATATTTAGGAGCTGCTTTCTACCAATTCAGACCCTTGGTCCATATAGCTCAGTATTGTCCACACTGACTGATAGTGGCTCTCTAGGGCAGGAGCTGCCAACTTTTTTGAGCCCTGCCCCCTGGGTATATTTGCAAACCAGAGGAACACCACACAAACACACAGACAGCACAACCTATTTTGCTGGAGACAACAGGTTGCTTCTTTCAAGATTAATTTCAGCAGGAGGAGAGGGCTCCCATGTGTGCCATGGAAGGCCTTTGTGGGCGCATGTATACCCACAGTTAAGATCCTGACAGCACCTGTTTTGGGGTTTTAGATGGGAATGTTTTCCAGCCCTACCTGGAGATCTCAAGAGATTGACTTGGATCTTGGAACTGTTGTTGATCACAAGCTGAATATAAGCCAATGTTGGGATGTGGCCGAAAAAAAGGGCAAATGCTATTTTAGGCTGCATTAACAGAATTATAGTCTCCAAATAATGTGAAGTACTAGCTCCCCTCTATTCGGCACTGGTTAGGCCTCATCTTGAGCTCTGTGTCCAGTTCTGAACACCACACTTTAAGAAGAATGCAGACAAACTGGAACAGCTTCAGAGGAGGGCAACCAGGATGATCAGGGGACTAGAAACAAAGACATATGAGGAGAGACTGAAAGAACTGGGCATGTTTAGCCTTGAGAAGACCGAGGGGAGATATGAAAGCACTCTTCAAGTACCTGAAAGGTTGTCACACAGGGGAGGGCCAGGATCTCTTATCAATCATCCCAGAGTACAGGGATGGGCTCAAGTTGCAGGAAGCCAGATTTTCAACTGAACATCAGGAAAAATGTCCTAACTGTTACAGTGGTATGACAAAGGAACCAATGACCTAGGGAGGTGGTGGGCTCTCCAACACCGGAGGTGTTCAGGAGGCAGCTGGACAGCCGCCTGTCAAGTATGCGTTAATTTGGATTCCTGCATTGAGCAGGTGGTTGGACTCGATGGCCTTATATCCCCTTCCAACTCTACTCTTCTATTACTCATTCTGGGACTTTCTGCACATAAAGCTTGTTCTCTACATCAGAGTTATAGCCCCTCCTATGATGGAGGCTTGGAGGAAGACAACAGAGAGGAAGAATGAATAGTCAGGGCAGTTAGAGGAGAGATTGCACATAAGCTATCTCAGACTAGAATGTTGCAAGCTGTCTATAGCTGTATTTGGGTGCTTGTCAACACAGGAGGAGGGATGCAGCAAGTTTTTTAGTCTTCTAGTGTTTGTGCAACTATCTTCAGTGATTGCACATAAGGCTATAGCATGAAAGATTCCTGGTAACCCCAAAGACTTCACATGTAATGCATAGAAGCCTTCACATGTAAAGCTGTAGATGCAAAAGCTTCATCATTACAGAGGGTTGCCCTCTTCATAGAAAGATTAGGGGGCTGGGCTACATACTGTGATGATGAACACTGGTGCATTAACACCCAAACAGGGCTTATTTGTCTTATCTAGCCCAGTATGTATACTCTGACTTGCAGCAGCTTTCCAGGGTCCAAGGTCTTTTATCTGGAGTTGCCAGGAATTGATCATGGGACCTTCTGCAATTGTGCTCTGCCACAGTGAATAATAATGGACTGAAATGAAGAAAGGTATATGTACAGACCAATCTAAAGGGGGATCCTCCATAAAGGTAGGAAAAGCGCAACAAGGGAGTGGAAAGGAAGGAAGGAAGGAAGGAAGGGAGGGAGGGAGGGAGGGAGGGAGGGGGGGAGGGAGGGAGGAAGCAAGGAAGGAAGAAAGGAAGGAAGGAAGGAAGGAAGGACAGATAGAGAATTCACCTATACATTGTTTCATTCACAGGGCTGCAGGCAGGTAATAGTTAAGAGGGGTATGTTTGAGAGATGCTTCAATATGCATCATCGACAGACTTTTTTGTGGCCTACCATTGCCTTTGGCCAAATAGATTTTCAAGTTTTTTAACCAATGAAAAAACCCTATAAGATCTCTTTACACAAAGCAAAAGTGGGATGAGTGTGTTCACTCCCAATTCGTCTTTCAAACTGCTATCAGGTCTGTGAAAAAAGCTATTGTCTGCCTCCCCCAATATTTTGGCCCATCTGCATTCCAGGTTGTTGCTGCATTTGCATTTCAGTTAATAAGCTTAAGTTGACACAAAACTTACCAAAGCCCTAACTCAGCCCTAGAACATGTGGCATAACAACAATCATAGTAATAATAGCCTCTGAGCATACAGACATGCCTTTTCTCTTTACATTTGAATCACTACCACAAATCTAGAACTAGATGATGATGCTTCTAGGCCAGAAAGCAATGAAACACAGAAAGCTGCTTTATATAGGGATGCGGTTCATTATCTGAACACATTTCATTTTTCAGTTCATCAAATGGGTTGCCAGTTACAATTTGCCATAAATTGTGTTCTGCTAGTTGCTGCAATTCCTGGTTCTCCTTTTTTTTTTTGGATATTTTTTCTTTAAAAATTACGTATTTTTCCTGTTATTCCTTATGTTGCTATAGAATTTATATAATGTATACAGCAGCAGCTGATTACAAAAATTATTACGTAAATAATTACGTAATTCTCAGCACAGATTTTTTTTTTAAAAAAAAATTATGATGTCACCAACAGCCGCGAATGCATGCAAAGAATGGGATCCTATTTGACGATGAGGCAGGCTTGCGGATTATCCCAGAATTTGACACCAAATCCGGTTTTACAAATATTCTGCAACATCTCTATACTGAATCAGACCATTGGTGCATTTAGCCCAGTATTGTCTACACAGACAGGTAGCAACTTTCTGGGGTTTCAGGCAGGGGTGTTTTCCAGCCCTACTTGGAGATGCTGCAAATTGAACCTAGGACCTTCTGGATGCAAAGCAGTTGCTCTACCACTGAGCTTGCAAGCATGGCTTGAACTCCCCCATTTTTAAATTAACCACTGACACTGCTGCTAACTACTTTCCTCCCCCCTCCGCTTATTAGTTTTGCTTTTTTCTGCTGTCTCTGGTGAGTTTGCTGTAAAGTTCCTTGACCAACACACAACCTAGAAACCTGGCCTCCTCCAAAACCGATAGGAAGTAACCATTTTCTAGCATGCCAAACAACTTCTGTCTCCTGGAGTCGCCAAGCACTCAGACACCTTGTGTGGCACCAGAGCACTGAAGGATATAGGGAAGACTTTGGAATAGAATGGGATTCCGGCCACCATTACTCTTCATGTAAGAGCTATATGGAGCCACTCAAGCAGAGGACCCGATCTCTGACAGCTCACTCAGAGGAAGATAAGCAAATGTTACCACATTGCACAGGCATCTGGAAGGGAATCACCTTGTATTCATTTACCCTCCCTCAGGGACAGAGCAGTACAAAGTATACACAGAGATGTGAGGGATGATACAATGGTCTTTTTAAGAAAGCATTTTGAAATGACAGTGGCCTCAGATTTCTGAGCAACAGCACCCTCCATGATGTTGTTGATGTATGGAATGTCTTGAGGCTTTCTTGACACTCGGCTGCGCTGATTCAGGGGTGCTTTGAATCGTCTTGCCACCCTGGGCTCCTGCTGGGAGGAAGGGCAGGATATAAATCAAATAATAAACAAACAAACAAATAAATAATATCTTTCGCGGGATCATGTAGAAAGGTACAGTAGATGACTGTGTAGAGTAATTACTGCAACCTGTGACCCACCAACTCCTGTACTGAGGCCTGGGCAGCTACCCATTCCCCACCACTCCCAATTTGGCAGGTAATCCACCAGCATAATCCTCTACCAAGGCCACATCCACACCATACATTTAATGAACTATAATATCACTTTAAGAGTCATGGATTCCCCCCCCCAAAGAATCCTGGGAACTGTAGTTTGCTAGGGGTGCTGAGAGTTGTTAGGAGACCCTTATTCGCCTCGCAGAGCTACAGGATGGTTTAACAATTGATCCTTCTTCCTAGGGAACTCTGGGAATTGTAAGATTCTTTGGGGGAAGCCATGACAGTTAAAGTGGTATAATAGTGCTTTAAATGCACAGTGCGGATGAGGTCGCAGCTGGTGTTTTAGCTAGTTTATCAGACTCTTAGAGATTGTTAAACTGTGTGGCCCTTGGAAGATCAGAAGTTGATACAGATGCTCTAACTGTTCCTATTTACTCTCTCTCTCTCTCTCTCTCTCTCTCTCTCCTTAGTTTGTTCCCAATATTGCTCTTTGGGGAATAACCTTGGAATAAGGCTTCCCCAAGATCCTCCGTGGCGCAGAGTGGTAAGCGACGGTAATGCAGCCGAAGCTCTGCTCACTGCCGGAGTTCGATTCCAACGAAAGGAGGAAGTTGAATCTCCGGTAAAAGGGGTCGAGGTCCACTTGGCCTTCCATCCATCCGTGGTCGGTAAAATGAGTACCCGGCATATGCTGGGGGATAAAGAAAGGCCGGGGACGGAACTGGCAATCCCACCCCATATATATGGTCTGCCTAGTAAACGTCGCAAGACGTCACCCTAAGAGTCGGAAATGACTCACACTACAAGTGCGGGGACACCTTCACCTTTTAAGGCTTCCCCAGCCTTGTACTCTCCTGATGTTTCTCAATTCTCGAGGCTGCTTTTGTGTTCATGATTTTGCTCTCCCCCCCCCCTTTTTTAAGATAAAGGTCAAGCTGCACATTTTTTTTAAAAAAAATCCAAAGTAATTTCCATTTTAGCTCATTATTCTGCAGCACAAGAAGATGGTTTTGTCAGATTTCACAGCGGTTAGCAGCAAGCTTGTTCAGATAACAATCTGGGGTACTGAAATAGAATAAGAAATTGTACTTGTGCATATATTTGTTGTATTTGGCTATTCTTTAAAAGGCATAATGCAAGATATTCAGATATGAGTAGTCTTCTAAAAGAGATGTTACCTTATGGAAATTGGGATGGAGAGGTTGGATACTGAAATAATGAGATACATCCACAAAAATCACATTGAAGAGAAACTTGGAAGGTTACTTCAGACTGTATGCAGTGTATGTAGTGGGAAGATAAACCAGATGAAATCTAAATACTGTACAGATGTAGCTTATGCAAAATCCTCATGTAAGATTTGGTTAGACTACTCGAGGGCACATTTTTATGAATGCCAAGTTGATAATCATGGTTCATATTATGGGTTGTACTCAGCTAGGTCCTACTCAGAACAGATCCACTAAAATTAATGAAGCTCAGTTAGTCATGTTTATTAACTTCAGTGGGTCTACTTTGAGTAGGACTAGCATTGAAAACCACCCTATGTTGTAGCTTACACATTTCATTGCACTTCCCAAAACAAAATGGTGCCCTGGGCTCCTGCTGGGAGGAAGGGCAGGATATAAATCAAATAATAAATAAATAAATAAAAATAAAATATGAGTTGAAATACTGCTCATTCACAATTCGTCAAATTTTGTAACAAAAAGTGTACAAAATTTCATATAGATCTAGGGTTAGGGTTATTGCTCTGTGTGTGTGTGTGTGCGTGATGTTGGAGCTCTATCTTTAATGTCAGAGAGGGATCTCTGATGGATCCTGTGGCCTCCTGAATGACCTCCCAGCAGCCAAAGGACTGCACCCTAAATAACATTTCAAAGCAGAACCTGACAAACATGACAAAAGTGCAAACAAGCAACATGGGGGAGAGGGAAGTCAGTAGGAATAGAACAATCTGTCGTTTTGGTTCTTTCTGTTTCTCATTTTCCCAATCTTAAATTCAGTTCTCCACATTGGTGCAGCAATTTGTGGTGAAAATTCTTCAGCATTTTACTGCAAATTTCTCCTAATAAACATATTTTGTATGCAGTTTTGACTGATAAAGTCATATTTGCAAGCAATTTCTCCTAATATAATGCATTTGCCTATGTTATTTTCACAGATATGTTCATTTTTATGTACGCTTTCCCCTAATAGGTAAATAGGTTGGAGAAATGCATCACAAAATTTGGATAAGTGTGAACTTCAAAGGATGACAGGGTTTTGGTTCTCATATTGTTTTGGAAAATGTGAATTTGATAGATTCAACTTTAAATGTGAACGTAATCAAATTTCTCCCCCATCCCTAGAAGTCCACTAAAAAAATATGGTTGGGAGGGAAGGCAGGCAAAGAAGGAGACACTGTATCTTCTCTCTCCTCCCCCTGACTGAGTCCAGAAGGGTTTGGTCTTGCTGGGGCCTGCTTCCCCGACACACTCCATGTGGGTAACATGCTGCAAAGCAGATCCCTGTACCCTTCCTGCTCAGTGACTCACCCCCTGAGCCCCAGATCATTCCAGTTGGTTTGACCCAACCCAGAACAATCCCAGGCTCTCTTGACCCATCTTGGCACAAGCCCAGGTCCCCTGAATTGGCCCAATTTGGTTAAGGCTTCAGCCAAACCCAGTGCACAGCCCTAGCTAAAACCAAGATCCTGAAATACCATCAAAAGCCTGCAAGGACAGGACAGACGTTGCCCAGTACCTAAAAGATGGCAATGAAGTTGCAAAGCCGTAGTAGTCAATGTTGTGTCGCATCACCTTGACTGTTGGCCATGTTGGCTGGGACTCATGGGAGCTGCAGTCTAACTTCAAGGGAGAGAGTTCCAAAATGTGGATGCACCTACAGAAAAGCCGTTCCTTGCTTTCTGATATGAACCTACCTAATTTCTGAAGGTGGTGATACCGTGTGGATGTGGATGTGCTGAACAGAGAGGCAGATTCATATGGAATTCTGTAGTTAGATACATTTAAAAAATAAACAAATATGACTCAACCACAAATAAATATTTCTGCACTGGAGAAATCATTCTTTTTGGGGGTGCCACTGCTTTTTACCAAAAGACTAAAGATAAACATCTGTGAAGCTCTATCTCAAATGGTGCAATATTTCTGAGATTCACTGACAGCCTAGCAGATTATGCATATGCAAGTTTAGGCTTGATTTTGAATATATATCATACATTCACATACACACTCACACAAAAGATCTCAGGAATCCAATAATGTTATCTACACACACACTTCCATGTATGGAGTGGCTTTTCAAGTGAGAAGTGATGGCCTTAGAAAGAAAACTGAAGGTGATATGAGGATACTGTCTTGCACAGTTAAAGGTCACCTTGACTTTTAATCTAGACTGCCATCCTTTCCCTCTCATTAAAATATTTGATAAGAATTCTTTGCATGACCGAACAGCAGGGAACACCTTAAAATGACACACTGTGCTCCCAAGGATGTTGCTGTGTCATAGTATGTAATTGTCGTGCCTGCTAGAAAATAAAATCATGATCTGTGTTAGTCACAAGTAACAAATAAAATTGTAAAATTGTAAAATTGTCGTGCCTGCTAGAAAATAAAATCATGATCTGTGTTAGTCACAAGTAACAAATAAAATGGTGTATTTACACAATGTTAATCTACCCTTTAAGACTGAAACATATTTCAAGGTAGATTTTTTCCCTATGTTGACTCATGTCCTTCTGGTTGAATCCCCTCACTCTTCCCTGGTGTCTATAATGTATTCTGGAAACAATGCAACAAAATACAGTTGTAAGTCAACTAGGTTTGGGATGTGGCCCAATCCTATTCAGTTCTACTTAGAAGTGTGGATGGGAGATAAATTTGATTCAGTTTGCATTTGAAGCTGAATTGATTAAATTTCTGCTTTCTGAAACAACATGGAAACCAAAACACAGCCATCCTTTGAAATGTATACCTATCTGAATATTATGATGTAGTTCGCCAACTAACGCTTGTTTACAAAATGCATATATTAGGGGAAGTGTACATTAAAATAAATATATCCGTGAAAATCACATAAAAATGAACTACATTAAAATAAATTGCTTGCAAAAATGTGTATATTAGTCAAAGCTGCATACAAAAAATGTGTTTATTAGGAGAAATTCATCTGAAAGTGCTGAATGATATTCTTAGGATGTGTGTGTGTGTGTGTGTGTCTTTGTGTGTGTTTAAAGCAAATTGCTGCAGAAATGTGGCTCCTTCCATCTCTACACGGGGCAAACCAGCAAAAGATAGTAATGAGTAAGAGCAATTGAAATCGACTGGATTTGAAGTGTGGCCCAATTTTATGCAGGCTTACTTAGAATTAACTTCTAATTACTTAGAAGCCACATTGTGTTTGCTGAAATTTACTCCCAGGCAAGTGTGCATAGTATTACATTCTTAGTCAAATTGAGGCTTGGTCTACTACACACCCACAGAAAGACATGCATGTTGTCAGGAGGGGGCATTTTTATGTTCTCTCATATCAAAAATCACCTGCAAATAAAACAAACCCTAGCACATTATTAAGAACGGTTCCAAATCAGTCCATTCTCACTATGCTACTTTTATCATTATGGGCAGTTTTCCATGCAGAGAAGGGATTAAAAAATGTGACACACACACACACACAAACCATCCTGAAATGGAATGTACCGCTATCACCTCATTCTGCTGCATGTGAAGAGCAATCCTAAGTCCCATTTAGGGTGGCTGCTTATGCACCCCCAAAAATAAGAAATGCACCCCCAAGAAAAAGGCCAAGAGAGGAATGCAGATTTGCAGCACAAGGGCATATGCTAATTTATATTTATGGATGCAAATTTAGAAATAATTACTAATTTAAATAGAATTACTATATGTCACTCAAGTCCTCACTATGGTAAGGGAGACAGTGATCAGTTGTCTGCCTGTACAGTCTGTTGTTCAGGTGCTAAATGCTGGTGGGCAACTTCAAGGCTCACCTATCTGCCATTTAAGGATTTTTATTTGTAATAGGACTAGACAACCCTTCCAATATGGGACTCATTCATATAGAGGGCTGTCCTCTGACAGTGTATCAAATTGGGGGTCATCCTCTTGCTAGAATTGCATTGATCAACCATATGACAATAACTCTGGAATCCTTACTGGTGGTGGAGGATGATGGTAGATCATGTTCAAATGAGGGAGTATTTCATCTACAAGCCTCTAGAAGCATCGCACAGCTGATCTCGTGCATGTGAGGGAGAAAGAAAGAAAGACTGACTGACTGGCTTATGGCTATGTTGAGAATACAACTTCAGGGCTGACTCCAAGCACGATAAGAGATAAGGGGCACTCCTCCCAAATATCCTTCACTCTCCCAGCTTGCTCCCCTAATAATGGACTTTGTGTGGTGTTGTGGTTGTTGGACTAGGACCTGGGTGACCAGGGTTCAAATCCCCACACAGTCATGGAGCTCACTGGGCGACCTTGGGCCAGTCACTACCTTTCAGCCTAGCCTACCACACAGAGTTGTTGAGAGGATAAGTGGAGAGTGGGGAAACTGTGCATGCCACCTGGAGTACCTTGGAGGAAGGTGGAATAAAAATAAATAAATTCATGTAACAAATACATAAATTAGTCCTTCTGGAATACTGATGGCAAAGGACTCTCACTTGTAGACATCAAACGTGTATTAAATCTCAGTATGGTTCATTCTCCAAAGCACACACTTTGGACAGGTGCCCACAATTATCAAAATAAAAATGTCTTCAATACTATTCCATCCCTGCATTTTTTTATTACCGATCCATATTCAGATATGTTAATATATAAAGATGTACAGTATTACATGAAGAGCACCAAACCTGACATTGCTACACCAACGGCTGAATAGCTCGGTTATTATAACTGCTCTCATTCAGCTATTTTCTGGTGTTCTCATCAGCCTTTTGTGTGGAAGTCTTTTGGCAAGAGAGTCAAGTCTTTACCGATAAGGCCTTGGAGACATAATCGCTGGCCTTCATCCTCCATTGACAGCGCCATGCGGCCAATTCACAAACATTTTCATATTAATATTGAGCAATTTCCCTACATTCTAATCCATCAAAGTAGGCTATTAATCCTTCCCTATACCGTCTGCTATTCAAATGCTAACAATTTTCTCCTCACAAGCTGAAACATTTGTCCTTACAGCCCTTTGCACAAAGACAGCATATTGTCAGCTGTGATTGATCAGAGTATTAATAGGAGGGATGCAATGTAAATCATATCAATGAAATGGTACATATGCAAGACAGAGGAAGGGATGGGGAAGAGAGAAAAGAAATCCACGTGCTAAACTGAATGCTAAAGATCATGAAGATATTGGCCTGAAGGCCACATTAAAAGAAACAAATAGTTCTTAGGGTGTTTTTTACTGTAGTTTCAATAATAAACTAAGTTCCTTTAACGCTACTTGATTTAGACCCCATCAGCACTGAACATTTAAAACAGTATCATGCCGCTTTAACAGTCACAGCTTCCTCCAAACAATCCAGGGATCTGTAGTAGGGATGGGTGAGAATTTCGATTCAGTTCGCATTTAAAGTAGAATCTATCAAATTCACAATTTCCGGAACAATATGAGAACCGAAACACAGCCATCCTTCGAAATTCCCATTTCTTAGGATTTTGGGATGCAGTTCGCCAACTAAACAACGTTTACAATAATGCATATGTTAGGGGAAAGTGTGCATTGAATACATGAGTGAAAGTAATATGCAAAAAGGCATGATATGATGAGAAGTGGCTTGCAAAAATGTGTACCTTTCTCAAAACTGCATACAAAAATGTGTAGAAATTTGCCCTGAAATGGTGGAGAATTTTCATGAGGATTTTTTTTAAAAAAAATTGCTGACGGCTGCAGAAATGTAGAGAACTGAATTTAACGTTGGGAAAATGAGAAACGAAGAGAACCAAAACTGACAGCTCTTTCCATCCCTAATCTGTAGTTTGTGAAGGGTGCTGAGAGTTATGAGGAGACCCCTGTTCCTGTCACAGAACTACCATTTCCAATTCTCTGGAGAAAGGGATTCTTTCGAGGAACCCAAGACTGTTTAAAATGGTACAACCCTGCTTTAAATGTATAATGCAGGTGGGGCTTTAGTGCTAATAGCAGACACAGATGGGATGGAACTGGCCTTTCCTTTTACAATTCACTATGATAAGTATGAAAATATAGCCAGATCAGAGGACAGAGTTCAAAAGGGAGCACCATTCGTAGTCTCTGTTGCACAACTCTGTTGTTAAGCAAAAGGCATGAATGAAATGTGTAAGCGAGTGGGTGCTCTCTTGCGTGCAGTTTCCCAGCAGTAGTGTGTGCTTTCAAAAGGAAACCCCTGGGGTATGAAAAGAACCAGTCCTTCCTTCAAGAAATATTTTTGAAGATACTTTGTTTTTACGATGTTTTGTTTCTAAGATTTTTTAAAAATTGTTTTATCACTCGTTGTTTGCTGCCCTGGGCTCCCTTTTGGGAGGATGGGTGGGATATAGATTTCAGCATAATAACAATAACAACAACAACAACAACAACAACAACAACAATAATAATAATAATAATAATAGAAAAAGCAGATGTTGCTCCCTTCCCCCAAGTTATCCTCACAACAACCATGTGAGGAAGTTTAGGCTTAGAGACAATGACTGCCCCATGGCTACCCACTGAGCTTCACCAGCCTGAGTGGAGATTTGAATCCAGATACTGTCCGCTCCAGTTCTGAGGATATGTTTTCTTCCCTGCATTGCCTTAAGCATCATTTCCTTTCAGTTCTGTCCATTCTCTCTCATGGAGAAGTCATACTGTAGAGTATGTTTGGCAGGCAGACTGAAAGACCACTTGACCCTGCATAGCCCTGTAAGATCATTTTGAGTGTCTGGGGAAATCCTACGTATGGCACTGCACCCGGCAGAATATCATAGAGTGGTGACCCAAAAATGGGCATTTTCTGCTGTTGCCCCTGTACTGTGTAATGCCCTTCTCTCTGCCATACATGAAGCAGCTACCCAGGGGTGTAGTCATCTGGGGTCCTGGGGTTGTGTGTCTTAGACCCCTTACTTTTTTGGGAGCCAAGTCCTAGCAGGGTCCCTATGCCTCCAGCATCCTATGAGCCCGTCTACATGAAAGGGGAGTGTGTTGGCCACTGAGAAGAGTCTTTTAACTTGCTTCCTTGTCCTGTCCTGCTGATGGGAGCCAATCAGAGTGAAAGAATGCTGATGACAGCATCCCATCTACATCATCAAGCAGTTTGGTAGCAGCAGGAGACAAACGTACAGACACCGAATTCAGTAATTCAAGCAATATCTCTGACGGTAAGAAAGAACAGTCAAATGGTGACAAGGATAGAGAAGCAGAAAACAGTATTCAAGGCTGGCCAGACTATTCTATAATCGTAGAAGTTTGTATAATCTTAGAAAGGGGCATGGCTGTGACTATCATGGCTGTGACTGCACTACTGAATTTGCAACTAAATGACTGCTTCAGACACTTTGTAAAGACTTAATTTTCTTCCCAGGCATTGCCTAACCCATAAGATCGAACTTTGTTTAATGTGCTTGAATCTCCTGAATTCCTGCTTTTTCTGGGTTTGTATGCTTTTACGCTGCTGTTTTATTGCTTTTAGGCCGTATTTTTGTTTTAATTGTATTGTTTGTTTTTCTATGGTATGCTGCTTAGAGATTTTAAAAATGTTACGCTGTTTATAAATGCTTTTAAATAAATGGAATAAGAATAAACGTGAGCATTCCTTATTTGATAAAGTCAGTGCTGCTGCACCCTGTTCTGGTGGACCCCCATCTCTCCTTCTGTTCGGTTGTGGAACAGAGGATGCTGCCTTATAGGCCCAGGGTATGGTCTGAAGCCCCATGAGGCCACCACCTTGCTGCAGCTAAGCAGATCTGGGTCAGATCTGTGCCTGGATGGGAGACCACCTGAGAACCACATATATGTTGCCTTGAGTTCCTTGATGAAGAAAGGCAGGATAACGTAAATTGTTTGACCGTTGGTCCATCTAGCTCAGTATTGTTCTCCAGGGTTTCAAACAGGAGCTTTCCCCCAGTCCTACCTGGAGGTGCTAAAGATTAAATCCAGGACCTCATACATGAAAATTGTGTGCTCTATCCCTGAGCTGCAGCTCTTAACCTGGAGGTACATAGGAAGCTGCCTTATACAGAGTTAAAATTGTTGGTCACTCTAGCTCAGCATTGTCTACACTGACTGGCAGCAGCTCTGCAGAGTTTCAGGCAGAAGTCTCTCCCAGCCCTACTTGAAGATGTTGGGGATTAAACCTCAGGCCTTCTGTATGCATTAGAAGAGTGTAAGCAGAGCCAAAATGGATCTTTGGTCTGATCCAGTCCGGCTCTTGTACTCTTAAGCCAAATTACACAGCTGTTACAGAGGTAATGGTTCGCCTTATTAAAAGGAGTTAAAAGGAAACCCACTAGGAAGAGACAAACAGCCATGGTTCTCAGCAGTAAATCATGGTTCAGAGGGGGCAGGACTTTCTTTGTACCCTGCCTCAGCCTTGGTATTGGATTTAAATGCCATGGCTTTTAAAAAAGTAGCAGCAGCATTCTGGAACATGTTGGGTAGGAACAGATGAAAGTGCTCCTGAGCAAGTGCAGAATGGTTTTGACTTACCAGTGAGGGACTCGAAAGAATCCCCACACATCACAGATTAGGGTAGGGGTGGAGGACCTGTGGACCTTCAGATGTAGTTGGACTCCAATTCCTACCATGCCCAGCCAACATGGCCAAGTTGGGAGGATGATGGGAGTCAGAATCCAGCAGCATTTGGAGGGCCAGAGATTCCTTATCCTTGGTTTAGGGGAATGGCTGCCTGTTAGAGAATGTGTCTTTCCATGCAGGCTTAACCCTAAAAACTAATCACGGGGAAGAGGCACTTCTCGCATGCCGCATGCTTGTGGAGAGCCGTGATGGTAGGTTACCCAATTTGCAAGACGAGGTAGGGAAGAGTGCTAAATCTGTTTGGCTCAGATGCATTTCAGCTTATTGCTTAAGTAGCTGAAAAGGTCTGGTGGCTATCGCTTGAATTCATGAACTGAGCCCTTGGAGAGGGGAGGAATAACACAACAGAAATCCCACTTAATTTAATCATGCTGGGTGCAGCCCACTTTATATCTGTTTTCTTGCACTTTTTCCCACAATTTGTGTAATGATGCTAGTGATTTTTGTTTGTGGGAGGGGAGGTTGTATAGTTTGCAGCAGCTCTGAGCGATAATATCCCATTATAAGCTGTGCAGAGTCCAGTTCAGTTGGTGGTCAGATACCCTCGATGACTGCTGAGTACAGGCTGGAGATTCACCTGCACTATAGACTAATGCACTTTACACTGGTGCTATGCCATGTTTAGAGCTGAGGTGGAAATTTGATTCAGCATGCTATTAAAGCCAAATTTGTCAAATCCACACCTACAGAAACAATAGAACTGAAACACAGCCATCCTTCGAAATTCGCACTTTTCTGAATTTTGCTATGCAGTTCTCCAACCAAGCAGTGTTTACAAAAATGCATATATTAGGAGACAGTGGGCATAAAAATTAATATTAGTGAAAATTACATGCAAAAATGCATTACATTAGGAAAAATTGCTTGCAAAAACATGTACATTACTCAAAACCACGTACAAAATGTGTTTATTGGGGGGAAATCACACTAAAACACTGAAGACTTTTAAAAAATTGCAAACTGCTGCAGAAATTTGGAGAACCACATTTAAGATTGGAAAAAGAGAAACTGAGAAAATTGCAATGGACAGATCCTCATATCCCTGTCTGTTGGTCAGAAACCCTCAACAACTGCAGAGTACAAGCTGGGAGTTCACCAATGCACTTGAAGCTAGTGCTATGCCTTGTTTAAAGGAGATTTGCTTCTGTCTACCCATCAGCGTTCCTAGATTATAGCATAGCTCTGTGCACGTTACAATGGTGTGCACTGAATGCCTTCCCCAACATGATGCCCTCCAGATGCCATTGAACTCCAACTCCCATCAGCCCGAGAGAGTATATCCAATAATCAAATATGATGGGACTGCAGTCCAAAATATCTGGAGGGCACCAGCTTGGGGAAAGCTGCTCTATGTAATGATGTAGCTTCAATTTGGGTCATTTTGTAGAAGAAGAGGGGGAGAAAGAAGGGAAAATATATATGGGGGAAGGGGCATAGCTGAGTGGTACATCATCTGCCTTGCGTGCAGAAGGTCCCAGGTTCAATCTCCAGCATCTCCAAGGAGGACTGGGAATGTCCCCCACCTAAAACCCTGGAGACCCACTGCCAGTCAGTGTAGACAATACTGTGCTAGTTGGACCACTGGTCTGACTCAGTATAGGCAGCTTCCTATGTTCCTTTATTCCTATTGCAGCTGGTGATAGAGGGAGCAGTGAGCTTTCCCTCCCTTTCCTTGAAATTGGCCCCAATCCCCAAAACACAGAAAAGAGGAGTCAGGTTTACCTAGTTCCAGAAGGGTTCATCTAAGGTAGCCATATCTCCTACTTTAAAAGAGGACAGTCCTTTATTGCCGTGTGTGTCATCTTGGGGGTTTTGATGAATGAATGTGAAAGCCACAACTCTGAAATGGTGTCCCCCATCAAAATCCACCAGGCTTTCTCTTAATGTCTCTTCCACCAGACGTTGAAGACGCTCTTGTTTTAACAAGGCTTTTTATGTGATATATATGTTAGCCTTGTTGCTGCTAGGTCAGTTGTATTATATAGATTTTTATTTTATTTTATTTTGTGTGTGTTTCAATTTAAAAAATAAATTAGAGCTATATGAGATGGTGAGCCTACACTTCACACACACTTGTTTAAGGATTTTCTAATTATTTTAAGTGGTTCCTCCAGTTCTGGCACTTAAGAAGGAAGCTAAATTTGCATGATGTAACCCTTTCTTATAGTCTTTGCAGTAAATTTACAGAGTTAGGAAAGGAATAGAATGGGGGAGATTAAAAAAAGTAAAAAAGTGTTCCAATAACTATTTTTAAAAAATGCTCTTTCTACTGTTAGGCACAAGATTTTTATTATTATTATGTTATGGCAAAAAAAAAGATCAAACTTAGAAAACATGGATGGAATTAGCTATCAAGCTCCATAACAATGTTTTGTCCTGCATTATTAAACGGGGAGCACTTTCCGACACACTGTTCCTCATAATGGGCCAAACGAGATCCACATGTCGACAAAGGGAGAATCAGAAAAGCACATTTCCTGTTATCTTTTACTTTGGGAGAGAGAGGGAATAGGAATGCAGACCTGACAAGGTGATCAGCAACAATAAAATATAAACATAAGGGAATTTAGAAAACTCCTAAAGCAATCCGAGCAGGTAATAGACGTTATACTTTATAATGCTCCATCAGTAGATATTACAAGGCTCAGCTTCAGAACATGTGGGGGAAATTAGCAACCCAAGAAGATGCTATGGGGAATAGACATGGCTGCTTATTTAGGACTGCATCCAAACTTTAGATTTAGGAAGCACATACAAACCTTCCTCTTTGGGGGAAGTAGAGATGTGAAGGCCAAGGGGGCATTTAAAAAAAAAAGATCAGAAAAAGTGGGGGATTTTCTGTATTTTTCCCTTCTCAATTTTCCAAAAAAAACCCTGACAATTTTTTTTAAAAAACCTCCCCTCCCCAATTTTCCAGTTTTTTTTTTCCAGCCCTCCACATCTCTAGGGGAAAATATTGTTGTTATTATTGCCCGTCCCACTCACAAATCCTATGTTTTACCTTTGAGAGGAGTTTTAAATTAGTCAAGAACATAAGGAGAGCCTTCAGGCCAATCACCCATCCAGTGTATTTTAAACAGCATTTCCGTATTTTGGATGTTGTTTGGTTCGTTATTGTTTGTTTGTTTGTTTGTTTTTTATTATTTATTGTATTTATATATTGTGCTTGTTTTTATCTTTTTGTACACCGCCCAGACAGCCTTCGGGCTTAGGGCGGTATATAAATTAAACTAAATAAAATAAATATAAAATAAATAGTCAGCATCCTGTTCTCACAGTGGCCAACCAGTTACCCTTGGGAAGCCTGCAAGCAGGACCTGTGTGCAAAGAGCACTCTGCCCTCCTGCTGTTTCCAGCAACTGGTATTTGGAGGCATGCTGCCTCCAACTATTGAAGCAGAGCATAGCCCTCATGACTAGTAGCCACTAATAGCCTTATCCTCCATGAATTTGTCTAATCCTGTTTAAAGTCATCCAATCTGGTCGCCATCACTGCCTCTTGTGGGAGTGAATTCCATAGTTTAACTATGTGCTGTGCTGTGTGAAGACGTGAAGAGGTCAAATTTGCTTTAAAATCAGCACCTGTAGGCTTTGTTTTGTTTTATTTATTTATTTATTTAAAAACAACACAACAACTCAGCCTAGTCTTTGCCAACCTGCTGCCCTCCCAATGTTTTGTACTACAACTCCCATCAGCCCTTGCCAGCCCTTAGCCAACACATCTAGAGGGCATCAAGTTAGCATAGGCTGGCCTTGCTAGGAACTAAGGTTGTATACACACCATACATTTAAAACACATTTAAAGCACACAACTCCCCCCAAAGAATACTGGGAACTGTAGTTTACACCTCACAGGCCTTCAGTTCCTAACAGCCTTAACAAACTACAGTTTCCAGAATTCTTTGGGGGGAAGTTCATTCATAAGAATGTTCAATCCTGTTTCTGCATGAATCAGTAATTTTTATTTTTTTTAAATCACATTTAGCAGTACCTTTATTGGACCAACCAAAATATTACAACATAGTGTATAATACTCATCACATACACTCCAGCTCTCCCCATTTAGCAGGGACCCTATGTTCGGGGAATGTTTGTCTGGTAGACCAATATTTGCTTTTTAGGGAGGCTAGTAAGTTCCTTGGGATTTACTCAGAACTATTTATTTATTTATTTATTTATTTATTTCATTTTTAAACCGCCCATAGCGAATAGCTCTCTGGGCGGTGAACAAAACAAGATTAAAATACAATATTACAATAAAATTACAATAAAATCAGCAACAAGTTAAATGGAAAAAAAATTAAATGAAACACATTGAACATTAAAATGCCTGGGAGTATAGCCAGGTCTTAACCTGTCGCCTAAAAGAAAGTACCGAAGGCGCCAGGCGTATCTCCACAGGTAGGCTGTTCCACAGTTCGAGGGCCACTACAGAAAAGGCCCTAGATCTGGTAACAATCCTCCGGGCATCCTGATGAGTTGGTACCCGGAGGAGGGCCTTGGATATTGAACGAAGTGAACGGGTAGGTTCATAGCGGGAGAGGCGTTCCACAAGGTATTGTGGTCCCACACCGTGTAAGGCTTTATAGGTCAAAACCAGCACCTTGAATCTGGCTCAGAAACAAATAGGCAGCCAGTGCAGGCGGGCCAGGACAGGTGTTATATGCACAGACCAGCGGGTCCTCGTTAACAACCTGGCTGCCGCATTTTGCACTAGCTGAAGTTTCCGAACGGTCTTCAAGGGCAGCCCTATGTAGAGCGCATTACAGTAGTCCAGTCTAGAGGTTACCAGAGCGTGAACAACTGAGGCGAGATCATCACTGTCCAGATAGGGGCGTAGTTGGGCTACTAAGCGAAGATGGTAAAACGCATTCCGTGCCACCGAGGCCACTTGAGCCTCAAGCGACAAGGAAGGGTCAAAAAGGACCCCCAAGCTACGAACCTGTTCCTTCAAGGGGAGTGTAACCCCATCTAGAACAGGATGAACATCCACCATCTGGGCAGGTAAAGAGCTCACCAACAGTGTCTCAGTCTTGTCTGGATTAAGTTTCAGTTTATTAGCTCTCATCCAGTCCATTATCGCGGTTAGGCAACGGTTCAGCACATCAACAGCCTCACCTGAAGAAGGTGAAAAGGAGAAGTAGAGTTGCGTGTCATCAGCGTACTGATGGCAATGCACTCCAAAACTCCTGATGACCGCACCCAGAGGCTGCATGTAGATGTTAAAGAGCATGGGGGACAAGACCGACCCCTGAGGGACTCCACAATGGAGAGTCCAGGGTGTTGAGCAATGTTCCCCAAGCACTACCTTCTGGCGATGATCCGCTAAGTAGGAGCAGAGCCACTGCCAAGCAGTGCCCCCAACTCCCAACTCCGCGAGCCTCCCCAGAAGGATACCATGGTCGATGGTATCAAACGTCACTGAGAGATCAAGGAGAATCAACAGGGTCACACTCCCCCTGTCCCTCTCCCGACAAAGGTCATCATACAGGGCGACCAAGGCTGTTTCAGTGCCAAAACCAGGCCTAAAACCGGATTGAAACGGATCCAGATAATCAGTTTCATCCAAGAGCGCCTGGAGCTGGCCGGCGACCACCCGCTCCAGCACCTTGCCCAAAAAAGGGACATTCGCCACCGGTCTATAGTTGTTCAAAACATCTGGGTCCAAAGAAGGTTTCTTGAGAAGAGGTCTCACTACTGCCTCCTTGAGACTACCAGGGACTACTCCCTCTCTCAAGGAGGCGTTTATCACCTCTTTGGCCCAGCCGGTGGTTACAGCCCTGCTGGCCTTCACCAGCCAAGATGGGCAAGGATCAAGGGCAGACGTGGTCGCCCGCACCATTCCAAGCACCTTGTCCACTTCCTCGAGCTGCACCAACTGAAACTCATCCAACAATGAAGGACGAGACCGCGCTCTGGACACTTCAATGGAGTCATCTGTCATAACATCAGAGTCTAAGTCCCGACGGATGCAAGCAATCTTATCCTGGAAGTGCTCCGCAAATTCATTGCAGCAAGCTTCCGATGTTTCCTTAGTATCAGGAGGGCCAGAATGTAAAAGCCCTCGTACCACCCTAAAAAGCTCCGCTGGGCGGCAAAGAGATGATCTAATGGTGGCAGCAAAATATGACTTTTTTGCCGCCCTAACCGCTTTTACATACAACTTAGTGGAAGCACTCACCAAAGAATGACTACATCCGTCAGGAGTTCGCCTCAACCTGCACTCTAGCCTCCTTCTCTCTTGCTTCATCACTCTCAGCTCCGGGGTATACCACGGTGCTGTTTGAGTTCTGCACCGAAGGGGGCGCGTGGGAGCGATCATGTCAATGGCCCGGGTCATCTCCGCATTCCACAGATCGACCATGGCCTCGACAGGAGCGCCAGTGCTATCAGCTGGAAAAACTCCCAGAGCGCTCTGGAAAGCAACAGGATCCATAAGCCTCCGGGAGCGGACCAACTTAATAGGTCCCCCACCTCTGCAGAGGGAAAGGGTTGCTGTGAGTCTAAAGCTCAGCAAGCGGTGATCTGTCCATGACAATGGAGTAGATGAAAAATACCCCACCCTCAGATCACCATCTCCATGACCAGTGGCGAAGATCAAATCAAGAGTATGTCCTGATACATGCGTCGGGCCAGTAGCAACTTGAGACAGCCCCATGGTTGTCATGGAGGCCATGAAGTCCTGAGCTGCCCCGAACAAGACAGCCTCGGCATGAATGTTGACATCCCCCAGTACCACAAGTCTGGGGGATCTCAACAATACCTCCGAGACTATCTCCGTCAGCTCAGCTAGGGAAGCCATTGGGCAGCAAGGTGGGCAGTACACCAATAGTATTCCCAATCTGTCTCCTTGGCCCAGCACAAGATGAAGACACTCCAAACCAGTCGCCGTCTGGACAGGGTGCTTAGTGAGAGAGAAAGAACTCCGATAGACCACAGCAACCCCGCCTCCCCGGCCCTCAGATCTACCACAGTGCTGCACCGAATACCCAGGTGGGCAAAGCTGGGAAAGAGCAACTCCTCCCTGCTCACCCACCCAGGTTTCGGTAATACACACAAGGTCGGCACCCTTCTCCACAATCAAATCGTGGATAAGGGGTTTTTTATTAACGACCGACCTAGCATTTAAAAGCAGCACCTGGAGATCCGAGAGCTGGCTGACAGTACAACCAACAGTCCTGTGGATAGGAGGACAACCGGAACAAGGCACAGACACAACTTGTCTGGGACGAGTTCCCCTTACCTGGCACGTTCTCCTCCCAACGCCATACCTCCCATTACCCGTCACAACGTTAATTGGGGCCCCCGAAAATCTCCCTGCGAGGCCCAAGGCATGTTCTCCCAGGCACATCTTAAAATAAATCTAATACAGCAAAACACTTAAACAACATAAACACAAACACACATTCACTCAATCTCATTCACACAACAACAGACAGACAAACAAACAAACAAATTAAAATACAGCCAAACTTATTGCAAGTTATAAAACGGAGGGGAGGCGTTCCTGATCCCAAAAATAACGCTAAAAGGTGATTAAAAGGCTAAATCCAATAAAGTAATTGCCTGAGTGAAATGACTTCCACTTATGCATTGGAAATCCCCTCCCTCCCCTCCTCCCTGTGCCTCCACACTCCCCTGCACCAGTGGAAGTTGTTCTACGTGCATAGTGACCTTGCTGGATACAGCCCTAAAGATGTCCAACATGGCAGCCACGGCAATGTCTTATCCTGGGATGAAAGCAAGGTGAAAAAATACCGCCTATGCACACTTCCTTCTAAAGAGGCTTGCACAGAATTGGACTACAATGCATCCCACTTCCGAAGACAGTGTAAGAGAAGGTCTTGGTGATTAAAGGAAATTCAGTAGGCTGAGAAGTAAATATGGGGAGGGGGCATGCTCAGACAGTGATATCTGACAGCTGCCCATGAGAATTTCACTGCCATTTTCTCTCCCACTTCATAATTTTGGGATGCAAATTTGTTTTCTCAATAATTGATAGGTAATGTTGGAGGGCTATTTTTGGAACAGCACTGCTTGAAAAATATGATATATGATATGATACATGAAAGCCTGTTTTATGGAGGTGGAAAACCTTTGAAAGACTAGAGTACAGGTTTTGGCACACCACTAATTTCAAGTGCTCAGATATCTATCGATCGATCCATGTGTGTGTTTGTGTGTGTGTTCATAAATCCTTCTGTCAGAACAGGAACAACAGCAATAGACCCCACTTTAAATGTCCCCTGTGCTTCTCGTAGGTAGTCTATTCATTACCGTTCTCAGGGGAAAGGGAAACTTTTCCTCTGCCCATTCTACTGCCCTTGTATGTCCTCAACAAGTGTAGAGGCTCAAATGTGTCAGACCTGTTAATTGCCCCCCTTTATTATTGACAGAAAACAACTGGAGGACAGAAAGTGAATGAGATGAGTGTCTGATGCTTTGAGAAGAAAAGGGAATCTGAGGATGTCTCAGGAATGCCACCATCAGAAGTGGGTTTCCTTTTTTGGCCCAGGTTGCCAAGAGTAGTTGTTGATTTCACATAGGCCTTTAACCTCCTTTTCTTCATGTCTTCCCTCTCTCGCTCTCCTCATCCCTCATGACAATCATGCTATTAAAATGAAGGGGAGGTGTGTGTGTTGCTGCTTTAGGTCTCCTGCTTCCAAATAAACAAACACATCAACAAACTAGTCGATAGTTTCATCGAAACTGTGTGCATGCCTGGATACTTTTTTTAAAAAAGAAAAGAAAAAGAATGTACACCTCTTAGCATCACAAAGCTTTCCGTCACTTCCTAATGGCTCCCTGTCAGAAGGGCTGAGAAAGACAGGGTCCCTTCTCCATGAGACCTTTTTTGAAGTAAACTCTCCCCTCCCCTCGTTTCACTTAATTCTTTCGCCTCCTTCAGTTCGGGGAGGCCATAAAAACCTTTCACAGGCTGACAAGTAAAAAGGCAGAGCAGCCTCCCAACTGCTGGATAATTCAGGAGGTCTCCTTTTCTTATTTTAATTGGCTGCCTAATTGGAATGTTTATGAGTTCTGCAATCACCGGGGATGAAAAGGCAAGGAGAGCAATTATGCCGTAAGCATCGCTATCTGGCAGGGTTCATCTCCCACTCCTCCTTCTCCTTTCACTCTCTTTCTGAGAAAGAAAAGTTCACTGGGATGCCATGCTTTCTTTGAAATACCTTGATTTGAAACAATGTAATCCCCCAAGTCAGAAATTTATGTCACACTGGGCTTATCCAGTAGCAAAGTTGGGGGGGGGTTTCCATGGAGTCCCCCCCCTTTTCTCTCTCTCTCTGTAAAAAATGTTAGTATAACACAGAGAACAGAAGGCTATCGGGAGGCTGTCAAGTTTATAACTGCTTCTGCTCCTCGCTGGATGGAGATAAGGCCGTAGGTAGAGGGCCCTTGATGGAGTTGATTAATTCTCTGGAAGGAGGGTTTGCCTTCCCTGGCTCAGTGAATGACTTCATTCTAGCGGATGAGGTCATCTGAGTCAAGGCAATAAACTTTCAGATATTCACATGAAAGCCGGTTTTTACAAAAGCTTTCAACCCTTAAAAGAGAGAGAGATTCATAAGTACCTGCTTATTTACCTGTATTAAAGTGGCCACAGAAGGACCCACTTAAGACAGCGCAATGTCTTTTCTTCTTAAAAGTACAAAGGTTTTAGCGGAGGCTGAAGAAGTTGTGTAGGGAAAGTTGTTGTAATTATTGCAACGTGCCCTCCAGATGGGCCTATTGCATAAGCACAGAGTGATATCTAAGTTCTACTCAGAGTAAGGAAAATGGAAATGGACTGCCTTCAAGTCAATTCCGACTTATGGTGACCCTATGAATAGGATTTTCATGGTAAGCGGTATTCAGAGGGGGTTTACCATTTACCATTGCCTTCCTCTGAGGCTGAGAGGCAGTGTCTGACTCAAGGTCAGCCTGTGAGCTTCATGGCTGTGTGCGGATTCAAACCCTGGTCTCCCAGGTCATAGTCCAACACTCTAACCACTACGCCACACTGTCTCTCTCTACTCAGAGTAGACCCATTGAAATTAATGGACCTAAGTTAATCATGTTCGTCAGTTTCAGTGGGCCTACTCTCAGTAGAACAAACACTGGATACAACTCAATGTATCTCTTAATTGCATCCAGCTGTGCTTGGATGAACATTGTGGCCAGAGAGTTGAGTTCAGCCCTGCAAAACACAGGCTCAAATCCAGCACTCAGCTGCAATGCTCACTGTGTGGACTTGGGCAAATCACTTGGTTTCTCAGCCTAGCCTACCTCACAGAGTTGTTGTTGGCTGTGGCTAGAGATGTGAAGGCTCAGAAAAAAACTTGGAAAATTCAGATCCCCCCCATTTTTTCTGGGCCTTCACATCTCTAGCTGGGGCTGATGAGAACTGTAGTCCAGCAGCGTCTGGAGGGCACCATGTTGGCTACACCTGGCATACAGCAACACCCAAAGTCACTTGGAGTCAATAATTAAAATATACTTCAACCCTCTGAAGCAGATTTGGGGAGGGTACAGGCCACATGTGGGGAGAAGAGGGGGGAAATTTCTTTTGCACTAGCTGAAATCCTTGCGCTGATGGAATAAGTTACTTTGGACAACATCGGATACAACTTATTGCTAGGGTGGCCACTTGACAGAGTCTGAAGAACTCTCCAGTTCAAGTCCATTTTGAAGAATGTCTGCTGAAAATTTCAGCCACTTTTTTTTGGTCCATTCTCTGACAATTAATGCAGCGATAACAAACATGGTGCCCTCCAGGTTCATTTCCCACCAGTCCAGCTCCCATTAGTCATAGCCAGCATCCGCTATGATGGGAGGTTGTAGTCCAACACCAATGTGGTGCACCATGTTAGCTACTCTTGCATTAATGAGAGAAGAAATAGTGTTTGAAAATTATCAAAGGGATGAGAAAAGTTGGGAAAATTCTCATGGGTGGGGTGCAGGGTTTTTGTCACCTGTACCTTACTTTTGAGGTGGGCATGTGGTATTTGTAAGACATCATGAGGTAAATCCTTCCTGGGGGGTTTTTCAGAGCAGGAAGTGTGGGTAGCCGGGGAGGCTGAAGAGCCCTGGAGAAATGTTTCCTGGGAAGAAAAACACATACATCACCACTCTTGGTCACCTCATAACAAGAAAGTAATCTCAAAATCCTGCAGTCACTGAAATTCTAAAGAAATTCAAAAAGGTCCTGAGAAGGAGGCAGAAAAGTGGAATGGTTTTTTTCAGAGGAAGAACATGTCCAAGAAACTGGAGTACAGTGTTTCTTTAAAGATAAAGAAACACAAGAAAGGGAGGCGGGCTTGAAGTTGCCGATCCACAGTTGGCACCCGGGCAAGGGAATAATTAGGCACACAGGTTACCTGGTCATAGTCTTCCTCACTGTGGTGAGACATCTTGTTCATCTATGCAAATTAGAATAACAGAATCACAGAACTGTAGAGTTGGAAGGGGCCTATAAAGCCAGCAAGTCCAACCCCCTGCTCAATGCAGGAATCCAAATTAAAGCATATCCGACAGGTGCCAGTCCAGCTGCCTCTTGAAGGCCTCCAGCGTTGGAGAACCCACCACCTTCCTAAGTCATTGGTTCCATTGTCCTACTGCTCTAACAATTGGAAAGTTCTTCCTGATATCCAGTCGAAATCTGGCTTCCTGCGACTTGAGCCCATTATTCCATGTCCTGCACTCTGGAACAATCGAGAAGAGATCCTGGCCCTCCTCTTTGCACAACCTTTCAAGTATTTGAAGAGTGCCATCATATCACCCCTTGGTCGTCAAGGCTAAACAGGCCCAGTTTTTTCAGTCTCATAATTACAGTAATTATTTCTCAGCTTGCCTTCATTTATTTACAGTATTTATTTATTTGGCAATGCATTTCCTCTTTATTTGGCAATGCACAAGTGGACAGCCTAATTGCTGTTGTTGGTAGTGGTGGTGGTGAGGGCAATCTAGCATTTAAATGGACAACACAGTAGTAAGGGTCTGATTCTCCCTACCCCCAGTGAAAGCAAGCTTCTGCACCTCTGGCTTTTACATTTCCCATATTAAAGGCTTGCTAACGCATCACCACCTCCAAAGACCTCCTCATTTCCACTGACAACAGGCTCTGCAATTGCAGCATATAATATTTATGCATATCATTACGAGTTCCTACAGAATCTGAAGCCCACTGAGACCCTTTGTAACTGTCGCCTTTGTCGTACTGCCCATCACACAATGATCTCTGGAATGATATATATTGAGTTTCAATGCAGAAATAATATGCCACTTCAGGATTGGAATAAAATATCAGGATCTGCTGACACACATTTATTTATATATATATATATATTCTCTAAGAGACCCTTAAAGAAGAAATGCATAAACTGTGAATTGATGCCACTTTAGCCTCCTGTTAAAAATATTCAAACTATAAATCAAAATTCAAGGTGTATAAGTAATATTCAATTTCAAATTTATGGCATTTTCAAATAGGATGATTTTCCTCAAATGTGCAATAAATTTGGTTGCGGGGAATTGCATATGCCACCTTATCATGACAGTTGCTTTATCTACACAGTCCACTGAAGCCTCGTCACTTTATATAATCTGAATTCACAAATCAACTGTCGTCTTCACTTCACTGATTCATTGCTGATGGGCCTTTCACAATGTAAAGGGGGGGGAGCCCTTTCCGAGTTGACAAGGCTAATAAATGGAGAGGTGAGTGCAGCCTTTCCTTTGCTGCTGTTCGATTGTACTGTCTCAAGTGATACATGGCAGAATAACCTCATAAACCAACCTCATCTTTTGACCTCAGTAAAGTAAATGGAAACAGAGGGCTGTTTATGATGATCACTGCATTTAAGCACCAATAATGACCAGATAAAAACTGCCAAATTCTAACTCGCTTGAGAAGATGGGGCTGATTACCAGGCCAGCCTACCCTCTCCTTTTAATACAATGCAAATGTGTGGGTGGGTGGAAGTGGGTGGGCACATGCATCCCCTCCCTGCCAAGCTATATTTAACCCTTTCCTTTTTTTAAGAAAAAGGTATTTTAAAATAAATTATAATACTGTATATTAGGGATGGGGGGAGAAATTTGATTCATTTGGTATTTAAAGCGGAATCTGACAAACAATATGAGAACCAAAATGCAGCCATCTGTTGAAATTTGCACTTATCCAAATTTTGCAATGCAGTTCTTCGACCAAGCAATGTTAAACATGCATATTTTAGGGGGAAATGTGCATAAAAATGAACATATTTATGAAGATAATGCACAAAAATATGTTTCATTAGGAGAAATTGCTTGCAAAAATGTGTACATTAGTTAATACAGCATGCAAAAGTGTGCTTATTAAGAGAAATTCACACTAAAGAGCTCAAGAATTTTCATGAGGATTTTGTAAAAAAAAATTGCAGAAATGTGGAGAACTTAATTTAAGATTGGAAAAATGAGAAGCTGAGAGAACCTGAATCGATGCATCCTTCCATCCCTAGTGCATTATGTAACAAATGGCAGCCAATCCTCTATGAATGCATTGCCCTTCCGCACTTCCTGGAAAGCTAATGTGCAGTGCGTTAGCCAAAACAATGGATCACCTAGAGAGCCAAGGTTGCTGGGGCCTTAGAACAGGAGTAACTAACCTTTGTCAGCCAGAGCGCTATGTTGACCATCAAAATCCTTCTGGGAGCCACATGGCAGTGGTGGATGCAGCCAACAAACATGTGCACGCTGCGTGGACAGCATGCATACAGACCACATGCACTCACCACGCATGCACACTCACTAAACATGCAGCAAACACACACACACAGCATACTCACCCGGCAGACATGAAGTCACACAGCACTTTTTCTCTCCCTCTCTCACACACGCATATGTGCACTCACAAACTCACACATACACTTTCACACACAAACACACGTTCAGGCACATGCATCTAGCAAGCATGTCTAGCTCTCCCAAGTCCAATGCCAGGTTGGGTGGCGGCGGCTGGGAACGCTGCCTTTTACTTGCCACAGATCCTTCTATGAAAGTAAAAGGCAGCATTTCCAGCGCTACTGAACCCAGTGCAGGATGGGTAGGGCTGGGAATGTTGCCATTTACCCTGGATCTGTGCAACGTAAGTGACAGGGTTGCCACCCATTCTCACTGCAGCTTTTCTTTCGAAGGAGGGGGGATGATGCCTCTTACTCTTAAAGAGCAGGCAGAGGGCTTATCTCTGATCTCTGTTATGGTATTTAGCGGAAGTGGCTCACCAGGTGAGGTGCACCTCTAAGCTAGCTTCCTGGCAGGTGGGTCACTGTTGCTTGCTGGGAGGGAGAGTTGAAGGAGTGTGAGGAGGCAGGAAGGTCAGTCCAGTGCAAACACACTGACGGCGCTAATCTTGCACTCCGTCCAGGAAGCTAGCATAATGGTTTTGCCTCACCCAGCAAGCCCTGAGAGTGGAAATTAGAAAAGGATTGCATCTCCCAGTCTCAGTGCTGACATCAGGCGATATCTCTGATGCTCTTTCAAGGTTGCTTCTAAAAGTCAGGAAGAGCCCTTTAACTCAGGGCATAAGAACATCAGAAGAGCCTGCTAGATCAGGCCACTGGCTCAGTATCCTGTTATCTCAGTGACCAACCAGATGCCCCAAATGGGAAGCCCGCAAGCAGGACCGGAGCACAAGAGCACTCTCCCTCCCATGCTTTCCAGCAGCTGGTATTCAGAGAAGCATACTGCCTCCGACAGTGGAGGCACACCATGCTGATCAGGGTTAGCAGCCATAGACAACATGCAGGTTTGCCACCTCTGCCTTCGATCTTAGAACCTGTTGAAATGCATCAGCTTTTTACCTGGACAGGCTCTGACCAGGACAGCTGATCAATGGGTGGAGGATGGGTCAGGTCAGGTCGGGTCGGGCCAGCTGACTCCATCCCACCTCTCCCCCACCCCGACCCGACAACTTGAGGAAACCCACCTTTGGCTGGCCAAACGAGTTAGTGGGAAATGTGAAGAAATTGCAACAGTCAGTTGTTTGAACAGCACAGCTATTAAATACGGCCTAATTTGGCTCATTCCAACAGTCAGGTGCGCTGTTTGCTAATTAAATTATTCAACAAAACATTGATGGTAAAGCATTCTGCTACAACCTAATTAAAAGTGTGATTTGATAACAGCCCATTCTGCAGTTTTCATTTACATTCTCAAAGGTGGAAGGGGGTTGGAAGAGAGAGAGGGGAGGCTCAGTGTCAATATTTCATGCCAGACAGTATCTTTGGCTTCAGAGGTTCTTCAAATATTTCTCTTTTCCCAGTGAAGATTTTTGAACTATACATAGAAGTACTCCAGGCTCAGATCATATCAATTCATTAATGGCTGGCAGTATTCCTTGTCACTGTTTCTTTTATTATTATTTTCTCTCTTCCATTTTTTTTTCTTCAAAGGGAAGAAAGCACAACTTAACAAACCTAATAGAAAGGCATCATTAAAAGAGGCCTCTTTGAAGATTTGGCCCCTGTTCAAGCCATGTATGGCTGCATAATCTTTTAAAACGTGCGATTCAAGTCTCAATTTAATTATGTAAAAGCCTAAATGGAATTACACTGCGGATGAAGTGCAGCGCCTCAGCACCAACAGAGACTGGAGTGGCACAGCTGACCTACGCCTCTTTCATCCGGGCAATTGGACTGCAGGCAAGCGCTCATGGGGTGTTTCTTCCAAGGCTCAAAGTCCAGAACTAACTCCAGGCTTCAGTATTCTCCAGTGCAGGGGACACAGGAAGCGCCTTATACTGAGTTAGACCATTGCTCCAGCTAACTCAGGATTGTCTACAGTCACTGGCAGTGGCTCTCCAGGAGGTCAGACAAAGTTCTTTCAGATGCCGGGGACTAAACCTGTGACCTTCTACATGCAAAGCAGATGCTCTACCACTGAACTATGGCCATTGTCAATGTAGCCAATGTGGGGGGCTCTCCAGATGTTTTTTGGTCTCCAGCTCCCATCATCCTTGACTGTTAGCCATGCTGGCTGGGGCTGAAGTCCAACATCTGGAGGACACAGCATTTATTTATTTAATACATTTGGATCCCCCACCTTTCCTCCAAGGAACTCAATATGGCATATATGGTTCTCCCCCTCTCCATTGTATTTACACAACATGCCTGTGAGGTAGGTTAGGCTGAGAGTGACTGGCCCAAGGCTGAGTGGGGATTTTAACTCTGGACTCCCAAGTTCTAATCTGACACTCTAACCACTGCTACACACTGCCTCTCACATTGGCTACCGCTGTTCTTGTAGGCTGTAGGCCTTTTCTGATGGCTGCTTGGCCTCCACTATCTAACAAATATATTTATTATTCAAAATATATGCATCCTCCCTTAACACCTTAATAGTCTTTGGAGCTTACAGCACTGGTCATAACAGCATACAGTCTCCAAGCCAATGTGGTGCCTTCCAAATATTGCTAGACTACAATTAACTATCAACCATGCAGGCTGGGATGGATGGAAGTTTGAGTCCAGCACATTACACTGAACACAGGTACATGCTGTCTCTACGCACGCGCCAGTGTTTGTGTGAAACAGTGTATCGTTCTTGAGTTGTACAGTTCAGCTATCATACACACAGACTGTACAATCATTGAGTGTACAATCATTGAGTGTACTTTATAAATGTACAGCTCAACTATTTGTGTGTGTGGGTTTAGAATGTTGATATGTTTAAATATGAATGTGCTGATTTTGTAACGGTGTGTTTGTTTAAACTAAACAATTTTTTTTCCCCCAATGGTAGTAAGACAAAATTCTGTTATAACGGGCACCGGCTGTTTTACTTGTTTTGCTTTTTATTATACTGTGATTAAGAAATCTGATTTGTTTAATCTATTATGTTTTAAAATAAGCTTGTTTTAACATGTTTGTTTTTCCTTGAAATATAGGGAATATTCTGTTTAGTCTATTATGTATATTATGATTTTTTCTTGTATTTCTTGTACTTAATTTTATATGCAATGTTTATATTACGTTGATACTAAAGAGGATGTTTTGGTCAGTTAACTGTATTTTATTGATTATTTTTTGCAGTTGTTTTAAGATGTTTTGACTTGTTGTACACTGCTTAAGAGTTTTATTTAAATATCAGAGGTATATAAATGGACTAAATAAATAAATGATAAATATAAGCACATACACACACACATAGACTGCATACTCAATGAAAGTAAAATGTGAACACACCCCTTTAATGACTCATCAGCTGATAGGCCCTCTTCACACGTTATAATTATCATAATTATCATAAGCATAACCATCATCATCATCATCATCATCATCAATAATAATAATAATAATAATAATAATACTTTGGGCCCAATAAAGCTTTGTGAGTTAATATAAGCACTTTGAACTTGGCCTGGAAGGAAATTAGTAACCAATGCAGTTCTTTCAGCAGAGGGGTAACCCGTTGCCAACAAACTACTCCTGTGAGTATTCTGGCTACTGCATTCAGCACCAGTTGCAGCCTCTATATCAGATACAAGGAAGCCCCACATAAAGCACATTACATTGATCAAGTCTTGAGGTCACCAATGCAGGGGCCACTGCGGTCAGGCTATCCCAGTTCAGGAATGTCACAGCTGGCATACCAGCTGAAGCTGAAGATGCTAGAAGGCACTCCTGGCCACAAAGGTCACTAGGGCCTCTCTAGTGATAAAGATGGGTCAAGGAGTACCTATCAACAGCTAAGCCTATCAATGGCAACTAATCATGATGGCTATACTGCTTCCAGGATCAGAGGCGTCATGTCACTGAATATTAGTCACTGTGGAACAAAAGTGGGAGAGAGATATTGTCCTGACTTGTGGGTTCCCTTTAGGTATCTGCTTGGCCACTGTGGAGAACAGTCTGCTAGACCAGACAGGCCTTTGATCTGATCCAACAGGGCTCTTATGGTCATATGGTCTTATGAACCTGGAACATGATGTTCCATAAATTCATCATGTTCTTATGAACCTGGAAGTTCCATAAACACATCATGTAACACTATCGATCTGCACACGTGAATATTAACATGAGACCACCCATGGCTGAGTTTAAAGAATGCATAATGGCTTTCAGGGCCAGGCTTCATGTTAAGGCCCACTATGATTAGGCTAGTCTTCCAAGCCTATCAGAATAGCCATTCTTCAAAACAACAAATGTAAACACAACACAAATCCTCTTTGATCATATGTGATCCTATAATCACAGCCCAGTGAGACTTTCCGGTTACTTAAAAAAAGAAGAAGAAAGTAGTCTGAAATTACTCTGTAAAATTAATGTACAAGATCATAAAACTCTACCTTAGCAAATACAAAAGACCATTTGATTAGCTACAAATAAAAGCCCCTAGAGCAAAAATGAATAAGGTTTAAGCCACTTCAAATTATTTTCCCGCCTGATAAAGCCATTATCACATTTGCAGCATTTACAATGCAAAACTACATTCCTTTGATCATCTTATAAAATTAATTGATCTTGCTTATCTATTGTACTATTTTAAATTATTTTAATTGAGGACATTAAGAGAAGTAATGGTAACAACCAATGCGTTTATTAGCTGCTGACATTCAAGGCACCAATATCATTTTCATAATCTGAATTTCTCTAAAACAAAATTCCATTCTTAATGGAATTTACATACAGTATAGATCACCTCCAGACACAAATAGTTTACTATTACTTTAAGTCCTAAAGGACAGGCAGAAAAACTGTGAAAAATCACTCCAGCCATACTTAATTTTAATTATTCTTTTACATCAGATAAAACCCCTGAAGTTAAATTCTCATAATTAAATAGAAATTAAAAGTTTCTGAAAGCTTTATTTTTTCAACTCCAATTTTAAATGCAAATGATCGCACAGCAGTACAAATCTCCTCCCTTGTCAAAACAGTGGTGGATTCATATGTATCATATATATTGACAAAACTCAAGGAGGTGTTTAGCAGGTGGGACTTGTATGCATTTCTCACACACCTGTATTTACTGCAATCATGCATTTGTTGTTGTTATGTGCCTTCAAGTCGATTACGACTTATGGCGACCCTATGAATCAGTGACCTCCAAGAACATCTGACATGAACCACCCTGTTCAGATCTTGTAACTTCAGGTCTGTGGCTTCCTTTATGGAATCAATCCATCTCTTATTTGGCCTTCCTCTTTTTCTACTTCCTTCTGTTTTTCCCAGCATTATTGTCTTTTCTAGTGAATCATGTCTTCTCATGATGTGTCCAAAGTATGATAACCTCAGTTTCATCATTTTATGTCTAGTGACAGTTCTGATTTAATTTGTCTTTTTCACAGTCCATGGTATGTGCAAAGCTCTCCTCCAACACCACATTTCAAATGAGTTGATTTTTCTCTTATCCACTTTTTTCACTGTCCAACTTTCACATCCATACACAGAGATCGGGAATACAATGGTCTGAATGATCCTGACTTTAGTGTTCAGTGATACATCTTTGCATTAGAGGACCGTTTCTAGTTCTCTCATAGCTGCCCTCCCCAGTCCTAGCCTTCTTCTGATTTCTTGACTATTGTTTTGGTTAATGACTTTGCCGAGGTATTGATAATCCTTGACAAGCTCAATGTTGTCATTGATAACTTGAAAGTTACGTAAATCTTCTGTTGCCGTTACTTTAGTCTTTTTGACATTTAAATCATGCATTTACTGACTTAATTTTTTTCAACAGTGGGAAAAATTTGAGAGCATGTACTTTCTAACCACAACCCACCTGGTATCAGGAAGTGCTTCCAACAGGTTGAACTGGTGACCCAAACAATATCACTTGAAGTATCAACATGTGCGCCACCATCCAGCTGTGGCCAAAGAAGGGTGCTTCAAGGAGACTAGCATTCCACCAAATCTCCTTGCAGCAACAGGGTAGAGAGGATCAGGTGATACTCCCTCCACCGTACGAATGTTCCGAGGCAGTGTTCCTTGCTAGTATGAGTCACTAGGAGAGCTGCTTCTCCTAGCAATATAATGGTCAATGGTTTGTATGTAGAAGCTACCAGTTAAACGGGCAGGGCCAGTGCCAGGGGGCCACCAGGACTGGCCCTGGCTAAGGGCCCCTGCAGCCCAGAGGAGCCCTGAGGGGCCTCTTCTTAGGGTGGGAGGGTAGCGCCCCCATTATGTGATCCATGGCAGCATTGGCTCCGACCCTACTGTGGATCGTGGAGAGGGAGCGAGCTCCCAGGCACCTCGTCCCCTTCAAGTCAGTGTGGGCTTCAATAAGCCTGCACACATGCCAGCCTCACCTACCTCTCTCATCCCTGTGAATGCAGCGTGCATGCCTGCCATCAACCAAGATGGCAGCAGATAATAATTAATAATAATAATAATAAATTTAATTTCTTCGTCGCCTATCTGGCCAATGGCCACTCTAGGCGACTTACAAAATTATTAAAATACAATTAATAAAATACAGTAATACAATAAAAACAATAGATCTACAACAACAATATTAAAACTGGGTAGGAGGCATTACAATTATATCGATTAACCCTCCCCGGATACCCCGAAGGCCTGCTGAAAAAGCCAGGTCTTTAAGGCTTTCCAAAATACATTTAGGGAAGAGGCATGCCGGAGATCTTGTGGGAGGGAGTTCCAAAGAGTGGGGGCCGCCACTGAGAATGCCCTCTCTCTTGTACCTGCCAATCTGGCTGTTTTTGTCGGCGGGATTGAGAGAAGGCCCTGTGTGGCCGATCTTGTCGGGCGGCATAATTGGTGGCGTTGAAGGCGCTCCGTGAGATATACTGGGCCGAAACCGTATAGGGATTTAAAGGTCAATACCAACACCTTGAATTGGGCTCGGAAAATAACTGGAAGCCAGTGTAGGTCGAACAACACTGGTGTGATGTGATCTCAGCGGCGACTATTCGTAAGTAGTCGAGCCGCCGCATTTTGTATCAGTTGTAATTTCCGGACCGTTTTCAAGGGTAACCCCACGTAGAGCGCATTACAGTAGTCCAAACGAGAGGTGATCAGGGCGTGTACCACCAGTGGAAGCTGATGAACAGGAAGGTAGGGTTGCAGCCTTCGTATGAGGTGTAGTTGGTACCGGGCTGCCCGGCTCACTGCCGAAATCTGAGCCTCCATGAACAGCCTGGAATCAAGCACAACCCCAAGGCTGCGGACCTGGTCCTTTAGGGGTAAACTCACCCCATTGAACTTCAGGTCAATGTCACCCAACCTTCTCTTGTCCCCCACAAGTAGTACCTCGGTTTTATCAGGGTTCAACTTCAGCTTGTTCCTTCCCATCCATCCACTCACGGATTCCAGGCAGTTGGACAAGGTCTCCACAGCCAACTCTGGTGAAGATTTAAACGAGAGATAGAGCTGAGTGTCATCCGCATATTGATGACACTGCAGCCCAAATCTCCTGATGATTGCTCCCAGCGGCTTCATATAGATGTTAAATAGCATGGGAGAGAGGATAGAGCCCTGTGGCACACCACAATTGAGAGGCCAAGGGTCTGATACCTCCTCCCCCAACGCTACCTGTTGGTACCTGTCGGAGAGAAAGGAATGGAACCACTGTAATACAGTGCCTCCAATTCCCAATCCCTCCAGGTGAAGCAGAAGGATACTGTGGTCGACAGTATCAAAAGCCGCTGAGAGATCGAGGAGGACAAGAAAGGTGGATTCTCCCCTATCTAATGCCCTCCTCAAATCATCAACCAGAGCGACCAAGGCTGTTTCAGTTCCGTGACTAGTCCTGAAACCCAATTGGTATGGATCCAAATAATCCGTTTCATCCAAGTGTGCTGACAACTGGTTGGCCACCACTCGCTCAATGACCTTGCCCAGAAATGGTAGATTCGAAATTGGGCGGAAGTTATCTAACACTTGGGGATCCAAGGAGGGCTTCTTTAAGATGGGCTTTACAATTGCCTCCTTGAAGGCTGATGGCATCACACCCTCTTTCAAGGATGCATTTACCACCGCTTTGATCCCCTCGCCCAATTTCTCTCTGCAGCTCACAAGGAGCCACGAAGGGCAAGGATCAGTAAGACAAGTGGTTGGCTTCACAGATGAAAGCACCTTGTCCACTTCCTCAGAAGGGAGAAGCCGAAACTGATCCCAATTTACTGGCTTGCAACTGGCCAACTCTGGTTCATCGACTGTGTCCACGGCGCGCGGGATCGAGCTCCGTAAGTGTTCGATTTTATCAGCGAAGTGTTTTGCTAATAGGTCACAGGAGGCCTTTGACTGTTCCAAGGGTTCCTGAGCAACTGGACCGATCAGGCTTCGGACCACCTGGAACAGCCTCCTGGGACAACACTCCGCAGACGCAATAGAGGCAGCAAAGAAAGCCTTCTTTCCTACCTTTATTGCCACTTGGTAGGCAGCTACTGCTGCTCTAACCTGTGTCCGGACATCTTTGGAGCGGGATTTCCGCCACCGGTGCTCTAGTCGTCTCACCTCCTGTCTCAAGCTACGCAACCGCGGTGTATACCATGGAACTAGCTGAGTTCTATTCAGGGGGAGAGGACGTTTCGGAGCCACCTGGTGTAATGCCCTGGTGATCCCCACATTCCACTCCTTCACCAGGGTTTCGACCGGGTGACCTTCAGCAGGTTCCAATTCCCCAAGCGCAGTCAGGAATCCATCCGGATCCATCAGGCGTCTGGGGCGGACCATTTTAGTAGGTCCTTCACCCCTGCGGAGGGGGCATGGCAACGAGAAGTCCATATTTACCAGGTAGTGGTCTGACCATGACACAGAAGCAGAGGCTTCCCTAAGGGGCTAATGCCCCTGCAGCCATCTTGGTTGATGTCAGGCATGTGGGGTCATTTACAGAGATGAGAAAGGTAGGTGGGACATGTGGGCAGATTTATTAGCCCTGCACTGCTTGTATAGAGGGGTTCGGCTATGGCACCATGGGCCCAGGGCAGGCTGGTGTCAGCCCTGTAAATGGGTCAGGTAGCAGGTGTTGGAAAGGAACTTCTTTCTGCCTGGGACCCTGCATTGCTGCTTCTGCCCATCAGAGTAGACAATGCAAGGCTATATATACAAATAGTCTCTCTCTACAGGCAGATTCCTCTGTGCTTCCCATTTGGTACAATGCACACAGAAGCTTCAGAAGCTTCACCGGAAACTTTCCACATTCTTTTCCCTGAGCTGAAAAATGCTTTGCTTGTAGGGAAGGTGTTTTCTGAAAATCTCAATGCTAAGCTCATCCACATGGATTTTTTTCCCCTTAAGGCTCATATTTTGGAAAGTTGCTTGTTCACTGTGCATCTGCACACCTCTTAAGACATTGTAATCAAATTTTGTATGATGCTTCCTGGCATCAAGGAGCAGGTGGTTGTCTGTTTGGACACCATTGGACATCATTTTGAATCAAGATGGCAGATTAAACCTTTCAAAATTGCTCTCACTGAATTTGAGCAAATTCTGTTCAACAGTGCCTGAGATCAAGGAGGAAGTTTTTGTCTGTGTTTTGGATGCCATTGTGAATCAAGATGGCAGACTGAAGTTTTCCAAAAATATAGTTTATTAGAATTCCCTTGCAACAGCTGGCTGCTAGTAATACATAAATCACAATTAGCTCTTTCTTTCTTTCCTTTAAAAATGCTTTAGTACTTTGATTGATGTTATTGTTTTATTCTCATTCCTGAATGCTCTTAGTCACCTTGAACACTATTTTATCATGGACAGATGGAATATAAGTGAACAAAATAAAATAAAATAATATTTGTCTGAATATGCCGTGGTAGGTTTCATGCTGTGTGTCCAGCTGTTTGGGAGCTTGAAGCTTACAAGGATAGCAGGCAATGTCTGGTGAAGGTAAATCAAATTTGGGTCAAAGCAGAAGGCAGAGAAGAACAGGAACTTGGATAGCTCCAATGAGGTCCTATTTGGCGGAAGCTGTCTCCTCCTAAGGCAGCAACAGGAAGATGTTCTCTCAGCAGGGAACTAGAGCCAAATGAAGCTTCAGGTAGGCTGAAAAGTTTAGTAGGTTCCACCCCCTGGATGACCTAGTTAGCAGTTAAAGGGCCCTCACCTTGTTTTGCAATGTTTGATCTCTGTGAGATCGAGAAGATAAGAGGTCTTGCAGGGGACTCATACTCTAAGTCAATGGTTCTCAAACTTTTTCCCCCCAGGGACCACTTGAAAATTGCTGAGGGTCTTGGCAGACCACATAATAATTTTTCTGCTTGTTGTAGCCATTCTATGATCCTCCGTGGTGCAGAGTGGTAAGCGGCGGTAGCGCAGCTGAAGCTCTGCTCACGGCCGGAGTTTGATCCCAATGGAAGGAGGAAGTCGAATCTCCGGTAAAAGGGGTCGAGGTCCACTCAGCCTTCCATCTATCCGTGGTTGGTAAAATGAGTACCAGGCATATGCTGGGGGGGCTAAAGAAAGGCCGGGGAAGGAACTGGCAATCCCACCCCATATATACGGTCTGCCTAGTAAACGTCGCAAGACGTCACCCTAAGAGTCGGAAACGACTCGCACTATAAGTGCAGGGACACCTTTACCTTTACCTTTTGTAGCCATTATAATGCACTATGTTAGATGCTGCATGATATTTAATTGTATTTAATCACCTTTCTTGTCCTCCTCAATCTCTCGGTGGCTTTTGATACTGTCGACCACAGTATCCTTTTACATCGCCTGGAGGGATTGGGAATTGGAGGCACTGTATTACGGTGGTTCCGTTCCTTTCTCTCTGACAGGTACCAACAGGTAGCATTGGGGGAGGAGGTTTCAGACCCTTGGCCTCTCAATTGTGGTGTGCCACAGGGCTCTATTCTCTCTCCCATGCTATTTAATATTTATATGAAGCCGCTGGGGACAATCATTAGGGGATTTGGGCTGCAGTGTCACCAATATGCGGATGACACTCAGCTCTATCTCTCATTTAAATCTTCACCAGAGTTGGCTGTGGAGACCTTGTCCAAGTGCCTGGAATCTGTGAGTGGATGGATGGGAAGGAACAAGCTGAAGTTGAACCCCGATAAGACCAAGGTGCTACTCGTGGGGGATAAGAGAAGGTTGGGAGATGTTGACCTGAAGTTCAATGGGGTGAGTCTACCCCTGAAGGACCAGGTCCGCAGCCTTGGGGTTGTACTTGATTCCAGGCTGTCCATGGAGGCTCAGATTTTGGCAGTGAGCCGTGCAGCCTGGTATCAACTACACCTCATACGAAGGCTGCAACCCTACCTTCCTGTTCATCAGCTCCCACTGGTGGTACACACCCTGGTCACCTCTCGATTAGATTACTGTAATGTGCTCTACGTGGGGTTACCCTTGAAAACGGTCCGGAAACTACAACTTATACAAACGCGGCGGCTCGACTACGTACGAATAGTCGCCGCCGGGATCACATCACACCAGTATTATTCGATCTACACTGGCTTCCAGTTGTTTTCCGGGCCCAATTCAAGGTGTTGGTATTAACCTTTAAATCCCTATACGGTCTCGGCCCAGTTTATCTAACGGAGCGCCTTCAACGCCACCGATTATGCCACCCGACACGATCAGCCACACAGGGCCTTCTCTCAATCCCGCCGACAAAAACAGCTAGATTGGCGGGAACTAGAGAGAGGGCTTTCTCAGTGGCAGCCCCCACCCTTTGGAACTCCCTCCCACAAGATCTACGGCACGCCTCTTCCCTAAATGTATTCCGTAAAGCCTTAAAGACCTGGCTCTTTCAACAGGCCTTTGGGATTTCCGGGGAGGGTTAACTTTTATAACTAATATGCCTCCTACCCTGCACTAGTATTGTTATCGCTCCTGTATTGCTGCACTGTTCATATATTGTATTATTGTATTTTACTGTATGGTGTTTTAACCTTGCATGTACGTCACCTAGAGTGGCCATCGGCCTGATAGGCGACGCATAAATTAAATTTTATTATTATTATTATTATTATTATTTTAACACTTCTTTTATATCTTCTGTTGTATTTTAGTTTATTACAATTTGCATTCCATAGAATTCAAGTTACAATAAAATAAAATAGCACAGCACATACAGTTGCTACCACAGGCAAGAAAATCATTAAGTTGGTCCACCAAGACTATAACATTTTCCAATGGGGGGGGGAAGCTTGAGAATCAGTGGGTTAGACATAACAATCCAACTTCTTTATTTCCATATTAGCTTATGGAAATAAATGAAAGCTTAATCAACTTAGGAAAAAATAGGCCTGAACCTATTCTTGCTCACCACAACACTATTATTTAATCAAAACTGACAATGCCAAGGGAAGCCTACCAAAATTCTCAGCAACGGCTTGAGGTGCATCTGGAACAGAGCCTTTCAAAGAGGTGAAACTAGGTTCCCTCTGAAGCAGATCAGTCTCCAGACACAGAAGCCATTGTTACATTATCTTCTGGGCTCACTTGTATTGATCGCTCAACCAGTTACTTTGCTTTTTAACAAAGGCTAGGGAAGACAACCTATAGATCAAGGTGCAAAAGTGTGTGTGTGTGTGGGGGAGAATTCAAGGAATGAAGGAGGATCTTAAGACTGGTGATAAAAACAAAGCTAACTTGACACCCACACAGATGCACACTTCCTTCAGGCTGGTGGAGACCAAATGCATCAAAGATGTTTCTTGACTCCTCAGTCAGTAATTAGAGTTTAATGAACTCCCATCATTTTGCTGAGGAAATGAGAAATCCAGAGACAGAAGAGAATATCGTGAAGGAGCAGGGCAAAATGCTAGGATTCCTTTCAGGTGGAGGACTGTAAGAAACTGGACAATTTGTCCATGTACCTCAGTTTCATCTGCAGCATCTTTCCGAGGTCTTTCCCAGCAACTGACCCTTTGTGAACTGGCAATGCCAGGGGTTAAAACGCTGACTTTTTGCATGCAAAGCATGTGCTCAGCCACAAAGTTAATAGGGTTCCCCTTAGTGTGAGCAAGCACTCAAGCTCCAATACTTGGGATGAATTCCCATATCCAGTGGGGAGGACCCAAATGGAGGTCATCCCTTTGGAGCACCCCTTGGGTGTGTTATGAGGGCGAGAGCACTCTCCATGGGTGATTGGTTGTGGATGGGCTTGCTGCTAGGTGAGATATTGGAGTAGCTGGGCTGGGAGGGGGGGATATTAGTTAACCTGGCTCCCACGTGAGAGGCAGAGTTCTGAGGAGCTGTTTCTGTGGTGAGAGCCTGAACACAGTTCATGAACGCCAACCCAGCATGAATGGTGGGTATTTTGTGGTTTTCCTATTTGATTATTTTGATTGATTTATTGTATTTATTGTACTTTTATTGTATCTTTTCTTTTATATTACCATGTTGTTAATCCATTGCTGGCTAAAATACCACCTGGGCCACAATATCATCAACCCCCCCATCTGCAATCTCTTCCAAGATTATTATATGAAATAATGAAAAGACACATTTGAAATGCTTTAAACCGGAGGCTGTGTACCTTGAGCCTCTGGGCCTCATTGTCCAGCATGACTTCCACTTTGGCCTATGAGCCCATTTCCCCCAAGCTACACCCACCAGCCCTCATGCCTGACATCATATATGACATCAAGTGTGGTACAGGTAAAGATGTGGGCCCAAAAGAAGAATCAGGAGCTTATGGCTCACTGATGTCACCAGCCAGTTGATCTGCACTGACGGCAAACCCACTGGGATCAGCTGCACTACAAAGCTTCCCACTAGGAGCTCTCTGGTACATCTGAGTGAAGGTGAGGGTTAAGTGCCGATCAGTGTGGGCTTGGATCTTGATTTCCCTTTTCAAGGATGGAACAGAGTTCATGTTCCTGGAGTGGGACTTTTCCATGTCCTTTCCTCTGCAGCTCTCTCCACACACATCACAAAATCTGCTCCTGGGCATTGGGGGTCCTTGGAAATGGTGTGGGAAATAGGGCGGGGGCTTGCAATGAAGAGGGGAGTAAGAATGTTGCAGACTTCTGAAGAAAATGGAAATGGAAATTGTTAATGTTTGTTTATTCATTCCTTGTCTGGAACAGAAATAAATTCAGTGAATATGATTGGTATTTGCTGCTGCGGCCATTGTTATTTTCAGTCCGCAAATAATACAGTAATTATGTTTCCCCCCCATTTGCATTGCATTTCCTTTGCATTGAAATGAATGGTGTGGAATGATGTAATAATGGCAAGAAATGACAAATTGACCGTGGGCAGCAAATCCAATAATGTAGTTTTTGTCAACAGCTGAACTGCAGCAGGGCAGAAAGAACACTGCATGCAACAAAGATGGGTTGGAACAGGAACCAATGCCTTCTTACGTCCCTAGGGAGGAGCTGGCAAAAACTGCTCTCCTCCTTACATGAGCAGAAGAGTGCCTTAGTATCTGAGCCATTAAGTGTCATCCGGAAATACGGAGCAGAATCCGCATATGGAAACCCAGCAAAATTTAGAGAGAGGCTGTATATGCACTATAAGTGCAATTACCAGAACACCAATATTTGTTGCCAGATGAAAACACTTTATACAAGATGAAACAGCTCCAAAGCCCATTTCCTACAGATGCACAAAAAGTACTTCAAAAGCAGTTTCCTGTCCCTTTAACAAATCAGACATCCTAAATTGAAGGTTCAAGGTTGCTGGGCTGCCTGGATTTGCCCTGTAGACGACAATCATGCCAGCTAAATAAACAATACATCAATGGAAGCTTGCAATTAGCCTCCTTTGGCTGCCCTCTCCGATTGCTCGTGGATAGGACCCATCGACATTATTGTCATTATTATTATTGTTTGTAAGGAAAGAGACCAAATGAACCCAGGCAAGTTTCTATTTGTTGTTCTGGAAGGAATCAAAATACTTTCTGTCAGTGTGATAGGTTTTGTTGGGGGGAGCAGCTAAGGTTGATTGTTTCACTGAAAACCATTATGTACGAAAAATGTCTATTTGGTGCTTTAACCTGCTTTTTCCTCACGGAGTAACTGGGAGATGTTCAAGGGTCATCTGTATTACTTGACAAGTGTTATATTTGGCAAAGGCACAACCTTCTGCAATGCCGTTTTGAACCCTTCAGTGGGAAAAATGTTTCTTTCTTTCATCTTGAGGCTGTGATGCTCGACAGCTTAGCACCCTAACGTAAGCTTCCAGCCAGAAGACAGAGCAAATCGATCATTCATGTTAGGTCTAACTTTACTGTGTAAAGCTTGAAAGGAGGGGGCCTCATTTTGCAAAAGTGACAGGTCCCAAAAGAGACTCTCCTGCTTGGGACTTTTTGGTTCAAAATTTGGAGAGGAGAATGAAGAACGCAAAAGCCCTCCTGGGCTCCTACTGGGAGGAAAGGTGGGATATCAATCGATCGATTGATCGATCAATTGATCGATTGATCGATTGATAGATGTTTCTTCCAAACTGCCCCACTCAGCTCAGCTTTTCTGTAGGTGCTACTAGCTTCACAGTGAAAGCAATCCTTTGGCAGTGGTGGTAACGGACTTCTCCATACAATCCCAGGGAACAATATGGTGCAGGGATAAGAAACTTGGAGCCTGGGGGCCAAGAGCTGCCTTGCAGGCCTTTCTGCCCAGGCCAGTGTTCTCTGGGAAGAGCTACTGACTGTTAAACCGCTCTGCGAATGGTAGCTATGTGAGGAGAAAGGGGACTCCTAACAGCTCTCTGCAACCTTCACAAACTACACTTCCCAGGATTCTTTGGAGGAAGCCATGACTGTTTAAAGTGGGATAATAGTGCAATAAATGTATGGTGTGATTGTGGCCCATATTGGAGCTGTTGAAGGAGTCTGTACAGCTGTGACCATGCTGTTTGTTCTGGAGGTTTCATGCAAGTGAGCATCCCCACTCATACTGAGCAGAGCAAAAAACAAATAGGCAAAAACAAATTGCAGGTGAGGTGCTGATATGGCCTGGCAGTCTTAGTAAGGAACATGAGTGTTTCCTCAGTGATGGGTAACTAAGTTTGGAAGTTTGTGAAGAGTGCTGAGAACTGTTAAGAGACTCCTTTTCTCCTCACACCCCCTCTAGGGTGCACACCTTGAGAGAGGGCTTGAGAGTGTTGAAGAAGCTAAGAGCAATGCTGTCAAGAGTCTAGACCAAGAGGCTAGACTCCTAGCAGGTGAACCCAAGGTGGAATGGTCAAAGCTGAGACACCAGACTAAGATGCATCCAAACTCAGAGGAAGGCAATGGTAAACCACCTCTGAATACCTCTTACCAAGAAAACCCTATGAACAGAGTGTGCAAAATGCAACATGAGATAGTGCTGGAAGATGAGACCCCCAGGTCAGAAGGCACTCACCGAGATACTGGGGAAGAACAAAGGACAAGTACAAGTAGTGCTGTGACTAATGACGCAGCTGGGTCAAAGCCGAAAGGAAGCCCAGAGGCTGATGCGCACAGATGTGAAAGGAGAGTCCGGAGTTGTACAACGCACACAATAGGAACATGGAATGTGAGAAGCATGAACCAGGGAAAGTTAGAAATGATCAAGCAGAAAATGGAACATACCAACATACTTGGCGTTAGTGAATTAAAATGGACGGGAATGGGACATTTTCAATCAGGCAACTACAAAATATTTTATGCAGGAAATGAGAAATTAAAAAGAAAGTGGGTTGCTTTAATAGAGAGAAGTGACGTAGCAGAAGCAATTGGGAGCTATAATGCAAGGTCTGAGCAAGTGATATCAATGAGGTTTAACGGGAAACCTATTAATGCAACCATCATCCAAGTCTGCGCTCCAACGGCAAATGCAGAAGAACAGGAATTTGAGAGATTTTACACATAAGTACAAGAAGAAATTGATCGCACACCAAAACGAGATGTGCTGATAATCATGGAGGGCTGGAATGCAAAAGCAGAGAAGAGAAAAGAACTAGGAATTGTGGGGAAATGGGGCCTAGAAGATAGAAATGAAGTAGGAGAAAGACTTATTGAATTCTGTGAAGCCAATAAATTGTTTCTTGCAAACAGTTTTTGAACAACCAAAAAGACATCTATACACATGGACATCACCAAATGGTCAATACAGGAATCAAATAGATTATATAATTGGTAGCAGAAGATAGAGAAGTTCCATACTTTCTGCGGAAACAAGACCAGGAGCAGACTGTGGTACAGATCATGAACTGGTAATAACAAAAATCAGAGTAAAGCTAAAGAAAAACAACAAAGTAATCATAATGCCAAAATACAATTTAAATAACATCCCAGAAGAATATAAAGATCAAATAAAGAACAGATTTGAGGCTTTAAACTTAGTTGACAGAGAATCAGAAGAACTATGGATTGAAGTCAGAGATATTATCAGGGAAGAATGCAAAAAGACAATAACTCTAGTTAAAAAGAGAGAAATACCTCAATGGATGACTGAAGAAACTCTTATAATGGTGAAACACAAAAGGAAAGCAAAAGCGAAAGGAGAAAGAAACACAGTTAGAACTCTAAATGCAACAATACAGTGCCTAGTACGTAGGGACAAAGAGAACAATTACAATAGATACTGTATAGAAACAGAAGAGGACAACAAAAACGGTAGAACAAGAGCCCTATTCCAAAGATTACAGAAATTAAAGGGAAATTTAACCAAGAGTAGGGATGTTGAATAATCAACAGAGGAACACACTGACTGGCTGAGATGAAATAAAAGGAAAATGGAAGCAATACACTGAAGAACTCTATAAAAGAGATGCCAGGATGACAGATTCATTCATGGAGGAATCGTATGATGAAGAACCAGAAATTTTAGAATATGAGGTGAAAGCTGCTCTTCAAATACTTGGAAGAAACAAATCACCAGGAATAGATGACATGTCAATAGAGTTGCTACAAGCTTTGTTTGTTGTTATGTGCCTCCAAGTCGACTACGACTTATGGCGACCCTATGAATCAGCGACCTCCAATAGCATCTGTCATGAACCACCCTGTTCAGATCTTGTAAGTTCAGGTCTGTGGCTTCCTTTATGGAATCAATCCATCTTTTGTTTTCTCCTAACTGTGTTCTCCTCACAGAGCTACCATATCCAGAGTGGTTTAACAGTCAGTCCCTCTTCTCGGAGAACTCTGGGCATTGTAGCTCTGAAAGAGGAACAAAAGCCTTCTAACAACTCTCAGCACCCTTTACAAACTACATTTCCCAGGATTCTTTGGGGAAAGCCATGACTGTTTACAGTGGAATAAATGTATGGTGTGAATGTGGCTATGGATACTTCACTTTAACCATGGCAAAGAATTTAGTTTCTCAGCTACTAAACACTTGCCAAGCCAGAGAGAAGAGAAAATACCTCTTCTTCCCTGTATTGCATTTTTTAAATTCCACTCTAGACTAATTACAGTGTGGTACTTAACAAAGCCTCTGACCAATTAATAATGTTCTGGAGTGCTTTTCTTTTCTTCCTTCAAGCTGCCAGATGGAGCGGTGTAGATTAGTCTCTACTCTATAATTGGCGCACATGCAGCTGAAAATGCTGGTGAGCATGGTCCACCAAGTTGACCTGCTTTGATGAACCCTGTGCAGCAAAAAAGAAAAAGAAAGAAATGGGTCCCCTACTCAATTCTGCATCCCAATTTGTCTGCCAGAGGCAGCCTGTTCTTCATTCAAAAATGGGTGCTTGGAGAATACTAAATATATATGTAAGTAGTTGGTAGGAAGTTCTCAAATGTTTAAAGATGTATTTGGATCCAAAAGTTATCCCCGGATGGCATCAGAGATCAATGTTATCAGGCACCTGCTGAGGCCTCCACCTTAGCTAGAGACTCATCTTTGTCCATCAGAGCCTCATGGCCCTGTTGTGGCTTCTCTGACCTGTGCCACCTGTTCATCCATTCTGGCCCTCTGGCTCAAAGAGAGAGCCCCAATAAGGACTGCCATGTGCTGAAGGAAAATCATCTGCCAGTGCATTGCTCATTTACCTGCCTTTCTGCTCTAGACAGCCACGGGGATTGGGACCAGAGGAAGTGGGTGATTGCAGGGAGAAGGAGAGAACTCTTCTGAGGATTCTTGGTCAAGCCCTCCCTGCCTGAACCTGAACCTGATACTGGTCTGTGTTCGTTTCACAGTGCTGTGGCTTCTGTGCAAAGGTACGTGTTGCCATAACATTGTCTCATGCAGTAAACTTTCCTCCCTGGAGCATCATTTAAAAGTTCAACTGTGTTGGATTCTTTAAGATTCAGGAGATGAAACAGTGCATAGGGAAGATTCTAGGCTCCATGTCGAAGTCTTAAGAGAGATCCAACTAACACAACCCTTTTAAACTGAGAATTAAAACCAAAGATCTCCTAACTTTTTAACATTTTTAAAAAGCACACTTTAAAATCAATTTAAAACCAAAGAACTCTGGTTTATTGGTGGTGGAGGAGGATGTTAGCTATTTTAACCCTCATGCTACTGCCCACATCTGATTTTATCTGTGTTTTATTGATAATTATTTTATGTACATTTGTTTTTTCCCTAACTTTGCTAATTTTATCTGTATTTTATTGAAAATGATTTTATTATGTACAGTGCTTAGAGAGTCTTCTGACTATACACACACACACAGCTATATATATATATATATATATATATATATATATATATATATATATATATATATATATATATATACACACATACACATCCATATATATATACACATACACATCCATATATATATAATGAAAAATAAGTATCTCAATCCACCTCCACTACCAAGTCTGGCAAGTCATTAGACCTGCTTTGTCGGGGCTGGGGGCTGGTTTACAGCAGATGTGGGGACCCTTTGGCCCTCTTGATGATGCTGAACTACTACTTCCATCATCCTGGCCATTGGCCATGCTCGCTGGGGCTGCTGGGAGTTGTAATTACAGGACACTGGATTACAGGATGTTGCAGGGACCTGTGGCCCTCCAGATTTTGTGGGATTCCCAACTCCCATCAGCCCCAGACAGCATGGCAAATGAAGAGGCATGATGGGAACTGAAGTCCAACAACATCTGGAGGGCTACAATGTCCCCATCTCTGCTCTGTTTTGTCTGTATTTTTTCCCACAGCAGGACCAGCAGCAGCTTCATGCCACGGCAGGGAAATCAGAACCAGCCCACAGTGAACAGAGACATGAGTGCCACGATGTGCTGGAGGTGGGGCAGGAGAAAGAGGAAAATCCTATGAAGCGGAAACAACAGGAGCAGAGAAAAAGCAAATCACATCACTAGGATGATGTAGGAACATGTGACCCTCTCTTATACCATGTCAGGCCATTTGTCCGTCTCACTCACTACTGTCTCCTCTGACTAGCAGTCTCGAGAAGAAATCATCCCATCACCTGCTACCTGCGATCTTTTAAAGCGATGGTTTGCCAGGGGTTGAACCCAGGACCTTCTGCGTGCAAAGCAGAGAAGCACGGGAGGTGCCCTTGTACCAAGTCAGACCATGGGTTCATCTAGCTTAATAATGTTTGCACTGACTGGCAGCTGTTTTCAGGGGTTTCAGGCAAGAGTTTCTCCCTGTTCTACCCGGAGCTGCCATGGATTGAATCAGGGCACTTCTGTATGCAAAGCAGAGTTGTGGCTTCTTCCTTCCATGCATGTGTGGTAACTCTGTTCATGCAACATTTGTGTAATATGAACATGTGTAATATGAACACTTACGCAAACCACTGCAGAGAGCCCATGTGTGCACAGCTTGCATGCATGAAGTCTCTGAACATGCAGCTGGAAACTCTGCACAATGTCCCCTAGGTTTGGCCGTCCCCCATTTCCTGCCGTTGCCATCTTTTGTACTGTCTCCCCACAACTTCTCAGAGCCACAGCTGGGATGATATTTAGACTTGCCATGACAATGAATTAAGGGCAGCAATTAAGAAATCCTGGCAAGAACACCTGTCGGTGGACTGACCCACATCCGGAAGAAGCGCCTAATGACTGCACGTCTAATGATGGGCTCTCTGTAGTGTGAAGGAAAAGTAGGTTGAACTGCATAAATATGGAGAATGCATTCATTACCCACCCATTTGAACATTTGCCAATTAATCCCTGTCAGCACTAATCTATGTTGTTCTATTTCTAATGGCAGATGTGTTACTAATTTGTTAAACAACGCAAAGAGTGCAGCCGGAAGTTTACACACTCCCTCCTGTGATGACAACAAGCCACCCCAAACATCTCCTGAAGTATGTTGGTTTTGGTAAGCTGGATGCATAGAGCTGCCAAAGGTTCTGAAATATAATCTTCATTCTGTGAAAGATAAATTGTTTGGTGCGAATTTCATAGGTGGATGCTGGTTAATGTATGGCGATATCATAACGTGCTGGTTTGCATTGTGGAGCAGCAGTGGCCTAGATTCAGATGGATGTGCACGCACATTTTATTCTTTTCAGAAGACATGTCTCTCCAGAACTACCAAACTGCTCTAATGAGCAAGAGGACCAAGTCCGTAGTTTGGGTGTCATCTTGGACTCCCAATTGACAATGAAGGCTCAGATAGCGTCAGTTTGTCGGACTGCACTCTACCACCTGTCCCTCATTCGCAAAATCTGCCCCTATCTCCCAAAGCATCTTTTACCAACTGTAGTCAGTGCCTTGGTTCTTTCCCGTCTGGACTACTGTAATGCTTTATATGCTGGTCTCCCTTTGGGAACTTTGTGTAAGCTTCAACTTGTCCAGAATGCGGCGGCATGACTCATTAATGGCTGCCATAGAAGAGAACACATCACCCCAATCCTTCGGGAACTTCATTGGCTCCCGATAGTGTTGCGGGTGAAGTTTAAAATACTAGCTTTAACTTATAAGTCCTTTTTTGATGCTGGTCCAATCTATTTGAAGAACAAACTTGGAGCAGATGGGCATACGAGGTCCTCAGCCACTAGACTTTTTGTGGTTCCATCTATCAGAGCGGCCAGATTAAGTGGTACTAGATCTAAAGCCTTCTCCATTGTAGCTCCCACGTTATGGAACACCTTACCAGTTGATACTCGCTTAGCCCCTTCACTTTTGTGTTTTCGGAGGAAGTTGAAGACATGGCTTTTTGTACAGTCAGACGAATGAACATGCCACAGTTAGGTGGCTAAGGGGGTGGTCTGATTTTTGGGGTCTTATGTGAACAGTATTTTTATTATGTACCTGTTGATTTATATTTTGATGTTGTTTTTGTATTTTTATTCCTTTGTATGTCGCCTAGAGTGACAGGTTGTCCTGCCAGATAGGCGTTGAATAAATTTTAGATAATAATAATAATAATAATAATAATAGAAGGGAATCTTTTTCAGCCCATGGGCCATGTTCCCCTCTGGGAAAACTTCCAGGGGTCACATGCCAGTGGTGGGCACAGCCAGAGGCAAAAGTGCATGGAGTAACAAATGCAAATGTTACCTTTGTACAGTAGGCTAATATTGCCCTTACTTCCACACTTCTCTCTATCGTCCATGCAGACAAGCAAAAGGGGTTGGACACATCCATACCATACATTGAAAGCACATTTAAACCACATAGCTGCCCCAAAGAAGCCTAGGAGCTGTAGTTTACCCCTCACAGAGCTGCAGTTTCCAGAACTGTAGTTTGTTATGGGTGCTGAGAGCTGTTAGGAGACCCCTTGTGTCCCTCTCAGAACAACAGTTCCCAGAGTAGTTTAACAATCAATCCGTCTTCCCGGGAAACTCTGGGAATTGTAGTTCTGGGAGAGAAATAGGGTTCTCCTAGCAGCACTCAGCACCCTTAACAAACTACAGTCCCTAGGATTCTGTGGGGGAAGCCAGGTGATCTAAATTGTTTTTAAGGTTTTTAAAAAAAAGCTTTTAAAAATGTTTAAGATGTCTTGTTTTTAACATGTTTTTAAAAAATTTTCTAGTATTTTATCACTTGTTTGCCGCCCTGAGCTCCTTCTGGGAGGAAGGTCAGGATATAATTTAAATAAATAAATAATGTATGTGCTTTAAATGTAGTGTGTGGATTAGGGATGGAAAGATCCATCAATTTCGGTTCTCTCTGTTTCTCACTTTTCTAATGTTAAATTCAGTCGTCTACATTTCCACAGCAGTCTGTGTGTTGTTTTTTTTAAAAGATCCTCATGAAAATTCTCCACCATTTCAGGGCGAATTTCTAACACATTTTTGTAGGCAGTTTTGAGAAAGGTACACATTTTTGCAAGCCACTTCTCATCACATTATGCCTTTTTGCATATTTCATGTATTCATTTTTTATGCACGCTTTCCCCTAACATATGCATTTTTGTAAATGTTGTTTAGTTGGAGATCTGCATCCCAAAATTCTAATAAATGCAAATTTCGAAGGATGGCTGTGTTTCGGTTCTCATATTGTTTTGGAAAGTGCGAATTTGATAAATTCTGCTTGAAATGCGAATGGGATCGAAATTCTCACCCAACCCTAGTGTGGATGTGACTATTATCAGAGTCCAAGGACACATACCCAGCCAAACAAAAACCATCAAGGAGGGTAAAAAACAGGGCTGTTGTCCTGAGGGCTAGACAGACAGGCCTAGAGGGCTACATTGGGTTCCCTGGGCCCGTGGCTTACACCCAATTTGAAACGGAGAGGCCCAGACTGTGAAACTTCCGTTGTTGAAAAGACTTGGTAAGTACTACCTTAAGCAGTCCTATGCGTGCTTACCTATTGAATTCCCTGAATAAATGTTGTCAATCTTGCTCTTGAACTTCAGAATCTCTTCAGCAGCTGTGGGGAACCACAGGTCTGATTTCGGGGCCTTTTTATAGATGCATAAATGTGTTTGTGCATCTGTGCACAAAAAGGAAATCGGAACGTATCACATCTGAGATCAATTACAAAGCCTTAAGATGTATACAGAGGAAAGCAGGTTATAATTTGTTTTTTGTTTTTTACTTATAATCCATTAAAAGCAAGTAATGAAGGGGAAGGATTTATGGGGTGTATAAACTTATACATTGAAGGTTATATGGGCATGGGAGGAGAACACCTTTTTCTAATCACATAAGGTAGGCGATTAATTGCTTTTATGAACGCACACATTACCCTATTCATTAACATAATAACCTCCTGGAGAATGTGCCCTACGTGCTAATAATATTAATTGCATTGGATTAATGACAACATAAACATTCTTATAGGCTCCTTTTTAAAAACAAAACAGTGATGTCCCATATTAAGCAGCAGAAAGATGCAGTATCCTGGTCCAACCCACGAATTGGCACTGGAAGATTTTGTTACTTCTACTGTGCTCTTGTAGTTTTAATTTCTTTGTCACCAAAGAGAGCTTCAAAAAGTTGGGCTACAGCCAAAATGTAATAATCAGAATGTCTGCAAATAAAATTAAAAAGGGTGGCTGTGGAGATATATTGAGAGCTTCAAGTTCTGTTGAGGCAATGGGATCAACAAACGTAATTAACTGGTGGCAGGTTTGAATCTTCCCATGGAGACATCCAGAGAGGAAGGGCTGTGACTCAGTGGTAGAATCCTGGGAACTATAGTTTGTAAAGGGTGCTGAGAATTATTGGGAGACCCCTATTTCCCTCCCAGAGCGACAATTCCCAGAGTGGTTTAAAATTCAATCGCTCTTCCCAGGGAACTCTGGGAATTGTAGCTCTGGGAGGAATTAGTGGATTTCCTCACAACTCTCCACACCCTTAAGAAACTACTCTTCACAGGATTCTTTGAGGAGAAGGTGTGACTGCTAGAGTGGTATCATAGTGCTTTAAATGTATAGTGCAGATGTGGCTCTGATGTAAAGTGTCCTTTTATGTGTTGGATTTGATGTACAGCACACTTGCCAGAAACAGAATTTTTAAAGCATACAGTGTCAAAACAGCAGAGCATTGCATTGTCTCCTTAATGACCTTGAACAAGGAATCTGATACATTCTCCCTCTCTCTCTCTCTCTCTCTCTCTCTGTGTGTGTGTGTGTGTAATGTTGAAAATTCATTGTTAAATTCATTATTAAATGTAAAATTTTATCTCTTTTGCCACATTGGCATATTGGCACCAATCCAATTGTGCATACTCATGGTGCACCCTCAGGCAGCCATGTAGCTAGCCTTCCTTATTTGTTTGTTTGTTTGTTTATATCCCACCCTTCCTCCCAGCAGGAGCCCTTCCTTGTTAGGTGGGGCAGTCATATTTCTTGGTGGGGCATTGAGGGGAAGAGGCACATAGCACCAGCCCATCTCCCACCACCACTGGCAGAGAGGATGTGAGGGCCAGGCCAGGGGAAGGGAAAGGCAATGACCTTACCTGTCACTCCTTCTCCATCCTTAGAGTGTGTCAACTTACATGAATGAAATTTAATCTGTTTGAATTGTCCTACCTTTTTTGAGAGATCCCCAGGAATACCAGACTCAAAAGCTTGATTTTGCCTCTAGCTTCAGTCCTCCTCCACCTGTGGTATGTCCCTGTGTTCTGATTCATAATGAACTGAACAACTTTTGGTACAGACGGAGAGCTCCTGAACTTGCTTTGATGCTGCATTAGGTGTCTCAGTTTTAGAGTCCACCTGAAAAACAAGCTTGTCCATATTAAACATTTAGCAAAGGGCAGAGAGAAGTACTTTAGGGTGTGTTTGTTAACTCTTCATTGAGAGTCCTCCTTCTGGTCTTGTCCCTGGCCTTTAGATTTTTCCTTTCTGTTGCGCAATCAAGGGAAAACCTTTTAACTGGCTGCTATGTAAAGGATGGAACGAAGCAATTGGAAACTAATTATGGAAAGCACTTGGGATTTATTTATTTATTTTGCTGGTTGCTGGGTTGATTTTTCTGTCCAGAAACCCTGGAATGTCCTCATGCTGAGCTGCACATATTGGGAAAATCAGAAATCAGGCCAGAGTTAGAGGTTAGGTAGCCAGCCAGCTAGCTAACTGTAGTGTACACAGCAATATATCTATTCCACTAGAACTATTTTCATCCTTTGCCTTTAAGGTATCAAGAAAAAAAGAAAAAATAGTTGCCATGATTGTGAGTATAGAGTGTGCATTAAAAGTAAAGGGTAGCTTCTTTTTTTTAGATCACTTTTATTTATCTCTTTATTTCACCCTTTAGCAATAAGCCCCTAATCCTGCTGTACTCATTATAAAAACTGCAGAATAAACAAACTCTTACTTCTTACTGCAGGCAAACAAATGTGTTCTTTTATTGCTGGCGGGATAGACAGCACAGCCAATAATGAAAATGAAAAGCAGAGCAAAGGAAAGTCCAAGGGGTGGAGTCTAACTATAGCCCATAATACAAAGTTATAATATTTAACTCTTCAAGAGTCATGTTACTATACAGGCTGCTTTTTCCAGGATCACTTGAGTAATTATAGGGTGCTACTGATCATGAAAAATCCACCCTCAGTCAGAGAAAGTCTTGAGTGAGCAGACTTTGGGGGGCTGTTCCAGATGTGGCTTTTGTTGCGCACTCACTGAATTTTTCAGAGGGTCCTATTCTTAAATTGCTCCTGATCTTTAAATGGAGGTTGCCATTGTCTGTCATGTCACAAATTAAAAAGAAGACAACTTCCCCAAAAATATCCAAGAGGGGGACCAAGCACAACTCTAGGGGGTGTCCCCATCCCCCCCAGCTATACGCCTGCCCTGAGGATAACACACCTGCAGGGCCCTGTTGAAAAATTGGCAAAAGCACTGATCAGCTGATTGGTGCTCTCACTAAACAGAGGGGTGGTGCTCTCACCAGTGTCCTAAGAGGACTCCAACTGCAGAGCTCCAGCAGCTGGATCTAGAAGACAAGCTACACATGCAACCAGCTGCATGTTTGTATCCTTCATTCTGCTAAGATACGACATGTGCCAGACTGCTTTGACATGCCTGAGGTCCCTTGCTGATTCCAGATGAATAACTAGAGGGCATTACTTTTCAATTTTCTCTTTAAACCACACTTGCTTTCTTTTCAATAGAAAACAAGAGCGGAAGAGATGCTGTTTTGAAAGGGGAAGAGGACAAGATTCCCTTTGTGAAAGCACTTTTGAAGTTCAACAGCTTCCCAAACAAATATTTACACTTCAAATGCGCTGTCCAAAAAAGCTGATTGGAAGGCATGGCAAGGATGTTGTTTTTGTGGAATTATTGCTTCCATGAAGACGACATTGGCTTCGTTATTCTCTCCCCCTCCCCCCACAAAAAGAATCCCTTTGACAGGTTTATACACTGTACAGGGCAATTAAGAGCAATTTCATTGAACTAGCTAAATCATAAAAAATGGTTAAGGCCTTTAAGCTGCTCCTTATTAAAACAACTTTCACAGCCTCTGGGAAAAATCCCTCTGTATTAATAGGCATCTCATAAACACTGAATACACAATAGAGAAGCTCTTCAGTAGCTTGCTAAAATGTTTCATTCTTCTGAAGAACGAGGAAATAAGGGGAGGGGTTAGATGAAAAAGACAGAAGGAGCCCAAATTGCCGGAGGCCCTACATCAGGAGTAACTAACAGGACTCTCTCTAGCTGTATTGGATTACAACTCCCATCATCCTTAACTAATGATCATATTGGCAGGAGCTGATAGGATTCAGAGTCCAACAACATCTGGAGTGTGCCTTGTAGGCTATCTGTGATCTACAAAATACTTCTCCGCCAGGACTCAGCTATTTGTTAATTGTTTAGAATGGGCCACATTGCCCACAATGCTAGGTAAGTTACAGGGCAGGGGTGCTGCAGGACTGGAGCCTGCACCATAGCATCAAAGCTGGTCCTGGTTAGCTCCATGAATAGCCAAAATGTGGTTGAGGGGCACCTCATGGTGGCATATCCTTATATATTAACACTGGCAAGTATGTGTCATGCGCTGTTTCCCTGCATAGTAGAATGGTCTAGCAGTGGAGGCTGGACCATACCAACCCCTGTCTGTTTTCAGCCAGCTTTCACCTGCCTGCCTTCTCATTTACATCCAGTCCAAAGGGGACTGCCTGTCAGCTTTCTCCTCCTTAGTCTGTGTTGCCCTTGCAGAATTCAAAAGGGAGGAGGATGGGGACAGAGCTAGAACGAGTTGGTTCTGCCTATTATTGGCTCTGGCTCCACCTACTGTTGGGCTCCCTGCCTTCTGCCCCACCAGTCTCAACGACCACCAGCCATTACTGTGATCCAGAAGATTGCCTTTAGCGTAGTCAGTTTTGCTATGAAGAGAGATGGCTAAAGGCATCAGAAGAGCCCTGCTGGGGCATATGAAAGCGGAGCATCTGCTTTACATATAGAAGGACCCATTCAGTGCTGGGAATGTTCCCTTTCCTCAATCACTAAGATCATCTGGAGGAACGCAGTTGCAGACACCCGACTGGATTTGACTAGAAGTTGGGCATTTAGTGCTGCCAGTCACATGCTGTGGGATACTTTTCCAGCAGGCATTCACCAGACATCCTTGCTTCCAATAACCTTCAGACATCTCCTGAAGATTTTTTTGTGTTGACATGCATATTTTGACCTTTAAAGCCCTAAACGGCCTTGGACCAATGTACCTGAGGGACCACTTATACCCATATGTACCTGCCCGTGATTTAAGATCAGCTGGCTCTAGTCTCCTCTGCATGTCTGGAATGAAGGGTGCTAGACTGGCAGGCACACGGGGGAAAGCCTTTTTCAGCTGTGGCCCCCAAGCTCTGGAATACCCTACCCCAAGAACAGAGCTTAGAAAAGTTACTTTTTTGAACTACAACTCCCATCAGCCCCAGCCAGCATGGCCACTGGATTGGGCTGATGCGAGCTGTAGTTCAAAAAAGTAACTTTTCCAAGCTCTGCCCAAGAAGCCCGCTCTGCTCGCTCCCTAATGGTGTTCCGGAGACTTCTTGTTCTGAAGAGCCTTTGGGAGGTACTGAGATTTGAGCCTGAAACTGATTTTATTTTACCCTCGTTTTAGTTTTACCTCTTTAGTCCCCTTTTAATACCACTCCCCTAGATTTCTTAACTGCATTTTATGTATTTTTATCTATTTTAACTTTTTTTTGCTTCTTCTTTTTTTACTGTGTATGATTTTATTGTGAGCAGCCCTGAATGCCCCATTGTAAGGCAGAAGGGCGGGATAGAAATATTTTAAATAAAATAAATAAATAATTTAGTGGTCTAAGCTTTTAAGAGGTGCCCATCATTTTTATGATCGTACCTTATTGCTTTTTATGGCATTTCATCTCTTTGGTAGATTTTGTTGCACTCTGCTCTGGGGTTTTTGTATGAGGGGTGGTCTTTAAACATGCTCATAAATAAATAAATGCATAAATCATACACAGTTTTACAATTATTGCATTATACATAAAGAGCTCCAGTGCCACGCTTGATTGTAGCTAGCACCCACAATTTCGAAGCAACTATGAAAGATAGTTGGAGCACTTAAGAATCTAATTCTTGAAAGAATTAAGCTGGGTGCAGCTGATGATATGTAATGACTCTAAATCCTCTTCTTTTTTATGCTTAGCTCAAGGAATGACCTCTGGCTACACCTGGCCCTTGCTCTATCCTGTAAGTAGGTTCTCGCATAAACACCCCCCCCTGCTTTTTTTTCCCTTACAGAAAATAAATTAAAAAGGTGTGACCTTGCTGAGGGCTTGCAGAAAAAATGAGGTACATCTTGTCACAAGCAGAAGAGCCTATTTGAAACATGGTTTGTTCAATTTGAAAGGCTGCCGCTTTGCTGAGATCAGGAGCTCAGATAAAGGCCGCTGGATGAAAAGGAGAGAAACATTTCCAAGAGACGAAATTAAACAGCTACATTGGAAACCTATTCAGCCACACAGTGGCTGTTTTGTGCTCTGATTTATCTCAGACTCATCAGCCACACCTTGTCCCTATGCTTGGAGCGGCGCTCTCCACTAAGCGCACAAAAGCTGTCATGTAAAGAGAATGATGAGAACGGTTCCCTGATAAGGATCAGAGGACACTCGACACCCCCTTCCCCACACGGCAGGTCACAGAACAAATTGAATAAGCCACCCTGATCCAACACATTGTGCCAAAAGAATTAAAGTCATTGCCACATTTGATCTTGACACTCAGACATCCTGATATTTTATACTCTTTGCTCTTCATAAATCTCTTAAGAGTACGTCTGCACCACCCAGTCTTCCTGTGGTATCCCTTTATAGAATCATAGAATAGTAGAGTTTGAAGGGGCCTATAAAGTCACTGAGTCCAACCTCCTGCTCGATGCAGGAACCCAACTTAAAGCACACCCAACAGGTGGCTGTCCAGCTGGTTCTTGAATGCCTCCAGTGTTGGAGAGCCCACCACATTTCTAAGTCATTGGTTCCATTGTTGTAGCACTTAGGAAGTTAGGAATTTTTCCTGACATTCAGCCGAAATCTCACATCCCGTAACTGGAGCCCATTATTTCATGTCCTGCACTCTGGAATGATTGAGAAGAGATCCTGGCTCGAGAAGAGATACTGGCTCATGCAATCTATGCTGTAATTGTTCAGTTCTCTTCAATGCCATTTTAAGATGTAAGATACCCTCAGTAGTGCCCTGTCAGTGTGGCTTGCCATGCTCAGCTGGCCCCACTATGCACAGGCCATGCCTCAGAAGTACGGTGCATGTTTTGCATACAAATGGTCTCAAGTTCCATACTTTGCATCTCCAGGTAGGATGAGAAATGACTCCTGTTTGAAACGCTGGAGAGACACGGTCTTTAAGAACGGGGCACCTGTGTGGCCCTTCAGATGCTGCTGGACTCCAGCACCCATCAGCCCCAGTCAGCCTGGCTAATGTTCAGGAATTATGGGAGTTGGAGTCCAACAACATTTGGAGGGCTTCGGGTTCCCCATCCCTGGTGTTAGTACTGAGCTGGATAAGGCAATGGGATGTTCTGCATACAAAGCATGTGTTCTACCACAGAGCTATAGCCCATTCCCCTATGTGCTGCTATGTACTGTCCAAAGCAGAATTGGTTGATTAGACTTCAATTGGCATTCAGGGTCATACGAGAAGAGACAGTCCTTCAGGTATGAGGGCCCCAGGCCATGAAAGGCTTTAATGGTGAGAAGCAGCACCTTGACTTAGGTTGAGAAGTACATCGATGGCCAATGTAACTGTTACAGAACAATTTAGAAAGCAGCCCATCTCCCACCACATTTGGCCACACTAGTTGGAGATGCCAAGCTGACCAGCCCCATGTGGAGCACATAGCAACAATCAAGTTACAGAACCTTTGACGACATTTCTGGGATGAGATTTTTTAAGAAATACACTCACTAATCTGACGCTAGACCAAAATCCTCAAATTATGCTGCTAATTTGTTTGTCAATGAAAATAAGGACCTCAAAAGCAAACCTTTATTTGGGCATTTTTTAATTTATTAACTTTATATCCCACCCTTCCTCCCAGGAGAAGCCCAGGACAACAAACAAAAGCACTCTAAAACGTCTTAAAAACAGTCTTTAAAAAATATTTTAAAAAAATCTTTAAAAACATATTAAAACAAAACAGCATTAAAAAAAAACTTAAAAAGCAATTCCTACACAGACACAGACTGGGATAAGGTCTCTACTTAAAAGGCTTGTTGAAAGAGGAAGGTCTTCAGTAGGTGCTGAAAAGATAACCTGTCTAATATTTAAGGGGAGGGAATTCCAAAGGATAGGTGCCACTATGCTAATGGTCCACTTCCTATGTTGTACAAAACGGACCTCCTGATGAGATGGTATCTGCAGGAGGCCCTCACTTGCAGAGCACAGTGATCAATGGGGTATATAAGGGTTAAGACAATCTTTCAGGTATTCCAGTCCCAAGTTGTATAGGGCTTTGTACACCAAAACCAGAACCTTGAACTTAGACTAGTAGCTAATGGGCAGTCAGTGCGATTCTTTCACCAGTGGGGTAACATGTTGGCAATATCCTACCCCAGTGAGCAGTTGCGCTGCCACATTTTGTGCCAGCTGCAGCTTCTGGACCAACCTCAAGGGCAGCCCCACATAGAGTGCATTACAGTAATCCAGCCTGGATGGCAGCACGCTTCACAATAGTCAGGCACTAGAGAGAGACCTGAATGGATTCCTCCTCTTTTCCTTCTCTTCCTTTCAGTTTCTCCCGCTCCAGGATTCCCTGTGATGTTCTTACCTGTGTTGAACTTTGAACTCTTTGGTATTGCTGTGAGGATAAAAAAAATTATGTGAATTTTTCTGCTATATTCATTTGTCTCCAGCCAAGTACCTAATCGGTCTGGTTATCTGTTCTTTGGTGTTCTTTGATGTACTGTATTTCAGTACAGCTGTAACTTCTTCTTTTGTACATGCAAAAAAAAAATCAATAGAAATATCTTTTTTAAAAAGAGAGATCTTCAGATAAACACTGCAGCCCTGGGACAGGCTTGTCTAAGAGAGGACAAAGCCTCCTTAGCGGTCCAAGATGGAGAAAGGCACTCGCAGTAAAACTTCTGTTTCTCAAGAAGCAACACACCACTCAGGAGCACCCTCAGGCTCTTTTCGTGATCAGATACAGACCCAGAGACCCCAATCTCAGATAGGCTTATACTATCTGAAATATGACCCTCATCAGGATCACTGAGAGGGTAGATGAAATGGACAGGGTCTGGTTTGCATCCATTTCATGAATGTTCATCATTGTCTGACCCATACCATTTCTGTGCCAATTTTCCTGGGGAAAATCATGAGAAATCCGAGAAAGATTTGCACATATTAAAATTTAAAATGTTTTAAAAACAGTACAATATTAAGCACCTCTGAGGTTATCTGAGAGCAGCCCTTAGTTTTTTCCATCTTAAAATAAACACCAGCAGAATGTAGCTTCTTGAAGCATCTAAAAAGCACAGTGCTTGCTTCCTGGGTTGCCTTCCTGAATAATCACATGGGAGAAAAATGGCTCCCCCCATACTAATGGGGGCAACCATCTTTTTATTTCTGTACAATGTCCCTGAAAGGAAAGAGCTGTTTAAACACTTCCTTCCCAGTCATTTGTCTGCACATAATCCCCTCCTCATCTGATTTTATTCCCAAAAGGTAAACTTCAAAAATCTGCATCTTTTCACTCTTAAGGAGAAAAGGAGCTGGGGTAGGTAAATGTTTTGGTTGGGAGGGAAAGATTAAAGAATCCCTTCCCCCCCCCCACATACTGTTTTTTGAGATGGGGATGCATATTATGGATTAAATGAACCTTGTTCTCAGAGTCTATCCCATTCCATTTCCAGTTTTTTTAAAAAAAAATCCATGTGGAGCCACACACTCAGAGGTGCCAACGGGATTTCCTGGGCCCCATACACTGTATGTAGTACATATATATATGCCACTTGGATGTCAAGGCCTCTAATCGGTTTACCAAAAAAACAATAAAACAGTTAAAAAACAAGTAATTAAAACCATATTTAAAACAATTAAAGCAGCTACTAACTAAAAAGATAAAAACATCTGTGTGCCTGGATTACAGATGAAATTCACTCAAGGCTCCTGATCTGACCCAGTTCCTGTGGACCAGCAGGCCGTTCCACCTGGACCTGCTCGTTTCTGCCAACTTCTTCACTGATCCTATTTGGCTCACCACTACCACTGAGCTGCAATCCCCTGAAGCCAAGATGAAGCAACCTCTGTTCATCAAGGAAGGTTCTGGAGGGAGCCGAAAGGGCCGCACATAAGTCTTGGGTGTGCTTTCCAAGGCAACAGGCAAAGAGAAAAGCCACACATTGTCAATGGGATTCCCAAGAAGTGGGGAGGAAAAATCACCTGCTTGCCCGCAGCAGGGAACATGACTCTCTTCTCTCTCTTGCGGGGGACTGTCAGGGAACTTGGACCCAAGTTGGCTTGAAGTCCCCTGCAAACTCTTATCCTCCGGGTCTTTTATCAGGGATGCCTCCAGGAGCAGCAGGAGCAGCTGCACTTTCTGCCTATCCCTGATGGGGCTTTGCATGGCACCCAGTTCCTGGTTTTGCAGCAAATGTTCTCTGGGCAGGGAGCAGAGCAGAGAAGCCCTGCCCAGTCACACATTTGTCTGCCCAGAAAGGGGCAAGGCAGAGGAGTAGAGGGACCTCACTGCCGGGCAAAGTGGCTCTGCTGTAAAGGAGGAAGAGAAGGAGGCAGCCACCTTCTAGACTAGATCCCCGACCCCCATTTTTGCCTCCGGCTGCAAAAAAGCCACCCATTGGCCCTGCTGCTGTGCTTCTCCCATGACTTGAAGTAAGGAAGTGGTGGAGGCTGGAGGTGGCATGCCGGGCAGGTGGGCAGCCCACCACAGAGGTGTTGGTTACAGGAAAAACAAGCATATACCCATTGTAGAAAAGAAAACCTGATGTTGGGGGATATCTGCTGCAGTTTCAGCAAGCATGCTTGCTTCGCCATGTAGAGAGAGCATGCAAACTATTCAAAATTCTGGTATCAGTTCCGAAATAAGCAGAATTCTCCCATATCCCTAGTATGGATAGGCTTGCCTAAAAAAAAAAAAACCACACACATTTTAAGCAGGGGTCGAAAGGAATAGAGCTAAGGTGCCTACCTGATATCAGTAGGCAGGGAATTCCAAAGAGTAGGTGCTGCCATACTAAAAGAACGATTTCTTATAAGTGCAGAACGAGTATTATGTGGCTCCTGTAACAGTGCCTGTTTCACAGATCAAAGTGCTTGAGTGCTCGAATGGGCACGTATAGGGTAAGGCAGTCTCACAAGTAAACTGGTCCCAAGCTATTATATAGCAGTAGTACCACCTTGAACTTGACCTGTTGACAAATTGGCAACCAGTGCAGACCTCTGAGAAGAGATATTGTATGCTGACATGGTCTTACTCCCTGCAGCAATCTGTCTGCAGCATTCTGCATGAATTGCAGTTTTCAGGTCAAGTGCAAGGGAAGCCCCATATAGAGTCCATTGCAGTAATCCAGTTTGACTGAACCAACTCTCAGCCTAACCTTTATTTATTTAGTTATTTATTTATTACATTTATACCTCACCTTTCTTTTTATGATTGAAACCCAAGGCGGCTTGCATATGGTTCCCAGGCGGTCTCCCATCCAGGCACTGACCAGACCTGACCCTGCTTAGCTTCAGCAGGGAGCTGTCCCTTCAAACCATCCTCACAGGGTTGTTATAAAGATAAAAGGCAGGGGAGGAAGAAAAGTGAGGTGCAAATAGATCATGATATATTCACAAGCCATGCAGTGAAGACAAAAAAAGATGCACAAAGGAAGCCCTCCAGCCATTGCTTGAACAGCAACCTTCCACGGTTCTGATTTTTTTATACCAAAATGCCCCCCCAAACCCCCACAAAACTTATAAACACACACAAAATACAAATATACTCTAAGCATGTAAAAGTAGGTGGGTGGTTATAAACTTACTCAACTCATGTGATGCACAGACAAGCTGGAATGGTAGCTATTTCCAGGACTTGCAATGGGTTCTAGCTATTGCCTGAAAGTCAACAAATCCCTCATCAATCACAACTCTGACTTCACTTATTGGCTGAAAGGGTGGGGATTGGTGGGGCCAGCTACTAGCTTATTTAACAGAAGTTGCGGGGTGGCAGGGGGCTGACATTTTGGTGTATATCTCTTGACCCAGAGCACTTAAGAATTTTTCTTTCTTTCTTTCTTTCTTTCTTTCTTTCTTTCTTTCTTTCTTTCTTTCTTTCTTTCTTTCTTTCTTTGAAAAATGAAAGCTATCAGTCTGGGGCCCCTGGTGGTCATGAGCTGGGACAAATGGACTCTTTTTACCCATCTGTCAGTGGCCCTTTGTGACACACTTTTAAAAAAGGGATTTTCAAGATGATCTGATATATATTTTATTTATCTCACCAGTATTTACTGGTGGAGGCAGCCATGTTTTTCTATACAATTCCCCCTTGGGAGGGAAGGAATGCCATCAAGTTCCATCACTCCCAGTCGCAGGCGTGTTGTAGAAAATTAAAACCATGGCTAGATTTAAAGGGGGCAGAGCAGACATTGGCAGTTGACCCTGGCAGGGTGCTGGGGCTCTTGAAGCTTCCCAGTGATGCCAGATGCTGATGCTGGCCCTGCCTGCATCCGAGCATTCAGCTCAGCCCCCTGGATCCCAAAGTTTCCATAAGATAAGGCAGACAGACCTTTTCTTCCTCCAGCAAATGTTGAAGGGTATGCTGGAGCAACAGCTGCAGGGAGATAGCCAGCGATTTCACTTAGCGGCCTCAAACGAAGGGTTGAATTTCACTCCCCTCCTCTTTCCTACTCCAGCTACAAAGAGCCAAATTGCTAGAACTTCATTGCCACAGGGAAGTGGATTTCGCCCAAATGGAACATGAGCATTAAAGCAGATTTTCTCCTCCTGTTCTTTTTTTAATGGTTTCAAATCCTAATTTCAAGGCTTTCTAATTGGAAAGCATTTGGTATCCCACTGAAACAGCAGATGTGGTGACCTGAAGGTGATAGTTTAATAAAACTTAAACATGTGTCTAACTAATTCTCTCTCACACACAGACACAAACACACAAGTTTGAATGGATTTCTAAATGAATCTCACTGCAGCTTTTCATAGGATGATGGGTGAACTACTGAGCAATGAAGGCATACTGATTGCGTCCACAGGCCATGTTTGTGTGTGACGTATCTTCATGTGCTTATGTTGAAACACCTGTCTGAAATTGTTAATAGATTTTTTCCCAGAGGTTGTACTTCAAAGATGGCAATGAAACTTTAAGTGGGGCAAAAACTTTTGAAGAAATGTTAGCTAAATACTTCTGTGACAACTGTCTGAATCAATTTGTCTTAGTGGGCTACAAACACACACACACCCCTCTTCAGTCCTGGGTATTAGACAAAAAGGTAAAATGCTTGAATGAAGTCATACACAATAAATAATGTTTCTCAAGTCAGGGTGGCATTGTTCAATTATTAATACATCTTGATTAATGTTTGGAAATGTTTTGGATCAAGAGAGCTTGAAGCGGGGGATACCTGAGTCAAACTCTTTCATATCTGCCATTATATATTAGCCACACATATAGACCCCATCTGCACTATACATTTAAAGTAATACCATACCACTTTAAACAGTCATGGCTTTTCCTAAAGAATCCTGGAAGCTGTTAAGGATGAACTATCAATTGAACAATTTTCTACACTAAGGGATGCTTCTAGGTGTGACTGGGCCCTTGGCATTGTACTATTGGGTTCACCCCCTTCTGCTTCAGTGGAACAGGCACTAATGGCTTAGAGTACCTCTTTAAGCTTCCCATGATTCTCTGGAGCAATTCTGTGTCAGCGGCACAGCAGGACATTGTAGGAAAATTAAATGGCAATTCCAAGCTGCCTCGAACGGAGAGCCAGTAAAGGCATCACCAGTGGCACCCGAAAGGACTGCTGGGGCCCTGGCAGCTGCCCAAGGGTTCAAAAACTGATGCCAGACCAGACTGCACTTCTGGGGCTTTCACACAACACCAACTCCCCACAAGCAAGTGCCTCCCTTTCACTTTAGTCAAGTGGCTCCATTCATGCATTTGTTTGTGTGTGCAGACACAGCCTCCCCCTCCAATGCATGCGAATGCAGCAACCTAAAACATCAGATCCCGACTGGGTCAGACCAAGGCACCATCTAGTCCAGCATGCTGCATCCCGCAGCCACCAATCACATGTCTCTGGGAAGTCCATAAGAAAAGCAGAAGAGCCCTGCGTTCTGTGCTCACAGTGGTCAATCGGATGTCTACGGGTAGCCCACAGGCAGATCATGGGCGCAATAGTCCTCTCCCACTTGAGATCCCCATTCACTTAATATTCATCCTGGGGGCTCCATTTAGTTACCACAGCTAAGCACCTAAAAAGAACCCTGCAAAGTTACCTTGCCCATTGTAACACATGGGTGTCTTGGTAGTTAACCAATCAGTCAATCAGCCATACCCCTTGGCTCCTCCCCAAGGCCTTTGAACTTAAACAAAATGATTAAAGGACAATCCAGCTGAGTACCAAATCGTCCTGCACTAGCACAGACATTGACTGGATAAAGGTTTGGCTCAGCACCAACAGGTGTACTTGCAGAAGACAGACACACACAGAGAGAACAGCAAGTGATTGGGCTGAGTTCCTGGGTGCAGGAAGATATATTGGTTGCTCCCATGAGTTTTACAGGGACCCACTGATTCAGGTAAGAAGGGAGGATCCAGGCACAGAGTAAAACAGAAGGCAATATTTTTGGCCTGGTTGCTTACCTATCAAATGATGGCATGTATTTGCAAGGTCAAAACAAAACACAGAAACACCAAAAACTCTTACATGAAAGGCCAAAGATGTGGAAGGGGGGGGGAGGAGATGAAAAGGTACTAATAAAAAGATTATTTTTAATTATTTATTTTAAAGCGATACCAGTGAGCCATAATTGCAAGAGAGGAGAAATCAGCAAAGAAGGTCAAGCTGACCTCAACATTCAGAGAGCGCCAGGCTCTTGAAATCCTAAACCGTATAAAGAACCATGACTTCAAGGCACACAAACGTAAAAGGATTAAGGTAAGTGTCCCACCTAAAAGCCTGAGAAAACAAAGATTAGGATTTAAAAAAAAAAAGTGCAGGAACAGAACAGCAGGTTCATAGATACTTGATGAACTGAGGGGGGGCAGGGGGAGAGGGGAGGAGATATATATATATAAACCTTCTACTCAAAAGCCTAGGAAAACAAGCACTACATAATTGGGAGGATGGAGCCCTCTTTTTGCGGGAGGTATATTCACGTGAAATGAAATGAGTGTTAACCAGTGATGAATTGAAAGATTTACAGCACAATCCAAAGCATGCCTCCTCAGAAGCAGCCATTTTTTTTGTTTTATTTCATTTTTAAAAGAGTTTAGAGAAAAGGCAAGTAAGAGGTGATATGACTGAAGTGTCTGAAATGATGCATGGCAAAAGTTTTTCTCCCTCTCTCATAACACTAGATCTCATGGACATCCAATAAAGCCAAGTTAGCCATTCCTGTTAATTTTAGTGGGTCTACTCTGAGTAGAACTTGGATGAATATGATCCAGAACTGTTGGCACCACATGGCCTCCTGCGTGGCCCCTAATCTAGCCTACTGCCATCAGTTGTGGTGGGGCGCAGTCCTATTGCTGGGGTTGAAGCACGATTCAGCTGCCCCTTCAGTTGGCTTCTGAACACGGAGTGAGGCAGAGGGCATCCCCTTTTCCTTCCTGGCGCAGGGAGGGAAGTAGTGAGGCCTTCCCAAGGTCCAGACTGTTTTGCAGTGCAGGGCTGGGACTCCAGAAGCAATGGTCTCATGCCCTCCAATGTTTCATAGATGAAAATAAGGATAATTATTGCCAGCCGAATGCAGCCCCCCAGCTCTAGCCATCATGACACTACCCAGGCCAATCTCCCTCACAGCCACACTCCTTGCCAGCCCTGCTTTGCACCCTCTTTGGGTGTGTTTGCCTGGCTAGAATGCATTCTTGGACTCTGATCATCTTTGCCTGGACAGAGAGTAGGGATGGAAAGATCTGTCGATTTCAGTTCTCTCAGTTTTTCACTTTTCTAATGTTAAATTTAGTTCTCCACATCTCTGCAGCGATTTGTGATTTTTTTCCCCCAAAAAAATCCTCATGAAAATTCTCCACCATTTTAATGCGAATTTCTCCAAATAAACACATTTTTGTAGGCAGTTTTGACAAAGGTACACATTTTTGTAATGTTTCCTCATCATTTCATGCCTTTTTGCATGTTATTTTCACTCATGTATTCATTCTTATGCACACTTTCCCCTAATATATGCATTTTGGTAAATGCTGTTCAGTTGGTGAACTGCATCCCAAAATTCTAATAAATGTGAATTTCGAAGGATGGCTGTGTTCCGGTTCTCACCGTTTTTGGAAATTGAGAATTTGATCAATTCTGCTTGAAATACGAACTGAATCGAAATTCTCACCGATTCCTACTAGAAAAGGATGTGTGTGTGTGCCTAGAAACAAGCCTACTGTGTAAAAGTAAAATTAGCATTTCTTGCTACGCCCACTTTTGCTTCTGGCCCTGCCCACCATTAGCACATGGCCCCTGGAAGGTTGCCTAGAATGGAATGTGGACCTCAGGCTGAAAAACATTCCCCACTCCTGCTATAGAGTTGTATCAATCCAACCATTTCCTACCCTAAGGGGTGGTTCCAGGTGTGAGTGTGCCCTCGGCACTGCGGTGTCATTTTCACTCATTAAAATTAATGAACCTAAGTTAGTCATTTCTATTACCTTCAATGGGTCTACTTTGAGTAGGACTAGCATTGAATGCCACCCATAGATTCTGACCATATCCATCTAAGCCAGGCTTAGAAATGAACTTTGTGGGTTCATAAAGCCCATCTCAAGTGGGAAATAAGAACATACAGAGGGCCCTGATGGATCACACCAAAGGCTCATCCAGTCCAGCATTCCGTTTCTGCATAGTGGCCAACTAGATGCCTCTAGGATGCCCCCAAGAAGATCATGAGCACTCTCCCACTTTATGAGCCCCAGCATTTGGCTTTCAGAGCTATACTGCCTCTGATCCTGAGGGCAGCATATAGATAGGATGACTAGTGGACTTTTCTAATCTTCTTTTAAAGCCACCTAAATTGGTGGCCATCACCCTGATCTTCCAGAGTTCTTAATCCCATTGGAAGTCACCTCAAGTAGAAAAGTCCCACTGCTGAAGTGGTTCACATTAGAAGACAGGGAAGCTGGCCTCTGACAACAAAAGTGCTGGAGCTTAAGGCCCAGCCTTGCAGCCCTTTTCTGCTTCTGTTGTCCTTTCTGTAATGCCTGAAGAGGGCTGGATTAAACAGAAAAGTGGAAGACCTTGGAATGGTCACCGATACTCCTTTGTTTTATTCCTGCCTCTTGTATGCCTCTGCACTGGTCTCTTGTTTGAACTCCTGATACAGATCATCAAACAACAATCACTCAGAGTTCCTTCACTGTGCTCTGTTTATTTTGATTTGCATCCACTTTGGATCCTTAATTATGCTTTGTTTAGATGGGTCCCTCTTGCAAAATTATCACCATTGCACAAAATTCCTTTCCTTATTTATGAAAGCTTTTAAAAAAAATCCTCTTCGCCATCACAGTGCAGTCTGAGAAGCCACCTTTACTTGTTGCGTTCAATTAAGCAGCCACAGAAAGCCAGCCTGAGTGTTTTCACATTTCATAGGCTGCAATTATGCTTTAACTGTTAAGAATATGCTGTCCCCTAGGAGCTAATTATAGAAAAGCTCTCATCACACACACAGGAAACACACAAACAAATCCTTCAAGCACAAAGTAAATGTTCAACATTAAAGGGATGCATTTGGGAAGTCACACCAATCAGTTTGGTTCAGCTAATTACTAATCTGATTTCTGGACTGGTTGCATTAGATAATTATGACACCAACACCAACTGCCCCCTCCCATCCATGTTTTGAAAGGCAGAAGTTTTGACTGATTGTAATAAAGATCTAGCAAACATTTTTTTAAAAAAAAAAAACATAAATCAGAGCAAAGGACAAAATATACATCAAAACAGGATGAGAATGATGGATTTGCTCATTTCCAGAGCTGACACAGCTCTGCTTATGCAGTACCTTACTTCCATTGAACTCCTTAGGGGACATTTTTGGGGTTCACTAAGCTTTGGATCTTAGTTCTTCTTCATTTTCCACCAGAATCCACAGAGGGTTTGGCAGTGCCTAAATTTGGCAGTTGGACTGTGCACCGAACGCGTCAGAGTCCTGAGCCAATTTGGACCTATTCAGAGGGATCCGGGCCCAGCTGAATTGGGTTGAGATTAGGGACAGGTGAGAAATTCAAATCAATTTGCATTTCAAGCCAAATCTATCAAATCCGCACTTTCTGAATCAACATGAGAACTGAAACACAGCCATCTTTCAAAATTTGCACTTATTCGAATTTTGCAATACAGTTTCCCTGGGGAGAGTCCCGAGGATCAGATAGAGAAGCTGGAGGACTACATTTACTCCACCAACGCTATCACCAACAGTTGAATCAAAGGAACATACTTCTAAGCCAATATATTTAGCAATGGGGGGGGGGAGACGTGAACTGAGTTAGGGCTTTTTATTTTTACAAAAAAAATCAAAAGACTACACCCATTGATAACTTGTCAGAGTTGGTGGTTCAAAAAAAATGCAGTGACTATTATATGAGTGAAAGATGGATGCTTGCAGGATGTGAACTGAGCCTGCATTTATATTTCACTTTAATGCTCTGGCTGTTTAATCAAAATATGAATAAAAGCTCTGAAAAAGACCAACATACTCAAATATCATAGTTCTGGAAATTTAGCTATAGCTTCCTATTGTCAACCAATTACTGGTCATTTATTTTTTTTTTTGCCTTGTGACTGAATAACTAACTGTTAGCAAATAATAAAAAGCCAATTACAGCAAAGCTTTGTTCATATTACCCTCTTCATTTTATTCAGGCAATAATTATTGTCAGTGCTGGAGGCTTACTGTACCATGTAAAAGGCACCAGGGAAGAAAATGGAAGGGGCTGCTGCATGGAAAATTGCCAATGTCACAGCTACCTTCATCATCACCACTGGACTTCTGAATTTTAAAAAAAAAATAAAACCAGGAGCCAACAAAGAGCAAAGAGTCACAGAAAATGCACCATGTGTGTTTTGTAAATGCTTTACCAGCAAGCTGTTGGTGAACAGCTGGAGGTGTCATTGCAAGGGGCAGGGAGAGGACCATTGCATATTTTGCTCTTTTTTGTTTTATACAAACTATTATGATTGATGCTGAAGGAAAGCACTTTTTACCATGCTAGTTTTGGAAACAGGAAAAGTATCTTCTTCTTACTCACTGTGCTGCAGCTCAAATTTGTGTTAAGAGTTGTAGCACGTACTATAAGGAAACAGATGGTTAATGCATTTTAACTTTAGTATACCAGATTTTATTTTCTTAAGTTTGTTTATGCATAAGTTATATAACTTAACTTGTTTATGTTTATATGTAATTCTTCTGCCTTTCTATATTTAAATATTTGTACATGTATAGCTGGTCAATGACCGCAAACAATAAAGATGAGATGAGAAATTTGTGTTGTCAGGCTTGGAATAGGGATGGGAGAGAAATTTGATTCAGCTGACATTTAAGTGCAGGCATTGATCCTGCACTGTGCTGCTTCGCAAGTGTCTTTCCTGCAGGAAATCTGCTTGCAAAGAACACCTACACCACATGAGTTTGATGCCTCCTCTCAACAGCTGTAGGTCTCAGTCTTTTTGCAAGTTTCCCCATCTCATGGCTGCCTCTCCTTTCTGCCTGATTCCCCTTCCCCTGACAGCCATGGATTGCTCTGGGCTATCCAACCCGACCCACAGCAGTCTATGCCTATCTCATTCAACCTATTTGGCCGAGGCTCAGCCAAATCAGATGCACAGCCCTAGCAATAAATAACTGGGAAAGAGTCGATCACTTTAGTCTTTCCCAGTAGAGAAGGAGCCTCAGCATCTTTGATCACTTTGGTTGTCATTTTCTTCATCTTTTTGAGCTCAGTGACATCATTGTTTTTTCAACTGGAGTGACCAGCACTGTACACAGTATTCCAAATGTGGTGATTAGATAGATAGATAGACAGACAGGTAGGTAAGTAGGTGGATAGGTGGATAGGTGGATAGGTGGATAGGTGGATAGGTAATGGAGATGAGGAGCAGAGGAAGGAGAAGTAAAAACATACACATAGTTATGACTTTTAAACAGACTTCCCCAACCTGGTGCCCTCCAAATGTTTTGGACTGAAACTTCCTCATTCCTAGCAAGTGTGGTCGATAACCAGAGGTAATGGGAATTGTAGTCCAAAACATCTGGAGATCAACAGGTTGGAGAAGGCTGCATTAGAACATGAGAGGAGTTTTCTTAGGCAGATCTGGAGGAGGAGAGGGAAGTGACAGTGTGGTGGCAAGCCAGCATTTGTCACAATGCAAGGATGTGGAATTTGTGGCCCTCCGGGTGTTGCTGGACTCCAGCTCCCATCATCCCCAGGCAACATGGCCTGTGATCAGGGATAATATAAACTGTAGTCCAGGAACATCTGGAGGGCCACAGGTTCCCCGTCTCTGTTGTAACGCTTAATTCAGCCCTCATCCTTTGGAAAGCACAGCTACAGAGCCACACCCACACCCTCTGCCAGATATTTAAATAAGCATCTGGAAAGCAGGAGCATTAAACAAGAGGAAAGAAAAGAACATTGATGGCAAACAGACAGTACAAAGGGAATTGTGCTGTGTGACACATTCTTCACTGGGAATATTTCTGGGGCTTTGTGGTAAGTGGTTATTTTACAGTTGTATGTGTCAACAAAAGAAAACTCTTCAGCTCCGGGCAGAACTCATTACACATTAAATCCTTACCAAATGTAAGTCTAGTCTGATGGGTTGTTTCATAAAGTCCTGACTAATATCATAAACTTGGGGGATTAATGAAATAATAATGACCAGAGCCTCGGACATGCATTCCTCCTGAGCTAACTGTTGAGTGCTAAAGTCTAATCACTTCTGGATGCCAACAGAGCAAAATACTTTGTAAGCATCCCACAAACAAATGGCAGATATCAAAATGGCCTCAACTGCTAACCTCATTGGACTGTATTCAACTAAGCCTTACTTGCAGCAAACCCATTGAAATTAATGGATATATGTTAGTCATGCCTATTCACTTCCATGGGACTACTCTTAGTAGGAGTACACAGTAACCCTACTGTTAAATACCACCTATTGGGTTTTTTAAATAATGAGGGTTTCCTTCAGGTTCCTGTACAGAATCTTGCCAGCGCTGAAAGACCTTTTACAGGCAGTTCAAAATCCTGCCCACATTGCATTTGCAAAAAACCCTGATACCATTTTACTTTCATCAAATTCCATACGTTAAAAAGTAACTTGATTTATTGAAAAATGCAGTGTGATGTCAGGAAGAATTAATGTTTCCCATAGGCATACTAATAAGCTCCATGACATAACAGCTCGCTATCATACACCAGTGGGACCAGAAAATTATTCCAAAGATAACATAATACAACACTCAAAGCAGCAGGAAACTTCCAGCGTTCTTTTAGATGTTTTACAGTGTTACTAATCTTTGAATTGCTTGGAAAAACAGAAAGGAAACAGAATCGTTTCAGGCTGGAAGGGCGAGTTGTTAGAAGATGATTCCATTCCAAGTTCCAAATCAGTTCAGATGATTACTGTCAATGAAAAGGCAAAAGAGGAGCAAAGCATCGAAAGCAAACGTATGTAGTATCATGTGGGCCTGTCCAATGATTAGAACTTTTGGAGAATCTGCATTAATAAGACTGAGAAATATTTAGAGAGGTAGCCTCCCTAGTGCTGGTGGCCAATGCTCATTGGGACTGATAGGGTGGAAGGCAGAGAGCTCAACAGAAGGTGCAGGTACAGCCAATGACAGGCAGAGCCAATGAATTCTAGTTTTGTCCTTATAGTCCTCCCTGGTGGACAATCTTCAAGGGCAATCCTGAGGCTTAGGCTGCAATCCAATTCACATTTCCCTGGGAGTAAATCCCATTAAATTCAATGAAGCTTACTTCTGAGTAGACATGTACTGGATTGCAGCCTATGCCCCCTCCCTCTATTAAAGCAGTATTATACCACTTTAAACGCTCATAGCTTCCACCAAAGAATCCTGGGAACTGCAATTAGAGAAGGGTGCTGAGAGTTGTTATGACATCCCTATTTCCCTCACAGAGCTACCATGCCCAGAATGGTTGTTTGACAATCAATCCCTCTTCCCAGGGAACTCTGGCAATTGTAGCTCGATGAGAGGAACAGGGGTCTCACAACAATTCTCAGCACCCTTAACAAATGACAGCTCGCACGATTTTTTGGGGAAAGCCATGACTGTTTAAAGTTGTGTAATACTGCTTTAAATGTATAAAGGCCTAAGCAGGAAGAAGTGGATAGGCAGTGCCAGCCCCTGGACTGGATGTAAATATGAAGGTAGGCAGGTGGGGGTAGCTGAGGGCAGACTGAAGTTGATTGGTCAGTGCCCTGTTTGCCCACTGCTCCCTAGACACCCTGTGAGAATGTTGTCTGGAAAACACAAGGGTATTTTACCAAATGAAGACACTGAGCTGACAATCCACTTGGTAACTGCAACTGGAATGGTAATATGTCAACAGTGGCAGAATATTACCCCAGCCCCTATAGATTTTTGGCTAATTGTGATTTGAGACATGGCCTGTATGAAGAAATTGACGAACCTGGACAGAGGGTAGACTCAGGGTCACCAGCCTTTCAGGGCCCTTGGGCACATTTGCAGACTAGAGAAACTGTCATGGGCACCATATACATACTGCAACGTGTTATACTGGCTATAACAGAATGCATCTTGCAAGTCTATGTTTGGTGGGGGACGGAATCCTGTGGTTGCCAGGGAAGGTTTATGTTGGTACATGTGCACCCACAAGTCACACATTGGTAACTCCTGGGGTAGACAAGAAAAAAATAAAATTCATTAAGTGGTATCCAATGCTAGTCTTACTCAGAGTAGATCCATTGAAGTTAATAAACATTACTAACTTAGAGTCGTTAATTTCACTGGATCTACTCTGAGTAGGGATGGAAAGAACTATCCATTTCAGTTCTCTCGATTTCTAATTTTCCCAATCTTAAATTCAGTTCTCCACATTTCTACAGCAATTTGTGATATTTTTTTTAAAAAAATGTCATGAAAATTCCTTAGCATCTTAGTGTGAATTTCACAGACTAAACACATTTTATGCACAAATAATGTACAATTTTTCAAGCAATTTCTTCTAATACAGTGCATTTTTATATGTTATTTTCATGAATATATTCAAAAAAAATTGCACACTTTTCCCTAACATATGCATTTTGGTAAACATTGCTTGGTTGGTGAACTGCATCACAAAATTCAGGTGCATGCCAATTTTGAAGGATGTCTGTGTTTTGGTTCTCAAGTTGTTTTAGAAAGTGTGAATTTGATAAATTCAGCTTTAAATGAGAACCAAATCAACATTTTCCCCATCCCTAACTCTGAGCAGGACTTATTAAATTTGAATCCTACTCAGAGTAGACCCATTGAAATGACTGGACCACTAGCTACAAACCAGAGTTTGTTACCCATCTATGCACTAGGATGACTAAAACCAGGTATCTGTCAAAAGGTGGTTGATGTTACCATACATATCCTGTGGTGGAATACTTTAGTTCTTATCATATCATATCGAGTTCTTTGTCTGCTGCACTGGCCTCCTTAGGTATATATGGGTTTCCTCTTGGAATGCGGCAGAAGGCTTCCCTCCATTTGCTACACTTTTAAGTGCCTGTCCAATGAAGCTGAAGATCAATAGGTTTAACCTCACAACACACATGTCTCACTCTCAACATTCATGACTCACTTGCTGAAATGGCCAACATTTCAAATGTAAGGATTCCTACATTTATTTTTTCATTGGCCACCTTTCTCTTGAACTTGGCCAAGAACCATCTGCTGCTAGAATCCCCTGCTTTCCTTGCTTCTCTTCCTCCTCCTTCTATGAAAAGGATAATTTATCCTTCAGCTGCTGCTCCCAACTACACCGTCTGCAGGGTGTTAAACCGATGCTCGAAAAGAATATTCCATACATAAAATGTTAACCTTTGATCCAGACACTTCATTGTAAGTAAGTGAGCCTGTTCGCTGTAGCTCTTTGATCAGCAAAATTGGAAACATTTGCAGAAACACAGCTTGCACACACACACCGGTGAGATGCTCTGGAATCAGGAATGTTCCTGTGGATCAAAAGGGGTGCATTTGCACCGGAAGCCAATATGGATCACAAATGGCAGAGCAATCTGAAGTAATCTAGGGTTATGCTTTTCCTTGGAAGCACAGCGTGTGCTCTTATTTTCATTTTATTTTGAAGAATTTATACACCACTTAATCAGCAAGTGCCTAAATGGCTTACATAGAACAACTTAAAATCATTATCAATATGCAAATAATATCAGCAAAATTAATTAATAAGATGTGCATAACTTGTTTACATTTTGGCAGGTATCTAAAGCACGCCGGATGCTGTCTATTAGAGCAAATGGGATGCTGCCCCAACAATCTCAGTCTGCCCTCAGCCAGCCCTAACCTTCCTGCATTCTTACTTACAACCAGTCCAGCGACTGTGACTGCCCTCATCTTCCACCTCCTTATTCTCAAGTTGTAGAACTTGGAATGGAAAAGGATGGGGACAAAGGAGCAGCAGAATTTGTTGCCTCTGCCTGTCATTGACTCTGGTTCCACCTACTGTTGGGCTTCTTCCCTTCTGCCCCACCGGTCCCAATGGGATAAACAGCACAATGAGGGGGCAGGCCGAATGTTAATAATGCAAGGAGTTCCAGAGCGCAGATGCTGCCACACTAAAAGCTTGACCCCTTGCAGGTGTTGAGCAAACATCATATGGTACTTCCAAGAGTTCAAGTTCTACGGACTAACGTGGAAGCTTGAAGTATACTCCTGCTTGGAAGTATGGGATACGCTCCAGATTCACAGAATGCATGAAAGGTTATTTACTTATTTGTTTCCATTAGTCATGGACAGGGATTTGGGAGAAATTCCATTCAGTTCACATTTAAAGGTGAAACTTCCTTGCTTGGTCTTTCTGAAACATTGTGAAACAAGCTGAAACACAGGCATCCTTTGAAATTCACACTTCTCTGAATTTTGCAATGCAGTTCTCCAGACAAGTCATGTGTACAAAAATGCATACGCTAGAATAAAATGTGCATATAAACACACATGTTAGTGAAAATAGCATATAAAATGTATTATATTAGTGGAACATGCTTTGCAAACATGGGAGAAATTTGCACTAATATGCTGGTGAATTTTCATGGGGAAGTTTTTTTAAAAAACATTGCAATCTGATGTTGAAATGTGGAGAACTAAACTTAAGAGTGGAAAAAAATAAGAAATCAAAATGGACAGATTTGCCCATCCCTTGTCATGGGTCACTGTTTAGTGAAAATGTTATCTGGATGGCTCACAGCATAAATATATCAAATACAATACAATAAGGTTGAACACAGCATTAAAAATAGCATCAAAAACAAATTAAAGAACATGGACAGCACAGAATTTTAAAAATCAACAATGCTAAAACAGTAAAATCTGCAACATGATTTTAAAGGCCTGGGGGGGTAGGTCTTTGTCTAGTGTCAGAAGTAGACCCCATCTGTACTATACACTTAAAGCAGCATCATGCCGCTTTAAATGGTTATGGCTTCCCTCAAATAATTCTGGGAACTGTAGTTTGTTAAGGGTGCCAAAAGTTGATAGGAGAGCCCTGTTGCCCTCAGAGAGCTGTATTTCTCAGAGTGATTTAACAATCAATCCCTCTTCCCAGGGAGTTCTGGGAATTCTTTGAGGGAGTGCATGGCTGTTTAAAGTGGTATGATACTACTTTAACTGTATAGAACAGATGATGCCTAGGTGCCAGGTGAATCTCTCTGGGTATTTCACAGTCAGGATGCTAAGAGTGAAAGGGACCTTTTACTCATGGCCTCTTGCTGAATCTCATTTGGTGAGGGCACTCAAAGAATCTCCTTCAGTGAAGAAAGTGGAAAGAGGTGATCCTTCAAGTGCTCTGACCTCCCCCCATGAAAAACTGGGCATTGCTAACAACAGATCAAAAGGCTATTCCCCAAATTATGACATAGTAGATTCATGTGGAAAGTCCATGAATTGTTATTTCACAGCTGCACACATTTGGGATCATGGAATTGCACAGTTTCATTTTATTTAGTTAGTTACATATTTATAAATGGCACTTTCATATAAAATATCACAATCTACCCCCCCATAAAACTACTTTAAATGTCATTAGTAAAGGCATTAAAAGGCATTAGTAAGACTCCTACTGAACCTCTATTGGCAAGGAGTTCTACAAGGCAGGGTCTGCCACACTAAAAGCTCAGCCCCTGGTAAAGGCCAGCCAAACTTCAAGGGCAGGTGTGACCACCAAAAGTGCCCCATCAGAAGACCACAGTTTTCTGAGATATTTGGATGCATTTGGCTATATTAATAAGCATAAAGCACGATTTATATAATAACCACAGTGTCCTGTTGGTTTCAATGGAATGTTTAAAAATGCTTCTCCTTTTCTGATTTACACCTGTAGTGTAAATCAAATCGTTATTTTGGTCATGAAACAACATCCCATAAGTCCATAGGTACTGAAGTTGTTTAAGGCTTTGTGAATTAACACAAGAACCTTGAACCTGGACTGGTAGCAAACTGCCAACCTAGACTCCTACTGGGAGAAAGGGCAGGATATAAATCTAATCAATAAATAATAATAATAAATAAACTAGTGCAGCTCTCTCATGTTGCCAGTAGACTGCTCCTGTGAGCAATCCAGTTCCTGCATTCTGCATTAGCTGTATCTTCCAGACCAGATACATGAGGAGTAGTCAAGTCTTGAGGTTACCAGTGCATGGACCACTGTGGTCAGGCATCCTGGTCCAGGAATGGTCACAGCTGGCATACCAGCCATAGCTCTTAGAAGGCATTCCTGGTCACAGAGGTCACTTGGGCCTCTAATGACAAAGATGGATCAAGGAGAACCCCAAGCTGTAAACACGCTCCTTCAAAAAGAGTGCAACCCCATCCAGAACAGGCAGTTGACCTAACTCCCAGACATGGGAACTAACCACCCACAAGGCCTACATTTCTCTAGGATTCAAGGTCAGCTGGTTGGCCTCCATCCAGTCCAGCACTGCAGGCAGGCACTGGTCCAGGACTTGCATAGCCTCTTCTGACTCAGATGTAATGGAGAAATAGAGCTGGGTATCATCGGTATACTGCTGGCACTTCACTTCAAAATTCCTAATGACCTCTCCTGATGGTGTGGATGGCTTCTATCCTTGCACACAACACACACACACACAGAGTGAGAGAAGAACACCTGGTGAGGGCTTTGTAATCTTTTGCCAAGTCACCATCTTTAAAAAAGGAAGAGTGGATTATTATTTTTTAGCACAAGAGAGAGAAAGAGAGAGTCTAATCAGGATGGGCCAGATGCCATCATAACTGGCCAGTCAGCCATGGAGGAAACGGTGCAGCATTATTAGAACTGAGGATCAGATAAGGAAGAAGATGAAGCAAATCAGTGGATAAAATATAAACACATGCTGTGCCTCTTAGTATGTACAGAACACACAAACAGAATGATTTATTGACAGTTAATACGTGGCTTACCTACAGAACAGGGTAAAGAACTATTGTGCAGGTTTTGTGGGGAAGTACGAGGAAGTATATGTCAGGGGTGGTTCTATGAACATATGAAACTGAGTTGACAGAAAACTGGCCCGGCTTACTCCACCTGGAACAGTTTTCCAAAATATCAGACAATGCTCTTTCCTTGCCCTGCTACCAGTAGTGGTTGGTGGGATATAGTGGTGGCATTTACCTGACCTCCCATCATCTATGTCACTGCAGTTTACTGGAAGGTAGAGGAGAAAGGCAATGAGGCAGCAAGGTCAGTGCAATGCAAATGCACTAGCAGAACCAATCCACCAGTCTTGCTGGTCTATGCACCATATCAGGCTTGCCATGTCTTGCAGCCTTATTCTGCTCCAAGAATCTCCCCTCTTAAAGCTGTCCAAGTTGGTGGCCATTACTACTTCTTGCGGGAGCAAATTCCAGAGTTTAACTATGTGCTGTGTGAAGGAGCACTTTTCCACTAAGGCTCAGCGACACTGGGAGGTTAGGTAAGTGTCGCTGTGCTTTCAAATAGAGGACTCCAAACAATTATTGATAATGTAGGAGGCATGATTGTCCTACTGCTACCAGAAACCTTTTTTAAAAAAAACAGAGATCCCAGAGATCTTCTGGGAACTTCTGCCCTCTTCTCACACTCAGCATGGCTTGCCTCTCTAAGCCATGCTAGTACTGATCTACACAGTCTACATAATGATCATGCTAATCCCACTCTCACCTACAAGAAGACTGAGAGAACTACAGAGTCAGCAGCACACATGATACCCCATGCAAAAATGTATATTTCTTTTCTGGTTAAAAAGGGGAAGATGGGGAACCTGTGGACCAGGCATGAAGAACCTTTGGCCTTCCAGATGTTGCTAAACTACAGCTCCCATCATCCCTGGCCATTGGCCATGCTTGCTGGGGCTAGTGGGAGTTGTAGTTGGAGAACCAAAGGTTCCCCACACATGCTGTGGTCCTTCAGATGTTGTTGGACTTTTGGCTGAGGGTGATGAGAGTTGGAGTCCAACACCTGGAGAGTTGGAACCCAACACCTATAACCAGGAATTATATTCCTGTAGTATGGGGGTTAAGAGCAGGACAACAAATGTGGACTTTGTGAACCTTTAAGGTTGCTAAGAGACTTCTGTTTTGAGCCTGTGGGCATTTATCCTTCCAGGCTCAACATAGAAGTCTCTTAGCAACCCTAAGGGTTCACAAAGTCCACTTTTGTTGTCCTGCTCTTATACTACAGGAATATAATTTAAAAGTATATGAACATCTGCAAATATCAAGGATTTTGCCAGTACAAAATTAATATGGATGGCAACTTCAGACCAGTAAGAATATATCACTGGTCTTTTTCTTAGTTAACTCACTTGAACGTTTCGGGAGGTGGGATTTCATTATTATGTATAATTTGTTGTCATTAATGTCTTTATTGCATCTATATCCCACCTCCAAGGAGCTCAAGATGGCATACATGGTTCTCTACTTCTTCATTTTATCCTCACAACAACTCTGTGAAGTAGGATAGGCTGAGAGACAGTGAATGGCCCAAGTTCACCCATTAAAACTTCATGGCTGAGTGAGGATTTGAACCCTGGTCTCCCAGGTCGCAGTCCGACACTCTAAGCATTCTACCACACTGGGTCTCCAAGGATATAAATATTTTAGACATAAGTAATACATAAAATAAAAAATATGTAACACTCAGCAGAATGAAATGGTAGACTGAGGTGATAGAACTCTAGATTATTCCACTTCAGAGTATTGGGAGAAGATAAAATTACCACATCAAGGAAAACGTACAATTCACTTCCCCTATAGGGAGGTTTCTTATATACATGGAAGGGCATTCAAAAAATGTCATTCTCACCTGCAGGGTGAAGAGCTGCAATCCAGAATTCTACCACCTCGGTCTACCACCGCATTCTGGAAAACGGGTAGAACATTTTTCAAAGACCAGAGGAGGCAGCTGAATAGCTTGTTTTCCCTTTACATAACCTGGAATATAAACCTAACTAAAATATGCAAAATAAGAACAAGCATGCAACACAAGATGTGAAAAAAATGTGCAAAATCTATCTGGATTATTTGCATATATATTCTTGAAAAAAATCGTTAAATGTTGCAAGTATCTGTTGTATGCTGCTTTCGAGATTCCTTTATATTGTATCTGATTTTTATAAGCTATATTGTATATCAATTTTCTCTTCTTTTTTGTATTGATTTGCATTTTTTTTTATATGGTTTGTCACTCTTTTGGTTTGGTGCTGAACCTTGACTTTGTACAATGCTTTGAAATTATGTCCTATTATATTTGATTTTTATTGTTCATACATCTCCTTGAGATTCTCTGAATACAAATAAATAAAATAAATATGAGAAAGGGCCCTGGCTCAGTGGTAGGACACATACTCTGCATGCAAACAGTTCAGGTGCAATCCCCAATACCTTCAGGTAGGGCTTGTAGAGGCCCCAGTCTGAAATTTCAGGGAGCTGCTGCCAGCCAGTGCAGGCAGTCCTGAGCTAGATGGACCTGTGCCCTGACTCGGCATGGAGCTGCTGCCTATCTTCCCATATATTCCCGTTGTGACACAAGACGCCAAGAGAAGACCTTCCTGATCTTTCAAGGTTCATATTCCAAACGGAAAGGAAGAGAAAAATCTCCATGGATCCCAAGGGTCATGGGTGTGTTTGGAACTTGTGACTTAGCCCAGTTTCAAAGCATTTTGCACAAACAACAGGAGACTTGAGACAGAAGGAAAAATAATGAAACCTCAAAAAAAATGGGGGGAGGGAAGCAGGCTGGTTATTTATTTTAGAAATCTAACAGAAAGTAAAGGCCCCCTACATAAAAGCCCCCTGTTCTTCAGGCTGTTTATTCAAACAAGACTTGCAAAGCAAAAAAATAAGCACACAAAAGAGCCCATACATTTGGAGGGCCCCCGAGGGGGTCCTGCAAGGAGCAGCCGCCTTCGTAGGAAGCTGCTTCCTTTGTAGTCACTTCTGAAAACTCGGCACAGCGATCCCCTCTCTTTCCACTTGAGCTCCTGAGGCGAGGCCTTTGGGTCAGAGATTCCTACCGGCTCAAGCAGATGCTACCTGGCTTTAATGAAGGGGACCGGCACAGGAGTTCATTGTGACTGTAAGAGACACCTTGAAGGCCCGGTGTCCCTAAGGCGGGTGGGGGGCCTGGGCTCAGAAGGGCAGCTGGCTTTTCCAAGCAAGCTGTCTTGCCACCGTCCCTCAATGGAGCATGTCAGCTCCAGTGGCACAAGAGAGCAGCTCACAGAGTTCCATTCTGAAAACCTGATGAATTCGTCACTTGTGGAACCATCTTTTGAACAGATGACGCTGCCTTATACCACAGGAAGATCAGATGTTGTCTTTTACGACGTCAGACCAGGGGTCCATCTAGCTCAGTGCTGCCCATGCTGACTGGCGGTGGGGCCCCAGGATTTCAGGCAGGGCCAAGGGTGTAGTTATCCAGGGTCTCAGGGGGTCTTAAACCCCTTACTGTTTGGGGAGCCAGGTCCCACCAGGGTCCCTATGTTTCCAGTTTCTTATGAACATGAAAGAGGAGAGTGTTAGCCACTGAGAAGAGTCTTCTTACTTGCTTCCTTGTCCTTTCCTGCTGATTGGAGCCAATCAGAGTGTAAGGAGTTGAGTCAGCCACTAAGAAGACTCTTCAGTGAGAAAGGGCCGCCAAATGGTGACTGACAGAGAAGCAGAAATCAGTATTCAAGCCTGGCCAGATTATATCACCTTGGAAGGGGGTGTGGCTGTGGCTATTATGAAGGGACCCTGCACTTCTGAATTTGCCACTGCGCTACTGGGCAGGGGTCTCTCCCAGTTCTACCTGGAGATGCCAGGGATTGGACCTGCAGAGCAGATGCTTTACCACTGAGCCACAGCCCTTCCCCAGAAACTCATGAAAGAAACTGTTGACCACTGAATCAGGCCATTGGACCATCTAGACCAGCCTTTCCCAACTAGTGGGCCACCAGATGTTTTCCCAGCAAGGTCCCTATGTCTCCAGCATCCTATGAGCTAATCATCATGAAAGGGGAGTGTGTTAGCCATTGAGAAGAGTCCCACTGAGTGTCGATCGCAAGCAAGCTTTTATTAATTCCTATTTCAAAAAACCGAGACAAGTTGTGGAGAGTGAGAATTTTGCAATTGAAGAAGAGACAGTGAATCCTGATGACAGCATCCAATCTACCTCATCAGGCAGTTTGGAAGCAGCAGGGGATAAACGTATAGACAATGAATCCAGTAATTCCGGCAATATCTCTGACAATGAGAAAGGACAGCCAATTGGTGACAGCAATAGAGAAGCATAAAGCAGTAGTCAAGCCTGGCCGGATTATTCTACAATCCTAGAAGATTGTATAATCTTAGAAGGGGGTGTGGCTGTGACTATCATGAAGGGACCCTGCACTTCTGCATTTGCCATTACACTACTGGTTGGCCCCTGAAGCCCAGATCTGGGTTGGATTGGCCCCAGATAGGCCCAGGTCAGGCCACTCCAAAGTTTTGGATCAGGTCCCAGGCTGGATTGCCCGGTTCAGGATGAGCATGCACAGTCCTACCAAGATCATAAGAAATGTACTGGTTTATGAGGCCAGAGGGGTATCTGCAAGTTAAAAGGATGTGACAGACCGCTGCCTGGGACCTTGGGGAGCCCCTGCCAGCCAGAGTAGACACTACTGGCTATGTCAGGCAGCTTCCTGTTCTGAGGCAGAAAGAATGTTAGCAGCTCAAGGTCACTGTCACGAATCCGGTCCCTTCACCAGGGATTATCCCTCCTGACACCCCACACTTGTTTTGGGAAATTCCCACCCAGGGGACGCCTGCCTCAGCCTGGGTCAGATGTGTTCCCTGCACCAGAGGCTTCAGCCCTTCCACCTTTGGTCCCACCCAGAAGGTGACCACTGGTGTGCCCTGATGCACAATAGGATGTAGACACAGGAATTGAATAGGACCCTGATATGGTAGCACATGTCACCAAGCAATCACACAGAAATTCAAATGAACCAAATAACTTTATTAAAATGAAATAAAAATGAAAGGGACTGTCTTCAAGTCGATTCCAACTTATGGTGTCCATATGAATAGGATTTTCATGGTAAGTGGTATTTAGAGGTGGTTTACCATTGCCTTCCTCTGAGGCTCAGAGGCAGTGACTGGCCCAAGGTCCCCCAGTGAGCTTCATGGCTGTGTGGGGATTTGAACCCTGGTCTCCCAGGTCATAGTCCAACACCTTAACCACTAAGATGTTAAATAGTATATGGATGTATAGTCCCTTTCTCCTCTACCTGTCCTACTTCCCTCTAGCTAATATGCACCCAGCTCACTCCCACAACACAACCTCCCTCCTTCCACTCTAAATCCCAACAAAAAAAACCCTCCCAACTGTCTGTTATTCAAACCTCTCTTAGATCTCTCCCTTGCCCCCCACCTGGCAGTCTCACATCACTCATATTCCCAGGCATTCCATTAACTCCTTCAAACCTGTAACACATTTAGTAACAGATCCCAGCAAGTGGTTTTGTTAGAGTCACCCTAGGTGAGTTTCAAGGCTGAGTGAGAATTCAAACCCAGATTTCCCTGGTGTAAGTCTGATCCCCTGTTGCCTAAACACCAGCCTGGAAGTCATGTGAATCGATTCTAACTGTGCCACAATCAGTTCTGCAAAAGCAGGTGTCTTGGATCTCCAAGTCTCCCTCCACCATGTCAGACATGTACTGACATAGGAACATGTCACACAAGATGATAGGAGTTCTTGCAAAATGCTCTTTCTCTCTCTCTCTCTCCTCCCCCCCCATCATTGATTTTCTGTACAATATTGGGGTTGGAAAGCTTTCAGGATTAAGACCACTATCTATTCATAAATATTTTTTATAGCAACATGACAGCCCTGGGCAAACCCCTGCTTCTTCCTTCTTAGAAGGTCAAGTGTTTTTGCAGTCCGGAGAGGAAACAATTATTTTAATAAAAAAATAGATTTATGTTCAGAAGAACAAAACCTCATTAGACAGCTTCTCTGCACATGGCCTCTCATAACCAGGCAATTATTCTGCTATGATCTAGGCTAAAACCCATGGAGATTAGCTCAAGTCGCCCAACAGACAGTCTGTATGGTTGAAGAGACTCTTGTTCCCCCTTACAAATTCCCCCATTTCTCCCTGATGCTGTCAAAGCCCTTAGCTTTTGTAAACCACTTAGAGGTGTGTGTTTTTTATAATCAAGCGGTATGTAAACTTTGTTAAATAAATAAAATAAATAGGAGCTACAGAACAGCACACCATACCCGTTCATACTTCTCAGAGTTATCCTCAGCCATGAACTATGTACATTTCTGGAGATGGTCTTGAAACGCTTGTTTTCCAAATAATATAAAGCAGTATAGAAATGACATATATACATACATACATAAATGTTATCCTCGGAAAAGAACAGGCTCGAATAATTTCATCAGCCCTGCCTCTTCACACTGTGATTGGTCACTGCCCTTTCCTGTCCGGCATGTCGAACTTCCTCTTCCTGTTAAGGAACTTCATCTGTGCAAGAAAACCCCTCTCATCAATGAAGCTCACATAGGGAGAGCATCCACCCTACTTTGCCTAGAGTAGAGTCCTTTGTTTGAAGGAGTCCTCTGTGTAAAGGACAGTCAAGGCAAGTTTAAAGATAAGAACAGTTAGCAGCCAGAGAGAGTGGTCCACACAAGTCACCTGGTCACAATCTTCCCTACTGTGGCGATGTGAGATGTAATTGGATTTCTATTGGAATGATAGTAATTTATTTCTAAACATCCACTTATACATATAAACACACTTTCTCTGTGGTGCTGCAACTGTGGAACACCTTCCCCCTGGAAGCATGACTGCTGCTGACATTTACAGCGTTTTGGTGCCAGGCAAAGACCTATTTATTTGCTTTGGCATTTATAGGATGTTAACCACATTTATACATATATATGTATATATGCATAGGATGTTATGTTGTTGTTGGCTTTTTTCAGACAAGTGAACTCAAAGTGAGGCACAAGCAAACAAGTGTAAAAACATGGATAAAACAAACTGAAACATACATGTAAAAAGAACAGTTCCAACTCAACCTCATCCCACTAGAAGATAAGCAGAAATTAAGGTCCTAAGGCAGCCTTTCCCAACTAGTGGGCCACCAGATGTTGTTGGACCACAACTCTCATCAGCCTCAGCCAGCATTCCCAATGGTCAGGAAAGATGGGAATTGTGGTCCAACAACATCTGGTGGCCCACTAGTTGGGAAAGGCTGTCCTAAGGCCTAGATGAATTCCCTTCCCAGGGAGGCATGTCTGGCACCTAAAAAGAGGTAATGATGGTGCCAGGTGTGCCTTCCTGAGGACAGCATTCCATAAATGGGGAGCCACCACTGAGAAGGCCTATTCTCATGTCACCATTCCCCACATCTCTCTTGGAGGAAAAACATGGAGAAAGGCCTCAGATGATGAATGTAGGGTTCAGGATGGTTCATGTGGTGAGAGATGGTCCTTGAGGTATAGGAGTACTAAGCTACATGATGCTTTATAAGTCAAAACCAGCACTTTGAATTGGGCCAGGAAACTAATTGGGAGCAAATGCAGTCATATCAGGATTGGTGTTATGCGTTGAGACCATCTTGCCCTGGTCAGCAACCTCGCTGCTGAATTCTGCACCAGCTGCAGCTTCCAAAGCATCTTCAAAGGCAGCCCCACATATAACGCATTGCAGTAATCCATCTTTGAGGTTAGCTTCCACTGTAATTGTGGCTGAACTGTTTGAATTTTAGTATTGTGGGCCCCTCCAGGCAGGTGGGATTTTTGCAGGTGTATTCTGCAACATGTCACTGATGCAATACTAGTGCATTAGTGCTGAATTTATACTGGGCTGTCCACACATCATTCCACTTTATTAGTTGTTCTGCGATGCCTCCCCAATGTTGCCACATTATTGCCGTCTGGAGGGGCTCTCTTGCACTACAGTGCATCAAAAGCAGGACAATCAAACAAACCCTGGAATATTTGTGGTACAAAAGTTAGAGAATTTCAGCACTGGAACATTCGTCGGTTGGAAATGAAGCAGTATGACCGCCCTGAAACTTTTGCTGGTGCAAACAGTATTTGAACGTGTCCTGATGTCATATCCCCGATACAATCATGAGCACAAATATTCATGAAAGCAGAATATAAAGGAAGTCTAGAGGGGCCCTGTGTTGTTATTTGCTCTTAACTGTTTGGAATAGTTTTTAATGATCTGCCCTGGGATCATGTGATGAAAGGAGGGCTAAAGTCTATATTTAATAAACAAATAAATGAACTAATATGCAGAGTTTGTGCAACCTGGAACTTCTGCAAGCAACCTGTGAGACTGACCACTGAACCACGGACTGACTCTCCATCAGATGCCTTGAATGAATTTTAAAAAGCTAATTTCTGCTTTTTTAAGGTCCGGGTCATTGCTCCTAAAGCAGCCTTTCCCAACCAGTGTGCCTCCAGATGTTGTTGGACCACAATTCCCATCTTTCCTGACCATTGGCAATGCTGGCTGAGGCTGATGGGAGTTGTGGTCCAACAACATCTGGAGGCACACTGGTTGGGAAAGGCTGTCCTAAAGCCTCTGATGCTAGAAAGGGGAACAGGACTGCTACTCTGCATGGCAGTACTTTTCCATGTTGTATTTTATTTTTTAAAAATCCATACTTTTTATACCAGGAAAGTCTGGATTCTACGATCAGTATAAATAGTGCCGATCTCCACATATTTGAGTATTTGGCATGATTTAAGTTCTGTCTTGTGAAAATGGCTAGACGGTGGAGAGTGCCTGCATATGATCTACCATTGAGAGTGAATGTTTGAAGCTAGCTGAAGTGCCAGCCCTACCATTAGGTAGAGTAAGGCAGGCAGCTGATTCTGGATGTCATGAAGGGACGGCAAATTGTTAGTAGGGGTGGAGGATAAATTAGCCCAGAGGCTGATGTGCACAGATGCAAAAGGAGAGTCTGGAGTTATACGATGCACACAATAGGAACATGGAATGTGAGAAGCATGAACCAGGGAAAGTTAAAAATTGTCAAGCAAGAAATGGAACGCATCAACATTACAATACTTGGTGTGAGTGAATAATGCTTGGAAAAACAGAAGGAAGTAGAAAAAGAGGAAGGCCAAAGAAGAGATGGACTGATTCCATAAAGGAAGCCACAGACCTGAACTTACAAGATCTGAACAGGGTGGTTTATAACAGATGCTCTTGGAGGTCGCTGATTCATAGGGTCGCCATAAGTCGTAAGCGACTTGAAGGCACATAGCAACAACAACAAAACAGTCAATCCCTCTTTCCAGGGAACTTTGGAAATTGTACTCTGTGAGGAGAACAAGGGGTCTCCTAACAACTCTCAACACTCTACACAAATAACAGTTCCCAGGATTCCTTGGGGGAAGCCATGGCTGTTTAAAGTTCTATGATAGCACTTTAAATGTACAGTGGAGATGGGGCTTAACTTAAGTCCATTACTTTCAGTGGCTCTTCTATGTTGGGCACAAGGTTTTGACTGTCAGCAGCTCTCCAGGTTATCCAGCAGTGGCCTTTCCCATCACCTGCTGCCTGACCATTTCACTGGAGATGCTTGGGATTGACCCAGGGACCTTATGCCTGCAACATCTGCTGTCCCACAGAACTATGGCCCTTCCCCAAACTGTCTGTGCTGTTAGGCCTCCTCCATCCAACTGCAACAAAGATTGCTATAGGAGCAGGCAGCAGGCGGAAGCAAGCATAGCGTCAGTGACAAGCAGCACTCCTTCCAACATGATTGAGGGGCTCTCGCTCGCTCGCCGCTTGACATGCCTGCAGTGCAATCAATGTGGCTGATAGATCTTCAAAGCCACGGCCTGTCACAAATTATGTTTCAGAGCGTTTTCCTCGAATGAGTTCAAATGTCATCAGAAGAGAAATATTATTCCAGCTCAAAACCTTAAGCAAGTTCTTGAATAACTCTGTCAGAATGAGAAGGGCTCCCGGAAGCTGGGCAGATACACCCGGCATGGTATGCACTACCCTTGTGTTTAGTAGAGATGGGCAGATCTGCCAATATCAGTTCTCTCAGTTTCTCATTTTTCCAATCTTACATTCAGTTCCCTGCATTTCTGCAGCAATTTGCAATTATCTTAAAAGAAGAAATCCTAATGAAAATTCTCCAGCATTTTACTGTGAATGTCTCCTAATAAACACATTTTTGGCATGCAGTTTTGACTAAGGTACCCATTTTTGCAAGCAATTTCTCATCATATGATGCATTTTTCTATGTTATTTATAATCATATATTCATTTTTATGCACACTTTCCCATGACATATTCATTTTTGAAAACGTTTGGTTGGCAAACTGCATGGCAAAATTCAAATAAGTGCAAATTTCAAAGGATGGCGATGTTTCAGTTCTCATATTGTTTTGGAAAATGTGCATTTGATAGATGCAGCTTGAAAAGCAAACTGAATTGAATTTCTTGCCCATAGTTGCATGAAATCAGGGAGGAAAGCGCACAAGGAAGCTTTTTCGTATTGAAAGGCACAGCAGAATTATATTATAGAAAAGCAACTAATAGGGAAGACAGAGCTACCCCAGCCTAAGCAGGCCCTGGTTGTTAGCACCAGGCCAGGAATCAAATGTGGTCTTCCAGACCTCTCTGTCTGACCCTCAGAACTCTCCCTGGCCACAAACCACCTGGCCTTGCTTCACATTCTCTTTTTTCGCCTGGCTGGAATGCTTCCTTGAACTCTGATCGTGCCTTTCGCTTGCCTGGATGGAGGGGAGAGAGGGGCATGTGAGTCTGTGTGTAGAAACTTGCCCTCTGCAATTGTTGCTCCACCCTTTTTTTTAATATAGAAGAAAAGATGATTATCGATACAGTGATGATCACAAACAATCAAACTTCACCAAGTCAATTGCTCCATGGTCTGCTTCAGCATTGTCTTGACCTCATGCTGCATTTTTGAGGCACATCTTACAAACTGCAATCTGTAATAAAGGATAATTGCTTCATCTTTTTACTTAGTGTGACGATTTCTCTCACATGGATTTATTCTACATCATCCCACAGTGCAGAATACAGAATAATGGGCTCAAGTTATAGGAAGCCAGATTTCAACTGAACATCAGGAAAAACATCCTGTTGATACGACAATGGAACCAATGACCTAGAGAGGTGGTGGGCTGTCCAACACTGGAGGAATTCACGAGGCAGCTGGACAGCCACCTGATGGGGATGCTTTCACTTGGGGTAGAAACACACCATTCTGCTGGTTCCAGTACATCTCCACCTCTCCTGAAAACTGGGACATACAACACTAGTCAAACTCCGCCCCTTTTTTCTGTGCAAGCTGGTGGGAGTAGTTTGAGTGTAGTTTTTTAAATTATCATTCTGCTTCAAAGGGATTTCACAACTGATCAGCAGATCAACCTATTCCCCCTCCAAGTATGACTAATAGAAATGCTTTGATCTGGCAGGTAGTGTGTTTACAGCCTTAGATTCCTGCACTGAGCAGGGGGTTGGATTTGATGGACTTATAGGCCCCTTCCAACTTTACTATTCTATGAATAGTTTAGAAATACTTGTATTTTATTGCTTGTTGGGCTCCTCTCAGAGGAAGGGCAGGATATAAATGTGTGTGTGTGTGTGTGTGTGTGTGTGTGTGAGAGAGAGAGAGAGAGAGAGAGAGAGAGAGAGAGAGAGAGAGAGAGAGAGAGAGAGAGAATTCAGACTTTTGTATGGCCTTCTGCAGTGATCTTCAGCCTTGGGTCACTAGATGTTTCGGAACAACTCAAACGGCACACAGCAATCCAAACTGGGGTTTGGTTTTATATAGGCAATCTAGTTATTCTTTCTCTTCTTCCCAAATTAGAGTGCCTTCTTGCCATGTCATGGGTAGCAGAGAAAGAGGCAATTAAGCAGCAAATGCTAACAAACATGCCTGAATGGAATAAGACACATTTACAAGATAATTCTCACATTGGCATGGCCTCGAATTGCCTTCCCCAACCTGGTGCCTTCCAGATGTTTTGAACTACAACTCACATCAGCCAAAACATCTGGAGGGCACCAGGTTGGAGGATGCTGTTCTGGAAATAAGAAGGGAGGAAAGCAAGTTAGGACATTTGCCAGATGTATCTTCCCACACACCCCACAACCCAAAAATCACATTGCAAATCAGATATGGAGAAGCTATTTCCTCGGGATATTGACATGAGTTGTCATTCTGGTATTTTCACATCTCACTGTCTCAAAGCAATCACTCAGCAAGCTTTGTGATCAGCCTCCAAACTCCTGATGGGTTTGGGAGTTGTCTTCCCAAGGGGTAAACATGTGGAAAATGTGTTAGCCATGTGTGTTACCCCTACCCTTCCACACTGAGGTAAATTGGCAAGATAGACCTTCTCAATTACCTTCTATAGGCAACCAGCGCAGACAACTTCTTTGTTTTAAGCTATAGCTTTTGTCTGTTGACTATATTCCATGTCATTTACCCCATCCCTCCCACAGAGCTACAGTTCCCAGAGTTCCCTGGGAAGAGGAATTGATTATTTAACCACTCTGAGAATTGTAGATCTGTGAGTGGAATAAGGGTTTCCTAACAACTCTCAACACCCTTAGCACCCTTAACAAGTTTCCAGGATTCTTTGGGGAAAACCATGACTGTTAAAGTAGCATTGTAGTGCTTTTAATCATTTTTAATGTACTGTATTGTATTTTAAGTTGCTTTGAGACTTTTTATTGTATAAAGCAACTGAAAACTGAAATAAACTACAATAGCAATAATAATATAAATGTATAGAGTTGTCTTCAATTAAGTTCTACCCAGAGTAGACCCATTGAAACTAATTAACCTAATTTGGTCATGTCCATTAACTTCAGTGGGTCTACTCTGTGTAGGACTAGCACTGAATACTACCCATAGCACAGATGTGTCCTAAGAACAGAAGTCAAGGATCATTGCAGGCAGATTTGTCAAGCATAATTGAACTGATTTGCTTTATAGCTATATGCAGGGGTTACTGCTGCTATTCTAGGCCAGCCTCGAGGTTGATCTGAGATGTTCTCTGTGGCACATGGAGGTTTCTCCTAGAATCTAAAGAAGGTCACTGGGAATGGGGACATCATCTATATTCAAGGTGCTGGTTTTGACCTATAAAGCCTTACACGACTTGGGACCACAATACCTGATGGAACGCCTCTCCCGACACGAACCCACCCGTACACTACGTTCAAGATCAAAGGCCCTCCTCCGGGTGCCTACTCCGAGGGAAGCTCGGAGAATGGCAACAAGGGAGAGGGCCTTCTCAGTGGTGGCCCCCAAACTATGGAATGATCTGTCTGACGAGGTGCGCCTGGCGCCAACACTGTTATCTTTTCGGCGCCAGGTCAAGACTTTCCTCTTCTCCCAGGCATTTTAGCATGTGTTAGATATTGTTTTAAATTTTTAGATTGTGTTTTAAATTGTTTTTTAAAAGATGTATTTTAAATTGTATTTGTTTTTAGTTGTTGTAAACCACCCAGAGAGCTTTGGCTATGGGGCGGTATACAAGTTTAATAAATAAATATATATATATATCCACAGAGCTCTGTTCATGCAGACATGAAGCACTAACCAATCTCCACCTCAAGAAATGGATGGACTGATCAGTCTATATCTGCTCTGTGTCAATTTCGCATGTGTTCCTACAATAATGTATTTTTAAGCATTGCTTTGCATTTTTAAAAACGTTGAGAACCATATCTCAAAATGTAGAGCAGTGCAAAATACAAAGGCTAATCACATTCTGATCCACATATTTGGCCAGGAGGTGCAAAGTAGATCAGTTCACTGAGAAATGTAGACCTAACAAATTTTTCTGTTCCTACCTCAAGGCCCAATCTTGGGCATAGCACTAGTTTTCATTATTCTAATAAATACAAGCTTAAGCAGCATGCTGGCAAAAATTAAGATCACATATTGGCTCAGTAATCAATGCTGCATATGTACTATCATGAGAAATAGGGTATCTTAACACAAAAGGCTGCATCCAACGTTAGTTCTACTCAGATGAAACCCATTGAAATAGATGGACTTAACTAATTTAGGTCCATTAATTTGAATGAATCTACTCTGAGTAGAACTTTATATGGAAGGGCCATAGCTCAGTGGTAATCTGCCTTGCATGTAGAAGGTCCCAAGTTCAATCCCTGGCATCACCAGGTAGGGCCAGGAAGGGCTCCTGCCTGAAATCCTGGAGAGCCAATGTCAGTCAGTGTGGACAGTAAGTGATGGACCAATGGTCTGGTTCAACATAAGGCAGCTTACTATGTTCCTAACTAAGGCTGTAATTCAATACACGTCTATTTAGAAGTGAGTTCCACTGGGTTCAATAGGACTCATTCTTAGGTAAATGCGTATTGGACTGCAGTTTAATTCAACCCCAAAGGCTGATAATTGCTTAATAAACATCAACACTATGCAAAACATTTCTGTAACATCGTTGACCGGAGGGGGGGGGGGGAGAAAATTCTGTTTTTACTGTATTTTTCATGGTTTTTTCTGTATGGGTTTTAAAAAAATGTATAAATTGCTGTGATGTCTTTAAATGAAATAGCGGTATAATAAATAAATAAGAAAAATCAAGCACAACATTCACTGCGGACCCAAGTTCCAAGCCCATAAATCACAGTAACAGTTTTATAAGATGAGTTCAAAAGGAAAAACGAAGGAGTCAAAGTCCAACAATATCAAAAGAACTGATCAAAAGGTGAAAGGGGAATTAACAGCATCTTCAGCAAGAAGAAAGGAGAAAGAGGGGGGAAATCTAGTGTATTAGACAGGGTTCTTTTTTTAAAAAAAAATGTAATAGGTGCTACCTGAGCTGAAAAGACAATTAAGATAATGTGTTAATTTATTTTATGGTGTCTGGCAGTAATATTTTCATCCTGTTAATTATACTGCAGACAGGAAATGTATATAATATGATAGCTCCATGCTGAGAGGACATGCTTGCTGCCTAGTTAAGTGACGGCATTTATCCTATAATTAGCTTGTTGGAATGTGATTTGCATTGCATGCCTAAGAGTGTATATGATATCAGCTCTGCCAAAGAAGCCTAAAATGGAAATGGACCATCTCTTAACGCTGACCTCGGTGGATAACCAAATGATGCTCCTGATGACCTTCTGATCTTTGGAATTAGCTATACACACAGAGAGAGAGAGAGCTGGGGGGGGGGGAAATATGCTTAGGAAACATCCAAAAGAAGACAATATAAGAAAAGACCAATTCAAAATGACTTGATGGATCAGTTTTGTTGATTTTCAAGATGCAGCTGAATGTCATAATTTTGGGCTGCCTCAAACAAATCATGTAACGTGCGAGCCACAGATTCCCAGATCTGATGTTCCTGACTCTCCAGAATACAAAGATATTTACAGACTGTGGAAGTTGCTTTAGATGATGCTTACAAGGTTTCATCTCATTCAATATGCTGTTCAGTTGTGGGTAGTCCACTAGGGCAAGTGGGGCGCTGCCCCACTAACCTCAGTCTGCCCCTCACCTGCCCTCTTTCTTATTTGCAAGCGGTCCAGTGGGTGGCACTGACTGTCAGCTTCCTCTTCCTTAGCTGCCCTTAGCATTGCTGCCCTTGTGGAATCAACCTGAAGAACGATGTGAGCAAATTGACTCTGCATGTGGTTGGCTCCACCTCCGCCTGTGATTGGATCTGGCTCGACCCGCTGTTGAGCTCCATGTCTTCTTCCCCACCAGTCCCAATAGGCACCAGCCACCACTGAACAGACCACTCCTGGGAGCGTGGAGAAGGACTGAATATAACCGTCAGTGGCTTCCGAATCATCATAGAATGAAAGACTGACTTTGTGAGTTACACCATGAGAATGAAGTCAGGGGTACCATTTAGGACAGGCAAAGAGGGCAATTCTTACCAAACCACACTCCATCTTGTCACACCATGTGCAATTATCCTTTTGGGGCACTCATATCTCTGGCTATTATGAGGTCTAAAAATTGGAACCATGTTCTTAATGGAGTCTTAATTGCTTTTAATGTATACTGCCTTTCTGCAATTTAAGCTTGCATTTATGCAAGAGCAGACCTTTGAATTTTGCTCTAAACCTTGTCATAGGAAGCTGTCTTATACAGAGTCAGACTATTGGTCCATCTAGATCAGTAATGTCTGGACTGACTGGCAGCATCTTTACAGGCAGGACTCCCTCACCGGCCTTCCAGGAAATGCCGGGGACTGAACCTGGGATGTTCTGCATGCAAAACTGATTCTCCACCTCTGAGTTAAAGCCTCTCCCAAATGTTTTCCCCTACCTTTCAATGGAGTTACCACCAGGACAGCTTACAAAATAAGAAAATTCTGCAAAATAAATAAAGATAAAATAAAATTGCCACAAGCCAATTTAAAACAAAACAGACTCGACAATCGAAAAGAGCAGCAGCCAAATTTAAACATAGGAAAACCTTCAGCAGAGTTAAAACAAACTGGAAATTAAAAGGCCTAGGAAAATAATAATAATAAAGGCCTGGCACCTAAATGTCAATAGCCTCTTTGGGAAGAAGCGAACCTCTCTGAGAAAAGCATTCCAGAACTAGGACACTACCCGTGAGAATGTCCTTTCCTCAGCAGCTATCTCCTAGACCTGGTGGAAGGTTCTCACTGAACATCTTGGTGTGTGGCAAAGATCAGCAACCAGATGTAGTTGGATTCCAGCTCCCATCAGCCCCACCCAACATGGCTAATGGCCCTACCTGGAGATGACAGGGACTGAACCTGAGATCTTCTGCATGCAAAACAGATACTCTGCCCTTGAGCAGTGGCCCTTCCCTTTTCCTCTTCCCACTGAAACCTGAAAATGTCACCTCCAAATGGTGTTTCTGGGCATTTTTACCTGTGATCCTAAGCCTTTTCAATGCATTGCTTCTGGATGGTATAATGCTAGCTATAGGCTGCAGAAGAGATCCATACAGAAATGGGTGATTGTTGCATTAAGCTTTGCTGTTTTTAGGTGCCTCAGTTAATACTGAACCTATACACATGTAGTTATTGTTTTATTGTTGTTTAGGTATACATTCTGCTGTACAATTTATTTTATGTTGTGTCCCTCCCTGGCATCAGCACTGGTGAAGGGTGTATTAAGCATCTTTTTTGATAAATAAATTATATAAATAAATGTATGGTCATAAGGACATAAGAAGAACATGGCTGCTGGTCCCGACCAATGGCCCATCTAGTCCAACATTCTGTTTTCACAGTGGCTAACCAGGTGCCTATGGGAAGTCCCCGCTGATGGTCTCATCAGTGTAGCCCTTTCACACAATGGACTGTCACTAGAAATTCAAATTCCATTCTCAGTGTCACTAGCAAAGGCACCCTTGAAAAGAGCTGCCACAATAAATTAGGCTGTTTAATCAATATCCCCTCCCCACCCATCTCAAACACATGCATACACAGATGGGATATTATCGTCATCATCATTTTATTTGTATGTTGCAGTGCCTTTCCAAACACACACACAAATGTGCTCAAAGCAGCTTACAACAGAGCCAATGGTACATCTCAAAATCAACAACTGCAAGAACAATTTCATAACAAGAAAAATAAAACAGCAAGCATAACAGCAGACAAAGAACAACTGTTTAGTACTATAAATGCAACGACATTACATCTCCTGGCAAGCAACATTATGCGTCCTGGCAAGAGCAAAACTAAGGGAGCTGGACAATTTCACCTTGGTCCTAAGAAGCCTCTTTCCATGATGTTAATTCCTCTCCTGCAGCAGCTTTTTACAAGGCTTCCAAAGCAGGGGAAGCTTATGTTAAGGTTGCTGGAAGTTAATCACCAGTTTGTGCAGCAGATGAACACATTGTGCTTTTTTTTAAAGAGACAACAACATCAAGGGAGTTATGCTTATGGGAAATCTCCTAAATGGTGTGAAAGAAGCAGGGCATTAAGATCTAGTTTAAACAAACATTTTTTTTTGTCTTTAGCAGAGAAACTAATGAAGTGCCCCACTTATTCTGAATAGCTAAAGGGTGATAACAGCTAATACCAACATAGCCTTAGGTCAAGAAGCACCGAGCTCAGAAATTGCCTGTTAGTATTCAAGAGCTGATGCTTAACATGAAATAAATAAATAAGACATGGAAATCCAGAAGCCTTCTCAGCTTGGTTTCAATCTCAGCCTTATTTATTCAAGAAAGAAAAAAGCTGATTCAGCCTTATTTATGAAAGAAAAAAAGAACAAGCTGATTCATCCTGCCAAACATCAGTAAATTATATATAGTGAAGAATATTCCAAATAATGGTTCAGTATATTCTTTACCAGCATCAAATAGGTCCCAGGAGTTGATGGAATAATCATAATTCCCAAATAGATGAGATAAGGTGCTTTGACACATCCATTTTTTACAGGTGAGTGTTATTTTGAATTTAAGTGCTTGGTTACTTAGGACCCACATGTTAAGAGGGTCAATCCAGTACTAGCCCAAGTTGGTTCCATGCCAGTGTGGCATGTGGAGCACTGTCACACCACAACAACATTGGAGGCTATCTAGTTGGATTTGGTAGGAAACCTTTTTTTTTTGTTTTAAGTGGAAGTAATTCCTGTTTTGTGTCCAAGTGCTTCCTGTTTTGTGTCCAATCTCCGGATTACAATTACTGCTGTGAGTGCTGTGAAGAAGTAGCGGGGGAGTTCATCTGAAGATTATCCCAACATGACTTTAATATGGCATAGGGATCAAACCCATTTCAGGTGTTTTTCGAAACCAGCTTGAAAGCACCTTTCATTGTGGCTCAGGTTTGGTCAACCAAGTTGCAAGGAATGCCCCCAGAAGGCGTTGAAGTGATGTGTGAACAATATACTTCCCAACAGGACATTCAGTGTACTTTGTCTGAACAATGACTGGAATTCTGCTATTCCCATTTGACACAGAAATAAACTGGGTCACTCTGACACCATCACTTGGATTGCAAGTGACTGTCTCAATCTCCCAGTGTCTCTCTCCCCACAAACACCGAGTTTCAAGGTGTAAAAGTGGGAAGGGGCCACCCCATACTAGGAAAGAGGGAGAAATTCCATTCAGTTTGCCTTTAAAGTTGAATTTATCAAATTTGCACTTTCCAAAACAATATGGGAACTGAAACATAGTCATCCTTTGAAATTTGCATGTGTGTGACATAGTTCTCCAACCAAGCACTGTTTACAAAAATGCAGATATTAGGGGAAAGTGTGCACAAAATAAATATAGTGGGGAAAATAACATACAAAAATGCATTATATTAGGATAAGTTGCTTGCAAAAATGTGTACTGCATATGAAAATGTATTTATTAGGAAAAATTCACACTAAAACGCTGAAGAATTTTCATGAGGATTTTTTTAAAAAATATCACAAATTGCAGTGTGGAGAACCAAATTTAAGATTTGAAAACTGAGAAACTAAGAGAACTGAAACTGACAGATTATTCCATTCCATACTCACACTCTTGTACACACACACATCCATCCAGACACATCCACACATAATACCAGCATAATCCAATCTCATACACAACACACACACAAACAAGTTCCTAGACACAGAAGTCCAGGCAAATTTTGAAGAGCTGGCTCTATTATTCGGCAGATTGAGGCGGCCATCACAGGTGATATAGCCCAGGTGCATGCATGAGGAGGGCAGGAACATCAGCCTCCCCCCTCCTGAGCCCCCAAGCAATCCCTTCTGCTGGGCATAGTTGTGTGTGCCATTCAGTCTGCTGTCCTCTAGTGCACTGGAGGACAAGGTTCTGGCACCTGTATTGTAGGATTAAACTGCCACTCCAGTGGGCTTCTTATGTGGAATGGGGGCAGGTCAATAGAAGTGATGGGATAATTTCCCCCACTCCACCTGAGGACAGCAAGCTAGCTTAAGGGGAGGGGCACCCAAGGCAGGCCACATGTCACATACAGCTCTGCCCTCCACTACGTGGCCACTAGCCTCCACTTCCTATCATATGGCGAGGCTCATTTAACATTGACATGAAATCGAGCCTTTAGTGTTATCAGCCCAGTTCTCTGGAATGCTCTGCCAACAGAGATTCAGCAGACGCCTTCTGTTTTAATCTTTAAAACACCTGCTGAAAACCTTTCTGTTCTGCCAGGCTGATGCAGGCAGTTAAGAAGATGTCTCTTTGCAGTAGTTGACCTCATTTTTAGTGTATTTTTAATTATTTATATTGATGGTTTTAATTTGTTGTAAACTGCTTTGATGCTTTTTAAAAAATGAAATAGTGGTATACAAATCTGTTTATAAATAAATAAAAGAAAGAAATAATATGTTGCCCGAGGCAGCTGCTTCCCTCTGGCTAACAGTCTGGCCAGCCCTACCATTGTCCTTCACCCCAGGCAGCAAAATGTTTGGGCTGGCCCTGTTGTGAACACAAGAAAGGCATGCCTTGGGTTGGCTGGGCCTGCTCAGAAAACAGAAAAATCCCTAATGTACCATTTTCCGGCATTACCAGTTGAAGGAGAAGCACGTGAAAGCATTAGGAATGCATTTGATCTTGGCAAAATTAGGAGATAGGACTGAATTTGGGTCACATCCCTTTTCCTTGTACACCCTGTAGAAAAATGGAGGGGGGGATCCAAAGACACACGCACAACCAAAGCAACAACAAGGCTGGGATTTCAGCTTTGAATAAAGACAATGAAGCTAAAGCATCCCTAAAATAAAGATATTGTGGTAAGTGTATACCATTTCCTTTTAAGAAGCTGCATTAATTTTGATTTATATTTAAATAAAAATGATTAAATTTTATCTTCTAAGATGGAAATAATGTGATAAATACTGGCTGGTGGCCAAAGTAATCTCTAAAGAGTAGAGCTTACAGCCCCTGTTGTCTTGTATGGATATTTGAATGGCAATGGGTTTTATCAGTATTTCTAAAGGCACTCATTTAATTATGTGGTTGTAAGAGTTTTCAAAACCCCAAAGAATTAACACTCTCAATACATATTCATGTTCCTCGCATTAATTCAACCTGAACAGTTGGGGGGAAAATATTTAAAATAATATTATGTGTGTGTGTGTGTGTGTGTGTGTGTGTACCATGAACACTCTTTTTTTTCGGTAAACACTTCTGAGCGTATTGGGGTCTCATTTGGGCTCTTGTTTTATTTGTGTATAATTAAAAATAATTAGATGTTATCAACTCTTTTCTACATAGACTAAAGGAAACTTGAATCACAATGAACAGTAGAGATACAGGTCTTGACACAGTGATCTATTTCCCATTCATTCCCAATGCTCATGTGAAACTCCTTTCCACATTTCAAAAAATCATATCCACATGTGCATCTCTTTTATAAACAGAGGGCTTCTCCCTCTGCTGAAACAAAGAGGGCACCAATTTGCATGAAATTTACATATGCTGATTAATATGCCTAGATCCACATTTAAAAAGAATCAGTTGTATTCAACTAAATCATACACAGAGTAGGCCCACTGAAATCTACAGGTCTGAATAACTTAAACCTATTGAATAGTCAGATTCAACTCAATTACTATAATTTAAATAGAAATACAACTCATCACACCACAGTGGGGGGGACCTGTGGCCAGATGACCTCTGTGCCTGCTCAGTCTGCAATCCAAGTGCTAACTGCTGATGGGCAACTTCATCACAACTAAAGGGAGATTTGCCTCCATCGTGGACTGAGATCCAGCTGCTCAGCCCCACTCCCTTGTCCCAGAAGATTACAATGGGCTCTGTTGTATAGTAGATGGAGGCCAAAGGGCAACATCAGGGAAGATCAAGGATGTAAGGGCAGGAAATGCCACCTCAATAATCCTGGCACCCTTAGGGACACCATAGGGACATATGAACCAGCCAGGTTGGGCACTGGCCAAGAGCCCCTGTGGCTCAGAAGGGCCCCAGCAGCCCTGGCATGGAAAACGCTGCATGGAGAGCAGCAAGGTGGGTTGGGAAAAGGGCCAGCTGATGCCTCCTCACAGATGTGATGGCAGGCAGCCCTTTTTTGTGCTTGCAGGTGGGAGAGAGAGCAGAGGAAGTTTGTTCCTGCAGCACCACCATCCTCCTCCTCTCCCTGTGGGCAGGACAACTGAGGGGACATTGGTGGAGGCTCAGGCTGACCCCGATAGCCTAAAGAAGAGGAAGAGGAGGCAGCAGCAGCATGAAAGGAGGATGCTGCAACTCAGACACTGAGCCCACCACTGTGAGCAAGAGGCTCTGGGCGGGCCCCTGGGCATGTGCAGAGTGTGCCTCCCCTCCCCCGTAGCTTCTACATCTCTTGGTGAGAGGAGGAGAATCTCTTTGGGGCACCCTGAGCTGAGCAGTGAAGTGGGCCTCTTGGGAGTTGGGGGATCAGGGAGGGAGGGGAAGAAGGAGGGGACTTGGCTTGGCTAGGCTATGTGGGCACCCTCCCCCCTAGGCAAGGTACCCTCCTGAGTGGGCTGGTCCTGCTCTCTTCACCCCTCCCCCTCCTTCTCCTGCAGCACCAGGCCTGGATTTAGAATTCAGCAATACCTCAGTTAACAAAGTAGATGCATTCCTGGACATTACTTCTTTAACAGAAACTTTTCTACCAGGGGTAGGAATATCATGGAAGAATAGGGATAGGTTACTACACTCACTTATAGATACTCGGCACCCTCCTCTCCCCCTCTGAATTGTATTGGATCCTTCCTTCCCCAGCCCTGCAGAAAGCAAGAGATCTCTCTAATGCAAAGCAAACACACAAGCTTTTCAGTTTCACCCTACCAAAGCAAAGGCACAGGCTTATCAATTCATCCATAGCAAAGTAAAGATACAGGGTAGTCAGTTTCACCTAAAAGCAAAAGCATAGGCTTGTCAATTTATTGATAGCAAAGCAAAGACACAAGCTGGTCAGTTTCACTTTAAAGCAAAGGCATAGGCTGGTCAGTTTCACTTTAAAGCAAAGACACAAGCTGGTCAGTTTCACTTTAAAGCAAAGACACAAGCTGGTCAGTTTCACTTTAAAGCAAAGACACAAGCTGGTCAGTTTCACTTTAAAGCAAAGGCACAGGCTTGCAAGTTTATCCATAGCAAAGCAAAGACAGTCAGTTTCATTTTTCAAAAACCCCTTGTGAAAAGAAGCTTTCTTCCTGGAGGATTTCTTAACTGAGATATTACTGTATTGGAATATTAGTTTAAAGAGATGAGGCTATGAAGGATGAGTGTGGTTTAAGGAGAAGGGTAGGGCTCAAGGACTCCCTGATATCCTGTGCCTAATGGCTCCCAGAAACCTAGAGCTAGCCCTGTCATCGGTCCATCTAGCTCAGTATTGCCTACCCTGACTGGCAGCAGCTCTCCAGGCTTTCAGACTGGAAGTCTCTCTCAGCCCTATCTGGAGATTCTGGGGATGAACCTGGGGCCTTCTGCTTGCAAGGCAGATGTTCTACCACTGAATTACGGCCCTTCCCCAAGCAGGTTACTTTGATTCCTGATAGCAGACTTCAGTGTGGTTTTGGATGGTGAGAAACTTTTGTCAGTCACTTTGAGAGCCTCTTGGGGTTACGAACTGAGAGGTAAACAATCTAAATATTTTTTTAAAAGAGAAACCTTCCAGCCCCAACCAGCATGGCCAATGGTCAGAGATGATGGGAGTTGTGGTCCAATGCATCTGGAGAGCACATAGTTGAGAAAGTCTGGCTCAAGCTGAAGACATCTGTGGCCATGGGTCTTGATTAACTAATAGTTTGCTTTCTCACAGGGCAATCATATACACATCTACTGAGAAGCAAGTCTGATTGAGTTCAACATACATATTTATTTATTTATTTTATTTTTTATATTTATTTTTACCCCGCCCTTTTTCCAAAATTGGAACTCAAGGCAGCTTACAGATAAAAATGGATACGTTGGCTCATAACAAAAAAAACCCCTCATAAATGCACAGTTGGGCTGTTGTGAGGGTGAAAGGGGTTGGAGATAGGATTGGAACCACTGTTCCTCTGATACCCATCTCACCAATACCATGGTCAATGCTATAAAAAGCCACAGAGAGAGCAAGTAAGAATATATAACAGGGTCGCACTCCCCTTGTCATTCTCCCGATAAAGGCCACCCATTAGGGTGACCAAGGCAGATTCAGTCCCATAAACAGCCCTGAACCCAGACTGGAATGGGTCAAGATCTGTTTCATCCAAGAGTACTTGCAAGTGCTGTGCCACAACTCTCTCATCACTTTTCCTAAGAAGAAGGTATTTATGACTGGGTGGTAGTTGTCGCAAAGCAGTGGGTCCAGGGTGGGTTTTTCCAGGAATGGTCGGATCACCGCCTCTTTCATAAGCCAAGAAGGGCAAGGGTCGAGAGGATACATTGCTGGCCACATTGTTGCAAGCACCTTGTCCATGTCATCAGGCCGCACCAACTGAAACCATTCCCAAGAAGTTACAGCAGACATAGCACTAGACACCTCATTGGGCACTACAGTAGATGTGGATGGGGCATCAAGATTGCTATGGAGGCGAGCAACTTTACTCTCAAAGTGTCTTGCAAACATTTCACAGTGGGCCTCTGAAGGGTCTAAAACTCCATTTCCTGGAGTTGATGTCAATAGACCCCTGACAATAAGGAAAAGCTCCATTGGACTGCTACATGAGGATGCGATGGAGGCAGAGAAGTGGGCCTTCTTCGCTGCCCTCACCACCACACAGTAGGCACGGTTATGATGTTTTACTCATGCCCAATCAACTTCAAAGCACATCTTTCACCACGTGCGCTCTAGCCATCACTCAGCCTGTTTCATTGCCCTTAGCTCACTGGTGTACCAAGGTGCAAACCAGGCCCCGCAATGCCAGAGAAGGCACTTGGGGACAACTGTGTCAACAGCCCAATGTGCCTCATTGTTCCACAGTGTGACAAGGGCTTCAACAGGGTCACCTGATCTATCTACTGGGGACTCCCCAGGGCATTCAGAAACCCTGTGGATTCCATTAGTCTCCAGCAGTGGACCATCTTAACCTGTCCATCATTCCTACAGGGGAGGAACAGAGCCATAAGTCTAAACTTCACCAGGAAGTGGTCTGACCATGGCAATGGGGTGACATCCACCACCCCCATCTCCAGACAACCCCTTCCTCCATCTGGAACAAAAACCAAGTCGAGGGTGTGCCCTGCGCTATGCGTCGGGCCAGTGACAACTTGAGACAACCCCATGGTTGTCATGGAGGCCATGAAGTCCTGAGCCAGAACACTAGAAGCAGCCTCAGTGTGGACACTGAAATCACTCAGGACTATTGTTCTGGGCTCCTCCAATACCACAGCCGAGATGGCCTCTGCTAGCTTGGTCAGAGAAGCTGCCGGGCAGTAGGGTGAATGGTACACCAGCAGCAACCCTAGTTTACTGTCTCCTTGGCCCGACACCAGGTGCAGGCCCTCACAGCCAGCTCCAAGACAGAGTGGTCTCCTGGTGACAGAGATGGAAGTTCTGTAGACCACAACAACTCTTCCCCCCCCCCGTCCCTGCAGCATGGTGTTGCACCAAGAATCCAGGTGGGCAAAACTGGGTCAGATCAACTCCTCCCAGCTCACCCACCCAGGTCTCAGTAACGCACACCAAACCAGCACCTTCATCCATGATCAAATCATGGATGAGTGTGGTCTTATTGTGTACCGATCTGGCGTTAAACAGCACATACATGCCAGTGGGCACAGCAGAGGAGCAATGAAAAACCTGTCCATGAGAGGAGTGGCAGCAAGGAACAAGGTGTAGATAGCCTTGCCCTCATCTTCTATGGTAGTTCACCACCTCCCTATGGCTATACCTCTCTCTACCCATGATCACTGAAATTGGGGTGGCATCACCCATGTTCAAGACTCCTCCTAAACACCTGATATGGACCAATAAGAGCCCGCCAACAAAACTTGCCTGAACTAATTATGCCAGTAGGCTTCTGAGAGAATTGGGAACAGTCAGACCCACTCAATATCTTTCACACAGGGCACATCTACTCCCCCCATCTCACACCCAGGGAGGGCCAGCCTTCTGCCAGTTGCAGACTTTCACTCTGAAGGCATGTGGCACTTTCTCCTATTGTTCACTTTACTGCACAGGCTCTCACCCTGCACAGGAACTACTATTTTTCTGAGCTGAGAACTGCATTGCAAAACTTGGAGAAGTGCAAAAACTGAACAATTGTGTTCCAATCCACATTTTGTCCAGGAAGAACAAAATTAGGTTGGTTCACTGAAAAATGCGGACCTAATGAAATCCTCAAATAGAGGAATGTAGGAAGCTGCCTTATGTCAAGTCAGTTTGGTGGCCCGTCTAGCTCAGAATACTCTACACTGACTGGCAGCAGCTCTCTATGGTTTCATGTGGGGACATTCCCAGCCCTACCTGGAGATGCTTGGATTGATCCTGGGGCCTTCTGCATGCAAAGCAGATGCGCTACCACTGAGGTGGCATTTCTAGAATCAAACCGGAAGGTCCCCCAAACGGAAACATTTCTGCAGCCTATCCATAAGGAAAGTACTATTGCAGTTTTTCAAAGATGTTTTTGAGATGTTTTGTTTTTAAGATGTTTTTGATTTTTTTTTAAAGATGTTTGTGCTTTGCTATCTGTTTGCCACCCTGGGCTTCCTTTGGGAGGAAGGGCTGGGTGTAAAATTAATTAATTAATTAATAATAACTTAAATTCTCCATCCCTTCTCCCTCAAACACACACACACACACACACACACACACACATGACAGAGAGAGAGAGAGAGAGAGAGAGAGAGACAGAGACAGAGACAGAGACAGAGAGAGAGAGAGTTGTATTAACCATCTCCAGCACTATAAAACTTGACAATTCCTTGTCCCAGAGTCTGGGCAGAACTGAAGCCTGTCAACAACAGTCTCCTTTTCTTTCAGCAGAGACGACAGACCTCACTTCTGTGCATTCGTATTAAGAAAAATAAACAAATCTGTATCCTCTTTTTAATATGTTTATCGTCTCCTCTCCCCCTGCCCTTTTTCTGCTGGAGAGCTTGGAGACTGAGTCGCTGAACTCGTCTTCTCCAAGTGTGTCAATGCAATGCTCACTGTACATCACTGTACATCCTCTCTTTCATTCTGACTGCCCCTTTGTTCTCTCCCCCACTGCTATGGTTTCAAATATCTTTTGACAGCAAATTTAAAGCAACTGTAGTTCCTTTACTGTAAGGGGGGGGGAATCCATTATTAACAGAGTTGTCAATAAACAATACCAACTTTGTAAGGCAGACTTATTTACAGGCTGGGGCATGGGCAAAGAAAAATCAATAATTAGTGGTACGTCTGAGTGCTAGTAGAATATATATTTCCAACTATATCTTAAGAGCAACCAGAAAGCATAGCACTTGAAATTGCATTTCAGACACTAATGCAGGCAGCTAATCCTATTTACATTCATATTCATCCCAAGTATCTTTCTGGGGCCCCTTAAGATTTCTACATTTGTATGCTTGCATGAGTTGCAGGGCTTTTTACATGATATCAGGACTTTTGTAATTTAAATCTATAAAAGGCAATTGCTTTTAAATATACTTCCCAATGGTGGATGAAAAAAGAAGCACTAAACTTATTGGAGCTATACACATCACTAAACATGAGCACCAAACGTCTAGGCTGTGTGCACTGTGAGAAATTAATCTTCTACTGTATTAGCAAAACAGAGAGATTCAGAGGTCGGAAAGCGACAAGCTCTGAATCGTCCATGTTGGATTTCTTTCCCACATCCAATATCTGGAAAATATGCTTATGGAAAGGTTGGTTGTTGGGTTTTTTTTCTTTTGTTAGCTTGCAATGTTAGACATTTAAACCATCATAATCATCATTCATCAAAAGAGCTTTGCTGGGTCATACCAAAGGATTACCTAGTCAGCAGCAGCTGGTGCTCATGGGGCCTGGTGGGGAGGAAGACACGGAGGCCAACAGTAGGTGGAGCCAGAGCCAATAACAGGTAGAACTAACTAATTCTAGCTTGTCCCCCATCCTTCTCTTTGCTGAGTTGTACAAGGGCAACACTGAGACTAAGGAGGAGGAAGCTGACAGGCGCTGCCACCCCCTGTACTGGTTGCAAAAGAGAAGATCCAACTTGACCCATCCCACTAAAACAGATAGAAAAAAATAAAATAAGGTCCCAAACCCTGGATGAATAAAAATATTTTTGCCTGGTGATGGAAAAAGATAGTGATGGTGTCAAGTGTGCCTTCCATGAGACAGCATTCCACATATGGGGGGCCACCAGTGAGAAGGCCCCATTATCATGTTCCCACCCTTTGCAACTCCCTTCTAGTGGGCACACAGAGAAGTACAACTTCTCTGTGTCATCTTGGTTGTGGGTGTCATGCTCTCCTTCCAAGAGTCCTCATCTCTGGGTGGGTGTTGTTACTGTGTTCCAAGAATCACCGGTGTGAACCTAGGATTTTTAATTCTCTCTCTATTGTAATCTTCTCATTATTCACATCAACCAGTGGCTGTTACATTTTATGCACACGTTTTCCATTAAAAAATATCAAATACAACTGTCTTTTTAAAAAAAATTGCTAACAGCAGCCACCTTGATAAAGGCCAGATGTGAATACCTAAAACCATAGGTAGACTTTCTATGTTTCGCTCACTTGAACCTTAAAGGAACTGACACATAACAGCAACAACGTCTTTTGGGGGGAAGGGGAAATCCCCTATCAGTTGCTTGGCTGCAGGTCCTTAAGAAGATCTCCGCTGAACATCACCAGCTCATGTTATTTCTTGCCCCTCCTTTTTTTTTACTCCACTCGATCACTATTCCAGGAAGAAACTCTCCTGTTATCAAGGTCTATAACAGCTTACCTTTATGCAGGCTCCTCTCGTACCAAGCAGTTTGAGGGTTGTTTCAACATGACCTTCTTTCTACACCGTAGGAAATCACATGGCAGGGAAGAAGAAGAAGTGGGCGGGGTGGTGGTGGAATCTTTTCTTTTTAAGCCTCCTGGCATTTTCAACACATTCTTGGAAACTACAGCTGCTTGTGCAATTCCCAAGCCATCCAACAGGATCAAGCAGAATTGATTGCCCTCCTTTGAAATTAGCAGGCAGTACAGCAACTTCCTTGGTTGACCCAGTTAAAAACAAAACAAACAATTTTGGGGGGGGAGTTAAGTGATAAACCAGCCACAATGGATGATCATGTGAAATATGTCTCTGAAAGAACAATGCATTATTTTGGGTGCATATTCACAAATGGTCAAGGGTCGTCTTTGTGTTTATTTTTCCAAATGGTTATTTGAATATGAAGTCAGTAGCAAACGTACCATCCACAACTTTACTTAAAAAGAACGACATAAGACTCTGAAATGAATGTATAAATAACATGCAACTGTCTAGACAGTATAGGTCACTTAGAAAGAGACTGGGTCAGGCAAAAATTGTCTATCAGCCAGACAACCATAACTGATTCTGATGCTAAGTAACGGTTTAGATATTCAGTATTCCATATATGCGAAAGGCTTCACTGAGCATTGGATGTTTCCAACCTGGCTAACCCTTCTACTTAAAACATATCTTTATGCAGCCTTAGGAAAATGCATTCACTATTTAAACATTAAAATTAATGCCAAAGGAGGGGGTGGCGGAAATGCTCTTTTAACAAGGGACTAGAACCAACCTGTGTAATTGGCTTTTGGTCAAGCAAAAAAAATAACAATTGTATTCCACCATAGACAAATAACCTTACCTTACAACACAGACAGAATCTTAAAGATGAGCGGCTATTTAACACTTTAGGTCTAGCATAACTAAAGAAACTAAAGAAAAAGAAAACAAACAATAAAAACCCTTCAACTCTTAAGAAAAAGGGGGACATTTATTCCAGTGTGTGTGCTTTTTTCTTTCAGATTTCTCCATAGTTTTTAGGGCTATTGTCTTATATTTCTGTACCTGCTAATATCTGGTTGTCCTAAAAATGTCTCACACATGCTGTTAGTATTAGGAGCTCTTTCCTTTGACTGTTGTATAATGTTATAGGAAGAAAGTTTAAAATAATTCTGGATTGGCAGTCGATGCATGTGGGACTGCTTGGAATTAAGCGTCCTCGCTTTCATTGCTTTATTTATTTAGAGCATTTTTTGTAACCTAGCTCTTTGGCCAAAAAGACTCCCAGACCAGCTTATATGCAGCCAATTAAAATGAGATGATCCCTGCCTTACAAGACTTCCAATCTAAAAAGGCACAACACAACATGAAAAAAGAGCAAGGAGGGAAGAGGGAAAAGCAAACTCCAGCACTAGTTCTTAGAGTTAAACAGCAGTTTACCACAAAGAGTATTTTAAAGGGATATGACACCTGTTGATAAACAGCAGGGTAAAAGCCACCCTCTCCATGGTGGTAAACCCTTACATAAAGGGACAGGTTGGATGGTACTTCCTCCCCTCTCTGCCACCATCCCTGCCTATGCCATCTCCTCATGGCCACATGGACAGATCATCCGCACAGAGCCAATGCACTCAAAATCCAACACGTACAGGCCAAAATCATGAAGCTAAAACATGCTATAAAGCATAGATCCTAAATCTGCCTTTCCAGCTCTGAGTAAAAAGCACATTTGTTCCTTCTTATTAAATTTTCATAAACATACTGTTAGAAATTCCATTTTTTTGGAGGTGAGGAATAGATCATTACTATACAGATGGCTATCTTTTTTCATTTTCAGATGGGGCCATTATTATTTCATTACTCTCACCTTTTTGGGGGTTCCAAATCCACTGTTCATCCAGCTGCATTAATAGGACTTGATACACACACACGTCCCACCATAGGACTGATGCATCCCAAACTATGCCTCTTTACTGGAAGAATGGTCTCTAAACGGTGCTCACTGAAAGCTGTAAGTGGCTTATAAGCCAAAAGCTGGGTTGGTTACCCTTTGGACACTTTCTATTATTTATATATTTAAGTATTTCTAAACCACACTTCTCATAAAGGTACATCAAGGCGGCTTACAACATGCATACATACTTTCCTCTTTCAATAAGCTTTTAAGTAGAGACCTTATCCCAGTCTGCATCTGTGCTGGAATTGCTTTTTTAAGACGCTTTTAAAGTTGTCATTTTAAAGAGGCTTTTAAGATGTTTTGTTTTAATATGTTTTAAAGTCTTTTGTTTTAAGATGTTTTAAAGTACTTTTTAGTGTACAAAGCCCTATATCGCTTGGGACCAGGATACCTGAAAGACCTTCTTATCCTTTGCTTTTTTAAGACGCTTTTAAAGTTGTCATTTTAAAGAGGCTTTTAAGATGTTTTGTTTTAATATGTTTTAAAGTCTTTTGTTTTAAGATGTTTTAAAGTACTTTTAGTGTTTTCTGTTTGTTGCCCTGCGGTCCTTCTGGGAGGTATAAATGAAATGAAATGAAATATAAATAATACAAAGTCATTATAAAATTAAAAACTAATAAAAACATCATTAAAAACAATAATAAAACCATCCACAAAAACTGCATTGGTTGGAAAAGAAGATTCATATTGAAAGGCCTGTTTACAAAGTTAAGTTTTCTGGACATGCCTGAAAGAAAGAAGGGACAGTTCTTGCTGAACTTCAATTGACAGGGAGTTCCACAAGGCAGGGCCTGCCACACCAAAGGCTCAGTCCCTGGTAGAGGCCAACTGAACCTCAGGCTGCCCCATAGGAAGATCTCAGTGATGGAGATGGAATATAGGGAGTCAGGCGGTCCTTAAGGTATTTTGGTATTTAAGGTATTTAAGTTGTTTAGGGCTTTTTGAATTAACACAAGTACCTTGAACCTGGCCTGGTAGTAAATTGGCAATCAGTGCAGTTCTTTCAGCAGCAGGGTGACATATTAACAGTAATCTGTTCCTGTGAGCAGCCTGGCCATCACATTCTGCATTTGTTGCAGCTTCTGGACCAGATATAAGGGCAGCCCCACATACAGTGTGTTACAGTAATCAAGCCTTGAGGTTACCAGTGCACGGACCGCTGTGGTCAGGCTATCATAGTCCAGGGAGCGGTCCCAGTTGGTGTCCTAGCTGAAGCTGGCAGAAAGAACTGATGTTCTGAAAACAATTGGGGGGATTAAGCTTATCTCAGTGGACAGTTGGCCTTCACAACATTTCTGATAATGTTGGTATTTGCTGGAATCAAGAGTTCACCTTCATAACCTTCAGTTATCCGTAGGGAGTATGCACCAGTTATATTGCTTAGTGATTATGATATGATTTAGGGCAAGAGTGGGAAACACAGAGGCCAAACGCAACCTCCAGGTATCTCCCCTTGGGACTGTCCCCAGGCCACACCCCTCCCTGCCCCTGCTTTGGACTCTCTGTAAATATTTTTGCCAGGCTTAGATGTGTCCTTCAAATTTGGTACTACCTTTTGCTAGTCTGGATCCAGGATAGAGAGAGGTGTATGTGTGTGTGTAGAAATGAGCCTCTTGTACAAAGGTAAGATTTGCATCTGTTGCTTTGGGCCCCCCCTGTTCCTCTTGTATGTGGCCCTTGCAAAGTTGCCCCTATGGGAGTGTGGCCCTTGGTCTGAAAAAAGGTTCCTCAGTAGGGATGGAAAGATCTGTCAGTTTCAGTTCTCTCAGTTTCTCATTTTTCCACTTAGATTCAGTTCTCCACATTTCTGCAGCAATTTGTGAATGGTTTTTTTTAAGTCCTCATGAAAATTCTCCAGCATTTCAGTGTGAAATGCTTTCTTTTTTAAAAAAAACCCACAGTTTTGTGACTAATGTACACATTTGTGCAAGCAATTTCTTGTCATATAATGCATTTTTGTATGTTATTTTCACTCATATATTCATTCAGCTGCTGTTTTTAGTGTACAAAGCCCTATATCGCTTAGGACAAGGATACCTGAAAGACCTTCTTATCCTTTGTATACCCAATCGAACACTGTGCTCTGCAGGTGAGGACCTCCTGCAGATACCATCTTATCACAACATAGGAGGCGGACCTTTAGTGTTGTGGCACCTCCCCTTTGGAATTCCCTTCCCTTAAATATTAGACAGGTGCCATCTCTGTTATCTTTTTGGTGCCTACTGAAGACCTTCCTCTTTCAACAAGCCTTTTAAGTAGAGACCTTATCCCAGTCTGCATTTGTGTTGCAATTGCTTTTTAATATTTTGTAAAGTTTTTTAAATATGTTTTTAAGATATTTTGTTTTAATATGTTTTAAATATGTTTTTAAGGATGTAATATATTTTAAAGTCTGTTTTTATGATGTTTTAGAGTGTTTTTCATGCTTTTGTTTGCTGCCCTGGGCTCCTATAAAGAGGAAGGGCAGGATATAAATCTAATAAATAAAATAAATAATAATAATACATTTTTATGCACAGTAATATATGCATTTTTGGAAACACTGCTTGGTTAGAGAGCTGCATCACAAAATTCGAATAAGTGCGAATTTTGACGGATGGCTGTGTTTCGGTTCTCATGTTGTTTCAGAAAGTGTGAATTTGATAGATTTGGCTTGAAATGTGAACTGAATCGACATTCATCATATCCCAAGTGCTCATCCACAATATAGTGCATAGGCACTGCAATCCTGTGCAAGTCTACTCAGTCGTAAGTAAGACCCAGTATGTTCAATGGTACCTATTCCCCTCCTAGGAGTATTTAGGATTGTAGCTACCAGATCTTCATGAAGGATGTTGGATTAGACAAGTGGGGTCTCCCCCTATGTGTGAAGATATGCACCTAAGAGGGACCACAGGTAAAACAGCATCTGGAAACTCAAGTCTCCTTCAGTCTCCTGAAGTCTTCCATTGTTCAAACCTTCTTTTGCTCTGCGTTCCCTGAAGATGATGAAGTCAGGATATATGGATACATACCTAATACTTGTAATCACTTAATTAAGGATATTAAAGCAACAGCTGTTCTTCCCAGGATATGTCTCAGGATATCCCAGGAACAGATGGTACCTCATCCCAGTTACTCCCCTTCCTACAAATTCAGGCCCCCACTTTTAAACATTGGTCTACTGAAGCCAGTGCCTCATTACAGAAGCACTAATTTTCCTTGCAGTGTCTCTTATCATAAAAGAAGTTTGCCCCCATTTGATTATCTTTTCAAGTGGCAAGCTGGAGTGTCTACTCATCAGTAAATTTATTTGCCTAAGAACGCAAACTTGCCACTTAATACTGCAAAGCTGAGGTGTCTCCATATATGTAAATTGACACCTGAAACAACTAGCTGGTGCCACTAACCAACAGGAAATGTTTCTGACTCGCCCATCAATGTTTCTGTCTACGTAAACATATTGGAAACATACAACAGCAGCAGAAGACCGAAATGTAACATAACAAAGCAAAGGGAAAAAAATATGGTAACTGCCGATGTTATCTATGGTTGCTTCCAAAAGCTGGATGCCATTTGAGCTGATACTTCTCAGAAAATAATTTTCTCTTGCCGGCTTTCCCCCCTAAAAAAAATGCATGCAGATAAACACACATGCACATACTTTGCCATTTTTGTGTATGCTGGCCAGTGGTTACCATTGTTTCAACACAATCTCCCAGAACAGCACTATATCTGGTTAGGGTGACCGTGTCAGATGACGGTCCTCTATTTGAAAGTGCCCTTTATGTGAAGGGCTGTCCAATCTAAGCATGAAAAGAAAATCCAGTGAAATCACACACTCACATTTCACCATCCACAAGAAGAATGGACTATTTCAGAAGGCCATTTTTGCTCATCCCAGTTGGATACCTGCAATCGACCTAAGGATGCTTCCAGTCTCCAAATGGACCAGCAGTCCATCTCTAGCCAGCAAACTCCAACAACTAAAGCATTTTATGTCCAGGTCCTTTACTGGTAGTAAGGAACCTATGGAAACTGACACCAGGAAAAACCCTAAATATTAGATATTCCCCATATTCCACCAGAAGCAAACGGCCTAATGTGGAATGTATACACTGATAAGAACCTGATCTGTTATAGAGAAAATGAAAGGCTTGTAAAGAGGCTTCCATTTGCTGTCTGCATTTTTAGGCCATTGATGTTTACAGTCTAGTGGGGGCAACTCCAAAAGGCCCCACCTGCAAAGTGTTCATTATAGACACAATTCTTAAAGGCAGAATCATAGCCACAATGAGCAATGAAATCCTCCTTTTCCTTCCAGGCCTTGTGAAGAAATATTAAATCAAGCCTTGATAAATGATCTCGACAGTCAAATTAAATATGTTGCGCTCAAACTGCCTTTTAAATAGTTATGTAAGAGTTAATATATTTCCCTCTTTCTAGCCGAGCAACACAATGGTGTTTCAGCAGGCAAAACTACCCCGAATTGTCCGCATTTTCACAGCAATTCACGGCTGCATCCTAATTGGTGACGTGAAGAGTTTATGAGTCTGATTTAATGACCCTTGGGATGTTTCATGGGGAGGGGTACCTCGTCCCACCCCAGAACGTGCCATCCTGACACAGTGGGAACTTTGGAATGTGTGCAACCTGAAATTCAATCTGCAGTTGCAGTTATTTGGATAAAACTCTCAAACATTCACAGACACTAAGCACAGCTGAAGCAAATCCGCAGTTAAGTTTGCATAAATGCCCAAGGGAAACTTTCTTACCATATTCATGCCAGCTCTCTCTCTCTCTCTCTCTCTTGTTCTCTCCCCCATACTCAGTCGGCTTCCACTTACTCATTGTTACGTGATCCTCACAGTAATTATGGATGCCTTAGGAATACTGGTGGAGTTAGATGAGAAAGATAAGCCATAATGATAGCTATTTTGCTAAATTTCTAGGGAAATACTCCTCGGGGTCCTGGATTCACTGTTTCCATTTACTTGCAAACAAATTTCTGATGGAAAGACCAATTCAGTTAAAAAATAATAATAATAACAGAACCACTTGTGACATTAATTTGTATTTATTTCATTTCATTGATGAATCATTTCCTACAATACATCTCAAAGCCATTAACATTACAATCAGTAAAAACGTCAACAATCAAAACATACTTGAAAACAAGTTCAAGTCCATTCGAGCCACAAAAATCAAGAAGAAAAGCACATTTTGCTAAAAGTTGACCATTTGGCCGTTGCAAATGCTGGCATCAGGCAAGGCATGAAAAGCAATCTTTCATTAACCACAAATGGCTATTGTGAATTAAGAGGTAACATGCCACCACTGCATGGCGTGGAGAATGTAGACAGAATGTTTTTCTCCTCTCATACCCTCAAACTCATTGGGGACGTTCAATGAAGCTGAATGTTGGAAGGTCCAGGACAGACAAAAGAAAGTCCTTCTTCACACAGCGCACAGTTCAACTATGGAATTTGCTCCCACAAGAGGCCAACAGCTTGGGTTGATTTAAAAGAGGATTAGACAAATTCATGGAGGATAAGGCTAACAGTGGCTACTAACCCTGATTGCTATGTTCAGCCTACACTGCCAGAGGTGGGATGCTTCTGAATACCAGTTTTTGGAACCCAAAGGAGGGGAGAGTGGTCTTGTGCTCAGGTCCTGCTTGCAGGCTTCCCAGAGGCATCTGGCTGGCCGCTGTGGGAACTGGATGCTGGACTAGATGGGCCACTGACCTAATCCAGGAGGCTATGTTCTTATCTGAAATGGCATACATTTGGGGACCATCAGTGCTCAGCACATGACAACAATCAGGATTCCAGGTGGCAGAGTCAGAAAATAATTAAAAAGAGAGTCATTGGGGGGGGGGAGATGCTGAACAAGGGACAGTGCTGCAGGTGGGGACAACAGAAGCGCAGAAGGTATCAAAGGATGGAAGCAATGAAACATCATCTTCCCTGTGGGAGGGGACTGCAGTACAGTTGCAGAACATAGGCTTTGCTCACAGAAGGTCCCAGGTTCAATCACCAGTATGTCCAGCTAAACAACGGCAGGTGTTGGGATGGGGAAACAGCCTTAGCTAAGAACTTGGAGAAATTGCCAGTCAGAGTAGGTGATAGTGAGCTAGATGAGCCAATGCTCTGTCTCAGTTCTCTCCCACCAAAACTCCCACAACCAGCTAACCTGAGGCACATTCCTCCACAGGGACCATTTGCACTTCTTGTTAGGCCATTGCTCAGCCACATCCCAGGCCAACAGTACCAGCAAGTGATACAGTGACCCCACAAGTGATGAGGAACATGTTTGCTTCTTTAATGAGTCTATGGGAGGAGGAACTTGTTTCTGGATGTCCAAGGCTCATGAGTCAGACCAGAGCTGTGCTCTCTGAAATAGGGTGGACAGCCAGCATGGTGTAGCAGTTAGGGTGTCGGCCTAGGGCCTGAGAAACCAGGGTTCAAATCCCCACTCAGCCATGAAGCTCACTGTGTGACCTTGGGCCAGTCACTGTCTCTTAGCCTAACCTACTTCACAGGGTTGTTGTGGGGATTAAATGGGGAGGGAGAGAATCATGTATACCTTGAGCTCCTTGGAGGAAGCTGGGCTATAAATGTAATTGTTGTTGTTGTTAATATGTCCTATTATACAGAGGATAGTCCTATATTTGAACGAGCCCCATTATTTGAAGAGCTGTCTAGTTCAAGTGCAGTTTAAAGATTTTTTTTTAAAAGAGGGAGATGTGCATGAGCCCTGAAGTTGCCCATCAACAGTTGGAAGCCAGACTGCAGACTGAGCAGGCACACAGGTCACGAGATCACTGGTCTCCTTTATGGTGAGAGATATTATATTTCTACTTAAATTACAGCAATTATTTCTAAATTTGTACTTGGCATTTCACAGGGGAGTGCCATCCTGTTCAAGGCCAGCTTTAAACCATCTTCTGGAGCAAGCACCATAGCACCGCATGTTGATGCTGAAAAGTGTGGGGGACAATATCGACTGCTGTGGAATGCCATAGGCCAGTGGCCATAGAGAGGAGGGAAAAGGCCCTCAACATCATCTTCTGAGAACACTCAACCAGGAAGGAGTGGAACCACCATGAAACCGTACCAGACTAGTGATCCAACTCATACAAGTGATCCAAAATAATATCATGTTCGGTGATAACAAAAGCTGCTGAGAAGTCCAGGAGAGTTTACAGGGCAGGCTTGGATCTGCAGAGAACAGCAAATGTTATCCTGCTTTCACAAAACCTGAAATGATCAGGAACAGAGAACTTGTGTGAATAGAAGAGTTTCAGAATTCTATATTAAAATAGATTCAAATATTTCTCTTGGAACCAGTTTTGCATCGTCATAGGATCTATGGCACCCCTGGGGTCTATATCTGCGGGGTCTCAGGCAGAAAAAGTTTCCTTTCCAACACCTGCCACCTGACCCTTTTAACCATTGACCAATGTGGTGCTAGGAGGAGCAGCTCTCCTAGTTACTCATATGAGCAAGCAAATCTGCCCCAGAACTTTTCATAAGGGAGTAACTGAATCAAATTTCTCCCTCATCCCTAATCTTAAATGCTGCACTAGGCCAGCCTTCTCTAATCTGTGATCCTCCAGGTGATACTGAACTACAGCTCCCATCATCCCTGACCACTGGCAATGTTGGCTGAGGCTGATGGGAGTTGTATTCTGAAAGATCTAGAGGGACCTGATTGTGGAAGGCTGCACTAGGGAAATTGCAATAGTAATAGCACTTCACAAAGTTTCATCTTATTTATCCTCATGCTAACTCAAAACTCCTACCAGGTAAGTTAGTTTAGAAACAGCAGAGTGCCTGGAGGCATCCAGTGAGTTTCACGGCTGAGTGGGGATTTGAATCTGAGTCTCACAAGTCTCAACAGAGCACCACATTCATTGCCTTACAGTGGCTCCACCAAAGTCAACAGAATCATTTCCATAATCATCTCTTAAAGCTGAATGACCAATTTTATCTTTTTTCAGGAGATAGTGTGTCAAATTATGATATCAGATACTAGGACAAATATGAGCGCACTCGCTTTGAATTTGTTTCTTACATCTGTTGCCTGTTCCAGGCCAACATTTCCCGTGGTTTTCATTACCTTCTCCTCCACCGGTATAAGTTTCCCTTTGATATATGCCCCCCTCCCATAAGCATTTCCGCTCCTCCTATCTCTTAATCATTGCTCTCCTACACAGAGTGGAGCAAATGTCTGTGATCATAACATAAGTGTTGAGTTCAGCATCTGGAGAATCTCAGCTTTCGTTTTTGTTTTTAAAACCCTAAGTTGCTAGTCCTTATGACTATGGAAATGAATGATGTAGGCAATCTCAAAAGCTAGAAAGAGGATTAGCAGGACTTCCAGGAGACAGAGGGCAGGTGGTGGTGTAATAAAGTAATTTTAGAGTCTGGCTTAATAGCTTTATGGAGGGGGATGGTCACTGATCAGCTAACCTCAAAACTCTGCATTAGGGATGGCTGATAGTTGAATCTGTTAATTTTGGTTCTCTCACTTTCTCATTTTCCAATCTTAATTTCAGTTCTCAACAATTCCACATCAGTTTGCAATTTGATTTTTTAAATCAGCATTTTAAAGTGAATTCCTCCTGATAGACACATTTTTGAATGTAATTTTGTCTAATGTACACATTTTGGCAAAACATTTTTTCCTGATATAATTCATTTTGTATGTTATTTTCACTAATATATGCATTTTTATGCCAACTTTACTGTAGTAAATACATTTTTGTACTCATTCCTTGTTTAAATAACTACACTGCAAAATCCAGACAAGTGTGGATTTTGAAAGATCACTGTGTTAGGAGAACCCTAATTCCCTAAAGCTACAATTCCCAGAGTTTCCTGGGAAGATGGATTGATTGTTAAACCACTCTGAGAAATGTAGCTCTGTGAGGGAAACAAGGGTCTCCTAATAACTCTCAACACCCTTAACAAACTACAGTTCCCAGGATTCTTTGCAGGAAGTCATGACTGTTTAAAGTAGCATTATACTGGGTTCGTTTGTGAGGAAGGACAGGATAGAAATTTAATAGTAATAATAAAAACAACAACAGTAATAATCAGATGAGACCACAGCCGATTAATGTTCTTTTATCTTTTTGATGCATTTTAAAGTTTGTATCATATGAACTGAATCAATATTCCCTTCCATCTCTCTCCTCCACACACCAAAATTCTAAAGAAATCCCAATATATCCTGAGAATGAAGCACAGAAATGAAAAGCCCTTTTTGCAGGGAGAAACAAACTTCCCAAAAATTGGGTAACACATTTTGGCACAACACAAATTTCTAGCGAAGGCTTTCATAGCTTTGGCCCATTTTTTTAATTGTTTTGATTTGCCCCCAAACATGAAGCATCCTAATAAGTCCCTTGTTGAAGGGGCAAGAGGCCTCAGCAACTTTGCAGTTAATGCTCGCTCTTGACTCGCAGCCACTGCAGAGCCCTTTTAAGAAGCATTTCTAAAACTTCATAGTAAATGACAAAGTAATGTGTAGGGAATGAGAGAGAGATGAAGGTGTGGTTTTTTATTTTTTTTATTTTAAAAAAATTGTTCCCTGAACCCAGTAGGTATCTGTAACAGCAGGTTTAATTTAAAGTGAATATCGCTTTCCTGGCTTTAAGCAACTTCAAAGCAAATGTCCTAATGCCTCTCATTTTGTATGTCTGTTTTACATCAGTCACAATTTTGTATCACCATTTCACTGCTGCCCGATACATATCATAAATTTTTTTGTAACTGGAAAGCACACTTAGTATATGGATTAAATTAAGAATGGTTTTCAAAAAGAAAAGAAAAAATAAAGACGAAAGATAGCAGACATTTACATTATTAACTCGCTTTTTTCATGTATCTGATGATGTGCTGTTAAGGGCATGTTTAAATGTTGTAGGATAATCCATGCCACATACATCAAGAAGATTTCAAAATACAGAAGGGGACCTCCAGTGGATTCAGAAATCAGGCTTTTAAGAAACTGAGTTTAGATAAGCAAAAGACAGAGGAGAGCAATGGTAGGCCTGCCTTGGTTCCTGAGTGTCATATATGACATCAGGTGTCGAGCAGGTAAAGGTGTGGCTTGGCTGAAAGCATCCTTTGCAGACATCACTGATTAGGAGATTAGTGGCACCTGGAAAGGTGTGGGGCTTTGCAAGTGCCTTGATTGGCTGATGTCAATTTTTTTTTTTTGCAAAGATTTTTTGTCACCCTGGGCTCCTGCCGGGAGGAAGCGGAGGATAAATAAATAAATAAATAAATAGATGATGATGATGATGACGATGATGATGTTGATTTAAATTTATATCCCACCCTTCCTCCCAAAGGGATTCCAGGGCAGCCAACTAGTTATACAGCACTAAAAACATCTGAAAACATGTATTAAAAGACATATTTAAAAACAATTCCAATACAGATACAGACTGGGATAAAGTCCACATGAAAACTCAAATGCATTTTCCCCTAGTATATAGGGATGGGGGTGGGGGAGTTCAGTTTGGTTAGTGTTTTAATGTAAACTTACCTGATTCACACTTTCCAAAACAAAATGCAAACCAAAATACAGCTGTCCATCAAAACATGCACTTCTCAGAATTTTATGATGTAGTTTTCCAACCAAATAAAGTAAATATTAGGGGGAAATGTGCATAAAGATGCATATATTTGTGGAAATAACAAACTGCATTATATTAGGGAAAATTGCTTGCAAAAATGTGAATAAGGCAAAATTGCATAGAAAAACGTGTGCAACAGAGAAATTCGCATTAAAATGCTGACATATTTTCATGAGGACTTTTGTATGTGTGTGTGTGTTTTAAATGGCAAACTGGTGCAGAAATAGGGAGAGCTGAACTTTAGATTGAAAAAATGAGGAATTTGAGAGCAGCTGAAACAGAGATTCATCCATCCCTACCAGTCTATGCATTTTTGCAAGCAATGCATCCCTCTTACCATGCATTTTTGTACATTACTGCCACTAATATGCTCGTTTCTGGGCCTATTTTCCCCATAATATACCCTTTTTTATATGACTGTTTTTTGGTTGGAATACTGCATCACAAAATTTGGACAAGTGCACATTCTGAAGGATGCCTATGTTAGGGTTTTCATATTGGTTCGAGCAGTGCAAATTAGGCAGGTTTGCATTCAAATGTGAACCAAACTAATTTCTCCCCCATCCCTAGTTCCAGCACCCAAAATACACGGGCTGATCTGTGGGAAAGTTACCGGTGGAAGTTCACTGCCTTGTGGTAGTATATCCAATTCTACTTTACAACAGGAAACTGTGATAGCCTTCTGCTCTTTTACAGCTCTGTGCTTTTTTCCCTTGTCTGCAACATTGCCCTTCGCTATGCTTTTAATACCGTAAAACTGTATCTTCCAATGTCCAATTTAAGAGGGACTGTTGTTCACCATTAAAGAATGAAAAAACTCCGGAAGTTCAAATTTAGTGTCACAGTCCTGGCAATTTATTACAATTTCTTAGATCTATCACAATGAGAAATGAAAACGCACAGAGAATCCTGGCTTATGTAAAACATGATTTAGCCGCATGACCCTGCAAAGGTTATATTCCTTTGCCGCATGTACAATGTAACATCATTTCCTGTCTGGCTTGATCTACTTCTGGTGCCCATATGTCATTTCAAAAGAACCTCTCTACACAGCAAACTCCTTTATCGTACATACAAAATTCATTGGTTGTAGTATTGTTTGATCTAACAGCAAATATTAAATCAAACTTGGGTTTCACTAGGGCAACAAATGCACATGAATTAAAGTTTAAAGTCACATCAGTCCCCAAATCCAACAAGATAAATAAAATAAGGTGGGCTACCCTAAGGAGGGGGCTTTGGGCCCCAGGGGCCCTCAGCCAGAGCCTGACCCAGCCACCCTCTGGCACTGGCCCTGCCTGGATAGTTGCTCAGTTTGCCCTCCCCCACCCCAAAAAAGCCACCACTGCCGGAGACCTACTTTACAATAAAACTTCTGAGTTTGGTGCCTGTGGAAATAGGCAAGCTGTCAAGCATCAGAAAAAAATGGCAGGACATGGCTGGTGGTGGCCTTCCTTTTGTCTTGATGGCTCACAAGTTGCTCAGGTCCCATTGCTCCAATTTCCCTTTGAATGATGACCTATCTTACTGTCTCTGTGAGTTGATCCAGAGAAAAACTTCTCCAGGTCCTCAAAAGTTTTTTTTAAATGATACACAAGATTTTTGTTTGTTATAACGCTTAAGGCACATTAATTATGGCTGGCAAAACAACTGCAGCTAACATTAATTTATGCAGATTTGTAGACCATAATGCAAAAAGGTGGAAAACATTTCAGAAGGACCATATAATAAGATTTTCAGTTAAAAGAATAAAAAAGTAAAGGTGTCCCCGCACTTATAGTGCGAGTCGTTTCCGACTCTTAGGGTGACGTCTTGTGACGTTTACTAGGCAGACCGTATATATGGGGTGGGTTTGCCAGCTCCTTCCCCAGCCTTTCTTTACCCCCCAGTGTATGCCAGGTACTCATTTTACCGACCACGGACAGATGGAAGGCTGAGTGGATCTCGACCCCTTTTACCGGAGATTCGACTTCCTCCTTCCGTTGGAATCGAACTCTGGCCGTGAGCAGAGCTTCGGCTGCGTTATCGCCGCTTACCATTCTGCACCACGGAGGGTCTTAAAAGAATACTGGGGATTAAATAAAGTGTACTTTAATTATTTTTATTGCTGTTGCTATCAGAAACATAATGTGGTAATTGGCCAGGCAGGGAGGTAGTCCAACTCTCAACAAAAGATAAATTAAAGAACGAATCTGAAACAACATGCAGTGCATTCAAATCCAAGATATCAAATTGGTTAAAAACAAAAGGGATTTTATATCAGGTATTGTCTATCACTCACCTCAGCTGCCTTTGTGATCCGGACTTCTAGGCTACAGCAACCGCTCCTGTTTCATTTGCCGTTTCATCTACATACCAAGCTTTATCCTGGCCTCCATGAACTGTTCGAACTGTAGAATTCCATTCTGGCACCGTCTCTGCATTCCAGAGCTTCTAGAAATCCAGGACTGACAAGACAACTCAAACCCGATAGGGCTTTATTTTGCTGATGCCATACATTTCTCTCTCTTTTTTTGCCAGAGATTACTGCAATCTCATCAAAGGCCTGGCATCTTTAGGATGACCAGTTTTATTCCCTTCTGAACAAAGAATAGGAACCGATATAAAAGGGGCCCTCTTGATAGGACACAAAACCAGTTAGCAGCACGGACTTGGTCAGATGCACAGGCAGTGTATTGTACATCAGGAATGGCCAGCCTAGAAAGTGGCCAACTCCAACTCCTATCAGCCGCAGCCAGGACGGCTAATCGTCAGGGATGATGGGATTTGTAATCTAGTCCATTACTGCAATACATTCTATGTGGGGCTGCCTCTGGTCCGGAAGACCCAGCTTGTGCAGAATGCAGTGCACTTAGAGTGCAGATGGCCAACAGCATGTGACACCTCTGCTAAAACATCTGCACTGGCTGCCCATCTGCTATCAGGTCAGGTTCAAGGTTCTTGTGCTGACATGCAAAGCCCTGAACAACTTGAGTCCAGAATATTTTAAGGATTGCCTAATCCCTTATGTCCCAGCTCAATCACTGAGATCATCTGGAAGATCTCTGCTAGTTGACTCCCATGCTACAGAGGCGTGACTGGCTTCAGCTAGAAGTCGGGCATTTAATTTTGCCAGTCCCGTGCTATGGAACATTCTTCTAGCAGAGATTCAGTAAGCATCCTTGCTTTTCACTTTCAAATGTCTCTTGAAGAATTTTTATGTTGACAGGCCTTTGCAGCTGTTTCATTATTTTCCTTGAGCAGCCAGTCACTTTAATAATTATTTACTAATAGGCAAAAAAAAACCCTTGCGGTTTAAGAAAATACCTATAGCCAACAGATATTTCTTTCAAACTTTAAAAAGCAGGGAAATTGGGCAGCTATAGTGAATGCACCAGGGGAGCAGGAGACCTGACCTCCTCTCTGAGATATTGTACTGCCCTACAAATTGGTCAAAATGCAAACACCATTTGGGTTGGTCTTTCACAGTCCAATCCACTTCCTGTGTAGGTTGGAAGAATTTGGAGGTCAGGTCTCCTGCTCCCCTAGTGCATACGTTCTCAAACCTCAAAGGTTTTTTTGCCTATTGGTGAATTTCCCTGCTTTTTAATCTGGGAGGTAAGAAATGGGATCCTGTACAAGTTTGCTGAGAATGGATTGATCATTTTCGTGCTTATTGAGTTCAGTGGGATTTACTTTCCTGCAATCATGCTTAGGATAGATGAAACTGACCACAGGGGGATGGGGAGGGGAGCAGGAGGAAGGGCAGGGGGAGGGGAGGAAGGGCAGAGGGGAGGAGGGGGAGAGGAGGAGGGGAGGGGGAGGGGGAGAGGAGGAGGGCAGGTTTGATCACTTGCATGTTTATTGAGTTCAGTGGGATTTACTCCTGTGCAATCATGCTGAGGATAGGCAAAATTGACCATGCGGGAGAGGAGGAGATGGAGGGAGGGCTACAGTGGGCAGTGGAGGAGAAAGAAGAAAGAGGGGAGGGAAGGAAGAAGGGAGGAGGAAGAGAGAGGAGAGGGGAAGGAGGGGAAAGGCAGGTCTGATTATTTTTATGCTTATTGGGTTCAATGGGATTTACTCTCCTACAATCATGGTTAGAATAGGTAACACTGACCATGGGGGGAGGGGAGAGGGGGGAGGGAAGGGAGAGGGGAGTGGGAGGCGGGGAGGGGAAAGGAGGAGATTGGAAGGGGAGGGGTGAAGGAAGGGTGAGGGAAGGGGCAAAAGGGAGGGGATGGGAGGGAGGAGGAGGGGAGGACAGATTTGATCATTTGCATGGTTTTTTAGTTCAATAGGATTTACTCCTGTGCAATCATGTTTAGGATAGATCAAACTGACCTAGGGGAGAGGCAGGGAGGGGAGGAGAGGGGAAGAGAAGGGGAGGAAGGAGAGAGGCAGAGAGGGGAGGGGAGGAGATTGGGTGAGCGGGCACTGGGCAGAGGGGAAGCCCTTTTCCAGAAGGACAACATTGTTTTTCCAGGTTTCCCCCACCTTTTTATTCTACAGCAGGCACATGTGGTCTCCTACCCAACTTTAAACCAACGCTGTCACTGGCCACATCCACACTAGGCCTTTATTTCACTTTACACAGTCATGGCTTCTCCCAAAGAATCCTGGGAAGTGTAGTTAGTGAAGGGTGCTGAGAGTTGCTACGAGATGCCCTGTTCCCCTCACAGAGCTTCAATCAGAGCAGCTGACTGTTAAACCACTCTGGCCACTGGAGCTCTGTCAGGGGAATAAGAATCTCCTCTCAGCACACTTCACAAACTACACTTCCCAGGGTAGGGGTATTTTCAATTTAACATTGCAGAATGTGAAAAATCCATGCTGGCTATAGTATACAGCCACTCTTGTGGCTGTATAACCTTTATAGTTCTGATGATATTTTAACATCATAGCCAACTTGATATTTTATTATATGGTGGTATAGAAATATTTTTTATAAATAAGTACATTTACAAATAAAGTAGTCTCACGTGTGGAGAACCGCAAGTTTAGCCACCCCTGTTGTGCATCAAGGGTACCCTTTGTTGAGCAGCATATTATTTATGATCTAAGCCTCTGGATTTCCCGGAAGATGCACCCTCTGTCAATAGGCTCTCCTCCCTAGTTGCGGTTTTTCAGGGGTGAAGGATAGGCATGATCACCACCCTCCTGTCACTCCATACTTCTTGGTGTCCCCCTTTCTAGCTAAGGACTGGAAGGCGGCCATGAGAATTAAGGCCCCTCTCAGTTGAGGCACCAGGAATTCTCCCCAGCGAGGCCCACCCAGTCTCAGCACTGTTAACATGTTGTTGCTAGGAGGAATCATGGCTGTCTTGGGAGGATTCCATTGGTAGATGACAGCTGATGCAATTCAGAAGATGTTAGATTACATGTGCCAGTGCTATATATATGGGGATTTTGTTTAAAGACCACTGCTTTTGCTTAATGCAATTTTCTTATTGAGTGTGTGTGTGTGTTTTAATGCTCTAGGGTTGTTTCCATTTTCATATTGTTACCATCACAGATTGGATCTCCAAAACTGGACACAACACATACAATTTAAAGAACAGGCAGTCTCCCTGGAGCACAGATTTGCCGATACCTTCCATATTCATGGCTCCTGCCATCAGGTAAATCTGCCTGATGGGCAAATTTGTTGCTAAATCCTGGCAAAGCAGGTGCCCTCACAGCTACGAGAGTGATTCCATTTTGCTGTCAGTTGTGTAATGTGGGCAACGTGGTTACTAGCCATGCGTAAAAGACAGTGCAGAGAGGGAGGGGGATTCTGCACACGGCGTGTGACATTGCACTGTGGAAGTGAGCATTAAATGAGAGTGAGAGGTTATAAGTCTGACAGAAACTTGATCTGTATTCCCTAATTATACAGTCTCCCTTTCACAAAACTGACACAAGAATGTTAAGCCAAATTAAATGTTGTCTAATTAACTATCATATACAAGGCTTCAACAAAAAACAAAAAAAGAGGAGTTGTGGGGGGTGGGGAGAAAGTAGGATGTCTTACATGTTATTTAGTAATGCAGCATTTCAGACTTGCAAATGATCAGCCAACATGCATTTCCCATCTTGGTTAACTTGCTACAAGGTTAAGTCATTTCAGTTTCAGAAGCTGGGCCTTTTAAGTGTGTTGTTGCTTATGCTATTGATAGAGGTGGGAGAGGCAACAGCTCAGTGGCTCTGAACTCTAGTGACAGACTGCCCAAGGTTGGTTGTAGATGGATTAATGGCTGCTAAAAGACATGCTGGGGGAGGTAGCAGGAGACCAACAGGAAGGGGAAGTATTATGAGGCAGGACAGGAAAGGGCAATGACCAATCAGTGTGGGCGGAGCTGGTGAAATTACTTGTGGCATCGTTGAGGTTATTCAACCAGGCAGCCCTTCAAACACAGCATGTGCAAATGTAATGCATATCTGTACCTTTTTTGTCGTCTTTTTTAGTGGTGCATAAGTTGCCATGCCACTCTCTCCATGTGTCCAGTCTTTGCATGGCAAAAGAGAAGGCAAGAGCAGGGCTTTTGTTTGTTAACTTAAGGGTGCTCTGCTCTAAGAGTCTGAGGACTTGCTGAACTTCTAAAACACCATAAAATACCAGAGTACCAAGCAGATCCTTGTAAAATTACTCATTTACAGCCAACACTATTACTGTAAGTAATTGCAGACATGGAAAAAATTGCAGAAGTCCTTTAATAAATGCACTTAAAGACTGTGTTCTAGTCCAAAGTCTTTCATTAACAAAAATTGCTACATACACTTAAACCGCTGAGGTTACTTCATTTTTAAGAGACAGAGAAGAACATTTTTAATCAGCAAATATAGGAAGGCTTTCAAATGAATGAAACAGGGTCATTTGTTGTTCGCTTTTCCAGAACATCAGTGTCCTGGATGTGTCAAACCACCGTAGTCTAGTTCTCAACAGTGAGGTAAACCTATATTTGGGTTGTACCACTTCAGACAGCAGGGAGGGGCTTGCATGACTGAACTTTCCCCATCAAAATAAAAACAAAAATAGAAAACTAGCATCTCAAGGGGAAGGCTAGGCTCAATTCCTTCTTCCCAACATGCATACGTAGAGGAATGTTTGATATGGTTGGATGGATTTCTAATCCACAGAGTTTATCCTACACTCCTTTAGATCTGAGAATCACAGTAATGTGCTTTGTCAGCTCAGAAAAAGAGAGTGCCTGCAAGTATAACTTATTTTGAAAAGTGAACTGATAACTTGGGAGGGCCCAGAGATCAGGCAGAGCACACGTTTTGCACATGTAAACTCCCATGTAACGTATTCAATTTAGGGATGGAAATATCACGGTTCTCTCAGGTTCTCATTTTTCCAATCTTAAATTCCATTCTCCAAATTTCTTTAGCGGTTTTGACTAATGTACACATTTTTGCAAGCCATTTCTCATCATATAATGCATTTTTGCACATTATTTTCATACATATTTTCATTTGTATGCACACTTTCCCCTAACATATGCATTTCTGTAAACATTGGGTGGCAAACTGCATCACAAAATTCAAATCAGTGCAAATTTCAAATAATGGCTGTGTTTCAGTTCTCATATTGTTTCAGAAAGTGCAAATTTAATAGATTCGTCTTGAAATCTGAACTACTCACCCATCCCTAATCCAGTTAAAGAGGACCTCAGGTAGAAAGACCTTGCTCTGAGATCACAGAGATCACTCCCAAACAGAGTACAAAAAAGAAGAGCAAGATGGATTACTGATCTAAAGCAGCTTCATATGATGGAGTCCTATAGGATAAACAGCACAAAGGTTTGCTTGTTTATTTATTATTTTTCTTAGCCGCTCTTCATCATAAAGTCACAACAATATAAAAATACCATATTAAAACAAGTTAAAAAATTTACAATCAGAACAATACAGTGGACCTTAAAAAACATATCACGGATGTCAAAGACCTGGGGAAAGAGGTGCATCTACAGCACACAATAAAAACTACATAATGAAGTTGCCGGAGACACCTTATGTGGAGGGGAGTTCCACAATTTAGGGGCTGGCACAGACACCACCACCCCCAGATTCCAAGGATGGCAGAGCTATCAAGAAGGCCCCCTCCACCAATTTTAACACCCAAGGTCTATAGGGAAAGAGACATTCTTTCAGATATTTGATATATAGACATATAGACAAATGAACACACTTTATACTCCCAAGTGTGTGGTTCTCTTTTGCCAATAGCGTCTGGATTTGGATTCAGGAGGTTTACGGTTCCGTATGCCTTTTTAGACGTGGCCAACTGGAAAGTACCTTTGTTTGAAGATAATAGCTGGGATTAAGATGGTATTGTAGGTTTTATTGTTCTTTTATGCTTCTGAAGATGAAAAATGCCTGGCAACGTCAAGAGCCAAGTGGAGGCTGGCTCACTCATTTCACCAATCTTGCTCAGGCTTATTCAAACCTGTACGATGGCTGTCAAACAATCTTGGTCACATCTGAACCAGAACTGACACTTGTTCCAAAACAATTTGGTGGCTTTGCTGTAAGAATGCGTAGATATGAATGCAAACTTGAACATTCCCACTACACCACACACACATATCTTATATACTATTTGTTTTCATACAAGAAGCATTGCTGTATCTTCAGTTACTACAATAACCCTTTATGGCCAGTTTATTCCTGTTGGTGCCTTGACTATATTTAAAAAAGCAGGTACAGTGTATTTGATTTGCAACCTGTCATGTCTCATTTCTGTGATGAACTCGTTGTGCGAGAATGCTTTTGACATATTACACCGGCCTACTACATGATTCCAATGGAAAGAGACACGATGCAATGAAACGACTGTGATAACACTTAAAAGCTACATAGGTCTGACTAGCTAAAATTGTTTAAGCAGTTGAGAAATATCTAGAAATGTAAAACACACACACACAGAGAGAAATCCCCATCACGTTCAGTTACTTTTGGAGATATTAAATGTGTTGGACTTTTGGTATGTGATGATGACTCCTTTGACAGAGCTGAGAACAGGTTTTAGGGGGCTCCGAGCAAACATGACTCATCCTCCCCATACAAGCACCATGGTGGAGCACATCCTTTGCATGCCGAAGTTGCAGGTTCGGTCCATGGCATCTGTAGTTTAAAAGATCTCAGGTACCACTGCAGAGATTCTGCACAGGTACCAGAAATTCTGCACAGCTGTGCCAGACAGGGAGGCTGATCACTAGAGCAAGGTGAGGCAGAGCTTCCCAGTGTTTTTTCTGCACCCCAACATCCTTAGCTGTAGTTCAGCAAGCCTGACTCTCCCCCCTCCCAGTTATATTAATACATTTCCTATCATTCAGAGACTCCCTGGAATCTTTTCTGCCCATCTTCTCTGCTGGCTTTGGACAGCACAGCCAGTCACAAACATCACTATAGGCAGCAAGTTCTACCCTCTGCCCTTGTCTCTGGGGTGGGATGGGAGGGTTGGAACTCAAGGAGGAAGAGCCTTTCAGACTAACCTACCTCCCAAGATTGAGTTCAGCTAAATAATTGTACTACTGAATGGCACATAGTCTCTTTGCATGGGAGGAGGTTGAGGAGAGAAAAAAATGGGCCCTGTCTCCGGTGTCCCCCTTGGCTGCCCCACCTAGTGCAGTTGCCACCAGCCAACACTGAAGACAGAGTAAACAATACCCTGCTAGAAGCCCTGATATAAGCCAACATTCCTGTGTTGCATCTGTTTTTCCTATCAGCAATTAAACATCAGGTCTTGAGGAGAATCTACCTTTATTCTCACTGCCTCAAAAAGAAAGAAAAGGAATCATCTGGGAACAGACTGAAGGACCTTTCAGTTCAGTAGCCTGTTTCCCATGGTGGTCGTTCAAATGCCTCTGAGAAGCCTCAAAATAGAGTGTGAATGCAATACTTGCATTCCATACATGCATTCCTCCCCCATACCTGGCCCTCAGCACACTACCTCTGTGACACTGGTTCTATTTGCCACCATCATATAACTAATAAGCCAGTTATACACCTGTCCACCATTAAAGCAAGTCTCTTAATTTATGTGTTGTGCATAATCCTTTCATTTGTTTGCCCTGAATCTCACACCCATTGATTTCAGGAGTAGACAGAGTGTAGATCGGGATCTACTGGTAGATTTCTGGGTATCTGTGCAGTAGATTGGCAAGTGTTTCTGGTTTTCACTTGTTTAACGACAACAAAACCAATTTCCTAAACTAATTCTATTGAAATGAAAAAAGCTGACCAGGAATGGATTTGTGTGAAAGACCTATGAGCACAGTTCAGTTCTGTCACTGAAAATGAATTCCTAGGCTCAGGAACACACTGTTCTTTCATTTTAACTGTATGACTTTTGCACCTGGCTCTGGTTGGTAGATCTTGGGGTTCAAGGTAGATCCAATAAACCTGAAGTCTGCCCACCTCCAGATTAGATTATTCCAAGTTCTACTATTATGGGAGAGGGAGGAAATCATCCTTCTATCCACTTTCCCTACCTTATGAGTTTTCTACCTTGAGATGCTAAATAAACATCTGGAGAGACACAGGTCAGTCATTTCTGGACTAGAGTCTGTTTCATCATGTTTATATTTTTAGATGTACATACTGAATTACTAGAAGTCAATGAAACTATTCCAGCTCAAAGGATTTGGGGATTATGGAACATAACACGCTGCCTTAAGCTGAATTAGACTATTGGTTTATCTAGCTCAGAGGTAGGGAACTTGTGGTCCTCCTGATGTTGGACTCCAACTCTCATCATCCCTAGCATTTGGCCATGCTGGCTGGGACTGATGTAAATTTTCCACCAGACCAGCTAGCTCAAAATTGTTTACACTGACTGGCAGTGGCTCTCCCAGTAACAGAACCTGAGACCTTGTGCATGCAAAGCATGTGCTCTGCCACTGAGCTATGGGCCTTCTTTGGAGTAAGATCAGCTTCCAAATGAGAAGCCTGGTTCATTCAATACAGTGGGGTGAAGAATCTGATGGCACTGGAGTTTATGGGGGCCAGATATTTTGTAGAACAGGAGAATCAGATGTTTTGGACTACAACTCCCATCATCCTTGATCCTTGGCTGTGCTTATGGATACTGAAGTCCAAGAACATCTGGACAGACATAGGTTAGCCAGTCCTGGCCTAGAGTCTGTTTCATCATATCCATGTAGGGCTACAAATGTTGTTATTGTTATTGATGATGATGTAGGGTAGAGTATAATCAAGGCAGATCTGCAAGTAGCCAATATGGGGTAAAGAAGTCCAAAGGAATCATTGCAGAAGAGGCAGAACCTAAATACAGATAGTCTAATGCAGGCATAATCATCATGGCACCTTCCAGATGCTGCAGACTACAATCCCCATCAGCTGTGGCCAGCATGGCCAATGGTCAAGGATGATGAAAATCTAAAACATCTGGAGAGGGCACCGGACTGGTGAAGACTGCCCTTGGCATGATGCAGAACACTCTACAAGCAGAAGGGCACCTCTGAATCCAACCCATGATGTTTTTTGGTTGCATATGCCGACCTGGGCTCCTGCTTATTCAGCCAAGATTTAGAGAGAATCCCTTTTCAGAGCTGAAATGGAACATCTCCTCTTAATTAGCATTCTTTCCAGCTTTTAGGTTTCCCTCAATGGTATTTCAGAAAGGAGCATTTACAGCTTTGAAGAGTTGTTCTCTAAATACTTTGCATCAAAAAATAAAAAGCCAGCATGGAAGTGGATTCCATTTGGATATTTTCCCCTCTTCCCTTTACCCTTAAAAGGTGAATTAACTGGAAGAAGGTAATATAATACCCTTTGACAAGCTGAGCAGTTGTAACAGACATTTGTTTCAAGTCTCTGCATGGCCTGTTAAGAATGAAAACTGCAATGAAGCACAGGTTTGTAACCCGGCTTTTAAACCCAGCTCAACCATCACAGCGCGCTTAAACTAAGTCCTTTTATCCCATTAATTTAGTGAATGAATCCCTCCGGGTCCATCTAACCATCCACCAACTACAGCTCATTAAGAGCCCCATAGCCAATTTTTCATGTTGTTTCACTGAAAGTGCTGCTTACGCCTAAAATGTAATTAAAGTTTAAAAAGAAACAAGACCTCTTCTTCCCTGGCTTCAGCTGTTTGCCCACACCCATCTTGCGGGGGTGGGGAATAAAAAGAGCTGAAGTTTTTAAAAGGATCATTTGGGGAAACGTTTCAAGCACTCATGGTGCGACATTTGCCCAACTGTTCTCACAGCATGCAATTAGAAGTCTAAATACTCAGGGTAATGGGCTTCTATTGGGATTTCAACTCGCAGATCTTTTCCAAACAATAATGCGGAAAGACTCGCTGTCCAATGAGGTGTCTTATTGAAATATCCCAGACCGTTTCACATGTCAGAGCTGTCATCTCCCCGATTTACACTTACACTGTTTTGCTTTCATTACAAAAATAGAAATTTGTGTTCTTGGTGCTGTTACATGACTAATGCTAAATATTTAATTCCCCGGGGTGCTAATTATGGTCATGCAGTGGCAACACTGATTCCACTTTTTAATAACAACTGTAAAAGCAATTTGAGCATTTTTTTCAATTAATTAAATACATAGTCTACCAGTAACCTCTTGTCATTTTGCCCTCCAGGACCTGCACTAATTTGTGTGGAATAAAAATGTTTTGAAAAATTAACAGATATGCTAGTCTGCCTCCCTGTTATTCTATTAAATTAAAAGGGCTGTCGAATCAACACAATCACCTAATAGTTACAGACACAGTATACTCAGCTATATTCAGGAAAGCAGAGAGGTTCGACAAGTGGCACAAATGTTTATGAGAACCTAATTAGCAGAGAAGAGAGGCAATGGGGGGGCATGCTCAAAGCAAGCTTCAGCCCGGGGGTGACATGCTAAAATGCTCTCAATCAAAGACAGCATCTTGGATTTAGTAGGCTACTTTTAAAAAAGACTTTGCACCAGAGTGCAATTGCAGCAATCATTTACCACCTGTGCTTTAGATGTGCTTTTTAGTTAAAAGTGGAGATGCCGGTAGGGCAAACAGCTAAAGGGGAGCCATTTGTGGGACACATCCAAATGATGGTTTTACAAGAGGCTGATTTGCATCCATTCGCTATCAATTCACAATCCACACAGGCCCAAACCAATGGCAACCCACATCAGTCTTTTCCCTATCTGTTCACAAGACAGTTGTTAACAACTGAGGGACTGGCATGGGCCAATCTGCAAAGGAGTCATCCTCTATAAACTCTGATTTTGCTCACTTTCCCTTTAGTGTATGTCCATGAAAGACACATTGCCTGACAAGTCCTTTGACAATGGAGAGATCCTTAAACCAGAATGCGACTACATGGGTGAAGATGAGGCCCATGATCATATAACACCAATTCTGGAGCATCTGCATTGGCAGCCTACATTACCAGGACCAATTTGTGTTGACTGATTTATAAAGCCCTGAACAACTTGAGACCCAACTATCTGTAAGAGCACCCTCCCAATACTATCTTGTCCATGCATTAGATGTGTCCAGGGTGTATGTACTGTTGATCATCAGTGACATAAGACTAACTGTTGGCACATGGACAAGAGCTTCTTGAAGGTGGTACTGCAGCTCTAGAATTCTCTCTCCCTCCTGAGATCGGACAGACACAGTTGCTGGGTGCTTTCCAACAGCAAGCAAAAACGTAACTTTCCCATTGGGTTTTTGCGCAGGAAGAGTGATTCTCAAGTATCAGATTATGCTGGTGTTCCTGGTAATTTTACATATGTATATGGATGTTTATTGTAGTGGGTTGTTTTCACCTGACTGTAACCCACCCTGAGACTACTGAACAAAAGGTGGGATATAAGCTTCTCAAACAATTAAATGACAACACCGAAACACCTATGCTGCTAAACTTTCTGTCATCCATTAAATAATCCTGCCCATCCAAGAAAATTAGGTTTATTTCCTCCCCACCCCATTTTATCCTAGCAACGCCATTGTGAGATAGGCTAGTGAGATCACTAGTGAGCCTCATGGCTGAGTGTGAATTGACCTCAGGTATCTTACACCATGCATCTTTGCATTTATAACCTTGGTTGTAGTGATGGGGTCAGCATTGGACATAAGCAAAGACCTGGAATGAGCCAGTACTTCCCACCACTCAAAATGTGTACTTGCTCCAATAGTACAAATTGTACAGCAGTCCCATAGCTTGAGGTATGGATAACCAGAGACAGACTCAAAAGTTTAGTTTATTAAGTTTATTCATCACTTCCCACAGCTAAGAGACTCAAAGTCACTTACACACACACAAAAAAAATCTGTAGCAAACATTTCCGAAGCAAAGGAGATGGACAGGATATATAGATCAAGGACAGGTGGAACCTGAGACTAGCGATGGAGGAGCAAGTTAATTCATTTTGTATTGAAAGCTGAATCTATCAAATCCACATTTTTTGAAACAGTATGAGAACCAAAACACAGTCACCCTTTGAAATTTGCACTTACCCAAATTTTGCCATGCTGTTCTCCAACCAATGCTTACAAAATTGCATATATTAAGGGAAAATATTAGTGAGGTTAACATACAAAAATACATGATAGGAAAAACTGCTTGAAAAATGTGTAAATTAGTCAAAACTACATAAAAGTGTGCTTATTAGGCTAGATTTGCACTATAATAACAAATTTTCATGAGTTTTTTTTAAAAAAATCTACAGAAATGTGGAGAATGGAATTTAAGATCAGAAGGATGAGAAACTGAGAGAACTGAAATTGACAGACCCTTCCATCCCAACCTGAGACCCTCCAGATGTTAAGAGTACAACTCCAAAAATCCCCAAGTAGCATAGCCAATGCTCATGTATGATGGGAGTCAGAATCCAACAACATCTGGGAGGCACCCTGTTGGCTACCCCTGCCTTAGCTTTATCAATATGTACCAACCATCTTATTTAAATGAAGCCTCCATGGATGAAAGCAGAATAATTCTGAACAGGTGCTGGGAATTAACAATACAAAATGGCCTCCACCATTGTACCCTGCCGGTGAGAAATTCCAGACCCATCTGGCCACCTGCTGTTGGAAACAGAATACTGGGCTGGATGAACCTTGGGTATGAGCCAGTGAGGCAGTTCTTATGGCAGGGCGGAGAACCTGTGGCCCTCCAGATGTTGTCAGGCTCCAGATGTTGTCAAGCAAGAGGAGAAGCAGACAGTATGGAACTGTCATCTCCACTTGATGCTGCTCAACTTACCAGCTGGGTTGGGCCCCTCCTCTCCTTGCTTTTGGAACCAACTGCCCTGTGAGGGAAAGGAGGACCATCTGCTCTTGGAATAATGGTATCAACTGGGCCCCCATCAGGCTACCTCCCATGAATGATGAAAAGCTGGTAGATTCCAGCCAGATCCCTATACTGGGGAATGAGGACACTTTTTTCAGCCTGAGAGCTATATTCCGTCCCTTCTGAACCTTAGCTGGAAAAAGGGTCACCATGGTTTGGAGTGCCAAGAGGAAGCATGCAAGCATTTGACCCTGGCCCTAAAAATTAGGCAGTAAAATGAGCATGCCTTTCCTTCAGTGCTGAAGAACCACAACAACTAGGGAGGCGAGCCTATAGATCAGAGGGTGCAACTGCCAGAAAATCCAGGGAATTGTGTTAGAAATAATATGCTGCTTATGTAGAGTTTGGAATATGCTGCAGCAGAGTGCAAAAATTAGTATTCTGGCAAAACTATTGGTTGAAAGAATAAAGAAATGTAAGGTTTATTACTATTGAGAAATAAAGTCATTATGACTACATGTGGCCACTGTAGAGCCATGAGGTTTGCATTCACAGACACTCTCTCTGACTAACTAGAAAGGAAGAGGAAGGAAATAAAACCTGAGAAAAAACAAACAAGTAGTTACTAAAGAAGGAATCAGCGAGGGAAGAATAGGTTGCCTCTCTGTCTATCGCTCCCCACTGGTTCAGGTACCTTGTTACAAGACTTGGTGCTTTATTCCCAACATTGCTTAGCAAAGTGTACCCTTGGTGCACAACAGGGGTGGCTAACCTTGTGGCCTCCCAGATATTAGACATGCTGGCTGGGGCTGACGGGAGTTCCGACCCCTAACAAGGGAGAGGGGTAACCTCTACATCCTTAAGTGCATTACAGTTTGCTCACCCCAAGCCTGAATTGGAAGAATGCTGGAATGGAATTTATAGTCCTGGTTAAAAAGGTAATTTGTGGGTCCTGTCAAAACATTTTTGAGTGCATGTGCACCAAAAATAACACTTAGTAAAAGCAAGCAATCTGAAAATATTCACACAGAGTGCAGCAATCATTGTAGAGCCAGGAAGTCTGGTAGAAACCAACCTATTATTTGGAGAAATATATTTATATATATTCTGCTCCAAGATTTTGTTTTCTATCTAGGGTTGCTAAATAAACAGCACTGCAATCCCAAACGCTAATGCCTGGTCATTATGTGCACTCAGAGGTACGATTTTGAGTCGCTGACCTAATGCAGCCCTTTCCTATGCTATATATGAAACACATAAGTCTAGAGTTGAGCAGGTTTAATTAGGGATAACTACATGGTACTACCATTGAACCATGCAGGGAAGATTAAGCAGCAGAAGAAGCAAACCCATTTCAAAATTGTTTTCGGGAAGGATGGGGATGAAAAGTAGACTGCGTGTGTGGTAATTGAAGACTTACGGCCTCAGCAAGGCTCAAATCTTACGTTGATAGAAAGAGGAGATTGGACATGTAACATAAATTCATTTCTGCTATTAATTCAGGATTCAAATCTGGTAATCCATGGTCACAGACAAGGAACCGTTAACACTTGCCCTTCCGTGGCTTCAAACAGCTAGTTGGGCCTGCCCAGCGAGGTCATTCCACAGCCTAGATATACTTGAATTATAGTATCCAGCAAGAAATCCCTAGGGTCAGAGTGCCTATACTGACTGCTCCACACTGGGCATGGAGGGTATTTAAAGAGCATATCCAAGTCAGAAATTTAGCTTGGGAGCGTGCAAAGCACAACTACCTGCATTTCCTTACTTCCGCATTTCCAAAAATAAAATAAAACATGTTCCTGATAGTTAATCTCATATTTTGTTTAGACTCTCAGATCTGTAAAACAAGCCACAAAAAAGAAACAGTAATCCAGCATTCTAAGGGCAGATATCATAAATCATTCTTCTAATATGAAGATTCTCCCAATGAGCAAGTCTTTTAAAACACTCAGAAGTTCAGATAGATTTAAGCACAGCAATCACACACTTTTAGCTCTGAAACACTCTTATGCTTTTATTTAAGAAACATCTTATTTACAAAATTGGGACGATTAAGGGTTATTAAAGCCATTCAAGAAATCCGTCGTGAAGATTTCCCGTAACATAGGAAACAGCCTTACAATGAATGAAAACATTGGCACATTTAGCTTAGAATTGTCTGTACTGTCTGACAAGGGCTCTAGCATTTCAGACCAGGGTCTCTCCCAGCACTATCTGGAAATGCTGGTGATGAAACCCAGGAACCTCTGCAGATGTTCTACCACTGAGCTATGACCATCTCAGTAGTTAAACTGATCCCTGGGAAGCGTCATTATCGATGGTGAGATCTAGAACACAAGACATTTTGCAACCATAACTGCTGGTGCACATTACTAATTTCCACAGCACTTTTCATGACCCAAATGCTTTACTCTTCTTATTCATCCTCAGGGCAAATACATTCATTAGCATTCTCAGGCTGAGAGACAGAGACCACCTAAAGCACGTACCCAATATTACTTAACACAGATTAGTTGCCCTTTCATCTCTATGAGGATCAGTAATGAAAATGGTTGCACATTCCCCCAGTCACAACGCTTAAGAGAATGAAGCAAAAATTGTAATCCATGTTTATAGCTCCCTCTAAAGATGGCTAGCCTTTTATGGCTCAAGGACCTCACTGACTGTTGGCCAACTCTCTGGGGATGGCATGCCAGTGGTGGGTGTGACCACCCCACACTCTCACAGGGACACGGAACACACACACACACACACACACACACACACACACACACGAGTCTCCCTTTCCTCAGTTGATCTGTGCAGATGAGCTGGGGAGAGAGGTTGTCACCCCTTCCCCACTTAAATGATCGAGCTGATGACCAAGGCGGGAACAATTTATTTATTGTATTTATTTATTATTTGATTTATATCTCACCCTTCCTTCCAGCAGGAGCCCAGGGCAGCAAACAAAAGCACTAAAAACACTTGAACACATAATAAAAACACACTTTAAAACACATTAAACCAAAACACCTTTAAAATTTTTTTTAGAAAACTCTTTCAAGACACCTTTTTAAAAAAAAGGTTTAAAAACATATTTAAAAGCAATTCCAACACAGACGCAGACTGGGATAAGGTCTCAACTTAAAAGGCTTGTTGAAAGAGGAAGGTCTTCAATAGGCACCGAAAAGATAACAGAGATGGTGCCTGTCTAATAGTTAAGGGGAGGGAATTCCACAGGGTAGGTGCCGCCACACTAAAGGTCCATTTTCTATGTTGTGTAGAACGGACCTCCTGATAAGATGGTAACTGCAGGAGGCCTCACCTGTAGAGTGCAGTGATGAACTGGGTATATAAGGGATAAGATGGCCTTTCAGTTATCCTGGTCCCAAGCTGTATAGGGCTTTGTACACCAAAGCTAGAACCTTGAACTTGGCCTGGTAGCAAATGGGCCAACATTGGGTGACATATGGTGATACCCTGCCCCAGTGAGCAGTCTCGCCGCCACATTATGCACCACCTGCAGCTCCTGGACCAACCTCAAGGGAAGTCCCACATAGAGCGCATTACAGTAATCCAGCCTGGAGGTTACCAGTGCGTGGACAACATTGGTCAGGCTATCCCGGTCCAGAAATGGCCGCAATTGTCTTACCAGCCGAAACTGGTACTCCTAGCCACTGAGCTCACCTGGGCCTCTAGCGACAAAGATGGATCCAGGAGCACCCACAGACTACAGACCAGCTCTTTCAGAGGGAGTACAACCCCATCCAAAGCAGGCAACTGACCAATTATCTGAACTCAGGAACCACCAACCCACAGAGGCTCCATCTTGGTAGGATTCAGACTCAAGTTTATTGGCCCTCGTTCAGCCCACCACTGAGTCCAGGCAGAGGTCCAGGATTGCACAGCCTCTTCCGACTCAGATGTTACAGAGAAATAGAGCTGGGTATCATCAGCATACTGCTGACACCTTGCCCCAAGTCTCCTGATGGCTGCTCCCAAGGGCTTCATATAGATATTAAACAGCATGGGGGATAAGATGGTACCCTGCGGCACCCTACAGCACAACTGCTAGGGGGCCGAAAGATAATCACTCAATGCTATTCTCTGAAAGCGACCTTGGAGATAGGTTTGGAACCACTCTAAAACAGTGCCTCCAATAACCATCTCACCAAGTTGGCCCAGAAGGATACCATGGTCAATAGTATCAAAAGCCGCTGGGAGATCAAGTAAGAGAAACAGGGTAGCATTCCCCCTGACCTCCCAATAAAGGTCATCCATCAGGGTGACCAAGGCCAATTCAGTCCCATAACCAGGCCTGAACCCAGACTGGAACTGATCAAGATAATGTGTTTCATCCAAGAGTACTTGCAATTGCCGCAGACCAATGGGTCCAGGGTGGGCTTTTTCAGGAGTGGTCAGAACACCGCCTATTTCAGGGCGGCTGGAACCACTCCCCCCTGCAATGATGCATTGACCACACCCTGGATCCACACAGGAATTCAGTGGATTCCATTAGTCTCCGGGGACTGATCATCTTAATCTACCACCCCTGCAGGGAAGTAACGGAGCTATAAGTCTAAACTTCACTAGGATGTGGTCTGACCATGACAATGGGGTGACATCCCCCCCATCTCCAGACCACCCCTTCCTCCATCTGGAGCAAAACCCAAGTCAACGATGTGCCCTGCCCTATGCGTCGGGCCAGTGACAACTTGAGACAGCCCAATGGTCGTCATGGAGGCCATGAAGTCCCAAACACTAGAGGCAGCCTCAACGTGGGCTTTGAAATCACCCAGGACTATCATTCTGGGGTCCTCCAATACCACAGCCGAGATGGCCTCTGCCAGGTCAGTCAGAGAAGCTTCCGGGCAGCAGAGTGGATGGTATACCTGCAGCAAGCCTAGTTTACTGTCTCCTTGGCCTGACACCAGGTGCATGCCCTCACAGCCTGCTCCAAGACAGAGTGGTCTCCTGGTGACAGAGATAGAAGTTCTGTAGACCACAGCAACTCCTCCCCCCCCATCCCTGCAGCATGTGTTGGTGCTGCAGCGATATCCAGGTGGGCAAAGTTGGGTCGGATCAACTCCTCCCAGCTCATCCACCCAGATCTCAATAGTGCACACCAAATCAGCACCTTCATTAGATTTACATCCCTGTAAGGGTGCTGAGCCTCTTAACACTTTTTTCTTTTTTTTTGCCACCTCCGCTAATATTGATGGAGCCTTGGAGGACCAGAAAGATTTGCTTAGAGGGTCTGCTTTGGGGCCCAGGCTGGGGGTTGGCCACGCCTGCTATAAAGGGAAAGACAGCCTGAAAGTATGTAGCAAGGTAGATTGGTCAGCAGTCCAGAGGGGCTGGAATGCCAAGCTCTGTTTCTGTTGGTCTCCAGCCAACTCCGCCCTCAGATATGAGGTATCAGTAGGAAAGTGACTCCCCGAAAAGCCAAATAGAATTGCTGGGCCCTGGATCTACTCCAAAGGGACTGACTTCCTTTGACATCACCCTTTGACAATCACCCAAATGCAGCTGCCTTCGAGCAAGCAGTACAAAGGTAGAGGGGTGGAGATGCAAAGTAAACAAAGAAGGACACACCTACAAATATGGATAAGGGAAAAGTTTAATCAGAGTATGAAGGATCAAGTTTGGACTACGAGGGGACACTAAGCAATAAGGAAAGCATGGATTTTTGGCTGTTTTACATGCCAGCATGGATGAACCCCTAGGCATTCACGATATTTGCCTCTCCCGCTTGCTTTACAGGTTTTCCCATTGCAAACATCACCGTACCCACAGTGCAGCGCAAAACGGATCTAACTGGGCACCTTCCAAATTCTGAGATCAGTACAAACCACAATCATACTTAAGATATATCCCCACCTATTCCCTTTGGATTACCCCTATTTGCATACTTGAGCCAAGGGCAGATGGAGCTGGCAAAGAAACATTCAAACCCACTGGGTGCATCCTTGGTGATTCCCCACAAGTGCCATCACATCTATACATCTGTTTTGCTCTCAAGACTTGGACTCAGGCAAAGGGATTTCTGTAGCCGACCGAACGGTGAAGACGGGAGGCTGGCAGCCATTTCTCAGGAATAATTTACTCCCTCTTTCCTATCAAGCAAGGTAACGAAGGGAAGTCGCATATGGTCCTTCTAAAGGACACCAAGATAAAATATGACAGGTCAAAGCAGCGATCAGATCAAATGAAGGCAAACTGAACCACGCTGGAAATGAAATGTGTGCACACAGTAAATAAAGAAGAGGTTGGGGAGGAGAGAGAAATGCTTCCCCGGTTTTTGAATTATGTACAACGTCTGCAGAGCCAGCTGTTGTCACCGACCCAAGGACGTCAGCTTAGCTGGAAAGCAGAGCCTTCTCTACATGACAGAAATAAAAAAGAATTCATTTAAGAAGAGAGAGAGAAGAGAGACAGCTTCTATTATTAAGGAGGGAATCTTTTCTCTCTTTTTCTTTCCAATAACTGTTGGGCAGGGAAGGAAATATACACATCACTAGCTTTTTAAAAAAATGCCAAGGATGCTGAAGTGAAAATGGATTGGACAGGTGATGAAAAGGGGGAGAAGGGGATGTCTTAAATAAGCAGCTGACAAATTATTTTTATGGATCAGTGTTTAATAAGCACCTGAAGTTAAAAGGCAGAAATCTAAGGAAGAAATTAATCTTTAGGAACAGAGACAGCAGCACTATGCTGTGTCAGGCCATTGGCTCATCTAGCTAAGTATTGTTAACACTGACTGGCAGTGACTCTCTCCAGGATTTCAAGCAAGAGACATCCCTAGCCTGACCTGAAAGTGCCTGGGATTGAACCAGGGGCCTTCTGCAGGTTGAGGAAGGCTGCCTTAGGCAAACCACCATCTGCACTATGGAGACAGAAGTATAAGGTAGTACTCATAAGGTAGTTTTAGGGTAGCGAGGTCTTCATCCCTTATCTCTAGCCCTCCCGATGTTGTTGGACTACCAGCCCAATCATCCATGGCCATTGGTCTTGCTGGCCGGGGCTGATGGCACACGGAGTCGTACGACCTCTGGAGGGCCACCATGTTGGCTAGCACTGATGTAGCATCATTCCGAAGGGGGTTCTGGTTGACAGGGTGTGTGTGGGACCTGCAAGCTTTAGGATGAATGCTGCTGCCACAAAAAGGTGTCACATCAGGGAGGGAAATGTTGGACTTCCATTCTCCACCATCACACACGCTAAACATTGCCCCAAAGTTCACCCTGGAGAACAGATATGAATGAGTACCTCGAATGTCTGTCTTTGCTTGGAGATTGCAGTTTTGGTTGAAACCATTCTGCGCAGAGTTTTGTGTTTTAACACAGAGGACTGACTTCTGGGAGTGCTCTTCAAAATGCATGGCGCATAGCAGCCACAGGGGTCGAGAGCCTCAGTTTAGTCTCTCTCTATTGTTTAGCAGTGACTTGTTTATAAAGTTGCATATTTTTCGACAGCCAGCCATAAAGAATGAAAAGCGCCTTTGCTACGAGCAATGGAAAAAGAAAGGGGGAACCTGCTCCCTTTCCTCTCTGTGAAGAGCTCATTTTCACATTACTCAGGCTTCATTATGCTGAATCAATATTCGTTTAGTCACTGAGGTTATTGACATATTTTAAAATAAAAGTATACCCTTCAGCTACTGCACTCATTACAGGTAATTTGTCTTGTCAGGGACCAGGGAATATTATCCCCCGTCTTTCAGAAGCCGACAGCCCATGGAAATACATCCCCATGGTTACAACTGTAAATAATTTTAAGGTAAAAATATTGAAAAATCAATGGCTGTTTCCTGCAATCTGTCACAAACAAATCAATCATCATCCGCACAGCCGGCAGAGTCAGGATTCGAAAGGAGATGAGAGAGCAGGCGTAATTCTCAGCCAAAATCTTCTCATTTCAAAAATTACTTCACATAATGGTGTCATCATTTAAACACTTAGCAGCCGCTTCTGCCGCCCGCCAGCCCCCTCAGTGTCACTCACCGCTCCTAGTTGGTGGGGGGCGGGAGGGAAAGAAAATAATCATCACAAGGCAGGCAGGCAGTTGTTCCCATGTAAACAAACCTTCCATCTAAAAATGCTCACGTTTTAGCCAATCGAAAAGTCGGCTTTTGGCTCCGTCCACAAGCGCAGAGCAAATCAATGCCTGTTCTTCCTCATAAAGATTCTTTATAAATTCACCACTCAAGATGGATTATGCTCTCAAGTGTTATCAAGGTGGCAATTTAGATACAGACACAGATATGCACACCGCTGCCGACGTTCACATGTGACCAGACCTACTGGAAGGGAATTACTGGCCCCTGGGTTCTTGCTTTCATTTGGAAATTCCAAAACAAACCTGGACAGAAAATGTGCACCCCCCCCAAAAAAAAACAATCTGGACAAAAAAAGCAGTGTGTGTAGTGGTTAGAGTGTTGGACTAGGACCTGGGAGACCAGCCTCCAAATCCCCACTCGCCATGCAGCTTCTCTGGGTGACCTTGGGCCAAGCATAGTGTCTCAGCCTAACCTGCCTTACAGGGTTGTTGCAGGGATAAAATGGGAAAGGAGGCCACCTTGAGTTCCTCAGAGGAAAGGTGGGATATGAACATTAAAAAAAGAGAAAGAACCATCATTAAAAGCTCCAGATTTTGGGGAGGTCCTTCAGCAAGACATCCTTCATGCCTCCCCACACCCCACAGCAGTGTTGTCAGGCGATGCTGTCAAAGGGCCCTATACTGGGTTGGGGGACCTTGGCAGATGCATGACCATGCCAATCCTTGATGCTGACCCTGATTAAAACCCAGCATTTTCCAGTGGATGTTGCACTTTACTGCAAGCTTTCAACAGACTTCAAATGGTATGACATCAGAGGGTCTAACTGTTGTAGGCTACGGAAGAGAAATCTGTATGCTGGATATAAAATAGATGTTATTTAACTCTCCTAAGTGCTGTTCTGTCACCTATTGGACATTTTCAGAAGCAACATTAGGTTTTGAGCTGCTTATTTGCTCTCTGGAAGCAAAAATCAAATAAAGAGTAAATTTATTCATTCAAGCCTTTCCTCCTGAAGAAACCAGCACACATATTAGTATGTTTTTTTAAAAAAACTGAAAGCATTTTAAAAATAGTTAAAAAGCATTCTCTCAGTGATTTCTGGGTTGCCAGGAACAATATATTTCAGTCATCAAACGCCTGGGTAAAGAGGAAGGTTTTTAACTTCCTTCTAAAAATAAATAATGAGGGAGAGAGATGCACTTCACCATGGTGGACATTCTACAAAAAGGGAATCATCACTGAAAAGGCCCTGTCACAGCTCAATGCCAAGCAAGTTATTTTATTCAGTGACAAAAGCTGACATTATTAATATTTCATACTGATATAGAGCTGTTCTCATAAACTAGCTGGTGCCCGCCACATGATTTGGACTACAATCCCTGTCATCCTTGACTAGTGGCCACGTGGGCCGGGGCTGATGGGAGTTGTAGTCCAAAACATTGGGAGGGCACCAGATTGGGAACTCCGGTGCCTCCATGACGTGGAAGAATGTCTTTTGTCAGGATGACTATATGGATCATTTTAAATACTTATAAATGTTTGTAATTGTGGATTTTTTTTTAAAGAAGTATTGTTTTATCACTTTTGTGTTTGCCACCTGGGCTGCTTTGGAAGGAAAGGTGGGTTAGAGATTTTAATAAATGGGAACCTCCAGTTAGAGAGGCAGTATATCTCAGTACCAGATGCTGTGGGCTCCCTGATGGTGTCAGTTTGGCTGCTGTAGGAAGCAAAACGCTTTCTTCCTTTCCCCCCTCCTCTAGCAAACAGTACAGAATCCCCTAAGTGGAGCAGTCAAGGATTCAGTTTTTTAAAGCACTGGCTGTGATGCCTCCATCCATTTGGCATGCCATTTTCCCATGTCCCCTAGCAGAGTCTTGCCCATGTCATCTGGGGAGGGAGGAGGGAAAAAAAGAAGTTAAGTTTAATGGAAGAACACAAAGAAACATTCTGCAAAAAAAGCTGGATGGGTAGAAGGGAGGGATGGAGTTTGGTTTCTCTCCATTTTTCATTTTTCTAGTCTTAAATTCAGTTCTCCACATTTTCACATCAGTTTGCAGATTAGAGAGAGAGAGAGAGAGAGAGTTTAAAATATCATCAACATTTCAGTGAGAATTTCTCCTAATATACACATGTCTGTATGCAACTTTGTTTAATATGCACATTCTGGCAAAGCAGTTTTCCCTAACATAATAAATTTTATGTTATTTTTACTAATATATGCATTTTATGCACACTTTATTATTATTATTATTATTATCACATTTATTACCGCCCCTTCACCACAAAGTCCCAGGGTGGGTCACAACCAGAGCTTGGACAAGTTACTTTTTTAAACTACAACTCCCATCAGCCCCAGCCAACATGGCCACTGGATTGGGCTGATGGGAATTGTAGTTCAAAAACATAACTTTTCCAAGCTCTGGTCACAACAATGTAAAGCCAACATGGGAGATGCATGGTGCCTGCAGTCTGCAGATGTGCCAGCACAGAGAAGCAACCACCTAACTCAACCCTCTCTTGCTCTATTAAGCCACCACTGTACCACATCATACAGCTTGCAATGCTGTGTACCAACTGATACATTGCATCCAGTGTTCTCTTCCCCAACATCACAGCAATAGTAGTGTAATGGCAAATTCAGAAGTTGAGGGTCCCTTCAAGTTAGACACAGCCATGCCCCTTCCCCATCATCATCATCATCACCATCATCATCACCATCATCATCACCATCATCATCACCATCATCATCACCATCATCATCACCATCATCATCACCATCATCATCACCATCATCATCACCATCATCATCATCATCATCATCATGCCCCCTCATCATCATCATCTTGCTTCCTGTAACTTGAGCCCATTATTCCATGTCTTGCTCTACCCATTTACTGATTTGCTTTCAAATATTTTTATCCGAAGTAGGGATGGGGTCCATTGGCAAGTGTTGGTTCCAAAGCATTCCATCAACCTAGGCCAGTATCGATTGGAGTTCGTTTTTTGTCTGCTAGCCGCTGTTTTCATCCATCCATTTTTTTCCCTTGCAAAAATATAGATATTTATATTGATATTTTGAAAGGAAATATTGATAAAATTATCATTCTTAATATCAATATTTTATATATCGATTTTCTTAAAAAGCATCTGTTCTCAAAAATAGCCACAGAAAATCACCACATAAAAATCCTATCAGCAAAAACAGCTGTACTTGTTGTGCAACAAAATTACCAGCCACCTGATTATGGATTCTGTTGCACAACAACATTCCACTGCCACAAAACCGTTTGCCAATAGAACAAGCAAACTGCTAAGTCACTTTAACTTAGCACTACATTGGTTCCAACCTATAATCAGAGCCTTCCCCACTATGCTAAGATGTATTATACAGCCACGAGAGTGGCTGTATATTATAGTCAGCATGGATTTTTTGCATTCCACAATGTTAAATTGAAAATACTCCCATGCCATTCTGATGCTTCCCATAAACTCATTTCAAAACAAAATCTTACAAAACATATAGTCCTGAATTCAGAAAAGCTTGTTTAACAGCCCTTTAAATTTTCATGGTGATACACAAAACACTCAGAGAGAATCGAGAGTTCAAAGTGTAAAAAAGAGAGAGAGAAACAAAACACGAGGCCCCTTTTGGACATTTTTCTGTCAGTAGTCCCATAATTTGTTGAAATTAATTAAACATCAGCCATGTTCACAGAGTACCTGTAATCCTATTACTGACCTTGCACCATACTCTGACCTTCATCTTCTGCAGTTTAAAGGTTAAAAAAAAAGCCTGGCTGATTTTTAATTAATTTAAGAATTTTAGTCTTGAACTCAGTGATAATGTCGGGCATGCTCAGTAAGAACAAGCTGTCAGTGTTCTAAAAGCCAGACTCACAGCTGCTGGGCTTGCCTAATCAGGGGACCACACCCACACCAGACCTTTATTCCACTTTAGAGAGTCATGGCTTCCCCCAAAGAATCCTGGGAAGTGTAGTTTGTGAAGGGTACTGAGAGGAGGCTCCTATTCCCCTGACAGAACTCCAGTGGCCAGAGTGGTTTAACAGCCACTCTGATTGAAGCTCTGTGAGGGGAACAGGGCATCTCCTAGCAACTCTCAGCACCCTTCACTAATATCTCAGAGAGGAGGTCAGGTCTCCTGCTCCCCTAGTGCATTCACTATAGCTGCCCAATTTCCCTGCTTTTAAAGTCTGATAGAAATATTTGTTGGCTATAGCTATGTTCTTAAACTGCAAGGTTTTTTGCCTGTTAGTGAATTGTATTTCTGTTTAAATTACAGTAATTCCTACAAATTAGCATATGTAAATTATATGCATATATGTATCCTCTCTCTTTTTTGGCTTGCATATCTAGCCATCCTAAGTTTAATTTCCTTTAAAACTTCTGCAGAGCATTGCAAAGTCTTTGGGTGTGGTATTCAATGCTACTCCTACTCAGAGTAAACCCAATGAAGTTAATGGACATGACCAACATGGGTTCATTAATTTCAATAGGCCTACTCTGAGTAGAACTTGAATACAACCCTTTGATTGCAAGTGCTTTATGAGAAAGAAATGTTTTTTTTTGTTTAATAACCTGCATTTTTATGCTGCCCCTTTCTGAAAGTTGAACACAGGGTGATGTACGACAAGATTAATTTTGTGTCACCTGAGTGGGGCCTGGATTTTACATTAGATAGATTTTGGTGGCAACTTAAATCAGGCCCAAACTAGGTGGTAACGTCAGCTCAGTATCTGTGCCCATAAGCACAGGGTATTTAAAAAATGCACATTGCCAGTGTGGGACCCTCAGTATGGATCAGAATCCTAGGGGGCTTTAATTGTTTGCCCCCCGGTGTGGTGTGATTTGGATCAAGCTCCTCACATCAGCAGCTTGCATAGACCCCACCCTTTTTGCTTCTAGCTTGCTTCCTAATACTTTCTTGGTGATTGTAGCCAGCCAGAGTGAAAGGAGGAGAGTCAGTCACTGAGAAGACTCTTCTCAGTAGCTAACACACTCCCCTTTCATGCTGATTGGCTCCTGGGGATGCCTGTTGTTGTGGGAGAAGGCATTAACAAGGATCTCATTCTCAATCCAGTAGCAAAAAAGGTGGGGGCATGGCTGTGACTAACATGAAGGGACCCTGCACTTCTCAATTTGCCACTACGTCACTGGGCTCCAGGGAGGACCAACCTCAATGACTTACCTTATTTAGCATGGAAATAGCAAGGTGATCAGAAACAGCATGAGATGTGATTGACTGATTGTATTTGGAAATGGAAATGGACTGCCTTCAAGTCGATCCCGACTTATGGTTACCCTATGTATAGGGTTTTCATGGTAAGCAGTATTCAGAGGGGGTTTACCATTGCCTCCCTCTGAGGCTAGTCCTCCCCAGCTGGCTAGGGCCTGCTCAGCTTGCCACCACTGCACAAGCCAGCCCCTTCCTTGTCTGCAGCTGCCAGCTGGGGGGCAACTGAGCCCCTTGGGACTATGCAGCTTGCCCACAGCTACACAGGTGGCAGGGCACATAACCCCTGAGCCACTCACAGTGGGGGTGATCTTTAGCTGGCCCTTGACACCCAGGAGACACGACTCTGGATTCCCAGCCAGGCTCTCCTCCCGACTGTCCTATACCATCTGATTGTATTTATACATCGTTTTCTATTCAAGTGAATCCCAAAGTGTCTTATAAGCAACACAATCGAGCATCACAGTTACAGCACAAATTATATAATCAGCAAATCATCAATAAAACAGTTATACTCTATAAAACACTTCTAGTGATGGGATCCATTGGCCAGTGCTGTTTCAAAAGCATCCACCCAACCTAACAGGCTGGAATCAATTTGAGTTCGTTCTTTGTCCGCAAGCCATTCCTTTTACCAATCAGTTTTCACCCCACTCAGAAAGAAATATTGATATTACTACAGTACAAAATGAAAAAATGATACTTTGAAAGGAGACATTGATAAAAAACATCAATATTAATATCAATATTTTAGACACTTTTAAAAATATCCATTTCCAAGAATAGCTGCAGAAATAGACTACATAAAAATCCGATATGCCATGATAGCGAATAAGAGATTTAATGGAAAATCTGGTATCATATCCAAATTCGGGGGAATTCTAGCATATCCCTAAACAGTACTAACAAAACAGAACCTAAACAGTATGTTAAACACTGTTGCATTCACCACACACTAACCCCCCCCCACACACACACACAGGCTCAATGATTATTCATCAAAATTCATTTAAATTTCTCCCAGGCTAAGAGGGAGACAATGAGGATGCACAACATGTTGCAAAAATGAAGAAAACACCAATGAGCATTTCCCACTAAATGCCGGCCAATTTAAACTGCTCATGATCTAAACCGGTACTACTGAGCTGCAGAGTTATAGTAAACTAACTAAATCTTACTCAGAGGAGACCCATCAGAATAAACAGGCCTCTGTAAGCCATGCACATTCATTTTAATGGGTCTACTCAGATGATATATAACTAGCACTGGATACAACCCTTAGCAAACAAGGGCGTAAATTGGAACGCAAGGAGGCAGTCTAGGTGGCCCTCGTGCAACATATTTTGCCTGTTGAAACAAACTAGTGGAACTGTTCCAACCTTCAGGACAAACCGTAAGGACTTATCAAAAGCCAATGAAGACACTCCCAAGAGAACAGAACGCTACTGACTGGGGAGGGTTCTCAACTGTTACACCTGCTTCTTTTGATACCTCTATCACTCAGCAGCCCACATATTGATTTAATACAAGGCAGAACATCCAGTTCTTACTCCCCACCCAGTTTTTATTCCTACATTCCTTTCAAAGAGAGAAAAACTTCTCTCCTCTCTCATCTGACTTGTTTTTAAGTAAATGTCTTCGCATTCTTTCTTAAAAAAATTTTTTTTAAAAATGGAAGCACAAAGATTTCAAAATAAGTCGTAAGTTAATTCACGTAAAGAGTGTTAGCAAAAAACAACAACATTTCAGGCGGTATAAAGAGGCAAGATGCAAAAAGAACTAGGGCACAGACAGCCAAACAGACAGAGCTGAAGCCCAAGTCCTATCGCCCCAGGAAGGGTGGCGACAGGACAGGAAACATGCACAAAGGAGAGGCAAAAATGATCCAGTTGATTTAATGCTCCCTGTCCCATAATTTCAGCCACATCCACACCATACATTTAAAGCAGTATCATACCATTTAAGCAGCCATGGCTTCCCCCAAAGAATCCTGGGAAGTGCAATTTGTGAAGGGTGCTGAGCGTTGTTAGGAGACCTGCATTCCCCTCACAGGGCTACAATGGTCAAAGTTCCCTAGGAAGAGGGATGGATTATTAAACTACGCTGCAAACTGTAGCTCTGTATACACATTTTCGAAAGAGAGGAGGCATCTGCTGTCAGGGGGTGGCTGCATTTACTGGCTATGCCATGCCCTTCGGTCGTAGGAGCCTTCATAAGGAAACAGCTGCCCAAAGAACTGTCAAGGGACGTTCTCTCCTTCTCAGGCTAGCTCAGGATGGGTAACCTCAGGCCCACGGGCCAAATGTGGCCCTGCGGATACCTCTGTCTGGTCCTTGGGGCTCTCCTCCCTCCCAGGCCACAACCTGCTTTGGTTGCCAGTTCATTTCTGGGCCCAATTCAAGGTGACTTAGGCCCAAATATTTTTTTAAAAAGCCTCCTTCCCTACAGACCCTCTCGGGTGTTGAGATCAACAGAGGGGGGAGTGTTGGTAGTTCCGCCACCCTCAGAAGCTCAGGGGATGGCGGCTTAGCAGAGGGCCTTCTCTGTGGCAGCTCCTAAGCTGTGGAACTCCCTCCCCACCAAGGTGCGTCTGGCAACTTCATTGTACAGTTTTAGGCAAAAGCTGAAGATGCACCTCTTTACCCTGGCCTTGGACACCCGAGGCGTATATTTTTAAGATCCACCCTATTTGGGGATTTTAAGTTGTTTCTAATTGTTTTTATATGATGTATTTTAGAATTGTTGTAATCCGTCTTGGGACCTTTAGATGAAGGGAGGGTAATAAATGATCATGGTAATAAATAATAATGACAACAACCACCCTCACTGGCCATCCTCCACATTTTCATTATGATGTTGCCTGGCTAGAAAGTGTCCTTGAATTCTGATCATCCCTCTTGGTTGCTTGGATGGATGGATGAATGAAGATTGTGGGGCGTGTATGTGCGAAAACCACTGGATTTGATTGGCTAGAATGTGACCTACTGAGTTACACCTGTTGCCCCACCCACTTGTTGCCTCTGGCCCTACCTACCACGGGCATGCAGCCCACAAAAGGTTGCCCACTAGGGAATGTGACCCTCAGGATGAAAAAGGTTCCTATCTTTAGTCTAGGTAGGAAAAGGGTGGTGCCCTGCTAGTTACTACTGTCATTAGCAGTATGGTGACTTTGGGATATTAATCTCCATAATTCAATACATTCAAAGCACACACATCCCAAGAATCCTAGGAACTGTAGTTTGCCCCTCACAGAGCTACAGTTCCCAACACCCTTAACAAGCTATAGCTCCCAGGGTTCTTCGGGGGGGGAGGTGTTTTAAATGTGCTATAAATGTATGGTATATGTGCAGCCTTAATTGGCCTGTTGGTAAGCTTTGGTGGTAAGCTCACTTAATTTTATATATATAATTAATATTCATATGGCACTGCTTTTAATTATGTATTATACTTATTATATTTAGACTATTACTTTGTAAACCTCTCTGAGCAAAAATCTATGGAAAATGCCATACATGACCCATGACTGTGGCTTGTTGTCTGAAGGTGCCTAGCGTGGAGGTTTGCTGTGTTTCTCTGGCAGTAAATTCCGTTATACAGGTGCTGTTTCAAGGTAGACCAGGTCTCTCCTCCACATCTTCCAAGGTGGTGGTTTGCATAACACTGTGCATCCATAGGCAGTTCTTCAGAGATTCATTTTTCTTTCCCTATTTTTTTTTAAATTCCATCAAGCATTTACAGAGGAGTGAATCTCATACTGCCATTAGTTTAAATTAAAATCTAATAGAAATTTTGTTTTTTAAAAATGTACTTATTACGCTAGTTGACCATTTTTGTGAACTACCACAAGTAAAGACAATGGGGTGGATCCAGACTCAGTTAGTTTAACCTCTACTAATTGAAATCCATGGGTCAAGTTAATCATGACCTAATTTAAGTCTATTGGTTTCAAGAGGTGTAGGTTCAACTCACTTAATCTGTGTCCAACTCATCACATTAGGTGTGGGCAGATTTTGGGCTTGTGGGATCTACTTAACTAAAAGCTTCGGTTTAGGAAGACATATGCTAAGAGTTAAGGAAGAACAGGGCACCTCTCAGCACATGCTGAGCTCGATAACTTGAGATCAGTACCAGAACCAAGTCGTTCCACACAAAACATCCATTCCTGGTTTCCCCCAAATCATACCTTTTCAGCAACCTTGGGGGGGGGAGTAGCTCTTTAACTGTTCCTACTGTTAGACAACTGGGAGTCAGAAGCCCTTGTCAATCTCCTGCAAATCACCCAGCAGATCACAATCTATTTCTGCCCACCCCTGCAGTGTAGGATACAAGTGTGTGTGGAACACTGGACGCTGCCTCATACCAAGTCATAGCATTGGTCCATCTAGCTCAGTATTGTCTACACTAACTGGCAGCAGCTCTCCAGGACTTCAGACAGGGTCCCTTCCCAGCTCTCTCTGGAAATGCTGGGGATTGAACCTGAGACTTGCGAAGAAGATGCTCTGCCACTGAGCTATGGCCCTTCTCCATTCAGTCCACAGGTACAGGCTTGCACAATGGGGTGTACAAGTGACATCGGTAGCCAGGAGTGCCTTTGCTCAGCTTAGGCTGGTGAGCCAATTGCACCCATTCCTATAGAAAGCAAAGCGGGCCATAATGATGTATGTCTTTTAGGTCACCTCTCAGCTGGCCACTGTTAGCACACTCAGTGTGGGGCTGCTCTTGAAAAGTGTTCAGAACCTTCAGCTAATTCAGAATGCTGCTGTCACCGTTCTGCCTCCAGGTTAGGAGTGGGGGAGAAATTAGATTCAATTCGCACTGGAAGGCAAACCTACTCAATTTGCACTTTGCAAAAGCATACGCAACCTAACACACAGGCATCCTTCAAAATTCACTTCTCCAAATTTTGTAATGCAGTTCTCCAGCCAAGTACAAAAATGGAGGTAAAATGTGCACAACAATTAGTGAAAACAGCATGCAAAAACGCATTACATTAGGGGGAATTGCTTTGCAAAATGTGTGTATTAGAAATCCATACTAAAATGCCGATGAATTTTCATGAGGGCTTTTTTAAAAAAAATGCAAACAGATATGGAATTGTGGAGACCTGAACTTATGATTGGAAGAACTGTCAGAAACCGAAACTGACAGATAAGCCCATCCCTAACCTCAGGCAAGTTCACTGGAATATGCGATTGCTTTGTTGTTCTGTCATGTTGGTTGCCATTTTGTTTCCAGGCTCCTTTCAAGGTGATGGTGATTATCACAGCCGCCTTCCCCAATTGCTGTCCTCCAGATATTTTGAACAACAATTCCCATCATCCCTGACCATTGGCTGTGTTGGCTTGGGCTGATGGGAGTTGGAGTCCAACAAGATCTAGAGGGCACGAGACTAGGGAAAGATACCCTAAACATTCTGGGACCAAGATTCCTAAAAGGACCGTCTATCCTCATAGGAACCTGCTTGTCTTTTCAGATCAGCTGAAGAGGCTCTTTTGAGGATCCCACCTTTATCAGAAACATTGTTGATAAAACAGGAAAGAAAGACTTCTTTGGCCACACCCAGGCTGTGGAACTCCCTGTCCAGGGAAATCTGTTTGGTGCCTTTTTTAATGTTTGGGTTTTTTACACCACCTATTAAAGACTTGTATTTCCTGTTAGGCGCTTGTTAATTTATCTGTCTGTCTGATTTCCCTAATAGTGTAGCTGCCACTTTCTGTCTCTCAGCTATTTCTGATTGACTGATTTGATAGTTCTTTACTTTTCTTATTAGGATATTGTTTTTATGTCTTATTGACAGCCCTTTTGGGCATCTTTGGATAGAACGGTGGGGTGAACATTTACTCAGATGCTAAGGTCTTGGGACAATGTTCTTCTACAGACACTATCTTCATCAAAAGTGAGGCTTACATCAGAAAGGGAGAAATGTTTTTTGATAGTGATGGCTCAGTTATAGAACACTGTCGTCAGGCATTCTTATAGCACTCCAGTGCCAACTTTGTTGACTTTTAGGTGGTGTCAGGCAAATATGCTTTTTAATTCACCATGGCTTTAAAAAAACAACACCCTAATCTTAAATTCTTCAAACTGATTATTAACTGTGCCTTTATCTTCATTGATCTGTGTTGTTTTTTGCCACATTAACTTGTTTTAATTTTGGAAACTATCTTGCAATCACTGATAAGGAATAGTATATATACATAAAAATAGACAAATAAAATAAAAAGCTCCACTATACAAAAATATTAAGATGTCAAGCACTTAGAGATGGGGAGAAACTACATTCAATTCACATTAAAAGGCAAGGCTACCCAGTTCACACTTTCTGTTACAATGCACACAACCATCCTTTGAAATATGTGCTTCTCCATATTTTGGGATGTAGAGTAATCACAGACAGGTTAATAATGGGTACAAAAAATGCATTTGGTAGTATATATATAAATGTTTGTATTGGTCAAAATAATATGTAAAATGCATTATATTATATTATATTATATTATATTATATTATATTATATTATATTATATTATATTATATTATATTATATTATATTATAATTATATTTATCTATCTATTTATTTATTATTTATATCCCACCCTTCCTCCCAGCAGGAGCCCAGGGCAGCAAACAGAAACACTTTAAAACATCATAAAACAGACCTTAAAATACATTAAAACAAAACAACGTTAAAAACATTTTTTAAAAAAGCTTTAAAAACATCTTTTAAAAAAGGATTAAAAATTATTTTAAAAACTATTAGGGGAAATTGCTTTTCAAAAATGTCTATTTTTAGGGGAAATTGCTTTTCAAACATGTGTATATTAGGCAAAATTGCATACAAATTTGTATATTAGGAGAAATTTGCACTAAAACGATGACAAATTTTCAAACTGATGTAGAAATGCAGAGAACTGATTTTAAGACTGCAAAATGAGAAACTGACAGAAACCGAAATTGACAGATTCCCCAGTTCCTAACCGCTCTGCAGTCCTATACATATTTGAGAGTGAAGTCCCACTTAATTCAACAGAGATTACTTCCAAGAGTTAAGCATAGGACTTCATGGAAGAGAGAAGAGCTCTAGCTTGACATCTAATTCTCTATATCCAGGGAATATTTTCATATTGGGGAGCATTCCAGTCAAACGCACTTCTACCTGCAGCAACATTGTCTAGACACAAGTTTATTCACCCAAGGAGAACAAGGCCTGGGTTTTGAAGAGCATATACGCTGTCTCTGCTCATGATGCAACCTCAGTGCCTGTAGATCTCCATTCCCATTTGTGGGGCTCTCTTTCAAAAAGCTGGACAGAATTTATTATTTGTTTAGATGAGCTTTCAGAAAACAACAAACCCTTAATTACATTTGTGAAATTAAAAGCATCCCACCCAAACTGGATGACAATGTCTAGAGGGGTTGGGCCTGGTCCAGAAGACATGGGTTCAACTTCATGACAGCCATTAACTCCCTGGGTGGCCTTCAGAAGAAAAATCACTCCCTCTCAGCCTCAGTTTCCCCATGGGTAAAATGGGACTGTTAAGTTCAAGAGAGGCTAGCCGTGTTAGTCTGTTGCAGCAAAAATTGCTAAGAGTCTTGTGGCACCTTAAAAACTAAAAAAAAATGCAAAAGCTTTTGCTACAATACATCTGTCAGTCTTCAAGGTGCCACAAGACTCTTTATTGTTTTTTATGAGGATATTAAATCCTCTGTAATTAGAGAGTGTTATACTATATCACTACACAGATATGCGCAGACACTAATATTTTTATTATTAATGTGAAGCACAGGAGGAGGAGGCAAGGGATTATGAACTCCTGTTGGGGTTGGAAACCAAAGTATTTCAAATCTCAAGGTTCCAAAATCAAATGTTAAGAATCCGGCCATGTGCAGAAGAGAGGAGAAATATCACATTTTGGGGATGATCCAGTCCAGCTGCAAGAGTACGTTTTGCTAGAGCGTTCATAAGAACCCTCTTCTGTCTCCCCTACCCTACATTTTGGAGAGATGGAGGGAGAGAGAAAAAATGTAGCACTTCGAGTGTTGGACTAGGGCCTAGGAAGCCAGGGTTCAAGTCCGCACTCAGCCACGAAGCACACCGGATGACCTTGGGCCAGTCAGTCTCCCTCTCAGCCTAAACTACCTCATAGGGTTGTTGTGAGGATAATAAGGAGCTCCTTGGAGAAAAGGTGGGATATAAATGAAATCATAAATAAATATGGGTGGGGGTTATGCTAAAGTGTAGTGAGAAAAAGCACAATGTTGCTCCCCTCACAATGGGTCTGGGCCATTCTCCAAGGAACCCCATTTTTAGGCAACTGACATTTTTCTATCCCTGTTTGCAAAGATGTAGCTGCTGCACTGGAACATTTTGGCAGGCATAAGATGCCCCCATGTGAAAGAGAAACATGAATTCAAAAGGAGGCAATTCCAAAATGATCCATGCAAAGGAAGCTGAACTTATCAGGCAGGAAGTTATGGTTCCTTCTGCAATTGTGAAACTATCTGTTAAAGCTCCATACAGCAGAAAGCAAGGGGGGAAGCCTGCAGATCAAGTTCATATTTTCCTTTAATCAAAAGGAGTCACACAGGCCCCATAAATGGAGATTAGATTTCAGCTCATTTATGTGTTTGTGCGAGGGTTTTCAAACAAAACTCTTCTCCTAGGAAAGCCTCACTCTGCCTGGTCATGCAAGATCTATCAATGTGCAGATAAAGCAGAAAATAGAGACATCCTTAAGAAATGAAACTGCAATTGACACAAAGCAGAGGTGACAACCACAGCAGAGGAGGCCACAGCTAAATGTTTCAATGCCTCAAAAAATTATCTACAGTCCTCTTAAAACTGCAGTGCCTAAGCAAGAGGAATACTATGACAGGGACACCTCCTAAAAGATATTTACATCTACAATGGTGTAGTACATTCCTTGCTGCATTTCATTCATCAGATTCCTAAACTTTCACGTCTAAAAACAACAGTTTTATCATTTTTAACAGAACACCAATCATCAATAAAATGTTATTAGTAGACAGCAGTCCCCTTACCTTCTTTCTCTGAGTTCCCAACTCGAATGGAAGCTCTGCTTTGCTTTTTGCTATAAACAGTAATAAGGAAGAAATAAACTGGGTTATTCATTGGACTACACACACACACCAGGAATGTTAAATGCAGTCAAAACTTTGCAAGATGATCTCTTACTTGCCGAGTACTATTGCTGGGGGATTATGACAGAAGGTTTTGAGAGAGGCAAGGAGGAAAGTGAGATTTAAAGCAATAAAAATGAACTTGGTGACAAGTATCTGTGCCACAGAGGAGCTGAAAACTGATCAAAGTGCACACCTGTGTGGATTGAGCATGTAAGAATGCCAAGGAATCCAGTTTATAGAAAAACGGTATGCTTACCAGAGGCAAAATCCCATGCTGCCTTGTAAAGAATGCACAATCTGATTCTTGATTCTTTAAGACAACAAGCCAAATGAGACAAAAAGAAAAATCCCCTCATAAAATAAGCAAATTCACATACAGATAAATAGCTCCCTTAGTGGGATGCCTGGAAAATTCTGGATGATCCACTGAATTTCATCAGGATTTCAATAACTATTTTTATACAGTGCAGTTAGCCACACATGATCATACATGTTTTAGCCAAAGAAACTGAAATCCTATTTGGGAATTATAGAAGCATGGTTGTTTTTGTTTTTTACAGTTTTGAAACACTCAGATAGGAAGAATTTCCATTTATGTTACTAACAACAGGAATGCAACAGAAATGACATTATTTTGACATAATACCAGCACTATCTCCGTTTTTATAGTTGCATGTAATGCTAAATTGTTCACTAAGGTGAATTCAAACATATTACTAATAACTGCAATGCACAACTTGTTTGCTGTGAAGTGAGCCACGTTGTAGACCACATGCTGCATCTGTGGCAGTTTAATTCACTTTAATGTGACTACTGTGGAGGAGGCAGGCCACAGGTTTACACCCAAATTACAGCCATATTGACCCCCAAGTATATGGGGTGCAGGATTGCAGGCTAAGGCCACAAACCTATTCACACTTCCATCAGAATAAATCCCTCTGCAATTAACAGGACTTTTTTTTTCTTCATGTAAAACTCTATGGGTTTTGCAACCTGAGCACAGACAAAATATGGAAATAAGGCATGTGGGCCTACCAGGACTTGGAATGAAAAAGCATGTCCACCTGGATGATATAGGAAGAAAAGGGGTCCTTCAGGAAAAGACAAAACTCAGTCTGCAGTAAAAACCTAACGTGTCTTGTTTGTATTTACTGTGTCATTTTAGGATCATTGTTCAGTAAACTGCTTTAAGGTTCCAACCTTTCACTTTCTCTCCTTTCTTTTAACTCTCATCCTGTTCCCCCACCACACAATAACTGTGGACATGGAAAATGAGACGCGTCTGAACAAATAGATAAAAGCAGCCATCCCACCTCTTCAGATACTTTTGGGGAGCCCCCCCCGAATGCACAATCAAGGATATTCGCAAAATCAGTCCATTCAGATTATACGTTAAGAAACCACACAGGAAAGCCCCAGTTCTCTGTTCACAACCCCTCCAAATGAGGCTTTTTGCTCACCGGTCTCCAAAACGTGCACATCTTAACTTGCTTACATACGCGCGCACGCACGCACTTTTATTCTGGATTAATCAATCACTAAAAACTGCCAGAAACCGCCCACATATCGGCAAAGAAAGAGAAAAATATTCAGGCGCCCGAAAAAGTAATTAATCCGTATTCAGTTACCTCTGTTAGGCACAAAAGGGTTACTCTGCCCATTCCCCTCCACCTCGGCACACATTTGCTGAGCCCTTAATCTGCAAGGGGACTTGGGCGGGGGAGAGGGTTGCAGGGAAGCCAAAAAGAAGGAAAGGAAGCCGTCAAATACCTCGTCCGGGAAGGCAATATGACACCCCTCTTGTGAATAATGATTTAACAGTGAGCTGTTTGAAATACTGACCATCGCTGTTGCATTTTTTCAGCGCCTCCCACCCCCTCCAAAAAAAATTGCAAAAAAAAAAGCCATCCTACAAAGTGGTGCAAATCAGGAGGAACTAGCATTGGCAAGCAACCGGAGCCACGGCAGGTCACGCTCTCCTCTCTCGGATCCCAATCACCGGAGGAAGAGGAGGAGAGAGCCCCCGAGTCGCAGCGTTACAAAAGGGGGCTGCGCAGCTTTGCTCCTCCCCCTAGAGGTTGCCTACGAGCCCGTCCTCCCAGCCCCTGCTCACCTTTCTACTCCGGAGCCTTCCTGTAAAAGCGCCGGCAAAGGGACCAAGCAGGGCGCAAGGCGGCGGTGGCTTTTCCACCGGGGACATAACGCCTGCACTCGCACGCCCTGGCTAGGTTGGCAACCTCGAGTGGCACCGGCGGTCAGCCAATCGGAACGAGGCGCCCGGCACCTCGCCGACGGCGAAAACCAATAAGCAGCAAGGAGAACTAGCAAGGCGGGGCTTGCGGGAAGAAAGGCGCTTGGGTAATGTAGTCCCAAATGTTGCTTTAAAATTTAAAAAAGAGCGCCGCTTTACCGTTTTCGGTCCAGCTTGTTTCTTCTGATTTACCCGTTAGCTTCTCTCCTCTCCCTTTTTCCCTTCATTTCTTGAGATTTCAATCTCGCTGCTTCTTACTACAGTTTAAAGCACATCACACACACCCCACAACAATCATGGGAACTGTAGTTTACTCCTCACAGAGCTACAATTCCCAACACCTTTAACAAACTACAGTTACCAGGATTCTTGGGGGAGGGGTGGGGAGAAAGAGGGAATGAGGTTTAAATGTATAGTGTGTAGGCAGCCCAAATGCCCCGGGATCCCTGTGAAGAGAATGCCACCTGACGATTAAACCGGTTTGGAATCAGGTTTAACCTCTGCCTTGCACATCCAAAAGTCTATAGAAAACAGTGTAGTCCACATGAGTTTGCAGCGTTGTAAAAGCGCAGCCCTATTTGTTGTTGTTGTTATGTGCCTTCAAGTCGATTACGACTTATGGCGACCCTATGAATCAGCGACCTCCAAGAGCATCTGTCATGAACCACCCTGTTCAAATCTTGTAAGTTCAACTCTGTGGTTTCCTTTATGGAATCAATCCATCTCTTGTTTGGTCTTCCTCTTTTTCTACTCCCTTCTGTTTTTCCCAGCATTGTTGTCTTTTCTAGTGAATCATGTCTTCTCATGATGTGTCCAAAGTATGATAACCTCAGTTTAATCATTTTAGCTTCTAGTGACAGTTCTGGTTTAAGTTGTTCTAACACCCAATTAGTGCAGCCCTATACACACACATATATACCCTATACACCAAGGATGGAGTAACTGCGGCCCTCTAGATGTTGGCGGGCCACAGCTCCCCACTTCCCTGACCATCGGCCACGCTGGCTGGGGGCTGACAGGTGCTGGAGACCTCCAATATTTGGAAGGCCGCAGCCTCCCGTTCCTGTAAGATCGTGGAGTCATTCCTCTTGAACTCAGTGCGGGCTTTCCTTTTGTGAAGACAAGGCTGGGGCGAAAATTGCATGGCCTTTAATAAAGCTGCGCTCAACTTCCATGCCGGTAGCAGCTAGGAAGGTATAGATCGATAGACTGGGGGAGGGGGGCTATTGAAATCTTGCCTCTTGTTTGTTCCATTCATATTCCACCTTTCCTCCAAGGAGTTCTGCGTGGCCTGCAAACATGGTTCGCCCTCTCCCTGATTTTATCCTCACAACAACCCCGTGAGGTAGGCTAGGTTGAGAGACAGTTTCTGATTCAAGGTCATTTGCTTGATAGTCTCTCTACTAGCCACTCACACACACCCTTTTTCTGCTAATAAGTAGGAAATGAATAAACGTTTTCAGGTTGTCGTGTTCGTCCATTAAAAATAAATGCCCCCACCCCATTTATGTATTACTGTTGCTTTTGGGCAAAGGAAAACTGAAACCATACGAGCATAGAAAGCTGCCTTACACCAAGTCAGGGCATTGGTCCATTCAGTCCAGCTTTGTCGACACTGACTGGCTGGGTTTCAATCAGGAAGCTTTTCCCAGCCATCCTTAGAGATGCTGGGAACTGAACTTGTGACCTTTGCAATGGTGTATGCTCCAGAGTTGGGTGTGTGTGTACTCTTCTTTTGTTGAGAGCAGGGTCCTAGGGAAGTCCCTGTGTGCAAGCCAATCAGCATGAAAGGGGAGCATGTTGGCCACTGAGAAGAGTCTTCTCACTTGGCTAACAACATGCTTCCTTGTCTGTTAGTGGTGACTGGAGCCAATGAGAGTGGAAGAGGTGAGTCACTGAGGAGACTTTTCTCAGTAGCTAACACAAACCTCTACTTTCATGCTGATTGGCTCCTGGGGCAAGTGGGAAGTGAGCTTCATGGCAAAGTACCTTGGTCTCCCACATCCTTGTCCCACAGCTGGCTTCATTTCAGAATTCCTAAAATCAAAAGGGTTCTGGCAACATTTGAAAGGAAAGGGACTTCCTTCAAGGCGATTCCTACTTATGAGTTTCTCTATGAATAGGGTTTTCCTGGTAAGCAGTATTCAGAGGTGGTTTACCAATTGCAGTTTATTCTGATCCTGTGATTCTGCAATTGCAGGAGAGGCAGTGAATCCTAGGGGCGTGGCTGTGAGGGGGCGTGGCTTGGCTACCACGGAATGACCCTGCCTTTCTGAATTTGCCACTACACTACTGATTTGGTATGGGCTGAATAAGGAGAAAGGACGGGTTGTTTTTTACAAGCACACACACACACACAAACAACAACAACAAAACTACCACCCTCATCCTCGTCACCAAAACATAGCAATCGTGTAGGTTTCGAATGTACACAGCAACCTGTGTAATCCAGCGGCTTAAATACTAAATCTAGACACCAGCTTCCACACTCCGTATTATAAATCCTAGAAGGGCTTCAGTGACGCTCCTAGAGAACGTCTAACCGCGTTTAAGAAGCTAGTCCCGCAAGGAATTCAGGAAGAGGTCCAGCACAATCCCATGCGCGTCTTTACTCGGGAGCAAGTCCCACTGTCTTCAGTGAGATTTGCTCTCCCATAGACGCGTCAAGGGGATTCGCAAGGCGGAGACTGGCTTCACTGGATTTGGGCTGCAATCCCATAGAAGCTGACCTGGATTCCATTGGAATCAATATACCTCACTTCCGAGTAGACCTGAAGATAGGGCTGCGCTAGATCGTGTTGATCCCAGCCTTCTCTGAATGCCCTAGAACCTTCTTTCCACTTGAAAGAAAGACATGTTAGATTTATTTATATTTAAGATTGTTTCATTGCGGTCGTCTGTTTTACTGTCTCATTGCTGTGATTGTTATTTAAAGTAGGCGCTTCCGCCAGTCAAGAATTTACCCTTCAAGCGCATAAAAGGAATTAGCAGCAGCGATCAGAGACAGAAATCGATAAATATGCAAGAGGAGAACCTCCCGGGAGATTTGCCCGCTCTGAATCCGGATTTGCATGACAGGATCTTCACACACCCCTCTCTCTTCTCTCGCGCCCCTCCCCTCCTTTGCCAGGAAGAGTTAACAAGTACAAGTCAAGCCTCTGGGAGATACGAAATCAATTACATTTTTTTTCAGCGGGGTGTGGACACCCCCTGAAAGTTTCCACACACCTGGACGTTTTGGTGTGCTTTGTCTTCCAGCGGGCCGATCCGCAACCTGGTTAAGCCAAAAAACGTTCGGCGATAAGTTGGCGCCAGTGAAGTCAACGGTTCGAAGATCTGCGGCTGAACTGGGTCGCAGAGGGAGAACCTTTTTTTTATTTATTTTCCTCACTGGCATAATTTGACATTTACGTGCAGCCGGCAGGGAGATGGGTGGAATGGAAATGAGGTGAGGCGAGGAAATCATGATGGGGTGAAAGAAAAGCGCCTGAGGCGCTCTGGAGAGTGCCCGTTGGATTCTAGGGGACTTACTTCTGAGTAAACGCGCTTAGCCCCACCATGCCTGCTTCCTTCTGGGCAACACGCTCGACCACTACGCACGTTTACTTGCCCAATGGGACTTACTTCCCAGGATTGCATCTTTGGAAGCGCCACCTTTCAGCTTCGTAATTAAACTGCGGTTTGGAATATTTAAAAGAAAAAATAAATACATCCAAAGATCTAAAGGGTTGCAGCATAACCCTCTCCTGGGTGGGGTTAAAATAATTATCCAGCTAATTAACTTTTTTTAAAAAAAATTATATATTTTAAAACAGTCTGAAAACATCCCTACAGTACGTACTTTGAAGGGGAAAATGTGTGGCTGATTTCAGGGGAACTTGCTCCGGAGTGTCAGCAGTTACTAACTTTCCGAGAGTCGATTTCCCCTGAACTTAGGTGAGGAAAGACGCATTTGGTCGCGAGAGGAATAATGCATCGCGAGCACACGTTTCCCATGCCAGCCTGTTGACCACCATTCAGAGCCAGCCTGGAGAGAGTTGTTTCTCCCAGCCAAGTCTCCCCAATTGCATTCTCTCTGGATTTTGTCCTTTTTCTTTAAATCTCTCTCCCCGCCCCGCTCGGCGTGTAAAAGAAGGAAACCACACGAGGCGCCGGATTCATCCCCCCCCTTCTTTTACCAAAGTTCTCTCCGCTTCGGCCGTCTTTTAAAACCAAAGAGCGATCACACTGCTCTGACAACGGCTGCCGGAGCTTTGAAACTGACACGCTCTTTGTATATTTCATCTAGGTAAGTGGGCTGTTATAAAAGAGCGGCTGCAGCTGGCAATCACCTCACTTCCCTGACCCCGGCGAAGATGAGGAACATGCCATGGTTACCAGATTTATATTCACCGGCACAAGAAGCCCTCTCTACTCCCCGAAACGAGCTACTGTTGAGACAGTGCACCCTAACAAAACAACCCGGACAGGAATTTCACCAAGAGGATGGCTTAGACTGCTTGCTGCAGGCATACATGCAAGCAAGAGTGTTTCAATTGTGGGTGCCTCTGTCTGTCTGTCTGTTGTGTGTGTGTGTGTGAGAGAGAGAGAGAGACACACACACACAGAGAGAGAGAGAGGTTGTTGAACCAGAGTGGAGGCTTCAAAAGTTCCTCAGCCGGCCTCCGGTAGATGGATGCAGCAAGTGTACATTTGGAAGACAGAAAACACCCACAAGGTGATGCAAACGCACCTTACATAATCAACCCCCCTCTCCTCCTAAAAAAGGGGGGAGGGGAAATAGAGGGGGGTGTATTCCTGCTGGGATGCGTATCTGCTGGAATCAAAGGCAATTACATTCTACGATCGGCGTGGATTTTCTCCCGGTCTATCCGGTTTTAATCTGCTTTCTCTTCTACCCTTCTATGCGTTTCAAGAGGGGCGGGGATCAGTAAAGATACCTGGCTTCTTTTAGATCCACTGGCAAAATCTCATTCAGCAGACAATTTCTCCCCCCTCCCCTCTTTCCTCCATCCCAATTAGGCTTTTAGCGAGATACAAGGAATTGTCCCTTTTATCACAACAGTTCTGAAACATCCACCTTGGATTCTCCGTGTGTATTAAATAATGACGCGCGAGCACACACACACATTTACAGACACACCAGATTTTCTCAGTATCTTGGAAAGCAGTGGAGAGGAAGAAGTTGGCCCCTCGCGCTTTATTGTTCCACAGATAACGCCAGGTATTTTTTTTTTTGGAGGGGGGGGTGCGGGAAACCAACAATTGCACCAAGCATCTCTTCCTGGAACAGCCCGCTAGGAAAATCAGAGGAGGGAGGGAGAGAGACAGCCGCACTGATCCGATGGTTTGGGCACCGATCCACCGATCAGGGAATGCCAGAGTCGTTCCATTGGCTCTAATCGCGCTTTATGTACCAGCTCGTAGCTGCGGGTTCGCTGCCTCGGCTTCTGTTTATGGCTGTAGAGTGAAATGAATGACAGATACTTATTCACAGTGCACACATTGGGACACAGAGGCAGATATTCCTCACAGCAACCCCGCGAGGTAGGTTAGGAGAAAAGGAGATGACTCCCCCCCCATCCTACCCCACCCCGAAAAAAAGTCTTTAGCTGAGCTGAAACGTCAACACGGCTTTCTCCCAGCCTACTAAACCCGATTTCGGGTTGGCAAAAGACAAAAAAAGGGGAAAACAATGACAGGCTATTAGCAGCCCAAGACGCCGCGATCCCCAAAGCACCTAAGCCGGCCTGAGAGCCAGGGCGCCTGCAGGCGTTTGGCCCCGGTCTACGCCGAACAATGCGATCCGCACAGCGCTCAAGCAGGCCTCCTCCCCAAACTGTTTCAAGAGCCAGAGCACTACCTTAAGTACTTCGCCGGTTGCTACCGTTCCCCGCGCCAGGTGTCAAGTGGTTGACCCAGGCCGTTTAACCCGCAGTTGCTGCTATCGAAACGGGGGGGAGGGTGAGTGAACGACGGAAGCAAGCAACCCACGGCTGGATTCCTCGTGAGTAAAGGTCTTTGCGGCTCACAGCCATGCAGTAAGGCATGTCTCACGCGAACAACAATAATAATGAAAATGGTGATAGCAGCAGCAAGATCGCGAAGCAACTCTGTGAAATAAAGTTATCTTTTACTTCCCTGTAGAAAGGGTTTTTGTTTTACATTTTTTAACTATTCTTATTTTTTTTAGCAGTTGTTCACTTGGGAAGCATCGATTCTTCATTTTATTTTCCCCCTGTGTGTGTGTGTGTTAATGGCTAGTAAATCTTGTTATGAAATCTGTTTCATCAACTGAGTGCCTTTGCATTCCAGCGCAGGCAGCCAGAGCGAGAGCAAAAGCTCCTTGCTATAAATCAAAAGAGAAATTGCGCTGATGGCGTATTTAGCAAATGAAGAAAGTTGGAGGTGATCTTCGCTAAACAGCTTGGCTGTTGATTGCCAGCCAGAGGCCGGCGCAGTTGAGACAGGGAGAAGAGCTGGGGAAAGAGCGCGTTTCTGGCTGGCTGGCGTCGGTTGTGGCAAGCCCAGCAGGAACCAACCTCCTCGTTTCTCTCTCTCTCTCTCTCCCCCCGCCTTCCCCCCCCTCCGCCAACACCCGTGGAAGGCGGAGCTTCGCGTGCTGCGTCGGAGGCGTCAGAATCCTCGATTTCGAACTTCGTGCCTTGGCCAGACCTTTTGGAAAGCGGGTGGGGGGTGAGAAAGGGAGCGAGCGAGCGCCCTTCTCGCTCCGAAGGAGGGAGGCAAAGAGAGGAGAAGGAGAGGGGGAGGAGGAGGAGGAGGAAGAGGAGGGGAGAAGAGGGGGAAAAAAGAAAAGGAGTCGCGGGCTCGAGTGTGTCCAGCTTGGCTCGGCTGCGCTGGGGAGGCTGCAGAACCGCCCTCGGAGGCAGACTTCGACGACGACCCCGGGAGAGGAGAGGAGAAGGGAGGCAGGCCGGCTGGCAGGCGCACGGATTGGTGGGCAGTCGCAGTTCCTAGTGGTGGCAGGGGCGACGGCTGTGCTGGATCTTGCTGCCTCCGCCGCCGCGCTCGCTGGCTGGCGGGTGTATGCCTGCCCTTGGCCATGTCGTATCCTCAGGGTTATTTGTACCAGCCGTCGGCTTCCTTGGCTCTCTATTCCTGCCCGGCGTACAGCACCAGTGTGATCTCCGGCCCCAGGACGGATGAGCTGGGCAGATCGTCGTCCGGCTCGGCTTTTTCTCCTTACGCCGGCTCCACCGCCTTTAGCGCTCCTTCGCCGGGTTACAACTCCCACCTCCAGTACAGCGCTGACCCAGCGGCCGCGGCGGCCGCGGCGGCCGCCTTCTCCTCTTACGTGGTAAGGGAAACGCACGGGTCGCTCTCCCCCTCTGTCCCCCGCCGGCGGAAAAGTAGGAAACGGGGAGGCTGGATCGGGGCAGATGGGGGAAGGAGGAGAAGGAGGAGGGGGTGGGGAGGGTTTCTTAGAGGGATGGAGCTCCGGGGCCAAGTCTCGTTGAGGGGTGTTTGGGAGTTTTGGAAAGACGCAGAGGGCTAGCTGCTTGAGTGTCCTTTACTTATTTTTATTTTGGAGGGGCAGCTTGGCTAAAGGCGAAACCAGCAGGGCAAGAAAAAGATGAAAAGCAGTCCGGGATGGGCACCAGGGGAGTCATTCGAGGAAAGAAAGAAAGGAGGGCTGCCGTCAGTGTCCGCGGTCTCCCAATGGGTGGATAATTAGCCTCCCGCATTCTCTCAAAATAAAATCAGTTGCTGTCCGTTCCTGTCTCGCACGCGTTGATTGCCAAAGGGAGTCCTCCGCAGAGAGCAAGGGGACCTTCACTCCACAGGCAGTGCAATCCAATACATGTCTACGCAGAAGTAAGCTTCACTGGGTTCAACGGGACTTTAGTGTGCATTGGATTGCAGCCTAAGACAGCCGGCGCGAGGCTGCAGCGGGGCAGAGCCACCCTCGGTGCTGGTTTACTCGGGTGTAATTACCTCCCACCCTCAGCGGAGCTTGCAGTGCAATCTGATGCGTGCTTTACGAATGAGGGGCTTGATCCCAAGGAAGCCTGCACCAGATTGCAGTCGGGCAGCGCCAGGTTTCTCGGCGCTTGTTTTAAGTCGGCGTAAATCACGCCGGGTTGCTCCGAAAGGGTGCCCGAGATCTCGCAAGAGTGTTTACTCGGAAGTCAACCCCGGCGAGGGACTCCCGGGCAGCGTGTGATTAGGGCTGCAGCTTTGATCTTGAAGGTGCTACGACGATCAAGGCTTTGAGTTTCTTCCTTTTCCTTTTAATTTAGACGTGCCTGCTAGACTGGCAGTAAAGGTGTATATGTGTGCGTTTGTGTATATACACATACAAATGAATATATTCTCCAGGGCCACCCTTCCCGCCCGCCCTCCTGTCTTGTTTTAATCCAAGTCAAATCAAGCCGTTTAGATGCCCATCAGTTTGGCTGCCAGTTCAGAAGAGCACCTTCGGCCCCTTGCCATCGCCGTCCTAAGTAGGCTTCCCAAATATTGCAGAGCTATCATTCCATCTCAGCAAGCCGACTGACAGACAGCATCACCATCCGTAAAGGGTCAGGTACAAAAGTTTTCAGTGTTGTTTTTAATTACCTGCCCCGTCCCCAATATTCTGTGACAAAACGCAACACCCTGAGAACATCGGGGTAGAAGTTCTGTCAAAGAAACACCATCAGTGGTTCATTTATTTTTAAAGGAAGAATAAAACAATCCTCCCCATTAATTTGTCTCTCTCCGAAACTGAAGAAAGCAAAGATGACAAGGGTTCCCCTCTCAGACTTAATATGATTTTTCTAGTTACATTTCCTGTCTAAATAAGTCAGCTTTTTAAAGGAGGCGATTTAGGCCTCTTGGAGAGGCTGGGCCTGAAATCGAGTTGACTCCGAATATTTCGATTTAACGCCCAATCAAGCTTGTCTGGAGGATTAAAAAAAAAAAACCCGGAGGGAGGGTGAGCTTGTTTCTGTTTAGACACTGTCATGTTTCCAAGTAGAAAGAGGGGGAGGAGGGGTGTGTGAGAGCGTGGGGTTTTTTTAAGAAGCATTGAATTAGAAGGGGAGGAGGCGGAGGCGTAATTTGTTACTGTTTATAGCTGGATAATTTGGTATAGATAGAAGAGGGAGGGTGGGATCCACTTTCCGGTTGCATTCAGACGTTTGTGGGCAACGCGTGTTGAGCCTGGAAAGGATTCATTGGGATCCCCCGCCACCAACGTAGGTTTGGTGGCACTCCAACTTCTAGGCCCAGCCTGTTGTGGAGGACGGGGGGGAGAGAGAAGAGACCCACAAATTGTGTCCAACCCTGGGACAACATTGAGATTTCTTTCCCACGCAGGGGCCCTCAACGGGGAGGAGATGGTTTGATTTCCTCCAAGGTGCGTATTTCCAGCACGATTTGCTCACCTCGGGCAACGCTTCTGCCTCTTTCCTTCTCCCTTTCTCCAGGGCTCGCCCTACGACCACACCCCTGGCATGGCCGGCTCTTTGGGCTACCACCCTTACGCGGCTCCCTTGGGATCCTACCCCTACGGCGACCCGGCCTACCGGAAGAACGCCACCCGGGATGCCACGGCCACTCTCAAGGCCTGGCTGAACGAGCACCGGAAAAACCCTTACCCAACCAAAGGCGAGAAGATCATGCTGGCCATCATCACCAAGATGACCCTCACGCAGGTCTCCACCTGGTTCGCCAACGCCCGGCGGCGCCTCAAGAAGGAGAACAAGATGACCTGGACGCCCCGGAACCGGAGCGAAGACGAGGAGGAAGAAGAAAACATCGACCTGGAGAAAAACGACGAGGAGGAGCCGCAGAAGCTCGAGGAGAAGGCAGCGTTGGAGGCGGCGGAGATCAGTAAGCAGGAGGATGGGAAAGGAGAGGGGATGGAGGCCCTCGTCCGTCTAGGGCGACGGGAGATCGGTAGGTCTAAGGGTGGTGGTGGTTGAGGAGGCCTACAGAGGAATCCCTCTTGGGGTCCTGGGGGTTCCCAGCCATACCAGCTAGTGATGGTTTTTGGTCGGCACCCTCCAGGAAGGGGAGGGGGTCCCTTTGGATGAGGGCGAGCGGGGGAGCCCGGAGAAGCCTCAAAGCCTGTGTGTGCTCTCCCTCTGGCCTTTCCCTCAGGTGCTGCAGACCAGAAGGGCGCCGCGTCCGGCAAGGAGGCCGACGGCGCCTTGAGCGACTCGGATTGTAAGGAAGCCCCGGAGGAGGCGCTGTCCACAGGAGTCCCCGGGGCCTCGCCGCCTTTGGCCCACTGCCTGCCTACAGGCCGTCGCCTGCTCCAAGCGCACCACCCGCAGCAGCTGCACCCGGCCGGTGGCGAGGATTCCCAGCCTCCTCATCCTCCACCAGCCCAGTACAGACCCCCTTCGACGGACCTGCACCCCGTCCTGCCTTCCAGCAACGGCACATCGGTGATCCATTCCCCTCCGGCGCCCCCGCAGGTGGCGGCGGCCGGCCCCGGGTCCCTTTCTAAGCCTAAACTGTGGTCCTTGGCGGAGATCGCCACCTCAGCGGACAAAGCCAAGGAGGGCAGCGGAGAGGCGACTCCGCAGGCTCCGAGTTTAGCCGGAGCTGGGTCGGCTCAATCCCCGACGGCGCGGTCGCCGTCCTCCACGCACTGTCCTTTCCCCAACGGCGCCTCGGTCCTCTCGCGGCCGCTCTATTACACCACTAGCCCCTTTTACCCGGGTTACACGAACTACAGCTCTTTCGGACACCTCTCCAGCAACGCGGCAACGGCGGGCAGCGCCAGCCCCCATTTTAACGGATTAAACCAGACTCTTTTGAACAGAGCGGAAGCCTTGGCTAAAGAAAGTAAAATCCTCAGAAGCCAATCCCAGTTTGATCTTAGCAAAGACTCGCCTTACGAACTGAAGAAAGGTACGTCCCATATTTAATCTTGAGTTTCTTAAATCCACCTTAAACCTCTTTTCACAGAATCCATCATGGGACTTCCCTTTAACAAAAAGAAACGTGGTTCATTTCTTCCGGGTTTTTTTTTATTGCTGTTGATTTTAATTTATTTGCAACCAATCCAGACTTGATTTTGGCAGTTGTTTACCAAGCCAACGAAGAAGAAGCACTGCTGCCTTAGGGAGAGGAAGGAAGAGAGGGAAAAAACCCAAACCACTCCAATTTCCACAGTTAATGTTAGAATTTATTGGAGAAAGCAGAAAGTAAACAGCTCCTAGGAGTAAAAAAAAAAGTCTTAAAATAAAACTTCAGGATGCAAAGAGAGAAAAAAAGATACCCACACATAACGGGGGAGGAAGCAGAAGTAATTTGTATGAAATGTTATTCTGTATATTTAATGTAGCTCTTTTTTATATTTAAATCGGTAACACAATATCTTTGAAGTAAATTATGAAATCCAACCGCCTGTACAGCCATTAATGTTGGTCTTTTTGGTAATATAAATATGAATATAAATATGAATATAAATACGAATATATATATATATACACATTTCTGTGTCTTTTTCCAAATTGTTTCATAGTTTTAAAATATATATATATACAAGTTTAAATTAAATTTTTATGCCTATTGAATGATGATTAGTAGTTATATTATTACTCGACCTGAACAACTTTCTGATTTGGGGAGGGGGGGCGCCAAGTCAAACCACGTGATTAGTTGCAGAAACGCAGATGCCCTTTGTCAAATGTCAGTACTTAAAGCATAGAGCTGGTTTAAAAAAAAAATCAGTTTTTGCTGGCAAAGTGGAAGCAATGGAAGGGAAATGTTGGGGAAACATCCCTAACAAAAAAATATTTAAAGTACATTAATTCCTCCGCGCCCCATTTTTTTTTTTTGAAAAAAAGCCGAAAGATTCATGCTAACCATTTAGCCGGAAATAACTTTTCCAAGTGAGAGATTTTTTTCTGAACGCAGGCGATTTGGGCAAAGCCTCTAATTTTAAACTGATGGATTTGGTAAGGGGTGGTGTGGTCGAGGAGAAGGGGAAAGTACGCAGGGATGAGGCGGGGGTGGAGATGCAGTGAAATCTGTACAGTTGATTGACTGGTGAACGGATCCGCGAAGCGCTGGCATCCAGGATCGAATGCGCGCTTGTTCATTTCGTTTGGGGGGAGGGAAAGAACTGGGCGTTCGACTCTGGCCTGGGGTGAGTGGCCAGATCATTCATTAAGCATGCAGAAGGCCCCAATCTTCTGTCCCTTGGATCTCCGGTTAAAAGCCTCTGAGGCAGCAGAACTGGGAAAGATCCCTGGCCGAGAGACCTTGGCCTCGCCCTGAGCGAGCTGGACCCCTGCTCTGATTCAGCAGAAAGCAGCTGAATATGTCAGCTTGCCATCTTCAACCCCCTCTCCTCCGCATCGTCCTCTGGAGACCCAGGGCCATGAATGCTAACGGTCGACTCGGGAAGTAAATAGCTTGTGGCTTGCAGCATTTGGGGAGGGGCGCGCGGTGGATACAGGAGGCGATTCTGGTTTACTATGGAACTAAGACAAAAAAGCGATGGATGGCTACAGCGGACCGTCCCTTAACCTAATTACTTTCAATCAGTGTCGGGCTTTATGCAAAGCAGTCAGCTTGTGAACTTTGCTAATGAGTTCGATTTTATGCCAGATTTATCTCTTATTGCTGTTTCAAACGCCTGCAGAGTTATTACGGAGAGGGACGGGGGAGTTCATATTAAGAGATAATACACTGGGGAAATATATATATATACATATACTCTCTCTCTGTGTAAGTGTATATGTGTGTGTATGTGTATATGTGTGTGTTTGTGTATACACACACACGTACAGAAATAGTTCCTTGCATTGCTCCCTTCAAGTTTAGTTTTAAACTACTGTATTTCCTCTGTTGGCGACTCTGTTTTGCAAAAGCAATTGGGGGGGGGGGTTGCCTGTGCGGAGATTAGCACGTACAAATGAAGGGTTGAGAAGGATCGCTCTTGGATTGCTTCCCAAATTCACAGGTAGGTGTCACACTTGTACCGAATTTCAAACACTGCGCTCATCTCTGGAAGTTGGGTGAGTTTAAAAGGGGGCGGAGGGAGAGCAATGAAGCGCTTCTAAAAATCGAGCACATCCACAGGCAGCTTGAAGGGAAGGGGGGGAGGGAATCCAAAGAAAGATGGATTTCCGATTTGCTAAATCATTTTGCGCTCAGGAAATTTAACCCCTTAGCGTTTTGACTTAATTTTAGGGTCTCTTTCTCTCTCTCCCCCCCCCAGCATTATTTTGGGGGCGGGTCTCAAATTTACTTTCAGGTTTCAGGGACGTGGGGTTTTAAATTAAAGAGAAAGGGAAATTTTAAAAATCCCTAACAATATTTCGTCCATTAATGGGGGTGGGTGGGATTGGGTACTTAGAGAACGCTGCTAATAATAATAATAAATTAATGGCAAAACTCACAATGCAGTAGGGGGTCTCTTGTTTCCTATTTTTTCCTGTTTGAAAATTAGTTGGGATTCTAGCCTTGAACCCACTTCCTAGGAGGTAAATTAAGTTGAATCTTAACGGTTGACTCGATTGCTACTTTGAACATGGTGATCCTAAAGAGATTTACTTGCAAATAAAAGCCGTTGGTTTGAACGGATGGCGATGAATTATCGTGCATTTTAGAGAGGCTGCAGCTTCTGTTAAATAGATTGTTAATCTTTCATCTCAGAGTCCGTTTCCAGTATTTAAAAATTTAAAAATCAAGTCGCTCGCCTCAACTGTGATTGGGTGGGGTCTCCCCCAAATCAACTCTGTTGAACTTACTTTCATCATTTAAAGAAAGAGAAAGTTGGGTTATGTTCTAGCGAATGGCACGTTGACCTTAGTTGAGTTCAATGAAATCTATTGACCTGATAGAAATGGCCTTTCCAATATTTCATTTCCGACAGGGCGTTTCAGATATAAACAGAATGTTTAACTCCCCGACATTCTAAAAAAGCAAAAGCGGTTTTTATGGAAAAAAATAAAACAAAAACTAAACTTTTGACTATTTTCAGCAAGCAGCTATTGGACAGTCATGAAACAGCTGCTATATTTACTGTTATTTTTAATAACTCCAAAACTTTCCCTGTCTCTTGAGCGTTGCGTGTGTGGGAGAACATACGCGCACACATACCCAGAATATAAGGTTAGTAACTTTTTAAAAATTGCCAACCTTGGTTCATTATATAATAAGAATGATATTGAATTGACCTGTCAGCTGTCTCCATAGGGCTTTCGTTTGATGTATAAATTCCTAAGGGAGTTAATCAATTTCCTTCAAGTTGTTACAGCTCCTCAGCCGATCGCCTTGCTTCTCCCTAGTTAAGGCTGATCTTGAGTTTTCTTTAGAGAATGAATTCAGTAGGGGGGAAAAACATCCCTCTCCAGGTGCAATCTTAAATGAATGTGTAGCTATTATATATTTGTCTCAGATATATACATACTATCTCGGAGGAAAACGCAAGTCTTTTTTATAATGACTGCAAAAACAATGTTATGGTGATGGTTAGCATTGACACTCACACCCTAAGCACATTTACAATTTTAATCTCAAGCCATTTTTTGGGGGGGGGGTCTAATCTTAAAGGCCTAAAAAGATTTGGAGAGTAGAGTAGTATCCAAGGTTCGCCACACTCAGAGTAGACCGGTTGAAACTATGGACATGACTAAAGTTCACTTATTTGAATGCGTCTCTCTTAGTGAAGCTTACTCTCATGCAACCCTTAGGAACTTTTCCGGGACCTGAATGCTTGGGGGGGGGATTTTACATACATAATAATCATTTCATTTCGAAATGTATTTGTGTGTGCCGTTTTCAAAAGAGGAAACTTCTGAAAATCTTATATAGAGAACCAGATGAATCTTTTTGGTAGACCCTTCTCCCCAATATTTGAAACGCAGACTCTTCCATGCCGATATAATTTTCTTTCCTACAGGACTGTTGGGATCAAACCTTGAAAGGGGACGTCATTCCCATTGATTTCAGTGAAAATTGCTTCCGAATTGTAACGGTAAAACCTAGTTAAGTCCAACGAGTTTTGACCTTAGGGAAGGTTGTGAAAAGACCTGCTCTTTCATCAGACAATAAGACGGTTAATGATGGGTGGGCTTGCGTGTGCGCGCGCCCGCTTATCCCGCAAAGAAGTTTATTGGCAGGAAGGACGCTCACTTTCTCAATTTCAAAAGGGGTCGCGCCTTTCTGAAACATCTCGAACGTTCGAAGGAGAAAACTCGCAAGAAGGTATAACGTGTGCATTACTGACCAATTAGAAATTCTCCAGAGCGTGTGAAGCTATCCTGGTTTTCTTTCAGCAGATGTCTTCATTCATACATGCTTGCATTTCGGTAGAGAGAAAGCTTTACTTGACGACAAAGTTTGGGGTTGTCCCTCCCAGCTACAGGTATTCCCTCAAATGGGGAGCAAATCATACTGAACGTCTGGGACCGAGGACCCTGCGTTTGGAAAGGGAGGGGTGCCGGAAACGAGTGAGACAAGTTCTGGTGACAAGTGGATGGAAATCCATGTTTTCAGGATAGGCTGAGAACTCTCAAAGGCGCCAATGGCATAAAGCACAGCTACAGATGGTGAAGGCAAGGTGGCCTTGCCATCTACGGGACTCACTTCCAGATAGTACTATTTCTGAGGACCTCGGCGGGACATTAGGCCGCCTTCTCTACCCCGGAGTAAATCCTACTGAGAACAATGGGACATGCAAGTAAACCTGCTTCGGATCAATTTAAACCTGTGCAAACACATTACTTGAAAAGAAGCCTTACTGTTCTCAGAGTGCCTTTAGGGAGGAGCACAGTCTCAAGCTGCACCCCCAAACCCGCTCAAGAGCGTGGAAGTAAGCCCGCTGAACTCACGCGCCCTTCTGAAGAAATCTGCCCAGGATAGCGTTTAAATTACTAGCTCTGCTCCGGCTCAGCTCCTCCGGAGATGAAGGACTCCTCCGAAAACTCAGGGCAGAGGGGGGGGAAGGGATCGGGGTGCGCCAGGACTAATCAGCCCCTCCGAGCAGCCAGATCACTGCTTTGCAGATTAAAATCACGACGTGTAAATCAAAGCGCATTTCTTTTTCAAACGGTTTGAGTGCGAGCATCCCGGAACTGTCATGTCAGCGGAATCAATAGGTCGTTAGTAGTAGTAGTAGTAATAGTATAGAAATACTACTATTATTAAAAAATAATTATACCAGTTACTTCAGACCAAACATCCTTCTGTCTCTTAATACCTTCCCCGATTGCTTCTTGCTTCGCTCCTGAACTCTGCAGACGTTTATATTTTAGAGCACGTTTTTAGGAAGCGTGAAGAGAAGACAAGGCAACCCACCCAACAAAACAAAGCAACCCCCTAGAAAAACCGGTTAGGCTACGGTTGTGTAAAAGAAAACACAGTTCAGAAATCGGGGGTCAGAGGCTGCTGCGAACTCGGAGGTAATGAAGCAATTTTGCGTTTCGAATGCAAGGCGATTAAAAACAGATTCCCGCCCATCTTCCCTTTCAGGGGAATTTGCATTCGGATCAAAGTGATGAAGATGATGTTGGGGGGGAGGGGAAGGAGAGACTTGTCCCCAGCTACAAGTTCCAGAAACTTTAAGGAAGGTCTCAGCTCTGCTTCTGATGCATCCTCCACTATTGCCTGAGTTTCCAAGCGCCCTTTTGGAAGTCGGTTGCATATAAACCGAAGTCAAAGGAGCTCCACTTACAAGTCCGTTTTCTGGTCCGACGGGAGGGGGCTTTCAAGGGTCTGTAAACGGAGCCAGAGTGAAGGGCTTTGCTCTCCGGGGGAAAGAAATGGCGATCCTCAAACCGGTTGATTTGCAAGCGGCATCCGTTGAAAGGAGCCGATGAGTTAAACACAGGCAGGCGGATCCTAGGAAGGTTGACTCTGAAATTAGACCCGCTGTGTCCAGTGAGTTTTACTCTCGAGTAAGCGCGCGGACGATCGCGGTCTCAAATGGAAAGCTACCACCATGCGGATGGAAATGTCTTTGGACATTTCTTAGGGCGGCTGAGATCTTGTATGTCTTTTCTTGAGGATAACTGAAATGCACTGGGACGTTCGACTCGAGCCCATGCACGTTTACTCGGAAGTTAGTCCCGATGGTTCAATGGTTCGCACTCTTCTGTAAAGAGGGCTTCAGATTGATTGAACATTTCGGAGGCGGGAGGGGAGGGGGAAGGACAGTCAGACGTGGGCTTTAGAGTGCAATCAGATAAATGTTTACACGGGAGAAAAGCCCATCCTGTTCGACAGGGCTTACTCCATAGTCTGCGTGTTTCGGATGGCAGTGTCGGGATCGGAGCCCCGAGCTGCAAGCTTAGTAGGGGGATTGCTTAATGTGCAAAGTCTCATAACTAACGTCAGTACGAGTCGAGGGGGACCCATTGCGAGCTAAGAAATCGCCACCCTGTTTCTCCATCTCCTGCTGTCCCACGGGATTCAGGTAAAAAGCCTCCTGGCTACTAATCTGCCAAAGGCCTTCACAGCAAGGGTCGATCCTTGCCAATGCGGTCAGAGCGAACCTCATCAGCAGAAGCCTGTTTGCAACCCCACCCTCTATCCCAGCGGCCTTCTTTTCCCAGCCGAAGGAAAGAACCCTTTGCACATGCTCAAAGGCGCTCTGTCCTTCACGCTTCCGAAGTCTGAGTCTGAGCACTGAAAGCAAGACTCCGATCAGGCCTTGACTTTAAGGTTCTGTCCACATTCCCACCAATGCAGGCTTTAAAGGAGGGCTGAAGACGCGGCTGCCGTCCCGATGTGGCTGGACTCCAGCTCCCATCAGCCTCTTCCAAAACGACCAATGGGCTGGGATGGTGGGAAATGTAGCCCAACAACTTCGGAAGGGCCACGGTTTTGGAAGCTAATCCGCAAACCAGTTAACCCGAAATCCTTCTAGGTCTCTGTGTTTACTCGGAGGTGAATCGCAGAGGAAGGCGGGGGGAGGGAGTGGCCCTAGAAACGTTTCAGGAAGCCGGTTCCAAATGGTAAGACTTTCCAGCAAAGGAGGAGGAGCGAATGTAAATCCATCTACTTCGGTTTAACTGACTCTCTTTGAGACTCCAGGCATTGGCTAAAGCGGGGCAGTCCTCGAAGAGCAGATCCGCTCTATAGAGAGACCCAACCCTCCGGATTAAAAGGGAGTGGACCCAGGCTGAGGCTTAATTGGTGATGAAAAGACAAAAATGATGAAGTGATTCTTTTGGTAGGTTTTTTGTTTTTCCCTTTGAAAGGGAAACTTTTCCACCCAAGAATAGGACTCTATTGTCTAACATTTCCTCGGCGTTTACGATCATTTAAACCACCTGCAACGAAGAGATCCCTAACAAGGAAAGTTAATCCAAAGGGATTTTTAAACTCCTCTTGATGTCAGATCCAGTTTGCGCTTTGCAAACACTCTGAGCAACGCACTCCCATGCAGGTCTGCTCAGAAATAAGTCCCACTGAGTTCAGATGGACTTACTCCGGGAAAAGTGTTTGGGGGACTGCGACGCAAACCTTCCGTCCTGTAGGCATACTTACCTGAGAATTAATCCTACTGGACTCAATGGGATTTACTTCCAAGTAAATGTGGACAGGATTGGGAGGTAAGCCGGTATTTTAGTTCCCTCCCGGGCAAGATAAATAGAGTGAGCGTCATGTTTAACATATATTTAAACGGCTGCGATCCCGTACATGCTTACTTGGGGGAAAGCCCTCTTGAGATCAGAGGGAATCACTTCCGAGAAAATGTGGACAGGATGGAGCCACAATCCTAGTATCGGCACCATTTATTTATTTATATTTAAAAAATATCCCTCGGAGCAGATGGTCTCTCCCCTGCCTCACAACAACCCTGTGACGTAGGTTCGACTGAGAGAGAAAGAGACTGGCCCAAAGGAGGATCAAGTGAGCTTCAGGGCTGTGGGTTGGGATTTGAACCCAACCCCCTCCCTTACCCACTTTCACATCCCAAACTCTCTCTGTCCACTTCAGTATACTCATTAGGCCCAAGTCCCATTGAACTCAGTAAGATTTATTTCCAAGTAAACACGCCTAGCATAGATCTGCATGGATCTATCCGTCATGGAGAGTGAGTGCGGTCCAAGAGCCCCTTATGCCCGTGGTTCGTCACCTTTTGGGGGGGTCAGGGACCCCTCTGAGAAACTGATGAAAGCTCTGTGTGTGTTATGTGCCTTCAAGCCTATTACGACTTATGGCGACCCTATGAATCAGCGACCTCCAGTAGCATCTGTTGTAAACCACCCTGTTCAGATCTTGTAAGTTCAGGTATGTGGCTTCCTTTATGGAATCAATCCATCTCTTGTTTGGTCTTCCTCTTTTTTTACTCCCTTCTGTTTTTCCCAGCATTATTGTCTTTTCTAGTGAATCGTGTCTTCTCATTATATGTCCAGAGAATGATAACCTCAGTTTCATCATTTTAGCTTCTAGTGACAGTTCTTGTTTAATTTGTTCTAAGACCCAATTATTTGTCTTTTTCACTGTCCATGGTATGCACAAAGCTCTCCTCCAACACCACATTTCAAATGAGTTAATTTTTCTCTTATGAACGCTCTATACCCACATAAATAAAGAAATCAATACCATTTATTCTATTTGCATTGGAAATTGGGTGTTTTTTTTTTCACTCGGTTCAGGAACCCACTGAAGCCCATACATGGACACCCGCCCTAGGCCTTCATTCCGTTCCTAAAAGCCTTGAATTGTCTGCGTATATGGAGGAGGGGGATCTGAGGAAGGGAAAAGGAGCCTGGATCTCCAAATAAGCGCGAAATAGAACACCTTCAGCATCTTGACAGGGTGGTCCCTCTTGACGCCTTCGATCTTCTCTCCTCTGTAGGATACTTAAAACAGAGACACACTTGCTGTTCTGGATTGAACCCCAAAAGGTTAACCTCCGGATTCCCACAAACGTGTACACCCGGTTCCAAAACGGGATCTGAATTTGAAATGATCACCAGGCAGAGCTTTCTCAGCTTTTGATGAATGCGTATTTCTCATTCACTCCACCGTGATGTGGGCGTGGCAAAATTGGGACCTGGTTTTCCTTTCCATGTAGTCCATACGATGCTATAGTGAAAATAAAAGATCATTCGGATTCGGAGGATTGAGACTAACCGATTTCAGGCCCCGTTTTTACGCACGACAGACCTCAGTTCAGGATGGAACTCTGCTGTCGGCAAAAATCATCCGCTCGCTGGCTTCAGGTCCTTGTCGACCGGTGCCTCTGTGGGAATACATTTCCTACTCTAGAGCAAGGCAATATAAATAAAATATGGTCCCGCAGTCTCCAAATTGTCTTATTCACGCATTACTTACTGGGTTGGCGAAAAAACAAAACAGGAAGAGTTTGCCCGGAGAGTAAACAGAATTAGGAAAGGGTGTTACAGAGATCTAAGGCTTCAGCAGCTTTAAGCGATTCCTAGTATGAAAGCGCGTTAAGCACCCTTGCTCCGAGGTTGAGCTGATCTGGGTTCAGAAGCATGGGACATGTTTTTGTTTTTACTGAAGTCAAAAGCTTTTGGGGAAAATGAAGAGAAACAAAGAAATCCCATGGTGAGTAAAAGGATCTGGGGCATCTCTTTCCAGCCTTCAAAGGCATGGGGCGGCTGCAGCGAGTTATCCCTCTCCCCCCCCCCCCGAACGTTTTCCTGGGGTAAAGGAGTAGAGAGTTTCCATTCTACAGTTTCTAGGTTGCAAGACACTCCAAAACCTCGTGAAAGTCCTCTGTCCGTTTGAGGAGGGGAACAGCAACTGCAGTCGCCGAGCAGGGAGGAGGGCGTGGTTTGTTTGCTTGCTTGTTTTTAAACTGAGTGAACCCAACAAGCGGGCCGCGTTGTTAATGGCGCTTTGATTACGCAGCCGGCCGAGGAGACCAGAGCCAAACGCACTTTTGGTCCGAATTAACCAACCGCGAGAGAACCGCGCGCGCGCGCGCACTCCCCTCGCCGTCAAAACGAGGCGTCCGCAGAGCCGAATTGAATTCGGTTCACGGCGTGTAAAGGGACAGCAGTGACCTCCCACTTCCAACCGCCCAACTCCCCCCCCGTGTTTTTTTTAAACACGACCTGTATGAGGCCACGTGGACTTAGCAAGGAGCAGAAGCGTCTCTTACACCCTCCCCTTTCTCCCCCCCCACAATCCCAGAATCGCTTGTTTTTCCAAATGACCAATATGTTATCGACAGAATGAGCCATTTCTTTTCTCTTTCCTCCCTCTGTGCCTCCATCATCATTTTGAAAAGGAAGAAGGACCCTCCCATTTGTAAACAGGGCGCACTTTTGAATTTACTGTTTGCGCGAACTGTAGGTACCATCTCGAACCCCCCTCCCGGCTATTCTCACGGCAGTCGGTGATCTCTCCAGTCTAGGGACATAGATTCTCCCCCCCCCCGGAAGAGGGCGAGAACGCGTGAGAGTGAAGTGGATCATTGCAGCCACAGAGGAGAAGAAGAGAGCCTGGTGGTTTTTTTTAATTGAATCATCAAATCCCCACGAACGGAGCTCTTAATTAATTTTGGGTGCTAGCAATTCAGCCCAGCTGTTTCCTTTGGAGTGGAGCTGGAAGGCTGCGGGCACGCTACTTTTCTCTTTCTCCCCCCCCCAAGAAAGCGTATTCTAGTGTTTGCCCCCCCCTACACAAAGCCACTTGTAACTGACAGATGGCTGACTGTAGAGTTAAAATTCCTGCAGCCGCTGACCTCTCCGAGATGGAAACTGAAAATAAAAAAGCCTGGTCAGAACCAGGGAATGATTGGCCTGGGAAGGAAGGAAGGAAGGAAGGAAGGAAGGAAAGGTTTGTAGAGGGATACAGCACGCTAACCAAACACACACACACAATATCTATTTATCTGTGCATATGGGTGTGTATGTATAAATGTGTATTGACTAAGAGGGGGAACTTTTGGATATACTCTCTGGACACATTGACACAGCATGGCCTTAACCTGGAGGACAGCACCAGCATCTCTTAGCTTCTGTAAATGAAGCCCCTCTGAGCTTTCCATCCTCAAAGCTCTAAATTCCCACTTTAGTAGCAGCATTTGGATGGTAGAAGCTGATGAAGCCGAAACGTTTTGCTAGTAAAATACTGTAATAAGAAAAACCTCTGTTTGGTTAATCACAATTACGTGTAATATATATCTCCTTCCCAGTTCTTCATAATAATATTGGGCAGATCAATTATGCAAAGTGCTGTCCGGTGGATAAAGCACAGGGATTTCAGTTGTAGAGTCCTAGAAGGTGATTAAAATCTGCCCCCATCTCTCTCCCCCCCCCGCCAATGAATGAGATTGAAGTGGATCGTGTCGCTGACTTGGAAGCAAGTCTTTCTGAAAGAAAGGCACTTTTTGTGTAACTCATCAGAAGAGAGACAAGCGGCCTGAATCAGAGGGAAAGGGCCTGGTGGAAAAGAGCTGGTTTGTAATTTGTAAAACAACGGCAAGCATTATTAACATCCACAGCAGGTTTAATTCCAGTGAATTACTGTTGAGTTTCCCACTTAATCGTGCAACGTCTTTATTAGGGCCAAACATTTGTCCCAACACATGGCAAGCTTTCGCTTTCTTCAGGACCCTTTAACAGGCAAGGTGTTACTATTTTGTGACTTTCTTGTGCGCAACATCTTGCTTGCTGGAGAGTCCTGGGAAACCCGAAAGCTTGCCACTGTTTTGAGACTTTTTAACAAGGGCATTGGGCAACTGTCGATTTTGTCAGGAGGGCAACCTTTGATTTTTATATGCTTAAGGTTGTGCTATTACGTTAGTAAGCGCTGTGAGCTGGTGGGCGTGATTGAAAGAGAATTGTAGCTTGATCCACAACCCAGTTGCATCCATTTACTGGTCTTAAACACGTATTGTGATGATTAAAAACACCCCAAAACAACCCTTAGGACACAATCCAGTCAAAACTTCTAAAGCAGCTTTAAGATTCATGGGTCAATTCCGTGCATGCTTAATTCACTTTCTTCCTTCTGAAATCAGCGCGGAACAAAAAGCGCTTCACTTGGGCCGGATCATGACTTTTAGCGTTATTGTGTGATTTGCAGCAGAATCCTATACAAGCCCGCTCAGCAGTAAGTCCCGTTGAGTTCAATGGGCCTCACTCCTAGATACGTGTGTACATCCGATGGCAGCCTTAGCATGTTTCAAAGCATTTCATATCAGTGGTCCCAGCAAGCCCCTAGGGACAATCCCGCAAGGAAAGCCTGGAATATTATCACTCCACTGCAAAAGAGAGGCGAGGCTGAGAAAATAGTAACGTTGCCTCGATGGTACTTTTGATTTTCCAGTATAACCCTGAAGTCTCTCTGGTAATAAACGAAACGTTGGCCACAAGGGAAGAAAGGATCCCTACGAAGATGCCCACCGGGATGCCGAATGCGAGCACTTTCTCCTTCTGTTGAGATCCTCCTTTCCCTGAATGATTACTCACCGTACAGGTTGCTTTGCAGAACTTCCTGGGCTGCAAAGAGGCAGGTCCCTGCCGGCAATGAGCTTCCAGCCTCTAGGCTGGTGGAATATGTGGTTCAACTCCAACTTGTGGGTTGAGGCTGCATAGGGTTAAAAAGGGTAGCTAGAGAGGAGACCTCCTGATTGCTAGGCTAATACCTATCCTTTGATCTCCTGTTATCTCTCCCTTCCTGCTAGACTGATATACATAGGATGTTGACCACATCTCCTTCCTCCTTCTTTCTCTTGAGAGGGAGAGCAGACATCTTCTCTTTGTCTCTCCCTCTTCTCCAAGCATGAGGGCAAACACTAGGCTTAGTGTTTGCATCTCCAATTTAGCTAGTTAGCTAGATGTAAAACTCTTTCCTATCAAGTATGTATTTCCAGAATAAAGTAGTTATTTCTTATTTTAAAGCTTAAAGTCTCTGTCTGACTAATTTGCAGGGAAGGTGTAATCTTTACCAAGGATTCAAATGCATAAAGGCTTACTCAGTCTCCCCATTCCCAATTTCGCCACTCTGAGACATAGGCAGCAATCCGGAAAACGTAAGAGATGGAGAGGAGAACGCAAGAAGCGCACAATTGTCTCGAAGTTTGGTTAATTTAGGGACGAGGTTCAAGACGTTTCCCTGGAAACCAGAGGTCACTCTTCAGCGGGGGATTCACACACAGCTCGAACCCACGGCCACGTTTCCAAAGAATGGGGAGGGTGCCCCAGCCACCTGAGCAAAACAATCCCATTGGGCTGCAGCGCTGGAGCGGAGTCGGTACTTAAGGCTACGATCCCGTCACCGCGCACGCTTTCCTGGGATGAAGCCCGGCTAGTCACGCTGGGTTTTTACTTGTGATGAGGACGCTTAGCATTCTCTGCCAAGGGGTCTGCTTAAGGAGGTTCGCTGCCCACAGAATGTTGCAGGGATTCTCCGTGCACCTTGAACTCTCGCGGTCCTCGTTTGCTTGCTTCGTTCTCAGCTCCGGCCCCAATGAAAAGACATGCCTACCTTTGAGGTGTTGGCTGTGTGTGTTTGTGTTGCTTAATTTAGTTTAAAGCAACACCACATCAGCAGAGTAACAGCAGATGTTGAAATGCAAGTGTGCCAGCATGTGAGTGCCTTTACCTAAGAAAGCAGGCTTTTACCCTGCATCAGGATCACTGAGACTGGAGACTTAGTAAAATAAGAAAAAGCTACTTTATTTATAGAAATACATAGTAGATAGAAAGCCAAACCTAGTTCTAACTCACTAAGTTGGAGGCGTAATGCCCAGGTGCAGGAGTTAGCCCCATGCTAGGAGAGAACAGAGACAAAGGGATGTCTCCTCTCTCCCGGACAATTGGAGAAGGAAGGAGTGGAAAGGGCAGAAGGAAGAGGGGCAGGTTAGCTTCAGTCTAGGTATCAGTCTAGTGAGGGAAGGAAGTCAGTCAGAGCATCACAGGTAAAGGTAAACAAGCTTATCCATCTGAAGGATCCTAGCTCTATCTCCCTTCTGGAACATAAACAAAAGAGCAAAACAGGAGTTGCTCTTGCCCCACTTCCAACATGAGGAAGCCCCACTGAACACCGAAAGACTGACTTCTGAGTAACTCCGGCCTAAGGCCCATTGACCAGGAGCGTTGCTTTAAAAGTGCCCCCCCCATCATTGACGGTGCTACAGCGGAGGAAAATAGGAGGTCAAATATAGCCTTTCCTTAAATAGCTCCAGTTAGCTAAGCTTTTAAACAAACTAAGAAGCCCAGAAACCCCTCAGGGTATACTCCTGGGTCAGGGGAGGCATCATATGATTCCTGCAGCTGTTGGGAAACTGAAGGGGGGGGCAGAGAGTGGTGAGATGGCTTGCAGCTAAACACTGTCTATTAATAAGTCTATCACTGTAAGTGTTCTGATAGATGCCATACACACTTCTCACCCTTCCAGGCATGTAGCCAGCCTAAAATTTCGGGGGGGGGGAACCAAAAATTAGGGAAGAGACTTTTTTCTGTAATAGATTAATTTTTTGTGTGTGAAAGAAAAATTAGATGGGATTTTTTTGGGGGGAGGCTGGATCCCCTTATCCTCCTCCTGGCCAAGGACCTGCCCGGTTCCCTGAAAGAAAGCTGTTCTCACCTCCCTTAAGACTTCTGTAAATAACAACAAAATGTGACTGGCCCTTGTGCTTTTGAGTGCCACAAGACTCTTTCTTTGTTGCTCTTAAAGGGAAGCAACAGGAACCCTCCCGTTGAGACCAGATCCTCCCCTTACTTATCTTCAACGGGGTGGGGTGAATACCCCACTGCAGGCCCTGCAGAGCCACCGCAAAAAAAATTACCTATCCCAGCTGCTAAAGCTGGTAGGGAAGAAGAGGGCACAGAACAAGGCATCATACAGAGAAAGAAGTGGGAGTCTACTTTCTCAATGGGTCATTTTAAGTGCTAATTAATTCTTTTTCTCAAATCACACTCTAGTGCCTCAGCACAGAATTTGGAAATTAGGTGAGTCGACAAATGCAAGACCCTCAAATATTGCAGCTGTTAAAAAAAAGTCAAGAGCTAGATATAAGATGAGGATCCTCCATTTACTTCTGTTTCTGTGAGGTTTACCTTCAGTGCAAAGACTTCTTGAAAAGGGATATAACCACAAGGACCATCCTTATAATAATGTTTCTAGTAAATAAGGGCAACAGTTTTGATCAAAGAGCTAAACAATCTTCTATTATTCTGTTTTTTTAAAAAAGCATTTAAGTCGACGAATTAACTCATTACATGAAAATACATTTCTAAAATTGCAATCCACACCAATGCGGTTATCAATGAGGACTAGTTGAAAAGTTTTTCTCAAGCGCGAGCCCATAATTTGGACACACAAAGGCCCCTCTCAGATTTTACCGGCAGTGGGCTAAATCCACTTTTAAAAGTCCAAATACTCCGATTGCCTTGGTTTATATAGGACAGATTGTGAAATCCTCCCCCCACACCCACACATCTTATGCATGTTTACTTGGAAGTAAGTCTCATCAAGGTCAGTAAGACTTACTCCAAAGCAAGCGTGCAGTTCCATCTGTTGTTATCTGTCTTCAAGTTGATAATGACTTATAGCGACCCTATGAATCTTTTTTTGGATATATTCATAGGGTTTTCAAGGTAAGAGGTATTCAGAGGTGGTTTACCATTGCCTTCCTCTAAGCCTACCGCACCCGGTATTCCCAGGTGGTCTCCCATCCAAGTACTAACCAGGCCTGACCCTGCTTAGCATCTGAAATCAGACGAGATCCGACCTGTTCAGGGTAGTATGATCATTAGCACAGTACTATCTATACATACACGTATACACGGACAATGCCTTTCATATAATGAAATCGCTTTATCGTAAGACACCCAGGGAAATTGTTTAATACTGAAGAGCGGCGTATGTATTCTTAAAATAAAATCACAAAAGCAAGGATATTAGAACTATGTGCCCTGTCCGCGCCTATGAAGACAAACTTCACCCAGCAAGCAACTGCAAGCTTCTTTCACATGCCCAGACGGCCACTCGGAGGACTTCAGTCGAACTCACGTCCAAGGAAATGTGGTTGAGAAGGTAAGCAGTGTTGCTGTGTGTGCGCTAAATTTAGTCTAAAGCAGCACAGCAGAAAGTAACAGCGGTTAGAAATGCGAGTGTGCCAGCGTGTGTGAGCGTTTACCTAAGAAAGCAGGCTTTTACCTTGCATCATGATCACTACTTTATTTATAGAAATACATTGTAGATAGGAAAGGCATACCTAGTTCTAACTAACTAAGTTGGAGGCGCAATGCCCAGGCTTGGGAATTGCCCTCATGGCTAGGAGAGAGAGAGCAGAGACAAATGTGTCTCCTCTCTCCCGGACAGTCGAAGAAGAAAGGAGTGGAAAGGGTGGAAGGAGGAGGGGCAGGTAAGCTTCCCTAAAGATGTAACAGTCTAGCGACAGAAGGAGGTCAGTCAGAGCATCACAGGTAAAGGTAAACAAGCCTATCCATCTAGAGGACCCTAACTTTATCTCCCTTCTGGAACATAGATAAAAGAACAAAACAGGAGTTGCTCTTGCCCCACTTCCAACAAGCAGCAGTCAATGCATTCATTCTGGGGCATCCTCTGCGCTCCTGGCAGCCCTCCATAAATCGTGGAGAAGCAGAAAGTGGTTGCAGAATATGGGGGCTCCCTAGTTTTACAACTGCACTTTCTTTCGCCTTCCCATTTTTAATTTTTTGGGGGGGAAATATTTATTTTATTAAGGACTAGCTTTACTGTTAGACAGAGTGAGGCATCTGCCTCCTGCGGCTGATCTTGAAGCATCACAAAAGGGCAAACAGGCCGCTATTTAAGTTTTCTTTGTTTCTTTCCTGCGTAGGATTTTCCACCGGCCTTAATTTAGTTCATTATAGCTTTATTTCTTACTGCCGATCTATCCAGCACCTCCACACCATATATTTAAATCGCATCAGGCACATATTTAAAGCACGTGGCTTCCCCCAAAGAATCCTGGGAACGGTGTTTTTTTCCCTCGCAGAGCGGCAACATCCCAACACCCTTAACAAACTACCATTCCATAAGTCTTTTGGGGGAATTCACGTACTTTAAAAGAGTGGACCAAGAGCAACTCCTGTTTTGTTCTTTTGTTTATGTTCCAGAAGGGAGATAGTTAGGGTCCTCCAGCTGGCTAGGCTTGCCTACCTTTACCTGTGATGCTCTGACTTCTTTCCCTTAGACTGATATGCTTAGGGAAGCTTATCTGCCCCTCTTCCTTCCACCTTTTCCCTTCTCTTCTTCAACTGTCTGAGAGAGAGGAGACACCTTTGTCTCTGCTCTCTCTTTCCTGAGCCATGAGGGCAACTCCCACATCTGGGTGTTGCTCCTCCACCTTAGTTAGTTAGAACTTTCCTATCTACTATGTATTTCTATAAATAAAGTAGGTTTTCTTATTTTACTAAGTCTTAAGTCTCGGTGATCCTAATGCAGGGTAAAAGCCTGCCACTTAGGTAAACCACACCCTGGCACACATGCATCTCAGACTGTTGAAGATCTCCGCTTGTTTATACAAATTTACAGAACAAAAAGTGCGCAGGATGCATGTAACATGTAGCACATGGGTAAGTTACACCCATTGAAGTTAATGGACCTAAGTTAGGCATTTTCAATGGCTTCAGTACTAGCTGGATGCAATCCACAGTGTTTTGGTGGGGTGTTAGAAAGGGGTTGTTTGCTGTTCTGCCTCAGGCAACAAACTGGCTTGGGCCAGCCCTGAATCTTAAACCTGCTTTCCTGAAATTAGGCCTTATTGAACTGAATGGGACTTCTGAATATTTAAGGACAGGATTGCGCTATTGAGCTCTTCTCTGTTGCTGAGATCCAGCCTGAATCCACGTGATAAGAGGGGCTGGAAAATGGAAATGGCCTGCCTTCAAGGTGATCCTATGAATAGGGTTTTCATGGTAAGCAGTATGCAGAGGGGGTTTACCATTGCCTTCCTCTGAGGCTGAGAGGCAGTGACTGGCCCAAGGTCACCCAGTGAGTTTCATGGCTGTGTGGGGATTCAAACCCTGGTCTTCCAGGTCACAGTCCAACATCTTAACCCCTACACCACACTGGCTCTCAAGAGGGGCTGTATATCATATAGATCCTTTCACATATGGCTCTAACCCCCCCCTCCAAAAAACGCCCCTTAGTATATTCAGCCCTAGATTCCTCCCACATATCATGTCGTGAACCTGCGGGTGTGAGAATGGTGTAATGTCTTTTGCGAATTTGTGTTTTTTTGGGTGGTCCTCATTAAGGACCTGACATATATTAACACACACCCAGGAAAACTGAAAATCAAGTTAAGAAAGTAAAGGCTGGAGAAATATCTCTACACGCACACATGCAGCACATTGTTTGCAAAACTGTTCTTGAACTATGACTAACCCCTTTGCAGCCCTGGTCTAATAAAACTGGTACTTGTAACAGAAACACCTCCCCCCCCCCACCAACCCCATACCAGCTCCACACTTACTCATCTGTTATAATTAGTTTCGTGTTCAAACTCATATTCAGAAACTGAGCTCCAGGACTCAAACATGGGTTCATACCACATCATTCTCGGCTGCTGATTTATTTGCCTGCAAAGAGGTCTCTGTGTGTATATATATATCCATATCTCGAGCCCCCTTCTCCCCTGCCAAATTATTAACGTCATCTTTTGAATGTCAAACTTTTTAATCCTTTTTTCTTTTTCATCTTTTGAGAGGGCATGTGTGTGCCCCTTTCTTTTTCTCCCCAGCCCACCCCAACTTCCCAAGAGAACCCATAGAAAAGTAGGGCACAGAAGCAACCCATACAATGACGATTATTACAAGCCATGGGGCCCTTTCATTTCATTTTTTTTTTGCAAGGGACAATTGTGAGTACAAAGACCCTGTTAAGCCCCCCCTATTCTTGTCTTGGTGGATACAAATGTAAATGTGCACTTATTTAATTGGATCAGGTCCCGCGATAAAAGAGATAAATGACTCCCCTTCTGCCAAGTTATTTTCAGAAGCACGCAGTCATGCGAGGAAGGAAAACTAACCGAGAGGAGAAGAGGCGTACTGGACTTAAGTTACACCTCAAGTCTAGATTAAGAAAGCAATCTGTGCCTTTTTCACTCCCTCTCTCCCCCCCTCTCTCTCTCTCAAACACACACACACACACACACGCACACACATACAGAGAGAGAGAGTTTGAGTGAAATAATTCCCTGTTCGTTAGAATAAGCGTTTTTGAGAGGTAGGGAACCTGGCAACTCCTTTTCTAAGGGCTCAGTCCTAAACACACTAGGGAGCAAGACTGGTTGGACTGAGGGTGGTGTAGTGGTTAGAGTGCTGGACTACGACCTGGGAGGCCAGGGTTGAAATCCCCACACAGCCATGAAGCTCACTGGGTGACCTTGGGCCAGTCACTGCCTCTCAGCCTCAGAGGAAGGCAATGGTAAACCCCCTCTGAATACCACTTACATGAAAACCCTATTCATAAGGTCACCATAACTCGGGATCGATGTGGCAGTGCATTAAAAAAATTATGCAATTTAGGATTGCATTGGGGCGTGATTCTGCTTTCTCTTCCAAAATGCTCCATCCAAGCGTTGCATCCAATTATTTGGTTGCTCTTCCTTTTGCCTGGTAAGGAATGCCGTCTTGGATGGGGGGGGCAGGGGGAGGGTAGAGAAATTGCACAACGTCTTAAAGCATGGATTGGCTAGCTCCCTGCCTAAATATATTTTCTCATAAATCCCCTTTGGCATCACCAGGTGGGACCATCTAGGAAGGGAAAGACTGAGCACACTGCAGCTTTATTTTGTAGAGAATTCTAGCTCTGGGCACTTAATGTATACCTTTTTAGAGGGGTTCCCCCCTTAAGCAGGTAATTAATACTCTCTCTCTTCCCCTCCTCCCCCCCGAGTTTTTGCCAGGCTTTTTGTCTTGTTCCTTTCTGTGTTATACATACTTATGCGGGAAAAGCTAACAGATGGTTATTGATACAAACACGGTTTCTGTTGCTAAAGGCCTCTCCAAAACAAATTTTGCCGGCTGAATGCCAATGTATGCATGTTGGCTGGTGACAGCTGATTAGTACAGTGATTTACGGCCAAGTTTCTTCTCCCCCCTTCCAAAAAAAAAAGGGATGATACTGTCAAAGGCAGCAATTTAGGGGAAAAAAGATAAGACAGCACACCCCAGAGGCTTTCTGTAAAACCACCCAACAAATCTAAACCTACACTACAAATACCTGAAACAGTGGAGCAATCAATTGGTTGCAGATTAAATACAGTCTCTCTTACGACTTTCCCTGGCAATCTGTTACTTCTGACAATAGCAGCCTCTAGATTTATGTAACTGCCCCTCACCTGTCCACATGGCTAACAATGTGTATATTTCAAAGTGCTCCAGCAAGGATAGATTGGCCTCATTGCTATCCTTTCCTCCCCTGCTGCTGAGCCTCTGGAATGAGATGAAGGCTGCAATTCGGGAAGTCTCTGATGAGTAATTTCCAGTGATTTCAGGGGGGATTTACACAAGCATGTGCATACTCCTAGCAAACAGCCAAAGCTGAAGAGCAGAACATTAGCAGTGCCTTGCTTGGGACACATCAGTGCCCTCTGTATATATGGCCAAGTATCCAGATTCCTCACATTGACCAGCCAGATGTGAAAAGGTGGTTCTTCACAAACAGGGCTCAGGGATGGGCCGTGGCTCAGTGGCAGAACATCTGCCTTGCATACAGAAGGGTACAAGTTCAATCTCTGGCATCTCCAGCTAGGGCTGAGACCACTGCCTGAAAACCTAGGGAGCTGCTGCCAGTCAGTGTAGACAATACTGAGCTAGATGGACCAAGGGTCTGACTCAGTAATAAGGCAGCTTTCTATGATCCTAGGGCTAGGGACATCTTTTAAAGAGGGTCACAAAGAGTCATCCTCCTGTATTTCACATGCGATGTCCTTTAAACAGTTATCATGCGGCACAAAAAAGCAATCATAATAAATGTTCTGAAAAGGGTCTGCTTTGAGGCCGTTCAATAGTAGGCCAATACAGATCAACCTTACACAATCCAGACTCCCCACTGTTTGGCAAGCACAAAAAATAAACCCGAGATGCAATCTGCAAGTGAGCCTGGTCACAGAGAATGTACATGTAAAGTAAGGTGCATAACATCCACACAGGGTTGGCATGTACCAGGCCGAAGCTTGTTTTTATCTTTGTAATCTCTAGTTAAAGGACTCAGGTTGGAGCAATAGTAGCCTCGCCTGGTTCAAGGCTGCTTTCCATGTTCCTATTCCTGGAATAGCACAGTGGGGAGGAGAGCCTGGCTGGGAGTCCGGAGTCTGTGAGTTCAAATCCCCGCTTGTGTCTCCTGGGTATCAAGGGCCAGCTAAAGATCACCTCCACAGTGAGTAGCTCAGGGGTTACATGCCCTGCCACCTGTGCAGCCGTGGGCAAGCTGCATAGTCCCAAGGAGCCCAGTTGCCCCTCAGCTGGCAGTTGCGGACAAGGAAGGGGTTGGCTTGTGCAGCTGTGGCAAGCTGAGCAGGCCCTAGCCAGCTGAGGAGAACTAGCCTCAGAGAGAGGCAATGGTAAACCCCCTCTGAATACTGCTTACCATGAAAACCTTATTCATAGGGTCGACATAAGTTGGGATCGACTTGAAGGCAGTCCATTTCCATTTCATTCCTGGCACTGTCACCCTGTATATAGAGTTCCTTGTCATTACCACTAGAAACTTCTCTCCCCCTCCCATTAGAGATGCTCATTAAAAAAATGATTTTCCCCATCCCATCCCTCCTTAACCTTACCCCCCTTTTTACCCCCTTTCTTCACAAAGAAAGGTTTTGCTTGGCAATATAGTCTATGTCTCCGGTCCTCAGATCATCCTCTTTTGGCTCTTTCCAGCCAAAATCGGCGGCAAAAACTATGTGAAGTCATTGTTTGAGCTAAGGTTCGAAAAGGCCTGATTTATTAGCTTGTCAAGGGAAGCATTGTTGAGGAAGGCAATCAGAAAGCACTTACCTAGCGAAACTAAAATTACTGCCTTTTCACCAGCTAATTTGTATAACTCCCATGGAGGAACTTGGGAAGTGTTTGATGAGGCATAAAATGATGATTAATGAATTTACTGGCCTGTTGCTCATCAAGTAGGGGCAGTATATCTTTTCCTCTATTGGGCGGTTGTCTGTTCCAGGAGCTACGTGGCTGAGGAGAGCTAGGCCAGTATGGGTCTCCTTTCCCGGAGTCTCTCCCCTGCCCCCTATTTTAACCTGCCTGACCTGAAGAATACCTTGCATGTAAGAGAGGCAATGAGAGGGGACACGGCAAGTTTTGATTGGGTGGCAAATGAGAAATGTAAAGACAAGAGGCTGTGGGGAAGGGTGGTCTGCTCAGTTTTCAATCCCTTTGACTGCTGAAGAAGAGAAGAATGTAGAAACCAGATAAGGTGTGAGAAGCAAGAGGGAAAGGGGGGAGGAGGAAAGAGAGAAATGGACAAACCAATTTTAAACTTTCATAAAGGAGCCGTCCAGAGTGCTCGATTGTCGCTCACATGAAAGAGGCCAAGGAATAAATGGAATTCTTCTTGGCAGCACCGCCATTCTCACAAAGCGATCTCCTTAGATGTCACAAAATCCTGCACAACTCTGCCCCAAATATGGGGATGATGAGGGCCAAGCCCTAGACGGGAAGGCGCCCTTGGACAAAGCTTTGGCTGTATGCTTTTGCCCTGCGTGTGTCCTCTCTGGCATGAATCAGTGCCTCCTCCCTCCTTGACTCCTTGGAGCAGCAGCTGAAGGCAGGTGTAAAGAGGCCTCCTGGCAATAGGCTGCTTGATACTCCCTCTGGCTTTGGTGCATGTGACCAAGGTCCTGTTTTCCCAATGGGCATATCACATCAGCCAATGGGGATAGCACTAGGTAGTAGCCCGTCTTTTGCTTCTTGCTGTGGCTGCTACCTATTTGCTGCCCACTCCTCACCCAGTAACTTACCCAATTCACACCATTGCCTGGAAGGGAGAGCTCAAGGTGTCTGCTGGGACTGGTAGGGTGTAATGCACGAGGTCAGCAGCAGGTGGAACCAGAGGCCCTGAAAGGCAGAGCCAAATAATTCTCATTTTGTCCCCACCGTCTTGCGGGCTGAGTTCTACAAATGCAATACTGAGACTGAGGAGGAGGAAACTGACAGCCAGTGCCATCCTGTAGACTAGTTGTTAAGAAGACAAGTGGAGGCTGGCTGAGGGCAGACTGAGGTTGGGAGGGCAGTGACTGTCCCCCCTAATGAACCAGCCTCCCCAGGCAAGGTGAGGAGAAGTTGCTGCTTTATTCCACTTATTCCTGAAACTGCTTAGTGGATGAACCAGGAGTGACAAGAAGGTAGAGGAGTTGCAGCTTGGGGTGGGGAGTGGCACTGTGCTCCTTGTGGAATTTGGCAGCTACCTGGGGGCAGTGACCCCTGGCAACAAAGGAGAAGGATGGCTACTCACTGGGGAAAAGAAGTGAAGTCTTGAGACCATGGAAGAATGGTTGGAAATGATTGGTAGATCCAATCTTTTTTGAGGTCCAATGTAATGACTTGGGGGATTTGGCATAGGATACCCTTTCCCTTATCTCCAGGAATCATCATTGCTTTATAATTTCAGTTGTCAAAGAATGCCTTTTTTTAGGTGGACGTCCAGCTGCACAAGGTGTTGAGCACTGAAACGGCAGGTGGATGATGTGAATCCCACATCATCTTCTTAAAGGTAGTGTGACCAGCTGGAGGAGGAGGAGGTCAGTCTCGTACAATGGAAAAGCTGCTGCTCTTACTACCATCGCTGATCTGGAGAGGAAGACTTGAGCTGTTCTATAGTTGTAAGTATTTTAATCCTGGCACTGAACATTTGCAAAACATGGTGGAAGAGTTTGGTCTGTCAAGTGAGCATGTTTGAAAGTTTTGAAAGGTCTTCAGTCCCAGTACAGCAAGAAATGCTGACAGTCATCACAAAGGTGATATTTGCAACCCCCCCAAACAAATACCCCCAACTCTCCTCCTTTGACTAAATGAATCACTATCTACCTTATGATGAAGATCAGAAAACCTCTGGAAACTGGTGGCAAGAATCCATGGTGAACCCAGGAGTATATGGCTGAGTACGGACTCTCATGATAAGCTATATGCTTTAATAGTACAATAAAATATTAAACCTTTTGAGTTGGTCAGCACTTTCTCTTTGGTATGGAATTTTATATTATATTAAAATTCAATTGCCAGCATTATTTAACAAAGGGTGTGGCAACGATGGGAGGAGAAGGTGGGGAATAGGTGTGGTTAAAGGAGAAAGGGTGGGTAACAATGATCAAGGCTACAGTACCTGAAAGAGTCTTTTTTGTATTTACAGTATTGGCTAAAACAAGGATGGGAGACCTGTGGCCCTCCAGATGTTGTTGGACTCCAACTCCCATGAGCCTCAGCCAGCACAGTCATGGGTGATGGGTGTCACAGGGTTGCATTTAATGTTAGTTTTGCTCTGAGTTGACCCACTGAAATGAATGGGCATGACTAACTTCAATTCAATTCATTGTTAAACAACATCTGGAGGACCACAGGTTCCTCATCTTAAATCAACCTAAGAAAATAATGGTTTACATACACATTGGTACACATCCATATTAATGTATGGTAATCATCAGTCACTCTTGTCTGGGACTGTCTGAGCCAACACTTTACCATCAGTCCATATTCAATGGGATATTTACATATGTTCTTTAAGAATTTGGCTTGCTTCCCTTGAGGTGGTCATCCTATATCTGGGTTCCATCACTTCAGAGTGAAGGTGCAAAAGTATTCTCCAAACTAGATCCCATGAAGCAGGTTAGACTATCTTTCTCCCTGACATGCTTCTATGCATAGGTCTCTCTCTCTCTCTCTCTCTCTCTCTCTCAATTTTAAGGGAGTACTCCATCTTGTGGACAGCACCTGGTGCATGAAGTGGTACAGTCTAGACACAGGTTTATCAGCTTGGTGAGAACTAGGTCTTTGGAAAGTATTCCCAGAGTCCAGAGAGTGGTGGAGAGGCAGACTGTGTCCCTAAACACAGCTCCAAGAATGCAGCCCCAGTGTGACCTCAGAACCCTTGACCCCAGCTCGACAAATGAGCAATGTCACCATCATAGGTGTGGCCACTATTGCTTCTGATTTGCTCCACATCTTAACTTGCCATCAATTCCCTGAAGTGAGGCTGAAGACCTACCAGGAGGTGAAGCGGCAAGAAGGGTGACTGATGTGTGTATATGGCTCTTGTACTGGAGTTCTGTCAGGGTAGCAAGTCATTAGGCTTGGTCAGAATAAAAGAGATGTCTCATTCTTTTATTCTGGGTACTACTCTTCTGTTGGCCACACCTGAAGTTCACCTTTCCTCCTTTGCAGCCCTTTTGTTTCCTAATCACATTCCTTATTTGTGGGGACTCTTAGTGTGTTCAGAGGTGCCAGATGATCCACAGTTGTGTTGTACCTCCCAGTCTCTTTTGGCCTTGCCATTAGCTAATACAGAACATACGAAGCTATCTGATACCAGGTCAGACTAGCCTAATACTTGACTGGAAGCTGCTGTCTAGCATCTCAGGCAGGTGGTCCTTCCCATCCCCAGTTACTAGACCTTTCTAACTGGGAATGCCAGGGACTGAACCTGAGACCTTCTGCATGCAAAGCATGTGCTCTACCACTGAGCTATGGCCCTTCCCTAACATAGGAATCTGCCTTCTGCCACATCAGACTGTTCGTTCATATAACTGGGTATTGTCTACCCTTAGCCATGGTTCTCTAGGGTTTCAGACAGGAGCCATTTCCCAGTCCTACATGGAGACACCAAAGACCTAACCTGGCACCTTTTGCATGCAAAGCAGGTGCTCTACCGCTGACCTGTGGTCCTTCTCCCCATCTCCCTTCCTCCTGGCACAGGGGTTTAATTGGTGCCAGTTGATTTCCTCCTGTCTAAATGGGCATTGTTGCACATCACCTGTAAATGTGTGAAACTCAGAAGAATGGACAGGTAACAATTATGAATCGGTTGTACATTCACCTGTGATGTGCACATGAGGCAAAATGTGCATTTCCAGCCACACAGACTGAAGAATTAAAGGAACAAGTGATGGACTAAAAAAAGACCTTATCCTACATATTACATATCCACCTCACTCCTTGCCCCCCAAATTAGCTTCTGCTAACAAAGAAAAATCCAGACTGTACATTTATTTTGAATATACTGGGATTGGTGATACCTGATCTGAACTAATAACAGAAGGGTGCGCTATTAATGCATCTAATGTGCCCATCTCATCCTTCATGTTCCCTTCCCTCCTGTGACCACCGTTTTGAAATGCTCACTTTCCGTGTGAAAGAGGCCACAGTCCTATTTGCATAGTTCCAGCCATATTTTAGGCATTTAGTGCTACTGCCTCGATGGGCTGACTTAAAATTCTATCTGCATTGTTGAAAGTTATCAAGATGTATTAAAGTGTATAGCATGTGCAGCATTAGACAATGACAGTTTTGGGGTATAATTGCTTTAATGTGGGCAATTAAGACTAAGTGCATGCAATTTTAGTGTCTACCCTACATTCCTCTGAATGGTTGCAATGATCAATACACATGATTTGTAAGTTGCTTCCTATTGATCGAATGGTAAAATGTTTGACCTTCCTCTGAGGAAGTAATTTGCTAAATTATGACACTGCGTAAAGTCTTTCTCAGTTCAGAGGTGAGGGGTAATGGCTCACAGGACCAGCAAAGGGAGAAGAGTATGTGCGTGAGAAACCTTTTACTTTTTGCCTGAAAATAGGTCTATGTGTGTGGTGGTGCTACCTGTCCATTGAGTTTTCCATGTTGACAGTAGCCATTTGTTGCAGGAACACTCAGATTGAACTTGAATGCCTCATTTTTGTTCTTTACATTTAATAAAACAGTTTTGCTGCGCTCATCTATGCTTGTTTATATGCAGACAGAGAAGCAATATGAATGCATCACAAAGGCAATGGAGCTGCCTTGGGCTCCTTTTGGATTGAAGAGTGGGGTATAAGTTAAATAAACAAATAAAGAAATAAATTCTTCATAGCAGCATTCTCCAACCTGGCACCTTCTGGATGCTTTGGACTACAAGTCCCATCAGCCCCAGCTAGCATAGCTGTGATGGCCGGGACTGATAGGAACAGTAGTCCAAAATCATCCGGAGAGCGCCATATTGGGGAAGGCTGCCCTATAATTCAACAACAAGCTTCCCACAGTTAGGCTCATAATTGGGTTTGGAAAATGGAATTATTTACCTCTCTCCGCTCTCCCGCACCCATTATTTAAAAAAAGCTTGGTTTAGAGCGAGCTCAGTTCTGAGTCAAGTCTGCCCGTTAGTGCCCCTGATAATGCCATCAGAAAATAACGCATGAAAGTTAAATGGATGGGAGGGAGCGGCAGGTCTGTAAAAAAACACATGGGTGGGAGGGAAGATTTGATCTCTTTTCCAGCTTGGATTAAATTTTGAACCAGAAAGTAACTTTGGGGGACATAAATGCTCATCTCATATTTGAGGTGAGCATTAGAAGCAGGGATGGGGAAGAACTTAGGGGGTCTTTTTCTAGAGCAAATCCACCCCTCCTGAACCTGTGGCCCATTTTTGGAATCCATACCGTACTGGTCCAAGGGCTTTCAAACCTTCCCACTTTGTGAAGCCTGCAGCTCCTCCATACTTCCTTTCACAGTTAGGAAACATGACTGCAAAAGAGTCACAAATGTACCTGGGAGCATCTGGATGTGATAGCATCCCATCCCTCCCAGACATTCTGTTCTGCTGAGGCCTGGATCCCACAGGTAGGGCCCCCTCCAGGCCAAGTCCAAGGCAAAGCCCTAGGCAGCTCCCAGTGGACACAGCTAGCTGAGTTTTCGAAGAAGTTGTCTCATCAAATGCTTACAGCAGTGTGGTTCCCAAACTCCCCATGGACCGCTTGAAATTTGCTGAGGGACTTGGTGGACCTCTTATTGATTTTTCTGTCTGCTGTAGCAATTGTAATGCACTGTGCTGGCTGCTGTATTTTTTTTTACAGAAGCGCCATGGACCACTTGAATGAAGCTCAAGGACCATTGGTGGTCTATGGACCACAGTTTGGGAACCCTTGGCTTAGAGTCAACTGAAGCTTTAAAAGGGCTGGCAGGGCTTGACCTACCAGTGGCTCCACCACTCTAGGAGGGATGTTTGCACTATTTAAAGGGCTTGTAGCCTGTTCTGCAGTTGCGTGCTCTTGCATGGTGGTGGAACAGGAGTGGTTGCGGGGGAATCGTCCTCAGACTGAAGATGATGGAAGAGGCACATCATCATGTTGGCCTGTGTGCGTTGTTGTGTGAAACAGCATACATTACGTTGGAGTTAAGTTGAGCAAGAAACTTCTTCAGAGCATGTTAAGAGTCTTTATTGAAAGACATTAAGGCCAGAGGCTTAAGAGTAAATACATGTAGAGATTCTTCAGTCACTCCCCTTCTGGTTCATCTCTCTCCATAGATAAACACAAAAGACAGCCTCTCAGCTCAGAGGCATAATTCAGAAGAAGAAAACACACAGACTCTGTTAGAACTTTCCCAGTCGCTATCAGATGGCTTCCATAGCAACGGCCCTGGCCGTCCGTTCCCAGACAGGGCATAGACATAACTCCCCCTTAACCACAGTTACGTCTTCACACTTGCAGGCTTCATGGAAAACTACTAGAGACAGTAATGCCTACTGGTCACCAGCCCAACAGCCTCCCTATTTTCCATTAAGACTGCAAAATACACATGAAATACATCTCCATAATACATAATCATACAGTCATACATTTCTACAATACCTCTTGCAATACATTTCAGTACATTGCATTTTCAGTTCAGTACAGTTCAAAACTTTATTCACTCAAACTTTGGTTCAACACATGTCAAATAAAGTGTCTCAGGATCCATGTCTACAACTTTATTCATGCCAGGACTTGTTATTAATCCCACAGTAAATCTGTCAGGTGGTTTGCCTAAATTCGCTCTTGTGGAGCGTCTTAAAGGAACCAGAGCCTCGGCTCTCTCTGCCTCCCCATTTGTGCTTGTGTGCCATTTGTTCCTGTAAGAAGGACTGTCTCCCTTTGATCCCAAGGCTTTTCTGAGACTTTAATGCTTCTGCTCAGAATTAACTGCTGTGTTTCTGGACACCAAACTCTGAAATATGCAATCTCTTGTGCTCTAGGTGCACGTTTGCCACGTCTCTTACCCTGTGGCTTGTAAACTTGGCTGCGATGCACTCTTTCAGGCATCAGCCTGACTGCATTACATGAATACTGTGGCTGTGTGCTTTTAACAGCTGTCTTCTTACAGCTCTGGCGGTCATTCCCTTTCCGCCTCATTAAACTCAAGGCATCAGCACACTTCACACCCATGGACATTTTAAACTGTGAATCATCAAGGCTTCCCTGCATGCACACTTGATCTCCCCTCATTACAAAACATTGGTATTTGTGAAACAAAATTGAATAATTACAACTCACCAGTTTTCTAACTGATAAAACATTATGAGCCAATTCCGGAACGAACAAACAGTTTGTCATTATGCCAAGCTTGTCAAATTTCACCAGACCACGTGCTTTTACGGATTTCCGTGATCCATCAGCAAGTAAAACAAAGTCCTGCTCATCTGTAGACGTGTAAAACAGACTCCTGTCTTTAATTAATATATGGCTTGCTCCGCTGTCGACAATAAAGTTAATTTGTTCCAAGTCTTTAGACTTCTGTTTACAAACAAAGTTCACACTTCCCTGCTTCAAGCCTCCATCCCTGGAGTTTCGCTTGATTGCACAATCTTTACGGAGATGCCCACGGGCCCCACAGGCAAAACAAGACTTCAGCCGCTGCTGCTCCCGCTTGTTTTCCTGTCTGCTTTCGGCAGCCTGCTCCAGTTCGGCACATTTCTCCGCCTTGCTTCTGACAGCCTCCACCGGCTGGGCTCTCTGCGCCTCCTGCCTCCGCTGCCATTCCTGGGACAAATCCTGCAACGCGTCCCACGTCTGTTTAGCCGACGGCTCATCTCTCACACACATCAGTTGAGAATCCGATAGAGCCAAGGTTATAAACGCCTGCGCCCACTGGTCTCGACGCTTCCAGGCCGCGGTCAGTACCGCTGGGGGGTTTTCTTCAATCACGTCCCATAAATCCTCTGTTACCAGCAAAGCCCTCATCCTCGGCTTCCAGCTGCCAAAATTCTTTTCATTAAGTCATTCCATCGGCAAGCCTCCCCCAGACAGGTTTACAGCCATGTTGCTCACCTCCGTCTGGTTCAATCAATCAAGCTGCCCTCTCTGGAACTCCGTCTGCTGTTCAGACTAGCAAATTACTCCCGTGTAATGCGCTGTGGAGCACAACCATCCTCTGCTACCACTGTTGGCGTGTGTGCGTTGTTGTGTGAAACAGCATACATTACGTTGGAGTTAAGTTGAGCAAGAAACTTCTTCAGAGCATGTTAAGAGTCTTTATTGAAAGACATTAAGGCCAGAGGCTTAAGAGTAAATACATGTAGAGATTCTTCAGTCACCCCCCTTCTGGTTCATCTCTCTCCATAGATAAACACAAAAGACAGCCTCTCAGCTCAGAGGCATAATTCAGAAGAAGAAAACACACAGACTCTGTTAGAACTTTCCCAGTCGCTATCAGATGGCTTCCATAGCAATGGCCCTGGCCGTCCGTTCCCAGACAGGGCATAGACATAACTCCCCCTTAACCACAGTTACGTCTTCACACTTGCAGGCTTCATGGAAAACTACTAGAGACAGTAATGCCTACTGGTCACCAGCCCAACAACTCAGGCTGCCACAATCAAGAAGGGGGTGTTGAGGGAGTCATCTCAAATGAGGTGACTGGTACATAATCCAAACTGGAGTCCTCCTCAGGCCAACACTGGGACCCTGAGGCAGGGCCATGATGCCAGGGATGTTGGATAGAAAGAAAACATGGCTATGACCCATGGATCCATTTTTTAAAATTGCATTCAAGGACATCAAGACATCCTGATATTCCCAGGGGCATCTGGAATCCTGTTTGCATCCCAAGTAGGGGAGGGGGAGCAATTTGGTTCAGTTTGCATTTAAAGGCAAATCTATCAAATTCACACTTCCTAAAACAATATGAGAACCAAAACACAGCCAACCTTTGACATTTGCACTTCACTGAATTTTGTGATGCAGTTCTTCAACTAAATATTGTTTTGAAAAATACATATATGTTAGGGGAAGGTGTGCATATATTGGCAAAAATATTGTGCAAACATGCATTATATTAGAAGTTGCTTGCAAAAATGTGTACATTAGTCAAATCTGCATAGAAATGTGTTTATTAGGAGAAATTCACACTAAAATGCTGAAGAATTTTCATGAGGATTTTTTTAAAAAAAACAACACCGCACAAATTACTGCAAAAATGTAGAGAACCAAATTTAAGATTGGAAAAATGAGAAACTGAGAGAAGTTAAACTGATGGATCATTCCATCCTTACCCAGAGTGACAACTGTGCTTCTTAGCCACTCTAATAGGCTAGTACCTTTTAAAACAAGGGGAATAAAGTCCTCAGACAACCTCATAAGTACCCATTTCTCATTGTATCTGTGGATTTTGCGGGGAAATCATATGCCCATTAACTGCAGAAATGGCATGGACCTCTTTGCATCTAAAATGAGAAATGTACATGAACCAGACTTAGATGTATGAACCAGACATACATCTCTAATAGTTCCCAGCCACTAAGATGCGTATTTCCAAAACACGAAACAGGAAATTAGGTGACGTAATGAATTCCTTATCCTACTGTACTTATTCTTGAGAATTCAATTGATTACACTCTGTCATCACCTATGACACTTTTCTTAGTGGGAGAATAATTTAAGAATCCAGAATGGCAGGATGCTAATGATGCATACGTCACATCTTCAACATACATTTAAAACGAATGGCTTCCACCAAAGAACCCAGGGAACTGTAGCTGAATCCCACACAGTAATAAACTAGTTTCCAAGATTCTTTGGGGGAAACCATGTGCTTTAATTATATAGTGTGGATGTGCTCATTATAAAGAGAGATAAAGAAAAAAGTGTCCTCTTTGTGAAAAAACAGAACATAAAATAAATCATCAAGTTGTTCAGCACTACGTTTTGCAGCACTAAAAACTTATAATTCACCCTCTTCTTTGTTGCTAGTCATTTTGTCTTTTACCAGCTTATTTACTGCATCACTTAGATGACACTATACACATATATAAATACGTTTATAAATGGTTATCACTCATTTGCTTAGCTTTGAAACATTTAAACTCTGAAAGTTTAAATGATGGGTAGCATTTATTCATCCTGCAGTATGTTGCTCAAAGTTTTGATATGGGATTAAAAATAATAATAATAATGACATTTTGAAGTTAAAAGATGACATCTTGATTACAGCCAGAACAAATTGCTTGGCATGGGTTCAACACTCTCTTCTGCATGCACTTTCCAATCTTAGATTCTCCCTTTTGTCTTTCAGAAGTTGAGTCTTGCAATGGGAGGAGTCAAATCCGGTGGGACTGATATGCTGATGAAATTTCTCGAAGTCAAGTCTGAGTATGGTCTTAGAGGGGTATTGATCATGGAGTCAGTGCTCCTCTTACTGATGGAGGAGAAATTTGATTCAGTTCACATTTAAAGGCGAACCTACCTAATTCACACCTTCTGAAACAATATGCAAGCAGAAACACAGCCAACTTTTGAAACTCACTTCTCCAAACCTTCCAATACAGTTCTCTGGTCAAGTAATGTGTATAAATGCAAATATTAGGGCATAATATCCATAAAAATGTGTATGTTAGTGAAAATAAGCTCCCCAAAATGCATTATTTTAGGGGAAATTGCCTTGCAAAAGTGTGTATATTAGGCAAAATTGCATACAAAATTTGTATACTAGGAGAAAAATGCTGTTGAATTTTCATGAGGACTTCAAAGACTTGCAAACTAATGTGGAAATGTGGAGGTCTAAATTTCAGACTGGAAAATGCAAAACTGAGAGAAACCAAAATTAATGGGTTCACCCATCTCTTCTCCTCATGCATTAATTTTCCCCCAGCACCCACATGGTGCTGTCATCACAACGCTAACCCATAATTTCCCACCATTTAATCCAGATTTATTTTTCCTGGGAAAATTCTATAAGTTAAGCACACACACACAACTTGTTGCCAACAACCCATTTACAGTATTGACCCCACTTGGAAGCACCCTAAGAGAAGAATTCACCCTAAAGTAAACTCATCAAGTTTGTCCATAACAACATTTCCAGTCAAATTTGGAGGTTCTTCTTGTGTGAGAAATTGTTTGATAGTAGCAAAAAGAATTCTGTTGATAATATGTCTCAGAGCAACTCAGGAACTTGAAGAAAGCATCTGTGCAGATTGTTAGTTAAGCTTTGCTGTAGGAGTCAGCTGCCTCTTGCCAGGAATGAATGTCCTACTGGGAACCCAGAGATGGCGAAGGAACTCTCCATGCAGTGGGCAAAGTTGGTAAGATCTGAGCTAGCATTGGGGCTGAGTTTGAGGTGAATTTCAAGCCATGTTTGCTGACACGGAAATCCATTTGCTAAAATGTATATTGCGGAAGACCAAGGAAATGAGCCAACCCGATTATTAATAATAGTTGAATCTCATTCATTTCCATTGATAGGCACACACATGCTTGTCTGCTTTCAATATTTCTTTCAGGCTTTAATCCTATACATCAGGTGTAGGAAACTGTTGGCCTTCCAGATGCTGCTGAACTACAACTCCCATCAGCCTCAGCAAGCAGGGCCAGGGATGATGGGAGTTGTAGTTCAGCAACATCTGGAGGGCCAAACATTCCTCCATGCCTGCTATACATGCTTACGTAGTAGAAAGTCTAAACTGACATTCATTGGGACTTCCTTCTGAATAAACCTGCATATGACTTCACTATTAGTAATGGGTGTATACTATTTATTTTGATTTATTTATAAAAGATTTTATACATCACCCTCTCATTGTACAGCAACATAAAAGCATTTAAAAGCAATACAAAACCATCATTAAAATGACTGGTGGCTACTCAATTTGTTTTTAAATAGCCACAAAAACCTGCCAGTGTAAAAGAAGTCATCATAGAATTGTAGAATTGAAAGGGGCCTATTTATTTATTTATTGTACTTATATACCACCCCATAGCCGAAGCTCTCTGAACGGTTTACAGTAACTAAAAATATTAAAACAAATATACAAATTTAAAAACACATCTTTTAAAAACAATTTAAAACACAATTTAAAAATTTAAAACAATTTAAGGTCTTTGAGTCCAACCCCCTGCTCAGTGCAGGAATCCAACTTAACTCATACTCAAGAGACTTCTGTCCCACTTTTCTTCCATCATGGATATCGTGTTTTTATTCTGTTGGTTGTTATTTTTTATTGTATTGGATAAATCCCTTTGAGCTGTTTGAAAAGTGATATAGAAAAATAAAAGCAAGAGCAGCCTATCATGCTCTAGTCAGACCTCATCTGGAGTTCTGTGCCCAGCTCTGAGCACCGTACTTTAAGAAGCATAAAGAAAAAAAATGGAACAGGTTTAAAAGAGGGCAATGAAGATGATCAAGGATATGGAAAAGAAAAGGAAGTGGGTATGTTTAGGGACACTGAGGTGGGAGGAAGGAGAGCACTCTTTAAATACTGGAAGGGCTGTCACAGAGAAGATGGCAAAAACCTGTTATTTTGCTGCTCCAGAGGGCAGGACTATATCCAATGGGTGGCATTCATTGCTAGTCCTACTCAGATGAGACCCATTAAATTTAACAGGCATTGCTACCTTAGGTTCATTAATTTCAGTGGGTGTACTTTGAAAGCAATCAAGAGGTTTAAATTATGGGAGGGTGGATTTTGGTTGAACATTAGGAGATACTTCTTGATGGTAAGAGAAGTTTGGCAACAGAACCAATCACTGTGGGCTGATGGATCCCCTTGCATTGAAGGTTATCAAAGAGAGGCTGGAGAAGCCATCTGCTAAACATACTCCAGGTCTGGATTTCTTACATCGAGTAGGGTGTTGCACACAGAGATCTCAGTCATTCTCCCATCCTGGCACTTACAAGACGCAGATCTGCCCAACTTCAACAAAGTTGCTGCATCCTGTACCTTTGGACCATGTCCTGGGAATCATTTTTAGTCCCATGTTGCACTGGACCTCTGTGTGTCTCTTTGTGTGGTAGAGATCGCTGTCCACTTCATGCACCTGAAATAGACTCATGTGAAGAGATTCATGCCATAATAAATCTGTTGGCCTTTCAGGCGTGCCAGGACTCTGGTGTGTTTTATTGCTGCTGCCATGCTTGACATTACTAAGGGCGCACAGCTGCCATCAAAATGGCAGCCCCACACTGTCTTCTCCTCTTCCCTTCCCTGTAATGTGCTAGCCACAATGTGACATCATTGGATGGTGATACTCTTTGCCCTTGCAAAGGGCATCCAATGAAGTTGAGTGAGGGCAGGGAAATTTAGAACGCAACAACATCATATCTCTGGGAAAAAGAGGAGAAAGAGATGGGGGGAGCCCTGCCGCTTTCAGTAGAAGCCACAAGGCTTCCATAATGACAAGCTCCAGCCCAACAAAACTGCTTTTTAAAGGCTGCTTCTCCCATAACAGCCAACTTAATAATGACCGACACACATCACCTGAAGATATGTCGTTTCATCTCTGCAGGTGACATCTCAGTTGATCAAACAGTTGTCAAGTTGTTCACCGTTTTGATGGCTATTAAACATTGCTTCCACAGCTAAATGAGTACGCTTGCTAGCAGCCCTCCAGCTATTCATAAAGAGATATAATGTTGGTGAAACAAGACCTGGCTGAACATTGCAATCTCCTGGGGGTTAAAAGGGACTTTAAAGAAAACACTTCAATAATATTTTGCAAGGGATTTCGCCCTCTTTCTTCCCCTCTTCACTCTCCCACATGCATGCTTGGAGCCCAAAGGCAAAATAACTTTGCCATTATCTCCCTCAGAACATGCACTAACTCACCACTATTTCTGCAGGGCTGAGCTTTTCGTGTTGGAGGAGTCGTCCGGGTGAGCTGGAGAATATCAGAGAGGGTCACCACTCCTGTTTGCCTGCCACAGAGCCATGTCAAAAGCTTCTCAGTAATCAACAGAGCTTAAAGAAAGTCTCCGATTAGGCCTTTCTTTCATCTTTCCCTTTCCCTGCTGGTGTTAGCAATCAGCCCTCCAACTCTTCCGCTCTTTTAACAAATTTTGTTTTATCTTTTATTCAGCGTACAGAGGCTGTGCCCTTTTTTTAAAAAAAAATCACAGCAGAAGTTATTGCTGGATGCAAGAGTTTCATCATTACTGATATGCGTGTGTGGGTGAGCCTAGGAATGAATGGTACAGAAAGGATTACTACTGAGCATGTGTAGAGTGCCCAAACCTATCATTGAATTTCTCAGCATTTCTATCCCCACCCCAAAGAGGTTTCTATCATTTGCCTCATTTGCAGAGCATTCAGAATTTCTTTAGAACATCAGTGGGCGTGGAGCTATGCATGCCTTATATTTGCAGGGTGGCCAAGGGTGGTGTTTCATTCAACATTTCTCCAGCACTATCCTGATCTGAAAAAGCTCCATAGGGAGGAGTGCCTTCCCTGTGATTTTATTGAAGTCCAAAGAAATTGGAAAGGCTGTCAACTGAGTGCCTGAGATTAGTGTGTACCCACTGATTCTGTTTTTAAGGGAAGTCCTCCCTTTTACCTTAAAATAATCATATGTATCCACATTTATTTCATTAAAAATAAAAGTCTTCTCTCTCACCCACCCACCCACCCACTAAAGCCAATGAACAGCTGTCAGCAACCTGGTAGGAAATGCCACCTCCCTGCCTTTCTGTGCATCATGGGGTTTTCAGGAAGTGCAGGCACCCAGAAAAGCTGTAGACTGCAGACTGTCTAGAAGAATGTCCAGGGCATCCCCATCGATTTAAAAGAGCCAGTAGTGGCTAAAGTGTTGGACACAGACTAGGGGATTCAAGGTTCAAATCCCTGCTCAGCCATAAAGCTCACTGGTTGACCTTGGTCCAGTCCTTCTTCCTCAGCCTCACCAAACTCACAGGGTTGTTGTATGGATAAAATGTGTGTGTCAGGTGGTGGGGATCCATATATGACTTCCTGAGGTCTTTGGAAGAAAAGTGAAATAAAAGTGGGGAAAAAATAAATGAAATAGTCTACCAAAACATTTATCCCACAATAGCCAAAAACACAACATTGGTTGAGTGAAATAATGCAACACCTGGATTTTTCAAATTGTGATGCCTTTATTGACTGATGACACAACCACCTCTCTCCTTTCTTGTTGCAAGGGAACAACCATCGCTTTCAGAGCTCGAGAGGATGTTAAAAGAGTCCATGGGAGGTTGTAGAATAAGCCTACTCTGAACATAGCAGTAACATCCTTTGGTAAACACTATAGTCCCTGGTATGATTCTAGTTCAGTTCTCCATTCACTGATTTAATTCTCAGTTTTCAAGGTGGAAAAATCATCTCATTACAGAGTTGCTATTATCATTTTTTCACCCTAACTTGGCAAGGTCTCATTGTGTTATTTCACAGCTGATTAGATAGGCAGAAATTCAACATATGAATATCCCTATCACAACATCACTACATTGTATCAACCTGTACCTCTTTGATTTCTGTGCGCTGTGCAGCTATTACGGCCCTCCTTATCCCCAGGTGACAATTCAGCTGCAACAGCCAAGGTATGGGGAATCTGTAATCTTCCCAATGTTGGATGCCATCTCCTCACATCAGTCTCAGCCACCATGGCCAATGGTCAGGGAAGATGGGCGCTGAAGTCCAACAACAACTGGGTGGGGGGCCAGTAGGGTAGACTGTGATTGGGAATCTTGGATCAAATCACTTCCCAATTCAAGGCCCCAACTCTGTTCCCCATATGGGGATTGCAGACACAATTCCAGGCCATGAACTAAATGAGTCCCAATCCAATGGTGTTGTCATCTTTGACAACATCTACTAATTTTTCAGCTTGTGAGGGACTGAATTCAGACTCACCCTACTTCTTCCCAAAACAGCTGACCAATATCAATGACCGATATAGATATCAATGAGTTAACAATCTGATCAGCTGATTTTTTAAACATCGATTCAATTTGACCTTGGCATCCTAATAATTCCCATTTCAAAGAAAAGTTCACAGTCCTCATGACAAAAGGGTCCAACAACAAGAAGGCATACAACAATTACAGGCTTCATCATGCAGCCATCCCATCACTGCAACTGATGGCTTTATTAGTTAAAAAAAAACAATACCATGAACTGGGCTGAAAAGACAACAGGGAACCAGTGGAGGCTCTTATATGCTGGTGTAATGTGCTCCTGGAGACTCGCCCCTGTCAGGAGATGAGCTGCAACCATCTTCAAGGTAATCATATGTAGCATGCCTTGCAGTAAGCTAGCCTGAAGCAGGGAAGGTATGAATGACTGCTGTGCTGAAATCTGTCCTCCAGTTTCTCAAAAGTTTCTCCCTCTGGGAAAGAAGCTTCCATTTTTAGGCCTTATTCTCAGAGCTTTAGTATTTCCATCAGTGTGTTGCACCCAATGGTAGCCCTACTCAAAGAAGACTCATTAAAATTAATGGACATGGCTAACTTAGGTCTATTAACTTCAGAGGGTCTTACCAAGTAGGGCTTCCATTGGAGACAACCTAGTGCATGGTTTTAAGGTTGCCTTGTCAATGTGAGGTGGCTGAAAGTGTTTTCCTTTCCCTTAAAAATATTCTCTAGCATTTTGCAGCCTCCCTGGCTGCCCGCACTTCCTGATCTGAAAAAAGCCCCCATGAAAGGAGTTACTTGTGATGTCTGGGATTTGACTGAAGCACAGGCAACCCAGGAAGGCTGCAGAGTGCAGGCTACATGTGAGATGACTTGTGGGATGAAAGAAAGGACACTCTGAAACAGTCCTTGGCAACTTCAAAGCCAAGGAAAGTACAACAAAAATCCTGCATGACACCAATGAGAATTTTACCAAAAAACCCCTCCCCTTTGAAAATTTTCAAATGCAGTATTATTCTATTCTATTTATTAATTTCATTTATATCCCACCCTTCTCCCAGAAAGAGCCCAGAGTAGCAAACAAAAACACTAAAACATCTTTAAAACATCTTGTTTTAAAACATCTTAAAAACAAAAGACTTTAAAACCTATTAAAACAAAACATCTTTAAAAACGTATTAAAAACATTTTAAAAAGCATTATCGCTATGCGGTAACATAGGTCCCTAGGATTAATCATACTGCTGTTTTATTATTTATTAATATTTAACAATGTTTTATTGATGATTCTCTGTTTTTACTGATATATTTCTATGTATAATGTTGTATGTATATTCTTTTTTATGACATTATGGTATTTTATGTAAACCGCTTAGGGATTTTGCATATTAAGCGGTATATAAATATTATTTATGGTGAAATTGTGAAAAAAGGTCTTTTTTTCCCAAAAAAATGTTTTAAAACATCTTGAAAAGCAATTCCAACACAGACATGGACTGGGATAAGGTCTCTACTTAAAAGGCTTTTTGAAAAAGGGAGGTCTTCAGTAGACATCAAAAAGATAACAGAGATGGTGCCTGTTTAATATTTAAGGGGCAGGACTTACAAAGTGTCGGTGCTACAACACTAAAGGGCCACGTCCTATGTAGTGCAGAACAGACTTCCTGATAGATGGTATTTGCAGGAGGCCCTCACCTGCAGAGTGCAGTGTTTGACTGGGTATATAAGGGATAAGACAATAGTTCAGGTATCCTGATCCCAAGCTGCATAGGGCTTTGTACACAAAAATCAGAACCTTGAATTTGGCCCCGTAGCTAATGGGCAGCCAGTGTAATTCTTTCCGCAGCAGGGTAACATGTTGGCAGTTGTGCCTCCACATTTTGCAAAAGCTGCACCTTCCATACCAAACTGCACCCCCATAAAAAAACTAACAGCACACCAATAGAATCCATTTGATGAACATAATATCCCCGTTGGCCAACTCCCCCCCCGTTACCCAACAATAAAACCAATATTTCTTTTTTCATTAATTGATGGAGAATGGCTGGGCAAAGGAGAGAAATGTAGGAGAATTTTTTGGCACAGCACTAGCAAGAATGACAGTTGCTAGGTCAGAGTGACAGCTAATAATTTTCCAGTCTCTGGCACTAGCTTCCTGTTAGGCTTTGAGACATCTCCTTAATCCTTCTTTATCACAGTTTTCCTGATAACAACTTTCTTGCCTCTTTTGAGCACTTTGAAGATTTATTGGGTACTAGTCTGATAGTGCTTTGAAGGTAAAAGCTCTACACACAAACTCTGGGACTGGATCTGAAAGCTGAAGGAATATTTCTAAAAGAAAACCTATTTTCTCCAGCAACACAATTGGTAAAAACATATAAATAAATATATTAATATTCAAACGCTGCCTTTTTCTTTTGCTATTAAACTTAAGTATCAGCTCAATAGCTAAGGATCAACTCTGATAATTAAAGTAGGATTAAATATGAACCATGAATAAATAAGTTTTAAAGATGTTCATGAATACAGTAAACGTATTAAATATCACTATATCTGTTCTGTAGCAGCGATGGGGGAGAAATTCAGTTTGGTTTGATTTAAAGCTGAATTTATCAAATTTGCACTTTCCAAAACAATGTGAGAACTGAAACCCAGCCATCCTTTGAAATTCACACTTATCTGAATTTTGCGATGCAGTTCTTCAACCAATGTTTACAAAAATGCATATACTAGAGGAAAATGTGCGTAAAAATGAATGTGTTAGTGAAAATAACACACACAAATGCATTATATATTAGGAGGAATTGCTTGAAAAATGTGTACATTAGTCAAAACTGTATACAAAATGTATTTAGTAGGAGAAATCACTCTAAAATGCTGGGAAATTTTCAGGGGGATTTTTTTTAATTGCAAATTGCTGCAGAAACTGGATTTAAGATTGGAAAAAGGAGAAGTTGAGAGAACCCAAACTGACAGATCCTTCTATCCTCAGTCAGGAGTAAGGTCTGTTGAATTCAGTGGGCTTTATCCCAAGTAAGAAGAGTTAGGATGGAAAATATGTTTTTTAATCATGTTTTAAACCCTTTTTTAAAGTTTTTTTTAAAAAAATGTTTTTAATGCTGTTTTGTTTTAATGTATTTTAAGATCTGTTTTTATGATGTTTTAAAGTGTTTTTAGCGCTTTGTTTGCCGCCCTGGGCTCCTGCTGGGAGGAAGGGCGGGATGCAAATTAAATACATAAATAAATAAAATATGTGTACTATATGAGCAGAAACTGCTTGCAAAAATGTATACATTAGTCAAAACTGCATACAAAAATGTGTTTAGTAGGAGAAATTCACACTAAAATGAGGGAGAATTTTCATGAGGATTTTTTTCTCTAAAAATGCAAATTGTTGCAGAAATGAATTTAAGATGGGAAACAATGAGAAGCAGAGAGCACAAAAATTGACTGATCTTTCCATACCTACTCAGTAGTAAGGCACACTGCATTCAATGGAACATCCAGGTAAATTTATATAGCAGCCTTCCCCAATCTGGTGCCCTCCAGCTGTTTTGGAGTACAAATTTCATCAGCCCCAGTCAGCACAGCCATGCTGGCTAAGGCCGGTAGGAACTGAGGCCCCAAATAGCTAGAGGGCACTAGGTTGGGGAGGGCTGGTGTACAGGATTGCAGTCTTAATGATTCAGCACTTCAGGATGTATTTCAGAAAGTGCGACAGGAGCGTTGGGTGGTAAATTGAAGGTGTCGTGAATCATCATGGATCGAATATTATAGGCAGAACTTTTGCACTTCCTCCTTGCACCCCAAGCACAATATTTCCCAATGGAAGTAAGTTCACATATTTGGCTGCAAGTATATGTGTATATTAGGGATGGGAAGAAATTCAATTTGGTTTGCATTTAAAGCCAGATCTATCAAATTCACAGTTTTTAAAACAATATGAGAACTGAAACACAGCCATCCTTCAAACTTTGCACTTATCCAAATTTTGTGAGCAGTTCTCCAACCAGTGTTTTTTTTTAAAAATGCATGTATTAGAGGAAAGTGTTCATAAAATGAATATATTAGTGAAAATAACATACAAGATATATGAAGAGAAATTGCTGGCAAAAATATGTACATTAATCAAAATGGCATACAAAAATGTGTTCATTAGGATACATTTGCACTAAAATGCTGGAGAATTTTTGTGAGGATTAAAAAAAAATAATCTGCAAATTGCTGCAGAAATGTGGAAAACTGAATTTGAGATTGGAAAAATGAGAAACTGAGAGAACCGAAATGGACAGATCTTTCCATCCCTAGTGTATGTTAGGCAAAACTGCTTGCAAAAATATGTATGTTAGAAATTTGCACTAAAATGCTGATGAATTTCATGAAGAGTTCCATTTTTTCACAAGCTGATGTGGAGAAATGGAGAACTATACTTAAGAGTGGAAAAAGGAGACAGAGAGAGACTGAACTTGACAGATTTGCCTATCCCTATTCACATCTCTATTGGTAATCTTGCTAGCTCTGAATTCATATATTTGGCCATTGCACTCTAACTACTGTTTTAAGAACAGAAGAAGATCCAAAGAAGGTGGTTTTAAAACCTGTATACATAGTCGTCAGCGCTAACATTGAAATTACATGCTATATTCTTAGGTGTTATTTATTTCCCTTTTGGAAAAAGCCCTTGTTCCTGAAATAAAAGCTTGTCCTTCTATAAACCTGTCCAAAATGGAAAGACGGCTTGTATAAAGGCTGAAGAAGGTTATAATCTATACTCTGCAGGGAATAAGCCAGGCTCCGTGCGGTGTTTTGCAAGGACCTTCATTACTTTGCTGCACTCAGAAGCTGCTCCTTGTGTCAGAAATACTTTTAAAAAAAAATGTGTATCAGAACAGAAATAAACCTGATCCACAATTTATAAAACTTCTATTTGGCTTTATATAATGTCTTCTGTGTTGCAATAGGCCACCAAAGCTCGCTGGTCCAGTGCTAGCCCCTGGCCCCTTAAGTAGGCCTCAGTCCACACCAGCAGGCAACACCCAGGCAATGACTCACAAGGAGACTTTATATGGATTCTGCCTGGAGACTCCACCTGAGGGAGAAGAAGGGTGGGTCACTCTCCCTCAACTGGCTGATGGTGGAGAAAGAGCCTAGAAGCTGTGTCTAAGGCTGAAGGAAGTCAAGGAAGATATAAAGTCAATCACTATGGTCTGCAGGTGAGGGTCTCCTGCCGATACCATCTTATCAGGAGGCCTGTTCCACATAACGTAGGAAGTGGACTTTTAGTGTAGTGGCATCTACCCTTTGGAATTTCCTCCTCTTAAATATTAGACAGGTGTCATCTCTGTTATCTTCTTGGAGCCTACTGAAGACCTTTGTCTTTCAACAAGCCCAAGGATCCCCAATTTTCATTTTGAAAGCAATAGGTTTCTAGCTTTCAAGGGAGAAGGTTTACTTATGCAGAAAGACATCTCGATGAATCCATTTGACAAACAATATAGTCTTAATACTGTACACTGATGGTTTTCAACCTGCTTAACAGAGCTTCCTCAGCAAAAGAGCTGCAACTGTCTGAAGAGTTATCTGCCATGGCTGTCTTGACCTTCCTAAATGCATTCCTAGCACATTCCTATTTCTTGCACACAGTAATGGCTTGGACCAGATGCTCCAGGTAGGCTAGAACACATTCTAGAACCCACCATTACACATTACAGAGGCAGCCAATATGTTGTTGCTGAACTCCAACTCCCATCACCCCGGACCATTGACCACGCTGGCTGGGGCTGATAGGTGTTGTAATCCAACAATATATAGAAGGCACCATGTTTGCCACCCCTTTTGTAGAATATTCTGGGGCAGACACTTCAATTGTGTGGGGCATTATTGTACCAGTTTTGTTACCACCTAGACTTGAGAGGGTAACCTGTGGCCTTGCAGATGTTATTGGACTCCTCCTCCCATCATTCCAGACCACAGGCCATTCTGGCTGGGGCTGATGGAGTTCAACAATATCTGAAGGGCTCAGCTTCCCTAGCCATGATCTAGAGTATGCCCTACGGTGCCCCATGTTTTCCTCCCCAATAGATAAGGCTTCTGCAATTGCCAGCAATCACCCTGCAGACAACAAAGCAAAATGTAAAAGGTTCCTCAAGAGTAAATCAATTGACAACCATTGCTTCATGGTGAGGACATTTATTTCTTACATGTGGGGATTTGTGACAGGGAGCACAATAGTTTAATTAGAAAAATGACATTTTTGGTTGAGCAACCAGATTCCTTTCCAGGTAGTTTTGCATAAAGCTGTGGTGTAAATGCAAGAAACATTTGTTGCTTATTATAAACAGGGATGCTCAAGTGGTGAAGTAAGCATTCTGGAACGTTTCACAGAGAATGCTACTTTTTATTATTTTTAAAATCCCCCTCTGATCTGTTAATCATGCATCACAAATTGGTCTGGAAATCGTCTACCTAGATATTGGCTGAAGGTATCCAGTACACTTTTTTTTTTTTTTAAATGGCAAACACATTTCAGGAGAGCTTTGGCAGGGGCTTTGAAAAGCAAACACTATTTTACTTGGAAAATATTAATAACCTTTATGACACCTGCCTTTTGATCTTAAGAGAATCATTAGACAGCTTCCACGGCTGAAGCCTTTGCGGTGCCTTCTGAGCAACAAAAGAGATTAATAGATGATCAGAGAGTTTCCTTGGCTCAGCTAGCTGAGCAGCGGACAGGGATGGAGAGAGGCTACAGGTGGTTTTCCAGGGCTTTTGAATCCGCCGATGGAAATGCTTTCTTCGGTCTTCCATACACTTGCTCTCAGCACATGTCAAGACTTGCACTTGCAACACTTCTTGAATTCTGACCTAAAAGGCAACAGATTCATCTCATGCATCATAAGGACATAAGAACCCTGACCAATTAGATAAAAAGCCTATATCTATCTATCTATCTGTCTATCTGTCTATCTATCTATCTATCTATCTATCTATCTATCTATCTATCTATCTATCTATCTATCTATCTATCTATCTATCTATCTATCTATCTATCTATCTATCTATCTATCTATCTATCTATCTATCTATCTATCTATCTATCTATCTATCTATCTATCTATCTCTGTCTGTCTGTCTGTCTGTCTGTCTGTCTATTAGATTTATTAGTCGCCCATCTGGCTGGTTGTCCAGCCACTCTGGGCAACGTACAGAATAAAAACATACAAATACATTAAAACATTAAAATCTCAACAATATAAAAAACCTAACCCACCCCAAAAGCCTGTCTGAACAGCCAGGTCTTCAAGGCCCGGCGAAAGCTCATCATAGCTGGGGCATGACGGAGATTGTTTGGGAGGGTATTCCACAGAGTGGGAGCCACAATAGAAAAAGCCCTCTTCCTAGTCCTCACCAGTCTAGCTGTTTCAACTGATGGGATAGAGAGGAGGCCTTTTGAGGCTGATCTTGTTTCGCGGCATCCCATTCGCAGTATCTAATGTACTTGTTTGTTTATTTTCTTATATTTATATTCTATCTTCCTTCCACTGTGAATCCCAGGGTGGCATGCATATTGTTCCCAGGGACTCACCCACCCTAGCACCGATCAGACCCAGACCTGCTGGGCTTCAGCAAGATGATGGTCTCACGTGCTTTCAAATCATATCCTGGGACCAGTCTAGTCCATCTAGATAGTCTAGCATCCCATTTTCTACCATAGCCAACCAGATGCCTATCAGAAGCCCTAAGCAGAATATGGATAGGAACATAAGAACACAAGAAAAGCCCTGCTGGATTAGGCCAAAAGCTCATCTAGTCCAGCACTCTAGATGGACCATCCCTAGTCCAACCAGATGCCATGGAAAGCCCACCAGCAGGACCTGAGTGCAACAGTACTCTCCCCTCCTGCAAAAGCAATAGGCTCTTCATCGCCAACATCTGGTGTTCAGGGGCAAACTGCCTCTGATCCTGGAGGAAGCATGTTGCCATCATGACTAATAGCCACTGATAACCTTTTCTTCCAAAGCAAACCACCACCCAGACTTTGGCCAAAGGAAGGAAGGGAGACCATCCAGTGCAGCCCTGTCATTCCCCCAATAGGCTTGAGTGGGTTAGCCGATACCCTCTGGCCTCTGCAAAAGCCTCTATGTCAGACTTGCTCCCTGGCTTTGATTTATAAGGAGACTTGGTCTCACTAGCTACAGCTTACATTGCTTCTTGGGCTGGGCAGGAGCTGGGTTGATGAGAGTACAAGTTCCACCTCTCTTGCATTTCCCTCCAAAGTCCCATGAACCCCATCCACCACTTCCTTTTGTATCATTCTGCTCTTCTGCTTTATCATCAAGGCAGAATCTCTGGCATTTCAATATAGGACACTCTTTAGTAGGTGAGATACTTGGTGTGTGTCAGTAGTAGCCAATGTGGTGCTCTCTAGATGTGCTCTCCACAACTCGCATCAGTCCCAGCTAATTTGGCCAAAGGTCAGGGATAAAGGAAGTAGTAGTCCAGCAACATCTGGAGGGCACCATGTTGACTACCCCTGGTTTATGTAGACAAGCAGCTCCGTCAATTTGATGGCATTCTTGGATAGGGGAATTCATTTGGAAATCTGGATCAGGGGAGTGTCAGCTCTCCCTCAGTCCATCCCTGTTTAATCCAGTTCCCTTAGGAACATATAAACTTAGGAAGCTGCCTTAAATGAAGGCAAATGATTGGTTTGGGGAAGGGCTATAGCTCCTTAACACAGCCTTTCCCAACCAGTGTGCCTCCAGATGTTGTTGGACCACAACTCCCATCAGCCTCAGTCAGAATTGCCAGTGGTCAGGAAAGATCGGAGTTGTGGTCCAACAACATCTGGAGGCACACTGGTTGGGAAAGGCTGCCTTAACATCTCCAGGTATGTCATCTACTTGAAACCATCGAAACCCACTGCCTTTCTGTGTAGGAGCTAGATGGACCAATGGTCTGCCTCAGGTGTAAGGCAGCTTCCTGTGTCCCTATATCCATCTAGTTCCTATATCCATCTGTTTACACCAGCCTTTCCCAACCTTTGGGTCCCCAGATGTTGCTGGACTACAATTCTCATCATTCCTGACCATTGGCCTTGCTGGCTGGGGGTTATGGGAGTTGTAGTTCAGCAGTATCTGGGGACCCAAAGGTTGGGAAAATCTGGTCTACACCATGAGTGGGGAATTGGACTTGGCCAGTGGGTCAAAGTTTTACTTCTCCAATCCCCTGCTGGGTGGACCTAATTTGACAGGCGTGTGTGTCACAATGATGCCAGGTGATGTGGCATTTTGAAGCTTATTGTTGGGACTATGCCATGCAGGGCTTCTCTTGCAAAAAAAGCCCTGCACATTGCTTCAAAGTGCTGTCGAGCAGCTAATTGTAGGCTCTGCAGAAGCCCTTTTTGGCCAAGCTGACCCGCCTGTTTTCCTGCCCGCACCTGATATTATTGGCAATCTATACTAGCTGGCAGTGGCTCTCCAGAGCTTCAGACAAGGGACAGTCCCAGCCCCACTTGGAGATGCCAGGGATTGAACTGAGGACCTTCTGCATGCAGAACAGGTGCTCTGCCATTGAGCTACAGCCTTTCTCCTTGCTTAAGGATAACACAGATTCCCTTTAATACTCCTTCATGTTCTAAAAACTTGGCAGAAAGCCATTCTGCACCCCTCTCTAACCAAATGGAAACACCAAGCAATAAATGCAGAAATCTTAAACGGGGAAACATGGTAGGATTAGATTTGGGTCTTCAGACACCGAGCCCAGCGATCTGCTACTAAGCTATAGGCGAGCTGTTCCAGTTGCTCAGGCTAGTGCGGCTCCTTATTTCCTCCTGCGGCTCTACACATGCAACACTTTGTCTTCTTGTCACACACAAAGAGAGGGGATCAGTCGGGGAATTGAATTGAAGCCACATGTTAAATTGTTTGTGCAGCTCCTGTTATTGGGGCATCAGGCCTTGCCTGCTTGTCCTGTGATAGGAACATCTCAATCCAATCAGACGGGTTCTTCATGATGGTGATTTCAATCCAATCCGAAAGAAGAAGAAGAAGCCAGGGGGGTGGGGAGAGAATGAATGAGAAGACAGATTCCATATATTTCTCCCATTTACCTTTGTCACAGGTTCAACCGTATTTTTTTCTTTCAATTCCCCCCCCTCAACACTTTGCCTCTAGAAGATCACCATGTTATTCAAACATAGGACCATAGGAAGTTGTCAGTATACTGACTCAGGCCATTTGTCCATCTCTTTAGTATTGTCTATACCAGAGATGGGGAACCTTTTCTGGCTGGCAGGGCAAAAACATATCTCCCCACACCCAGATAGTGGGTGGGACTGTCCACCTGTCAGTCACCTGGCATTATAGGGATGTCAGGTGATGCTGCACTTTGAAGTCCCAACTATCAGGATTTCAAGCATAGTATGGGGCTGTTTGAAAGCCCTTTTGCAATCATTCCTGTTTTTTAGAGGTTTAAAGAGTAGTGCAGGGCTGTTTGCAAAAGGGCTTTCAAACAACTCGTGCTGCTCTTTGGACCTCCGGTTTTGTCAGCTGACAACAGCTGATGGACAGGTGGCCATGAGGTCAAATGGCCTCATGTGGTGACTTGGGCCCCCTGATGGGCCAAGATTGGCCCTTGGGCTGGAAGTTCCCCACACCAGGTCTGCATGATGGGTGGGCAACTTTTTTCAGCCTGAAGGCCACATTTCCTTATGGGCAACCTTCTAGTGATGAGTGGGGAGAGAGGCAAAAGCAAAAGGGGGCAGAGGAATGGATGTGACTGTACTGTAGGACACATTCCACCCATGCAAAAGCCAGAGGTTTCCACACCCACCCACCTCTCCATCCTCCATCTAGGCTAGCAAGAGGCATTGCCACAGCTCCAGGACACATTCCATCCAGGCAAAAACACTTGAGGTGGGTGTGGAGCAGGAAAAGCAAGGGGTGTAGCCAGGGTAGTGGATGTGGCCCAGGGAGAGTCCCAAAGACCAGAGAAAGAGGAGCCGCTGACATGGAGCCACCAGCTACCGTTGCTCACTCAATGAGGAAGGCAGGGAGCTGCCATAAGAGATGTCAGTGGGAGAGTGTGAAGTGATGCTTCAGTAGCAGGGTGTTAGGCTTCTGATGCCAACAAGCCTCTTGACCTTGACCTCCTTTAAGGGTGTCCTCCCTCTGAGTTGTATAATTAGACTGTATACCTTTCCCCTTGCTGTACAGGGAGTGAGGAAGTGATGGCCTGCAGAGGAGGCTGACATTGGAAGGAACAGGGACAGGTGAATCTGCAAATTCTGGTTTCTCTCAGCTTCTCATTTTCCCATTCTTGAGTTCAATTCGCAATATGGCCATACCAGTTGGCATCTTTTTTTAAAAAAATGTCCTCATGAAAATGTATCAATAGTTTAATGCCTGTTTCTCTTAATATACACATTCTTGTGTGCAATTTTATCCAATAGACCAGGGGTTTCCACACTGTGGTCTGTGAGCTTCATTTGGGTGGTCCATGGTGGTCCTGTAAAAGTACAATTAAAAATCACACAGTATCTAGCACTGTGCATTAAAATTCCTACAAAAAGCAGAAAATTAGACCACCAAGACCTTCAGCAATTTTCAAATGGTCCATGGGGGGAGGGGATTCGGGAACCCCTTCAATATATACTCTTTTTGCAAGAAATCCCCCTTTTGATTGTTATTTTCATGAATACATGTGCTTTTTAGGCACACTTTCCTCTAACAGGAATTAGGCTTGATTATACTCACGCCCTGCTCCTTGCATTCAGTCTTTTCCCCATTCCCATGCCTTTGTTTTGTGTTTGCAATAGTGAAACATATTTTCCAGACTCTGCTCTTGTGGGGAAGGTGTTTGTATGTAAGAAAACAGGGTAACTAGGCCTGAGGCACTATCAGCCATCCTGACCAGCAGAAAGAGTTGTGAAAGTAATGATGATTGAAGGGAAACAGACCAAGCCATCCGGCTGGGGAGTCTCAGAGGTCCTGAAATTGACAATGGGATATCCATCATGGAATAATGGTAGGGGACCTAAAGTGCAGGGACTGAATGGAGCCCTCCAGGATCCTCTGTCCGGCCCTTGGAACCCCTCCCCAGGACACAACTTTCCCTGGATCTGCTTTGCACCCTGAGTGGTTTTGCCTGGCCAGAATGGGTCCTTGAATTCTGATAATGCCTATTGCTTGTCTTTCCCAGGATGGAATGCAAACCTTAAGCTGAAAAAAGGTTTCCCACCACTGCATAAGAGTGTAAGAAGATCCATGTTAGATTAGACCAAAGGCCTATCTAATCCAGAATCCCTATGCATAGTGGTACACATGATGATGATTTTAATTTATTACCTGCCCTTCATCCCGAGGTCCCAGGCCAGAGTTACAACAGTTTAAAATACATAATTCAAAACAGTTAAAGACAACTTAAAATCACAATACCAGAAAAGTAGCCCACAAGAAAGGCATAGATGAGGACAATAGCACTCTCGCCTATTGTGATCTCCAGGAACTGATGGTATTCAGAGGCCTACAGTTTCAGACACTAGAGGCAGTACACATCTATCATGGTTAGTGGCTGTTGATTAGGGATGGAAAGATCTGTCAATTTTGTCTGTTTCTCATTTTTTCCCAATCTTAAATTCAGTTCTTCACATTTCTGCAGCAATTTTTTTTAAAAAAATCCTCATGAAAATTCTCCAGCATTTTAGTGCGAATTTCTCCTACTAAACACATTTTTATAGGCAGTTTTGACTGAAGTACACATTTTTGCAAGCCATTTCTCATCATATAATGCATTTTGCATGTTATTTTCACTTATATATTCATTTTTATGCGTATTTTCCCCTAATATAAACATATTTGTAAAGATTGGCTGGCGAACTGCATTGCAAAATTTGAATAAGTGTGAACTTTGATAGATGGCCGCTTTTCAGTTATATTGTTTCAGAAAGTACTAATTGGATAGATTCATCTTGAGATGTGAACTGAATGGAAATTCTCACCCATCCCTACTGTTGATAGCTTTGATAGCCTCTATGAATAATGAGGATATTCTCCATGAATAAGATCCAGGATAATCTCAACAATTTTTATATCAAGACCACTTTCCATCCTTTCAGATTCCAGGGCAATGTACAATAAGAACAACAACATATAGTATAATATAATATTATGTCAACATCACACATCCTTCATAAAAAGAAAACAGAAAACTGAGAGGCAACACAGCTATAAAACTATGAAACAAGCTGTGGCAGTAAAAACCCATGCCCGGGCAAAGACAAATGATTTGAGCTGGTGCTGAAAAGATAGTAAAATTGGTGCCAGTCAAACTTCCAGAGTTGGGGTGCCACCACAGAAGAGGCCAATCAAAAATTTCAGATCTTTTATTGTCAAATCAGAATATTTTACAGTCCCTAGGATCACACACTGAATAATTCAAGGTTGACCCTGGTTAAAATGTACCCCTTTAACATTAAAATGCATTAAAAGGTTCCCATAACAGTTACTATGTCAGAACAGGAACAAGACTTCCCAAACTGGGCATAGCCAGGAAAGGATTAACCCAGCCTGTAAATTGGTGGCCTTGGCTTTACCTCTGTATGTCAATCAATTACAGTCGTCACTCATGCCCAAGTACTGCTTGCCTCAGCAGGTCATACTGCTTAATCATATAACTGTTGAGCTAATACCGTCCATATTTCTGGCCTTAAAAAACTCCTTTAGGAATTCTCAACCATTATTGCATCAAAATTAACGAGATCTTAAAGTGTGCACTATATCACTTGCAACATAATACTCTGCTAAATGGAAAACATCAAAATTGAGCATAATTTATCACTATTTGCATTTGCTTCTTAATTAGCAGTTCTCGGGAGTGATCAAGTATTTGAGAAGAAAGGATTGCTTTTTCTTTCCCCCCTAGTCAAGTTCACAGGAAGGAGCTGATGTGTCCTCCTAAAGGAGTGTCTTATAGGCTGAAAACCTAAGCATTTACCTGGGAGCAAGTCTTATAAAATTTAGTAGAACATTGAGCCCCAAATCTTTTGAGGTTTGTTTACAGGGAAGATTTCTTCCTGAAAGTCACTCCAAATTTCCACTTATAAATTAACATATGCAACTTTTAAACTAATTTGTGTCATGTCCGGCCTATGTCAGGAGACTTTTAAGGACCTAGCAATGACCCGAATGCAACTTTCTTCTGAGCAGGCATGAAAGGTATTGCACTCTCACCAGAGGTGTAGTCATCCAGGGTCTCACAGGGTTTTAGACCCCTTACCTTTTTGGGAGCAGGGTCCCTATGACTCCAGCATCCTATGAGCCAATCAGCATGAAAGGGGAGTGTGTTAGCCACTGAGAAGAATCTTCTAACATGCTTCCTTCTCATTTCCTGCTGATTGGAGCCAATCAGAGTGAAAGCAGGCAAGTCTGAGAAGGCCCTTTTCAGCAGCTAACACTGTCCCCTTTCATGCTTATTGGCTGCTAGGGGTGTTTGTTGTGGAAGAAGGCATGAACAAGGAACTTATTTTCAACCCCACAGCAAAAAAAAAAGGGGTAACGAAGGGGCTGTGAAGGGACCTCCATTTCTGAATTTGCCACTATGCTACTGGCTCTCACTGTGTTACAGTGCTGTGTTTGGGTGAGGGGAGGTTGTGTGTGAAAGGGGGAGAGAGTGAGTGAGAGATGCTAGAAGCATTGGGATGCAACTCAGCTTGTACTGAGAGACTGGTGGGTTTTATAGGGAAGGGCAGATAGAGAAGGGAGCCTCTACACTTCTTAGACTGCATGTTTCTGACCCAACCTGTGCTGACCTTTCTTCAGGTGCTAGATGGATACTTTTTGGGGTTTCTCCCCTCTTTTCCTGCTCCTCCCCCCTTCTTCTTCATCCCACGTTGAGAGACGAAGGACATCTTCCCTTGGTCTCTCTTTCTCTCCTACAGAGATGAAAGAGCAAGCACAGCTCTTTGCACCTCCAACTTTAGTTAGCTAGAGCTAGGATCTTTCCTATCCAGAATTTATTTCCCACAATAAATGTAAGCTTTCTTCTTTTCTAAAGCTAGAGTCTTGGGACAATCATAAGTAGGGGAAAGTTTGCTCCTTTGCTAGCTTTCAAAGCCAATGGCAATGTTAACAAGAGAGATAGAGAGATACTCTTCAGGTACAACCATCTATTCAAATAAAGTAAGTACATATGGGAGGGGCCCATGAGGATGAGCACACTATGTCCCTCCACTGCCATTCCTGTTGTCCTCTCAAACTCACAGCGGGCAACTGCCTGACACGGGGAGGCCCCTGGGCTGATAGATGCTCCCTGCACATTTTCTAACATGAGTACAGGAGGCTCCCCAGTTCAGACAGGCCTCCCTCCAGTTTGCGGGTTTCCCATAGGCATCTATGAAAACTGGACTATATGGGCCCTTGGTTTGATTCAGCTAGGCTTTATGCTCTTATCGGGGTGGGGAACGTCAGTAGCCCCCCAAGCCTCTAGTCAGCCGTTGGGACTCTCCCAAGGCGACACCCATCACTATCGTGCTCAGTGCCTCTGAGTTGTTTGTCCGTTTGGAATATGCTCTTGAACTGTGATAATGGCTCTTGCTTGTCTGAATGGAGAAAGATATGTATAGAAAACCCTGACTTTTCCATGGCTAGAATGCAGCCTACTGTACTCCATCACCTCTGGCCCCACCCATCACTGGCATGCGGCCACCAGAAGGTTGCCTACAAGAGAATGTGGCCCTCAGCCTGAAAATGCCCTATATTTTATTTTATTATTTTACTATTGAATCCAACCTCATTTTTATAAGACTTTAATGAACAAGCCACTTCCGCCTTTCAATTGTGGGACAGTCCTCCAGCCTGTGAACCTGTAGCACTATGCGCCATGAGCAGGGATGGAAAGATCTGTCAGTTTTGGTTCTCTCAGTTTCTCACTATTCCAATCTTAAATTATGTTCTCCGTATTTCTGCAGCAGTTTGCCTTTAAAAAAAAAAATCTTCATGGAAATTCTCCAGCATTTTAGTGTGAATTTCTCCTAATAAACACATTTTTGTAGGCAGATTTGATTAATGCACACATTTTTGCAAGCCATTTCTTGTCATATAATGCATTTTTTCACACACTTTCCCCTAATAGATGCAGTTTGTTAATGTTGGTTGGTGAACTGCATCACAAAATTCAAGTAAGTAAGTATTTCGAAGAGTGGCTGTATTTTGGTTTTCATATTGTTTTGAAAACTGTAACGTTGATAGATTCAGCTTGAAATGTGAACTGAAGCAAAATTCTCACCCATCCCTAACCATGAGCAAGATGTTAATTTATTAACAGCCCAACGCTGCTCATATTTACTTGGAAGCATATTCTACTGAATTTCACGGCAGCAAGTAAGTGTGCATGGAACTGTATGTAACTACATGCAGGATCAATATTTGTTGCATGTGACCTGAGCCAAATGTCACAAAGGCTGCAATCCTATTACAGATGGGGGAGAAATGCAATTTTATTTGCATTGTAATGAGAAACCACCTAATTCACACTTTTCAAACCAACATGCGAATCAGAACATACTTATCATTTGAAATGTGCAGTTCTCAGAATTTTGTGATATAGTTCTCCAGACAAACCAGGTGTAAAAATGTATATATTTGAGGAATGTGTGCATAAAAATGCATACATTAAAAAAAGCAAAAATGTTAGTGAAAACTGCATATAAAAATGTATATATTAGGAGACATTTGCACTAAAATGCTGACAAATGTTCATGTGGATTATATATATCTCGCAAAGTGCTGCTGAAAGATGGAGAATTGAATTTAAGAACTGAAAAATAACAGATATATTTTATATATTAATTGGTGTAGAATTGGTATAAATTAATGATGAGAAATTAAATTGACAGATTCATCCATCATTAAATCCTATACCCATTGACCAGGGGGTAAGCCCCTTTGGGACTTACTTCTGAGTAGACATGGATTGGATTGCACTGTAAAACACACAAATGATCCCCTCCCCAGTAAGGTGCGATGGATACACCTCAGCTAAAACAGAAGATGGGGAATTCTGCATTGGATCTACAAGTGACTTTATGAAAATACCAGAGAAGCAAGGTTTTGGAAGCAAATCTATATTGTTAATCACTCAGTGCGAATGATGTAGACAAAACATTATTAATGCTAACTATGTCTGGATTGCACACTCAACCAAGATAGGAGTCAACATGTTTGGTAACATCAAAGGGAACCTGATACCTGAAAGTATAAGAAGATTAACGTTTACAGTGATCTGTAGGTTTGGCTGCTCCAGGGAGACTAACAGATACAGCCAGGAGGGACACTTTAGTTATAAAATTGGCACCCAAATCCTCTCATGTGCTTAACAAAATCTGGCACTGTATATAAACTCATATTTGAGGCCTTTTCCTTTTAAAACTTCTACTACAATCAGCATGGAAACATGGCCTATAATGTTAAGAGACAAAACAGACTGAAATGAGAGCTGTTACAGCATGTCTAAGTTAGACAGGTACACCCCACGGCATGAAAATGTGTCAGATTTCTGGAACAGGGGAGGAGGGAAAGAAGGCAAAGAACCAGCACTTGCCATTCCTTCTAAAACAAAGGTTGGGGGGGGGTTGCATCTGAATAAGAAAATTCCAGCTGAACAGCAAGGAGGTTTCTGCTGTAATGTGGCTTTCAACGATATTCAGGATATTCTGCTACTGAGTGATTAAGGGCCCCTCCAGATACCATTTTGATTGTGTATGCATGATGATCTGTGCTGATGATGGTAGGCAGGGTATTTATACCAGTTTCAATACTGTTCGCACCTGCAGATGTTTTAGGGTGGACATACTGCTTCATTTTCATTCGGTACATGCCCTATAACTTCTTGCTGAAATCCTCTAACTTTTGATACCGCAAATGTTCAAGTTTCAGTGCCCCTCCAGATGGCAATGACATGGTACCATTTGGGAAGCATCACAGAACTACTACTAAAGTGGAACGATGTGTGGACCATCCAATATAAATCCTCTAATAATGCACAGTTATAGTGTCTACAATATGCCACAGAATATACTTGCAAACCCCCCCCACAAATAGTCTGGAGGGGCTCTTACATGGCCTAAATCAGGTCTTCACCATTTATGGCCCACCCATCTACGTGGCTGATATCCCTTCCTACCATCCATTTTTTTGTTTGGTTTATTATTATTATTATTATTATTATTATTATTATTAGTAGTAGTAGTAGTAGTAGTAGTAGTAGTAGAAGTAGTAGTTAGTGCCAGGCAGGGAACAGCATTTCATAGACAGTGAGCTTGGTACAGAAATTCCAGGCAGGTACCAAAAATGTTAAATTTGCTGAATCTCTAGAGGGCCATCTTACATGGCCTAGTGCAAGGACAGCCAATATGGTGATCTTCAGATGTTATTAAACTACAGCTCCTATCATCCTTGACCACTGGTCATGCTAGATGGGGCTGATGGGAGTAGCAGTCCAACAACATCTGGATGACACCATATTGACTATCCTCAGTCTAGTGGTTCAAAATTCAAAAGTTTTAAATTGTTTTTAAAAGATGTGTTTTTAAATATGTAAATTTGTTTTAATGTTTTTAGTTACTGTAAACTGCCCAGAAAGCTTCGGCTATGGGGTGGTATATAAATACAGTACCATACCATACCATACCATACCATACCTACTTACCTACCTACCTAAATAAATAAATAAATAAATAAGACCTGTCCTAACTAGATGTCCAGGATACAGCACTGGATCATGAAAAGCAAACCTTATGGATGAGTTGCCACACAATAGGAGAATGAAGTGGCAAAACCATGCAGATGCAAACACTTCCAGGTCAAAGGTTAAAACAAACAGTAGGACCATGCCTAATGAGAAAATAAAGCATTTTAGGGCAGCACCTCAAGAATGGAAATGAAAGTAGTTGTATGGAATTGAGGTTAATTCAAATGTCCTCAAATGCTGAATTAAGCTGGTGTTTCACAGATCAGTTACCCTGACTCAGTGATAGAGTATCTGCATTCAGAATGTTCCTTGTTCAATGTCTGGCATCTCCAGGTAGGGTTGGGCATGTCTCCTACATGAAACCATGGAAAGATTCTGCCAATCAGTGTAGATGGTACTGAGCTAGATGAATTAATTCGTCTCACTCTGTATGCGGCAGCTCCATGTGCTCCTGTGGTGTGATCCCATTGGAACCAATGAGAGAAATAACAATAAAAGTATTGTCCTAGTAGACTTTTAAAGGAAGACTGTAATCCTATGCAGGCTTAGTTTGACAATAACTCACAATGAATGCACCAGATAGATCTGGCCCTACTGGTAGATTCAGTCACAACATGTGAGGTGGGATGCTGCCCCTACATCACCATCACCATCACCATCATCATCATCATCATCCACCCTTCACCAGAAGGCCCCAAGTCAGGTCACAACACTTTAAAAGTTACAGTAGTTCAGAAAGGATTTCTGATTTTCAGTTGTTTAACAAGAGCAGCAACTAAATTATACTGCTGAAATTATGAACACTTGAGCTAACTATTGTGGGAAGACTGTGAACTCCATTCCAGTCTGGTACTCTTGAACTGCCTTTTGCTTCCGGCTCTAGATGGTGGATCTCAGAGTTCAAGTAAAAAAACAAACAAACTTAGTAGATGCCACAAGACTGAGTAAACATAAATAGGACCAGGCATTAACTTCTAAGGACAATTCAAGAAACCCCAAATGTCTTTGGGCAAGACCTGCATCCACTGGCTCAAAATAAATGGAAAAACACACTATCAGTTTTTGTTGTACTCAACTGCCTTTTTAAAGAACTGTATACCTTAAAAAAAAAACTACAGAGATGAAGCAAGTCTGCTCCCACATGTTGTTACCTACCCAGTTTGGCAACACCAAAATATAAATTGACTAAAACCTTGCTTGATGCACAGCTGCTGGAAATTACCACTCTGCTCAAAGATAATTGGCAATTAGTTAAACAACACTCATTAAACTCTTTTCTCCTGGCTCCGGCTGGTACGAGTCAATCTTCTAAAATTTAAATTAAAGAAAACTTTGTGCAAACTTGTCCGCACATCTCTCTCGCTACCTGAAACAACTCACTAAGAAGAGTATAATTTGCATTATGCTTTGAGGCAACAATGATGGAACAGAAATGAAGATTGCTAATATCTGGATTTATGACCTAGCTGGAAGAGCATCTAGTCCAGGATGCAAGGAAAGATAAGAAACAGAGCTTCATATGCTGGATAAGATTTCAAACTTAAATGATCTTCTCAGAACCCCTTCAAGACAGGCTAGTACTCTATCTATTTAACAAAGTGTTTTGCGAGCTTCCAATCTCCAAGAAATCCTCCCATATCAATTTATATTCCATACCTGCAAGGTCTGGTTATCAACCCACATGAACTAAGAGCATCCTAGAGAAGGGGTGGGGAAATCTGTGGCCCTCCAGAAGTTGCGGGACTACAATGCCCATCATCCCTGGCCATTGGCTGTGGTGACTGGGGCTGATGAGAATTGTAGTCCAGCAACATCTGAAGGGCCACATGTTCCCTATCCCTATCCTATAGCTCACTCGATACTCTCTTAGTCCTTTGTTCACACATTCAGAAAAATCAGACTTTCTGCTATAAGGGAATGATGGGAAAATGCACTGGAAAGTGTGGAATAACAGTTGCTTAACACAATGTCCTTCAACAGTCCTGCAAGCAAATCAGAACAAATACTCATTTGCTCCTCCTACTGGGAGGGAGGGCGCAGAACTTGGAAAAGTTACTTTTTTGAACTATAGCTCCCATCAGCCCAATCCAGTGGTCATGCTGGCTGGGGCTGATGGGAGTTGTAGTTCAAAAAAGTAACTTTTCCAAGCTCTGGGAGGGCGGGATGTAAATCTATAAAAAAATAAATAAATGCTAATGCTGTCTAACCTCCCCACATACTTTGCGTGAGCAAGTCAGGATGAATGCTCAGTAAATACCTGGTGATGCCACAAGTGAATGTGTGTGAGAATTAGGGTTGTGTCCATATTCCCTTGCTTCCAACCTCCATATGTTCATCTAAAAGCCTGAATAGAGCCTACATACACACAATAACAGTTCTTTTCAGGTGACCAGTTTCAATGTAAATGAGCACTGATCACGTATCAGCCAGGGAGTTTTCACTTGAATGACGCTATTCAAGGCCTCATCTGCACTGCATATTTAAAGTACTGTGATACCACTTTAAGAGTCATGGCTTCTCCCAAAGAATCCTGGGAACTGTAATTTGTTAAGGGTGCTGAGCATTGTTAAGAGATCCCTATTCTCCTCACAGGACTATAATTCCCAGAGTTCCCTGGGAAGATGAATTAATTGTTAAATCACTCTGGAAACTGCAGCTCTGTGAGGGGAATAGATATCTCCTAACAATACCTAGCAGCACCCTTCACAGTCCCCAGGATTCTTTGGGGAGGCATGGACTGCTTAAACTGTTATGATTCTGCTTTAAAAGTGTAGTGCAGATGGGGCCTTACTTACACATAGGGCAGGAACGGAGAACCTGTGACCCTCCAGATGTTGTTGGACTCCAGCTCCCATCATCCCTGACCACTAGACATGCTGGGTGCCATGATGGAAGCTGGAGAGAAACAACATGTGGAAGGCCATGGGTTTCCCATCTCTGGCACAGGGTATCCACTATAGGGACAAGAAATCAGGCCAACACCATTCATGCAACGGCCAGGGAGTGCAACTGGCATGCACACAGAGGGGTGAGACTCTTCTCATGCATGGCCCTTCACATCTTCAGACTGAATGCTGAAGAGGGCTAACATGTGCACTTTGTTCAGACTTTCTTCAGAGGCATGTGTGGAGACTCTGAGCAGGGACTGTGGCCACCTTCCCCTGCCCCTGCCAAGGACTTTCCGAATGTGTGAAAAGGGTTTTCGAGGTGCACAACATGATAGGCAGCACCTGGAGAATGGTGGCAAAAGGAAAAATGGCCTCTAATGTAATCTGCAATCCTACCTCCTGCTTCTTCCCAGTGATAGCTAACCATGGCACTTCCTGGAACCCTCTGAAAGAGCCATCACTCATATAATTTGAGCAGGAAATCTTTGTCATCATGGACAAGCTGCCTTTCATAAAACCTTATCTGCCACTAGTGATCTTCTCATTGTGGATCATCTGATAATCTTCTACAGGAACACAGGTGGCAAGCTACAGATTAACAGATAAAGAAAAAGCAGAGATGCAGAGAGCCAAATGACTTAGAGAAATATTCAACTGTTCAGCTTGAAGGACACCCAGAGTTATCTATGATGCTACGTCAACTCCAAAGTAAAGCCCTTCACTAATTTCTAATCTTGAGATGCTGTAGACCAGGGAACAAGTGGCCCTCCCAATGTCATTGGACTCTAACTCCCATCAGTTCCAGCCAGCATGGACTGTGGTCGGGGATGATGGGAGCTGTAGTCCCAACATCTAGAGGGCAGCAGATCCTTCCGCCCCGCCCCCAATCCATGTTGTATATATCCACTAAATACATTTCCACTGAACAAAGTTAATCCTTTTTGAGCATTGCATTGGGATCTGCCTTGGGAGGGAGTTGACAGCCATGCTCAGATATCATGCCTGAACAGGAACTATCAAGTCATATATGTAGGCATGGAGCCATGCACACTGGGCCCACTCCCAACATTGCTGTCCCTGATCACTCACCCCCTAACCTTCTTGTATTGAGTGGGAAAGGTCTGAAGGGGGCTAATACCCATATTTGCTTGAACATGAGTAGAAACCTCCATGTTACGAGGAACTCTGATTATCAAACAAACACAGGTAGATAGCACCTTCAAACCTTCCTAACTGAAGATGGGAAGGTCAGGAACAGAAATGGTAGAGTTGACACATACAACAACAACAACAGTAATAATCCTTGACCCATTGGCCATGCTGGCTGAGGCTGATGGGAGTTGTAGTCCAACAACATCTGGAGGGTTGCAAGGTCACCTGTTTGGTTTGTTTAGGAAATCTCCAAGTCCCTCCTCCTTATTTGTCAGGTCTGTAACAAAGGCCTTCACAGAATGAGACCCAGTCTATGGCATCTTTGCTTGCAGTACTGAAGTCTTCTCCAAGATAGAACACCTTCCTGGCCCAAGAAAGCTGTCAGCGTATTCCCTCCCTTTTTACACCCCTCAATCCTGCCTGCCCCTTGACCTCACCTACATGATGCTTCTGTAAATCATCTGACCTTATGGCTGAGTCCCTTGTGATGCCTCCATATCAGTTCACCACAGCTATACTGTAAAGAGCAAAATGGGCCAAAATTGGAACACTGTTGCATAACTCCAGCAATAATTGTGAATGCAGAATAATGAATTGCGATATCACAGTATTGTTTAAGAATGTCCGCTAGCTATTAACATCTAGCTGATAATATAAGCAGCATTTTATTTGAACCAGGCTAAATCAATCTGATCTAACCTAAGCTTAAGTATGTTGAACTGTCTGAAGTCTCCCTCTACTGGTTAACTAACACCATTTTCCAGCTTTTGCTAACTATCTAGTTAAGTTTGGAATTTAAGAAGCTGCCTTATACTGAGTCAGATCATTGGCCCATCTAACTCAGTATTGTCTATGCTGACTGGCAGCAGCTCCAGGGTTTTGAGCAGGTCTCCTTCCCAGCCCTACCTGGAGATGTAGGGATTAAACTTGGGACCTTCTGCATGCAAGGCAGATGCTCAACCACTGAGCTGTGGTCCTAAGACAGCCACAACCACAAACCTCTCCCCCCTTTTACATCTTTATAATTTTGGGTTTAAAATACTCTGCAGAAAACGGGAGAATATAGTAAAATATCTAATACCAAACTAGTTATAAAATATAAATCACAGATTCTGCTACTTTAAAAGACAATGTTTTTATCAGGATAATAACGCTTGACTTGGCCTTCAGTTTAGGATGCAAGAATTCCGTGGTTCCCTTGCTGATTGTCTATTTAAAAAAAAGCCAAAGTAATCAGAATATGTTATGCAAATCATGTGTAACGTAGTTTGGGATTTTGTGTAGGTAGAACTGTAGAAGTTTTATGTCAATCTGTTGTCAACAAGTGAAGTGGAGCTGAGATTCTCAGAAGAAAAGAGGCATAAACCTTCTTCTGGTGCCGTAGACCCACGTGGTGAAGAAGAACAGGGGAACAAGCCCATGGGCCCTCCATCACATCCTAATCACTGACTTCATTGCCTTCCATGTGTTGGGAAGGGAACATTTGCAGTGGACAGCCTTCCCCACCCATGTAAAATATCCACATGACAGGGACAGAGGGCAAATTTGATTCATTACATATCTCAAGCCAAATGGATCAAATTAGCACTTTCCAAAACAGTATGAGAACCAAAACATAGTCATCCTTCGAAATTCACACTTACTTGAATTTTCCAATGCTGTTTGCCAACAAAGCAATGTTTACAGCTATGCATATGTTAGGAGAAAGTGTGCATAAAACTGAATATGTGAGTGAAAATGACATACAGAAATGCAGTATATGATGAGAAATTGCTTGCAAAAATATGTACATTTGTCAAAACTGCATACAAAAATGTGTCTGTTGGGAGAAAATGGAAATGGACTGCCTTCAAGTCGATCCAGACTTATGGCTACCCTATGAATAGAGTTTTCATGGTAAGCGGTATTCAGAGGAGGTTTACCATTGCCTCCCTCTGAGGCTAGTCCTCCCCAGCTAGCTAGGACTTGCTCAGCTTGCCACAGTTGCACAAGCCAGACCCTTCCTTGTCCGCAACTGCCAGCTGGGGGGCAACTAGGCTCCTTGGGACTATACAGCTTGCCCACAGCTGCACAGGTGGCAGAGCACATAACCCCTGAGTCACTCACTGTGGGGTGATCTTTAGCTGGCCCTTGACACCCAGGAGACACGAGTGGGGATTTGAACTCACAGACTCTGGACTCCCAGCCAGGCTCTCCTCCTCACTGTGGGAGAAATTCACACTAAAATGCTGAAGAATTTCCGCAAAGATTTTTTTTTTGTAAAAAAAATCACAAAAAACTCTAAATGAAGGATCAGCCATAGATACTTCTAGTTATTCAGTGCACCAGCCAAATGTGCTATAAAATGTTGGCCTTGCAAAGGATGTTGATGAGGCGTGTTGATAAGTTAGAATGGTAAGAATGCAAGCAAAGTGACACTGGCGTATGTCACCAAATGCCAAGCCACCAAGGCTGGCCTTTGGAATGGTGCCTAGCTGTGATATACCCTGTGGTTGTCCTTACTGAACTCCCATTTTAACCCATCTGTTCACCCATTGACGTGAGTTACAGAATAAGCACAGTGACAATCTGGCAGGATGCATCATCGCACACATTTGCGACACCAGTACACCAGATCTAACTATGAGGCAATATTCTCAAGGCCAGAGTTTTGACACACCTACTTTGGTTGTGATCTTTAAGCAGGCCCTTTATGCCTTTTTAGTCTGATAAGCTTTTACTTTTTATTTTTTACCCCAACTGTATTTATGTAGTTCTGATTCTGTTTTTGTTACATGTGATTTACCCCATAGGAAGCTGCCTTTCACCAGGTTAGACCACTGGCCTATTTAGCTCAGAACTGTTCACACTGGCTGGCAGACTGTAGGGAGTCTCTCCCAGCACTAACGGGCATCAGGGATTGAACCTGGGACCTTCTGCATCCAAAACAGATGCTCTATTATTAATCCAAGGGTGAGGAACTTGTGGCCCTCCAGATGTTGTTGGAATGCGACTCCCATGGTGCCTTACTGTTGGCCATCCTGAGGCTGATAGGAGTCTGACATTGTCTGGAGGGCCACAGGTTCCATACCACTGCACTATGCTATGGCCCTTCCCAAATGCTTTTAGCATGTTTATTGCAAGCTCCCATGTGACAGCTTGCCCAAAAGGCAGCATAGCAATCATCATCATGTAATGAAACATCTAAGAGTCTGATTCAGGGCTTAATTTGGGTTGCAACTTGGGTTGCAAGTTTGGCTTTTGAACCTTTTCTCAATGACAGAGATTGGGAAGGACAGGAGAGGAATAGTAATATTGTATAGTACAGGAGACAAGGATTTGTCATAATGTTACCTCCCTGCACAATGGACATGAGAAATTTCCTTTTTCTCACTCCAGCCTCACTCCAGTGGAGACCGGGGAGGCTCCTCTTATGCATCCCATAACATGCACACGACTGCTCCATTCAGTGAAGTGAATGGGGCATCTCATTCCTGCAGGAGTACTGCATACACAGCGGAATGCACATGGGGTGCAAGTCTTTCAACATTCCTTTCCATTTGGCCTCAAGTAAGCTGTTTGACTTACCATCCTGGACCCTCAAGAGAAAATAGGATATACTAATTCAATATAATTTTTTAAAAAATAAATGACAAAGGTTTTGCTCTGGAGCACCATAGTGCCAGAGGAATAGAAACATAAGTATTCAGCTCCAACTCACGGAGGACTATGTTCTTTTCAAGGGAAACAGAGCAAGATAGACTCTCTGGAAACCCAGCAAAACGCCTGTGAACAGAAACTTGGATTGTCCTTTGGAAGTGTCAGAACGGTTGACATCTATTGAGACATGATTTTCTGGCTTTGCTTCTGAACAGCTCCTATAAACACACATTTGTAGTGATAGCAGAGTCTTTACACGCCCTGCAGATTGCTTTAACTTCCTTGATTTGGAGCCAAACAAGGCCATTTCCCACTTGATAGCTCAAGATGTCAAAGCAGATTCATTCAGACACCTTAGAGTGAAGGGGATATAAACACCCTGTTGCGGAGTTGCAAGATGTCACAAGAGTCTATGATTTTGCCAGGGTATATATGTTTCCCATCTCTCGTGGCAGAATGGTACCCTTTATTCTGTTCTTTTAAGGGCTTTTGTGTTCTGAGTCATGACATGTGCTCTGGGATGGTCTGATTCTTCCAGAAGTTCTTTCAGCTGACATGGGAGATGGGGGGGAAGGGAGTGGGAGAAGAATAGAGAAGGTCAGATGGAGAGACGATGGGGGAACCCTCACAACCTAACATATATATGGAAAAGCACTTCACTTACCTTGACTCTCTTTGGCCCAGCCCTGTGTAAGGAAGAAGAGAACAACAGAGAAGTTCCAGCTCAATTGTCTTGGCAAATGAGAGCCCCCTCTAGAGGCAGCCAAAGCAACCAAGAAGGCACATAAATGATCTCTGACCGATCACTCCGGTCTGCTTGTGGACTCCAGTAGGGTCTGTGCAATCCCTTGTTTCGAGAAGTAATGAATGTATGTAGCACAATGTGCTCCATGAGCAGAGCACTGAAACATTAGAGAGTGAAGGTTGGCCTGGGACATGTCAATATGGATCTGCAATGATCAAAGGAAGTTCTCCCTCGTGGGTCAGAGAGTGGGATGGTCAGATGGGGGGTAAAGAAAGGGGGGGAGAATATGAAGTGCTTCTTAATGTGCTTTCCCTGTATCCTCTCTTTTAAATGGAAGAGCTATATCCTCCCTCATAATCTGTTTCCTCCATATGGCTACCCCAATAAATATTTTAAGATTTTGTTTGAAGGATACAGTTTAAAAAGCAGGGAAAGGGCAGGAGGAAACTGCAATCATTTGTGCAAAGTTGTAATACCTATATCATTATGTACTGTGCGCAAAAGGTGCAAATTAATGGTAAGCAGTACAAGCAATGTTGTTGTTGTTAATTTGTATGCATGCCTGATTTTTTTTTAAAAAAAATCACCATGAAAGTTCATCAGCATTTTAGTGCAAAATTTTTCCTACTAAACACATTTTTGTATGCAGTTCAATACTTTTTTGCCAGCAACCCTGCTGTCTGGGGCAGGGTATCGCCAACATGTCACCCTTCTGCTAAAGAATTGCACTGGCTGCCCATTAGCTACTGGGCCAAGTTCAAGGTTCTGGTTTTGGTGTACAAAGCCCTATATATCTTGGGACCAGGATACCTGAAAGATCTTCTTACCCTTTATATACCTAGTCAATCACTGCGCTCTGCAGATGAGGGCCTCCTGCAGATACCATCTTATCAGGAGGTCTTTTCTGTACAATATTGGAAGTGGACCTTTAGTGTAGTGGTACCTACCTTTTGGGATTCCCTCCCCTGAACTATTAGACAGGTGCCATCTCTGTTATCTTTTTGGCACCTACTGAAGACCTTCATCTTTCAACAAGCCTTTCAGAGGCATATGTTACCAGATTCTTCCAAGCTACACAATAAGTGGATTGGACTGTGAAAGACCAACCCAAATTGTGTTTGCAGTTCTACAAATTTGTAGGGCAGTACAATATCTCAGAGAGGAGGTCAGGTCTCCTGCTCCCTTGGTGCGTTCACTATAGCTGCCCAATTTCCCTGCCTTTTAAAGCTCGATAGAAATATATCTTGGCTATAGGTACATTCTCAAACCGCAAAGGTTTTTTTTGCCTATTAGTGAATATATTTAAAGTCTGTTTTTAAGATGTTTTAGAGTGTTTTTAGCGTTTTGTTTGCTGCCCCGGGCTCCTTCTTGGAGGAAAGGTGAGATATAAATTTAATAAAATAAATAAATAAATAAATAAAATAATCAGGAATAAAGACCACCCTGCTTCAGTTTTCAGCATTTTATTATCCATCTGCCCCACACCAATATTTCCACCCTCCCATCACATCTTCAGCTGTCTCTCCAAAATCCACAAGGAAGCCCTGTGGTTAGCAGTCCACTAGTCATTTAATGGCTGCTGTGCAAAGAAGAAGATGAAGACGAAGAAGAAGAAGGGAAGGAATCAGAGCCAAAAGTCACAGAGCTGGCAGGTCAGCAATTGGCGAATCACCTTGCAATGCAGGTGACCTGTGCTGTGGTCCTCAGCTGGCACAAATCAGAGTAGTTTGGCTGATTTATAGAGGCTGAAAGTTTGGTCGTTTGACTCCTATGGAGCTATGCCAAGTTATAATGATCTGTAAATGTAGCTACAAATGAGATTCACTAGAGGTATTGCTTCCTTTGAAGTGCATCCATGGCCCTCCTGCTTAAACTAGGAACAATAGCGATCAGCCTAAAGCTGTGCTGAGATAAATCTTTGGCCTTATTCTTGCAGATCTGCCTCTGCTTCTGGGCTAGCGTGCCTTTCTTAAAACCAAGCTTGTATTCTTCTGTTAAGAACACAAGAAAAGCCCTGCTGGAGCAGACCAGTGGCCCATCTAGACCAGCATCCTGTTCTTACAGTGGGTAATCAGATGTGAATGGTAAGCTTGCCATCAGATGCCAATGGTAAGCTTGCAAGTAATCGCTAAGCGCAACAGTACTCTCCCTTCGTGAGGTTTCCAGCAACTGGTATTCAGAAACATACTCTCTCTGACAGTGGAGGTAAAACATATCCATCAAGTTAGTAGCTACTGATAGCCTCATCCTCCATGAATTTGTCTAATCCTCTTTTAAATCCATCCAAGTAGGTGGCCATCATTGGCTCTTGTGGGAGTGAATTCCATAGTTTAGCTATGTGCTGTGTCAAGAAGAACATTCTTTTGGATTTTGGATCTTCTCACATTTAGCTTCATTGGATGACCACAAGTTCTAGTATTATGAGAAAAGGAGAGAAACCTTTCTCTCTTCACTTTCTCTCTCACATGCATAATTCTATACACTGTTCTTCAGGAAGCAACCCTCAACGGGCTCTCCAAGACTCTGTTTTTGTTTCTCCTGTTGTTGCTGTTCAATTGACCAGGCAAGGGTGGAAGACCAGACTCCTGTTGAGCTCAGCCAACCCAAGGGCTCCACACCATCTACAAAGCAGCTCCCTTAAGAGGAAAGGTTACAACATTTGGATCTTTTTAGTTTAGAGAAAAGATGAGTAAGAGGCAACATGATATAAAATTATGTGCATAAAATTATGCATGGAATGAAGACAGTGGGCAGGGAGACTTTTTCTCTCCCTCTCCCATATCACTAGAACTCAACTAATATTGAGCAACTGATATTCAGAGATATATTCTGACAGTAGAGGAAGAACATAGTCATCATGGTCAGTAGCCCTTTATAGCCTTATCCTCCACGGATTTGTTGAATCCCTTTTTAAACCATCCAAGTTGGTGGCCATCACATCTTGTGAGACTTGGAGGGCATCCCTTAGTTTGTGCACTATGTGAAGAAGGACTTTCTTTTGTCTCTCCTGAACCTTCCAACTTCAGCTTCACTGGATAGTCCCAAGTTCTAGAATTATGAGAGGGAGGGGAATACTCCCCATTCATTTTCTCCACACAATGTATGTATTATTTGAGCACAGTGGGGAGGAGAGCCTGGCTGGGAGTCCAGAGTCTGTGAGTTCAAATCCCTACTCGTGTCTCCTGGGCAGCAAGGGCCAGCTAGAGATCACCCCCACAGGGAGTGGCTCAGGGGTGACGTGCCCTGCCACCTGTGCAGCCATGGGCAAACTGCATAGTCCCAAGGAGCCCTCAGCTGCAGAGCACAGTGATTGACTGGGTATATAAGGGATAAGATGGTCTTTCAGGTTTCCTGGTCCCAAGCTATATAGGGTTTTGTACACCAAAACTAGAACCTTGAACTTAGCCCGCTAGCTAATAGGTAGCCAGTGCAATTCTTTCAGCATCTGGGTAACATGTTGGTGATACCCTGCCCCAGTGAGCAGTCTCACAGCTGCATTTTGCACTGGCTGCAGCTTCCGGACCAACCTGAAGGGTAGCCCCACACAGAGTACATTAATCCAGCCTGGAGGTTACCAGTGCGTGGACAACAGTGGTCAGGCTATCCTGGTCCAGAAACATCCACAGCTGTCTCACCAGCCGAAGCTGGTAGAAAGCACTGCTAGCCACTGAGGTCACCTGGGCCTCTAGCAACAAAGATGGATCCAGGAGCACCCAGAGACTATGGATCTGCTTTTTCAGAGAGAGTACAACCCCATCCAAAGCAGGCAACTGACCAATTATCTGAACTCGGGAACCACCAACCCACAGTGTCTCCGTCGTGCTAGGATTCAGAGTCAGTTTATTGGCCCTCATCCAGCCCACCACTGAGTCCAGGCAGCGGTCCAGGTCTTGCACGGCCTCTCCCGATTCAGATGTTACAGAGAAATAGAGATGGGTATCATCAACGTACTGCTGATACCTCGCCCCTAATCTCCTGATGACCGCTCCCAAGGGCTTCATATAGATGTTAAACAGCATAGGGGACAAGATGGTACCCTGTGGCAACCCACAGCACAACTGCTGGGGGCAAAAAACCAATCACTCAATGCTATTCTCTGAAAACGACCCTGGAGATAGGATCGGAACCACTGTAAAACAGTGCCTCCAATGTATCATGTTATACACCTCTATCAGTCACATCTCCCTCCCCCAAATTAAAATGCCCCAAATGTTATAACCTTTCCTCATAGGGGAACTGGAACTGGAAAAGCCTGACACAAGAAGAGTCTTCATTTTTTTCCTTTCCTGGTACCTTGAAGCTGATCTGCTAGTATCCCACATAGCTTTATAACAAAGATTCAAGGTGCTTCTCGGTGGAATTCTCAAAGCCGGCCCTAACCAGCTCAGGATGGCCACCGCATGAAAATGCAGAGCTGCCCAGAGATGGGTTAAATGATTCTTTTCTGCCTTCCCCATTGGAAGGTACATAAGCCTTTCATTAGTCAATAGCAGCTTGAGTGGCTCACTGGTCATGCAGGCATGGAGGGAGCGCATTAAAGGGTAAGCTCTTTCATGTGCTACTCACTCATAGGGCCGCTGTATATATTTGGGCTAGAGTTTCTTATGGATCCCAGCTGCCATGGTGTTCCCCTGTTATTACATCCCCTGATTATATTGCACTGCCATCAGTTTGGTATAACGGGAGAAGAGAATTTGACCAAACAGCTGCATACTTAATCCTTGGCAGTGTGAGGGCCTTAATTACAGTTTCATGGTCTGGAGAGAGAGACTGTGAAAAAGAAAATGCAAATAGTAGTTTTAAGTTGCCACTCCCCTCCCCCCCCTGAGAAAAATAACAACCTCATAACTGCTGATTAGCAGATACTAATTAATGCAAAGACCTACTTGCAAGCCTGTTGCCTAGTATTGGGATGGACACTCCTATTAATTGGTGCACATCAATTCATGTACATTTGACTGCCCATTACCTACTATTGGAATAGTCATGCCTAGAAAATTTAAGACGTACACACACAGACACACAAATGGTTTTAAGTTGTCCACATGATAAAATAGGCTTTGACTATTCTTAAGCATTGATACAGCATTCTTAATGAATGAAGGTTTTCATGCGTTTTACCATCTGTTAAGAAGGTCACTCTAATTCTTGTTTTCCAGATGTATAGCTGAGGCTGATATATATTGCCAAGACCACCTAGAGTTCTTTGTTGAGTGGGACTTAAATCTGTGTTTCAAGTTCAGTTTGGCATCCATTGGGCCATGGGGTTATGGGATATGAGGAGAAAGGCATCCTTATTATTTCTGAGCTTGGAAGAATGTTAAAGATCCCTCAGCTGGTCCTGTAGTACGCTTTTTGTTATCTAGGAGTGACAGGATGTATTCCTACAAAATAATACATTTGGCAAGGATTATTCAGGAAAGCATTAATTTTGTCAGCAGTCACAAAGCACAATCTACATGGCTTTTCGATCCCGATGCAACATATTTATTTATTTATTTATTTATTTTCTTGCATATATATCCTATCTTTCTTCCATTGTAGATCCAACCCAGTGCTGACAATACTAAGCTAGATGGGCAATGTTCTGAGTCCAGCATAAGTCAGCTACCTATATCCCCATGAGTAAAACCATTGGTCTGTCTAGCTCTGTATTGTCTATATGGACTGGAAGCAGCTCTTCAGGGTTTCAGACAAGTGCCTTATTTGGAGGTGGCAGGAACTGAATCATTGGGCAGAGTGAGTTGGCTGCCTTAGTCAGCTGATTTTGGGTGTCATGAAATAGTAACAGATTATTAGGTATTTAATTTGTTACGACTATATTTTTACTTCCAGGGAGAAGCATTTGTGGTATTCTCTGTCTTGGGTGCCAAATAGTGTGGCCAGCCGTGGGTGCTCTACAATTGGTCCATTCGCACTATACATTTAAAGCAGAGCTTGGAAAAGTTACTTTTTTGAACTACAACTCCCATCAGCCCAATCCAGTGGCCATGCTGGCTGAGGCTGATGGGAGTTGTAGTTCAAAAAAGTAACTTTTCCAAGCTGTGATTTAAAGCACATTTAAAGCACATGACTCTGCCCCAAGAATCCAGGGCACTGTAGCTTTCACAGAGGTTCCCAGCACCCTGAACAAACTACAGTTCCCAGGATTCTTTGGGGGAAGGCATGTCCTTTAAATGCGTGTTTTTGTTGTTGTTATGTGCCTTCACGTCAATTACGACTTATGGCGACCCTATGAATCAGTGACCTCCAAGAGCATCTGTCATGAACCACACTGTTCAGATCTTGTAAGTTCGGGTCTAATGGGCATTAAATGTATGGTGTGGCTATGACCATTGACTTGGGGAGAGGGTGCCGTTTGCTATTCCACCTCAGATAGCAAAATACATCTTGGGGCAGCCCTGGCCCTCCCCAATGAGAGCCTGCTCCATGATTTCCATGGGCTCTCATCAATTTCTGTTGCCATTTTGTTTGCTCCACCAAGAGGCCCACAATATGTAAACAGGAACCAGCTCAGCCCCTTTGTTGTCCTTCTCCCCTCATGCTGGCCCACAGCATCAGGAAGCGTGGGAACCCAGGGAGGCTGCAGTGCACTGGAGAAATGTCTACTGGAAAGAAAAATACACACGCCACCCTCAACCGCCTTGCAAAACATGTCAACAAGTTATATATAGCTGTCCCTATATGGCTCAGGTCCAAGCTGTCTGAAGGACTGTATCTTCCCATATGAGCCTGTCCGAGATCATCAGAGGAAGCCCTTCTCTCAGTCCCGCCATCCTCACAGGCATGTCTTGTGGGAACATGGGAAAGTGTCTTCGCGGTGGCTGCCTCCAAGCTCTGGAACTCCCTTTCTAGAGAGGTTAGACTGGCTCCCTCACTGCTGTCCTTCTGTTGGCAGGTGAAGACTTTCCTGTTTCAGCAGGCTTTTGGGAACGGACTGCTGTGTTTTTTTAAATCCCTGTTTTAATTCGTTGTAATTTTATAGTTAGTTTAATTATGTATTAATTAACTTCTGTATGTTTTATTTATATGTTTTTACCTGTATTTTTTTAAAAAAAATTGTAAACCACATTGATTCCCAGTTCTGGGAAAAAGGCAAGATATAAATGAATAAAATAATGAAATAATAAATAACAATTTTTGCTGATTTTATTTCTATATTGATAACTGATACATATTTTGTTACCTAAAAGGCCATCTCATCCCGTATATACCCAATTGATCACAGTGCTCTGCAGGAAAGGGCCTTCAGGAGATACCACCTCATCAGGAGGTCTCTCCTGGGCCTTTAGTGTGGTGGCACCTGCCCTTTGGAACTCTTTCCCATTAGTTATCAGACAGGCTCCATTTCTTTTGGGTGCCTGTTCAAGACCTTCCTTTTTCAAGCATGTTAAGTGGAGATCTTTACTTCAGTCTGTATCTTTTGAGGAACTGGAGTATGGTTTGTCACAGTACTAATGTAATCCATCCTATGGACTCACAAAGAGGAAAAGAAAAACTAGAACTTTACCAGCTCTATAACATTTTGGGGGACTTGGCAACGTCCCACTCCCCCCTTGTCAGGCAAGTTATTCTCATTTTGGAAGAAACCCCCAATGCCCCCATTAGCCTACTGAGATCAGCAGTTTCTTAAAACTAAAACATTTATGGGAGCCACCAAGCTACAACAACAAATGATTGGATTTTTGATGTTTACCTTGTTGGAACTACAGTGGGGAACCTTTTCTTCTTTTCAGCTCTTTTATTCCTCCATATTTTGCCCTAAAGCAAGAAAAGAATTCAAGCCATCTCTCTCTGCTGGGACCCTCTCCTTGGCTTAGCTGACACTGCTTTGTACATTTTTTTTTAGCTACTGAAGTTGATGCTGCAGGAATAAGCATCTTAGTTCATACTGTCAGCAATACAACTTTTTGTTTCTTGCTTTTATTTTTTTTAAAAAATCTATACTTCGAATATAAAAGGAATTATTTTGTTCCTTCATTGTTTTACAACCTTTTTTCAAAGCTGGCAGAAAAGCAGAAGATAGCCACCCAATTGATTGAGACCTCAACACAACGTGCCTTACTGGTATATTTTTTTTAACCAAGAATGTCAATACACCTCCTTAAAGAGACATCAGCGGTATTAACTTTAGTGACTGCCTTTGCAGAGATTTCTTTAAGGTTGACTTAAATGTCAGATGTCATTAATTCTGGATGTTCAAACAGTCCTCCAGTGTAAGCATCTTCTGCAGAGAGGGTGAAAGGGTCATGATAAGGTATGCACAGCCACAAAGCAAAAAAAAAAAGTACATTCTGCTGTACGTTATGTAGGCGGCATATGGTACCAGAGGAAAAAGCAGGAAGTGGTTGTGTGTCAAGATATAGGAATTCACCTTAGCGACATATCAAGAAGCAACCGTGGATCTTGAAACCTGTAGAGAACACAGTCAGTTTCCTGTTAGAATTTATTTCATTTTTCTGTCTTTTTTTTTTTGTTTAAAAGAAGAAGGAGAGGAAGTTAGAGTTCCAAGTTCAAAACCCTTTGTGCGTCTTTGTGAGGATGAGAAAAATGAACTATTGATCAGGCAATTGACAAATGCAATAGAAATTTTATATGGCTCAAGAGAGACCCCTGAATAATTTAGAAGTGTGCCAAATATGAGTGACGGCCAGCAGTGGGGGGGTATTGATTACTTTAAAAAACTGAGAAAGGCCCCGTGCTGTGGTCTGGGAGGAGAGGCAACAAACAGAGAGGGGAAAAAAACAGGAGCAAAGCCATTAAGGACGTTGTGCTACCAGACACTGCCAGATGCACAAGTTGGAAAGACTCTCAGGTGGAGCGTCCCTGCACTCTCCCCCCTTCCAATCAATAATAGCATGTCATAACATAAAATGCAGGCTCTTGCTCTTAACTAAGATGTGTCTTAAGATTTTTTAAAAGCATTGATTCAAGATGGATCAATGAAAATCTGCAAGGGGTTTTCTTTTTTTGCCTTTTAATGAATATATACCTATAGCCAACAGATATTTCTATCAAACTTTAAAAAGCAGGGAAATTGGGCAGCTATAGTGAATGCACCAAGGGAGCAGGAGACCTGACCTCCTCTCTGAGATATTGTACTGCCCTACAAATTTGTCAAAATGCAAACACAATTTGGGTTGGTCTTTCACAGTCCAATCCACTTCCTGTGTAGCTTGGAAGAATTTGGTAACGTGTGCCTCTGAGCATATGGTGAGTGATGGCAACACCTGCAATCAGGACTACATCTCAAAAGACTGAGAATTACATTTTTTGTATGTTTGTTGGTGTTCTTACTTTGCTTCTTTCCTGTGTTACTACTGTTTCTAGAGAGAATCTAACCTAGAAAATTATATTTATCTCATTATTCATCTTAGAAATCTGTGTCAAATTTATTTTTATTAATTTCAAAGCCTTTTTATTGGTCAATGTCATATGATGGTAAAGACAGACTTTCATTTTTCAAACTGGAGGTTATGCTCTATTTCTATTTTGGGTTTATTAATAGTTGAATCTGAAACTGCAGATTGATGTAATATCAGACTGATTACAATATGTTGCTACTTAAGCAATGACTCTAGCTGTTAGGAAAAAAACAAACTTGGCCTGCCCAAGATGCATGCGTTCAGCCTGCTATGCTTAACCACCCCACTTAAGGAAGGGTAGGCATGGTCAATTAAAAACATAGAGCACACCTAGAAATTTGCTAGAATATATTTCACCTCCCACTGGTTTATCTTGTCCATTGGAGACTATTCTGCAGAACAGTCAGTGCCATTATTCCACAATTGTTTTTGGAGGTGTTTTTAGTGTAAATTTTGCGAAGTGTTGTTGTACGTCACATATTTACAGAAACAGAAGCAAAAGAAAATTATTTATTGTAGGAAACTTCACTAAAATTGCAAAGTAAATAAAACATATTTAAAGTGACCATCTGAACTATACGAACTGTCTTAATATTGTTACCTCCTACCTGCAAAAACAAGATCAGCATAGCACATTTCTTGTTTCTGTGATTTGGGCTGATTGCACATGTTGCCACCACTCACCATATGCTTAGAGGCTCATGTTACCAAATTCTTCCAAGCTACACAGGAAGTGGATTAGACTGTGAAAGACCAACCCAAATTGTGTTTGCATTTTGACAAATTTGTAGGGCAGTATAATATCTCAGAGAGGAGGTCAGGCACGTTGTCTAACGTGGAATAAAGGTCTAGCGTGGGTGTGGCCACCTGATTAGCCAAGCCGAACAGCTGTGAGTCTGGTCTTTGGAACACTGACGATTCTTACTGAGTATGCCCAACACTATAATAGACTTCAATGTTAAATTTCTTAAATTAATTAAAAATCAGCCATGCATTTTTTAAACTTTTAAACTGCAGAAGATGAAGTTCAGAGTATGGGGCAAAGTCAAAAATAGGATTACAGGTACTCTGTGAACATGGCTGATTTTTAATTAATTTCATCAAATTATGAGACCACTGATAGAGAAAAGTCCAACAGGGGTCTGGATTTCCCCCCTCTTTTTTTACACTTTGAACTCTCGATTCTCTCTGTTTTGTGTATCACCATGAAAATTTAGAGCGTTGTTAAGCAAGCATTTCTGAGTTCAGGACTATAAACATTATAAGGTTTTGTTTTGAAATGAGCTTATGGGAAGCAGCAGAATCACATGGGGGTATTTAACATCGCAGAATGTGAAAAATCCATGCTGGCTATAGTATACAACAGCCACTCTTGTGGCTGAATGATATATATATATATATAAATCTGGAGAGAATATTCATTCCTGTGCAAAAAGCAGGTAATAAGACTTGGTACATCATTGTGGTGCCAAAGAGCATCCAGCACATTGTTATAAATCTCCTGTTTATATTAATCTTTTTGGCAGGGGAGGTTAAAGAGAGTCAGGTCAATGAACTTGGCATTGTTTCAGATGCAAAGCCAGAAATATCAGTGGTTGCTGGGGGCAGGGGCTGGATTGGTTTGGAGATGGTGAGAAAAGGGTCAAACCTTTTCAAGATGCAACTCTAAGATGCACTTGAATGTCTAAGGAGATCAAGAGATGTAGTGTAACTGTTGACTCATGCAATCAGTTCTGTCTGTCCCAATGTTTTAAGAACATAAGAAGAGCCCTGCTGGATCAGGCCAAAAGCCCATCTAGTCCAGCATCCTGTTCCCACAGTGGCCAACCAGATGCCCCTGGGAAGCCTGCAGACAGGACCTGAATGCAATAGCAACTGGCATTCAGAAGCATACTGCCTCTGACAGTGGAAGGAGGACACAGCCATCATGGCTAGTAGCCATGGACAGTGAACTACAACTCCCATCAGCCCCAGCCAGCATGGCCACTGGTTTGGGCTGATGGGAGTTGTAGTTCAAAAAAGTAACTTTTCCAAGCTCTGGATCCTCCATGAAATTGTCTAATCCTCTTTCAAAGCCATCCTAGTTTGTGGCCATCACTACTTCTTGTGGGAGCAAATTCTATTGTTTAACTGTGTGCTGCTCTGATTGGCTGTTGTTCCTGTCCTTGTTTATATCCCACCCCTTCCTGACATAGGAAGCTGCCTTATCCTGAGTCAGACCGTCGATCCATCTAGCTCAGCAGTGTCTACATTGACTAACAACAGCTTTCCAAGGTTTCAGATAGGGAACATTCCCAGTGTACCTGGAGATGCCGGGGATTAAAAGTGGGGCAAAGCAGATGCTCTCCTGCCAAGTTACACTTTTTCTCACTGAAAGGATCTCAGGACGTAATGCATAACATTATCCATTTTTTTCTCTCCCCCCCACAGCAGCTCTGTGAAGTCTGAGATATAGTTGATATCGTTTGAGATATAAGTGATATGCTCAGTCATTAGGCAAAAATGGCTGGGAAGACATTTTTTTGGTAATTCACTTCTTTTTGGGTGATGTGTAAGAGACCACCCTGTCATAGAACAGCTCTCAACACAGCTGATTGTTGTGTATGTCCCAGGAAATTACACATGTAAATTTCTGTGACCCGTTGTTAGGGATAGGAGAGAAATTTTATTCAGTTCACATTGAAAGGAGAACCTACTTAATTCACACTTTTTGAGACAATACGCAGATTGAAATGAAGTCGTCCTTTGAAACTTACAATTCTCCTAGTTTTGCAACGCAGTTCTCCAGCCAAATAATGTGTACAAAAATGAATATACTAGGATAAAGGATGCATAAGGCTCCTGCTGGGAGGAAGGGCGGGATATAAATAAAATAATAATAATAATGCATATAATAGTGAAAACAACTTACAAAAATGCATTACGCTGGGGAACATTATGTTGCAGAAATGTGTATAATAGGCAACATTGCATGCAAACATCTGTATATGAGGAGATATTTGCATTAAATGCCGATGAATCACAAGCCAGTATGGAAATGTGGCAGATTGAGCTTTGGATTGGAAAAATGTGAGAGAAACCGATAATATTGGAAATCCAGCATTTTTGGTACTATTTGACCCACATGAAAAGTTTGATTTCAACTACTATGAGTGTTGGTCAGTCACAAAAATGTGTTTTTGAGATTGGAAATGTCCCAGTTGTTGTCATCAGAGAATAATTATTATTATAATAACAATAATAGTCATAATAATGACAGATGATGAAGCACCTAAATCTTTTGTTTAACAACAACAACAGCAAAATCACTTTAGGATTTGAAAAAAAGACGGCTGGTGCTTCACAGGTAAGCCGCATAACAACAAAACTCATCAGAAAGGCAATTTTAGGAAATCACAATAAAAGTCTTGCCTCTGCTCCAGTTTATAAGCACCTTTTCTAAACAGCAATGCCATATTTTACTGGCATAAGGATTTGCATAGCCTTGAAACTCCCATACAAAGAAGCACTAAATCTTTGCCATCAATAAAAGATATTCCCATTTGCAAACTCCTGCTGTTCCCCTCGTTGTTTGGTGAAAAACTGAAAAGTCTCATGGAAAATAATTACTTTGCTGCACACGGGTGTTCATTGTTGATGGGAATCTGAACAGCAGACTCTCCCAAAGAGACATCTAAGAAAAACCTTGTCATTACATCCTTTGACCTGAGTAATTAGGCATAAAGCCAGGGACACCTGCTTCCTCATTGGTGAGAGGTGAAGCATAAAAGTGGAGTCCTAGCAGGTCCCTCTTCCCCCTCCATCTCCCCTTCATCAGGGAGTGAAATAGCTCAAATGCCAGAGTCACAAGAACAAACGGAAGCACTTATGAAGTGAGGTAGACTAGGGAAGCCCAGCATTCATTGGACTTTTTATATATAAGAGCCAAGTGTCAATATTTTCTTATGCAGAAAGTTCTCCCAGCCCTGTGTGGGATGGGTTTTGTCTTTCTGCCAGTGATGACCTCTGTACAATCTCTTTGTTTTGTGAGTGTGTGTGCGGGGGGATGAGGTTCTTCCATGTAGAACAGGTGTGGGGAAGCTTTGGTCCTCCAGATGCTGCTGAACGACAACTCCCATCAGCACCAGCAAGCATAGCCAATGCCCAGGGATAATGGGAGTTGTAGTTCAGCAACATCTGGAGGGCCAAAGGTTCCCCATACCTGACATAGAATATAGAAAGCTGCCCTATCCAGAATCAGACCACTGGCCCATCTAGTTCAGCATTAACTATACCAGAGGTCATCACTGAGATCCCCTCCCATTATTCCTGACTATTGCCAATGCTGGGTTCTCGTTCATGGGAACTGGAGTTCAAGAAGATCGAAAGGTGAAGGCAATGGTGTCTGGCAGTAGCTACCCAGGATTTCAGACAGGGGTTTTTCCCCGTTAAAATCTGGAGATACCAGAGATTGAATTAGGACATTTTGCTTGCAAAGCATATGCACCGCCACTGAGCTATGGTCCTTCTTCCAGGGTTCAGCCTTGGGATTGTAAGGTGGTAGCCACCTTCTCTCTTCCTACCCCCAGAGAGCCATCCTACTTGGGTTTGGTCAGCATCTCCTCCTGGGCCATCATTTTACAGCTGGAGAAATGAGCTACTGTCCATGTGGTTCACCAATGAGTCTCAGGTCTTCTCTAGCCTCTTCAGCTCTTATCTTGCCTTTGAGATCTCTCTCTCTCTCTCTCTCTCTCCCTCCCCTCAAACAAGGGTCAAATGTGACATGACATAGGCCCCATCTACACGATACATTTAAAGCAGTATGATACCACTTTAAACAGTCATGGCTTCCTCCAGAGAATCCTGGGAACTGTAGTCCGTTAAGCGTGCTGAGAGTTGTTAGGAGACCCCTATCTCCCTGCCTCCTTTGTGAGCGTGGAAGTTTACAATATTTGTGGTTAAAGGATGCCATCTAGGCAGCAGAAAGCCCTGAGTCCATTGACACCAATGGCCTGTGTTTTTCCACCATGCCATATTTCACTAGATTTCCTCTCTCTGTTGGAGACATGGCCCTAAAGAGGAAGCGTCAGGTGATTGCCTCAGGGGATAGGCTCAATTTGTAGTGATGGGTGGTGCCTATTGTTGTTGGTGGGGTGGAAGGCAGGGAAGTTAATGGTAGGCAAAGGCAATGGGAATCACAGATGGAGTTGATGGAAGGCCGAGTCAGGGGTATTTATAAGTGGAGCTCTGCAAGGCAGCAGTCCTCTGCAGACTGTCATAAGAGTAAGCCCCACTGAACATACTTCTGATTGAAGTGTGTAAGAGACCAAGGTAGCTGCCTCAAGGGATAAACTCAATCCCATTGAATGACAACAAATTATTATGGGTGTCATGAGCCCTGTGGAACGTTCCTGGAGTGATGATGAAGAAGAAGAGGATGCAGGATGGGACCCAGGAGAGGGCCCTAGTGCTTTTGAACTAAGAAAATGTTGAAACAAAAGGCTTTGGCACTTTTGACAATGACAGCTCCTCTCTCTTACCTCCAGTTGCAACAGAGGGAATGCTGGCTGATCAGGATCCAGCCCCTTCTCCTTCCTTCCAACCCTCCTTTTCACCCCAGCTGCAGCTGCCACATGCATATCCTCTAGAGGTGGAGGATCTCAATGAGGTGCTACCACCACTGTCGCTCCAGACACACAGACGACTGCGCCGCCAGGCTCAGCTGGTCCCCACTTTTCCAACTAGGAGGAGCTTTTGTGGGCACACGCATTCCCGTTCTGTGACACCTTCCTCACGCAAGCAGAAAGAGCCTGCCCAAGCCTACTTAAGGGTTGTAAGGGGGTGTGTCTAATTGCTGCAATAACATCTTAGCTTTGAGTAGTCATGCCTAGTTATGCTGGGTAGAGAAGTGGAATCTCGTGTGATCTGTAAAATGATCCATGAAGCACTCTAAACTGAAGTTTCTCATTAACCATACTGGAGAAAAATACACCAGTGGGTCTGCATCTGATTCCAACTGGCTTGGCCAGGACTATTACTTACTAGTTCATTATTACATTTTTGTGGGTTGTGTGGTTGAATATTCTGCCAGCAGCGGACAGAACAAAAAAAAGATGGATTCAGAAATGAATAGGCAAAATAGGCACACTTCGGAGCACTCTCGTTTCTACTAATTCATTTGTATTATTTGCATTTTATTATTGGTGGTTGCCATCCCCCCCCCCAAAAAAGGAATGCACCAGACATTGTGCCAGGGCATTTGCAGGAAAAAATGAAAATCACCACCCAAAAATGGTGTCCTTCAGTAGGTGCCACAGTCCTTCCCCCCAGAGCAGCCTTCCCCAACCTGGCTTTCTGCAGATTTTACTGGATTCCATTTCCCATCAGCTCAGGCCAGTATATCCAGTAGTGAGGGGTGATCGGAACTGTAGTCAAGCAACATTTGGAGAACACCACGTTGGATCTAGAATATTTTTTGGGGGAGGGGATGACAACTTCTAGGAGGAATTGCTGAAGTCAGCATTACTCTCTCTCTCTCTCTCTCTCTCTCTCTCTCTTTCTCTCTCTCTCTCTCTCTCTCTCTCTCACACACACACACAGAGAGAAAGAGAGAGACAGACAGAGAGTTATAAAAAGAAAGCAATGAAACAGAAATGAAGAAAATGAATGCCAGCAAACAGAATGAATGTTGAGGCCAATAAATGAATAATGAAACCAACATACAAAAGAAGATGTTCATAATGGGTTGCATCCAATGAAGTTCTACTTAGACTAGATCCATTGAAATGAATGGATCTAATTTAGGCATATCCTTTCACTTCAACGGGTCTACCTTGAGTAGATCATAGATGGATGCAGCTCAATGGAAATGCATATAGAAACAAAACAGACACACATATTTGCACATTATTTTATTTATTATTTAAATTTATAACCCGCCCTTCCTCCCAGCAGGAGATCAGGTTGGCACCCCTTGTGGCCAGCTTCACAGGATAGCCCACGGTCAACGGGTGGAGAAGAAATCTCTGGAACATGAACTTAACAAAATTCCAAAGCAACTCTGCGGCTTTCACAATGCTATACAAGCTGCGGTGCAGACTGGAGCTCTTAACACCCTTCTTTGTTGCAATTGCTGGGATGGATCATCTGTTTAGTGCTGTCATCAGCAGGCTTCCTGTGTTATACATTTTTTATATTTAATTACGTTTTTAAACACATAATCTCCCCAGTGGCTTGAACAATGGGCATCTGCTTTTCTAAGTACTCACATTAATGATGGGGGTTTGTAGCTGTTAGGTAATTTGAAATGCCTTTGGTTTTTCAGAATAGTCGTACACTCATTTCAGTAATAATACATGATGTTTAGAAAGCTTCGTTCCCAGAGCACTTAAACTAATTACGACTCATAATATCCCTGGGAGACAGGTACAATATTCTTATGTTTTAGAGGTGAGGAAAACTGAGACTGAGAGGTAAAACAGCTTGACCAGGTCAGCCCAGAAAGAGAGGACACAGGAATGTTATATGCAAAATTCATCTCTCAGTGTCAGTACTTATGTAAGCAAACTGGCAGCCAACACACACACAGACACACAAGTAGGGATGGGCAAATCTGACAGTTTTTTTTCCTCTCACTTTTCATTTTTCCAATTATAAGTTCATTTCTCCATGCTTCCTGATCAGTTTGTATTTTTCAAAGAAGTTTTTATGAAGATTTATCAGCATTCTGCTGCAAACGTCTCCATATCTACACATTTTTGTACGCAATGCTGCCTAATATACACGTTTTTGCTAAGTCGTTTTTCCCAATAAAATTCGTTTTTATATTTTAGTTTCGCTAATACACACATTTCTATGCACAGTGTTTACCCTAGGATATACCTTTTGCTCTCATTACTCCTGCTAGGAGGAAGGGCGGGATATAAATCAAATCAATAAATAAATAGATTACTTGGCTGGAGAATTGCATTGCAGATTTCGAAGGATGGCTGTGTTTTGATGCACAGATTGTTTTGGATAGTGGCAATTAGGCAGGGCCACCTTTGAATGGAGTGAATTCACTGAATGAAGTGAATTCTCTGTCTCCCTACACACAAGAGGGAGATACCAGCAGGCTCAGGGAACCCCAGGGTCTTCTGAAGTGCCAAACGACTTTGGAAGAAAACCCTAGAAGAGGGAGAACCCCAAACACCATAATAAGGACTGAGCATGCTCATTGGTCACAGAATGCTGACTGATGACTGAGTTGGAAAAAAAGGAAAATGGGAGGGGAATGGAATGGAGTGTCATGGAAGAGGGCACGTCTGGCTGGCTGAAGCTCTGCGATATACATCCACAGCGTGAGGATTTGTTGCAGGTCCCCCCGGTGAAAATGAAAACATTTCTCTTTACAGAATTGTTGAACTGGAACAGATTCAGGAACCACCAACTTCCATTACCCTTCTAAGGCAAGATTCTACATAAAGCTACACCCATGCTAGATATTAACCTCTTGATAGAGGCTACCTGGAATATGACAGGTGCCTACAGGATCAGGGTCTATGAGATAAGTCCTGGCAGGGTCAGGTCTGGGTGGTGGGAGCAGATTGAGAGCAGGAGCACTTTAAAGCAAGGGTGGGGAACCTTTTCCTTCCCAAGAACCACATTTCCTCACCTCTGGGAGCCGCACACCAGCGATGGGCAGGGGCAGATGCAAAAATCAGCGGAGCAATGGATGTGATTCTTCCCTTTGTATGATAGGTTGCATTCCAGCAAAGCAAAAGTCAAAGTTTCCCACACATACACACATACCACATCACTTCATTCTACTTCCAGGCAAGCAAGAGGCATTATTGCAATAGGTCACATTCCAGCCAGACAAAAGCACTTTAAAGCAGTGGGGGGGCTGGCTGGATATGGTCAAGGAATGGCAAGGACTATAGTCAAGATGGGCATCAAGTTCAGACAGAAATGTCCTGCAAAAGGCTCGTGATGGTACAAGGAAGCAGTAAAATATTTATTTTATTTAGTTGCATTTCTAAACCGCCCTATAGCTAGCAGCTCCCAGGGCGGTGTACAACAAAATAACATAACATACTGGTGCAAAATGCTGTAATCCAAATCCACAAATGCAGAGCCAAGATGAGTGCAGATGCCACATTACAGTGGGGGCTGGTGCCCATTAGGACTCATAGGGCGCAAGGCAGGGAGGCCAACAATAGGTGGCAGCACAATCTGCCCATGGCAGGTGGAGCCAGAGCCAGTCCCAGGCAGAGCCAACTAACTCTAGTCTTGCCCCCATCTGCCTCCCTGCCGAGTTCTGAAAGAGCAACTTTAAGACTGAGAAAGAGGAAGCTGACAGGCATTGCTGCCCCCTGGACTGGATGCAAGTAAGAAGGCAGGCAGGTGGAGAGTGGCTGAGGGCAGGCTGAGATTGGAGGGGCAATGCCCCACGTGCCCTAAAGGACGAGCCTCCACTAATTACACAGGCTGTTGTTGTTGTTGTTGTTATTATTGACAAGACGTGGCTGCTGGAGGCTATAATCAGGAGCAGATGAAATACATTTGCCTAGATTTCTGGTGCCATGCTGCAGCCTGTCAAGACTGAGCTAGGCATTGCACCAGGGAATTTGAGCTGTGCAGCATGCCTGGAAATGAAGCCAATGGAAAAGCAGGAATCAGAGCCAGGGAACAGGCCAGCAGTCAGAGCCATGACAAAAGACTGGCAGCTAGGACTAAAGAGCCAAGTTCTGGAGTGGCCTCTTCTGCATCAGAAAAAAAAAAGAAGACACAGATTTGCCTACAGTTTGCACATGCAGAAATCCAAATGCTCAAACGCAGATCCAAGATGAATGCAGGCCACAAATTACACATCGTGGGGCATAATTTATATGAATAGCTGCAGCTTTAGAAATAATTAACATAATGTAAATAGAAATACTATACATCTCACCATATCAGGGATGGTTGGCTCGATCCAGTGAGTGTTTTGCTAGGTCTGATGTCCAGGTGCTCACTGGTGATGGGCAATTTCAAGGCCCACCTGCTCTCCCTTTTCTTAAACTGAACTTGGATTGGACAGTCCTTCAAAGAGAAGACTGTCCTTTGTTAAGTAGTGTCCTAGTGAAGTCTGGACCGAAGAGCAAGCCAAAGAAGGCACAACATGATTCCAGACCCAAGAAGACCTAGTTGCTTGAGCAATAGTATGATTCAAACAAGAAGCCTTCCTATATTCCCATGAGAGGGTCCAACAGCCGAATGGCTTCTCCCAATTTCTCACTTTTCCCACTCTTTAGTTCAGTTCCCCACATTTCCACATCAGTTTGCAATTTAATATACATATTTTCGCATGTAATCTTTCTCTAATATAATGCATTTTGCATGCTATATGCATTTTATGCACATTTTCTCCCAATATATGCATTTTTGTGCACACGACTTGGCTGGAACTGCCTTGCAAGATTTGGAGGAGTGCAAATGTTGAAGGATGTGTGTGTTTCAGTTCACATATCATTTTGGAAAGTGCCAATTAGAAAGGTTTGCCCATAAATGTGAGCTGAGTTAAATTTCTCCTCCATCCCTACAGCCTAGGCTAATATTTCATCCTGTGGTTCTGTGGCCCTCCACATAGAGTGGCCACACACAGATCCAAAGGTCCTCAATTTGAACTCTGGCAAGCAGTTTGTGGCTTTATTTAGGAAAGAAAGACATGTCCCACACTGTGAACAGATAGATCAAAATACTTATAAACAGTCCACAGGAGCAATGTGACAAAGGTTTGCACCCAATATCCTCCCCCACTCCTATTTTGCTCTGAATTTTCTAGGCAATACTTCAGCCTAGCACAATTTAACACTGCAAAAACAAGGGGTGTGCAACTTTGTCAAGTACCCAGCTCTCATGCGTAGCCCTGACCTGGTACCCGTCACTCGGAAGATGAACCAGACACGCCATAGGTATCTGGCTCCTTGTTCGTTGCTCCTGATTCTAGTTCCCTCTCCTTGCTGTGTTGTACCTTGCCTGAACTCCCTGTGATATTGACCTTGTTGTCTGACTTTGCCTCTAGATCCCGTTTTGGACTTAGACTGATTCTCCATGCTTGAGCTTGGCTTGTTTGGACTGCACTGAACCTGCAACCCTACAGACAACATTGGGAAGTGTTTTGCTAAGAGGCTTACACCTCCTGGGATTGGGTCGCTAGTCCCAGAGGCCACCCACTGGAGCATGCCACCGGCAGCAAACAATACATGGCTGTTGTGCTGAGTTCATCTTTGTGAGCTACAATTTGGGTAGACCTGCTGCATTGCACTTAAATTTGTAGGCTTACATGCATTGAATACTGTAGCAGAGTGTGGCCGTCAGCCCATTCCCATGTCTTTATAGCATTCTTGTCAAGAGGATTTATTCTTCTGAAACACCGTTGTGCAAATTGTCCCTTAAGCGTATTCAAAATTATACTGCCCATTATTTAATTAGCTGTGCCAAAGGTTACTGAGTTCATGGAGGACCATCAAGGGAGACGCAGAATATCTGGCGTGCTCTCTCTGTCTCTTACCACTTTTTCATTAAAGTGTTATGTATCCTTGCTACTGACAGTGACCAGATAATATTTCTGGAAAATAGAGAAGGGTGGGTGGGAAGGAACAACAAAAAAGGCAATTCACATGAAACTAAATCTCATCTTGGGATTCAGTAAGCTTTGTATGTGTTCAAACTGAACATCGTTTGACCATTTTTTGGACATGTCAGCTGGTTGCTCCATCGAATTCACAACGGGCAAGCTTAGGTCTAAATTTATTTCCTCTTACATCAATTAATGGCTGCATTTTTTATTTTCCACTTGCTAGACATAAAGATTGCCAGCTTTCAGCACATTTATTACAACTTTGCCTGTCTTCTTTGACTCTGAACATTCATGGTTAGTAGCTGAGCCATAATGGGGGTAATCATGCATTTTATTCTACAATTCTTCATCTTATTCATTGGGATTTTGCGTACAGATTTTTTTTTTGGTACACATGTAGCCTTTGTGATGCACTGTGACTCCAGTACAAAGGAGCCTATGTAGGGCCATTTTAATATTTTTGAATTGAATTGAAAAAAGATTAAAGAAGGAAATCCCTTCCAACACGCCCTTCTCATTCAAAACATCGCTGTCCCAGTCTCCACTGTCACCACAAACACACCCACTCACTATTATACCTTGTGGAATGTTCCTTTTGGTAAGCTCCTATGGCATCCCATTAGCCAGGAAAGGGAAAGGATTTGTTTTTCACTCAAAGGTTGTATTTCCCTATGGACAAACCTCTGAGGGATGTATGTCAGCATGTAGATGCATGTAGGTAGGTGGGCCTAGAGGTTAAAAGTGGGGATGGCCAAAGGTTAAAAGTAGGGACAGGCAGAGGTTAAAAGTGGGCATTGCAAGAGGTTAAAAGTGGGGATGGCCAGAGGTTAAAAGTGTGTGTGGTCAAAAGCAAAAGCAGATAGAGCAACAAGTGTGATTCCTACTTTTGTATGATAGGCTACATTCCAGCCAATCAGAACCCAGAGGTTTACATACACACACACCCTCTCTCACTCTCTCTGCATCCTCCATCCAGGCAAGCTAGGGGCATTATCACAGCTCTAGGACACATTCCAGCTTGGCAAATGTATTCAAGGAGGGTGTAGAACAGAGTGGTGAGATGTGTGGCCTGTGGAGATGGGCTACGGCATGTGGAGAGCCCTGAGGCCCAGATAGAGAGGTTTGGAGGGCCACATTCACCCCCCAGGGCCCCACCCCTTCCATAAGCCTTCATATAATATGCATATATGATTATACATGCTTACACGCAACACACATAATTTTCTACTCAGAAGGCAGGGTTAACCCACATATTTCTGTTCTCTGGTTTGAGGATCTTGTTCATCTCTGTGGTTGAACCCCTCTGCATTGTCACATTGCCAAAATCCAGTCAGTGAAATTCTTTCTGGCTCGACAAGAATGTAAGCACAGTTAGATAAATTAATTTCAAGGTCAAACAAGGAGACAATGGGAAATGGATGCACGGAGCAGGTAATATAAGGGAATTCGTGTGCATACTGATCTCACTGTTAAAGGCAGATGTTACCTGATAATTGAATCTGAAATGTAACTGATGTTTTTGCCTGCCCTCTTCCATTAAAAAAAATGGTAGGAGATGCAAAAATCAAAGATTATTCAAAGAATTAAGATATGAAAAGCATGTTAGATCACTAAACTCCAATTAGTTAAATTAAATTGTATACCATTATCTACCTGTTGCTTTATTGGTGCCTAGCATTAGCACTCAGGCCTGCACAATAATAAAATTAGGGAATAACACTTTAATTGAATTGCACTTAAAAGGATCAACTGACAAAAACGATTGTATCTGGCTGTAATGCACACCTTTTCTCTTTGCCCTCCCTTTCCCAGCAATCATTAAATCCAATGAAATGAAAGCTGCAAGATTTTGACAGCTTTCTGAAATAATGTGTAAACTGGGCTGAAATTGCAGAGCACCTAATTAACTTAGGGATGCCTCGTTAGGGCTCAGTAGTTTAGGTAAATTTACTAAAAAGGCAGCAAAGAAAAGCAAATCAATTAAAAGTCAAAGCAAATCACTGCACATACTGAGGATAGTCAGCTACTCGCATCGACGTGACAAGAATGTTCTGTTGTCTGCAACAATTCATTTATTTTATGTTTTTTATTTCACAAACACACACAAAAACTGCCCTGTATAATGCCAGGATCGATATTCATATGTGTGGCCCAGATTGTTCTGACGTCAGAGGTGTCCCCCCCCCCCCGCATCTTCTCTTAATAAGTGGATCCTATGCTCTGTTGGACTCTGGATAGGCAACTGGCCTCTATGAATACTTGCTTATTAATTATATGGCTGCAGGTTCCTCCTTGGCTCTTGGTTTTGGCTGCCACAGAGCAAATGTTGTGTGACTAGAACAACAAAGTAGATATTACCAGACACCCAGAGCAGAAAAATGTTTCTTGGGAACGGTGGCGCGTAAGGATTTTTTTAAAGGATTCTTTCTGCAGCCAATAACTCTCTCCTCGTGGATTAGCCCCCATTTCTCTGTGGGTATTTCCTCTGTTTGGTGGCAGCTAATACAAAATGGCCTGCTTGGATGCGATGCTTATACATGCAGCAATTTGAGCTGGGTAATTTACCTGATTAATGAGACCAGCTTATTGGCATTTAAAACCTAGACGTATCTGCAGCACTCATTCTCCGTCTGTTTAGGCAACCCGGGACGCCGCCAGTCACCTCTTCCAATATACTTTTCCCACTCACATGATGAATCATGCTCACTCTGATCTTGCTGGGTTTCTAACATGGCCCCCTCAGCTTGACTGGCCCTGGGACTCAGAGGACACTGAATGAAACACATACACTTTTCCTTAAGAGTTCCACTTAGTTTAGGTAGCAAGTCTTGACACTGACCTAGGGTTGCCATCTCCCCCTGACTGCCTGCCCACCCACCCGGACAGGAGCCTTTTGCCTCTAACAGCTGCATAGCAAGTAAAAGGTCAACAGAGGTAGAGTTCCTTCATCACTGCAGCTCTGCAGTGCACCTGTAGATAGTCTGTCTTTCATTCAGTTATTAAAGGTACAGTGTCAAATGCACCCCCCACCTTGTACAAGTCAAATGCATAAGAAGGTTAGAAGAGCCTTTCTAGATCAGACCAAAGGCCCATCTAGTCCAGCATCCCATCCTCACAGGGGCCAAACAGAGGCCCATGGGAAGCCCAAAAGCGGGACCTGAGTGCAACAGCGCTCTCCCTGCCTGTGATTCCCAGCAACTGGGATTCAGAAACATACAGAAACATAGTTCTAAGTATTTTTTGGGGGGGGGAGAACTCCAACAGAGTGTGCACAAGCATCTCTTGTCGTGCGCCCTGTAGAGCATTTCTGGAGTGGTCTGGTAGGGGAAGTGGAGAACTGGGACCCAGGAGCGTGACCCAGTGGGTTGCAATGGCAAGAGGCTGAAACAGGAGTAGGCTTTGGCTCCTCAGAGAGTGACAGCATCACCTCCTCAGTCCCAGTTCTTCCTGAAGAACTGATGCTGTTGGACACCTCCCCTCATCACCCCACTGCCACTGTGGTCTTTGCTAGAGGAGGAGTAATAGGAAGCTGGACCAGAGGCAGTGTCCGAAGAAGACCTGCCTGACCGCCTCCTCTCCTGTCACCAAGGATGTGCTGGCTGATCTACAGATGGACATAATTAACACTCACTCATCACCTGGTTCATAGAAGAGCTTGCTTCTTTGCCCAATTCCACTCAGAGACACCTTCCTCTCTTCCTAGAGAGAGCCCACCCTAAACCTTCTTAAGGGATCTGGAGGGGCATGTCTAATTGGTGGAACAACATCTTAGCTTGAGTAATCATGCTTTGTACTGCTGTGAAGGAATGCAGAATCCCGTGTAAACTGTCAGCTGATTTATGAAACGCTCTAAGCTGACGTTCCACATAAAACATAATGGAGCATCTGAGTGCACCTGAGTCTGTATCCAGAGAGGTTGACCAGGACACCTCTGCACAACAGGGAACACCAATCATGCAGTGTTCCCAGTCTTGAGGAGGAGCCTGTAGGTGCTCAGTCTAATATACACAGGTTCCTCTTTCAGATTTTCCACTTAACATGTGATGCTTGTGGGCGGAGCTAGGGGGGCTAGGGGCCTTACAGGTTTGAACAGCGTGCACAATCTGCTCCCCTCTCAACACATTCAAAAAGCACTGAGCTGACGATCTGCTGAAGGTGCCTGGCTGAAACCCTGACACCTCCAGGTAGGTCTTGGAAAGAACCCTTTCTGAACCTTCAGAGAGTCACTTCCAGTCAGAGTAGACCAGCATTCCCTAAGTTTGTGTCTTCCATAACTTTTGGACCACAGCTGCCATCATGCCTAGGTATTGGCAATGCTAGCAGGGACTGACAGAGTTGCAACCCACAACTTCTAGAGGGAACCGTGTTGGCAAAGGCTGGTATAGACAATGCTGAATGAGATGGACCAGTCATCTGACTTTGTATAAGGCAGCTTCATTTATATGTTGTTTTCTCCTACTCTGCTATCAGAAGCACTTCAAAAACTGCAAATTGGAGCCCCTTCAGATTGGTGGATTTGTGTTTGTGTGTATTCTACTACATGCTATTGATGCAATAATAATTCATTTATAGTGAATTTATGGTGGACAGTCCACACATCATTCCACTGTATTAGTTCATAGAATCATAGAATAGTAGAGTTGGAAGGGGTTTATAAGGCCGTCAAGTCCAACCCACTGCTCAATGCAGGAATCCAAATCAAAGCATTCCTGACAGATGGCTGTCCAGCTGCCTCTTGAATGCCTCCAGTGTTGGAGAGCCCACTACCTCCCTAGGGAATTGGTTCCATTGTCATACGGCTCTAACAGTTAGGAAGTTTTTCCTGATGTGCAGTCGAAATCTGGCTTCCTGCAACTTGAGCTCATTATCCCATGTCCTGAACTCTGGGACGATCGAGAAGAGATTCCAGCTCTCCTCTGTGTGGCAACCTTTCATGTAATTGAAGAATGTTATCAAATCTCCCCTCAGTCTTCTCTTCTCCAGGCTAAACATGCCCAGTTCTTTCAGTCTCTCTTCTGAAGGCTTTGTTTCCAGTCCCCTGATCATCCTTGTTGCCCTCCTCTGAACCTGTTCCAGTTTGTCTGCATCCTTCTTGAAGTGCGGAGACCAGAACTGGATGCAGTACTCGAGATGAGGCCCAACCACTGCTAGTTCTGTGATTCTTTCCCAGTGTTACTGTATTATTTCCATCTGGAGGGGCCCTCTTGTACTCAATGATGACAAAAGTGGGACAAAAATTAAACCAGAACATTTGTAGTATAAACAGTTACAGGATTTCGGGAGGACATTATGGGTTATGCACTGACTGGAAACAGCAGTATGTCTGCCCTGAAACTTTTGCAGGTGCAAGCAGTGTTGAAAGCGAGATCACATATAACCAATACCATCATGAGCAGAAGTCATCATGAATTAGGGAAGGGCGAGAAAATCAATTCAGTTCTCATTTCAAGCCGAATCTATCAGACTGGCATTTTCCAAAACAATAGGAGAACCGAAACATTGCCATATTTTGAAATTCACACTTATTCGCATTTTGCAATGCCGTTTGTCAACCAAACAGTGTTGGCAATAATGCATGCGTTAGGGGAAAGTGTGCATAGAAATGAATATATGAATGAAAATAACCTACAAAAATGCATTATAGGATGAGGCATTGCTTGCAAAAACGTGTACATTGGTCAAAACTGCCTACAAAAATGTGTTTGTTAGGAGAAATTCACTCTAAAATGCTGGAGAATTTTTTATGAGGATTTTTTCAAAAAAACATTGCAAATGGTTGCAGAAATGTGGAGAATTGAATTTAAGATTGGAACAATGAGAAACAGAGAGAACTGAAATGGACAGTTCTGATATTCTGATCATGAGTGCACAATAAAAGGGACACCTGGAGGGGCCTTTGGTGACAGAACATGCTTACATACCAAAAATACGTCAGTAGTTGTGATGTGAGGCCTTTTAAAGAGGAGGTGCAGGCTGCTTGATGATTTCTGCCAGTGAATCTTAGCAAACCTGCTGCACTTCTCACACCCAGTCTGTCGCTAGCAAGGATAAACAGCATTATCTAGACTTCAATGAGTCAATAAAATCCTCAATTGGGGCTCTGCATGCCTTCCATTCCTGATAGCCACTGGAATTTACTGAGTGAAGTTGAAGGAATCCAATAAAGCCACGAAATTACCGGTGAGAGGAGCATAACTCACTCAGACATGAATGCTCAAGTCAATGAGACCAGGAAACCTCCAGAGACTCACACAGGCTGCAGCGCAAGGATAAGGCTGATAGAAGTCAGCCAAAGAAGCCTAAATAAGAAGAAGGCTTGGATCTGCAGAGGACAGCAAACACTAGCCTGCTCTCTCAAATGCTAAACGGCCAGGAACAGTGAAGTTTTGTGAATGGAAGATCAATTGCAGAGCGTTCTAGAATTGTGCATCAGATCATGGGATCTAGGGAATTTATTTCTTGAAAAAGAAAGGGGGGGAGATGATCCCAAGGTTCAAACATGTCTAGAAGTCACATCCTTGAACCTGGAGGCAGGGCTGACGTCACAGGAACACTGGAACTGTTGACGCTGTTCCTCTGCTGCAGCCACTTGGTCACATTTTTTTTATTTTTTTATTTAACAGATTTATAAATGAATAGCAGCTGTCAAAGTGGAACAGGGTGAAGCAGCACTGATCCCCTGGCTTCCCAATGCAAAAGTTAGGTTAGGGTTTTATTATTATTGTTTGAGATTTTTAATGCTCTAATGTAATTTGTATGTTTTTTATGTTGTACGTCACCCAGAATGGCTGGATAACCAGCCAGATGGGCGACTAATAAATAAATAAAAGTGGCTTCCAGTAACCAAGAGGAGGTTGGTGTGATGTGAGGACAGAAGTGAAGGCAATCTGATGCTCCTGTCGCTGTACCCACAATGTGGCATCTCACTCTGTTGGAGAATTTTGTATTTCTCCTGTGGGTTCTTTTGCTGGGGGTCCTTGAATATTTTGAAGACACAGGCTTGGAGCAAAAAGGTAGGCCTTTATTGGATGACAAGTGTACACTTGGTCAGTCTCCCTCTGAGTGAGTGGAGAACTGCAACTTGGCACTATTTGCCTGGGGTTTTTTATACAATTCAGGACAAAGACTTTAGCATCTACCAGTCAGGATTTAACACATCAGAATGACATAGCCATGACAGTATTACACAGGCATTTTGCATAGGCATTGTATAGGTACTGTACTTCTCTGCATCGTGTTCTAGTGAATTTGGTGTTCTACTGAATTTGGCAATGTTCAGTACTTCACATGAAAGTACATTTTCACAGTGAGCTAAGCATTTTAGTTAATGCAATCCTTTCTACGTCTTGGAGAGTACAGGGATGTTCAGTGTTTGTTCAGTGTTATCAATTGTTCAGAGTACATATAGTTCGAAACAAACCAGCATGGTCAGGGGTGATAGCTCCAAAAAGAAAACGATCTGGTTTCCTACTAAACTATTAAAATGTTATGAATATTTATAGCTTTATAAAAGAATACATTTTGCTTATTGTTTATGTATATTGAATTCCCCATTAGCTATACATGTATGTATGTATATATAAAATTCCCCATCAACTCCTCCCCCTCTGCCTTTCGGTTACCAGCAGCAACTTCTGAATTGGGAAGCCAGGTGAGCTTTGCTGCTCATCCTGCTCCACTGCACTGACTGCTACTGTTATGAATTGCCTAACATAAAAAAAATCCAAAGTGGTATACACAAATTAAAACCACAGTAAGTGTGTGCGTATACATACATACATACTGTACATACATACATGCAACAGATGGAATGATCTATCAATTTCAGTTCTCTCAGTTTCTCATTTTTCTAATCTTAAATTCGGTTCTCCACATTTCTGCTGCAATTTTTTTTAAAATCCTCATGAAAATTCTTTAGTATTTTAGTGTGAATTTCTACTAATAAATAATTTTTTCTATGCAGTTTTGACTAATATGCACATTTTTGCAAGCAGTTTCTCTGAATATAATGAATTGAATTTGAATGTTATTTCCTCCAATATATTCAATTTTGCACACTTTCCCCTAACACAGGAATTTTTGTAAACACTGCTTTGTTGGATAAGTGCAAATTTTGAAAGATGGCTATTGTGGAAAGTGTTAATTTGATAAATTTGTCTTTAAATGTAACCTGAATTGAATTTCTCCCCCACCCTTAATCTATCTCTCTATCTCTCTATCTTGTGCCTGGGTAACAAAAGAAGAGAACTGATGGAAGGTGGGAAGCCTCTACCTTCTTTTTTCCATAGGTCGGAGTTCTCAGTTTTTGAACATTAGTGCTACTTGCACAGAGGAAACATGACCTTGCACCTTCAGTCCCCTTTGCCCGCAAAGTTGCAGCAGTGGTTGTAATTTTGAATTAAAGCACTGCTGGACACATTGATGATGATGACTTTTGATGAGTTCTGTATTCTAAGAGACAGTTGACTATGCCAAGGATTTATTATGCATTGATCAAACACTCATCCAATGGTTAGTCAAGATTTAGTGCTGGCAGATTCATAATTTTCCCTGTGTTTCTTAAAACAATTGCCTATGTGGCACCCAAAGTGGTTTTGATCCATTTTATGGTCCTAAACACAGCACTTACTTGCAGACCTGGGGAGAAGGAGAGAGGTGAGAGAAAGATCTCAGGTGCATCCAGTAACCTTGAGGCATCAATTACTTTAGGATGCATGCTTGACTCACTAGCTAGAGAAGTGAGGCAAAATGGAGCTGGTGCAGCTATGGTGAAGTCACATGGTTTCCATTGTCGCAGTGTATGCCTACGGATGGGGGGGGAATTCGATTTGGTTTGCATTTAAAGCGAAATTTATCAAATTCACTTTTCCCAAAATGATATGAGAACTGCAACGCAGCCATCTTTTGAAATCTGCACTTATCCAAAAGTTGTGATGCAGTTCTCCAACCAAGCAATGTTCACAAAAATGAATATATATGGGGAAAGTGTGCATAAAAATGAATATATTCATGAAGATATACAAAAATGCATTATATTATGATAATTTGCTTGCAAAATTGTGTATATTCATCAAAACTGTATAGAATATGTGTTCATTAGGGGGGAAATGCAATAAAATGCTGAAGAATTTTCATGAAATTTTATAAACAAAAATTTGTAAATTGCTGCAGAAATGTGGAGAGCCAAATTTCAGAATGGAAAAACGATAAACTGATAGAGCTGAAATTGGCAAATACTTCCATCTCTAATATGCACACATTAGGGGCATTTTTATTTTTAATCCTGCTTTTGCCAGAGACCTGCAGCTAATGCTCTTACTATTTGTGTGTGACCATCATTTGCTTTTCTGCATGCCTATAGGAACGTAGGAAGCTCAGCCAGATCCTTAAGGGTTCAGTTGCTCTGTGTGTATGTGGCTTGGTGTATGTCTGTAGAAATGTCTAGGAATTTGGGGGGGGGATGTTAGGTATGGATTTTGTGCAGTGAACAGCAGATTGGACTAGATGGCCTACAAGTCCACCATCAGTTCACATGATTCTATAATTCCAAGTTTTGCAGTTAAAAATGGAAGAAGAGAAGAGTGTTCATCCATCAGTGCCACTGTGCAAATATACCTGGCTAATTTGGAATGTCAAAAGCCAGGGAGAAATCCAGACAGAGAGCATTTTGCAAGCATCACTAAGGTTCCCTTGTCACCTTATGCTGATGTGCATTGCTTAACCTGGATGGTTGTAGTAGTGACAGTGGGGAGAGAGCTACCAACAAGCAGACAGAATTGGAAACTGTGGCAAAATGTACAGATGCAACCATTTGTGTAGCATCCAGAAATCAAAGCTGGATGACTGTCAGTTTGCTAACCTGGTCAGTGCTGCTCCACAAGTAGGACCAGGTAATTTAGAACCCCCAAATCCAGGCAGAAAGTTGGATGAGTCAAATTTTGTAAGCATCTCTAAAGATAATATTGAGTCCAAATAAAAAATATACAGCAATAGCACCAGAGGGCCAGGAAGCTCTTCAGAGAGGATTTGCTTCTCATTTTTAAGGATCAGTGTGGAACTCATTCACAGCACTGATTAAATAGCTCAGTAGAAGTCGAGTCACTGAGCAGTCACTGCTGCATTTAGCCTCTGCTGTCTGTCAACAGCTGATGGGCTCCTGTCTGTTTGCCATAATGCTGGAACAACCTGCTATTTTTGTAAGGCATCCAATCTATTCAAACAAACACTTGGGGCACCTTAACTGCAGCTGAAACATGAACAAGCCTTGGGGAAATTTAATGCACCTTCTGTACATGAACAGGTCCAGGTTAGAACACTGGCCAAGAGGATGGTGAAGGAGTGGTATGAGTGGTCCATGAGACAATGTTCCTCAAGCTGGGCAGCTCTAAACAAAATCCAGCTGTCTCTCAGAGTTCACAGAATGTGAAACACAGACTATCTCTACGAATTTTGTCTTCAAGGTTCCCCTATTATTGAAGGGCACCCAAACCTGCAAAACAGCCCAAAGGAGACTGAACATGCTGAGTGGCTGCAGAATGGTGTCTGGCTGTTCTGGGGGAGGAGTGGAATACTAGGGGGGAAGGGAGAAATGGAATGGATTACCCTGGAAAAAGGGCATGGCTGGCTGGCTAAAATCCAGAACAGTACTCCATGCGGCAACAGTTTCTTTCAGGAACCACTCGGATGGGGAAGCCTTTTTGGCTTGAGGGCCACATTTCCTTCAGGGAAACATACTTGGGGCCACATGCTGGTAGTGGGCAAGGCCAGAAGCAAAAGTGGGTGGAGCACTGAATGTAAATTTTACCTTTGTACAGTAAGTTAGTTTCTATGCATGCTCACCCCCCCATCCTCCATGCAGAGAAGCAAGAAGAAACATTCCAGAGAGTTCAAGAAGACTCAAGGCACATGGGAAGCAGGTCCAGTAGAGAGGGAAGGGGAGGAGAGTTCCAAGGGCCAAGAGAGAGGCTTTGAGGGCTGCCACACAGGATGCTCATCCACAAAGTGATAGGCGCACAACCCAAGACAACCTCTCTTGTTGTAGTACCTCCAGCATGCCACCATCTCCTCTACTTTTCAGCTGACACTACGATCCGAAACTCAAAGCAAACAGAAGCTGCAAGAGGAAACAATTCTGTAAAACGGGCCCAATCTGCTCTTTCTATGACCTTTGTGATAACGGCAGCCTTTCTGAAATGCGACATGAATTAAGAGGGCTTTTGAATCCCAAGGTAGGTGTTTAGGAGAGCTTTAAAAAAAAAACACAGGGGAAAAAATACCATCTGGAAAACAAAATCTGTCTTAAAGGCCAGGGAGGGGAAAAATTGTTGGGTGGATACGATGCTGAAAATGTCATCAGCATTGTTTGGATCTTATTTATTTAGAGACACAGCTGGCCAGCATAAACGTACATGCTTGAATGTTTCCTTTTATAAATGCATAGCCTTAAATTTAGTATTTGTGGGCAGAGCCAGGTTGATTGCTTCGGAAACAGAAACCTCAATTTCAGGTCGACGAGTTGCTGTATTTCCCCCCCAGACTGCAATCTTAAACATGCTTATAAACAACAAGTCCTGCTGAACTCAGAGGGACTTAGTTCTAAGTATACATGCTCAGGGTCATCAACCACTTTCCTTTTGGTCACCATATGCTCAATGTCTGGTTGACAAAGCCCAAAGCATTTTTTTTTGTTCTAAGGATTTCTATACCATCCTCTTCAATACATATTTCCAGGGAAGCATGCAACAAAAAAAGCAAATATGATAAAATCATAACGACAATAGAATCAATAAAACAGCAGACATAGCAGCATTCAAAACTCAATACATGTTTAAAAATGCTTTGCCAGACTCACAGTGTGAAAATGGAAATGGACTGCCGACTTATGGCTACCCTATGAATAGGGTTTTCCTGGTAAGCGGTATTCAGAGGGGGTTTACCATTGCCGTCCTCTGAGGCTAGTCCTCCCCAGCTGGCTAGGGCCTGCTCAGCTTGCCACAACTGCACAAGCCAGCCCCTTCCCTGTCCGCAACTGCCAGCTGGGGGGCAACTGGGCTCCTTGGGACTATGCAGCTTGCCCACGGCTGCACAGGTGGCAGGGCACGTAACCCCTGAGCCACTCACTGTGGAGGTGATCTTTAGCTGGCCCTTGACACTCAGGAGACATGAGCGGGGATTTGAACTCGCAGACTCTGGACTCCCAGCCAGGCTCTCCTCCCCACTGTGCTATACCAGCTGTTACATGTTAAAAAGCCCAGGAAAATATAAAGGACATAAGAACATAAACATAAAATGAGCCCTGCTGGATTAGACCAAAGGTGTCTCTAGTCTATCATTCTGTTATCTCAGTGGCCAGTCCGAAGCCTCTGAGAAGCTCACAAGCAGGGCAGGAGAGCCACAGCGTTCTCTTGCTGCTGTTCCCCAGAAACTGGTATTCGGACACAGCCATCAAGACTACTGGCCACTGATAATTTGTCTAATCCTCCATTAAAGCAATCACATTTATACATTTGTTTGGTCTGTCCAAGGCTCATATGACATTCAGGCCTCCTTTTCTAACACACCCTGCAAAACAAGGAACTGTCTTTACTACTCCTTCCACAAGAATGCATATGACACTGGGACTATCAATGGCTACTAGCCTTGTTGGCTATGCTCTACCTCTATGGTCGGAGGCAGTGTGCTTCTGAATACCAGTTGCTAGAAACTGTTGGAGGTGAGAGTGCTCTTGTGCACCTCTGCTGCTTGCAGGCTCCCTGTAGGCATCTGGTTGGCCACTGTGAGAAAAGGATGCTGGACTAGATGGGCCATTGGGCAGATCCAGCAGGTTCTTCTGAAGTTCTTATGACTTTTTGAAACTCCTCCTGTCCCAATGTAAACTGAATAAAATGAAAGTATACTGAAAAAGTACATATCTTGTTCTGTTTGCCCTCTACGCAAGATACCTTTTGTGTCAGCTTCACTGAAAAATCTTGTCCCTTAGCCTGATGCTGGAAAGATGTCAGCATAGGTGCCAGATGAATCTCCCTGGGAGAGAACCAAGATTGCATACTATGCTCAAGAAGGCCTTTCCCTCAGTTGCCAATCATGCACCTCATTTCTCATGGAGAGAGCACCCAGATTAAGGCCTGTGAAGATAATCAGTCCAAATTAGCTCACTAGGTAATCTTTTGACTCTCTGCAATTGATCTTCCATTCACATGAATATTTTTTTTAAAAAAGATGTTTTGTTTTAAAGATGTTTTTAGTGTCTTTGTTTGTTTGCTGACCTGGGCTGCTTCTGGGAGGAAGAGCAAGATGTAAATAAAATAAATAAATAAAATCCTGATCTGGCTCTGATACGAGCTGCTTGTACTACAGCTATGCTTGGGAGGAGTGGTAGCTTTTGCTAGAATTGTTTTGTTCTTGACAGAGGCAGCTTCCTTCTGACTTCTGATCTGCTTTGCAACCCCAAGTCCCTCCAGGAGAGTATATTTTTTCAAGCAAGCAATTAGTTATCTGCCATTATGTGCAGCTCCCAGGCTGCTTGTTCTAGACCTTAATGGCAAGCTTTTTAGGAGACAAGAAGTGTCAAATGTGTTAGCAATTCATTTATGCCAACTCCGGTTTAAATGGATCATTTGCACTAGGCCAAGAAGTAGGCTGTTACAGGCCTCTCCTGTCAAGCGTTCATCATCACAAGGATTCCCTGAATGCTTATTTATAAGATCAGGAGAGGGAACGACTGTCGATAGTGCTTTGTTTAAATAGTCCCTTAACACATGACATAATCCACATTCAGAAACGCCCCATGCAATATTTCTGCAATTTCCAAAGAAGCTCTCACCATCTTGCCTATGCCTATGGGAGCAATCTAAATGTTTCTTGGCTGCTTTAAGTGCAGTCCCTTCTCCCTTCAAAAAGAGGAGGCAGAGATAAAGGAATCTGTTGTGACTACACCCATTTACATCAGGCCCAGATTTGGCTTAGCAAGGCCACAAATTTCTAGAGAAGGGTATGATGTCAAGGAAGGGGGGAGGTCTTCAGGATCTGGGGGAAATCAGCACTTACTATGTGATTGAAAGCATGGCTGAATGACAGATATATTTAATAAATTAGATTTATAATCCATCCTAACCCAAGAGATGAAGGTGGACTATAATGCCTCCTCTGCCATATGTGTACACACACACTGAGAGAGAGACAGACAGACATGAGTGCTGATTAGATTTTGTGAATGGAGCAAAGTCATCCATGGCAGGACTATGGTGAAGGGGGCATAGCTCAGTAGTGGAGCAAATGCTTTTCAGGAAGAAGGTGCCATGTTCAGTTCCTGGTATCTCCAGGCAGTCCTGGGAAAAACTCCTGCCTGAAATTGTGGAGAGCTGCTGCCAGTCAGTGCCCTGACTGGCACGTTGGATGGGAGTTATAGTCCAATGCGACTGGAGGGCACCCGGTTGAAGAAGGCTAGCAAAGATGCTACTGAGTGAGACAGGCCAGTACTCAGGGAGACACACTAAAACATCCGCTTGGACATTTCTTAAAATTGTGAGATCTTTTTCTATGAACTGGATTTTGGTGGCAGACTTTATGCTGATATAGTTATGCAGTCTTGTACTAATTACCTAGGGACCATCGCCAGATTCCACTAAAAGCTGGATTTAGTTTGACATTTGCAAAATGAAATCATGTTTTGAAACAGCTGGTAGATGTAACAAAATCTATAGTGTTTTCAGCAACTTCTGCATCCAGGAAGTGTTCTTCCCTTGCTGTTTATGGTGCCGAGGCAACATGCATTCTGTATTTTGATCCTCGTAATGTTTTCTTCTTATTTGCTACCAAACTGCCTCTTTTAATCTGGTGGGGATCACATGGTCATCTTTTCCTATCCATTTAAACACCCAGAACTTTTGTTTCTCGATGGAGTGGCGCCACAAGGAAACATTCCTACACAAGAATATCTAACTAAAGACTTCCAAACCTGTAAACAAAGGAAAACTGGCAGCACAACACAAACTGGCAATGTAAGATGTTGCTAGTGTTTGTATTTCCCTGGTCTGTAATAGGGGCTTAATAACATAGGAAGAGCTGTGCTGATCAGACCACAGGCCCGTCCAGTCCAGCATCCGGTTCTCACAGAGACCAATCAGCTGACTATGAAAAGTCTAGAAGCAGGACATGAGTGAAATAGCTCTCTCCCAGCAACTGGAATTCAGTGGCACATGGCCTCCCACACTGGAGGTAACACAACCATCATGCCTAGTAGCCATTGCTTAGGCTTATCCTGCATGAATTCCTCAAGCTCACCAAGCAATTTCCCCCAAGAAGGTCAGTAAAGAATGGGATGGGGGAGCAATTCAGTTCAGTTCACCCTTAAAGACAAACTTACTAAATTAACACTTTCTGAAACAGAACATGCACCGAAGCACCCATCCTTCAAAATTTGCACTTTGCTGAATTTCGCAATGCAGCCCTCAAGCCAAGCAATGTGTACAAAAATGCATATATTAGTGTAAAGTGTGCATAAAATGCATATATTAGTGAAAATAACATACAGAAATGCACTCTGTCAGGGGAAATTGCTTGCAAACTTTTATTTTATTTGTTTATTTATTGCACTTGTATACCGCCCCATAGCTGAAGCTCTCTGGGCAGTTTACAGCCATCAAAAACATTAAAACAAATACACAATTTAAAAACATATTTTAAAAACAATTTAAAACACAATTTTAAAATTCAAAACAATATAAAAACTTTTGAATATTAAATACTGAAATATTAGTCAGATCTTCATATAAAATGTGTTCATTAGGATAAATTGGTACTAACGTGCTGATGAATTTTCACGAGGATTATTTTCACTAAAATTGTCAAATTGCTGCAGAAATGTGGAGAACTGATTTTAAGAGAACCAAAATGGACAGATTTGTTCATCCTTCCTGGAAGGTTTCCCAACTGCAATCCTTTGGATGGGTCTTCAAGTGAAGCCATTCTTCTTTTGGGGAAAGGCCATAGCTCAGTGGCAGAGCACCTGCCTTGCATGCAGAAGGCCCCAGGTTCAATCCCTGGCATCTCCAGGTAGGGCTGGGACAAACTCCTGCCTGAAACCCTAGAAAGCTGTTGTCAGTCATGGTTGGCAATGCTGAGCTAAATGGACCAGTGGCTTGATTCAGTGTAAGGCAACTTACTGCGTTCCTAACATTTGCAAAATGAGGAAGAGTGCTTTGGGGCAACAGGAGGAGAGACAGAATTGCCATGACCCAGTAACAGAAATAATAAAACACATACTATCAACCTAAGACATGGAGTCAGTACTTTCATGCATTAGAAAAAACATCAGTTTCAGTTATGCACAACAATGTTAAACAGGGTTCTTCAGGGCACGATCAAAATCAATAGTAAATATAAGCTTATTAAGATGTCAATTTTTTTTCAGTTCAATGCTACTCTCTTCTACCTGGATTAAAGGGATCTTCTACCTGGATTAAAGGGCTCTGCAGAGACATCACAATTCTCTTCAATTTGGCTGCCAGGCAAGGTTTCCTCCCTCGACTCCGAGTAATGTAGTAGTAGCCTTGTACGCCTGTAATTCTATATTTTGCAAGGCTCCAAAATAAAGGTTTTAATGTATTATTAAAATCCTTGCTCAGAGGCAGCTGCTGGTACACCTACCATCATTTTAATTGTAGGTTCTCAGTTGTGTGTGTGTTTTGTTTTGCATGATATTATGACAGAAGACAAAGTTGTAATGAATACCTCTGTGTATTTTCCGCCTTTACGGCAACAGTTTTTGTTGCATGGGGGTAATGAAGTGGTTAGGGCGCAGTGGGGTATTTTTAGTTTTACAGAAAAGAGGTTTGGGAAGAGATTGGTGCCAAATAAAACAGACACAGTTACTAAGATGCAAATGGCTGGAAATGAAATTAGAAGTCTTGAAGGGCAGAAGCAAGGGAGAAAATGGGAAGCAAACTACCAAACAGAGCCAGAGAGGTGACGGCTGATCCCATCATTCCATATAACTTGACCGCTACGTTTGGGTGACAACAACAGATGCACAACCAATGCCCCCTTCTGCAAATTCAGTAGTCACTTCTCCTGTCCCCATTGCCTTAATAGCTTGTTAGAAACATTTTCTTGCCATAGGAACATATGAAACTGCTTGATAGAGACTTAGCTCATTGGTCCTTCTTCTAGGCCAGGGATGGAGAAAGCTGCGGCACTCCAGATGCTGTTGAACTCTGATTCTCATCATCCCTGGCCACTGGCTATGTTGACCAGGGCTGAACTGAGTCAGAATCCAACAACGTTTGGAGGGCCACAGGCCCCTCATCTAGTTCATCTTTACAGCTCATACATCTATTTAGATATGCTGGGAACTGAAGCTGGCACTACAGGTAGGTAAGCAGGCCTCTCCCCTTCTCTTTAAGGCCTTACTTAGCGAGGTGTTGTTGAGAGAGTGTTGCCTCAGGTGTGAGGATGGCCAAATCTGACAATTTCAGTTTCTTATTTTTCCAATCATAAGTTTAGTTCTTCACATTTCCAGATCAGTTTGCAGGTTTTTTTATATATAATAAATGGCCTCATGAAAATTCACCAGCATTTTAGTGCAAATTTCTTCTAATGCACACATTTGTGTATGTAATTTTGCCTAATATTTTCATTTGTGCAAAGCAATTTCCCCTAATATAATACATGTCTATGCTATTTTTAATGCACATTTTACTCTAATATGAATTTTTGTACATATCACTTGGCTAGAGAACCTTGGTGCAAAATTCAGAGAAATGTAAATTTTGTTTGTACCCTGCCCTTCCAGTAAGAGCCCAGGGCGGCAAACAAAAGCACTAAAAACACTAAAACATCATAAAGACATCCTTAAAAACATATTAAAACAAAACATCTTTAAAAACTTTTTCTTTTTTTTAAAGGATGTCTGTGTTTTGGTTCATGTATTGTTTCAGAAAATTCAAATTTGGTAGGTTTGCCTTTAAAAGTGAATTGAATTTCTCTCCCATACCTACACATGTGGAGAGAAGGAAGTTCTTTTCTTCCTCTCTCCCAAACGCTATGTGGTGTGCCATCTTGCTGATGCACAGCATGCCTGGACCTGGTGACCCATGGGGGATGTAGTTCTTTCAAGAGTTATCGCAATTGTAGAACAACTGATTTTGGGCAGTCATTCCAAATGGTGTGTTGAGGTACATAAGTGTGTCATGATCAAACTATTTGTCTGCTGTGAGATATGCATCCATTTCAATAAATGGTCCCCAGAGCATCCCACAGAGAAGGCTGCCTGCTGAAGCTCAATATGAATTGGTGCTCTGAACTTGCTTCCTTCCAATTATCTTCTTCCATGCTTTTGCACTGGGTGGGAAGATGGAACTATCAGATGATATTTGCCCTTGTATCTCTGTATGAATTACTGCTGTGAGCATGTCTCCTTCCAGTGACTCATGCAGAAACACAGAGGGTTAGCCACAATGAAACAGCCGTTCTTTCTTATTGCCACATACTCTTAAAATATCAACTGTTAGGCATTACAATGGCAGAGTGCTTCTGAATTTAATTTGGAAAGTAAACATGCTCACCATGTTTGGGAAACACTGGAATAGGTTCAGCATCAGTGGGAACATCTTTAGGAAGTTGTTAGGGCTGCAATGCTCCAGAAGGGTCCACTCCTGGTGCCTGCTGGGGGCTGTTTTAATAAATACCAAAATGTTCCTACTGGGGGAAAGTAGATTACAGCTGCCATCTTTGTTTCTGTCAGTACAATACAAGTTGTACTGGGCAGATTTGGCTCCTTCCTCAAAACACAATGCCTCTTCTAATCACGGGTGCTATATCTTTGTGGGGATGGTCATTCCTTCAATGCAATGGAATAACTCAACTCCCCATTGTCAGAAACAAAGATGGCAGCTGTGAGCTACCTGCCACTGTTCACCAACAATGTAAGCCCCTCAGGTTCCCCACAATCTCTTGATGGCCATCATTAAAGGAGAGGACCTACAGGAAGATGCTTTGTCTCTCAACCATGGCGCTGTCATTGGCTAGGAACAGTACAGCTTTCATGGATTGCATCTAAAGTAAGTTTGACTCAGAGTAGACATATTTAAATTAACGAACATGATTAACTTAGGTCTATTAATTTCAGTGGGTCTATTCTGAGTAAACATAATTGGTTACAACTCATGTCTAGACATATACAGTAGTAATAATGCAAGGCTGTCATCATGCTGCAGTTCACTTGGGCACAGACAGGTGGTGCTACAAACTACAGCATGAGAGGTGATAGATGTGTGGCCCAGACGAGCCACAGAGGGACAGCCACAACAGCTTGCACCTGCCCCCTCTAGCAGCTGCCCTTCTCTGCTGGCTCCTCTGCCTGCCAACTCCGGTGCTAGGGGGGGTTGATGAGATATAAGGGGAGTTGGGGCAAGTAGGAGTTAGTGAGGTTTCAGGGGAGTGGGGGTTGGTGAAGGGGTGGAGGTAGGTAAGGTTGGTGAGCAAAACGACCAAGGACACAGCCCCAAGTTATCTAAAACGAGGGATATGCAAAACACATCCCAGGAATTCTGTTGAATGGGGGGGGGGGAGAGAGAGAGGTCTCCTATCCCCTTAAGTTCATTTTAGCTGCTGTCAGATTTGCTGATAATATGGACTAAAGGGTCAAAGCACTTGTAGCACCACTTGTGTATAAAATATAGATGCTTTGGACCTTAACGGTGTTGCTTTGTTAACATGCCACTTTTCCCTAAGTGGCTGTTTCTAAGTTCAGCCACTTTAAATTTAAGGACAGTTCACCTAGTCTTTTTGTGTATTTAGGTACCAATGTCACAAGAAGAGTAGTGAAAACCAAGGAGGAGAATATAGAACAGGAAGGAAGTCAGGTTTAAAAATATCACACTCTAAAATTGTATGGGAGAGTCTCAGATGCCAGCAATACAATTTGGTTTAATCAAAGCCCTGGTGTCCACTTTTCCTTATATTTTGAATGAATCGCATCACTTTTTCTTTAATGACCCCGCCATAATGGTCCATGGCATAAACACAACATACACAAAGCGATGAAGTCACTGAGAAATGTTCGTTGCAAAATTTAAGAAGTCTTCATAGCCAAAGGCCTTCTATGAAATGCGGATAGCAAGAAATGAATTGATTTTAATGTTTTTAATGCAAAAGTTTCAGTGAGGAGACCATGGTGCTGAAAGAGGGACACCTCTTGGACTATTTAGTGTATAAAAAAGAGAGCATCAAGTCAAAATGCATCTCTTTTTTTGCCAGCCATTGTGGATATATAGTATATCTGAGGGTGGGGGAAACTTTTTCACTCCAAGGACCCCATTTCTCTGCCACCTTTCAGGGCCAACCTCTACCGAGGTGGCTTGCGGATATGAATAAAACATGACACTGTAAGAACATACTCCAATAACACTAAACCATTAAAAGAGCAGTTCAAAAATAAAGAAATGTTATTTTTTCTAATTTTTTAAATCTTTTTTTCCCTATGTATTTTCCGATGTTGCAAGCAGCCCTGAGCTCCCTTTTGGGGGAAAGGGTAGGGTATAAAATTAATAAAATAAAATAAGTAATAAGCATTTCCTGCCTGTTGTATTATTTCACAAACCAGAAGAATGAAAAGCCCCCAAGGAAATGTCCTTTTATTCACTCCCCACCCGCAAAAAGCTCTATAATTTTGCTCCAACTTCTGCCTGTCGGCGAGTGAGGTCATCTCTCTGTGAAAAGGCAGGGGTGGATGCAGGGGCAGGGGAGCGCATTCTAACTAATATGACAAGTTGCTTTACTCCTGTTTTCTGCAGCCTGTTGGGTCACTGGCAGCATTGCACTCTGGGAAATTTCTGCTTTGTTTAACACAGAAGAGAAAACACTGGTTGACACCAATGTTACGAGTTGGGGACGCCAATGCGAGTGATAAACAAACATGTCTTTGTTTTAATCCCAATGAATGACTTTTTTCTCAGTTAATTATAGGAATTTACAGCTATTTATGTAAACTTGAGAAAACAGAAAACAGTCATTTGTCGGCAGGCTAAGTGCTGGGTGGAGGCAACCCAGATGCATCCAGACGAAGGGATGTTTGTTTTGTTACGCACAACTTTACTATGTAAATTCGAACTCCGTTGAGCCGCCACTTGACACAATAGAATGCATAATTATAAACGCACACTCAACCCCCATGGAAGTTGACATTTTCAACATTGTTTCTTTGTCACATAGCCATTAAAAATAGAAAAAGACATCTTTAAATCCCTAGCAGACACCACGTCTTGCTCATGTTGGGTATTTGCAAATTATGTCATTTTCATTCTGCAGCCATTCTCATGTACTAGATTTTTAATTTTTTTTAATGAAGAATGCAAAGTCAGTTGCACTCCAACATATTTGTCTCATTGAAAGCCTCTTAGGAACTCAGCATACAAAGGAATTTTAAATAAGAGAAAGCAACTCAAACATCGCCCATCCACTGCACAAACAAAACACATCAATGGTGCTTCATCGGCAGGAAAAACAAAGGGCAATAACTGCTGTTCTTGTATGCTTCACATGAATGCAATGGAATAAGGTGAAGCCCAGAAATCTGCATGCCCCCCTTTTCTTTTTTTTTAAAAAAAGGGTTCTTTCTGCACAGCCTTCTCAATATACACGATGCCACTGTTAACAGCTATTGGTTTAATATTTGAGGATGATGATGATTTTTATGAGCATCCAGAAACAAAGGCAATACCTTCCATTGCATCTGACTGTTGTACAAAACTAGCCAGGGATAGGGCTTGACAGATTGGATGGGCAGGTATGGATAATTTTATTTATTTATTTGATACACATATATAACACTTAATCATTAGCATTTCCAAGTGGTGTACATAAAAAAAAATTAAACCAATAAAAATGTCATAAAACTGAACACTACCTTAAGATGCCAGCTGGATTAAGGAAGTCTTCATCATGCACCTGAAGTTCAGCAAGGAGGGTGCCCGCCTAATCTTAGTTGGGAGAGAGTTTCACAGGTTTAGGCCTCTACACTGAATGAATGGCTTCTAATCATTAGGTGTCTGAGCCATTGGGGACCACCAACAGAGACTCCCCCACAGTGATTGGGCCAGTGATGAGGTGGTCCTTAAGATATCCTGGACCTAAGGATAATCTCATAAATTAATACAAGAACTCTGAACTAGCCCAGTGGCATGTGAGCAGTGAGTGCAAGCTTTGAAGCACCAGAGTTATGTGTTGGTGGTAGTCTGTCCACATCAACAGTCTAGCTGCAGCATTTTGCACCCACTAGAGCTTCCAGACTAGGCTCAATTCCAGTTGAGGTCCTCTCCTAATTCCATTGCAAATTGCCAACTCAGGAAAGGGTCTTTGTTAAGTGGCACAGTACCCATTTTGCATCAAAATCCCATAAACAGACTGTGCCACCACCACCCCCAGCACTGGATGATGGAGTGGCTCTGTCTCTTCCCCCCCCCCAAGCAAGGCCAGGCTTCTAGCAGGGTCAGCCTTGACATCTGGCTTTGGTGTGGCTACTTTGTTGATCCTGCCAAAAAGCATATGCTAGTCGCAAAGATGAGGCCATGCATGTTGTTCCAGTGTAACAGCTTACAGTGTCTCAGGGGAAGGTATCACTGGGTGGCTGAAACCCTGAAGAGGAGCACTGATGTTAGGGAGTGTGGGCATATTGAAACATTTTGTTGCAGGTCCCATGTGTTGAATAAAAAAATTTATGGAGCATAGATCTATCAAAGGCCATGATGGATACATGGAACCACCATATTCAGAGGCAGTATACCTCTCATTATCAGATGCTGGGACATCAGGGAGGGCTGTTGCCTTCATGACTTGCTTGAGGGTTTCCCAGAAGCATCTGCTCAGTCCCAGTGGGGATAGGATGCTGGACTAGATGGACTGTTGGTCTGATGCAACATGGCTCTATTTATTTATTATATTTATATCCTCCCTCCCTCCCCAATTCATCCTCACAACAGCCCTGTGAGGTAGGCTAGTTACAATTTCCAGAGTGGTTTAACGATCTATCCCTCTTCACAGGGAACTCTGGGAATTGTAGCTCTGTCAGGGGAATAGGGGGTGTTCTAACAACCCTTAATAAATTACAGTTCCCAGGATTCTTTGGGGGAAGCCATAACTGTTTAAAGGGGCATGAGAGTGCTTAAAATGTTTAGTGCAAACAGGGCACTTATGTTTTCAGAAAGGGAATGCAACCAGATCAAAATCAGGAGTAATAGCGATAAAGAAGGTTAAAGGCAGAGAAAATGGAAGCATTTACTGCTGATATAAACCACGATGGTAACGCTTCCAGTTTGGAAGCAAAGGTAATTGTGGATGCAACCTCTGTGAAAATAAAAGAAAATGATAGTTTAACTTCCTCCCCCCCCCCGCCTTCCCCAGCTTGAGTATTGAAGAAAACTTGGCCTAGCCCCTGAAGCTTTCCTGGTGAATCTCTTGAAGTGCTTATTATTTTAACGCCTTATGTAGTGAATACACACGGCAACAAAACGTGCTGTTTACGCATTGTGGAAGGAAAAGTGAGAACACTCCTTTGGGCGCTGTATTCTCATTTTTAGAGCTCCCCCATGAAAAATGAATAGAGATCTTTCCTTCCTTCCTTTTTTGTTTTATTTTGTTTCAAATAAACTTGCTTCATGGAGGACATCAGAGATTCTAAATTCATTATGAAGGCACCTATCAAGAGTTTGGCTTGTAATTAGTCGCAAACAGTCAGAGGCGGTTACTTAAATAGGCTTCAAGGTAACAAGGCGAGGACAAAGGCACCACAAAAGGTTTCCAAACTGGAGCATAAGAAGAAGACAGGGAGTCACTGGAAGAGAGGAGACAAGGAAACCTGGTACAAACAGCGCTGCTGAATGGCCTGTTTTGATGTAGTCTTCTACGATGGGAAGCCAGCCAGAGAGTACTACCCTCAGTTAATGCGGCTGAAACTGGACGGAGACAAGCCGAAGAATGGGCAAAGAAAGAAGAACTTGGGAAATGGTCCAGAGCTTTTCGACAGCAATGCAAGAAAACAAACAAAACAAAACCCCACACAGAACAAAACAAACCACACACTCACACGTGATAGGCCACACCTGCACCATACATTTAAAGCACTACGATGCCGCTTTATACAAAGGCCTCATCTGCACTGTATGTTTAAAGCAACATGGTACCACTTTAAATAAAAGAGTTGGACTATGACCTGAGAGACAAGGGTTCGAATCCCCACACAGCCATGTAGCTCCCTGGGTGACCTTGGGCCAGTCATAGCCTCTCAGCCTCAGAATGAGGCAATAGTAAACCCCCTCTGAATACCCCCTACCATGAAAACCCTGTTCATAGGGTCACCATAAGTCGGGATCGACTTGAAGGCAGTCCATTTCCATTTCCCCCCAAAGAATCCCAGGAACTGTAGTTTGCTAGCCTAAGGGTGCTCAGATTTGTTAGGGAGACCCCTCCTTTCCTCACAGAGCTCCAATTCTTAGAGTGGTTTAACAATCAGGCTCTCTTCCTGAGGACTGACTGTAGGATGAGGATGCTGGATGAGATGGCCCTTTGGCCTTATCCAGCAGGGGTCTTCTTACATTCTAGCTGGCTGAAAGACTCAACTTGCCCCCATTCCCAACTGCATGATAACACATGATATAGTACTATTTTCAGTGCTATTTATATGCCACTCTTTCACCAAGGTATCCCTTGTTCTGTTTACATTGGCCTGTGTTTTTTTGAAACATCAGTGACTGCTGGCACATATACGTAGTCTTTTCTTTATGGAGGCATCTGCCCATGATAACGTCAGAAGTTGCCTTGTATCGAGTCAGACCGTTGGTCCATCTATCTCAGTACTGCCCACACTGACTGGCAGTGGTTCTCCAGAGTTTCAGACAAGGGTCTCTTCCAGGTCTCCCTGGAGATGCCAGGGATTGAAGCTCAGACCTTCTGTATACAAGGCAGATACTCTACCGCTGAGCTAGATTCCTAACACAGTCATGTTATGGCAATACTCACAACATGTAAGTGCCATGGATTTCCTTTATGGTATGCAGCAGGCTTCTGAACATGTGGCAAACTACCCCACAGAGGAAGCCAAAATGGAGCAATATTGCAGCGGCTTCTGTTTTGTACATATTACAGCGTCTTCTATAATGTGCTTAATATTAGTTTGCTTTAAGACAACATGGGACGGCGGTGATGATGTGAAAAATGTTATTGGTTCAAGGCAAAGAGTGTTTTCTCTGCTGTGTCGTGGACAAATTACTGAAGAATAGTTCATCCATGTACAAATAGTTTCTGTGCGATGCTGTCAAGGCCAATGGAGCTTTGAAGTATGATGTTTGGGCAAGCCAGCAAATAAAATAAAATAAAATAAAAATGCCTGGGGGCTCTTTTAACTTACATACTTGATTATTCCTTGCTTTTCTTTCTATTTTAGGACAGAGAAATTTCAGAAGGCTGTTTATTTGGGTCATTTTGTCCTCCATCTCTCTCATTTATGCATGCATATACTGTATGTGTCAGAAAAGGACGACATAGCTCACTAGTGAAACACACTTGTTTAGTGCGTAGAAGAGTCCAGGTTCAATCCCTGGCATCTCCAGATAAAAAGCAATGTCAGGAAGCAAGGATGGGAAAAAAAATCTCTGCCTGAGGGTCAGGACAGACTAGCCTTTCAGCAACCGGTGGACTACCAAAACATCAGCCCCAGCCAGCCTGGGTACAAAAGAGAGAGCACCAAATTGCTGAAGGCAGGCATAGACAAACATATCTGACTGAGCTAGATAGACCAGCAGGTCTGATTCAGTGAAAAGGAACTTCATATGATAGGTCAGTGAAGAATGGGAGGGAACATAAGCTAGCTGTAGAACACCTGGTTTGCATGCAGATGATCTCAGGCTCAAAGGGGCTTGCATCTCCAAATGGGAAAGGATAGGCTGCAGATGTATAGAAGACCCTCATCTGAGATCTCAGATGCTGCCCCCAGCCAAAGGAGATAGCTCTAGATGGACCACTGGTCTGACTCTGTATAAAATAACGTCACAAATGCATCCATCAATGGCTTATCAGCTGATGCCTTCAGCTGACTGTGTCCACCGCTTGAACTTAGACATAAAGCTCCATTTATCACTAGTGTTCTCCAGGATTTTGGGGACTCTTGGGCAGGGCCCTCAACTTGGAAGTGGTGGGTGCATTCAAGCTGAGAATTCTTTCATGGCATGTCAGCTTTTTTCTGGGTGCAATGTGGGAACGGGTGCTGCTTGAGTACCTGGCCCAGCCATTCTCTGGGCTGTCAGGGAATCCTAACTCTTCATGCAGCTCCCCCATGTGGTGAAGCATTGAACTGATTCCACCCCTCCATACTGGCCATTGGATCCTGCTGGACAGGAAGTAGTATAAAGCACTTTCCTGTTTTAGCTGAGTCTTGCTGCAGTCAGCAATGATGGCTTGAGTTCTGATGTGGTCCTGTGTGATGAGGAGAGCCTGCTTGATCAGACCAGCAGCCCATGTAGACCAGCATCCAGTTCTCACAGTGGCCAAGTAGATGACTATGGGAAGTCCGCAAGCGGGAGCTGAGTGCAAGAGCCCTTGCCCATCTGGTGGTTTCCAGCAACTGGTATTCAGAAGGAGTCCCTGAGGGGCCCCTCCTTAATGTGAGAGGGTAGTGTTCCTGTTCTGCAATCAGCGGCAGCATAGGCTCCCAATCCTGCTGTGGATTGCAGAGAGGGAGCTCCCAGGCACCTCTCCCCCATACAGTCTGTGTGGGCTTCAATAAGTCAGCACGCACACCCCATCTACCTCTCTCATCTGATGCTGATCTTGGCTGATGGCAGGCATGCGTGCACAGTGACACATGCCTACCATCAACTAATATGGCTGCATAGTTATGAAAGGGTGCATAAATATGAACATAATGATGGAAATGACATATCAAATGCATTATATCAGGAGAAATTGCTTCCAAAAATGTTTACACGAGTCAAAATTGAATACAAAAATGTGTTCATTAGGAGAAATTTGCACTAAAATGCTGAACATTTTCATAGGATTTTTTTTTTTTAGGCAAATTGTTTCAAAAATGTGGAGAACTGAAATCAAAGTTGGAAAGAAAGAGAAGCGGAGAGAACTAAAACTGAGATGTCCTTCCATCCCTATTTCCAGCACAACACTAGTCATAAGTGCCAACTAGACATGTACTGGAAAGGTTATCCTTGACTCTCTAGCTTACACTCATAAGGCTTAAATCCACACTTCAAACACCCAGCCGTCTTTCCAGGGTTCTGCTGAGGTGGAAGTGCTGAAGAGTTGAATCTCGCTGCCACTCATCAACCACAGCCAGAGCTAAGGATGCAACGAGGGACACCAAACGTCCCACCTTCTCTTCCCCTGTTCAGTTCTTCACTCTGTCAAGGGTGTCTCTAGCACACGGAGAGGCTCCCGTTTCTTATCACTCTCTCCTGTCTGGAATGCTGTAGGCCTAGATAGCTATATGTGAAGCGTCTGTGTAGTGTATAGATCCCTTTTCATAAAAGGATGAATGTGAATATTTTCCACATGGAGGCTCTATATTAAGCATTGCAACACGGACTCAGGACTTGCCTTAGCACTTGGCTAATCTAGGGGCCTCCCTAGGGAGAGAGTTTGCACCAATTCAGGAGCAAGGCATGGGTTGAAGGAAGGGTTGGAAGGTTTCTTTCTCAAAGAAGGTAATAAGGGGGAGCAATAAAGCAGGCATGGAATCCTACAGTAGTGAGTGGGAGAGGAAAGGAATAAAGCCTTCATAACATGTGCCTCTCAGGCCGAGGTGCCAATCATGTGTGACACCAGCCGGTTTGTCTGCTACTTTCTCTTCTTTTGTACTCTTGCTGTGATGTTTTATGAAATGTCGCTAAGCTGCTTTGACTTGTAATTTCATAGAATCATAGAATAGTAGAGTTGGAAGGGGCCTATAAGGCCATTGAGTCCAAACCCCTGCTCAATGCAGGAATCCAAATTAAAGCATACCCAACAGGTGGCTGTCCAGCTGCCTCTTGAAGGCCTCCAGTGTTGGACAGCCCACCACCTCCCTAGGCCATTGGTTCCATTGTCCTACCGCTCTAACAAAACGTTTTTCCTGATGTTCAGTCAAAATCTGGCTTCCTGTAACATCACAGAATCTCAGAATCATAGGGTTGGAAGGGCCTATAAAGCCATCGAGTCCAACCCCCTGCTCAGTGCAGGAATCCAAATTAAAGCATACCCGACAGGTGGCTGTCCAGTTGCCTCTTGAGTGCCTCCAGTGTTGGAGAGCCCACCACCTCCCTAGGTCATTGGTTCCATTGTTGTACTGCTGTAACATAGGAAGTTTGAGCAGAAATGCAACATATACAATATTAATATACAACTATTACTAATCTTATGGATTTATAATTTCATATGTATAATACAGTCATAGACATATAGTATAGTAACATACCACACATACACATATGGAGACTGACATAACAAAAGGATTAAAGTTTTAAAGCAAAACATTTCTGTTCTTGCCTTCTTCAGCTGATGTGATGTCAAAGGGTTTTGTAGCTAAGACTGGAGTTATAGAACACTAAGGATGGACTATTCAGAAGTATTGCATGCGCCATATCTAAGTGATGCCAGATGTTATCCTAAAGGCAGTGTTAAGGCAGAAAGTATGTAAATTCAGATGCTTTCTCTTGTTTCCAATGGGTTGCATCTAACTAAATCATACACGGAGCAGACCTACTGAAATCAATGGACATGATGAACTTAAGAATGGTTTGATTGGATACAGTGGTGAAATCCTCACAGCTGAACAGCAAGGTTTTTGTTGTGCTTTGCTTACTTTCAAGGTGGCCAACAGGTGCTTATGAGTGTCCTTTCACTCTACAGTGGACTGCACTCTGCAGCCTGCCTGGGTGCCTGTGCTTCCTGAAAACCCCATGATATTGTCAGCCGGAATTCCTGTAAGTTCAGAAGTCAGAGATGCTGCTTACTATGTGTCAGACTGCTGTTTGTTGTGATTTTAAAAAGTGGCAGGGGTTTTTTTTTGCTTGTAAAGAAATCAGTGTAGAAAGTTGTTGTTGTTATGTGCCTTCAAGTCAATTACGACTTATGGCGACCCTATGAATCAGTGACCTCCAGTAGCATCTTCTCGTTGACTACCCTGTTCAGATCTTGTAAGTTTAGGTTTATGGCTTCCTTTACAGAATCAATCCATCTCTTGTTTGGCCTCCTTCTTTTTCTACTCCCTTCTGTTTTCCCCAACATTATTGTCTTTTCTAGTGAATCATGTCTTCTCATGAGTATGATAACCTCAGTTTCATCATTTTGGCTTCTAGTGATAGTTCTGGTTTAATTTGTTCTAACACCCAGTTATTTGTCTTTTTCACAGTCCATGGTATGTGCAAAGCTCTCCTCCAACACCACATTTCAAATGAGTTGATGAGTGTAGAAGGTAAAAGAAAGAAATTAAAAACATAATCAGCAAGGGCACTGATCTCAGGTGCTCGGTACCCACACTCTCCGACTTTCCACACTTCAGTTAAAACACACAGGAGGACATCAGTAGGCAACGCTTCTCATGGGGCTTTGTGCTACCAAGAAGTACAGGTAGCTGGGGAGGCTTCAGAACACTGGATCAATGTTTAATGGAAGAAAACCTCACGTTGGGTTATATCCTATGGACTTTTACTTGGAGTAGAGCCACTAAAATAAATGGGCCTACGTTAATCATGTCCATTCATTTCAATGGTCTACTGAGAAGGATTAACGTTGGTTGCAACCCACACCACCCCCAAACACCACACAATGAGAAACTAAGTTCAATCCCACACCCACCTTAAAGTATAAAGAAATTAAAATGAAACCCTGCAAGAGAGGAAGAAAAATGGAGAGCTCTTTCACAGGTTAAGAAAACATTCAAGAAATTGGAGGGCAAGTTTAATAAAGCACCGCTGTAAATTAGGGTTGTGCAACAGATTTTGATAAGTCATGGACCAAAGTGAGTGCTTTGGAGAGGTTCTGGGCTTGTCTGAGCCAAGATGGAATCTGTACATATCCCCAAGAAAGAGGGGACCCTTGGCAATTGAGATGTCAAAAAAAATGCAGACAAGTGTCTGCTAAAAGCAAAACTGATGTCTCTAAGTTTACTATATAAAGAAAACATCAGGTTGAGGGTTAAGGGTGAGGTAGAGCAATTGCCAGGGGAGGGAGAGTGAGGTGGGTGGGTTCCATTGTAACTTATAGGTCATGTGTATAATCAGAGGGAATTATTTTGCCTCAACTCTCCAATCCCAGTGCATTGGGGGGAGGGATGCCAAAGTAAATCAAAACACCACCATGAGCACCTATAATGCTATTGAATCAGTGTCCAGTTCCACAAGCAAAAGCTAACAAGGAGAGGAAAGCAAATCCCCTTTACTTCCCCCCCAAGCAACTTTAAAGACTCCTAGCACACACACACACACACACCTGGACTAATTGTCTATAATTTTTCATGTTTCTTACCTAGGGGCACCTCTATCAGCTCTGCCATTTTCAGATCAATTGCTGAAAGTTATTACGAGAGCCTTATTCCCTTCACAGAGCTACAGTTGCCAGAATAGTTTAACAGTCAGTCCCTCTTCCCAGAGAATTCTGGGAATTGTAGTTCTTTGATGATAATGGGGTCTCATAACAACTCTCAGCACCCTTCACAAACTTATTTATTTATTTATTATTTGATTTATATCCCGCCCTTCCTCCCAACAGGATTCCCAGGATACTTTGGGGGAAGCCATGACAGTTTAAAGTGGAATAAGTGGATAGTGTGAAGATTCTCCTACTGCTCTGCTTTAATGACAAGAACAAAATCATAGAGTCATAGAAAAATCTAGAAAGCTCCATCATGGTTGCATATCCTTACCATATATGGCCATTTTGGGTTTTTGGGGAGTGGGTGGGACAGAGACTGTGGGTGGGGTGGGAAATTGTCTCTTCCACCTGGCTCTTCTGCACTGCTATATTTAAATCCCTGAAATGCCCCTGTAAGTCCTATGTCACAACATCGTCCAAAGGACATTCTGAAGCATTTATAGATGGTTGCGGGAGCACTAGGGAGTTTTGTGCCTAGGGTTGCCAGGCTCAGGGCCTGAGAATGATTCTGTATCTTTAAAAGAAGAGAAAATTCAGCCGAGTGCAGGTTTTCTTGCAACACTGTAATGGGAAAACCCACAAGGTGGAATTCTCCCTTCCCCCTGCACAACTTTTAAAGATACAGAAGACCTCTTGGAGGCTGGGCTTGGCAATCTTAAGCAATCTTCAGGATTATAAATTTTGTAAGGTTTTGTTTTGAAATGATCTTACGGGAAGCATCAGAATGGCATGGGGAGTATTTTTAATTTAACATTGCAGAGTGAGAAAAATCCACACTGGCTATCGTATCCAGCCACTCTTGGGGCTGTATAATTAGTTTCTTAAAAAAACATCAAGACGAGCTGAATTGGCACTCATTATCCAGAGCAGTTCCACAGCTTTAAAATGATCTCAGGAAATCAATAGAGACCCACAAAAGTGGCTGTTGTCTGCTGAATGCTAAGTCTTGTCAGTGGCATCACCGCTTTAGCGTACCACACGCTTGCTGTGTAGCCATTAGATGAAAGCGCTATCACCTGTCAAACAAACCGCTAGAACTGTGATAAATTAATGATCAAATAGCACCAGCTGATGTACAGTGGCAGTGCTGAGGCTACTTATGACCAAGGCCTTGCGCTTTAAAAAATGTAGCTGACATTAAAAACACACACACACAAGAAACCCAGCCATTAAAGAGAAATGTCACACTATTTTGTATGATGTTACCCCTCCCTTTTTTTTAAATGACCACATTTGGCACTTAAAAAAAATAGACAAAAAACAGAACAACCCAGAGCTGTTTCCTGGAACGTTATAAATGTGACTGTAAAATGCAAAGAAGGTTGATTGCTTTTATAGTTTTACTGCGTGAAAAAAATAAATACATCACCGGAGGAACTGAGGCACAAAGGATCAAATCCAAAAGGCTGTTTGGGTGAATGGAAGGTATCCATCCAGCTGCAGCTCTCTGAGCCATGGGAAACACCATACTGGAGGGCAGTGATGGCTGGTGCCCACTGGGACTGGTGGGGCAGAAGGCAGGGAACCCAACGATTGGTGGAGCCAGAGTCAATGACCGGCGGAGCCAACAAATTCTAGTTTTGTCCCCATCCTTCTCGCTGCTCCGAGGGCAAAGTTGTGACTAAGGAGGACAAAGCTGACAGCCAGGACCGCCCCCTAGACTGGCTGCAAGGCCAGCTTCAACTGCCTGAGGGCCCACCAACCTTCAGGAGAGGCTTTTATACAGTGTGGAAACTGCAGGAGAATAGACAAAGCTCCACTCAGTGTATTTATATGTATTAATCAGAGCTTGGAAAAATTACTTTTTTTGAACTACAACTCCCATCAGCCCCAGTTAGCATGGCCACTAGATTGGGCTGATGGGAGTTGTAGTTCAAAAAAAGAAACTTTCCCAAGCTCTGGTATTAATTGATATTAAGAATGTAAGAATATAAGAGGAAGAGCCTGGCTGTTGGATCAGGCTGAGGGCCCATCTAGTCCAGCATCCTGTTCTCACAGTGGCCAACCAGATGCCTATGGGAACCCATGAGCAGTAGCGTAGTGGCAAATTCAGAAGTGAAGGGTCCCTTCATGATAGTCATAGCCACACATACACACACACATTTTTTTATTTGGTTTGCTGCTGGGTTGAGAATGAGATCCTTCTACCACAACAACAGACATCCCTAAGAGCCCAATAAGCATGAAAGGGGAGAGTGTTACCTACTGAAAAGAATCTTCTCAGTGGCTCACTCACTTCCTTTCACTCTTATTGGCTCCAGTCAGCAGGAAAGGACAAGGAAGCATCTTATAAGTGGTGAACATAAACCTGTTTCATGCTGATTGGCTCATAGGATGCTGGAGACACAGGGAGTCTGCTGGGACTCTGCTCCCAAAAAGTAAGGGGTCTAAGCCCCCCCCCAAGACTCTAGATGAGACCCTGCCCATGAGCAGGACGTGAGTGCAACAGCACTCTCCCGCATGTTTATAAGCAATTTCTCATCATATAATGTATTTTTATGTGTTATTTTCAGTCATATATTCATTTTTGTCAACCCTGCTTGGTTAGAGAACTGCATCACAAAATCCAAATAAGTGTGAATTTTGAAGGATGGGCGTGTTTCAGTTCTCATGTGGTTTGGAATGTGTGAATTTAATAGATTCAGGTTGAAATGCGAACAGAATTTCTCCTCATCCCTACAGGTGGTTTACCGGAGAGAGATGGAGAGAAGTGAGGTGGCAGGGAGGTTGCGTAATGCAGATTCGCTAACAGGAGCACTGGACTGGCTGTGCCAAGGCACTTGTACCATGCCCACCTACCTGCCCCTTTGCTTCTTCCCTCCACATCTCCATCTTGGTAAGCAGTGGCGACCCACCTGTGAGGAAGTTAGCATATTGGCTCTGACCCGTTCAGTGAGCTTCCTTGGTTCACCACCATTGTGAGGGGAGTCTGCTGCCACCCTTCCCAACCATGCTGGGATATCGTGGAGGATGCAAAATGGTGGTCAACCCAACTTCTGCTGGTGGTACTTGCAGTAACAACTGGCATTTTATGGCTCATTTTAACTGATTTGTATCTCTTCTGTAACGTCATTGTCCTCCACTTACAAACTACGGTCTTAAGTGGTATATACATTGCGTAAAATAAATAAATAAACTTAGGAAAAATCTGTGTTACTTACTCCGCTAATGGTGAACCCTATTGGAGGATTTCTCCTCCCTCTGGGGAAAATGGTGAAATCACCATCACAAAGATAAGAGTTGGGAATTTCAAGGGACCATTTGCACACAGTTCAAATCGTAGGGCTGTCCGGACTGGAATAATGTCTTACCCCACTCCAAAAGCTTCAGATCTAATTCCAGATGTCTTTTTTTACAGTACGTTCATAATTTTTTTGTGCTCATGATTGTAGCAGGATGGTTATATGCAATCCTGCTCTCAATAATACTTGCATCTGCAACAGTTTGGGAGCATAGTCCTTCATTTCCAGTTGGTTGATGTCCCATAATTTTCTGCTAAATTCCTCCAACTTTTCCCACCACAAATGTTTCAGGAGCTTGGGTTTTTTTGCTCCATTTAGTAAGACAATTTATATACCACTTCATTGCAACCATTTCTAAGCAGTGCAAAAGCAGCTCAAGAATACAATAAAGATAAAAATCAGTTAAACCATAAAGTCATAAGTCAATGAAATTAAAAAAAAGTATTCAGTAGGTACTGGAGGTTCAACAAGGAGGGGGCTGTCTGACCACAGCTGGAAGAGAGTACTATAAAACTAAGACCACAATAGTAAACTCTCAGCTCATGATGGATATAAGCCATGTATCCGAACCATGGAGCACCACTAACAGTGACTCCACTGAATACCTCACTGACCCAGCAAGGATAGAAAGGCAATCCTTAAGTACAAGAGTGCTCCTCAGATGGCAATATTGTGGTATTATTTGGGAAGCATTGCAGAACAGCTAATGAAGCAGAATGATGTGTGGACAGTCCAGTACAGACTAGCAATAATGCACTATCATTGCGTCAGCGACATGTTGCAGAAGGCACATGCCAAACAGCAAACCAAGCAAACAACAGTCTGAAGGGGTTCTAGGATTGCAAGAGGAGCATGGTATGCCATCACCATCTGTTTGCTCTTATCTGTAGCACTTTTGATTGTGTGTGTGTGTGTGTGATTTTGAAGTATATGGGTGAAGTATTCCAAGGGGGAGCCCTCTGCCACTTCTAAATACAAACAATACAGAATGTGGCTTTGCTTTTGATGCACCTGACATCCCTTTGAGCTTTGGGTTTCAGTGCCTAATAACTTCTGATGCTTGCTACATTAATGTATAAAGTCCTTTCGTCTCCCCCCCCCTTTTAGAGAGTTAGAAAGGGTTCCTCACAGCCTCCCCACCAATGGCTTCCCACACTTAATTTATTCTTTTTAATATAAAATCTCATTACCTGAACATGACACCACTGCTTCCACTTTATCTTTGATATAAGAACAGAGAGAAACCAAAATCAAACTCTTAAAATAAAGTCTATAATCATTCCTTCGCTTTTTGCTTGCTTTTCAAATTTCAAAACAAAATTAAGTAGAAATATATACCTTCCAGGGCACACAGTGACAGCGAGAGTAAGAGAGAGCGTAGAAGGAGAGAGGAATGAATGAATATTACTTTACAAAGAAATAACAAGGGACATAATTACTTACACAAGGAAAATATCACTTTTGATTGCTTATGTTTCTTCACTTTTTACTTTTATAAAAACAGGGCTGAAAGTTGGGGAGTGGAAATGGAGGAGGGGAGTGCATATTAAAACTAAACTTGGAAATATCATCTGCAGCAGCACTGTTAGTTGTTCCCCAAGTTACAGAGGCCTGACTGGCCTCCACTAGGAGTTGGGCATTTAGCATTCTCAGTCCCATGCTTTGGACAAGGGTATAGTTGTGCAGGGTCTCAGGGGATTTTAGACCACTTTCTTTTTTGGGGAGCAAGGTCCCATGTCTCCAGCATCCTACAAGGCAATCAGCATGAAAGAGGAGTATGTTAGCTATTGAGAAGAGCCTTCTAACATGCTTCCTTGTCCTTTCCTGCTGATTGGAGCCCATCAGAGCAAAAGGAGGTGAGTCAGCCAATGAGAAAACTCTTTTCAGTAGCTAATGCTCTCCCCTTTCATGCTTATTGGCTCATGGGGTGTCTGTTGTTGTGGGAGGAACAATTAACAATTGAAGTTTGATAGAAATACCTGTGGGCTATAGGTATGTTCTTAAACCGCAATTATTATTTTTTTTGCCTATTAGCGAATTTCTCTGCTTTTTAGTGTGGGAGGTAAGACATGGACACCTGTACAAGTTTGATGACAATGGATTGATCATTTGCATGCTTATTGAGTTCAATAGGATTTACTCCCCTGCAATCATGCTTAGGATAGGTGAAACTGACCATGGTGGAGAAAGAGAGAGTGCAGAGGGGAGGAGCAGAGAGAAGAGCAGACAGAAAGGGGAGGAGGAGTGGGAGAGCAGGTTTGATCATTTGCATGCTTATTGAGTTGAATGGGAGTTTGTCCTGTGCAATCATCCTTAGAATAGGTGAAACTGACCAAGGGGGCGTAGGAGAAGGTGGAGGGAGGGAGGAGGAGGTGAGTGGAGAGGGGGAGGGGAAGAAGGGGAGGGGAGGGGAAGAAGGGGAGGGGAGGGGAAGAAGGGGAGGGGAGGGGAAGAAGGGGAGGGGAGGGGAAGAAGGGGAGGGGAGGGAGAGGGGTAAAAAGCAGGTTTGATTATTTCCATCCTTTTTGAGTTCAGTGGGACTTACTCCTGTGCAATCATGCTTAGGATAGGTGAAACTGACCTGGGGGAGGGGCAGAGAGGGGGGAGGAGGGTGAAAGGAGGGGAGGGTGGAGAAAAGGTAGGGGTAGGGAGGAAGGGGGAGGGAAGAAGGGGGAGGGGAGAAGTAGGGAGAGGGAGGGGAGGAGACTGGATGTGTGGATTGGGCAGAGGGAAAGCCCCTTTCCTTTCCAGAAATAATACATTGTGAGTTGTATCATGAGGTTTTTGGGGTTTCCCCTACCTTTTTGTTCTACAGCAGGCACATGTATTCTCCCACCTGAATTTAAACCAAAGCTGTCCCTGGCCACATCTATAACAGACCTTTATTCCACTTTAAACAGTCATGGCTTCCCCCAAAGAATCCTGGGAAATGTAGTTTGGGAAGGGTGCTGAGAGTTGTTAGGAGACACCCTATTCTCTTCACAGAGCTGCAATCACCAAAAAATTCTGGGAAGATGGGCTGACTGTTAAACCACTCAGGCCACTGGAACTCTGTCAGGGGAATAGGGGTCTCCTTGTCAAGGAGTATCAATACCTCAGCACATGTCAAGAAATCAGAAGAAGGCTAGGACTGGGGAGGGCAGCTATGAGAGAACTAGAAAAGGTCCTCAAATGCAAAGATGTATTACTGAAAACTAAAGTCAGGATCATTCAGATCATGGTATTCCTAAGAACATATCAACACAAGAAGAGCCTTCTGGATCAGGACAATGGTCTATCCAGTCCAGCATCTTGTTCTCACAGTAGCCAAGCAGATGCCCAAGGGAAATCCGCAAGCAGGACTCGAGCAATCCCTACTCCTGGGGCTTCCAGCAAGTGGTTTTCAGAAGCATACTGCCTCTGACTATCACAGCCATGGCTAGTTGCTGTTGATAGCCTTATGCTCCATAAATTTGTCTAATGTTCTTTTAAAGCCATCCAAGTTGGTGGTCTTTTCGAAAGATCAGCGTTACTGCTTCTGACCATCCAAAAGTAAATCCTGCCCCCTTTCCCCATTCTTAATTATTTCTCCCATCAGTTTTGAACACAAAACATTGGCTCTTAGATCAAGTTAGGAAACAAAAAGGAGTGTTTGTTTGTTTAACTACAGAAATGAATAGAACTGCTTTCCCTAAAGCATTTTGGACTCCAGTTCCCATCAGCCCCAGACAGCATGGGCAGGGACTGTAGGAGTTGTAGTCCAAAATATCTGGAGGGCACCAGGTTGGAGAAGGCTGGAATAGAAAAATCAAATGGGGGAAGCTCTTGAAAGACAGTATCTTTTGCAATTTAATCTTGAATATATTAAACTACAGAGCTTTGAACCTTGTGAAATGTAACTGCTCCACGAGCTAGAGGGAGCCCCAGCTGACGAAGCGTCAAGGCGAGTTAAGCAGCAGATCGAAAAGAGGGTAAGTAGCTCCCATTTATTCCAGTATTTAATTGAAGTAAAACAGCTCAGAGCAATAAGTAATAAAGGCACCCCAAGGTCACCCTGAGCTAGGAGCCAAATCCTGAAAGAGCCTATATCTTAGGAGACAGATCCTAGGAGAAGAAAGCCTATAGAAAGCTAGTTTTCAACACCACCCTAGCAGGAAAGCTTCAGGGGACACTGTAAACAAGGCTAAATTCCAGTCGGAGAGAAGGGGAAAAAGGAAACTCCACCAATACATACAGGGAGAGAGTCAGCTCAGTCCTTGCTAAAAAGGGCAGCTTTAGCCTTCCTGAAACACAACCACAAGCTCTGTTTCCCTAGGTTAAAGAAAGGTCAGGCTGTTCTAGGTGGGAAAACAACAAACAAAAAAGACTTGCCTGGAAGTCGCAGCCCCTTGCTTAGATTAAAAGCAGCCAAAAGCTTAAACAGCCCCGCCCCTCGCTCAGGAAGGAAGCGTGCCTTCCTGCCTTCAAAGGAAGGAAGCCTGAGATAATCCTAAAGAGTTAAGTCCTAGCTGATAGTTGAGCCATCAGCCTCAAGTAACACATCATTGGCTGGCAGCAGTAGCTGGGAGGAACCAGCCACACATATAAAGTCAGAGCACCCTAGCAAGGGAGCCTGCTCCATGAGCTAGAGGGAGCCCCAGCTGACGAAGCGTCAAGGCAAGTTAAGCAGCAGAGCGAGTTCGGCAGCAGGGCGAAGAGGACAGGGCCCCCCACTCTGCCCATCTGTTCCCTAACCTCAACTAAACCGCAGTCTCCAACCCATTGATGTAATAAACCTTAAACAAAACTATGCAGGTAAGAAGACAGCAGGGGTGTGGGGGCTTTCCAGTGTTTTGCACCGCCTGCAGCATGTACGACTATCTGCCTGTTGGACTGAAGTCGTGGGTGTGCTCTCAGTGCAATGCGCTCCTGGCTCTCCGGGAATGACTTCATTTCCTTGAGGCCAAGGTAGTGGACCTGGAAAAGCGGAGAGAGGCAGAGAGGTGTGTGGAGGAGGCCTTCAGGGACGTTATAGCTGTGTCCCACTCCAACGATGATAGCTCTCCTGCTATCATGGAGAACGATGGTCTCAGGGAAGGAGAGCATCCAGCTGAGGAAGAGGGAAACAATCCCTTAGAAGGGACCCATTCCTTGGGGGATGAGCAGCTATCCTCTCGTGCCGAGGATATATCTCCAGGGGGTGGAGGGATCCTTGTAGTGGGTGATTCGATCATTAGGAACATAGACAGTGGGGTGTGTGATGGGCGTGTAGACCGCAAGGTGTTTTGCCTGCCTGGTGCGAAGGTTGCAGATATTGCCCGTCGTTTAGATAGTTTGGTAGACAGTACTGGGGAGGAGTCAGTGGTCGTGGTGCACGTTGGCACCAACAACATGGGGAAATGCAGCCGTGAGGTCCTGGAAGCAAAATTTAGGTTGCTAGGTAGGATGCTGAAAGCCAGGACCTCCAAGGTGGCTTTCTCTGAAATGCTACCGGTTCCACGCGCAGGACCAGCCAGACAGGCCCAGCTTCGCAGTCTCAATGCGTGGATGAGACGATGGTGTCGGGTGGAAGGGTTTGGATTTGTTAGGCACTGGGGAACATTTTGGGACAAGCCGGGCCTGTACAAAAGGGATGGGCTCCACTTGAACCAGAATGGAACCAGACTGCTGGCACTTAAAATTAAAAAGGTAGCAGAGCAGCTTTTAAACTGACTGAGGGGGGAAACCCGACAGGAGCTGAGGAAGGTCCGGTTTGGAATAAACCTCCCCCCTGGGATAAAAACCAAAGAAATGATGAAATTTTAAAATGGGTAGGCCTAGAAGTAGGCATTGTGAGAGCAGGAGCACAGGATATAAATTCAGAATAGCAGAATTACTACAGGCCAAACCACAAGTGCCAAAGACACTTGAAGAGAGACACTGCTTACAATTGCCTGTACGCTAATGCTAGGAGCCTCCGAACCAAGATGGGAGAACTGGAGTGCTTGGTCTTAGAGGAGAGCATTGATATATTGAGCACAACAGAGACCTGGTGGAGGAAACCAGTGGGATACGGTTATCCCTGGATATAAACTATATCGGAAGGACAGGGAAGGACGTATTGGTGGCGGAGTCGCTCTATACGTGAAAGAAGGCATTGAATCCAGCAAGCTCGAAACCCCAAAAGAGGCGGACTCCTCCACAGAATCGTTGTGGGTGGTGATACCATGCCCCAGGAGGGACTTAATACTGGGAATGATCTATCGTCCCCCTGATCAAAATGCTCAGGGAGACCTTGAGATGAGATATGAAATTGAGGAAGCATCCAAACTAGGAAATGTGGTAGTAATGGGTGACTTCAACTACCCGGACATAGACTGGCTGCATATGTGTTCCAGTCATGACAAAGAAGCAAAGTTTCTAGATATTCTAAATGACTATTCCCTAGACCAGTTGGTCATGGAACCGACCAGAGGGATGGCAACCCTGGACTTAATCCTCAGTGGGGACCGGGACCTGGTGCGAGATGTAAGTGTTGTTGAACCGATTGGGAGCAGTGACCACAGTGCTATTAAATTAAACATACATGTAAATGGCCAATTGCCAAGAAAATCCAACACGGTCACATTTGACTTCAAAAGAGGAAACTTCACAAAAATGAGGGGATTGGTAAAAAGAAAGCTGAAAAACAAAGTCCAGAGGGTCACATCACTCAAAAATGCTTGGAAGTTGTTTAAAAACACTATATTAGAAGCTCAACTGGAGTGCATACCGCAGATCAGAAAAGGTACCGCCAGGGCCAAGAAGATGCCGATTGGACCCTTGGATGATAAGGGAGTCAAAGGTGTACTAAAGAACGATAAAAGAAGCTAAATGAATTCTTTGCATCTGTCTTCACAGTGGAAGATATAGGGCAGATCCCTGAACCTGAACTAACATTTGCAGGAAGGGATTCTGAGGAACTGAGACAAATAGTAGTAATGAGAGAGGAAGTTCTAGGCTTAATGGACAATATAAAAACTGACAAATCACCGGGCCCGGATGGCATCCACCCGAGAGTTCTCAAAGAACTCAGATGTGAAATCGCTGATGTGCTAACTAAAATATGTAACTTGTCCCTTGGGTCCTCCTCCGTGCCTGAGGACTGAAAAGTGGCAAATGTAACGCCAATCTTCAAAAAGGGATCCAGAGGGGATCCCGGAAATTACAGGCCAGTTAGCTTAACTTCTGTCCCTGGAAAACTGATAGAAAGTATTATTAAAGCTAGATTAACTAAGCACATAGAAGAACAAGCCTTGCTGAAGCAGAGCCAGCATGGCTTCTGCAAGGGAATGTCCTGTCTCAGTAACCTATTAGAATTCTTTGAGAGTGTCAACAAGCATATAGATAGAGGTGATCCAGTGGACATAGTGTACTTAGACTTTCAAAAAGCTTTTGACAAGGTGCCTCACCAAAGACTTCTGAGGAAGCTTAGCAGTCATGGAATAAGAGGAGAGGTCCTCTTGTGGATAAGGAATTGGTTGAGAAACAGAAAGCAGAGAGTAGGAATAAACGGACAGTTCTCCCAATGGAGGGCTGTAGAAAGTGGAGTCCCTCAAGGATCGGTATTGGGACCTGTACTTTTCAACTTGTTCATTAATGACCTAGAATTAAGAGTGAGCAGTGAAGTGGCCAAGTTTGCTGACGACACTAAATTGTTCAGGGTTGTTAAAACAAAAAGGGATTGTGAAGAGCTCCAAAAAGACCTCTCCAAACTGAGTGAATGGGCGGAAAAATGGCAAATGCAATTCAATATAAACAAGTGTAAAATTATGCATATTGGAGCAAAAAATCTGAATTTCATATATATGCTCATGGGGTCTGAACTGGTGGTGACTGACCAGGAGAGAGACCTCGGGGTTGTAGTGGACAGCACGATGAAAATGTCGACCCAGTGTGCAGCAGCTGTGAAAAAGGCAAATTCCATGCTAGCGATAATTAGGAAAGGTATTGAAAATAAAACAGCCGATATCATAATGCCATTGTATAAATCTATGGTGCGGCCGCATTTGGAATACTATGTACAGTTCTGGTCGCCTCATCTCAAAAAGGATATTATAGAGTTGGAAAAGGTTCAGAAGAGGGCAACCAGAATGATCAAGGGGATGGAGCGACTCCCTTATGAGGAAAGGTTGCAGCATTTGGGGCTTTTTAGTTTAGAGAAAAGGCGGGTCAGAGGAGACATGATAGAAGTGTATAAAATTATGCATGGCATTGAGAAAGTGGATAGAGAAAAGTTCTTCTCCCTCTCTCATAATACTAGAACTCGTGGACATTCAAAGAAGCTGAATGTTGGAAGATTCAGGACAGACAAAAGGAAGTACTTCTTTACTCAGCGCATAGTTAAACTATGGAATTTGCTCCCACAAGATGCAGTAATGGCCACTGGCTTAGATGGCTTTAAAAGAAGATTAGACAAATTCATGGAGGACAGGGCTATCAATGGCTACTAGCCATGATGGCTGTGCTGTGCCACCCTAGTCAGAGGCACCATGCTTCTGAAAACCAGTTGCCGGAAGCCTCAGGAGGGGAGAGTGTTCTTGCACTCGGGTCCTGCTTTCAGGCTTCCCCCAGGCACCTGGTTGGCCACTGTGAGAACAGGATGCTGGACTAGATGGGCCACTGGCCTGATCCAGCAGGCTCTTCTTATGTTCTTATGTTCTTAACACACACACACCATTTTTCTGGTTCATCTTTGTTCATGGGTTACTATCATATTACCTTTACCATTAGAGGCAGGATACTTCTGAATAGCAGTTGCCACAGGAAGGGAGAGTGCTGTTGCACTCAGGTCCTGCTAGTTGGCTTCCCATAGGCTTTTGGTTGACCATCGTGACAACAGGATGCTGGACTAGATGGGCCACTGGCCTCAACCAGCAGCCAATTCTTACATTCTTATGCATTTTATCCAGAGCTTGGAAAAGTTACTTTTTTGAACTACAACTCCCATCAGCCCAATCCAGTGGCCATGGTGGCTGGAGCTGATGGGAGTTGTAGTTTTAAAAAGTAACTTTTCCAAGCTCTGATTTTATCTGTCCAATATCCTGATGAACCCACCATGCTCAAGTTGAGATCCACCCAGAGGTTGGAAAAGTTACTTTTTTGAACTACAACTCCCATCAGCCTAATCCAGTGACCATGCTGGCTGGGGCTGATGGGAGTTGTAGTTCAAAAAAAGTAAATTTTCCAAGCTCTGGATCCACCTTTGGATTGCTCCTGTGCCTGCTCTGAAGTAACATGAGCCCAGTATTTTGCTGAAGCTAAGTAGGTCTGAATCTGGTCAGTGTCTGGGTTTGTGACTGCCAAGGAATCACATGAACACTGCCTTAACTTCCATGAAAGAAACGTGAGATATCAACACAAGAAAATAAAGACCAAAAATAATAATAATGGGGAAATAGTAATAGCAGCAACATTTTCTGATCAGAAGCAATGGATGTGATGTACAAGTTTTAAAACATTTGGATGGGGGTTTGCAAGGGAAGAGGTGTGCATGTTCCCCTCTCCACCCCTGAAATCAGCCAGTAACTTCCACTAGAATACTAAGATGCCTTGAAACATAAACATCCACTGATAAAGAGAAGTTAGTTTTTTTTAAAAAAAATGTTATTATTTTCAACAGATACATTAAACACTGAACACTTAACAGTGATTTAACTGATTGTCGTACGTAAATGTGTTGTTTGATTAATTCCCCATTTACAGGGTATACCAGTTCACCACGTTATAACACATTTCATTCTACAGTGATACTTTTATATAGCCTTTCCACATGGTTATCTGAGTAAGGGAGACATCTAGCCCTGGGAACCATTCATATAGCATCAACATGATCATTTTCTGCTTCCCCTCTAAGAATGTTACGGTGTTGGGTCAGTCATTCAGATACTGCTACAGTATTTTCCCAAATTGCTTCCCACCACTCTGCTATAGCAGGGCAATTTACCTAGAAGTTAGTTTAAGCTATTGATTGAACAATCAGAGACAAGAGAGGCCCCCCCTCCTCTTTTGAAAAAGAAATAATTAGCCTGCAACAGCCCAGTTTTATCTCCTGCGGAAGTGACTGAGACAAAGCGAAATTAATTCAAAAAACGTGGAAGAAACAACTCACTGATAAGAGAAATGTAATCAGATGCTACAGAGCAAGAATTAAGGAGACAGGGCAAACGATACACATTTCATGCGCTTATTGGAAACTTTGATTCATTCCCCTGTGGAAATTGTAAAATTTAATGACATCAGTATACTTAACGCGGTCTAGGGTGTGTGTGTGTGAGAAAGTGCTCCCATTACACATTGTTATCCCTGTAGGTTGGATGACAAATGCCTGGGGCAACTTTCCATCAAAGCGTATGCCATGCCCAACATGGGCCTTCTAATCTTCATATGGGGAACAACTGTCATTTTAAAAGTGCATGACAAATGAAGAGGAGGACGCAGAGGGGAGAGATAGAGGAGATGGAGTCTGAGGTCACTTTTTTTTTTTTTGCACCTTGGTTTTAAAATGTATGTATGGGAGGCATGCTGAATTGATCTCCCCAGAGTTTCTGGACAATCTTCTAGGGCAGCAGTTTTCAAATTCCACATCAGCTCATATACTGAAAACCTCCCCAGTATCTCCCATGGAATATTTGTGGATTGCAAAACATTCTGCAGGGATTTAAACTTTGTGCACGCTCATCTGATTCACACCTCCTGCGCTGATGGAATTAAAGCTGCAATCCTGTATATAAGGGCCGCAGTAATGCCCTCAGTTTTAAAATGCATATTTTTTTACATTCCAATTGAGATTGATAAGTGGTACTGTTCTTATGCTTATATTTGTACTCAAATTGCAACAGCTGGTTTTTAATTTAATTTTTAATATATTTGATAACATTAAATATATTAGACTACTTGCATTAGGGCATCGCTGTTTTGCATTGACTTGTGTTGTAATGTAACACAATTAATATATACCTCTCTCTCTCTCTCTCTCTCTCTCTCCACACACACACACACACATGGGTGTAATCATCCAGGGTCTCAGGGGGTCTTAGACCCCTTACTTTTTTGGAGCAGGGTCCCTATGTCTCTAGCATCCTACATGCCAATTAGCATGAAAGGGGATTGTGTTAACCACTGAGAAGAGTCTTCTAACTTGCTTCCTTGTTCGTTCCTGCTGACTGGAGCCAATCAGAGTGAAAGGAGTCAGCCAGTGAGAAGACTCTTTTCAGGAGCCAACACGGGCCTTTTTCATGCTTACTGACTCCTAAGAATGTCTGTTGTTGTGGAACAAGGCATTAATAAGGATCTCATTCTCAATCGCACAGCAAAAAAAATGGAGAGGGAGCATGACTGTGACTAACTTGAAATATTTCGTGTTAATCACAGCCATGCCCCCTCTCCCTTTTTTTGCTGTGGAATTGAGAATGAGATATGAGAGCCAATGTGGCATAGTGGTTAGAGTGTTGGACTATGACTTGGGAGACCAGGGTTTGAATCCCCACAGAGCCATGTAGCTCACTGGGTGACCTTGGGCCAGTCACTGCTTACCATGAAACCCCTATTCATAGTGTTGCCATAAGTCGAGATCGACTTGAAGGCAGTCCATTTCCATTTTCCCCCCAAAAATCCCAGGTACTGTAGTTTGCTAAGGGTGCTCAGATTTGTTAGGGAGACCACTTCCTCACAGAGCTCCAATTCCTAGAATGGTTTAACAATCAGTCCCTCTTCCCAGGGAACTATATTTTGATATCATGTGCAATGTCTTCAATCAGGTTTGTTCTTCAATAAGCAATGTAGCAGCTGCTGGAATGAGGATATGTCTCCGTAAACCCAGGAATGGAACCTCCGTGCAAAGCCACTAAGAACTCTGGACCAGATTACCTGAAGGACTCACTTCCCCCTCATTACCCTATAAGGGCATTGAGATCAGTAAATGGACCCTGCTTAGGTTTGCCGTGGCCTAATGAGGTGGGCTTTTTCACTGCTGGCACTGGTGTTACGGAATGCACCCTCTACTGCTAACAAAGGGATGGCATCCCTTGACTGGTGCCAGATCGAAAGTATTCCAGCGATCTAACAGGCCACTATTGATTCAAGGTTGTTATTTGTCCACTAGCTGCTACTTTTAGCAATCCATTTCTTTTCCCCTCTGAAAATATATTGATATTAATATCAATGTTTTGAAAGTAATATTGATTTTTAAAGGAGATAATTTTAAAGGAAATATTGATATTTTGAAAGGAAATATTGATAAATGAAATATCAATAAAATTATTGTGCTTAATATTGATCTTTTAGAAAAAAAGCCATGAAAAATGGCTACATGAAAATAGAATTTGCAATGATAGAACATAAGCAAATTAATGGAAAATTTGGTACCAAATCCGAATTGGGCAGAATTCAAGCACATCCCATAATCTATATTGGCATTTTGCTAGCTTTTGAAGACACACCCACTAATACACCTTTATTTATTAATTAAATTTATATCCCGCCCTTCCTTGCAGAAGGAGGAATTGAAGGCACAGCCTGAAACTGATTTTATTATCTTCCCTTTTCAGTTTTACATCTTTAGTCCCCTTTTAATATCACTCCCCTAGATTTCTTAATTGTATTTTATGAATCTTTATCTATTTTAATGTTTTTTGTGGGTTTTTTTTACAGTGCATGATTTATTGTGAGCCGCCCTGAGTGCCCTGTTGTAGGGTAGAAAGGCAGGATAGAAATATTTTAAATAAATAAAATAAAAATAGAAGGAGTCAGTTCCCTTGACCTTATGCCCCAAATTGCTCTTGTTTTATTTGCTGTATTATTTTAATGGGATTCTTTTATTATTTTAATTATGGATGTTTATTTTAATGTTTGTGCAACTGGTTTTTATACCTTGTGAACTGCTTAAAAGCCTATTTTGGCATTAAGTGGTATCATCATCATCCTATGCATGTTTACATGGAAGCAAGTCATACTGAGTTTGATGGAGCTTACTCTGAAGTCAATGGACAAAGGATTTGTCACTTCACGAAACTATTATACCAAGACCATGGAAATAAGCCATTCAGTTTTCTACAGCAACATCCCGTCCAGAAGAGAGAAAAAGGTAGCTTGATTCCAATTAATGAAAATGACTGGGTCAGCCTGTCATCTTCCATGCTCTTTACGTGCTGTTCAGACATCGACACAGCTTATTAAAACCTCAGGCTCTCAACATAGGCTCTGCCTTGGAACCAATTGCCAGAGGCATCAATGCTCACACGGAACCTGTCTACAGGTTTCCGAGTTTTCAGATCTGACATCACTGGACCTTTTCTCATCTATCCTGGCAGCACGCAGACCAGATGAAAAGTCAACCCAGCCTCATAGAACATCACTCATAGATGTTTTTGTGGGGGGAGGGGGAGGAGTGGAGGGTTAGAAAGGGGGAAGCAATGATAAACATTTCAAGGGTGCCATTATTTGCAAAAAAAAACCTCACTTGCTAACATGTGCTGTACATTGTAAGGCACTGATCATTCCTGTCTCTAGAAAAAGGTATTCTCCAAGAAAGTATAGACTTGCAATCTGTGCTGATCATTCTCCCTGCTGCCTCTGAAGTTTACTGGGTGCCTATCAGAAAGCACCAAAGGGGGAGAAGTCATAAGAAATGCTTTTATTGCCCTACTTCATCTCATTTGTGAATGGTTCCTGAGCCAATAATGAATAGGTGGCTTGTATGCTGCACAGAGGAAATAACAGGTATGCCCCTCATTCCATTGAAGCCCATGCCCCAAATACTCTTTGGCTTTAATGTCACTAGGCTGCACTCAAGTCATGACAAGCAGGCAATAGACAAACATCTGGATGCATGGATGAAGCTGAAGTTGGACATGAATCAGTGCCCGTGAGTTCTTGCAGCAGAAAAGTCCAAAACTTCCAAGGACAAAATGCTTCATCTGCAACCAGAAACTTAGAAATGCAAGAGTTCTGGAGGTTCAAACCAAAAGGTCAATCCAACATGGCTGTTGGGGGAGAGGTTTGATTCAGTTTCCATTGTGGGCTTCCTGAATGCATATTTTAGCTTCCCGAATCCACACCTTCCAAAACAATACATAAACTTCAACGCAGTCATCCTTCAAAATTTGCACTTCTCCGAATTTTGCAGTGCAAGTTCTCCAGTTAAGTAATGTCTACAAAAGTGTGTACTGGGGGAAAGTGTGCATAGAATTGAATATATTAGTGAAAGTAGCATGCCCCAAAGCATTTGTATTGGGGAGAAATGCATTGCAAAAATGTGTATCTTAGGCAAAACTGCCCCCACAAAAGAAGTGTATATTAGGAGAAATTTGCACTAAAATGCTGATGAATTTTCATGCGGCCTTTTGTTAAAAAAATTGCAAGTTGAGGCCTAAATGTGGAGAACTGGAAAAATGAGAAACTGGGAGAAAATGAAAGTGACAGATTTGCCCATCCCTAGGGTCCAAAGGAATTTTTTGGCCAGGGTCGGGGGATGGAGAGAGCGACACTCCAAATAAATAAATAAATAAAGTAAGTAAGTTGCTGCTACGTTTTGTTTTGAGGTTGACATGCCATTCCTCAAATCACAATTATACTAAAATCCTGGGTATCTGAATTGGATTCTGTAAGGCAGCAGTTATGTCATCACCAGGAATGACCAGCAGACAAATCTGAAAAACAAACCCAGAAGTCTTGGTAATGGGTGTTTTGCTCTAGCTTCTCTTTGTCTAATGGGCTAGATCTGCTCTGACTTCATTCATTGGGTAAAAACCTTGAAAGATGGGACCTGGGTAGTTTCTGTAAAAACATATGGGGAGAATATTTTTGTTAGCAAAGTGACTGGAATAAAACAGATGAAGTCTAGGGAGAAAGGAACTAATAATACTTTACTGAACAAAAATATATGAGGAGACATTAAATGAAGAGGTTTGTCTTTCTAAGGTTAAGCCTACACAGGTGAAAAACTCCTTCAGAATCACTTTTCCTCTAACTATCCCAGCTATCAAATCTCAGCTGTCTTCCTCACTGACAGATAATTCCCAACTGACTAGAACCTCCAGCCAATCAGAGTCTGCTGTCAGCTAGACCGATAACAGAATTAACCCCTTAAGTTATTGACTGACTGGTCCCTGCTGTTGCAGTTCTAGCACATTTTGCCTCATCTCTCAGGTCCTACAAATTCTAGAAATTTAACTATATTTTTTAAATGAAAGCTGGGAATCTGGGGTTATGGTTGATCCATGGGATGAAACTGCCCCCTTGCCCTCCCCTGTGTATCCCCTTGCCATGTAATCCAGCATCTTGCTTCCAACAGTAGCTAAAAGATGCATGCAGGAAGCCCACAAGCAGGCCATGAAAGCAATAGCTTTCCCCTCCTGTTTGTTATGCAGGGAAGGTCTCCTTCTGAATGGTTTTTTAACAGTCAGTGCTTCCAAATGCTGCAATGCATCTTATGCCCCCTTGTGGAAGTTATGCTCCCTTCGTGGAAGGGCTGCCACTCAGTAGTAGAGTCACTGCTTTGAACACAGAAGGTTCCAGGTTCGACCCCCAGAATCTCCAGATAGGGAAGGGAGAGACTCCATGTCTGAAACTCTGGAAAGGCTCTGCCCGTCGGTGTTGACAATACTGAGCCAGATGAACAAATTGTTTGAATCGGTGTAAGGCAGGTTCCTATTTCCTACATTCTGTTCTGTGTACACACACACACACCAAATACACACATTACCCTTTCAAGCTAATATATAAGTTTTTCATGGATGGTTAAGGGTTTTTCTTTTCCTTCTTTTGCATTTTTAGTTTCAGGTGAAAATGGTTCACGTGGGGTGAATTGGGGCTTTCACAGCTGTCCCAGTATGTGCCTCCGAAGCAGTCCCTGCTTAACTGACAGGGTCTTTGGTGGTGGTGTGCTTTCCTCCTCCATCTACACTTTTCAGATATGGAGTTTTCCGCCTTGCAAGTCAAGACATTGACTGATTTGCATAGGAGAGAAAGAAAGGCTTCCAAATATGGCTGGTGTGTGAGTGTGCCGGGGGGGGGGGAGTTCACCCTCTACAAAGGACCCTATGGTCAACAGGAAAGCAACAGTAAAAAAATAATAATGAGTTGTCCCATTGTAACATACAAAACAAATACTGTACAAGCATCTGTTTCAGGTGCCCATTTTGTTATCCTCAATATTATTGTTGTTGTTGTTGTTGTTAATAATAATATTAATAATAATAATAATAATTTGATTTGGATTCCTGCATTGAGCAAGGGGTTGGACTTGGTGGCCTTATAGGCCCCTTCCAACTCCCCTATTCTATGATTCTATGATTATTCAGTGTTTTTTTGGTTACAAATGAGGTGCCAGTACTCCGTACTGGTGAGTACTATCACAAAAAAGCCATTATTATTATTATTATTATTATTATTTGCCACCCTTCACCCAAAGATCCCAGGGTGGGTTACAACAATTTAAAACTATATTAAAGACAATTATAAACAACTTAAATTTATAAAATAGGGTGGGCCCTAAAGATATACACCTGAGGTGTCAAAGGCCAGAGTAAAGAGGAGTGTCTTTAACATTCTAAAACTGTACAGTGCAGTTCCCAGATGCACCTCATTGAGGAGGGAGTTTCACAACCTAGGGGCCACCACAGAGAATGCCCTCTCCCAGGGCATCCCCCTGAGCTTCTGAGAGTGTTGAACTACCAAAAGGGCCTCCTTTGCTGATCTGCTCATCTCAGCATCCGATAGGGTCTATAGACAGGGAGGTGGCCTTTCAAATATTTGGGACTTAAGTCATTTAGGGCTATAAACACTAATGTGAGCATCTAGAATCAGGAGTCAAGTGAATTGCAGACACATTGTCCTCCATTCATTTGCCTGTAGATACATCACTATGTTGTTCCTCGCAAAGCATGACATGAACATTCCAAGGCAAACTGAAAGCCAGGCTTCCACGTCTGTGACTTGAGAGTTTTATCATCTATGGTTTCCCTTGGGACATTCACATAGCAACCCATAATTCTCCTGGCCTGTAAAGTCAATTGTTGCTCAAAAGTCCATCAGTTGCCATTGGGTGAGGGTGCCCCCAGACTGTCGCTATTTTTTCAGGAGGGACTGAAGTGTATTCTGTAGATTTAGGTTTGTACAATTAATGTGGATTAAAGTGCTCTCTCACCCTAACAGAACAAATCCGTTTATAAACAACAACAACAGACTTTGTTGCTGTTAGGAAATGATGGGAACATGCACCAAAAAAATCTAGAATGTGCAGACAGTGAACAGGAAGATGTATATAAAAAGCTCACAAGCCAATCAGTATGAATGCTCAATAAAGACCAGACATAGTCTAACCACCGAGTAAGCTTTGTGGAAGCAAATCTGGATGCATGTTCAAAAAACAGATCATCTGATGGAGCCCTGATATAATGTTCTCAGATCTTATGTCTCTCCTCTATTTGACAAACTTGCTTCCCTAGTCTATAGGCTCCTTTAATTGTGTATACCAACAGTAACTCAATGTATAGAATCAGTACTTTGGATAGACATGAAAACACTCTTGAGGAATAATTACATATAGTCTGTTAGAACAGGAAGGTGCCCTACTTTCCCAAAATGATGCTCATGTATAAATGGCATTAAAAAGTCTCAAAGTCTGTAGCTGATTGAGGGGAGAAGGTATTAAGTCCTAAACATCAACAAAGAAAATGCAGATTTAACCATCAGGTTTCCCCCTCTTTGTTGGACTTCTTCCCAAGCTGATATATAGGTTGTCATAAATTCCCTCAAGTGCTGTGCTTTAAAGCTTTGTTGTTCTGCCCAGTGTTAGGAAACAATAATGAACAGCTGCTCTCAAATAGTCCTGGTAGTTAATTATGCTCAGTATTTACGGTAAGTCAGGGCTTTCAGAACTGGATGCGTCACAACTGTGGAGATATTCAGCAATATGAATCGACATGCTTGCTCTGCACAGTGCATGGGATCCAGTGCACACATATCAAATAATATGTGATGGCATTAATCACCACCGTGCTGCAATGAAAGCACACAGCATGTCACAACCGTGGTACCTGAAGACCATCTTTCCTCTGTTTTGCCCACCTTCAGAAGTCAAGCAAGGAGCTACCAGAATGAGGGTCTTTTCTGTGGCAGCACCCAAATTATGGAGTTCCTTTCCCTGGCACTTTCTCTTGGTGCCTTTGTTGTTATCTTTTATGTGCTAGGAATAATGCATCCCATTCTCTTGTGCCTTCAGCAGCACTAAATAGCCATTGAGATCTGCTCGTCTGCTGCTCTCGTATTTTCATTTGGAGTTGTCAGTAGCTTTGTCATTTTCATAGTTGTTTTGTTGCATTATAGCTGTTCTGTACTCTTGAGACCATTGGCAAAAGTGGAGTATACAGTTGGTAGATTAGGTTAAGAGACTTCCAAAACTTCTTAGCATGCCCTAGTATGTAACTTCTGCTGTGTCTGACCTCCCCAGATAGATCTCTTGCACTTGGTATGAACCAGCTTCCAATACTCTGAGTAAATCAGCCAATTCTGCTCATCTCCATGATCAAGTCCACTCTAATCTATAAGCTTGGCAAATCAGTGCATGGTGCTGGCTCTAGGATGTGTGGGTGAAGCTCAGATAAATATCCTTCAGTCAGCCCCCTTAACTTGGTGGAGATGAGACGTTCATGACTGCCCGAGCATTCTTACCTGCTGCCTCTCAACTTTGCAGGTGTTCAGTGCAAAGTGGTGGGGATGTGTAATTTAAAACTGGTTGAGTAATTTAAAAGAGACAACACAATTCATGGGCAATAAGCGTGTCAAGGATGCTAGTTACAATGGTTATGTTCTACCTGCACAGTTGGAAGCAACATGCCTCTGAATGATAGTTGCTGCAGACAGCACTGTTGCGCTGAGGTCCTGCTTGTGGACTTCTCATAGACGTCTGGTTGGCAACTATGGAAACAGGATGCTGGATTAGATGGGCCTTGGGCCTGATCTAGCAGGGCTCTTCCTATATTCTTGTGACATTGTGCCCTTTCTGGATTTGGAGCTGTATCAAATGTTTTACTGCTCTCTGGAACATGTCAGTATAACAGGCCATCACATCTTGCTGTTGCCGGGATTACTATATCCCATCTGAAGCATATGTTTGTCCAAGTCATGGGCTATGGTTTTAAAAACACAAGAGGTTCTAACATCTGGTTGGGGCAGAGATGGATCCTACAATATTTATGTCAGGTATTTATTTCTCAGATGTGTAATAGGTTTAGGTTTTTTGTTTTTATAATCCAAAATAATCACAGTTTGGCATCAAACTCTCCGATATGCAGATGAAACATTTACATTAAGAAATAATTCCAGGATGATATATGAAAAAACCCTATACTTTCCAGTGGGGTTTATGTAACAATTTATAACAGGCCTGTTTCGCCCTTCAGATCTCAGTTTTCTTAATAACTGCTCTGTTCTTTAGCAGACGCAGGCCTAAAAATAGTCAACAGAAAACTGGCATATTTTCTTCAAGATAGTTGAAAGGATATTACCCTAATTCTAGCAAGGCTGGGTTAATCTGCTTTTGCAAGCTTGCAGTTTAAATCTTCTTCTTACTGGGGCCTGTGCCTGGGCTGTACCACTTCAGATTACAGGTGGGGCTAACATACTGAAATGCTCCTGTATCAGGAAAAAAATCCCCTCCTAGACACAGTGTGGTGTAGTGGTGAGAATGCTGGATTAGAATCTGGAAGACCAACGTTCAAATCCTCACTCAGCCATGAAGCTCACTAGGTGACCTTGGGCCAGTCACTGTCTCTCAGCCTAACCTACCTCACAGTGTAGTTGTGAAAGAGAGGGGAAGAAACTTATGCTCCTTGCAGGAAAGGTGGGGTATAAATGTAATGATGATGACAAGATGCCAGGAAGAGGAGTTCTGCCTTAGTGATTTCCCTGGTATGCATTTTGACTGTGTTTAGGAATCTTTATTTTTCTTTAGAGGAGCATTCATGTGGACTCCCTAAGGCTGTAAAGTCCAGACAGAGGTTTACAGCCTGAGCGAGAATGACTCCTAAGGACACAAGAAGCTGCCAAAGTGTTTGTCCATCTAGCCCAGTACTGTCTACTTTGACTGGGAGCGGCTCGCCAAAGTCCCAGACAGAGGTGAAATCCTTATGGACGGGGCACAGGGCTTTTCTTGTATTTACCTTACTTTTGAGGTGCCTAAGGGGTGTTTGCCCCTTCTAGGATGCAAACCTTGATGTGGTGAGGGGGTTTGAGAGTGTTAAAGAAGCAGTTTGCCTTTAAATGTGAACTGAATTGAATTTCTCCCCAATTCCTAGTTGTGAGTGTCCTTTTATTCTGCAGTTCATCTCATCAGTGATCTTCAGCCTTTCAAAATGCCTACACTTCAATCAAAGCCCAAAGGAAGGCATCATGAGGTTACTACTCCCATGAGCCTTTTTCAGATCAGCAAGTGCCAACGAGGCTGCAGTGCATTGGAGAAATGCATACTGGAAATATAAAACACATGTACACCTCCCGTGGCTACCTCACAGAGATGACGATGATGACAACAATATCCCATCCTTCTTCCAAGTAGGAGCCCAGAGCAGCAAACAAAAACACTAAAAAGACTCTAAAACATCTTAAAAACAGACTTTAAAATATATTAAAACTTCTTTAAAAAGATATTAAAAAATCTTTAAAAACAACTTTTTAAAAAAGCTTTAAAAACATCTTAAATTCCAACACAGACCTTCAAAACAAGCTCAAAACTTCACACCCACCAAACTTCTAAGGACAATCTCATATTTCCTGAGAATGAGGCAGAGAAAAAGGGACCCTCTTTCACCAAGAAAGAAAACTGTTAAGAAACTAGAGGGCGCATTAGGGCCCAACACTAGTGTAATGGTGGGAACCTGTGATGATGTTGGACTCCATTTCCCATCAGCCAGCATAGGCAATGGTCAGGTATGATGGAGTTCTAGTTCAGCAATATCTGGAGGGTCACAGAGTACCCATCCCTGCTTCAAATTACAGTTTAATTGCATTGTAAGAAGGGAGTCAAGAGTATAAGTCACCTGTACTTTTGCAGACAACACCTTTTGTTTTGGGCATGAAAACTGGACCTGGACTACGACCTGGGAGACCAGGGTTCAAATCCTCACATAGCCATGAAGCTCACTGGGTGACCTTGGGCCAGTCACTGCCTCTCAGCCTCATGAAAACCCTATTCATAGGGTCGTCATAAGTTGGAATCGACTTGAAGGCAGTACATTTACATAGTGTACATTCCCATAATGAACATAATAAAGGCTGCCATCAATTTGCTTTGACACTAAAGGGTGCATATATGTGAATAGGGAAAGAAATGTCACTGTAAAATAACTACATTTGACATGTAAATAAACACAGGCATGAAGCCAAATTTGGGTTGGCATGCTGCTGTTCTGAGTCGTCACAGGCTTCCTCTCTGTGCGTGAAATGTATTTCAATCCCATGTAAAACATCTAAACCTTTCATTTGTGGTTGTGTTTGTTTATAATCACTGTAATAAGAGGGCAATAAAAAAAATTCTAAAGTTAGCCGAGACTCCTTAAGTTGTGTGTGTTTTAAAAATGCTGCTCTCTAGTGTTGTGAACACATGGTTATTTTGCCTCCTACTTTCTGTCCCCAAAGACAACAAATGTACTTCTTCAAAAGCGCAGGCAGTGAGCGACAGGGCTGACCCTACTGTTCGGCGAGTGAGGCAACTGTCTCAGGTGGTGCTGATGCCCATTGGGACAGGTAGAGCTGATTAATCTCAGTTTTGCTCTCATCTTCCTCCCTGCTGAGTTGTACAAGGGCAATACTGAGAGTAAGGAGGAAGAAGCTGGTAGCCAATTAATTAAAAAGGCAGGCAGGTGGGTGCTGGCTGAGAGCAGACTGAGTTGGTAGGGCAGTGCCCCATTTGCCCGAATGGACCATCCTCCATTGATCCACCCCCAGCTTTTCCTCCTGAGAACCCCCCCCCCGCCATTCCCCTCTGTTGCTACCACACAGCTGTCCTGGGCCCCCAAATCTGATCTGTTTTCTCAGGTGCTATCCTGTCATCAGTGTGGATGTAAGATTCATCTGCCAGTCCTATCAAACTTCTGTACATGGAAAGGGGAGGGACACCACATTGTCCTTTGTTTTGGGCAGCTGAATGTCTTGAGATGGGCCTGGTGAGCTATTAACTACTAAAAACCGCTAACCCTGATGTCTATGGATTATTTTCTATTGATTTTATTTAAAATATTTCTATCCCACTCTTCTACCCTATAACAGGGCACTCAGGGCGGCTTACAATAAAATCACACACATACATAATGAAATTGTACACAATACAGAACACAAAAACATTAAAGTAAATTAAAACACATAAAATAAAATACATAAAATATGGTTATATTTAACAATACTCTGCCCACTGAAAATAATGAACCTAAGTTGGTCATATTCATTAATTTCCATGGGTTTATTCCGAATAGAATTGACATTGATTACAATCCTTTGCTCTCCATCCACTCTTGGAGGTAGGATGGCTCTGAAAATCAGTCTTTTAAAAAACTGTAAGCTGCTGTCAGTTCCAAGGGCCAAACAGACAGGCCTGGAGGACTGCATTCAGTCCCTGGGCCTGAGGGTCTCCACCCCTGTTTTCAGTGGTGGCTGGTGCCCATTGGGACTGGTGGGGCGGAAAGCAAGTAGCCCACCAGGAGACGGAGCCAGAGCCAATAGCAGGCAGAACAAACAAATACTAGTCTGCTCCTTCCTGCTGAGTTCTACAAGGGCCACACAGAGACGAGGAGGATGAACCTGCCAGCCAGGGCCATATCTTAGGCTGGTTGTAAGTGAAAAGGTAGGCAGGTGTGGTGTAGTAGGTGAAGGAAGACTGAGGTTGGTGTAGCAGCACCCCACTAGCCCCAATGGACCAGCTTCCACTGCCTGTTTTAAAGGCACAAGGCTCTCCTTTGTGTTATTAAATCACAAACAAAACAGGGTGACATGCTTGAATCCTTAGATTGGGCCTTCTCAGATCATCTTGTTCTGACTATCCAAAGGCCACCATTGGCTTTTTAGTTTTAATGAGGGCGGCAGTTTTCCTAGACGATCTAAAGTCCACAGAGCAACGAGACCCCACACTTCAAGACATAAAGGCCTGCCCTGGCTGGACATTTGCCAGATAGGTCTGGAGGAATACAGAGCAGAACAAACTTACCAGCTTGCAGATTTGTATCGATCTGCCCAGCTTCAGGATAAACACAATTTCTTTCAATGTCAATTAAGGTTTCCTGTAAAGATAACAAAGTTAGATGTCTGGGGGTTATTCCCATGACTTAAGGTCAGAGGAGTGCATTGGGTGGAGAGAAATTGAATATAAATGATGCAATCGTTCTTAAAGAAATTGGTAGATTGTCTGGGACAAATAGAGCTGTTTGTCAACAGCGGGTTAAACTAAACTCTTTGTCAACGGCAGGTCAAAGAATCCACCAATTTCTTCACTGTAACTTGCTTCTTTCAGTCATTTCTTTCTATACTACAGACATATTGGTTTGATTTGTAACAGTTTCCCCCAAAGAACCCCAAGAAATTTTATTTAGCGAAGCTGCCAAGAATGTTAGAGATCCCAACAATTTTGACTACATTTTTAGTGGTCCTCGACATTTTTCTTTAAAAAACTTCCTTCAAGTAAACCAAACAAACCTATAACGACAGGAAGATTTAATATGGGGAGCACTGTGGGGTTTTTTTAAAGCATTTGCACCTGCAGCTTGAAATGGTGTAGCCAATTCTAAGACTACAGGTAGAAGCCAGTTTAGACTTGCAGTGGAATGAAGTGGTAAAGTCCTAGAACAGGCGATACCACTTTAGATTTCAGCATTCTGCAGGATCTGACAAAGGTCCATCAGGTCCAGTACTTTGTTGTCCCACAATGGCCAAACAGATGTCTCTGAGATGCCTACAGGGAAAAGCCTTCTGCTGTTTTTATTCCCAGCAGCAGACATTCATTGTAGTATGCTGTCTCTGAACTTGGTGGTTACACATAGCCATCATGACTAGTAGCTGTTTATAAACCTCCCCTTCATGAGTATGTTGGATCACTTACAAAGCCTCTAAACAAGAGGTCATTGGTATATCTGCTCCTATCAATTAACCATATAGCGTTCTTGCATTATTCCTGTTGGTCTGTGTAGGACAGGTGTGGGCCTCCAGATGTTGCTGAACTACAACTCCCATTAGTAGCAGCCAGCATGTCCAGTGGCCAGGGATGATGGAAGTTCACAACATCTGGATGGCCAAAGGTGACCCACACCTGGTGTAGGTGAACTAAACAGTGCACTGAGCCCTTGGCCACATTGCTCTGGCTTTGTTTCTCGTGATAGGGCCACCACTGTCAAACTCATTAGTGGTAGGCAAATGATCAGTGCACAGCTTATTAATGTTGTCTTCAAGATGGCTAACAAGGAGATGAATCTTTCCACCAACAATCTGGCTGCTAACTGAGGCTTTTGAAAACTCATTCTAAGAAGCTAAGAACCTCAATGGGAGGTGGCATATTAGTAAATCAAATTACACTGACAGCATTGCTTGACCATACATTTGTGTTTCTTTCCCCCTAGCATCCCCCTCCCTCTGGGTATGCACTTGCTAATATTGTGCAGAAGCAAGCAAAATAATAGGAGGCCCCTTTCCAAACCATGGTGCTTTGCATTGTCAGTATCAACAGTTCCCTTTGGATTCTTGAGCCTGCCTGTAGAACATGAGCAGTAATAGAGCAAGCCAAATTAAAAACCCAAAATACATTTCTTTTGAAGGCTGAAATGCTGCAGAATGGATGTTCTAAATTAAGAACCAGCCACTCTCCATGTTTCCTGGCATAACTGCATGTTAAAAATAAGTCTTTGTACAAATATACCCAAAAATCTAATTAAAGAAGGAATTCACAGTCTGGGTGAGTAAGACATACTATCATCTGACTGGAGATAAACACATGTTGAGGTCAGTGAATTGGGAGTTGTGTACCAGCATCTAAAACCAAGAACAAAATCCATGTTGGTTTTTAAAATATGCAACCATCATGCTGTTCTCTGGTTTCATTAGAATTTGGAAAAATAAATATTTCTCTTTCTGTCAAATCACTGCCTGTAGATAGTGGGGCAAATATATCTTGCCCTGTTGTGTAGTGAAGATGGACCAATAGTCTGACTCATAGCTCAGTAGGGCTGGCAGATAATCCTATCTGAAATCCTGGAGAGCTGCGACCAGTCACTGTAGACAATACTGAGCCAGATGGGCCAAAGGCAGTTTTCTGTGTCCCTATATCCACAGAGTTTGTCAAATCCAACCACAAAGAGATTTGCTGGAGATGTGATTCAATGTTTGGTTTATGTGCACTGGCAACCCTGGATCACATCGTTTTTGTGCAGGGACCTGTTTCTTCTTCTCCAATAACAACAGCAGCAGCAGCAGCAGCATATGAAATTCTATGAAACTACTATAGCAGAGAAACAATTGTTTCTTCTGAAGAGTTTTCCTTTTCTTTCCTAACATGGTAGCGTCAGAGTTCTCAACTCAAACAAAGTTCCGCAATGTGCATTTTAGAATAAGGTACATTGAGAAATATGTACATTGAGAAAAAAGGATTGAAACACACATTTTAAAAACAAAATACACATTTAAGTATAGATTTAAGTGGTAATCTAAATTATGAATTTTTGTACAGAGTGGTAATGTGGACAGGCCTATGAATGCACATGCATAAATTGGCACATGATACATTGAAGTTAATCGACATGACTAACTTATGTTCATTAATTTCAGCACGTCTGTTCTGAGCAGGACTTAGTTGAATACCAGCTGCAGACCAGGAATTGACTGATCCATCCATATCTGTGAGAACAGATCCATCTCTGCTCCACAAACAAATATTTAAGCCTAGATGATAATTTCTGAAGGGAAGGTGACAGTACTGGCCAGGGAAAACTGGAATAAAAGCTTGCATAATCAATGTGAGGTTTTGTCCTTTCATGGACCACCAGTAGTCAGAGTGGTGGACCAGAGCTGTCCTCCCTATACTGGCATCGCTGCAGCTAAAGTGGATGGGGCTAGAGTGGAGAAAGGTGATGGGTGAGATCAGGGGTGCATTGTCACACTACAGCGCCACACAACACTGACCCTGTGTCATGTTCTGGTCTAATACTGGCTCACACAGAGAAGGAGTCAAGGTTGGTCAGAAGTTGCAGGATCCTGGATAGCTCCAAGTGAGCAACTTACTGCAACAAGGGTTGGGAGCAGACAGAGGCCTTTTAAACCTCTTTCTCCAGATGATCTCCTCTAGGCTCCATACCCTCATGGAGACCTACAGAGCCTGAAAGGACCAACCCTCTGGCCAGAAAGCAGGCACTCCTCCTCGTTAATAGCCTCTGCCTTGGTGCCTTCCCTGCCCCGCATGACCAGTGACGTGGTGGCAGGCACCTAGTTCCTCAGGCTTGGGGGAAGGTACCCATGAGGGTCTGGACTCTGGTCTGGTGGTCCAGCAGGTTCCTCTGGGGGCTTCTGTCCATAACCCTCAATTGCAGTGGACCCCTGAACTCCAGTAGCCATCTCAGTGCCCTCACTTTGATTGGTCTCCTTAGCTGGTACCAATGCAATCCAGATTTCTGCTGGATTCAGGTTTCATGATGCCCTGCTACTATCCTACCCCCTTCCCCCAAATCCCTCAACACAGTATATAACGACGTGGAGAGTATTAAGACCTATTCTTCTTTCCCATGTCTAACTGAATGGTTTAACAACTGGCCGAGTTGGCACAAGCTTTTAATGTACATTTTTGTGGGACTTTCAGGTATCATTCTCTTATGCTGCTGTATACAATGCCTACCCAATTTATTCTCCCTCTTTTCAACTCTTGGAACCCAGTGTCTGAGAAGGTCCCCTTTCTCAAATGAATTTGTCCTCCAAAGCCAATCTTTCAATTCTCTGAGTAACTCCAAATGGTTAGGACACAATGATGCAGCTATAATTTAAACTGCCTTGTTTAAATTTGCTGCAAAGGGGGGATTTATTAGGAATATTGTATTTCTTAGGCCCCAAAAATTGTCAAGAGTTGTCAAGAAATGCTACATTATTGCCAGAGCTAGTGCCGCAATGAATCATGGAACTTAGAGAGGGTGGGGGACACAAGACTCTAAGTTTCGCTTCTTTCCTCATGAGAAAGGAACACCAAGAGGTGCCTGTAAGGCTGTGACATCTTGGAAAAAGAGATAAAGTGTATCCCCTCTGATTTGTTTCTATTTCTCTCTGTCTTGCTTCACTATACACTTCCTGCACATTGTAGCTAATTCAGCACAAAGCAAGAAGTGTTCTCAAAATACCGTATTAGACATTGTATCTATAAGATTACATCACACTGCTGAGTGGTTAATTTTCACAGGCATACTAGCAACATCTTTATCTCTTTTGGTGTCAATCTATTTTCCTCGCCTTTTCTTAGTTCTTATCTCAAAATAAGTTTTCTTAGATTGACAAGTGTATGAATTCATTATCAATCTCTCGCTTTTTAGAATTATAAGAAATGTAACAAGGATAACAGATGCACTTGCTTATCTCTGTAAAACTGTATTCCCTTTGTTATGATTTTAGTAAACATTGTACTTTGTTTTGCTTATGAAACCTATATAAATGGTGCTTTAATTAATAAACGCTGCTCTCTTCCCTGGCAGACAGCTGTCTGTACAGGTTAGAGATCCCTTCTTGATCAAGCAGTATTGTGTGTGTCTATTTATGTTTGGTATCTGGCTGAACCACTGAGACAGGTAAATTACTTGACAAGCTTGCACACCTATTCAGAGCTGAGGGGTGCACTGGCTCGCCCCTGCACAGTGAAGGGTGGGCGCTTAGATTTGGACCCAACACAAGTAAGCTGCAGTGGCACTCATATTGGGAGGCCAGATTTGTCCTACCACACCAGCTGCTACTGTGGTCCATAGTTCTTAAAGGAAAGGGTGGAGTCATCCTTACCTTGCTGCCCTGCCACCATGCCCCACCCTCACGTGACACTATGTGATGGCATGATGGCTCAGGAAAATATTATATGGTTAGATGTACCCCTCTTATAACTACTTCATTCTTCACTGTTTGCTGACTCCAAGAGTGACAGAAACAGTGTTGTCATTTTCTGCCAAGCATCCGGGAAAGGAGCAGATTGTCTGTCTCAGCAAAAGACACTTTATTTTGTTTGAGAAAAGACAAAACTCTCAACCGCACATCAAATAAATCATGCAATGCAAACATTACTTTTTCAAGGAACCAAGCATTTTGCATATGAAAATTGGATGACAACTGTGCAGCGGCTTCAGTAATAACATTCTCCCTCTGGGAACTGTGCCATATATAGAGTACCAGGACTTGTGGCAACCAAGCTGTCTGAAACGACAGCCTTTTAAAGAAAAGAGCCATCAAAACTGTGGTTATTTATTTACATGAGAGGGTCTGTCTGTCTGTCTGTCTCTGTCTTTAGAAACCGGATGGTGCAATTGCTTGAGAACTGGGTTTTGCAAGAGGTCAGCTTCCAAGCAGAGGGGAATTCCAAGGAAGCATTTTCATTTACTCCCTGTTACCAAGTTGCTCAGACTCCTGTCCCCCTGAGCTTGCCTCTTTAACTCTTTGCCTCGTTGTGCTTTGCTTTTCAGGGAGGTGTGCAAAGCCAGGGCGTAGAAACACAACATGGCACAGAGGGGAAGCCCTAGGGAGCATTTCCCCTTACCCCCAGAAGGTGTAAGAGCTGTCGCTCAGTGGTAAAACATTTGTTTTGCCTGCAGCAAGTCCCAGGTTCAATTCCAGACATCTCTAGGTAGGGCTGGGCATATCCCCTGTCTGAAACCCTGGAGAACAGCTGTTAGTCAGGGCAGACAGTACTGAACTAGATGGAACAATTTGTCCTTTCCCCTTAACCTACATCACAGGGTGGAGTTCAGTTAGATGCTAAGTAATTGTGCTACTGCATTGCTTAAGTGTCCACAGTACATTTGCAAGGGAGAAGAATAGGCAGATAACCAAAACATACTGACCCTACTTCCGGTGGCTTCCTCATCCAGTGATAAGCAGCCACTACTACCTTATAGGACTTGGCCTCCAAGCCCCTCAGACGCTTTTGTTGCCCTCCACTGGACACATTCCAGTTTGCTAACATCCTTTTAAAATTGCAGTGCCCAGAATAGGGCACAGTCCTCCTATTCAGAGTGGTACCATCACATCTTGTGAACTGGCCAGTATATTTCTGCTGATGCAGCCTAAAATTGCATTAGCCTTTTTTTTTTAAGCAACTGCATCACTCACCCTTTACCTAATACAGGCGATGAGCTTGAGAATTAATGAGTTGCATCTTCTGATGCAGTACTCCTGCCTAACAGACTAATACTATGTGTAAATAAAGAATGTGTAGGTTTGACTCAGAGCTTGGAAAAGTTACTTTTTTGAACTGCAACTCCCATCAGCCCAATCCAGTGGCCATGCTGGCTGGGGCTGATGGGAGTTGTAGTTTAAAAAAGTAACTTTTCCAAGCTCTGGTTTGACTCTTATCCTTACAAAAGAGGACCTGTGTACCTCCAATGGAGGCAGAGGAAGATGTGGCTGCTTTCTTCCGGTGATAGGGACAATGTTTCCTAAAGCAGCTAAAATAATCATATTGTTGCACAATGACTCATGGGAATGAAAGAGACAAGACAATGCCATATGTGATTATTATGTTGCAGCCTCTTAGTCATACTCCTGGTACAGTTGCTTCTGCAAACTGACCTAGTTTTAAAACCTTAATAGGCATTGCTTTTTTTAAAGAGTACATCTGGCAGGATGTAAACATATACAAGAGCTTCTTTTGTGCAAGCAATTATCAACTCAGTCTGGGCTGAATCCTCATTCTAGTTTAGAGCAGGGAAAAACTAGGACCCTTGCTGACAGTGACGTACGCCCCTGAACCAGAAAATGTCCAGATTGGCTACATCATGTGATACAGTTGAGACATATCTGCATCATAGATTGGGGCCACATCCCCACCTCACATTTAAAGCAGTATCTTACCACTTTCAACAGTCATGGATTCCTCCAAAGAGTTAATGAGTTGCATTTTTTTGGGAACTGTACCATGTTAAGGATGCTGAGAGTTCTTAGGAGACCCCCCTATTCCCTCACAGAGCTACAGTTCCCAGAGTGGTTTAACAATCATTTCTTCTTCCTGGGGGTTGTAGCTGTCTAAGGGGACTGTTTAATTGTTGCCCAATGTTACTATGTAAATTGTTTTGTTGTCGTTGTTGAAAGGTGATATATGAATATTCTGGGGGGGGGGGTTCAATGACATATGATAAGTCAACACCTTCATGGAGTCAGCCTGGGATGTAGTATAGTGAGCTGCCTGAGATTGTGTAACCTCAGGCTCAGAGCCCTTTTCAGGCCCTGAATGTGGTGTGCACCGTTGGTTCATGAGACCATCATCTCAACACAACAATTTTGTTGCTGCCTTCTGCAGCTTCTAGACCATCTTCAAGGGGTAGCCCCATGCTGAATGCATTACAGTAGTTCAAACATAAGGTTACTAGGGCAAGGATAAGCCTGAATGGCTGTAGCTGGTGAACAAATGCATCATACAGCTGTGAGCAAAATATTGAATGAGATGCCAATCAGAATATAACATAGAGTGAAGATAAAATGATAATGACAAAATGTTCCTGAAGTCACCAGGTCTTTGTGATTGTCCTGTCATATGTAGCCAGATCTGAAACATGACAGAAGTTTCTGGCCAATAGACTTTTCCATGGTGAAAAAATAATGACACAGACCTAAAGATGAACAGATCAAAATTTTATTTCTGGCAGCTGTGACCTGTTGTTATAGGGGTAGGCGAGGAATAAATGTTATCCAGACAACAAAACAAGGCAATTGAAAAAAAGGGGGGGTTGCTCCAGTAATAACAACAACAACAACAACAACAACAACAACAACAACAACAATAATAATAATAATAATAATAATAGGTATTTTTAAATGTAGGATTTGAGGATTTGAAAGAAAGGGAAACAAATGCATAGATCTGGTGCCCTCCAGATGTTTTGGTCTACAATTCCCACGGAACTTCATTCTAAGTAGGGACAGGCAAATGTGTCAGTTTCGGGGGAGGTTTGTTCCTAATTTTTCCAATCTTAAATTTAGTTCTCTAAATTTCTACACCAGTTCACTGAAAATTCATCTGCATTTTTATGCATATTTCTCCTACTATATACATTTTATATGCAATCTTACCTACTATATACATTGTTGTGATTTTCCCCAATATAAAGCATTTTGTATGCTATTTTAACTAATATATGCATGTATATGCACACCTTAGCATAATTTATGCATCACTCTTTTTTTGTACATGGCTGGATAACTGCATTTGCAAAGATCAGAGAAGTGTCGCTAGTCGGGCGGTATATAAATTTAATAAATAATAAAAAATAATAATAATAATAATTGGTTTGTGTATTATTTTGGAAAATGCAGATTTGATATGTCCGCCTTTAACTGTGAATGGAATTGAATTCCTCCCCCATCCCTAATCCTGAGATAATGGACTTTTGATCTTTGGTCATCACACACCTTCACTATCATCCCATTGCCTTGGCATTTGACCATCGGCCAAAGAAGACCCTGAGATCCCCTGAGACTCCAGGAATGTCCAGATAATTATATGGAGGAGCCTGCAGAGACAAAACTTGACTTGACTCCTTGAGGAATAGTGCTCTGGGGAAATAGCCTTTCATCTACTTCACCTTGATGCCCCAAGAGAAAAAGAGGATCTCTCTCCTGATTAGGGAACATACTTGTAAAGTCATGAAGGCCCCAGTGAAGTAACCAGGGGTACAATATTCTGTTTTTGTGGGGTTAGCTGAAGTTCTGGATTTTTGTCTCTGCTGCTTGACTGTAGACGATGGAGTTTTCGGTGTGTCCCTGAGGAAAACCCACGGTCAGATTCAAAACACAAAAGTCATTCTTCAGAAAACCAATACAGATTTCTACTACCAGTTTGAGTCCTGCCTCTTCCTTTGTTCCTCTTCCATCCTCTTTCTGTGAATGCAAGTGTTCCTTGACTCCGGAGAGGTTGAATCAGTGACACATGTTCTTCTGTATTGTCTTTATTATTGTGCTTTATGCAAAAATATATATATTGAACCTCTCCTATTGAAACTGCCAGGATAATCTGATGCATTTTATGTCTCTTCAGCCTATGGCCATACTGCCCTGAAGATGCTGGATCTCGTCTGATCTCAGAAGCAAACCAGGGTCAGGCCTGGTTAGTACTTGGATAGGAGACCGCCTGGGAATACCGGGTGCCATAGGCTTAGAGGAAGGCAGTGGTAAACCACCTCTGAATACCTCTTACCATGAAAACCCTATGAATATAAGATTCATAGGGTCACCAGGAGTCGTAATTGACTTCTTGTAAAAATGCAGCTACTGCTCTCATTATAGCTAATTCTGTGTTGCAGTGTGTAAAATACATCAAGAATTAATTTTAGCCATCCTATAATCTTCCCTTTTGGAGTTTGTGATATGAACACAATTTCTGTAATATTTCTGTGCAAACTTATACTTTATTTTATTCTGCAATATGTCATCGTATTCCATTCCATTTTATCTTATTTTCCGTATTTGGATAATATGTTTTATGCTGTCTTTGAATACTTTCTATGCTGCTCATGGACTATAATAAAGAAGATTGATTGATTGTTCTTCTGTCATTTTGATGTTGCCCACACCATCAAATAATTTGGTGCAGGACAGCCTAGTACACTTCTCTTGAACCCCAGATGTTGTTGGACTACAATTCCCATCAGCCCTAACCATTGGTTAAGCTGGCTGGGGATGATGGGAGTTAGAGTCAAACAACATCTGGGGCATCCATGATTTTAGAAGGTTGGGTTAGTAAAATAATAATATAATAGCACCAGTGTTTTCTTTTTTTAAAAAAAAAACTTCAGACCCAAAGCAAAGGGAGGAGACATAGCTCACTGGCACAGCACATGCTTTCCATGCAAATGGTGCTCGATTCAGTCCTTGGCATCTCCAGGTATTTATTATTATTTTATTTCTTAAATGCATATCCTGCCCTTCCTCCCAAAAGGAGCGCAGAATGGCACACAGGTGATAAAACACTAAAAATATCTATAAAACATATTTGAAACATCTTTAACTATTTTTTTAAAAAAATCTTAAACAATTCTAATGCAGAGGCAGGCTGGGATAAATTCTCTACTTAAAAGGCTTGTTGAAAGAGGAAGGTCTTCAGTAGGCTCTGAAAAGACAACACAAATGGTGCCTGTCTAATATTTAAGGAGAGGGAATTCCAGTGTCAGTGACACCACACTGATTCCTGATTCGTATAGTGTGCAGAATAGATCTCCTGATGAGATGGTATCTGCGGGAAGCCCTCACCTACAGAGCGAATGACCGACTGGGTATATAAGAGGTAAGATGATCTTTCAGGTATCCTGGTCCCAAGCTGTATAAGGCTTTATTCACCAAAACCAGCACCTTAAACGTAGCCCAGTAGCTAATGGGTAGCCAGTGCAATTCTTTCAGTAGTGGGGTGATATGTTAGCAATATCCTGACCCAGTGAACAGTCACATTGTCACATTTGCACCAGCTGCAGCTTCTGGACCATCCTCAGGGCAGCCCCACACAGAGATAGGAAAGACTGAATCTGAATTCCTAGACCACAGCTGCCAGCCAGAGTAGAAAACACTGAGCTTGATGGCCCAATGGCCTGATGTAGTGCAAGGCAGCTCACATATTTATATAAGGCACTGTAGAATCCAGACCCCCGACCCCTAAGTGAAACCAAACTTAGCTTCTTTTGGTTTGCTAACATGAAAATATCCTCTAATTTTATCTCAGGCTGCCGCATTCTTCCACCAGCATTTGCCAAAAGAAGGTCAAGGAACTATCTTCGTTTTACATTCCCACTGGCAGTCACAGAAGCAGGGTTTCTTCTAGTTCATAATTCAGAACTCAAATTTCATGAGACAACATCAGAAATGTCACTTTAAACCACACTAATTCTTTCACAGTTTAACATGAGTGGGTGACAGTGCAATTCAAGCTGGGGAAGAAGGGGGGGGAAGAGGCTGTCTAATTTCAGTAAGTGTACCACAAGCCAACTTGGCAGACCTCCACTTGGATCAGACAAACGTCTGCTCTGTGGAAGTCGAAAGCACAGCGATAATTATCGTTGCTGATACTGCATCAGTTGTAGTGACAATGTGGTTTATGAGGATGAACCCGACATAAGGATCTCTCCTTTGCCGACAGTATGTTGGCACTGCTGTGGAAAGCTGGTGGAAATTTTATGGGTTTCAGTGGGCCCATTGATACATGCCAGGGAGTGGTGCTGTCAAGCTGGAAAGTAATTCATTAGGTGTCTGATTTGTTTAATTGTTGCAAGGTTCTTTTTTACTTGGGTTAATGGTCTTGGGACGGGGGGGATATATTCTACAGCAGACATAGGGAACCTTTTTCAGCTTGAGGACTGCATCCTTAGGGGCAGAGATTCCGGTGCCAGCAGTTCAAGTATGTGGCCCTGATTGCTGAGCAGACACATTGCTCACCTCGTCCCAGTCCACCCCCATTAGTGTTTTATCACCTGCTTGCCACACTGGGTTCCTTTTGGGAGGAAGGGCAGGATATACATTTAATAAATGGATGGTGACCTCCTGAACATCAACACTGACCGCTACACCACTAGTCAGCTTAACCAAACCCTATGTGGGCCACATCCAAAGTTTGCATGTATAGTGGGAGAGGAGAAGGCCCTTTTTTCATTTTGAGGGCTTCATTCCCCTCTGGGCAACCTTCCGAGGGCTACATGCCAGTGGTGGGTGGGGCCAGAGGCAAGAGTGGGTGGGGCGATGAATGTAAATTTTACCTTTGAACTGTAGACTAGTTTCTTGACTCATTCACACACCCCTCTGTATCCTCCATCCAGACAAGGAAGAGGCATATTGCAGTTCAAGATCACATTCTAGCCAGGCAAAAACACTCAGTGAAGCAGAGCCAAGGAGGGGTGTGGCCTGGGGTGAGTGGGTGGTAAGTAGGGTTGCCAGGTCCATGGTCTGAGACTGATCCTGTATCTTTAGGAGAAGAGAAAGTCAGCCAAGTGCAGGTGTTCTTGCAACAGTGTAATGGGAAAAACCACAAGGTGGAATTCTCGCTTCCCCCTGTAGGACTTTTAAAGATACAGAAGACCTCTTGGAGGCCAGGCCTGGCAACCAAGAGGTGTTCTGTATCATAAAAAGTTGTCCAGGGGGAAGGGAGAATTCCACCTTGTGGTTTTTCCCATTACAGAGTTGCAAGAACACCTGCACTTGGCTGACTTCCTCTTCTCCTAAAGATACATGATCAGTCTCCGGCCAAGAACCTGGCAACCCTAGTGGTAGCCTGAGGTGACGTCCAATAACCAGATAAAGGAGCCTGGAGGGCTGCATTCAGCCTCTGGGCCTGAGGTTCCCAGCCCCAAGCTACAGCTTTGTAATATAGAAGCCTAGTTCCTGGCCTTGCCCCCATACCTTTTGTTTCTACACTTTTTCTTCTGTTGATGGCTTCTTCATTAAAATATAACAAAAAAGTTGTTGTTTTGTCGCCTGTGCATTAGAAGGGATAAACTGTTCACTGAGCATAATGATTAATGATTGAATAGTGCAGTTGTTGCAGAAATATGGTCATGCCGTGAAGAGAGATCTGAAGATTATACTAACACCAGGGGATGGCTTATTAATCACACTTCTGGAGGAATTTGTGAGTAAATCAATCTACCTTATTAATGATATTTCAGCTTTGCTCTGCGAGATGTCTCTTATAAATCCAGAAGGGCAATTATCTGTTTAGACCAGGAAACAATATTAGTTACAGCCAGTGTGGAAATCTTTGATCTGCATAGCTTAAATAAAGAGAATGAAAAAGGAAAGAATAAGAATATTTGAAATGTACACGAAAGGGCTAGCAAAAACATGGTGTCATTTTGGAAAGGTTTAATTATAAATATTTGCTACCTCCTCTCTGGAAATGAGGTGGCCTGTTTTTCCAAGTATAAGTTACAGCTAAGTTTTGCATACTCAAACTGTGATAATATAGTAGCTCAAGAGGGAAAAACAATACTTTTCTCACCCGCTGCTCAGCTTTGGAGGAATTCTTGTAGTACATGAAGTAGTTAACTGTATTCTGGAATGCTTTATTAATTTAAGAGTCCTTCAAAGAGAGATCTCAAATTCATGATAGCAAGAAGGAGAGAAAAGCAAGCAATAATTTAAAAGGAAATATTTTCCAGGTTCAAGGCATCCATTTTTCGACTTCTCTTTAATCGACAATTCACTGAAGTTAAAAAATTGGAGACAGTGAAAAATGAGTGTACAGAGATCCAAATGGAAATCTATACATAAGCCTGCCAAGGACTTTGGTTAACAGTTTTAACATGGATGTTTTAATTCTTTTAGCATGGACATAGTAAAAGTTTAAAATTAAGACATTGCTGGTCCCAGATGCAGGGCAAACGAGCGTAACACACATGGATGGCCTCCACTGTAATTGCTTATCCCACACACCCAGCTGTGACACCAAATCCACCCATCTTGGAATGGCACTTTTGATTGTGTGAACTTGCCCTCCATCTTCCAGTTTTAGCTGGTTTGAATTCAGCCTGTTATTCAGGAGCCAGCTGGGGCTAAGTCCATATTTTATTCATGTCAGTAAAGCTTTCATCAAAGCAGGATATGAATTTTCCCCCTCTTTCTTTCTGGATATCTGTGCACATTTTGAGGCTGCTGTTCACAGTCTGGCTCCAAGCCGGAATGATGCGCACCTGGAAATGAAAAATGGAGCGAGTCACATCTTCGTCTTGATGCTGGCTCTTAGAACAGGCCCAAATGCACGCCAGCCTTGCCAATTCACAACCGAGTTCAAACAAGGAGGAAATAGCCTTCATCCACTTTTCATCCTAGCTTACCAACATTCATGATCAGAGGAACACACTTTTTATGGCTGTTACTGAGTTTCTCTGAAATCTGACTAATGCCATCAGGCTGCTGTAATAAAACAACAACACATTTTACTTCAGTCCAGCCATACACAATACTAACTGAATAGAATTCAAAATGCTGTTTTTGATCTTTAAAGCCCCTCAAGGGTCTTTTACCATGTCTTTATCTTTATTAGCAAAATTGCAGGGCCAGAGGCCAACGCAAGTAAAACAACAGTACAAATACATGTTAAAAACAATAGTGGGAATTTCCCAGGACAAAAATAGCGCCTATATGATACTTCGCAAGGCAATATGATTTGCCCGAAGTTTTCGTGCAGCTATTATAGAAAGGGATACATTATGAGTTACTTCCCAAGTATGGTCAGCCATTAAAAAGATGATTTTTTCATCAGGTGAAGTAAAATTGAAAATGTCTAACCATTTCTTAAGGAACCTTAATCTGGGTTGGGTATAAATTGAGCAATAAAGCAAGACATGGGGAAGATCCTCCGCTGTAGGAAGGCCACAGACACAGGACCTTTGGTCCTTAGGGACGCTGGCTAGTCGACCTTCCCTATCGGCATTTGGCAGGGAAAAGAAGCGAAGGGCTGTGAAAGCTCGTCTAAGAGCAGTGGGTAAGGGTTGAACAAGATATGTAGAACATTGGGGAGCATATTTGAAACGCCAAAACCAGGGAGATACTTTGGAATTGATAATAGATAGCCTATCTAATTTCATGGAATGAAGGAATATGGATGTACGTAAAGATTTGTTATTAAAATTTGAGTTAAAATCTGGTGCTGAGAGATGATAGATAGCAAATTATTTAGTTTGGAGCCCCATAGGACAGAGGCAAAGGGGTGGTTAAAACATAGTTTGAGTAATACTCTAGACTGGGACACATTAGAAAATCTCAAAAACTCATAGACTCTTTTCTCAGGGGCAGTTAACTTAATAGATAGGGAATGTGGCAATCTGGTCTTGAAGGCTTTGAGTCTAAGTAGGAGGGGAAAATGGTCACTCTCAGTCCTGAAATTGACATTAAAGTCTAAAATATCATCCAACAGCGTCTGAGAGACCAAGATATAGTCAATCAGATTTGCACCGCGGGATGTCCGGAAAGTGAATGAGCCCGAGGATAGGTCATATATGGTACCATTTATAATTTCCAAAAGGTGTGCTGAGGCAAATTCTATTAACAGAGGACCTTGCTTGTTCGACTTTGGATCTTGTATAGACTTATGCAGAAACAAATTTTGGGTAAAAGGATCCTGATTAGAGGTATTGATGTTAAACGGCCAGGAATTTCCTATTCTGGCGTTAAAGTCTCCACATAAAAGAATTCTATCATTTGGAAACTGGGACTCTATGTAAGAGAGGGCCTCATCCAGCCAGTCCCATTGGTTGGAGAGATCACGCAAGGGAGGTAAATAGATATTAATACAAATCGTAGGGTCAGCCCATAAACCCTTTATCCTAAGGGCCAACATAAAGGTTGGGAGTATTAGAGGAAGCTGAACAGGTGTCACTGCCATAGAACCAGAGACGAAAATAGTAAGACCCCCGCTTGGACGGCCAATACTTGGCTGCCGAGGTTGAAAAAGATATGTAACCAGGGAGGATCATTTTGTCTGGGGAAGTTGACCAGGTTTCCTGCAGACAAATGATCATAAAGTTGTTTAAATATTCTATAAAGTCAATGTCATGGCATTTGTTCACCCATCCACTAATGTTCCAAGACAAGATAGTGATAGGTCATATAGAAGTGATCTCGTTAAAGAGAGAAGACTGTACAATACAGCCATTCCGGGTTGATGGTCGGGGAAGGTGTTGTACTTGTGGGTCGATATTATTCCTAAAAGGGGCCAGGGAGTTGTTATGAGTAGATGAAGATCGGGGATTTGGAGATGGGGGGGGCTTTATAGACCCCCTTTCCTCCGGGGCCAAAAAATGCATTTTTGTCCAAAATCCGGGAGAGTCGATTTTTGCCCGTTTGGCCAGCTCATAAGAGAAAAAATTTTCAGAGGCTAAGCAGTCAAAAGATAGGATGGAGGAATCTTTTTCCGGGGTCCTCTGCTCTAGTTGTTGATAAGAAAGCTGGTGAAGGTGAGGAACTGTCTCCGAGTTAGACTTCACGTCCCCTAGGGTATTCGTATTAGCTACTTGTCCAAGAACTGGATTTTTGTAGAGTGGATCGTTAGTGGCAGAAAGTTTAGGACTCACTGTGGGTAAGTATGGTAAGGATCGATTCTTGAGTAGAATAAGATGAGTTTTCAGTTGTTCAAGGCATTCTATTATCTCATTCTGGTTTGAAACCGGTAGAGAACTAAAGGTTTCTATAAGTAAAAGCTCTTCCGAGGTAAATAAATTAGGGGAGACCTGCAGGGGAGGAGGTAGATTTGATGGCGGGAGCCCTTTGGGAATCAGTGTCATGGAGGGGAGGTAGAAGCAAAGGGTACGAGGGGTTCATGTGTCTGCAAAGGGTTAAACAGTAATGAGGGGGGAAATCTGGATTTGGTAGGGCTAATAATTAAAGGTTCTGGTAATATACTATTTTCAAAGTGTCTATGAATAGATATTCCCAAATCGACTAATAATGGTCTAATAGACAAAAACTTACAAGATATATCACAGGAGGAAAATTGAACTAATGCACGAGCCTTGTGGCCATTAAAAAATAAGTATTTGACATTAGATATATCAGTTATAGATAAGGGCAGTTTTGATCTAAATAAATTACAAAAATGATGAATCCGTGCTGGTTGAGAGAGTAGTCCAGGGGGCTTCGGAAAGTTATTGAATATTAGCTGAAAGGGATTCAGTACTAGGTTCCATTGGGCAACCTTGATGGAGGGATCTCCTTTAGGTCTTAATAATGCTTCGGCCCACGGATCTTGAGGAAGATCAGTAAAGGGGTTTGCCTTCTTCTGGAAAGAGAGAGATAAATCAAGGGCATCTGAAGATAGAAAAGGGTGATCATTCGGCGATCTGTTGTGTTGTTCTGAAGAAGTGATATCATCATTAGGGGCATTCGCAGGAGTATTCCTTGGCGCAATGATGCGATGTTGTAGCGGCTTCGGAGTTTTAGCTGTGTGAAGATGCTCATTTATTTTCTCAGTAGGCTCTGTAGTTGCAGTTCCCTCCAAGAGGGCAAAAAGTTTGTTAAAATTCATTTTTCTCCCGGGTAGATGTTTATGATTCTTCACATTGGCAGATTTCTTTTTCTTAGGTAGCAACGATGAGCAGTGATGTCGTTTAATTTTCCTAGATTTTACTCTGTGCTTGTCGTTTCCTGATGTCTCTTGATTGGTGTGAGGAGAAGCAGAAAGAGTAGATGGCAGATGGGCCTCTGGTGGGGCCTGTTCATGGTTAGGAGATGAGTTAACTACCAAGGTTAGCAAGCGGTTGGATTCAAGTATGGACGAGTTGATAGAATCTAAGTCCAAAGCAATCATAAAAAGACAGCCTAATAATGTAGGGCTAATTTCCTTGAGTGCTGCTGATACTTCGGGTGGCTTGCAAGATGGAGAAACTTCTACCCCCTCAAGAGGAGAGTCCGCCTTCGATGTTTCTTGACGGGTTGGCTTAGACGAGCTACGTGGAGACTTCAATATCGAGTTCGAGGCCATGCCGTTAAAAAAATGTGGCGGGGATTCCAACAGATTCAATGTAATATACTCAGGGTCGTCCACTCCGGTATCCAAGGGTACGTTGCAGCTAAATTCGCCCGAAGTGGCAAGTCTCTTTCCAGATATAGATCCCGCTGTGGCCATTTCTTCTGCAAGAGTTAAAGCAGTTGGGGCATTTGTATTATAGTCACCAAAATCTTTAAGGGGAAGATGTGAAATGGACCAATCATGATTCAACAGAGGATCAGGAGAGATGTTCTTTAGTAATTGCTCTGGTTTTAGAGAAGCCAAAAACTGAGTAATATGTTGCTGTTTCTTTAAGTTTATTGAAGGTTCCGGTGAGCAGTGAGAATCAGATAAGGAGTGAGAATGTGGTGAGACTGTGGATTTAGTTTTTTTTTCTTTTTTTCCCCTTTTTCAGGATGTTTTGTTTAGTTTGTTTGTATTTCGAGGCCCGGGGGAGTGAGGAAGTTCTTTGTTGTTCTTTGGCTTCTCATTACTACCATTATAATTTAATGTTGGAAGTTTCCTTTAAAACTTTCTTTCTGTGCCAGGTCGTAGGAGACGTGACGAAGCAATTCAAAGGCAAAAAATAAGGTAATAGAGAAATAATAAAACTAATGGAGTATAATCATTAAGAACTTGAAAAAGGTTTAAAATCATAAGGAGATAGAGAAGCTACTGCTGGACCGACGCCATCTTATCAGCTGAGTCCTTTTACCATGTGAACCCACCTAGAAGCTGCTGTCTTCATCAGAGGCCCTTCTCCATGTGCCCACCCCAGAGAGGTACAGAGGGTGGTCACATGAGAACAGGCCTTTTCAGTGGTAGCCCCCATCAGACACTCTCCCCTGTGAGATGCACCAGGCACCATCCTTGTCAGTCTTTAGCCATCAGTCCAAAACCGTTTTGTTTACCCAGACCTTGGTAATTAAGTTGCCTCCAATGGTAATGCGTTTCTTTTAGTGGAGTGCGTGGGACAAGTCATCATTAATATATGACTGGATGAACACTTTATGTACTTTGTCTTGTTCATTTTTTACATTTTTCTGGTTTGAAAATGAAGATTTCTTGCTTTAGTATAAAGTGACTGATAAATGTAAATACCAGCAACACATATCAGGTAAGACTATTGATCCATCTGCCTCAGCACAGTCTAAGACTGACTGACAGAGGCTCTTCAGGGTTTTAGACAGGTGACACTCCCAGCCCTACCTGGAGATGCCAGGGACTGAACCTGGGACCTTCTGCATGCAAAACAGATGCTCTGCCACTGATCCATGGCCCTTCTCCTAAAGCAAATCTGCTATTTGCTGTGCAAGTGGGGGCAGATTGTTCCTTTCCTGCTTGAGGGTGCAGACTGACTGATATGGCCAATCAGGGAGCATGGGGGAGAGCATGTTAAAGTTGGCTGCACTCTATCAGCTTCCTCTACTTCTGCAGTACAATAATCCTCTTGCCTCCCTTCTGTGTCATTGTGGGATTAGCTAGTCAACATTTGGGGAATTTTGGGGGGGGTCACACAGAATGTCCAAGGACACTTTTTTTAACTACTCCACATTGATAACACGATGGGTACTATAGCATTTTTCATGTGGGCAGGGAGTGCGGATATGATGACATATTTTTAGGCACCCTGAGGCATCTGGAGGGTTAGATTATTTGTTCACCTACTCAAGGATTGTCTGCTATGACTGCCAGTAGCTCTCCAGAATCTCAGGCACAGTTCTTTACCATCCTTTGTCTTTTACCTATTATCAATACCTTGGCACAGTCATTAACCAAAATGGAGACAATAGTCAAGAAATTAGAAGAAGGCTAGGACTGGGGTGGCAGCTATGGGAGAACTAGAAAAGGTCCTCAAATGCAATGATGTATCACTGAACGCTAAAGTCATGATCATTCAGACCATGGTATTCCTGATCTCTATGTATGGATGTGAAAGTTGGACAGTGAAAAAAGCGGATAAGAGAAAAATCAACTCATTTGAAATGTAGCGTTAGACAAATAATTGGGTGTTAGAACAAATTAAACCAGAACTATCATTAGAACCTAAAATGATGAAACTGAGGTTATCATACTTTGGACACATAATGAGAAGACATAATTCACTAGAATAGATAATAATGCTGGGAAAAACAGAAGGGAGTAGAAAAAGAAGAAGACCAAACAAGAGGTGGATTGATTCCATAAAGGAAGCCGCAGACCTGAACTTACAAGATCTGAACAGGGTGGTTCATGACAGATGCTCTTGGAGGTCACTGATTCATAGGGTTACCATAAGTCAAAATCAACTTGAAGGGACATAACAACAAAAACCTTTTACCTAGTTGTACTGGCAATGAACCTGGGAACCTTTCCACACAAAACATGTACTCTAACACGGAGCTATTGTCCCCTGTAGGTGTTTAATGAGCTGCTGTCTGCCTCTACTGCTGTCTCTGGCCACCGTTGCTATTTTTGTGTGGGTGTCCATCATAAATTCAGGTTGCACTATTAAAGGTTGACTTAGTGCACTTACACAACAAAAAATGCTTCTCCAATAACTGAACCTTTTGCAACAAGGAAAGTGACAGGAAAATGTCTTGGAAAATTTGGGATAACAATCGCTTGGTGCAGTGTTGTGTAACCTGCTTCCCTGCCTCCCAGAAGGAGCCCAGGGTGGCAAACAAAAACATTAAAAACCTTTTAAAACATTTTAAAAACAAAAGACTTTAAGACAAGACAAAACATCTTTAAAAACATCTTAAAATAAAACATCTTTAAAAAAACAACTTCAAAAACATCTTAAAAAGCAATTCCAGCAGAGATGCAGACTGGGATAAGGTCTCAACTTAAAGGGCTTGTTGAAAGAGGAAGGTCTCCAGTAGGTGCTGAAAAGATAACAGAGGGCACCTGTCTAATATTTAAGGAGAGGGAATTCCAAAGCGCTGATGCCACAACGCTAAAGGTCTGCTTCCTATGTTGGGCCTCCTGATAAGATGGTATTTGCAGGAGGCCCTCACCTGCAGAGCGCAGTGACCGACTGGGTATATAAGGGGTAAGACAATCTTTCAGGTATGGAATCAGAATGAATCAGAAATCAGAATGAATGTTTAATAAATAGCTGACATTGTCTGACCCCCCTGCAAATGTTGTGCAAGCAAATCAGGCTGAATACTCAATAAACAGGTTGCCTGGAACTGACCGCAGCTTAGGGATGGGATCCATTGGTTGGTGCCACTTCAAAAGCATTCCACGGTTGACCTAACAGGCTGGTATTGATTTGAGCTTGTTCATTGTCTGCTAGCTGCCAATTTTACCAATCTGTTTTTCCCCTCACCTCATAAAAATATTAATATTAATATAGATATTTTGAAAGGAAATACTGATATTTTGAAAGGGAAAATATATTTTAAAAGAAAGATTAATAAATGAAAAGAAATACTGCTGAAATGATCATTCTTAATATCAATATTTTAGAAACAGATGTTGTTTTAAAAAATGAATTCTGAGAAATACCTTTAGAAAATTGCTACATAAAAATCCAGTCCATAATGATAGAGAATAAGAGAATCTGGTAGCAAATCTGAATTGGACATAATTCTACCACATCCCTACCACAGGTACAGGAGAGAATTCCACTCCCCTGTTGATGACATGATGGCCAGTAGCTCCTACTAGTAAACAGTATTCCTGAATGGTCATGCACCTAATTTATATACCTTCTTCTAGAGTGGCTTGCTTCTACCACAAAACAATGTGAATGTGAAGTGGGAATGAGGGAGAAATTTGATTCAGTTCACATTTAAAGGCAAACCTACCTAATTCACACTTTCCAAAACAATACGAGAACCCAAAGATCCTTTGAAAAATTTGCAGTTCTCTGAATTTCGTGATGCAGTTGTCCAACCAACCAGGGTGTACAGAAGTGCACATATTAGGGCAAAGTGAGCATACATATGCATATATTAGTGAAAATAACATAGAAAACACATCATATGAGGGAAAACTGCCTTGTCAATGTGTGCATATTAGGATAAATTCACACTAAAATGCTGATGACTTTTTAAAATTACGAACTGATGTGGAAATGTGTAGAAATGAACTTAAGATGGGGGGGGATGAGAAAGCAAGAGGAACCAAAATTGACAGATTCACCCATCTGAAGCATAACAAACCTGGTTGGGTAGAATAAGAACATTGATTTTTTTTCCTACGTAAAAGAGTAGGCCCATATCCAATGAGGAATGTCCTTTTACTGCTTTCTCTATAAAATGCCTGTTAATTATGTTTCTTTTGGCATGCAGGGTCTCATTCCAGCCTCCCTCTTCCTGTTCTGTTAAAAGGGAGGAAAACTAGAACTTCTAGACAGAAAAAAAGCCACCTGGTGATGCATATTCTGACACAGCCACTGATGTGCCGCCCAGCCATGTTTCATGTTTTAAGGTATTGAAGATGGTACAGAAAATTATCCAATGTAACGGTGAGAGTTTCAGACAAAAATCTAATCTACCATTCATGCAAAACACAATGAAGTCCAAATGTTACCGGGGGGGGGAGGAGAGCGAGTGAGCTGAGAAGGGCATTTTTGTTTCACAAAGGTGTACATGTTAAATAATCAAAGGATTCAACATAACAATATGGTTATAGATAGTTATCTTAAGTGCCTTCTGTGGCGAGAAACTGAAATTAAGAACTTGAACAAAACATGAGACATGAAAGCCCAGGTTCTACAAACACTACGTGGCTTATTAAAACCACTTTGATCCATTGCTTCTTTGATCTCTTGGGTCTTATCAAGAATTCACTTTCAGGGGTAAATATAGGTAGTTCAGAGAGATTTTATGACATACTGTACATACTTTCCCCCCCAACACTTTTTAATTACTTGGGGGGGTCAAAAAGGGGGGGAGTTAAGCTGATAGTATTGCTATCTGACAAGGGTAATTTGAAAAATGCTGATTATTTTGAAGTAATCCATATGCATACTATACTTCCCCCACCAAAAAAGGTCAAGTTTGCAGTATTTTTTTTTTAAAAAAAGTTTATAAAATGTGATCAATTAATTAAAACATAAGGTAAATGGCATACAATTAGCAGGAGGCTTACTCTCTAAAGCTTAATATATTCCCATTAAAGTACTACCCAGTTAAACTGGGTCAATGGTCTTTCTTGTGTGTGGAAGAAGTGAATCCATGTCTTTTGCAACTATGTACATAATCTGTATAGGAGAAAGACCATAGCTCAGTGGCAGACCATCTGCCTTGCATGCAGAAGGTCCCAGGTTCAATCCCTGTGGTCTCCAGGTAGGGCCTGGGAACACCCCTGTCTGAAATACTGGAAAGACACTTCCAGTTGGCCTAAACAATACTGAGCTAGATGGACCAATGATCTGACTCGGTATAGAGTAGTTTCCTATGTTCCTTATGCATAAAGTAGGTATTCCACACAAAGGCTTGCTTTGCATGATCTTTCCTTTCAAAAGGAAGGAGGCACGCTCTGCAAATTTGGTTTGTGTGTGCATGGAGTGGAGTGGAGTGTTCATTTCACATGTCAAATTATTATTTATTTATTTATTTATTTTATTTAATTTAATTTATATACCGCCCTAAGCCCGGAGGCTCTCTGGGCGGTGTACAAAAAGATAAAAACCAGCACAATATATAAATACAATAAATACAATAAATCAAGAAACAAAACAAACAAACAACAAAAGAACCAAACAATGTCCAAAATACAAAAATGCTGTTAAAATACACTTTAAAATGCCTGGGAGTATAAAAAGGTTTTCACCTGGCGCCGAAAAGATAGTAGCGTCGGTGCCAGGCGCACCTCATCGGGGAGACTGTTCCACAGTTCAAGGGCCACCACTGAAAAGGCCCTAGCTCTAGTCACCACCCTCCGAGCTTCTCGATAGAATGGTACTCAGAGGAGGGCCTTAGATGTTGAGCGCAGTGTACGGGTAGGTTCATATTGGGAGAGGTGTTCCACCAGGTATTGCGGTCCCATGCCGTGTAGGGCTTTATAGGTCAAAACCAGCACTTTGAATCTAGCCCGGAAACAAATAGGAAGCCAGTGCAGACGGGCCAGAACAGGTGTTATATGAGCAGACCTTCTGGTCCGCGTCAACAATCTGGCCGCTGCATTCTGGACTAGCTGTAGTTTCCGAACAGTCTTCAAGGGCAGCCCAACGTAGAGCGCGTTGCAGTAGTCCAATCTAGAAGTTACCAGAGCATGAACAACTGAGGTGAGATCATCACTGTCCAGATAGGGACGTAGCTGGGCTACCAATCGAAGATGGTAAAAAGCATTCTGTGCCACCGAGGCCACCTGGGCCTCAAGAGACAAGGAAGGATCGAAAAGAACTCCCAAGCTACGAACCTGTTCCTTCAAGGGGAGTGTAACCCCATCAAAAACAGGATGAACATCCACCATCTGAGCAGAGAAGGCACTCACCAACAGCGTCTCGGTCTTGTCTGGATTGAGCTTCAGTCTGTTAGCTCCCATCCAGTCCATTATCGCGGCCAGGCAACAGTTTAGCACGTTAACAGCCTCACCTGAAGAGGATGAAAAGGAGAAATAGAGCTGAGTGTCATCAGCGTACTGATGACAACCCACCCCAAAACTCCTGATGACCGCACCCAGCAGCTTCATGTAGATGTTAAAAAGCATGGGGGACAGTACCGATCCCTGTGGGACTCCACAATGGAGAGTCCAGGGTATCGAGCAATGTTCCCCAAGCACTACCTTCTGTTGACAACCCACCAAGTAGGAGCGGAGCCACTGCCCAGCAGTACCCCCAACTCCCACTCCGTGAGTCTTCCCAGAAGGATACCATGGTCGATGGTATCAAAAGCAGCTGAGAGATCAAGGAGAATCAACAGAGTCACACTCCCCCTGTCCCTCTCCCGACAGAGGTCATCATACAGGGCGACCAAGGCTGTTTCGGTGCCAAAACCGGGCCTAAAACTGGATTGAAACGGATGAAGATAATCAGTGTCATCCAAGAGCCCCTGGAGCTGGCCGGCAACCACCCATTCCAGTACCTTGCCCAAGAACGGAACATTCGCCACAGGTCTATAGTTGTTCAGGTTATCTGGGTCCAAGGAGGGTTTCTTCAGGAGCGGTCTCACTACCGCCTCTTTTAGGCAGTCAGGGACCACTCCCTCTCTCAAAGAGGCGTTTATTATCTCCTTGGCCCAGCCGGCGGTTCCGGTCCTGCCAGCTTTCACCAGCCAAGAGGGGCAAGGGTCCAGAACAGATGTGGTTGCCCGCACCAGTCCAAGGATCTTGTCAACATCCTCAAGCTGTACAGACTGAAACTCATCCAATAAATAAGGACAAGACCGTGTTCTGGATGCTTCATTAGATCTCACTGCCATAACATTGGAGTCTAAGTCCCGGCGAATGCATGCGATCTTATCCTGGAAGTGCCTCGCGAACTCATCACAGCAGGCTACAGATGAATCCATAATATCCCGAGGGCCAGAATGTAAAAGCCCTCATACAATTTTAAAGAGCTCCGCCGGGCGAGAGAGAGATGCCTTAATTGTGGCAGCAAAATATCTCTTTTTTGCTGCCCTCACCGCTACTATATACCGCTTAGAAGAGGCACTTACCAAAGCATAATTGCATTCGTCAGGAGTTCGCCTCCAACTGCACTCAAGCCTCCTCCTCTCTTGCTTCATCACTCTCAGCTCCACGGTATACCATGGAGCTGTATGAGCTCTACATAGGAGGGGGCGCATGGGAGCGATCGTGTCAACCGCCCGGGTCATCTCCGTATTCCACAATCCAACCAGGGCTTCGACAGGAGCGCCAGTCTTCTCAGTCGGAAAATCCCCCAGAGCCCTTTGGAAACCCTCAGGATCCATTAGTCTCCGGGGGCGGACCAATTTAATAGGTCCCCCACCCTTGCAGAGGGAAAGGGTCACTGTGAGCCTAAACTTCAGCAAGCGGTGATCTGTCCATGACAATGGGGTAGATGAAAAATCCCCGACCACCAGATCACCATCTCCATGCCCAGTGGTGAAGATCAAATCAAGAGTATGTCCCGACACATGCGTTGGGCCAGTAACAACCTGAGACAGCCCCATGGTTGTCATGGAGGCCATGAAGTCCTGAGCCGCCCCAGATAAAGCAGTCTCAGCATGGACGTTGAAGTCCCCCAGTACCAATAGTCTAGGGGACCGCAACAATACCTCCGAGACTACCTCTGTCAGCTCAGTTAGGGAATTTGTTGGGCAGCAGGGCGGGCGGTACACCAACAAAATTCCCAGTCTGTCTCTCTGGCCCAGCACAAGGTGGAGACACTCCAAACCAGTCGTCAGGGTGCTTGGTGAGTGAGAAAGAACTCCTATAGACCACAGCAACCCCGCCTCCCCGTCCTTCAGTTCTACCATGATGCTGAACCATATACCCAGGTGGGCAGAGCTGGGAAAGAGCAACGCCTCCCTGATCGCCCACCCAGGTCTCAGTTATACACGCCAGGTCGGCAGCCTCCTCCACAATTAAATCATGAACAAGGGAGATCTTATGGTGAACCGACCTGGCATTTAACAACAGCACATGGAGATCCGAATGCTGACTGATAGAACAACCAGCAGTCCTGGGGATGTGAGGAGAACCAGAACAAGTCACAGACACTACTTTCCAGAAGTCAGTCCTTCATTTGGAGGAGTTTTTTTTTGAAGAGTCATCAGAGGACAGTCCTCTGTTTGAAGGCATCTTCTGTTTAAAGGGTTGTGCAGTCCATGCCCAGCTTAAAGACAAAGAACCCTTGGAAAGGAGATCTAGAGGAGCCTTAGAGTTGCCCATCTACAGTCAGCACTAGGACAGCAGACTGAGAACCCACAAAGTCACTTGATCTTACTCTTCCGCAGTATTGTGAGATGTATTGTATTTCTACTTATATATTTGCAAAGATACATCTGAATTTGTATACCACCCAGAGAGCTTTGGCTATGGGACGGTATATAAATGTAATAAATAAATAAATACATAAATTAGCATATGCACATTTTATGCATATCTCTTTGTTCTTTTGTCCTCCTCTTATGCAGGTAGTGGTGAGGAGAGGCATTGCCTACTGTTTCACCACATAAAGAGGATCACCAGTCTGATAAGAATATGTCAGGACTATGCCCCATTAATTTCAGTGGGCCTTACTTCCAATGAAGTGCCTGATAATTTAGCTTGAATTGCTCTGCAGAAGCAGCGGTCATTCATATCTGCCAAAAAACTCCTAGCATCGGATCAAGGCGTAAACTCATCTTCTTCCAATTGGTTTCAGTGGGACTTATAGTGCAGAACTTTCCAGAAGATTATGACCTTGATTTATATTTGGAATGAGATTGTCATCAGAAGTGTGAAAGATTGCTGTGTTCAAGAAATTCTGGAAGATTAAGGATCAGAAGCCACATACAAGAAGTTACTATGCCATATCTGATGTGGTAGCTTTTCCAACTCTACACCTGGGGATATACAACTCTATACTTCTGATAAATTCCAAATTGGAAGAATTCTAAATTGGGAGATTTGGGAGAAACCCTAACCCTCTCTCTCTCCCCCTGAAAGTGGGGCCCAGATCAAAATGGGTTAGCTGCCAGCCAGACTTCTTTGTCAGCCCTCCCACCCAACACTCTTTAGAAGGGGAGAAAGATATACAGAGGGCCGACCAACTACATCCTTAAAGCCTAGGAGCTGCTGAGTGTACCTCTTCAGCTGCCAACCTTCTTTAGCTACCATCAGTTCTCCCTCACTTTGTAAATGGTGATGTCCTCAGCTTTGTCTTTCCCAGTTTTGTGTTCCCCACAAAACAACATACACTCAGAACTCTCACAGGTCACATCCGCAGCATACATTTAAAGCACTTTGATACTGTTTTAACAGTCAAGAATCATAGGAATCATGCACTTTGTTAAGGGTCCTGAGAGTGTGGAAGGGTCATAGCTCAGTGATAGAGCATCTGCCTTGCGTGCAGAACATCCCAGGTTCAATCCCCAGCATCTCTACTTAGGGCTGGGAGAAACCTCTGCTTGAAGCCCTGGAGAGCAACTGCCAGTCCATGTATATAAATACTGAGCTAGGTGGAACAGTGGTCTGACTCAGTGTAAGGAATGTTCCTATATTCCTAGAGTTGTTAGGAGACTCCTATTCCCCTCACAGAGCAACAGTTCCCACTATGGGAATTTGAGCTCTGTGAATAGGGGTCCACAAACAACTCTCAGCATCCTTAACAAACTACAGTTCCCAGGATTCTTTGGAGTAAACCATGATTGCTTAAAGTGGTATGATCATGCTTTAAATGTATGGTGTAGACAGGATTCTTTGGAGTAAACCATGATTGCTTAAAGTGGTATGATCATGCTTTAAATGTATGGTGTAGACATCAGAAAGACTGTAAGTTGTGTTGGAAGTGGGGGCAAGAGCAACTCCTGTTTGCGTTCTTTTGTTTGTGTTCCAGAATGAAGATAGAGTTAGAGTCCTCCAGCTGGCTAGGCTTGCCTACCTTTACCTGTGCTCTTCTCTACCTAACTTCCTTCCGTTGTAAACTGATATGCTCAGGGAAGCAAATCTGCCCTTCCTTCCTTTGTCTTCTTCTTCGACTGTCCAAGGAGAGAGGAGACATCTTTGTATTTGCTCTCTCTCCTGAGCCATGAGGGCAATACCCAAATCTGGTCATTACGCCTCCAACTTAGTTAGACCTAGGTGTACCTTTCCTACCTACTATGTATTTCTATAAATAAAGTAGCTGTTTCTTATTTTACCAAGTCTTAAGTCTCAGTGATCTAAATGCAGTGTAAAAGCCTGCTACTTAGGTAAATACACACACTGGCACACATGCAGCTCAGACCGCTGAGGATGTCTGCATATATATACATATTTCCATAACAAGTTGATTTTCTTACAGGCCTCTGAGCAAGCCCAGAAAACTTGAACTAATTATGGGGTGGGAAGTGGGAGAAGGACAGCCATCACTACCACAAAGCTGTTATATGGTTAGGAATCTTTACCAACTCATTCTGAAATGTGAATAGAAATATAGCCCAGGGGTATTGAAGCTAACATAGACATTTATTGGGGAGGGGGATATATATCATTTGTGCATTATTTCACAATGGCTCTCAATTTGGTTAATGGCGGATGGGAGTCTCTCTCTCTCTCTCTCTCTCAAACACTCACATCTCAGCTCCCACTAACTACTTTAAGCACACCTGAATGCTTTTGTGTGCCTTGTGGGCTTTTTTTTTTTTTTTTACATTATCTTTCCTTGAAGAGCAGTATCCTGGACCATATTGCAACATACTTTGGTGATTTACCTGAATATCCGAAGTGGTTAACTCTGTGTGGGGTTGGCTGGGTGTAACTGCCCCCTATTTGGAAAACTGAAGTCTAACACCCAGTAGCTGTTGGCAGGGTGGGTAGATCCACGATCCTGACAGAAGTGTCACTGCAGATTACTTGGACAAGGCTGGGACAGGGCACAGGGCAGCAAGGTCGGGCCTGTGCAGACACACCAGTGGGAGTCCTGGATTGGCTCTGTTCTACCCTTGCCCCCACATCAGCCACAAGAGCCACACCTACACCAGCCTTCCCCAACCTCTCCAGATGTTTTTCACTATAACTCCCATACTTCCTGATTAGGGTAGGGGGAGAAATTTGATTCAGTTCACGTTTAAAGCTGAATCTATCAAATCTGCACTTTCTGAAACAGTATAAGAACTGAAACTGTTCTTCAAAATCCACATTCATCCGAATTGTGCGATGCCCCTCTCCAACCATTGATAACCAAAGTGCATATATCAGTGTGCATAAAAATGAATATAGTCATGGAAATAACACTCCCAAAAGTATTACTTTGGGATAAATTGCTTGCAAAAATGTGTGTCTTAGATAAAACTGTACAAAAATGTGTTTATTAGGAGAAATTTTCACTAAAATACTGAATGATTTTCACAAGGATTTTTTTTTAAAAAAATTGCAAACTGCTGCAGAAATGTGGAGAACTGAATTTAAGACCAGAAAAACGAGAAACTGAGAGAACCGAAACTGACAGATCCTTCCATCCCAATTCCTGACCATTGGCCATGCTGGCTAGGATTCATCGCAGATGGTCCATCAACGTCTAGAGGACATATTATGTGTCAACACAGTAAGGCTGTGATAGTACATTTGCTGTAAAACAGGGTATGAATATAGTAAAGAAAGACTCAAGCCACTAAATGTTGCATGAGCATGAGGAGGTCATTCTTCTGAAATCCTGGTTTTTTTCCTCCTAGAGTTGATCCATTGCAACTACAATATTATATCATTGCAAAATTGTAATAAAGGTGCAACTGGTACAGATATGTTTTCTTTGTTTGGGACTGGATTCTATTTGAGCTGTTCTGGAACAAGCCCTCTGCTTGAACTATAGCAATTGCACTTGAAGTTAGGATAGGAGTAGAGCTATTTTTTGAAAAACCCTTACTGTAATAGAAAATGTAAATGTGCAAACATGCCCATAGCTGCAACAACATTCATATTATAGAAATGACAGATCCAGTTCTTTGAGGTCACTAAAAGATGAGCACTATTCCTTTATGGTTTTACTTTTATGAATTGTTCTAGGCAAAAATCTGTAAGCAATAAGCTATTGTTCCAAGGTTTCAAAGCAAAGCCTGTTGTAATGATGAGATATTTATTTAGCCGCATGTAACCTTTATTTTTATGGCATCATGTGACAAATGCAATATTGGTGCAAGTCATAATATGTGCCTTCACAGCCATGTATACAGTTGGGATCAGGTTGTAAAATATAGGGCTGAGCCCAAGAAAAGGGGCAATTCTCACAGGATGACTCCTCCTTTTTGGCAGTTTCTTAGGAATTGCTGAGAAAGTGGATGGAAGTGTTTGTTTATTCACAAAACACTGGCCTGAACTGGCTTGCCTTTTGTTATATCATCCCATCTACTATAGCGGGTGTGTGTGTGCACCTCACACATGTTGAAAGGAACCAAAGCTTGGAAGATTACTTTTATTTATTTTATTTTTATTTATTTAACAATATTTCTATCCCGCCCTTCTACCCCACAATGGGGCACTCAGGGCGGCTTACAATAAAATCACTTGCATGTATGTACTGCCTTCAAGTTGATTCCGACTTTTGGCGACTCTATGAATAGGGTTTTCATGAGGCTGAGAGGCAGTGACTGGCCCAAGGTCACCCAGTGAGCTTCATGGCTGTGCGGGGATTCGGACCCTGGTCTCCCAGGTCATAATCCAACACCTTAACCACTACGCCACACAAATTATACAGAATCAAAACACAAGACAAAACAGTAAGTTAAAATACATAAAATACAATTATTTAAAATACACAAAATACAATAAAATACAATAAGCATATATATACAAACAAACCAATAAACCTTTATGTATATATATGAGTACAAATATGAGGAGATAATAGCAAAAACCACATGATAAAAATTAAAAAAGAGAAAATGAAAAACAAAAAACATAGAAACAGTGTCAGACTCACCCGTCAGACCCTCTCAAAGGCTCTCCAGAACAGGATAGTTTTTACACGTTTCCAGAAAATCATCAGGGAAGGGAGCAGAACGGGCTTCTTGAGGCAGTGGATTCCAAAGCCTGGGAACCACAACTGAAAAGGCTCTCTTGTACCTGCCTGTCAGACTGACATCTTTAATCTCAGGCACGCAGAGGAGACCAGAGGTAGATGATCTTAAATCCAGGGCAGGAGCATATGGATGCAAGCAGTCCCTCAGATACACTGGTCCAAGACCATTGAGGGCTTTAAAGATCAAAACCAGCACTTTGAATTGTGCCCGGAAACAAATTGGGAGCCAGTGGAATCAGTAAAGCACAGGGGTAATAAGCTCCCTGCGCTGTGCTCCAGTTAACATTCTGGCTGCAACATTTTGAACCAACTGTAGTTTCTGAACCGAAGGCAGCCCTACGTAGAGTGCATTACCATAGTCAAACCTCGATGTCACCAAAGCATGTGTCACTGTAGACAAGTCAACTTTTAAAAAGGAATAAATTACAATTACTGTTACATGGCCCCAAAAAGGAATAAATAACCATTGCAATTACAATTGTTCTGAAAGGAATTGTTTACTTTAGCATTATCCAAAAGTAATCACTACAATTACAGTTGTTACTTTTTAAAAAACTGGAGCGCCTACAAGGTGCTGGCCTTGGCTGCTGCACACCTAAGTAGCCTAAAACAACGTTCAAAATAAGCACACACATACGGAGGTAGTAGAATAATTCTTTTTATCCATAAGATAGCAATGGTGGTCTCTCTGCTGTAAGGGAGGTGGGGAGGGAGGCAGAGGCCACCACTCAGAGCTTTGCATGGCAAACCAAGCTCAAGCTCAACACACACACTCAGCCAGCAAGCTTCATCTCTCTCACTCAACCACCTCCCAGACCCTGATGTGCCACCAGCTGAGGGACACCCACCCAAGGAAACATTTTCTCCTGGGGTACAAAAAAAGTTAAAACACTGCAGTTGCAGCAAAGTAGCCAGGGAGGGCAGCAGAGGCCACTTTGCACGCCAAGTGCAAACACAGTATTAACACACACAGATCATTGTCTCTCACCTCCACAGTTCTTTTTCTACATTCCTCTGCTGCCTCCTTCTCCTCCTTCATCCATGTCTTTGCCCTCCAGCTCCTTTCTCCCTCCACTCCATTCTTCACCACCGTCCATTTTTAAAAAAAATATTTTCTCCTGTCCACCCCCATCTTGCTCTCCACTTCCTCCCCCGTCACCTCCTAAACACCTACAGAGCACAAGGGAAGAGCGACGGTGCACAGAAGCCCAGTTTGAGGCACATGATTTTCATCCATAAATCAGAGGAGCAGAAGACTTCCCCTGCTCCCCCCCCCATAATGCCCAAATGTAATGCTGGAAACATTACAATTACTCCTCAAAAGTAATACAATTACTCCTCGCCCTATTACAATCAAAATGTAAAGGAATTACCCACTCGTTCCTCAAAAAAGTAATAATTACAAGTAATTTGTTTTTTGTACCTAATTACTTCCAAGCTCTGTAAAGAACATACACTGGGATCTTGCTGACTAACCCCATCTTTGACATGTCTGCTGGCCACATATGCACATGGTCACCTTATGCATAAAGGGGCTCTAAACACGTACCATTGTCTGCAGATTGAGCCCTTTCACATACCAGCAAAATGCAGACATTTTGTATATTAGCTACCAGGTGCAGCAGCAGCACGGCAGGGCTAGGCCAGGTGGTCTTACACCCCCCTCACATATTTTTTCCAATATGCAGAAAGGTCATCTGAACCTCTTCAGGTCTGTCATATAACTTTATTGTTATTGTTTTTAGCCAATGGCTGTTACAATTTGAACCCCTTAATATGAGATAGGATTATTGTAACCTAATGGCTACAATATCATCACATTCACTATGTGGTCTCTGACTGGTTGGCTCATTTCAGGAAGGTTTCTTGCTTTATTGTTTTCTGAAGCATGAAAAAAAAATCAGCAGCAGATGAGGGTAATGTTGACACGAACCGCTTTTGAAAAGTTAAAATTCTGTACATTTAAAGGAAGTTTTAGGAAATATTTCGCTTATTTCCCCTCCGACTTGCCCCAAGTGAAAATGAGTAAACCTTTGGTTCAGTTATTGCACTGCTGATTCCATAATATAGAATCCCCACAGAGAAAATGCTGTCTTGTTAATATTTCCGAATGTAATCTTACACTATGAAGGGTGATGCAGGAATGGTTTAGACATTCCGTCTGAATATCTCCGATTGGTGTTAAGAATTTAAAACTTCAGGGGCAGGTTTTGTAAAAGGATTTTACCTCCTCGATAAGAGATTTCCCTGTGTTTCTTATCTGCCAGACCAGACCTAAATCGGGTTGTCATGTAATCAATGGGCTATGATAGGCTGATTATCATGTAGGATAAGTGATATCTATTAGAAAAAATTGATCCTGACATAACTCAGGAAAAAGCAAGAGCTAAAAGCGAGAGACCACAAGCCCTGAACTGGCCTTTGTACATATTTAATGGCTGTCATTTTCTTGAAGGTGCCTCAAAACAGCAGCACTCTCTGGGTAAATCTATATTGATTGAATAATCCTTGTCATCTGTTAGGCCTAACAAAGCTGTCACAGCACAGCCATGAGCAAACAGATTTTTTTATTTGATAACTTTCTTTCCATTCCAATCCTGGAAACACACAAGATTTAGGACTTTCCAGGGAGCTCCTTTGTATTTAGCCTGTGTTGGCACTGCTAATTCCCTTGATGGAAAGGCCCCTTGTTTTCTCTATGACTGATTGACTAGTACCGCACATTTAATTAAACCAGCATCCTCCAAATTACAATTTATGAAGGAATCAGAAGCTAACTACTAAGAGAGAGAGAGAGAGAGAGAGAGAGAGAGAGAGAGAGAGAGCACTGCTGGTTCTACATTGTGCGGTGTTGTCTTAAGAGCAGAGCCTTGAATGATTATGGCTGGGAGCTTGATAAAAATTGTAGGGTTGGGTGTGCTTCAGGCTGTCCCCAGCGACAGCGTCTCCCTTTATGAATACAGAAAAATTCATCAAACAGAAATCATTAAATGGAGCAGATAGGGCTCCCTGCGTGTAGCTGATGCATAAAAGGGAAGGAGGATGTGGCGCATGGGGTGAAGGAGACCCATCAGATCAAATGACATCCCTGAAAAAGGGGCTGGTCGGAGGTTTGTTTGCTACTGTTGTCCTTGCCGGATAATTTGGTGGGTTTCTTTCTTTTCCTGTTCTTTTTGTGTGTGGTGTGTGTGCACTGATCAGAAATGGTTCTTCACATTCCCTGTCAAACTGGCATCTAGGTGGGTCCCCTGAGGACCACACATTTACTGCTTTCTCTGCCTCCTGAAACCTATGAAAAATAATGATGACTTGGTGGTGGAGAGAATGAGGGAACTGATCTGTTTGGGAAAACATCCCAACTTCATTGCTGTCTATTTCCAATATGCAAGAGATCATTTTTACAAGAGGGATAGCCAACATGGTGGCTCCTGATGCCCTCCTGGTGCTATTGGACTCCAGTTCCCATCAGCCCTAGCCCGCCCGTCCAATAGTTTGGGGATGATGGGAGTTGTAGTTCAACAACAACTGGAGGGCACCCTATTGGCTACCCTTGCTTTACAGAATATCTGTGTTCTGTGGGCTGAAGGATAAGCCTAGGATCACAGGAAACCACCTTAAACTGAGTCAGACCATTGGTCCATCTAGCTCAGTATTGTCTACATGACTGGCAGCTGCATTCCATGGTTTCAAGCACAAACATTTCAAGCAAGAGGTGCTGGCAATTGAACCTGGGGCCTTCTGCACGCAAGACAGATGCTGTACCAGAGCTTGGCAAATTTACTTTTTTGGACTACAGCTCCCATCAGCCCACTCCAGTGGCCCTGCTGGCTGGGGTTCCCCTCCTATGATGTCCAGAAACTAGTATTCAGAAGTATGCTGCTTCTGACAATGGAGGTAGAATGTAGCTGCCAGGGTTAGTAGCCAGTGATAGCTTTACACTCCATGAATTTGCCTAATACTCTTTTAAAGCCATCTAAGCTGGTGGCCATCACTGCCTCTTGTGAGAGTAAATTTCATACTTGTAAGGTACCCTCAGGTGCTGTGAAGGATGCTCTCCTATGGCCAGTGTTGAATAAGATTCAGCAGCCATTGTAATCAGCTTCTATATGTGGGAACAGGGGGAGGCTATATCTCGTCCTTTGTCTCAGGCAGCATCATGTATTGGGCTGGACCTGAGACCAACAGCCCATCTAGTCCGAGTTCCTGTTTCCACAAAGACCCAGCAGCTTCTTCTGGATAGAAGGCTTCAGGAGAAGAGTCTTCTCATAGTGGTCTCACTCCCACTGCCTGGATGCATGTTTGCTGATTGGTGGAGGGAATGTGGAAGGAAAATTATTGGATGCCATGTAGGATGACAGTTAGAAGATGTAAAGTTCTGTCAATTTCTGTTGTCTCAGTTTCGAATTTCTCCAGTCTTCATTTTCTGCAGCAATTTGCAATTTTTTTAAAAAAAATCATTAAAATTCTCCAGCATTTTAGTGCAATTTTCTCCTAATAAAAACATTTTTGTAGGCAATTTTGACTAAGGTACACATACCATGCATTTTTGTATGTTATTTTCACTCATGTGCTCATTTTTATGCACACTTTCCCCAACATGTGCATATTTGTAAACATAGTTTGGATGGCAGACTGCACTGCAAAATTTGAATAAATGCAAATTTTGAAAGATAGCTATGTTTCGGTTCTCATATTGTTTGAGAATGTGTGAATTTGATAGATTTGGCTTGAAATACAAACTGAATCAAATTTCTCACCCATCCCTAGTAACAGCCCACAATAAGGGTCAGGCTTCTGGTGAGAGCCAGGCTGGGTTTGCAGTGCCCCAGGGAGAGATGAAGTGGAGCCCTGGATTACTGAAGATGGGTCTTGGATCCAAACCACTGGATCAGAGCTTGGAAAAATTACTTTTTTTGAACTACAACTCCCATCAGCCCCAGCCAGCATGGCCACTGGATTGGGCTGATGGGAGTTGTAGTTCAAAAAAAGTAACTTTTCCAAGCTTTGCACTGGATACATTGTCAAGAACATCATCTAGAACAGCCTTTCCCAACCAGTGTGCCTCCAGATGTTGTTAGACCACAACTCCCATCTTTCCTGACCTTTTGCAATGCTGGCTGAGGCTGATGGGAGTTGTGGTCCAACAACATCTGGAGGCACACTGGTTGGGAAAGGCTGATATAGAACAAGGCAATGTTTGTATACTGCTTTTTAAATTGATTAATTATGCCTTATCCTCTCTCCTGTTTAGTTTTAGGCTGTTAAATCAGGTTACCTTATTTCTATTGTTTTATACAATGTTGTATAGGATGACTTTAAAAAATTTTTTTTATCAATATTATGATTATTTCTAATTATTTCTAATATATGTGGTGTGGTGGTTAGAGTGCTGAACTGTGATCTGGGAGATCATGGTTCAAATCTCCACTTAGTCATGAAACACTCTGGGTGACCTTGAGCCAGTCACAGGCTTTGAGCCTAGCCTATCTCACAGGGCTGTTGTGAGAATGAAATTGGGAGAAGGGAAACCATGTACCCCACCAAGAGCTCCTTGGAGGAAAGTGGAATATAAATGAAATGGATAAATAAAATACGTTGAATTTGTATTATTCATTGGGCATTCATTTTGTGGGAAAGTGACATACCAGGAAACAGATGATGATGACAATTTGGGGGGCTTTTAATGCTCACCTTTTCTTTGAGGTGGGCTTTTGCAGTTGCATGGTTGCAATTCGTTTCTGAACTTTTGCTTTCTGAATTTTATTTATTTATTATTTGATTTGTATCCCACCCTTCCTCCCAGCAGGAGCACAGGGCAGCAATCCCTATTACCAGCATCCCTATTTCTTGGTTCTACTATGTTTTTTCACCTTGAAAACCCTTACATTAAACTTGGTGTAGATCTCATTTTGAATCACCTTCAGATCAAAGTGCAAGCTTTTCCAGGTTATACTTGGAGAAAAAGAGAGACTGAGCGAGCATCCTGTACTTTCTATTTTCAAATGAAAAAGATCTGCTGACTTAAGATATCAACAGTGTACTTAAAACTCAGTGAATACCACTATTAACTTTTTATTTTTTATTTTTCTGTTTCTTCTTTTAAAACTAGGCTAGTTGTTTTACACCTATCAGAAGCAGCAAGGTTCTGAGGTAAGCAACTTCACAATGTTTTTTTTTCTTATTCTAAGAGCTCTGTCACCCTCATAGGCCCAGCCACTGAGAATGTTCATTGTGTGTGAAGATCATCTAAATCCCTCTAAAGCAGGTATGGGGAACCTTTGACCATCCAGGTGTTGGTGAACTACAACTCCCATCATCCCTGGCCATTGGCCATGCTTGCAGGGGCTGATGGGAGTTGTAGTTCACCAATATCCAAGCAGAGAATGCCCCACCCCTGTCCTAAAAGAAGACAGCAATGGGACTGTGTGAACTTCCTTCAGAAGGGCATTCCATTGCTTTGGTACCACCAGAGAAAAGATCCTGCCTCTCCTCATAAGGGATCAGGAGTCAGATTCCTCTACTTCAACTGATAGAGTTGGGGACTCTGAACCAGAAAGGGTAGGGCATACAGGGCCAGCCCTAGAACATGGCTACCAGATGGGCCAGGATGGCCAGTGCTCCCCCAACTTGATGATGAGGCACTAACATCGTCAGACTCAGAGGACTTGACTGTAGAAGACCCAAGAAGAACAGAGGCCCCTTGTTCCACCACAGTAGGAGAAAAGTGGAGCACACTGAGCCCCTCTAATTAAGGAAGCACCTTCCAGTGAGGACGAGGTTAACAATTGGGATGCAGCTGCTGCTACTATATAGGGCTCTGTTTGTTTCTTGCTGAAGCAGCATCTGAGGTCTGTGTTCCTTCCATCCAACCTGAGCCTTGCCCTGCCCTGCCCTGCCCTAGCTTGCCTTGCCCCGAGTCTGGGTCTTGCCTCACCACACTTTGTACCCACTCACAAACACATTTGATGGTCAGGCAACATGGAAGATGTGTGTGTGCATGTGCACATGTGGGTGTGGGCATGTCACAGGGCTGCTCCGGCTAGTCCTGTCCCAAAGCACACAGCAGCAAGACCCCTTGCCATGTATGGGTTTAGCAAGTGTGTGTTGGAGAGGTGTATTTGAATATTGATGCATACATGTAAAGTTCCTTCATGTGAGGTTCGTTTATGTGATTGGACCAAGATCCCTCCTCATATGAAGGAGCTGTACATGCATACATCACAGCAGAATGGCATCAAGGGTTGGCATGACAATAGCCCCTGAAACCTGTTGCAGTGAGTAGGTGTCTTTCTCAAGGGCCATTAAAACTTGGGTCACATCCACACCATATATTTAAAACACTCTAGTTTTACAGCCATGGCTTCCCTCAAAGAATCCTGAGAGCTGTGGTTTTTTAAGGGCGCTGAGAGTTGTTAGGAGACCTCCCGTCACAGAGCTTCCGTTCCCAACACCCTTTATAAACCTCTGATCGGGGGGTGACATCAGGGATTGCTTCAGCTAGAGTGTCCCCCTTCCCTCCCACAGGGCCATCTAGCATCAACCACCCTTCAGGAAAAAGGTTTTCAGGTGTGTGTGAGAGAGAAAGAGGTAGAGAAGCAGATGAAGAAGCCTGCGTCCAATAGGACTTTCATCTAGCACCATCTGCACTGTGGGAAGGGTTCCAGGAGAGAGGGAGAGGTAGCTGATAAAGACACCCTGCTCCAACTGGAGTGCCCCCTTGACAGGGCCATCTACCACCAACTGCCCTTTTGGAGGTGTTCCAGGAGAGAGGGAGGCAGCTGTAGATGACACCAGGTCCTGCTTCCGCGGCAATGTGTATGACCTCACTTGCTTCAAAATGCGGTAAGCCGCCAGCCTTTTGCCTGCATTTGGGGAAGGGGCCTCCTGATCATTCTGCTTTGCTCATTCTGCTGAGTGGGGCTCTGGCTTCTGTCCTGTAATCCTGTCCTGGTGATACCACTAGATTGACCAGATGGACCACTGGTCTGATCTAGCTGTGCTCTTCTTATGAGTTTAGAATCAGATGGTAGAAAAATATGAGGGAGGGGAGAAATCTGGAAAGCATACACACACACACACACACACACACACACTACAGGAAGGGGAAAAATTATGAGGAATGGGTGCCATCTGTGACCACTATCACTATTAATTAACTGAGAGAAACAATAGATTGAACAAGATACACACACACACACACACACACACACAGAGAGAGAATTTATATATGTATATAAATTCTAACAGTTATTCTAGCACTAATATTTTCATACCACAAGATGGTTTAAATTCCAGTGAAACTAAAAAAGGAAGGGGGGGGGCTCTCACAAAATAAAATTCTTCCTTTCCTTAACTAATATAGCCCTAATTCTTTTGTGAGCTTTCAAAGTCTGTATTTTCTCTTTCTTTTTTTGTAAATATGCCAAAGTCAGAGCCTGTACAACATGTGATCTATAATAAACTTCAAAAGAACACCTTTGACATTTTAGATAAGTTGCAAATGATGATGCAGGGAGATCTTTTGCCACTACAAAGAAAGAACAAAAGAACCAACATGAAAGAGAAATCAATAAACATATGGCAATTAATAAAACATTTTCTATGAATACCCTACAAAGAGTTTTACAACAGCATTAAAAAAACCCAACAGTTGTTTCAATGTGGATTTAAAAAGTATCAGCTGTTACATTAAGATATCCTTTTTAGCAACAAAATGTACGTAAAATAACAGATTTTGTTATAAATCCATCAGCTGCAGAGGTATGGATCAAGAGGCAGCTTTTTTGTAAAAAAAAAGTGACCCAATAAAATTCAATCATGAAAACATTTATTTTTCAGTGAACGAAAATAATGTTTCAATATGGGAACATTTGTTTGTTGGCATGTGGTTCACCTTTAAAAGAAGGGGGGACACACCTGTTTTACATCATCTTTTTCTAAAAACACACACACATACCCTCATGCCTCCTTAATATTTTAAACCATTTCTATTGATTTCCTTTGTAAGTAACACTACACCAACACTACACCAGCCATACTTTACAATGTCTTTGCAGTAACCTACTAGCAATAATTTATTATCACAATTTATTTATTTATTATTATTATTTATTTGTTTCATTTTTAGACCGCCCATAGCTAGTAGCTCTCTGGGCGGTGTACAAAACAGATTAAAAATACAATATTATAATAAAATCAATCACATATATCAACAACAATATTAAAATAAAACGTCGACATAAACATTAACATTAAAAACATTAAAAAGCCTGGGAGTACAGCCAGGTCTTAACCTGGCGCCTAAAAGAAAGCACCGTAGGCGCCAGGTGTATCTCTTCAGGTAAGCTGTTCCACAATTCGAGGGCCACTACAGAAAAGGCCCTAGATCTGGTAACAATCCTCCGGGCATCCTGGTGAGATGGTACCCAGAGAAGGGCCTTAGATACTGAACGAAGTGAACGGGTAGGTTCATAGCGGGAGAGGCGTTCCACAAGGTACTGTGGTCCCACACCGTGTAAGGCTTTATAGGTCAAAGCCAGCACCTTGAATCTGGCTCGGAAACAAATAGGTAGCCAGTGCAAACGGGCCAGGACAGGTGTTATATGCACAGACCGATTGGTCCTCGTCAATAGCCTGGCTGCCGCGTTTTGCACCAGCTGAAGTTTCCGAACTGTCTTCAAGGGCAGCCCTACGTAGAGTGCATTATAGTAATCCAATCTAGAAGTTACCAGGGCGTGAACAACTGAAGCGAGATCGTCACTGTCCAGATAGGGGCGTAGTTGGGCTACTAAACGAAGATGGTAAAATGCATTCCGAGCCACCGAGGCCACTTGAGCCTCAAGCGACAAGGAAGGGTCAAAAAGGACCCCCAAACTACGAACCTGTTCTTTCAAGGGGAGTGTAACCCCATCTAGAACAGGATGAACATCCACCATCCGGGCAGGGAAAGAGCTCACCAACAGTGTTTCAGTCTTGTCTGGATTGAGTTTCAGTTTATTAGCTCTCATCCAGTCCATTATCGCGGTCAGGCAGCGGTTTAGCACATCAACAGCCTCACCTGAAGAAGGTGAAAAGGAGAAATAGAGCTGCGTGTCATCAGCATACTGATGACAACGCACTCCAAAACTCCTGATGACCGCACCCAGAGGCTGCATATAGATGTTAAAAAGCATGGGGGACAAAACCGACCCCTGAGGGACTCCACAATGGAGAGTCCAGGGTGTCGAGCAATGTTCCCCAAGCACTACCTTCTGGCGACGATCTGCTAAGTAGGAGCAGAACCACTGCCAAGCAGTGCCCCCAACTCCCAACTCTGCGAGTCTCCCCAGAAGGATATCATGGTCGATGGTATCAAACGCCGCTGAGAGATCAAGGAGAATCAACAGAGTCACACTCCGTCTGTCCCTCTCCCAACAAAGGTCATCATACAGGGCGACCAAGGCTGTTTCAGTGCCAAAACCGGATCTAAAACCGGATTGAAACGGATCCAGATAATCAGTTTCATCCAAGAGCGCCTGGAGCTGACCGGCGACCACCCGCTCCAAAACCTTGCCCAAGAAAGGGACATTCGCCACCAGTCTATAGTTGTTAAGAATATCTGGGTCCAAAGAAGGTTTCTTTAACAGAGGTCTCACTACTGCCTCCTTGAGACTACCAGGGACTACTCCCTCTCTCAAGGAGGCATTTATCACTTCCTTGGCCCAGCCGGTGGTTTCGGTTCTGCCAGCCTTCACCAGCCAAGATGGGCAAGGGTCCAGAGCAGATGTGGTCGCCCGCACCATTCCAAGCACCTTGTCCACTTCCTCGAGCTGCACCAACTGAAACTCATCCAATAATGAAGGACAAGGCCGCGCTCTGGACACCTCAATGGATTCTGTTATAATGAAGAGGCAGCCATTCAAACACAGCATGTCATTACAACTAGGAAAAAAACACAGTATCAGTGAGAAGCCTTACTGTCAATGCAAAAAGGGGTCATTGGTATTCCTCAAAATATGACAGTCTTGGTTATGCCCTTGCACAGGTCTTCATCAGGGTGATCCAGAGGCTGCTGTTGATGGTGATCTGGGAACCATACCAAAGATCAAGAGGTCAAGCCGGGAGGTCAAGCCAGGAGTCAGGGGATGGAGATCTATAGGGCCAGCTCTGAATCATGTGACAACAGAGATACTCAGGGTGTTTGTGTGTCTGGGATTTAGGTGGATGAGGGGTTACATTAGGAATAGGTTCATGGTCTGGAAGTACTCCTTGCTTTGAAACTGTCACTGGAGTCCCAAGCAGCCTCTGTGCCTAGGAGTGCTTATGTCCAACTTAGCCTGGTTCACCAGCTGTGGCCTGGCCTCAGTTGTCTATTCTTGAGTGGCCTCCCATTCAGGTTGCTGTAAAAATATGTTTTTAGAGCTTTTTTTTTTTAATTTTTAAAGTGTTTTTAGTGCTGCTGTTTGCTGCCCTGGGCTTCTATTGGGAGGAAGGGTGGGATATAAATAAATAAATAAATAATAGGTGGGGCTGCCTTTGAAGGTGGTCTAGAAGCTGGAGATAGTTGAGTATGTGGTTGCCTAGCTCGTGAGTGGGGCAACCGAATGGGCCCATGTGTCACCACTGGACCTGAAAATGCTGCACTGTCTGTCAGCTACCACACCCAATTCAAGGTGTTAGTACTAAGTTGCAAGGCCTGAAACAGCGTGGGGCCCAAGTACCTAAAAGATCTCATCTCCCAGTATTAACCATCTCAGGCCTTACAATTGGCAGGGGAGGCCAAGTTGACTGTGCCGCTACTGGGTGCTGCTCGACTGGTTCTGATCCATGACGGGGGCCATCCCAAGAAGGCCCTCTGCTTATGGGATGCCTGGTAAGATGTATCTCTCTTTCTCTCTCCTTCATTACTTTCAGGCAGAATTTTAAAACATTCCTGTTCACCTAGGCCAAGGGTAGCCAACATTGGTGGACTCGTCATCAGCCTGTGCCGGCATTGCCAATGATCAGGGCTGATGGGAGTTGCAGACCAACAACAGCTAGAGGGTGCCATACTGGCTACCCCTGTCTTAGGTGACTAAACGAGGATATGATAGAGATGTGTAAATTATACATGGTGTAGAGAAAGTGGATAAAGAAAGGTTTTTCTCCCTCTCTCTTAATACTGGAACTTAGGAACACCCAATGAAGCTGAATGTTGGAAGATTCAGGACAGACCAAAGAAAAATACTTCCCCATGAAGCTCATAAAAACTATGGAATTTCCTCCCATGGTGGATGCCTTGAAAAGAGAATTAGACAATGACTACTATCTGTGACAGCTACGTTCATTGCTGGAGACACTATGTCTCTGAATGCCAGTTGCTGGCAACTGTAGGAGGGGAGAGTGCTGTTGCACTCAGGTCCAGCTTATGTGCTTCCCATATTTATTTATTTATTTTATTTATTTGTTAGATTTTTATACCACCCGACTAGCATACCTTGTAAAGAGGCATTTATCACTTCCCTGGCCCAGCTAGCTGTTCCATCCCTGCTAGTTTTTATTAGCCAAGAGGGGCAAGGATCTAGTACCGAAGTGGTAGCCCGCACCTGTCCCAGCACCTTGTCCACATCCTCGAGCTGAACCAACTGAAACTCATCCAATAAAACATGACAAGACTGAGCTCTAGACACCTCATTAGGAGCAACTGCTATAAAATGAGAGTCTAGGTCCCGGTGGATGCATCTTATTCTGGAATCTAGCTGGCCACTGTGAGAACAGGATGCTGTATTTATTTATTTATTAAATTTATATCCCACCCTTCCTCCCAGACGGAGCCCAGGACAGCAGCCCAGGACAGGCCTTCAGCCTGATCAAGCAAGACTCTTCTTATGTTCTTACACAGAGTTGTGAACTTCTGATTTTAACTCAGTAGCTTCTGAGACTCTTAAACTGAAGGTAGCTAAGCTCTTGTTGCTACATGTGATTTAAGTGTGTGCTCTGAGAGTTAATGAGGACCTGTGGCTGTTTAAATTTCCTCTCCATGAAGTACCACACTTTCTTCCTTTCTGATTTGTGGAGGTAGGCTTTCATGCTTTCACATCTGACTTCGTTAGTGGAGTTCTCCTGGTCCTTACAACTCAGAAACGCAGGTCCAATAGCAGTGTGTGCTATCAGACTAAGACCTAATATTAAAATCCTCATGGAAACATCCCAGCAAGGATGAACATCAGCCAGGAAACCTCTGGGAAAATGACAAGCTAATCATGCATATAATTGCTTCTTGACTTTCAGCTTCAACTGAAACAGCTTGAAACCTTCAACTGTTAATACTGGAGTACACTTAACACAGTTTTTTAAACTATTATTCATTATTTTGGATGAGCTAGCAGCCATGTTGAACAGGCTTGAAAGAATGTGGATTAAGAATTAGTAAAGAGGGAGTGTTTATTCAGGATCTTGTACAGCTAATTAGAAATTGCTCTTTGTTGCAAAATAGTTATGATGAATACGAGATGTCCAAGACTACCCTTAAGGAACTGTTTCTAGAACATTACTTTTTTTCCCTTTTGGCAAGAATGTAACTTGATAGTTCTGTGCAATGGAAAGTCAGTGAGGGAAAACGATCCCTATGTGGGCAATGAAAGACGTTGGGGACAAGAAATCAGTTTATTACCATGAATATAAATTTGCAAAGGCCCATCATTTATTGAAAAGCAGCCAATGAAAAGACCCTCTTTGTCTTCATGACTGACAGAATCTTCATGACCTGACTGAATTTTTGGTAAACAATACCCAAAATTAAAACAAACGCAGAACACTTTAAATGAGAAAAATACACCTGAAGATCAGTCAAAGTTCTCTAGCAATAGAAGAACATCACAGAAAAAGGGGACAAGGTAAGTCCTAAGAGTACAACAGTTAAAGTCACCATCTCAATGGTAAATTACACCTCTATATTCTTAGGACTGGTCCCCAGCACATTATTGTCACGTTTGGAACAATGGAAGATTGCCTCACCCTGCTGAAGCTCCACAAAGTGAATGTACCAATGAGAAGCTCAATTGGCCTTCTTTCATATTCACAAGACAACAGAGTTGTTGACAACAGAGAGGAGGCAGGGACGTTCCTTAGAAATGGTGTAAATGGATTTACACTGCAATCCTATGCATTATACAATTGTACTATTCAGAAGTAAGAGTTATAGCCAATCTTAGCCCTACTCAGAGTAGACACCTTGAAACTGATGGAGATGACTAACTTTGGTTCATTAATTTCAATGGGTCTACTCTGAACAGAACTTAACTAAGCCACTGAATTCAATGGACCTTCAGGAAAATATGTATAGGACTGTAACCTAATGTTCCTTGTGATTAGGTCTAGCTGTATGGTCCAATAAAGGTGAGCCAACATGATGACCTCCAGATGTTTTGGACTACAGCCCACAGCATCCCTGTCCATTGGCCAGATTGAGTAGGGATCATAGGAATTATAGTATGAAACATATAGAAAGCACCATGTTGCTTGCCTCTGGTCCAACATGTTGAGGTTGTGGGTGGTTTGGAGGATGTATTCTCCAGATTAGGGTCCTCAAGAAGCTGAGATGTGAAAAGCAGAAGGCATTGCTCTCATAATTGAATGAGTAAAGAAGGCCACACTCCTACTGTATCCCAGGATATGGCCTGAAAGGATCTCAGGGTATAGCATGAAAGCATTTGAGATCATCATCTTGCTAGTGTTAAGCAGGTCTGTTCAATGCAAGAACAAGTGACCACCTGGGAACCACATGTATGCCACTTTTTTGTTCATTTTGGATGAAGTATATCCCACCAATTTTTGATAAGTATATTGATGACGGCGGGGGGGGGGGCGGGTTACAATAGTGAACACATAAAGCAATCAGGAATAAAATAAACATGTTAGGTTCAGTGTTAGGTTGCCATGTTGGAGAGATGCGACATGCATGTGTAGAAACCTATGACTTTTGCATAACTACAGTGTGGCTGACCATACAATGGCAAGAGTCCCATTCTTTGCTCCACCTTCATTGGCCTCCAGCCCCACCTCATTTAGCCTTTGGTCGTGCCAGACATGTGTCCCCCAGAAGATTGTCCATGAGAGAATGCAGCCCTCGAGTTAAAAAAGGTTCTTCAGCCTTGACCTACAATCTCTGTCATAACCCCAAAACCAGGCCACATATTTTTCTTAAGTTTTAGAAAAAAGAAAAATTCAACCAAAACAACCTCTCAGTGAGTTCCAGGCAGTCGTGGAATGTGCAGTGATGAACACAACACAGCTGAAAGGAGAAAAGAGAGACCTCTTGTGTTTACATTACACATGTTGTGAAACTCAAGTCAAAACTCATTTATAGATGAGAGTAACACCAGAAAGACCTTTGCTCAGCTCAAAATATAGGTGTTGATGGACATCCGTTACGACAAAGAGAGAGGTTAGCAGTTGACATGCAACCCTGAAACTTCCTAAATCTATTTGGCTGACAAGCACCTGGATTTCAAAACTTGCCAAAGTACATCAGTATTCGAGGAGGGGTGAGTGATGATAATTTAAAGTTTTTTCTCCCTTAGAAATCCTTCCAGTTGTTAAGGGCAAATTAAATTTTTGTTATGAAATTCAGTTTAAGCAAATGATTAAGAGCATAGGAAGACTTCGTGTCTGCTGTTTAAGGCAAGCGAACTTGCATAAACTTCATTTCTGAATTAAACATCAAGGGAAAGCCATGTCATTAGTGTGTTTTTTCCCCTGAATGGTATTTTTAAAATATAATTCTGCAGACTTTCAACTAAGTTCAAGTTTTAATATGATTTTCCAGTCTTTCCACATGATTTCTCCAATGACTCTAGTATAACCTGCTCTGTAAATTTTTTATAAATAATCACCTCAGATTCACATGTCTTTGCTAATTGACAGCATCACCTCACGATTCAGGTGTTTTGAAAGGAAATGGTGGGGCTTCATAATCAAGGCCGCTTTAGAAAAGGACTGGCATAGGAAATCATTAATTGCTCCACTCTAGAAAGATGGTGCAACCCGAAAGTTTGGTTTAAACTAAGGCCACAGCTCTCTCTCTCTCTCTCTCTCTCTCTCTCTCTCTCCCCCCAGACTGATTTCACGGCCACTTCTGCTGTTGAATTTTTGTGTGTTTTATATGCTAACTGCTTTTATTATTTGATAACAAATAATAGAATTCTTCTAACACATCACATTTGTATTCTCTCAATTCCTATCTACCTTTCACTTTTCAGGATGGATCACTGAATGCAACCAACATGTCCTTTTGCGCAAATAGTTCAGTCTTTTCCAGTCTTTGCTTTGTACCAGGCCAAGACATACTAAGAGAGCAGCTCCATCAAAATCAATAGGAATACATTAGTGATAACCCTTTATTTCATTGGGTCTACTCTGAGTATAACTTACTTGGACACAAGCTTTTGTGTGGTATAAGATATTAATGCTGAGGTACGGTTTTAATATTGTTACATCATCCATTTGACAATGACTCTGTGAAAGCATTTTTAAATTGTTCATAACGAGACCTTTATATATTTCATAGGCATGTTCCTTTCTAAAGTTACTTATTCATACTACTGAGCTTTTGTTTCCCTCTACAGCATTAATCTGAGGTTACAGTTTTCCCATTCTTTCTTAGTTTGAATGCGACTCAGACCAGGAGAAATGCTTCACCCCCCAATCTACACACACACACAAATATGTATCAGTAATCAAAAGGTGTATTTCAGAACAGGAGAACCTGTTTGGAAGAATTCTTCTCATTTCTTCTCAGCCTGTTTTATCTTTGCTTGAGATGTGAATAATTCATAGCCCTCTGTCTGCTTTACAGTCAAACGCATTCTGTCCACCCAAGACTGTTCGACTTTTGTGATTTATTATTTAATAATTTTCAGGGTTGCGCTGATGTAAGGTGAGCAGTGTGGCTGCTTGCAGAATTGTTACAATCTGGTCTAGTTAGCTGTCCTTTCTTTCCCTGTCTCTGAACAGCGTCAGCTATTGATCCTTTTTTTTTAAACAAACCTCTGCCATGTAATCCCACAGCTGCTGATCTCAAAGCTGTTACTATAATATAAAAAGTTGGCCCTTCTCGAAAACAAGAAGTCGTGTGTTTTTGATTCACTTTTTCTTTTCTTTTTTTTAAAAAGGGAAACTATATCAGTTGTTTCTCTTTTTCATTCTCTCTCTCCCTCCCTCCTCATTTCTCTCTCTTTTTTACTTCTTTGTACACAGTGACAATAACAAGAAGGTGAAACTATATATATATATATATATATATATATATATATATATATATATATATATATATATATATAATGTGTGTGTGTGTGAGTGTATTTATGTGTGTGTGTGTGTATATATATATATATATATATATATATATATATATATATAATGGGGGAAATCTGAAACATCTTTTGGGAAATACATGCTGATGCTTTCATTATATCCCTAAGCAAAACAAGCAAACAAACATAATGAATCTATGAATAGATGCATAAAATTTTCAAGCCTTTGAAAGTTCCTTTTTCTCATCAGGGAAGTTGAACTATTTCATAGATTAGTGTAACAAAACAATCAGACTGGTAATAGTTTACCAATAATGTAGAAATTGGCTTTTGATCCTGCTGTGTTTTGAAGACAAACATGGCAAGATCTAAGGGAAGGGTGATAACTCAGTGGTGGAGCCCATGTTTAACAGTCTTTGGTATCTTATAGTAAATGATTGTATTTCTGGTCTGTGTCACTTCTGCATGTCCCCACCCATTGGAGGGCAGAGTTGGGCACCATGCATGTTTCACTGCACCCCTTAAACTAGCCTGTTTCCTTCATGAGGATGCTGTTCTGTCACCATTGTTGAAGCAAGATTTGACTTCCAATGTAATCAGTTTCTGTACTGGAAATGGAGACTGGGGAGGGTGGCAGCTTGTCTTTCACTCAGACAGCAAAGTGTCTTAGACCAGCCCTGGTGATGTTCACGGAACTGAGCAGTCACCAAGAATACCGGAGTTGCCCTTTCTAGATTGTAGAATATCTGGCAAACATTCCTATCTCCTTCAAAACTCCAAACAGGCCACTAGCTCGAGCCATCCATTCAGTTTGTTGTGTGACACTGATTAAAGCCAAGGGAACCATCGGTAGGGACACGGTGGCACTGCTTTACTTGTCAGAGAGGGTGCCCTTTTGGATTACCAAGTATATTCTCTGATATGGTTTCCTGGGGAAAAGCTCCAGTAATTTGGTAAGAGTGGCACCAGCTTGGCATGGTAATCTCTAGAGGCATATGAATCATTCATAGCCAAAGTAAATAACTGATCATTAAATAAGTAAATGTTTCTTTTGAAACAGATAATGCAAAATGTCCCTTGGTTGTACTGAGCCTGCCAGTGAAGGATTCCAAACATTATCTTCAACACAGATGGGGAAGGGGGGAAAAACCCCAAACCAACTAACCTACCTTTTCTCAGATGCCTCTTTCATACAGAATGGTAAATTATGTTATTACTTTTGTATTCCCAATGCTTATTGAATATTCTGTTGTAAACATCTAGCTAGCACAGCATTATTATCATCTTGTTCAGATTTCCCTTTCTTTCTTCCACCCACAAACCCCAGCTTCTTATCAAGAGTTGGATAAGTTGATAATGCAACATTGTCTGTTCCATCCTCCATCTTCCACCCTTCGCTCTTTTACAAATATCACAACATCCTGCATTTATAAAGTAAATAATTAAACATTCCAGAAAGTCTTATAGGACACAGTAATCTAACAGGTACAAGTCATTAGAAAATCACATTTTAAACAACGGAACTGATGAACATGTTCAGACACATCATTTGTTTTAAAATTGTCTATTGATGGCCCTGTACTGCCGCTTTTTAAAATGGTTATTGTTGACTGCACTGTATTTTATTATGTATCTATATTGTATTGTTGAATTTTAATGTTGTACGTCGCCTAGAGTGGTTTCGGCCAGATGGGCGACACAAAAATTAAATTTATTATTATTATTATTATTTAAAGTTTCCCCTAAAACAGGGTTAATCAACTCATTTACAAATGCTAATTCATGACAAGTGAAGAGTCTTTGGCGTACATAATTAAATGTCCTATTTATGCAGGCACTTAAAAAAAATATTTTACACTTGCAAATGGGAAATATTCAGGTCAGAGAATTGAGTTCTACAATGTAAGTTTATACATCTGTTTGTTCTGCTGTATTCATAAAAGTACAGTCTACACACACACACACAACTTTGAATAATGGAAGATGAAGTGCAAAGAACTATTTTCTTGCCAGCTAGCATACTAAGGATCTGACACATTGCTTTCTGAGGACAAAACAGGCCGTGTTGGGTATTTTGGTCCCAGGCCATCTCTGTTGCAAAGTCACATTTTAATCTGGTATGTCAGGTAGAACATGAAACAATATTAATCTATGCTACATAAATAATTTCCTTCAATTATCAGGAAAGTGCAGGAAGACATGAATTTTCAAGGCTGATTGAGTTTTAATCTTCAAGTTCCCAAATTAATAATTTACTTTGGTGAGGCATATTTTCCCCTCACTCCACCCATCCTTGCTCTAGAAAATTAAGAGGTTGGCTGTTTCTTTTCAACAAGGACCACCCCCCCTCCAAACACACACACACACACACACGCACACACACACATACACACACACAGAGAGAACAATAAAAAAAACAAGGAATAGGTCAGGAATCATTTATACAATGTAAATGTCTGAATTATGAAATTGTTTGTGGCAGATAAAATGTTTCAAGTACAAAGCGAGTCACCCAGCTTCTTCACAAGGCACAAGAGATTGACAATCTATTATGAATGCCTCACATCACAGATAAATATTTCAATGCAAATAAATAAAGGATGGGAAAGTGTTTCTCTTCCGAATGACTTTTTACAGCTCGCTGCACACAATAGTTTGGGGACTCTTCTACCTCCCAGTCTCCTGTCCAAGGTTTGGCATCCCCCAAGGCTCCCTGCTCTGAAAACAACAACCAGGTTACACTGTGCATTCAATTTGGAGGTACAAAGAACCAATTAATCAGTTTCCTTCAAACAGAATGTAAAAACCAACCATCAGTGCATTAGGACATTCATGGGCATTGTGAAACTGGGTAGGTTTTGTTTTGTGTTCCTGAGTAATTTCTATAAAATGTACCATTCTTGTCAAATTTAATGGCTTTTTTTTTTGTAGCAAAGGAAGTGCGGGTGGGGTGAGAAAGAAAAGATAATGTCATCTCTACATTCATGGCAGTATTTTGCTGCAGCTGAGCACAATAAAACAAAGGTGCACAGAGCTCATGAATTGGAGGCAGTGCTTGCTTTGTGTAACAATTTTGATTACTTATCAAATACGTTATTGATCTGTGCATCATTTAAAGCAAAATTTGAGATTTGGATTTTTGGTTCAGCCAGTGGGAGATGATGATGATGATTTGCATGTACCACAGTCTTCAAGTAGTGACAGGTTTTCAGTGGAGGTTGGCCCATTAAGTCAAATGGGTAGTTCCCCACCAACCTCATTCTGTCCTCATCCAGTATCCACCTGCCTGCCTTCTTACTTACAACTCTTCTGCCTATCAATTGATCTGCCTATCAATTGCCTTTGTAGAACTCTGCAGGGACTATAATGACAACAAAACTAGAATTAGCAGGCTCTAGGGAGAAAAAGTTATGTCAGTTTCTGTTCTCTCAGTTTCTCATTAGTCCAGTCTTAAATTAAATGCTGCCTTGGACTCCTCCTGGGAGGAAGGGCGGAAAAGAAATTTAATAATAAATAAATAAGTAATTCAGTTCTCCGCATTTCTGTAGCAGTTTGTGGTGTTTTTTTTTTTTTTTTTAAAATCCTCATGAATATTTTCCAGCATTTTAGTGCAAATCTTTGCTAATAAACATATTTTTTGTAGGCAGTTTTGTCTAATGTACAAATTTTTGTAAGCCATTTCTTGTAATATAATGCATTTTTGTACATTATTTTCACTCATATATTCATTTTTATGCACACTTTCCCCTAACATATGCCTTTCCATAAACATTTTTGGTTGGTGAACTGCATTGCAAAATTTGAATAAGTGCAAATTTTGAAGGATGGCTGTGTTTTGGTTCTCAGATTGTTTCAGAAAGTGCAAATTGGATAGATTCATCTTGAAATGCAAACTGAATATATTTCTCACCCATTCCTAGTTGGCTGTGCCTGTCAATCACACTGGCTCTACCTACTGCTGACCTTCCTGCCTTCTGCCCTACCAGTCCCAGTGGCAACCAGCCAACACGAATCAAACATGGCCCTGAGAATGGATTAGTTCTTTGAGACAATTCACACACACCTTCCTTGGATTTTTTTTTTGGGGGGGGTAGTGGGAAAACGATTTTTTGTCAAACTATAATGCAGGTTTTAGTTCTAAGTGCAGACTGAGGTTAGTGGAGCACTACCCCATTTGATCAGCCTCCGTTGTATTTAATCATAATTGTGAATACCTTAAGCCATCATCAACCTCATATGGCAAAGCTGAATAAGGATATGGCTATTCATAACCTAAACATCTCAGTAGATGGATTCAGCGTGCTAACTTGATGGAAAAAGTCAAGTCCTGTTGACTTTGAAGATATAAATGTGGTCATTTGAAGGTTTGAAGGTTGGGATTCTACTAGTAGAACTTTTGCTGTGTAGCAGTTGGGAAGCAGCTTGAAGGCAATTGGCATGTAGCATAGTTCTTGAAGAACAATAATCACAACACACAGTCTTTGGTTGCCAAGAACACATTTGTTCTGTTGTTAAATATATACTTATATAGAGTTTTCTTTTTTATTATTTGGCTATAGGCAGCAATTTTGCCAGCATGCACTATAGAGTTGCATCTGCTGTTGCTCTGAATAGCGGAGGAGGGGGCGGTGGCAAAGGAAAATATTTGGGGGGGGGAGAACTGTTCATTTTTTAAAAAAAGAAGCTCGATTCCCAGAGTTACTGAAGAGTTTTTGAACTTCATTCTTATCTTAAAAACAAGGGGGTCCTTTTCAACATTAAATTTTCATTAATAGGTGTTCTACCAAGTGGTTAATCAATTGTTATAAATGATGCAGCATGTAGATACTTTGCTTATGGCAAAATCTGGGTTGATTTTTTAAAGACAAGAGTTAAAAGGGGGGAAATCCAATATAAAATGGTGACTTTATTTTGCTGCTATATCATTATGGATTTGTGATCTGCTCATATTTCGATTGCATATTAGCAGGAATAGAGATCCTGGTAGATTATGTACACCCTACTGCAAATCAAGATAACCCTGGGCAATGCAGTCACCTGTGTGGGGAAGAAACATATCTAGAAACAGTTTTGTACCACTCATAAGAATATGTCTTCTGGAGTAGACCAAAAATCCATTTATTCATAAGAATGTAGGATAAGAACATAAGAAGAGCCCTGCTGGATCAGGCCAGTGGCCCATCAAGTCCAGCATCCTATTCTTGCAGTGGCTAACCAGATGCCCATGGGAAGTTCACGAGCAGGACCTCAGTGCAACAGCACTCTCTCCCCAGCATCCTCTTTGTCACAGGAGCCAGCCTTGGTGCCTGGCTGGGAAAGATTGAGGGCAAAACAGCTCGGGAGAATGCTATGGTGGGGAGCCATGGTGGTCAGGGAAAATCCTAAGCACTCTTTCTCCCCTGCCAAGTACCTTCTGCAAGTGCCTCTGCATTAGTCAGTGGTGCAGTTGGGTAATTTTAGGCTTCCCCATCAGCACTATACTTTTAAAGCACTGTTATACTATTTTATGAGAGCAGTGTGGTGCAATGGTTAGAGTGTTGGACTATGACCTGGGAGACCAGGGTTCGAATCCCCACACAGCCATGAAGCTCACTGGGTGAGCTTGGGCCAGTCACTGCCTCTCGGCCTCAAAGGAAAGCAATGGTAAACCACCTCTGAATACCGCTTATCATGAAATCCCTGTTCATAAGGTTGCCATAAGTCGGAATCGACTTGAAGGTGTTACGCCAAAAGGCTCTTTACATCTGGGGGAAGCTCCAAATAATCACCAGATGGGAAACCAAGATATAAAACAACACCTTTATTTGGTTACCAATATCTCTTGCAAAAGAGAGACCAGGTATCCGACTTGCATCTGAAAACCCGTCTGAAGCGTGATTACAAAAGGTACAGTTGATATACACTCTTCATGTCCTCCTAACACACAGTCCCTCCCTTATTGCTTGTTAGCAACACTTCTCAGTGAACTTCATTGTCTCGTGTTGAGCAACCTGTCTAACCTTGAGCGCTCCTCCGTGTTCCTACCACTATCTACTTGGATGGTGTCCAGTTACATGGGAAGAGCAAACTAGCATTTTAAGTATCAAACAGCAACTGAGCATTTGGCCTTCTCAGGCACTTTTAGTATCTACAGAGGAATTTTGCTTTTCTAAGTTAATCAGGTTAATCCATTTTCTGCTGTGTCATATTAACACTACACATACTAGAGTTCCCAAACTATGCCTTATTCATCACAAAGGCAGTCCATAGCATTTTAAACAGTCACGGCTTCTCCCATGTTGCTAGGAGGCCCTTATTTCCCTAACAGAGCTGCAGTTCCCTGAGTGGTTTAATAACCAATCCCTCTGCAGAGGGAACTCTGGGAACTGTAGCTCTGGGAGGGGATGAAGGGTTTCCTAACACCTCTTGGCACACTTTATAAACCACAGCTCCCAGGATTCTTTGGGAGAAGCCACAACTGTTTAAAATGGTATAACAATGCTTTAAATGTATATAAGGAAGCCTAAAATTACTCAGCTGCACCACTGACTAATAGTTACTTTTGTTGCTAGAGCTGATCAAAAATATCTGAATTGTATTGGTGACATTTAATAAGCAATGTATATTCTATGCAAGTTGTAAATATCATCCAGTCCCAGACATACCTGGGACATACCTCCTTACAACTCTTAAGTAGGTTCTGGCGGGCTCTTTCGACTTGCATGAGGAAAAAGTCACAGAATGGGAATGCATGTGCATGCGAGTGCTCCTCCTAGTTGGAAAAGTGGGGGCCTGCTGAGCCTTATTGCTGTGACAACTTCTTAGCTTTGAGTAACCATGCCTAGTTATGCTGTGTAGAGATGCAGAATCATGGGGGGTGGAGGGAGTGGAGGGAAAGTCCCATTGTCCAAGTGGAAACCTTTGTGCTGATGGGACACATTAGTTGAATACTGCCCATTAAAGTTGACAGACTAGTTGGGCTGACAACATCCCAAGTTTTCATGGATGGCCATCAACCGCCTCTTCCTTTAAGAACTAACCAAAAACCACCCAAGGTCACTTAATGAAGAAGCTCTTCCTTGTTTTCATGTGATATTCCACAGAGCCTACAACTGCAGACAATGCTGTAAGTGGCAAAATAATTGTGGCAGTGAATAGATGTAATTATGAGTAGAACCAGTGACAAGCCACATACAATTCTGAAGCTACAACACAATCAGAGTGTCAATTATTTAAACCATAATTAACATAGCTCTGCATGTCTTTCTAGGTCTCACACAGAACACAGAGCATTGTTAGAGTGGAAGAAAAGAGAAAATAAAATATTAATGGGCAATAGCTTTGTTCTCGGCACAGTGAGATCGAGATGGTTGTAAAAACTGGAATCCTGCAGTTGCTACAGCTTTAATTAGGAAGGTCGCTATCTTCCTACACTTCCTTGGATTCCTTTAATTTCCACAGAGGGAACGGCTTCTGAATTTTATTGAACACAGTTGAATTTTGATTTTTCAAAAAAATCAAAACAAACACATTTCTTGGCATCTGTTATGAGGACTAGGTGTTATTTGCTCTTTAGAGATAAAGCTGTTTTTTTATAGCTTCTGGGGGGGGGAAGGAGGAAGGGGCAAATGTATTCGTACTGGGAAAAGCTCCTCTATGAGGATATCATAGTCAGCAGGAAAAAAAAAATCTTGCCAATTCAGGCCATGCTTGAATCCACTTAAGGTCTAGGAAATATAACAAAAAACTGCAAGGTCAATATAAATACTGTTGTTGTTGTTGTTGTTGTTGTTGTTGTTAATTACATTTGTATACCATCCCATAGCTGAAGCTCTCTGGGCGGTTTACAACAATTAAAAACATTAAAATCAAATATACAAATTTAAAAACACATTTTTAAAAAGCAATTTAAAAACACATGCTAAAATGCCTGGGGGAAGAGGAAAGTCTTGACCTGGCACCAAAAAGATAACAGTGTTGGCGCCAGGTGCACCTCCCCAGGCAGATCATTCCATAATTTGGGGGCCACCACTGAGAAGGCCCTCTCCCTTGTTGCCAGCCTCCCAGCTTCCCTCAGAGTAGGCACCCGGAGGAGGGCCTTGGATGTTGAGCGTAGTGTATGGGTGGGTTCGTGTCGGGAGAGGCGTTCCATCAGGTATTGTGGTCCCAAGCCGTTTTCTACTGTTTCCATGCTAGATGCAAAATATATGCAACAATGCACTTCTTATAAAAACACAGTGGCCCTGATCCTACACACTTATGTTCTATCATAGCCCAGACTACTGATGCTTAGATAACAGTGTACAAAATTAGCAACTGTTAGCCTTAGTCCTCAAGACAAGCCTTGTTCATGGGGTGGTCTTGAGCCGGTCAATGGGCTGGATCCAAAGAACCATGAGCAGTTCACATGTTCAAGTGTTAGGGCAGCCCTCCCAAAAAACCTGGTGCTCTTCTGATATTTTGAACAACAACTCCCATCAGCCCCATGGCCAATGGTGAGGGATAATGGGAGTTGTAGTCCAAATCATCTGGACCACTCCAGATTGAGACAGGCTGTGTTAGAGTTGTTCTGCAAATGCTTACATAAGAACATGCACACAAGTTCCCAAAGGGCTAAAACATGTAGGTTCCGTGTTTCCATTTGCACAAAAGGTTGGGCAGAAGTGATGTGAGTACATCTTCACTGAATGTTGGTTTCTTGCCCAATACTCTTGTGCGAAGTGTGCAACGCATGTGCAGTGGAGCGGAGTCTCCCTCCTGATTCCAGCAATGCTGCTGCTTACCTGGACATGGCCAGCCAGGGCTTGGCTGGAATGGCAGTGATGTCAGGGCTGTGTGGTTGCACCAGCAGGACAAGCCACCATCAACATGTCAGTCCCATTGGCACAACCATCCAGCCCTGACCTTGCCACCACCCACTCTGCTCCAATTGCATCAGCAGTAATGCTGGTGTCAGGAGGATGGTGTAATATCTATGGCAGAGCTATTCCTTGATTCGGACCAGGATTCCAGAATGCTCTGTGCCAGGCATAGGCTAGTCCACCCCAGAGTTTACAGAGAATTCTGGAAGGAAGAACACCACTCTGTATGTAACTGTGAGCGAGGAAGGTACTCTGAAACTATCCTCTATGTTCAGCAGCCACTGCCTTAGTCCAGGTTCTTTTTTCAAAGAGTTCTAGGCCTCTAGAATTAACAGATGGCTTTGCCCGCCCTCACACACTGTTACTGGTGTGAAACAACCCTTCAAAGAGTGGAAGATTCCATTACAGATGGAAAGATCTGTCCATTTTGGTTCTCCCAGTTTCTCATTTTTCCAATCTTAAATTCAGTTCTCCACATGTCTACAGCAATTTGTGATTAAAAAAAAAATCCTTATGAAAACATTTAGAAAAATTGTCATGAAAATTCTCCAGCATTTTAGTGTGAATTTATCCTCATAAACACATTTTTGTAGACAGCTTTGACTAATGTACACATTTTTGCAAGCCATTTCTTGTTATATAATGCATTTTCACTGATATATTCGCTTTTATTCCCACTTTCACCTAATATATGCATTTCTGTAAACATTGTTTGGTTGGCAAACTGCATTGCAAAAATTTGAATAAGTGGTTATTCTAACCAGCTGCCCAAACAACCGATGCCTGAAAATGGGGACGAGAAACTGTTGGCCAGTTCAACCCAGTGTTGCATTCTTTCAAGACTTGCTTATTACATTCCCAATGAAAACATTTTTTTTCTCACGTTATGGTCCCAGGCTATGGTCTGAAGGCGCATGAGACCACCACCTTGCTGAAGCTAAGCAGATCTGGGTCTGGTCACTGCCTGGATGGGAGACCACCTTGGGTTTCTATGATGAAAGAAAGGTGGGGTATAAATCCAAGAAATAAATAAAATGTTAGACTAGATGCACTTTGGAATGACCAAGAAAAGGTCACGCTACACCTTCCTATTGCTGTAAACTTGCTAAAAAAGAAATTGTAGATTGAAAATAATTATAATGTATAATCAGAATCATGGTTTGCAAGCAAGACATCCTGGAGAATTGCAGAATGTGCATTTTTTTATTAAGAAAAGCTTTTGCAGACAGAAACAAATCTACATTAGAAAAGACGAGCTTCCAGCTGTATAAAGATGTTGATATCTATTAAACCAGCCACATTTTAAAAAGAGTTAATCATTTAAATGGGAAAGCAAAGTACAATTAGAACTAAATTGGTCCCTCTCCCGGGATTCATAAAATGAAACATGCAGAATAAGACTTAGGGATAAGGGAAGACAAGCTAGCCCTAATTTGACCACAGATAGCTTAACCTCTTCCCTGGCTGTCATTTGCTAATATAGTCATCTATCTAATGATGTGTGTTTTTAGCAAGGCTCAGGAGAGTGTGAATTTATTGGTCTTCAGGAAACTGTAGTTTAGATATATTTATTTTGCTCATTTGTAGAATTCAGTCGGATCTCCATGGTAGCAATTCATGTATTGCTTTTTTAAATTATTATTTATTACTTATGTTCATGCTACTGTTTGTAATACCTACTACATATTTTGGAAAATAGTTTATTGGTTCACTGCATTCTTGTACACAATCAGATGCCATTTTGAATCAAGATGGCGGACTGAAGCTTTAAAAACTTCACTGAATTTAATCACTTGTTTAAAAACTGCACTGATTTTTTTCCTTACATTTCCCAAACAACAATGAGTATGAGGCTGCTGGTATAGTATAAAGGAGGAGGGGTACCTAAGGCCTAGGGGTTCAATGCAGCCCCCTGGGACCTCTCCATTCGACCCTTGGGTCTCTCACTAGGCTGTGCCCCCTCTCATGGAGTCACACTCCTCACTGGACTTGCTCTCCTTGAGCACTTTTATTTTATTTTATTTATTTAATTTGATTTATATACTGCCCTAAGCCCAAGGGCTCTCTGGGCGGTGTACATAAAATAAAGCAATCAGGAATCTATAAATACAATAAAACAATAGAATCAAACCAACAAAGGTAAACAAAAATAATCAAACAGTAGCAAAATACAGCAATACATATTATTTATTTATTATTTTATTTATTTATTTAATTTATTAGTCGCCCATCTGGCTGGTTGTCCAGCCACTCTGGGTGACGTACAAGATAAAACAATACATTAAAACATTAAAATTTAAAACCATAACAATAAGAAACCTAACCCACCCCAATAATAATAATACCCACATATAATAATACGCATTAAAATGCCTGGGAACATAAAAAGGTTTTCACCTGGCACCGAAAAGATAGCAGCGTCGGCGCCAGGTGCACCTCATCAGGGAGACCATTCCATAGTTCGGGAGCCACAACCGAAAAGGCCCTATTTCTAGTCACCACCCTCCGAGCTTCTCGATGGGATGGTACTCGGAGGAGGGCCTTAGATGTTGAGCGCAGTGTACGGGTAGTTTCATATTAGGAGAGGTGCTCCACCAGGTATTGCGGTCCCATGCCGTGTAAGGCTTTATAGGTCAAAACCAGCACTTTGAATTTAGCCCGGAAACAAATAGGAAGCCAGTGCAGACGAACCAGAATGGGTGTAATATGAGCGGACCTTCTTGTCCACGTCAACAATCTGGCCGCTGCATTCTGGACTAACTGTAGTTTCCGAACTGTCTTCAAGGGCAGCCCAACGTAGAGCGCATTGCAGTAGTCCAATCTAGAAGTTACCAGAGCATGAACGACTGAGGCGAGGTCGTCACTGTCCAGATAGGGACGTAGCTGGGCTACCAATCGGAGATGGTAGAAAGCATTCCTTGCCACTGAGGCTACCTGAGCCTCAAGAGACAAGGGTCGATAAGAACTCCCAAGCTATGAACCTGTTCTTTCAAGGGGAGTGTAACCCCGTCCAGAACAGGGTGAACATCCACCATCTGGGCAGAGAAGGCACTCACTAACAGCGTCTCGGTCTTGTCTGGATTAAGCTTCAGTCTGTTAGCTCCCATCCAATCCATTATCGCAGCCAGGCAACGGTTTAGTACGTTAACAGCCTCACCTGAGGAAGATGAAAAGGATAAATAGAGTTGCGTGTCATCAGCGTACTGGTGACAACGCACTCCAAAACTCCTGATGACTGCACCCAGCTGCTTCATATAGATGTTGAAAAGCATGGGGGACAGTACCGATCCCTGTGGGACTCCACAATGGAGAGTCCAGGGTATCGAGCAGTGTTCCCCAAGCACTACCTTCTGTTGACGACCCACCAAGTAGGAGCGGAGCCACTGCCAAGCATTACCCCCAACTCCCAACTCCGTGAGCCTTCCCAGAAGGATACCATGGTCGATGGTATCAAAAGCAGCTGAGAGATCAAGGAGAATCAACAGGGTCACACTCCCCCTGTCCCTCTCCCGACAAAGGTCATCATACAGGGCGACTAAGGCTGTTTCGGTACCAAACCCAGGCCTAAAACCGGATTGAAACGGATCAAGATAATCAGTGTCATCCAAGAGCCCCTGGAGCTGGTCGGCCACCACCCGCTCCAGAACCTTGCCCAGGAACGGAACATTCGCCACAGGTCTATAGTTGTTCAGGTTATCTGGGTCCAAGGAGGGTTTCTTCAGGAGTGGTCTCACTACTGCCACTTTTAGGCTGGAAGGTGTCCTTGGAGTGTGATAATGTCTCTTGCTTTCCAGGATGGAGGATAGAGGTGTCTGTGTGTGGTGTGTGAGTGTAGGAACCTCTGATGTTTGCACTATTGGAAATGGGAAAAGTATTATCAGGCTCTAGGCTGTAAGTGGGGCAGCCCAATAGAACTATGGGAGCTACCAGGCCCAATTTAAGGTGTTAGTATTAGCATAAAAGGTCCTAAAGCTTGGGACCCAGGTAACTAAAAGAATGCCTTCCCCAATATCAACTATCTTGGCCCCTACAATCAGCAGGTAAGGCCTTGTTGGTGTTCCATATTATAAAAATACCAGAAAGAAATAGGAACTAATTTGGTTGGTCCTATTTCTTAGCAGAGATATAAAAACACAAGCAGCAGAGTGAGAATGTAACCAGCCCCACCTTTCTCTATATAAATAACAACAGACACAATCTTCTTAGATAAAAGATAAAACATTTACTCACGACCTCCTCATATGTTAGAAACATAGGCTGTAGCTTAGATGAAAGAAAATAGAAGTCTCAGTTCATTTTGGTGTTTGGTATTGATGCTCACACCAGAGAGCATCATTTGCCATGCGGCCTCTCTCAATGGTGGATAGATCAGCAATGGAGAATATGCAAGAAATCCCCCAGGACAAAGGAGGAGGAAACCAGGTAACTAACCCCACCCACTAGGAAGTTACATCATGGTGAACAGGTACATGGGATATTCCCCAAATATCCCTTAAAGGGAACATGCAACATTTGCCTATTCCAACAGTTGGTGGCTGCCCAATTGGGATTGACGCATGACAGGGCCTTTTCAGTGACAGTTCCCCTTTTGTGGAATGCTCTCCCTGGTGAGATGTGTCTGATGAAAAATGTGTTTGTCATCCTGGGCTCCTTTGGGAAGAAGGGCAGGATATAAATTGGAAAAAAAACCCCACATAAACAAATAGACTGGCTCTAACCAGCTTGACTGGCCTTTGGACTATCTAGACAGGAGGAATGTCCTCTTTGGGTTTGGAATTTGCCTGAGGAACTGTGGAGTGGGCCTCAGAGGTGACTTCTCCTGATTCCTCTCTGCCCTGGGACTGCATAAGGGACTGCATAATAGGGTATAAAAGATCTTTTCTGGCCCCTTCATAATGCCTACAATTAAACAGAACATGTAAAACAGACTCCACTTCAGCATTATCACAGGGGCAGCGTCTATTATTCCTTGGAGTTTTGTCGTATCTACCCTCCAAGAGTTTAGAAGGTAGGGCGTTGAATCAGACCAGAGAAAATGCCCTCCTGTACTTAGGAACAGAGAGCCAACTTAGATAGAGCATCCCATCATTACAAGGGAAACCTGTTAGACCCAGTGATTGAAGGGAACAGGGGCCCAAAGCAGCTACAAGAAACTCTTGGATGTCAATGTCCACTAGCCGCTGTTTAACAATCGCCTTGGCCCTACCAAGTTCCATAGAGAGTAAGTCAGAAGGAGAAAGGCCAACTGAAACAACTTTATCCACCACCACCTTAGTCCAAGATGGCTTAAGAGGGTCTCTCATTACCTGAGACGTAAATGAGCTTTGAGTGAGCATAAGACAGCAGCGTAGCCAGAATTGAATGACATAGACCCAAGCTAAGCATTTTAAAGAGTTAAGGCCAGCCTCCAAATTAAGGGTAGCTCCAGAAACACATCTTGGGACACAGTGGTGTAGATGTCCAGGGTCTCAGGGGTTCTTAGACCCTCTACGTTTTTGGGAGCAGGGTCCCAGCAGGGTCCCTATGTCTCTAATATCGTATCAGCCAATCAGCATGAAAGGGGAGTGTGTTGGCCATTGAGAAGAGTCCTCTAACATGCTTCTTTGTCCTTTTCTGCTGATTGGAGCCAATCAGAGTGAAAGGAGCTGAGTCAGCCACCGGGAAGACTCTTTTCAGTAGCTAACACTCTCCTCTTTTGTGCTTATTGGCTTCTAGGGACATCTGTTGTTGTGGGAGAAGGCTTTAACAAGGATCTCATTCTCAACTCAGCAGCAAAAAAAAGAGGAAGAGGGATGGCTGTGACTATGCTGAAGGGACCCTGCACTTCTGAATTTGCCACTGCACTAATGAAGAGGACAAGGAGAAGGACCAGTGAGAGGTGTGGCCTGTAGGGTGGGGAGAGCCAGTTGGAGAGGTCTTGAGGGCTACATTCAGTCCTGGGCTTGAGCTTCCTCTGCCCTGCTGTGTGTGTGTGTGTATATATATATATATATAAATATTTCTGAGTATCCTGAGCTCACAAGAAACATTTTCATACTGTTTTCAAAGAGCACTGAGCATGCCTCTCAGAGAGACATATACATTAAAATTTGCAAAGGCCTCCCTACAGTTCTCCACCCCTCAAGCTTTCATCTGTAGCCTCTCGTGCTAACCTGCTTTGCTGTAGCATTATTCCCGGATGCGCCGCCTCATGTAAATCAGGAAAAACATCTGGAAATCATGTTTCAGCATCAGCGATTCGACAGCACCTTCTGAAGGCAGAATTACCAAGAGCAATGCTAGAGCTTTGGGCGAGACGCCGTGTTGATCCTAGGGGGCCAGAGCCAGCATGATTGGCATGCAAACATGACAGGGAGCAGCCACTCCCCTAACTCAGCCAGTTCCTTTTGTGTTGGCAGGGGCCTGGGTTTTACAAAGGCTTCCAGACCAGGAGGGTAGCCCTCAGTTAGTTTAAGCCAGTGACTCTCAAATGGTGTGCCAGGGCACACTGGTGCGCTGCAAGAGGTGGCTAGGTGTGCCGCGAATATTATAAAAGTATATTATTAAGTTATTTTTATTCATAGTTTAAAATATATTAATATATTTTAAATTTTGTACACGAAGTGCGCCAGAAATTTTTTATATGTTTTACAGTGAGCCGCGAACCAAAAAAATTTGAGAACCACTGGTAAGCAATACACTTTTGAAGTCAAAGAGGGCTCCTCTTGGCTGTCAACTTCTGCTTCTCTTTCAGAGTGTCAACAGATCTCAAAGGTTAAAAGATCTAGATCTAGGGGACTGTAGTGCTTTGCACTGAACTACTATAGGATTTTAGTAGATATTATAGAAATAAGAACCACTGACGCCACTTGCATCTATAGATGCGGATGGACAAATCTATGAATTCTAGTTTCTCATTTTTCCAATCTTAACTTCAATTCTCCACATTTCCACATTAGTATGCAACATATATAAAGAATATATAAAACTTCATCGGAATTTTAGTGTGAGTTTCTATTAATATACGTATTTCCGTATGCAATTTTGCCTAATATACACATTGTTGCAAAACAATTTTCTCTATAATGCATTTTGTATGCCAGTTTCATACAGTAAATATACACATTTGTATGCACACTTCTCAACAGCATGCATTTGTTGTACACAAAGCTTTGCTGGAGAACTGCACTGCAAAACTTGCAGAAGTGTGAATTTTGAAAGCTGGCTGTGTGGGTTTGCATATTGTTTTGGAAAGTATTAGGTGGGTTCTACTTTAAATGCAAACCGAATCAAATTTCTGCACCATCTCTGTCCATGATGTGTGGAGACATGTGTGACAGTAACACATAGCTGAGATATACTGATCCACCCACTTCAGTATTTAACAATCTATCTCATAGCCATAGGCTGGGGAGGATACCCTTTTCAGCCCAAGGTCTGCCCTAAATATCTGAGAGTCTGCCTCCTTCCCTACAGACCCACTCAAGTGTTGAGATCAGCGGAGGGGGACTTTTTGGTAGCTCTGCCATCCTCAGAAACTCAGGATGGTGGTGGTCCAGGAGAGGGCATCTCTGTGACAGCCCCTAAGTTGTAGAAATTCCTCCTCACAGAGGTGCATCTGGCAATTTCACTATACAATTTTTGGTGAATGCTGAAGATACACCTCTTTACCCTGGCCTTTGATACCTGAGATGTGTATTTTTAAGACCCATCCTATTTTTGTGATGTTTGTGATTGTAAGCTGTTTTAAATTATTTTCAAGGATGCATTTTAATGTAACCTGCCCTGGGATCTCAGGAGTGTAGAGCAGGTAGGAGGGATGTACTATAATCCCACCCAATTCAGATTTGGTACCAAATTATCCATGAATTCGCTAATTCTCTATTGTTGCAGATTGGATTTTTTGTAGCAATTTTCTGCAACTATTTTTGAAAACATTTTTTTAATCAAAAAATCCATCCCTAAAATATCAAGATTAAGAACGATGATTTCATCAATATTTCCTTTCAAAATATCAGTATTTCCTTTCAGAATATTGATATTAATATCAATATTTTTTCCCGAGGGAAGAAAAAGAATCAGTAAACTCAATGGCTAGCAGAAAAAAAATAAACTCGAATTGTTGACACAATGCTTTAGAACTGGCACCAGCCAATGGATCCCATCCCTAGCAGGTAATATAATAATGACAATGACAACAACAATCCTCAGGGGCAGCCTTCTGTAGGTTGTATACCAGTGGCTGGTGGGACTGTGGCAAAAGTGGCTGGAGTCACAGGTGTGACTTACCGCTGTACAATAAAAGTCAGTTTTCTTCATACAACTCCCTCATGCATGCGTGCACACGCACACACTCATGTGCACACACTCATGTGCACACACACATACACACCTCCATTCTCCATTCATCCAAGCAACCAAGAGGCATTATCATGGTTCACAAACACATTCCTGCCAGGCAACCTGCTTATGTGTTCTCTTGTTTCAGCAACCTTCCACTGAAATAATAAATTTTGCCAGTTGAACAAGTCTGCCTCTAAATGACTTTAAATGAGTGCTACATTAGATCCAACTCACAGTCTCACTTTCATCTGAGGATAAAAAAGGATAACCCTATGTACTTTAAGCTCCTGGAAGAAAAAGCTGTATACAACCATTTTTTAAAAAATAGAATAATACATTCAGTTGTAACATTGCTTAATTAATTCTGATAGCAAACCTAGATTTTTTTGTAGATAGAGCTCAGAAACCTTTTGTTTTGCTTTTCTTTGCATGCTAATACTGCTTACACGTGTGTTTGGCACTGGGCTCGTCACTATATCTTGTCACTGAAGGCCAAATCCACTATTGTGACTCACCTTCCGAACAAATTTAGGTACAGCCCTCCGCAGAGCAGCAGGACCAATTCAGATGGACGCATGAGATGATTTCACAAGGACGGCCTATGATAAATTCATAGGTACTGGGCATTGTGGTTTGTGTTTGGAGCTTGGAAGCATGTGTTTTGATGCTTAAGAATTCCACAAATCTGGAGAGACCCTAATTGAAACCAGTAGAGACTTTTACAAGTGAAGAAAAAGGAGGGGAATTAGGTCCAGGAGAAAACTCATAGTTAAACGTAGAATGAACTTGCTCCATCTTTGAGAGAAGTTTCAGGAAAGAGATGAGGTTTGATGGCAATTATAATTCATGAGATGAATAGATGAAGGAACATTATGCGGAAATTCCAGTGAGAAAACAAACAGGGGACACAGAACTCACTGCCCATTCGCTAACAGCAGAACATAATAGAATTAGATTAAGTGCAAAACATTATCTCTAATGCTTATAAACAAATAATAAGTGTGTGTGTGAAGAAACTGTCTGTGATGCACACTTGGGATGAAGAAACAGTAGACTCTGAACAGCCCAAGCTGATTGTCTTCAAAGCAAACAGTTGAGAATGCAGTATATTTACTCAGAATGTCTTATTCAAGTCAATAAGAATTACATCCAAGTAGACATGTTTATGATTTGGGTAACCCTCCCCTCCTACTCAAAACATAAGGCTCTTCATACTCTTAGTTCTCCTAGTTGGAGCATTCATCTGAGAATTACCTTTTCACTAGCTCTGTGGAGATCGGCATTGATGTCCATCAAATGGTATTAGGGTTGCCAGGCTCAGGGCCTGAGACTGATCCTGTATCTTTAGGAGAAGAGAAAGTCAGCCAAGTGCAGGTGTTCTTGCAACAATGTAATGGGAAAAACCACAAGGTGGAATTCTTCCTTGCCCATGCACAACCTTTAAAGATACAGAAGACCTCTTGGAGACCGGGCCTGGCAACCAAGAGGTCTTCCGTATCTTTAAAAGTTGTGCAGCGCTTGTACCAGAAATCAGAAACAACTGGGGCAAGTGTGATCCTTTTCAGTCTCCTTTAAGCGAGTGTGTGCATTGTAGGAAGTGTTGGCCTATTTTCAGAGACAATTATGAGGATACCACAACATCCCACCTGACATCTCCTCCTCGACTTTCGTCTCAAGTCTCTCTGGGCCTCGCCATTTCACACAGGCTTGCTTTAGGCGTTTATTAAATATGCACCTTCCAGTAGGCTTTAAAAATACCAACTAATCTCATCAGAGACTGGAGACCTCCAGATATGTAAATCTGCATCTGTTCTTCTTCAAAGGGAGGAAGAGAGGGGAGGGAAAGAGAAAGGAAGAGAGATTCTCCTGGATTACTTGAGGAGAAATGCATCCCACCCGGATGTAGCCACTGAACCAGAACTCCCATGGCAAATGTGCCACCTCAGACTCACCAAGATCCAACAGCAATGAAATTACACTTAATGTAATTCACTGTTCGCTTTAAGAACCAATTAAGGAAAAGGCAGCTCAGCACATGCCTAAGGCTGTTTGCTCCAACAGGGGTTGGTGGAGTGAGTAGGAGACGAAAAAGGCAGAACTCGGGTTTCTTTTTTTTAAAAAAAAATTGGTAATGTTAGTATTAACATAAGGGGAAACTGTAGGTGGTTGCTCCATCACAGTGTGGTTAAAATAGCATGATCTGTTAACAAGCAACTGTATCCCCTCCTCCTGTTTTTATTAGCTCAATGGAGACATTAGCTGATGAGAACAGATGACAATGGAAGAAACTATCTGTTACTGCTGCTCACCATTCCCCTTTCTTTTCTTTTTAAAGTGGCCACCCTTAGGACCATAGTCATAGACCTTTAGTTAGTCCCTTGGTCCACCTAGCTCAGACTTGTCAACACTGACTGGCTCTCCAGGATTTCAGACAGGTGTCTCTTCTAGACCTACCTGGAGATACTGGGGATTGAACCTGAGATCTTCTGCATGCAAAGCAGGTGCTCTACCACTGAGCTATGGCCTTTGCCATATCTTCATTAGTGAGCATACATAGAAACATAGTAAGCTGCCTTGTAATCAGAGAGACCATTGGCCTATCTAGCTCAATGTTGTCTATACTGACTGGCAGTGGCTCTCCAGGATTTCAGACAGGTTTCTCTCCCAGATCCACCTGGAGATGCCAAAGATCAAAGCTGGGACCCTCTAAATACAAACCAGATGCTCTGCCACTGAGCCATGGGCCTTCCCAGTTGGGACTCTGAACTTTGAAAACATAAGTGTTCCTTAAGTATTAAGTATTAAACCAAAGATCCATAGCAATGATGGGAAAGCAACTTAGCATGCAATGGGTAATTAAGAACTTTGGGGGAAGGGCTATAGTCTGACATTTCCATTTAGAGCTGGGAAGGAATACTGTCTGAGTCCCTTCAGAGCTGCTTCTAGTCAGTATGGACAATAGTGAGCTATGCAGATCGATAGTCTGACTCATTATAAGTCAACTTCCTATGGACTCCAATCCTGCACGTAGTTAGGCTACTTGAATCTCTTTGACCTCAGTGGGATTTAGGCAGCCATAAGCACCACTACAACCTTAGCAATTGCCTTCAAGATTTTAATGTTTAGCTGAGTTTCTCCCCCTTTCTCTTTAAGTCTTGAAAAAATTACTCAACAAGAGTTGCACTTTATGGATTGTGCTTAATAAGTTGTGTCTGCCATATGAGTGATAGACTTCATTTTTATGAAAAGTGCAATATTTATATGTTTAAAGAATGGCATTGGGTACCCCCCCCTTTCCACCAAACCCACATTTTAGTAGTAAAACTGAGCAGCATCGATGATCCGGTAGGACAGACATGCCCCTCCTCGTCCAGAGGCTGCAGATTTAAAAAAACAAAAACAAAAAACAAATCAAGAACTTTGTTTTTTAAGGGTGCTAAAGAAGGGTTTAAAATTTGTTATGCTCAAAAGACTTTGAACTAGTGAAGGATTTAATATTTATTTAAATTCAAAGGTCTTTGAGCAGATAAGGGTGGGGTTTGGTTTGGATTTTAATGTGAACCGACCTAATAAACATATTCCGATGAGTGAACCAAAACATACATGTAGCTATCCTTTGAAATTTGCACTTCTCTGAATTTTGTGACGCAGTTCTCCAACCAAGCATTGTGCACAAATGGGAAAGTGTGCATAAAAATGCATATATTGTTGAAAATAACATACAGAAATGTGTTATATTAAGGAACATTGTTTGCCAACATGTGTATATTTGCATACAAAAATGTGTCCATCAGGAGAACCTTGCATTAAAATGCTGATAAATTTTCATGAGGAATTTTAAAGAAAGAAATAACGATCACAAACTGATGCAGAAATGCGGAGAACTGAGTATGACACTGCAGAAATTGAGAAACTGTAACTGAGAGTATATATGGGATGATATCCAGCAGTGGTCACACATAGTAGAGCCACTGAGATCAATGGAGCTAAGTAACTTAAGTTCATTAATTTCATTGGGTCTACTCTGAGTATGATTTAGTTGGCTATCATCCTTAATCTCGTAAAGAAGATCCTGCTTTGCTCTTGAAATGTCAACGCTGCCTATCAAAGCAGAGCTAGATCTTCCACTGCAAACAAACCACATGGGAAGCGAAAGGAAAGATGAAACAAGGGCTATGGACCCTTGTGAATGGACTCTAAAGCTTTTAATTAACACCCTCTGAAAAGCATGTCCTTCTCCTCAACAACTAATAAGAAGCAAGAGTGTGGGGTCTTTGTTGGTGCTCAGCTCTTGCCTGTGCACTGAGAAACTGAGAAAAGACTAATCATGGTTGTTTTAAAGCCATTTTCTGCTTGCCAGGTTTCAATCTCTCATTAATTCGCTCTTAGCTAGTATCATTGTTTGGCAGTATTTGAAAATCACCAGAGAAACAAGGATTTTCCTTAATCCTGCCCATCAAAGGTAATGCTCTTGAAGATGATACCATGTCCAAGCAAGGATCTGAGAGAGGCAGCGTGGTCCCGCTCAGTTTTCCCCTTTGGCCTCTGATAAGGGCCAAGGCTGCTGTTTTGTACCTGATGAAAGGTAAATGAGAATGTTTCTGTTGAGGACCGTAGCTGATCAAAGTTCCTCACGTTAATTATTTTAAAGCAGTAATTCCCCCAGGAATGAGCCTCTTCTTTAAGTTTTCCAGAGGTACAAGGCAGGTAAAAAAAATGCTGCATGTTAAAGGTCCAAATCTGCTTGTTAATAAAAGCTCTTGTATAAGTACAAAAGGACATCGGGGTAATTGATTTCGAACATTCATACAATCCATTCAACGTCATGTAACATTTGACAACTTTCCGCTGTATTTGTGAATGGACTTTGTCAAAATGCACTATATATTGGTGATGTGAGACGATATATGAAATGTCTGCATGTGAAGACACATTCATAAATACTCATAAATAAGTCCTTGCAGGATGCTTTAGCCATTAAGTAATGAACTGGTATGAACCTGCCCCTAGAGTAGAGACAGAACAATCTAACAATTTTGGTTCTCTCCCTTTCTCATTCTTCCTATCTTCAATTCAGTTCTCCACATTTCTGCAGTAATTTGTGATTTTTTAAAAAAAGAAGAATCCTCATGAAAATTCTCCAGCATTTTGGTGCAAATTTCTCCTTAAAAACACATTTTTGTAGGCAGTTTTGACTAATGTACACATTGTTCCAAGCAATTTCTCATCATATAGTGCATTTTTGGATGTTATTTTCACTCATGTATTCATTTTTATGCACACTTTCCCCTAAAATATGCAGTTTTGTTAACATTGTTTGGTTGGCGAACTGCATCACAAAATTCAAATAAGTGGAAACTTTGAAGGCTGGCTGTGTTTTAGTTCTCATGTTGTTTTGGAAAGTGTGAATTTGATAGATTTGGCTTGAAATGCAAACAATTGAATTTCTCATCCGTCCCTACCCTAGTTCTACTGGGTCAATCATCCAGCCTGTTAATTAGGGATGGGGGAGAAATTCAATTCAGTTTGCATTTCAAGCCTATCAAATTTGCACTTTCTGAGACAGTATGAGGACTCAAACGCAGCCATCCTTCAAAATTCACACGTATGAATTTGTGACGCAGTTCTCCAACCAAACAATGTTGACAAACATACATATATTAGGGGAAAGTCTGCATTACAACAAACACATTGTTGAAAATAACATACAAAATGCATTATATAAGGAGAAATTGCTTGCAAAAATGTATACATTTGTCAAAACTACATACAAAAATGCATGTGTTAGGAGAAATTGGCACTAAAACGCTGAAGAATTTTCATGAGGATTTTTTTAAAGGCAAATTTCTGCAGAAATATGGAGAACTGAAACTGGGGAAAAATGAGAAACTAAGAGAAGCAAAATTCACAGATCTTTCCATCCCTACTGGTAATTAACCCTCTCCCCCCTAAAGGTTTTAGCTTATGACAAACCAAAATGGATTTGGCTTCTGCATGCTATGAAGCTAGGGTGGCAGTGCACCTTACTTCCCAGAGGATAGTTCTCTATCCAAAGGGCTTTTGGAGGATAACCCTGTATTTAAAAGTGCCCTTTATTTGAAGGGCAATCTGGTCCAAATCCAGTATAAAGTTAAACAACCAAAGAAGGGTGATCAGGGGCCTTGAATCTACCTATCACTAACTGGCAACTGGACAGCAGACTGAGCAGGCACACATAGATCACCTGGTCACAGCCTTCTCCAGTATAGTAAAGATATATTGTATTTCTATTTAAATGACAGTAAATGATTTCTAAATGTGCATCTATGCATATCAATTAGCATGTGCACATTTTATGCAAATCCATGTGCTCTTTTTCATTCCCTCTCTCTTTCGCTTTTTTCAATGTGTAAATGGCCACCTTGTTGTTGTTATATGCCTTCAAGTCCATAATTCAATGTTCAGATTATGAGCTATCACATTATTAGGGCCATGAAAGACTCCTGCCTGAAATCGCCTGTGGCTCAGTGGTAGAGCATCTGCTTTGCATGCAGAAGGTCCCACGTTCAATCCCCAGCATCTCCTGGTAGATTGGAGAAAAGCCACTGCCAGTCAGTAAGTTATCAATACTGAGCTGGAGGGACCATTGGTCTGACTTGGTGTAATGCGACTTCCTATGTTCCTATTATACATCGTTTGACTCTCACTACTTCTGGCCAAATCATGCCCTTCCTCAGCTTTCTATAATGAGTAGATACGGGGGTTGTCACAAGAGGAAAGTTAACCATGCTGACAGTCTCCCATCCAGTAATTTGTGCACCGACATGGCAGGCCAACTGCAGTCCTGGACACGATTTTGATTGGTCCTTTCCGTCTTTCACCTATGTCACACTGGGCACATATAGGGGAGAATAAAGCAGTAGCAAAACTATGGATGAAAGCAAGTTTTATTCACAAGCTGCTCACCACAATGTCTCAGACATCAGTGCTCTTCCTTGGTGAAAAGTATGCACCATATCATAATAAGAAATTGATATTCTGGTTGAATCTTATTACCTCCAGTGTAGTCCTGAGTAAATGGACTTTTCCAGCATCTTCACACTCATGACTGTCAACTGTGAATATTTTCTCTCCTAATACTGAGAGCCAGTGTGGTGTAGCGGTTAGAGTGTTAGGCTATGACCTGGGAGACTAGAGTTTGAATCCCCAGTCAGTGATGAAGCTTACTGGGTGACCTTGGGCCAGTCACTGTCGTTCAGCCTAACCTACTTCACAGCAGGATGAAACGGGAAGAACCACGTATGCCACCTTTACAGATAACACCTTGAGCTACTTGGAGGAAAGGTAGGATATAAATGGAAAGAATGAATGAATGAATGAACCATACTGCAACTGTTGCAATAAGTCCATTGACTCTGGATTGAACTGGAGGAGACTGAATCCATTCCAAATATTGATTTTTTTTTCATTTATATGTAGAGTAATTTCCTTTTGAGGAAGAACATTTATGTTTAAAATGCAACAAGAAATGTGGACATCAGCTTGCTAATACATCTTTCTTTGTTCCAACCTGTAATACTTTCTTAACATTCTGTTTTGGGGTATGGCTGTCCATCGCATTGTAGGCCTAAACATGCCTACAAACTCTCACCAGTCTTCTCCTCTTCCAAGACCTTTGCAGGGGCTTCATCAGTGTGGACTGCTGTGTGGATTGCATCACTCCACCATGCTTTCTTATGCCCTCTTTCGAAAGGACTGAGGTCATGCAATGTCCACAGCTATTCCTTTGTTTCTTGATCTATTTATGGCAGGGGTTTCTATCCGGCCTCTCCACATCCATGCCCAAGGTGGTTAACAACAATCATGCAGTATTGCAACAATAATAAAAACCTTTGTGAAATAACATTTTCCAAACCACAAGAGCAGGAGATGAAAACAGAAGTCAGCGAAAACAATAATCACATGGTGAAGTGAGGAGGCAGACCAAAGCACAGGAAGGACTTTGCTATCTGGATGGAAGCCAGACTTGAGGGACTTGGAAGTTGCTTTATGCAGGGTCAGACCCCTGGGTGCATCTAGGTCAGTACTACTGACCCTGCCTTGGCAGTAGCTCTCTGGGGTTTCAGACAGGAGACTTCCCAGCACTACCTGGAAATGCTGAGAATTGAACCTGGAACCTTTTGTGTGCAAAGCTTATGTTTTACCATTAAAGCCACAGCCCTTCCCCAGTGGGCTTCTTTGGGCAGAAGAACATAACCAATGAGAAGCCTCCCCTCTCCCGTGTTCCCACAGAACATACCTCAGATGTTGGCAGAAGAAGCAAATACGCTTCAGGTGTTGGCAGCATTAAGAAATCTGTGGAAGAAGAGGGCATATCCGACAGATCTCTTAATGAAATGCATGTTACCTACTTCTAGGCCCAGTGGCTTGCTATTTTCATGTCTGGGTTTTACAGCCACAGGATTGTATCCAATTATGGTGTACTTAGAGTAGACCCAGAGTGTCCATGAACTTCAATGGGTCTGCTTTAGGACTAGCATTGGCTATCACCAACAGAAGTGACCAGGGGAACATCTGACTGCTCCAACCAGAGCCAGCAAGAGTCAAAATGAATGGTGCAAACAGGCCATTTACCTTCTCCACCTCATTGCAACCTTCACAGTTCCTGGAGCTGTGCATTGCACACCTTTTGAATGAATGTTACTACATCTTTCCTCACTCTCTCCATCCAACCCCCTCATCCCAGTGTTTGCCATATCTTCATGCAACTCTGCAAAAATTTGCAGGGGTTCTCTTTGGCAACCTTTGGCTGACCTGCTAGAATTCTTTTCCATTAGAAGACCTTCAACACTGGCAATCCTTGAGGGAGCCATTTATAAGTAAGTCCCAGTTCCTGCATATTTCCAATGAAATGAACAAAACAAAAACAATGGTTTGGTTACAAATGGAGAACTGGGGCACAGCCAAGAAAAACCATGGCTCTTAGCCCAGTCTCTCTCTCTCTCTCTCTCTCTCTCTCTCTCTCTCTCTCTCTCTCTCTCTCTCTCTCTCTCTCTCTCTCTCACACACACACACACACACACACACACACACACACAAGTTCAAGATGCAGAGGGCTTTTGTTTTTCATTCAACTTGTCCCATGCTCCTTTAGATTTTATAGGCCTTCCCCAGTATAAAGTTCTTCTACTGACTTTTGCAGACTTTAATAACATACAAAACTAAGCTTGGTTCAAAGGGATTATGTGAAAAGGAACACTTTAGGTTTGAACATTAAAGAAGGTTTTTCTTATGGCTGAATGACCGAAATGCATAGATTCACTACCCACATTTCTTTGTGTGCTCTTTTGTTCAAGAACCCGTTCGGAAACCTTTTATAGACAAGTTCCACTAGGGCATTTTTAAGTATTTATTTTGTAGCTCTGCTTGAGACTATCATGGAACAGCTGCTAGGAATTTTAAAGGAGATCAATGCTTTGGGGGGTGGGGGAAGAAACATACTTTCCATAAAGTCCTGCTTAAAGAAAGAAAAGGCATCAGTGTGGCTGATACACTTTTTATAGTATACTTTGGAATACAATTCCCATCACCCTTGACCATTAGCCAGTGCTCTCCGCTCAGAATTTCACTGAGCAATTGCCATGGCTCCGTGGTAGAGCATCTGTTTTGCATGCAGAAGATTATTATTATTTATTATTATTTATTAAATTTATATACCGCCCGACTAGCAATAGCTCTCTGGGCGGTGAACATAGAAGTACAATAACATAGGAAATACAATAAATAACACAATATAATACAAAATAATACAGTCTAAAATCAATACAGTAACATTTTTAAAATTAAATCAATTTAGATTAAAATGCTTCAGAGAATAGGAAGGTTTTAACCTGGCGCCGAAAAAAGAGCAGAGTCGGCGCCAGGCACACTTCCTCGGGGAGACTGTTCCATAGTTCGGGGGCCACCACTGAGAAGGCCCTAGATCTTGTCACCACCCTCCGGGCCTCCCTATGAGTTGGAACCCGGAGGAGGGCCTTCGTAGTAGAATGTAGTGTACCGGCCGGTTCATATCGGAAGAGGCGTTCCGCAAGGTATCGTGGTCCCGCACCGTATAAGGCTTTATAGGTTAATACCAACACTTTGAATCTGACCTGGAAACATATTGGCAGCCAGTGCAAGCGGGCCAGAGCAGGTGTTATATGCTCGGACCGCTGGGTCCTTGTTAGCAGTCTGGCTGCTGCGTTTTGCTCTAGCTGTAGCTTCCAAACTGTCTTCAGAGGTAGCCCTACGTAGAGCGCATTGCAGTAATCCAAACGTGAGGTTACCAGAGCATGTACCACTGATGTAAGGTCCTCTTTACTCAAATAGGGACGTAGCTGGGCTACCAACCGAAGTTGGTAAAACGCATTCCTTGCCACCGAGGCTACTTGAGCCTCAAGTGAGAGGGAAGAGTCTAAAAAGACTCCCAGACTACGAACCCGCTCCTTTAGGAGGAGTGTAACCCCGTCCAGGACAGGGTATATATCCACCATCCGATCAGAGAACCCGTCCACCAACAGCATCTCAGTCTTGTCTGGATTGAGCTTCAGTTTGTTAACTCTCATCCAGTCCATTGTCGCGGCCAGGCAACGGTTCAGCATCCTAGGTTAAATCACCGGTATTTCTAGGTAGGCTGGTTGAGACCCTTGTCTGAAACTCAGGTGAGCCGCTGCCATTTAGTATAGATAATACTGAGCTTAGATGGTCTGTACAAGGCAGCTTCCTATGTTTCCATGAAATAAACGAACAAGTTCTTAGTTCCTGCATTTCTTTTGTCACATCCAAGCCTTAATGCAAAAGGTGTATCATAGGCATGGAGGGGTGGGGAAGGTTCGTGAGATTACACACACAAAGCACAATATATTCTTTAAATAAGACTTGCCTTCAGATCACAGCACAGAAGGATCTTTTCGGTGCGTTTCAAAGTCCCTTCCTATTAGTTCAGCAGCACAATGCTACTGGCCACCGCTGTTGAAATGGTGAACCAGGATAAAGGCCCTGGCTAATTAAAAGATGGGCAGCAGCTTGCCCTTAATGAGATTTGGCTTCAGCTCTCCTGGTATGTGGTTGCGTAAGGCCATCCAGAGAAGCGGACCTCCCCTTAGATGAAGGGAACCTGGCCTGATTAAATCAAAGTAAATCTTTTTTTTATTTATAATTAAGTAATCCTGTCTCTAAAGGAATTAGCTGCTTTTTGTTTTTGTTTTTTTACAATGGTGTTCCTGAGTGTACACAGGGGGTCCTTGAGAGGTTTGTAGACACAAAGGCACCATTCACTTGAACTGGGATCTTGACAGGAGCAGGGCAAACACACATACACACACAAACCCAAGGATTCATCGCTTAGCAAGGCAACTTTGGTTTAATTGGGCTGCATATGCATTCTAGTGCTCACAATTCCTAGATATGGTAATGGCTTTTTAAGGGATGTGTGAAGCCCCCTCCCCCAGAAATGTTACTAATTTTAGTGGACATCTCTTAGCTGCCCTTAACATCCCGACATTCCAGCATCTCGTTCAACTGAGCGGGACCTCCAAACTCCACCTCCAGTTTCACTTTTGGTGGCAACTGTGAAGGATATTTGATTTATTCATATGCCTTTCCCTGCCACCAAAATGCTGTCAGGAGAAGCCTCACCGCAAGTGTCACTTTAAGCAAAATTCAGTACCAATCTGAGACTATGGGTTGGACCCAAATAACCATTGACAGAAGGGAACGAAAAACTAAAAGGGTTCTGCAAATGCATGGGAAAGTGTGTGCTGCTATTTATGTTGGTTCTACAGCAGTTTTCAAGCATCTGCCCGCATATTATGTTGTGTAGCTTCTTGTGCTGTCCCCCCAAAATCCCCCCCGTTTCTCAAATGACCAATCTAGAAGAAGAAATAAGAAGTCGAGAAAACATGGCTGGGTTGAGTTAGGACACGGATGGGAAACATCTCAACTGCCTCTCCTGAGAGAGAGATGGGTGTCATCTGCATATTGATGACACCTCACTTCAAAGCAGGAGATGACAGCTCACAGCAGCTTCATACAGATGTTAAATAGCATAGGGGACAAGATGGAACCCTGCAGAACACCACAAGCCAACTCCCATGGTGCTAAACAGTGCTACTGAATCATTCCCTGTCAAAGTGGAGGAGTAGCTATCCTGCTTGTTCCTCCTCCCCCAGCTATGCCTTTAAAGATGAGGAGGAAGTTCTTCCTGCATCACTATCTCCTGGGCCCCCAAACTATGAGTGAGTGAGACAAGTTGGCCCCCAAAGATGACCCGTATCCTACCCACACATCCCAGAACCCTGCAGCAGGCCTAGAGAATCACCCATATCCCTGATGGATGCTCACCTAAGTAAACTTACATGTCCAAACTTTCCACACTTTGCCACCCTCTCTCACCTCCATCACCTAGGTGACAGAACAATTAAAAAAATAGTAAAGAGACTGCTTGCTCAGTTCCAGACCACATCGTTGCTGACTAAGCATCCTCCCCACTCTTGGAAGCTCCTGATCTCTTACATAGATGAGAAAGGTCCACCAAGGTCTGAGAACATCAATAGAGTCTACAGCAAATGCAGCTCTCCACATATGAAACAAATCCTTTGCTGACCCTTCAGAGTTGCCAGCCCTCAATCACTGTTATCTGAATCAGCTATGGAAGAGATTTTTGAACAAATTGATTGCATTTATTTATTTATTTGATTTATATCCCATCCTTCCTCCCAGCAGGAGCCCAGATAAATTAGAGTAAGGCACTCTTTTCAGGAATAGCACAAAGCATGGTGTGTTCTGACTGTAACTTAAACTTCACATCATGATTTGTATTCCAGATATACAGGAAAATAATGATTTGTGCAGCTTCCCTTTTTCCTTGCCTTCTCAAGAATCCCCCAAACCATGGTACTTTGGCTTAGGTGTAACTTCAGACAATGTGTCCAAGCTACAGTGCCACCAATGATATCAGTGAGTTTTGTATTTCTTGGTCTGCAAATGTGGATCTTGGTGGCTCATCATGTTCAACTTAAATCCAAAGTGAATGTTTACAGTCCCCAAAAGTTGTTTGTCTGGCTTGGATTTAGCTTGCAAATGGGCAAGCGCATAGGAGGGATGGGGTTTGGAGGCTCGCTGAGAGGAAGGGTAAAGGCTTAGGTGAGGAACAGTCTCTGTAATGTTTACAGTGACCTATTTGGCAGTGCAATAAGGCTGAATTAGTATAATATGAACTATTTATCAAGTTTGGGAAAATCACAAGATGAATATGAGCTAATATGGTGATGTGGCTGCAAAAAAGGCAAATGCTATTTTAGCTTGCATTAACAGAAGTATAGTTTCCAAACTGTGTTAAGTACTAGTTGCCCTCTATTCGGCACTGGTTAGGCCTCATCTTGAGTACTGTGTCCAGTTCTGGACACCACACTTTAAGAAGGATGAAGACAAACTGGAACAGGTTCAGAGGAGGGCAGCAAGGATAATCAGGGGACTAGAAACAAAGCCCTGTGATGAGAGACTGAAAGAACTGGGCATGTTTAGCCTTGAGAAGAGATGACTGAGGGGAGATATAATAGCACTCTTCAAGTACTTGAAAAGTTGTCACACAGAGGAGGGCCAGGATCTCTTCTCAATCATCCTAGAGTGCAGGACATGGAACAATGGGCTCAAGTTGCAGGAAGCCAGATTTCAATTGAATATCAGGAAAAACGTCCTAACTGTTTGAGCAGTACGACAATGGAACAAATTACCTAGGGAGGTGATGGGGTCTCCAACACTTTAGGCATTCAAGAGGCACCTGGACAGCCACCTGTCGGGGATGCTTTAATTTGGATTCCTGCATTGAGCAGGGGGTTGGACTCGATGGCCTTATAGGCCCCTTCCACCTCTACGATTCTGTGATTCTAATCTAAATCTATGGAGGCTGATCCACTAGGGGCACTCCTCCACCAGCCTCACTCTGCCCTCAGCCGGCCCCTACCTGCCTCCCTCCCTACTTCCAACCTTGTTGCAGCTAATCAGGGGGTGGCTGTCCCTGTCATTGGCTGTCGACTCCCCACCTTCCACCCCACCAGTCCCAATGGCCACCAGCTCACCTGAAGCCAATTTCAAGTTATGCAGGGGAGTTTGCCTCATTGCTGGTTCTCACTCTCCCCTCCCCCTTTTGAAGTTAGTAAAATATTTGGTCAATAAATTCCAGCTGTAAGTAAATAATCTAAAATTGGGATACTGGATGCTTAAGGTCTCTGTTTAATCCACAGCCATATTTCTGTTAGTGAGCTTGCCTAAATTAAAAGATCCATTAAAACTCAGTAACACAAATAAGGAAGACTAAATGTGTTCAATTAGAATGTGTTTCTCTCTCTGGGGAAAAGAGAATCTTCCCAACTTTGAACCAAACAATGTCTGCAGAATGAGGACTTACTTATGGAAAGTTGATGAACACACATGATAGCCTTTAACCGGGGACCATTTTGGTCAGCAGACAAATTGGCAAAAAAATATCCCAGATAAATTTGTCAGCTCATAAGAATCCACAGTTGGAAAATTAAATCCTGACTTCATTTCTTATCAATATATATATAAAAAAATGCCCTTTGGCCTCACCTCAATGTCAATGGCTGGGCTGGAATTTTCACAAGAGTACTGAAGTGTAAAGCACATCAAGCAACTGGTGAGAGTTTATTTTCTGACCTTTTTACAAAAAGAAAATGAGGGGGGGAGAGAGTGGGTTTGGGGGAGATGCAAGTCCAAAAGGCAAAGTCATTATTTTTGCATGGAATGTTTCGCAGCATACACAAACAGTGGGGGGTCTGGACTCAACTTTTCTGCTCCCTGCAGTTTGTGTGCATGATAGTTTGGCAATTACACAGCTTTGGTTGAAACAGTCAGTTAGGCAGGGAAGTTCTCACAATATGGAGGGGGTGAGGGTGGGATGGGGAGGTTCAGTCTCTGCTTCTCAACAAGGAGAAGAACCCATTCTCATCTGCATGAACTTGTGCCATGAATGCTTTTGCAAGAACATTCTCACCACACACACACACACACACACACACACACACACACACACACACACACACTTCCTTAAAAAAAGAAATAAACCAACTTTGTTCCATGCCGCTTGAAATCGACGGGTTTCCACAAATAAGGGTTCTCTGGTGAAGAGAATCTGCAGGAGTTTCCAGCTAATGAGACTTAAGAGTGGCTCAGGTCAACATGCTTATGCGGCGTCAGGTCTGTGAAGGCACAGGTATTTGGAGAGGCTTCACGTAAACATTACAAAATACTGTGCATCTATCAAGGGTGCATTCTGTTAATCAAGTATAATTTTCTTTTATTCATTAGTTTCCTTAGTACTTTTGCATGCCACCCCAGTCTCCGATCGGTGAGAGATCTCCAGGGGTCCCTGCGCTTACTGTCCAGTTCACATTTAAAGCTGAATCCATCAAATTTGCACTTATCTGAATTTTGTAATGCATTTCTCTACCCAAACAATGTTTACAAAAAATGTAGTAGTAGTAGTAGTAGTAGTAGTTATATTTATATCCTGCCTAGGGATGGGGGAGAATATCCGCTAAATTGGATGTAGTACCAGATTCCGACTAAATTCGACAGTCAGCTCTTTTTGGACCAGCACTGATTTCTTGTGGTGGGCAGTGACTGTAATCAGCATGGATTTTGTGGTTGCGGCTGCAATTGGCAAGATTTTTCACCCTGGATTCCCCCCCCCCATTTTATGTAATTATCTTCATAATCAAAGCTGCTGCATTTATAACTGTAGGTGTGATAACAATCACCATTTATCCATTATATATTATGAAACAAAATATTGTTATTATTGCCATACAATGCAAAACATATTGGCTGCCTGGCCTGCTCTAGGTTATACTTGTTTTCAACGTTAATTGTCAAATCATCCTGCAATTTCATGTTTTTAAAACAAGACATCTCGGAGCATTTTGAATCTCCATCCTCTTGCATGGGAAACATTATGATGATGAGACTAACCCAGACTATCCACCCTGCCCCACCCCACTTTTTTTCGTTCTCCCTCCATTACACTGTAACTGAAGACAGTACACCAGCCACACTTGGACAAGATCACCTCCCCCCCCCCCGGGCTTTTGAATCTGTTCTGCCAATGTGTGAGTGTGAACAAAATACAAGGTTGTACTAGTGGTGGTGGTGATGCTGCTGCAGTGCTGCTGACAAACTAATTCGAGAATAGCAAAAGGGAGGGAAATCATTAAGCAGTGCATCAGTTAGCCCGAGGCTACAGAGAGACTCAAAGATGATTATCTGCCGCACTGATATGTAAATAGGGGGAAAAAACCACATGGAACACTGTGATCATTGACATAAGTATTTATGCTAAAAATTACGCAATTTTTCAACCACCAAAGAAAATAACCTGGAACAGTGTTCGTTTACATAAGTATTTATGTTAACAATTATGCATTTTTCCCATCACCGCAAAAACACACATGTGAATCAAATCACCAAAAACACACACACAGCAGATCAAATCAGCAAGTGCCAGAGTAAGAGGGAACAAAAAAGGGCAGATTGGGATTGAATGACGGACTACTTGAATACAAGCAGATCAGGACTAGGCAGTGAATCCCATCCCTCCTCCTGCCCCTCCTCCCAAAGGGAACGCAGGGCGGCAAACAAATGACAAAGCACTAAAAGCATCTTAAACACAAAACATCTTTTAAAAAAATCTTAAAAACAAAACTTTTTTTAAAAAAAACTTAACAACAATTCCAGTACAGATGCAGAGAAGGATAAGATATCTACTTAAAAGGCTTGTTGAAAGAGGGAAAGGTCTGCATAACGATCAATACATTTGTGAAAAATAACATAAACGTGCATTATTCAGAGCTTGGAAAAGTTACTTTTTTGAACTACAACTCCCATCAGCCCAATCCAGTGGCCATGCTGGCTGGGGCTGATGGGAGCTGTAGTTTAAAAAAGTAAGTTTTCCAAGCTCTGCATTATATTAGGACAAATTGCTTGCAAATCTGTGTACATCAGCCAAAACGGCACACAGAAATGTGTATACTAGGAGAAATTCACACTAAAGTGCTGAAGAATTTTTTTTAAAAAAAATCTCATATTGCTGCAAAAACGTGAACGTGATACAATAGAGACACTGTTGCCCATGGTAAACTGATTTGGTTTTGACTCCCTGTCATCTCCAGATGTGCAGGGTTTTGAAGCACTACAAGAAAGAGGGAGATCAGTGTACACACCATGGGGAATGATGACTTTATTATACCCCTTTCATTTCTCTAGTGAAAAAAACAAAAACAAAAAACCCTCCAGTCCTTTGATGAGCTAGCCATTCTGCTCCGAAAGTCGTAATGATATTATATGTTTTATTGCTACCTTGTCGGCCTGAAGATGATTGCAGCCTAGATTTCCAGTCAAAATGTTGACCCAGTAGAAGAGATAAGTGCAGGTTAAAGGGTGAATGAGGCATCATTTGGGGATGGGGGAGAAATTTGATTCAGTCTGCATTTACAGCCTAATTTAACAAATTCACACTTTCCAAAACAATGTGAAAACCAAAACACAGCGACCCTTTGAAATCTGCACTTATCCAAATCCTGCAATGCAGTTCTCCAATGTTTACAAAAATGCATTATATTATGAGAAATTGCCTGCAGCAATGTGAACAGTAGTCAAAAAACTGCACACAGAAATTGGTTTATTAGGATAAATTTGCACTAAAATGCTGAAGAATTTTCATGAGGAGTTTCAAAAGAAAAAAAAATCAAATTGTTGCAGAAATGTCCAGAACTGAATTTAAGATTGGAAAACTGGGAAACCAGCAGAACTGAGATTGACAGTTCCTTCTATCCCTATTTGGAAGGTGCTTCCCCAGACCAATCCCTCAGGGCTGAATGGGAATAGAAACCCCTTTCAGGCCTCTCCACCTGACTTACCCAAACTTAACCGTTAGCTTGATCCCATCGATCAATCAGCACAGTAAAGCATTTCAGGGAAGGCTTTTAAAGAGCCAACATTCTCAAGAAACACAAAAGCGAAAACATGTCGCCTGGGTAAGATCAAGTGCCGCCAACAAATAACCCTCTCTGATAGAAAACCTGATTAAAATTGCTCAAAGAAATCATTCTTGGAGAGAAACATATTGAAAAGATCTCACCTCCCCCAGCCTGAAAGAGAAAACTTCAAAGGCCAAGGAAAGATAACTAATGTTTTCAAACTTAAAATGGAGAGTAGGAGAGAAGGAGGCGAATTCTCCTGTTTATTCACTACTACACACTTCTCAAATGCTGACCCCTAAATCTGCTGGATTCGAAAGATCTAAACTTTGAGCGCACAATGTGCTTGAGCTAGGGTGGAGGGTGGCATTCATCTGTGCTGCTCATCTCTGTATTCATCTGCTTCTCTTCTTTGTACTAGAGACTAATATAGTGAAAACAATATAGCGAGAGCCACTTCACATTCTCTGGCTTATTAAAACAAGAACAGCATTACATCACCTCCACTGACTTCATTGGGTACTGCTTTCTAATTAATACTTAGAATCCAGAAGGCATCTGAATATTATATTATATTATATTATATTATATAATATTATATTATATAATATTATATTATATTATATTATATATAAAGGAAGTGTATTAAAAATCATTGGTTTCCTTTGCTTGTTGTTCCTTGTGAAAATGCACATACATTTAAAGCAGTATCATAGCACTTTAAATAGTCACGGATTCCCCTCCAAAAATCCTGGAAACGGTTGCTTGCTAAGGGTGCTGAGAGTTGTGATTTAACAGTCAACCCCTCTTCCCAGGAAACTCTGGGAATTGTAGCTCTGTGAGAGGGAAAGGGGTCTCCTAACCACTCTCAGAGCATCCTTAACATCCTGATCTAGCAGGCTGTTCTTAGAGTTAGGGCCAGCCCACAACTTTTTGCTGCCTGCAGTGAAGGGCAAGATGGTGTCACCACTTCCATGAACAGAAGCCAAATGGATTGGCAATTGAATCTTAGCCCACATTCACACCATACATTTAAACACTATTGTGTCACTTTAAACAGTCATGGCTTCCCCCAAAGAATCCTGGGAACTGTAGCTTGAAAAGGGTGCTGAGAGTGGTTAGGACACCCCTATTCCCTCACCGAGCTACAAGTCCCAGAGTTCCCTGGGAAGAGGGACTGACTGTTAAACCATTCTGGGAAATGTGGGGAAGGGCCATAGGTCAGATGCATTTGTTTTTTTTCGCAGAAGGTCCTGGTTCGTTCCCCAGCATCTCCAGGTAGGGCAGGGAGACAACCCTGTCGGAAATCTTGAAGAACTGCTGCCAGTAAGTGAAGATAATCCTGCGCTAGATGGACCAATGGCCTCACTCGGTACAAGGCAGCTTTCTCTGTTCCTTTGAATTGTAGCTCTGTGAGGGGAAGAGGGGACTCGTAACAACTCTCAGCACCCTTATCAAACTACACTTCCCAGAATTCTTGGAGGGGGAGCAGCATTATACCACTTTAAATGTATGGTACAAATGTGGCCTTACTGTCCCTCTGAGGAAGGGATGGCTTCCTCCACGACACCAGAGGGCAGCAGGATTGCTTCCATGCAAGAGGCCAGGTAGGGTTGAGTGAATCTGCCCATTTCTCTCAGTTTCGCATTTTTCCAATCTTAAATTCACTTCTCCACATTTCTACATCGGTTTGCATTTTTAAAAAATAATCCTCACAAAAATTAATCAGCCTTTTAGTGTGAATTTCTCCTAATATGCACGTTTGTAAAGCAATGTTTCCCTAACAGAATGCATTTTTGCATATCATCTTAACAGATACACCTTTATGCACCTTTTTCTTAATATATGCATTTTTGTCCACATTACTTGGCTGGAGAACTGCAGTGAAAAAATTAGAGAAGTGCAGATTTTGAAAGATGGCTGTTGTTTTGGAAAATGAGAATTAGGCAGGTTGTGCAAAGTGCAAACTGAACAGAATATCTCCTCCATCCCAAAGGGCCAGCCATGTGGCACACATAACTCTGTCCTCTAACAGAGGGAAACAACCATTAAGCTCAGGAGGAATGACTAGGAAAGGCTGCCACTGTTGCACCCCCCCTCCCAGCATCTGCTGCCCGAGGCAGCCACTTAACTCTGCCTAATGATAGGGCCGGCCCTGAATGAGAATCCTGTTAACTCTCAGTTATATGAATAAATGGCTATTAGTAATGATGCATATATGCACCCTGCAGATCCAGGTGACCCTGAATACCAACAAGGGAGGGCTATTGCTTTCAGGATCTGCTCATAGGCTTTCTGGAAGCATCTGATTGGCTTCTTAGAAGCTGGATACAGGCCTAGATGATCCTTCCGTCCAATTTCGGAGGAGCCTGCCTTCTTTTACCCTTTCAACTTGGGAATCAGGCCAAAGACCCACCTAGTCCAGCATCCTGTTTCCACAGCGGCCAACTAGATTCCTATGGGAAACACATAAGCAGAACCTGAGTGCAATAGCACTCTTCCCACCTTTGGTTCCTAGGCATTCCCAGGCATACTGTCTCCGACAGTGGAGGTAGAATGTAGCCATCATGCCTAGTAACCATAGATAGCTTTATCCTTCTCATTGTTCATGATGTTTGCACATCAGGATCACTTCTGAAAGCAAAAGCTGCCCTCTGCAATGAAGTACATATAGTAGACCTTGGAGGAGGGATATTTTTTTTAAAAAAATCTTTATCTTGTCAATTCCATGTTTTTTTACCCTAAATGAGTTAATTTTTTTAAAAAAAATTAGCCTATGATAACATTTGTGTGTGGTGTGTGTATGTGCGTGTGATATTTCATTTTTTTTATATATAGGGAAGTTAAATAATGTTCATGATAACTGATAACTGTTCAAAACAGCAGGCAGTGTTGGATGATTTAAAACCTCCCATTCAATATCCGATACCGATTCATGTACTGCACAGCTACGGGATCAGTTTGAGCAAATCCCTCCTTCACTCAAAGACACATTGTCTTATCAGTGAAGAGTGAAGGGGCATTTGGAGTATAAGGCAAGACCATTTCTCACAAGCTCAGAGCTTAAGCATTTCGTTATTGGTTATTAGGACTTGAGTCCCAGAGATAAACCTACAACTACTGTATACCAGTTAAGGGCAAGTAAGCAAAATCCCTGACAAAAGTCTGTTGGAAAATGATGAATAAGCCTCCTAAATTGCCATAACGCGCAAGTGACAATGGAATCGCATTTGTCAGACATGCATTGTAACCCCAAGGTTATCGTTCTGGGCTAGCAGATACAGGAGGTGTAGTTAACATTATCACCCCTAATCATTTTTCCCCCCACGGGCGGAAAACTGCTGGGAGCACCAACACTTAAGGTTCCACTAGATATTGTAGAAAGCATTTGGAGAGAAGGAAAAGACCACTATATCAAAGACCACTCCCCTCATACACACAAGTTATATTCAGAAATGAGATTGTGTGTGTGTGTGTGTGTGTATGAGAGAGAGAGAGAGAGAGACTTACTTAACCATATCCCCAAAGGTCTGGAGTTTTAAATAATAAAATCTTGCAGATTACTCCTTTATTGCTTAAAAAAAAAGCTTATGAAGAATTATCTCTTGCCCTATGGGAGGACATTTTATCTGAAATTAAACCAACTCTGAAAGAGCACTCTGACATCAAATTTAGAACCTAAAGGAGTTTTCCATAACATTTGCTCTCAAGGGGAAAAAAAGGCCACAATATATTATTCCCAGGACAAATTAAATCATCAAGTGCGATCCTCCTTTGGGAGAGAAGACACTATATCTTTCTCAAGTCTTCTTCCCTGGGAGGTCAAATGCAGCTGGTTCACCTGGCAAAACCTCCAAAGTTTCACTGATGAAAATAGGGACATACCTGTAGCACAGCACTCCCCACATCAAGGGAAATGCCACATTGCACCCTTAGGGTCCCCACCTCCCTTCCACGACTATTAGAGGTTTGCTGAAGGCCTTCCTGCATTTGCTGGGTTTGTTTGCTCTGCAATAACCTGTCTTTAGGGAGGGAAGGATCTGTCAGTTTCAGTTCTCTCTGTTTCTCATGGAAAACTGCTTTGCAAAATTCGGAGAAGTGCAAATATCAAAGGATGGCTGTGTTTGAGCTCTCATATTGTTTCAGAAAGTGTGAATTTGATCGATTTGGCTTGAAATGTGAACTGGATTGGATTTCTTTCTCTAACTGCCTTCCACTGATTTAAATGACCAGAAGTCCTTTGTTGAAGATAAAGGTTGCCTCCAACTCTTGGTATTTTACAGGAGGGTTTCAAACGCATGACAGGAATGTTAGGTTTGCACAGTTAACGTGTTCTGTTGCCCTGGTACAACAAATCCACTTGATTTTTTAAAAAGAACTTTTTGAAGTTAGAAAAGTGATGAGGATATGCACTGAACAGTGTGGGATAAATAAATGATTAATGGAAAGATGTGTAAACAGCATGCAAGGAAATCTGGTTGAATGCCCAGTGTTGTATAACGTTCCTGAAAACAATTCAGAATGAATGTTAGACCAAATATAGACAAACCTCCACATAAGCTTTGTGAAAGGAAATCAGGATGAATGCTGAATAAACAGGTCATGTGGAGGATCCCTAAAGAAAACCGAATTTTTTACCAGGAATCACCATCTATTTGTAACAAACTTAACCATGACAAACAAATAAATTTGAGAGATAACACACACTCAGGCCCCATCTGCACTATACATTCAAAGCAGTATCATATCACTTTAAACAGTCATGGCTTCCCCCAAAGAATCCTGGGAACTGTAGTTTGTGAAGGGTGCTGGGAGTTGCTAGGAGACCCCCTGTTCCCCTTCCAGAGCTACAATTCTCAGAGGGATTGACTGGAAGGAGGGATTGACTGTTAAACCACTCTGGGAATTGTAGCTTGCTGAGGTGAAGAGCGGTCTCCTAGTACCCTCAGCACCCTTAACAGACTACAGTTCCCAGGATTCTTTGGGGCAGCCATGGCTGTTTAAAGTGGTGTGACAGTGCTTTAAATGTATAGTGCAGATGGACCCCCAATTTCAGGCTTAGTAAAGTTTGGAGGAACTTGAAGCCCATAATGATTTATATCCTGTGAGCTGGTATGTAACTTTAAACATGGTCTTTCCTTCCAAGTTCATCTTGTCATCCATAGATAAATATAAATTAGGACAAACCAAAATAAATGGGTGGGTACCAAAAATCCACAGAACAACTAACCATAATGGAGGTGCTCGTCCCTCAATTCAATAGCAAAAACAGCACATTACTCGGTTTAAATAACCGGTTGGGCTGAAATGAAATATTACTGGACAGGAACGCTCATCTAGTATGATACAAACAAGTCAAAAAATAGTCAGGGTACAACCACATAAAATAAAACACTGACCAGATTTAAGTATAAACTGATCATCCTCTCATGTTTTTGGATTCTTATGATTATAGGTTGCAAGGCTCAGTAATGTACCTTTAGAAAATAAAAAAAGTCTTGTTCGTTGGATTTGCCAAACACAGAGGTTGGTTTTTTTATATAAAATAAAATAAACACACTCACAAATTTCTGTAGACAGAAAGGTACCGATCAGTAGCAATTCAACATGAAGGGCGTCTTAGCAGAAAACAGACGGAATTCATCGCCACAGGATGTTGCAATGGCCACTATCATAATATATAGAGATATAGAGGGCTCTAGTAGAGGAGAATAGCTTACTTTGTGGTTATGAATAATGGAAACAAAAATGGAACCACTGTGTTTGAAGCCAATAAAGCTCTGCATCTACTAGGTGCTGAGGATGACCAAGAGAGCTCTAGTCCAGAGCAGGGGTGAGGAATCTTTTGCAACCAAAGGGCCGCATTCCTTTGAGGGCAGACTTCTGGGGGCTGCATGCAGTGGTGGGCAGGGCCAGGGACAAAAATGGGCAGAGCAATGGATATGACTGACTTTTCTATGATAGGCTACATTCCAGTTATTCAAAAGTCAGAGGCTTCTAAATACATCTCCCCGTCCTTCAGGCAAGCAAGAGGCATTATTGCAGTTCAAGGACCCATTTCAGCCAGGCAAAAGTACTTGAGGAGGGGTGGAGCTGGGCTGGGGAGGGGAGTGGGCTGGGAGAGTCAGGAGGGTCAGACAGACAGGCCTGGGGGCCATTTGGCCCCCAAGCCTGAGGCTCCCCATCCTTGCTCTAGGGGTGTCAAGGCCAGCCCCTATCCTATCGGGTCATCTCCTAGGTCATTGTCCACAGCTGAATCTTCTCTGGCTCCTTCCTCCCTCTTTGTAGACCTTGATAGCTTGCTATCAGCTAAATGAGCAGTCCTCACACCAGCTCTGGGATTGCCATTCGGTCAAGTACCAACTTCACTCCTGAAGGCCAGGCAGCCAAGAAGAGGCGACTGGAGTTTGAGGCAAAGTACCAGACATGGTTGGGGAGGTTCTTGGGGGCCCTGATGAGATGTCCATGAGTTTAAGTACTTCAGACTGCCTTGGGACTATAGTGGGTTCTTTCAGGTCCTTGGCTGTGCAAGGTGTTGGAATTGTGGCAAGAACAATTCCTATTTGGTCCTCTCAGAGCTTGGAATAGTTACTTTTTCGAACTACAACTCCCATCAGCCCAATCCAGTAGCCATGCTGGGTGCTCTTTGCATACCTAAGGGGTTATAGAGAGAAGTTCCTCCAGCTGGCTAGACTGCCTGTCCTTACCTGTGTTCCTCTACCTGTCTTCCTTCCATTGTAAACTGATACACTCAGGGAGCTGACCTCACTTCCATCTTCTCCTTCCTTCTTGGACTAGTCGACGGAGAGCAGACATCTTCCCCTTGTCTCTTCTCCTCTACCATGAGGGCAATGTCCAAGTCTGCATCTCCAGTATAGTTAGTTAGCTAGAACTGGAGCCTTTCCTATCAGGTATACATTACTGTGCATAAAGTAGTCTTTTCTTATTTTACTAAGTCTAAAGTCTCAGTGATTTAAAGCAATGTAGAAGCTTGCTTTCTCTCAGGTAAATCACACACACTTCTGCACAGAATGCTGTGCTAGCTACACTCAGCAAAACTCTGCTAATGTTTACCAATACTCCAACACAAGGTTTCTCTGTGGGTTCCCAGGCCTCTTCATCTGAGGAAGACTCCTGTCTGAAGTCCTGGTTCCTGGTCAGATGGGATCCTAACAAATGGATACCATGATCTTCCCATCCTTGTGAATTCCATTGGGGTGTTTGGCCACAGTTGGAGAAAGAACAGATGAGAAACATAAGCCCTTCGTCAGGCTTAGCAAGGCAATATAGTATAATGCCCGCTTCCTAGAAGTTAAAGGATGGTTGCTGACAAAATCAAAACTTACCTTTAATGGGAGAAGGGAAAATAATAACTCTCTCCCCTTGTTTTGTTTAGTTTAGGATTGGTACATTTTTTTAAATTTCCCCAAAAGCAAAATGTACACATTCACACACTCTCTCAAAGAGACAGCAAGTTTGCAAATATTGACATCTAAAAGCATCAGATAGCAGGTGATATGACCAAGGGACACAGGAAGCTCAAGTCAGATCACTGGTCCATCTAGCTCAGTATTGTCTACAGGAGTGATGGGGACCCGTAGTCTGGGGGGTCAAACATAGCCCTTCAGTTCTCTCCATCTGGCCCTCAAAACCTTCCCCAGGCCACCACCCTCCCAAGTCACACCCCTCAACAGCCTTGTTTGGCTACTTCCTTGTGTGTTTTTGCCTGGCTAAAATGTATCCTTGAACTCTAGGAATGCTTCCTGGTTCCTGGATGGATGACACAGAGGGATGTTTGAGCGTGACGAAACTATCCTACTGTACAAAGGTAAATGTCAGATTTATTTCTCTGCTCACATTTGCATCTGGCCCCATCAGTCACTGTCATGTGCCCAAAAGGGAATGCAGGCTCAATAAAGTTCCCCAAACCTGGCCTACAGTGACTGACAGTGGCTCTCCAAGGTTTCAGACAGCAGTTCTTCCCACTTCTACCTGGAATATCAGGGACTGAAGCTAGGACTTTCTGCATGCCAAACAAATGCTTGGCTACTGAGCTGCCTTCCCTAAGAACTGTTCAGTGAAGCCAGTTGCCTGCTAAATGTTTTAGATCTTTGGCAGAGACCCTAGAAAACTACAGCCTGTCAATTTAGTATTGGACTAAATGTAAGGAAGGAGGGGAGGGGAAAGAATTAACTCAAACTTTGCTTACTTTGAGTCACCTCTTGCATGCAGTACTTGGTGACTCAAAAATATCCCACACAATCTATACTATTAATGAATTAAAATAGCGCACAATTCATTCCAATGATTTCCTCCCTAATGCTACATCCATTCCTTTTGTAGCATTAAATGTCTCAGTGGCTTTACCTTCTACTGTAAAATAATGACAAGAGAAAGACTAGGAAAAGTGCCCCCCAACTGTAAGTAAGTAAATAAATAAATAAAAGTACCCCCCCAATAAAATAATGTACATCAATGGACAAAGCCGCTTTGTAGAGACTTTTGAAACTGGAAGCAGATTTTGCTTCTCCCTTCACTTTTGGCCAGGTCAAATGTTTAACACTGTGCCCTCCCCACCCCATGCAGGAAACTTAAAGCAGTCTCAATAGCTAAAGCTGGATCCACCAGATGGCAGTGTTGCATTCTGCCACTTGGTACCTACTGGATGGGTTCCAATGGACATCCTTATTCACAATTGTTAGAGAAATTCATTGTCCTGTGGCAATTTTGATTGTCTCTTCCTCCTAAAGCAATAGAGTCCATAGGTCTGCAACAGAGGCATGAGTAGTACTTTAGTAGTTCACTTTTTTAGTCTCTGTGAGTTTCACTGAGGACCCAAGTATCATTACACAATAACATCTCCATTACAAGGGGCAAGCCAAAAAGAGACAAGTTAGGGTGAGTGTATTTATTTATAAAAGTATTTATATACTGCCCTCTTGGAAAACATCAGGGCAGTGTACAGCACCATAAAACATTTAAAAACAATACAAAGCAATAATTAAAATGACAGGCACTAAAAGAAATGCACAACCAAATAGGGCTGTTGGCACAAAAAAAGACTTCAAGAGATGCCTGAAAGTCAAAAGCGAGAATGCCTCCTGAATCTTTGCTGGAAGAGTGTTCTACAGCATGGGACCAGCAACACTAAATGCCTGACTTTGGGTTGGGGCCAGTTGGCCCTCTGTGACATGGGGAACAACTAACAGCACTCTTCTGGATGATCTCAGTGATTGGGCTGGGATACAAGGGCTCAGGAGTTCTTAGGGTATTTTGGACACAAGTTCTTCAAGGCTTTGTAGATCAACACAAGAGCCTTGAGCATGGCCCGGAAAGATTTGGGCAGCCAGTGCAGATGTTCTAGCAAAGGTGTCATATGCTGTCAGTCATCTGCCCCCATCAGCAGTCTAGCCACTGCATTCTGCAACAGCTGGAGCTTCCAGATCAGGCCCAGGGACCACATAGAATTTAGTCTCAGACCTGGAACTGTCCCCCCCCCCTTTTCCTTTCTCCCAGGCCTTGCAAAATGCAACCACTGTTTTCATTACTTGCTAGGATCTGCTTCATCTTGTGTGCAGTCTCAGTCTCCATTTTGGGGACAGCAAAACAATGTACGGTGCAAATCAGTCAGCCTCATGGGTAGTCAGAACATGTCCAGATTTCATATCTGGAAGACTATGTTCACCTGCCAGCCTGATGCAGCAAAAAAGAAAAGTGAAATAAAAATCGGCTTGTCAGCTTCTTCAATCAGTTGACTACCTCACGCTTCAAACCAAGAATAAGATAATGCCTGCCTGACCTCAGCAGTGAGTGGAGTTGGACGTTGCTAGGGACCCTGACACCATAAGCCCCGCTGACATCTTCCTTGCTCAGTTTCATTCATTTATACTGTTTAAATTTTTAAATTGTGTTTTAAATTGTTTTTATAAGATCTGTTTTAAATTGTATTTGTTTTAATGTTTTTAGTTACTGTAAACCGCCCAGAGAGCTTCGGCTATGGGGCGGTATACAAGTATATAAAATAAATAAATAAATAATGTACTGTAGCCTTCCACCCACACTAAAAGGAAGTGTAACCATGGATTTTAAAATATATATTACAGGAATGTGACAGGGGTTTTTCCCTTAGAAGCCTGATGCTAATCTCAGATGCTCTGAGGCTTGCCGTGGTTATGTGATTATTGTTTTTAATCAGTCTTTATTAATTCTTTATTAATTTTACACCATTATTAAACATAATCAAACACCATCAAAACATCATACATAAATCATACAACATTAACAAACTTAAATACTCAAAAGTAATTAAAATAAACTCACATTGGTTGGTGATACAGTCCGGTTATGGAATTCAGCTTTTGAAGCCAGGATATTTTCCATTAGAATTCATTTATGTTCAATAAACTGCTCATCTTACTTGTGCTTATTCTTTCCTTTTCCTTTTTGGGTATGGGATAAACCCAGAAAAGAGAAGGGGGAAAGACCCACTTAAAGAAAGCATATCCATTTATATGCTGGCAAAGGAACTTGATCATGTTCTTCCTGGTTCATGTATTGTGCAAAATCAAAATAAATGTATCTCTTTTACTTTGACCACTGGAGACTCTCAGTTTTTGTGTTAGTCTATTTAAAAATGCTTAATCTGAGACCAGCGAATATCAATATTCTATGTAAGCTCTGGTTATGTGCTTGTGAAGCAGCATCCCACAGAACTGAACCCCTCCAGCTCTCAGAAAGAAATGGGGTAAGGAGATGCAGCATCTCCTTTCCCCATCCCACTACTGACCGAATAGGCCAGATCCAGGGTGGGCGGTTCCCAGATCATCCTGAATCAGGGTCCCAGGTTGGGTTGTGGGGAAGGGCTGTGCACAGCCCTGACGGAGTTGACTGCTGGATGTCAGGGCTAGCTCCAGGTCTGAGAGGGTCCCTGGCACACTGTGTTTTGAAAGGTCCCTCTGACATCTGCAGGCCCCCTGATAGCATTGATCCCACCCCTGATTGGCTTACAGTCAGCAGTGGCATGTACAGAGGTCAGGTGCAGGAACTGTGGAAAATTTAAAATGGCAGGTGTCTCACAGCTGCCCACTGGTGCCATTAGGTGAGCCTGAACCAGGTGGGGTGGGGTGGAGCAGGCATGTTGGCTTAGGCCCAGAGCATATGTCAACACCTGTAGCCCCTGCTCAGTCCCTGGTAGCTGCCCAAGAATGCCAGCTGTAGGTGCCAGGCCTATTGAATATGACTGAAGAGTAAGAAGGCTGTCTTGGCTGACTTTAAGAAAACTCATCCCCAAGAACTTATTTTTCTTTAAGTGATAAGACACAGGTAATTTTCAGCAAAGAAGGAAGCACTGATTAAAGGGATATTCTAATCACCCGGCTCATTGTGGCAATAACAGTTAAAAGTGAAAAGGAAACATGCACTTTGATGCAGAATTGCTCTCTCATTAATTTTAGAGACAATCCCTAATGCAGTCCTAGGAAGTGAGCCAAGTAAAATAAAGGAGGTTGAATTCAGGGAGCATCTAAAAATCAGTTATCAGAGGCAGGAACGTCACAAGAGGTTGTGCTTGTGTGGGGGAGAGGTTTGTTTAGTCAAGTTTTTTATCTACTCCTCTTCCACCTTCCACATTCAACCATTTTCAGAGACTGGTCAATTCTTCACTGGGATGGCCTAAAAACAAAAACAAACCAAGAAAACAAAGAAGTCACAGGTTTGCATAAATATGCACATGCTAATTCATATGTACAGATGCAAATTTAGATATAATGACATTAATTTAATTAGAAACTCAAGGTATCTCACCCCAGTAGTGGGAAAGATTGTGACCAGGGCCCCATTGACACGATGCATTTAAAGCAGTATTATTCTACTGTAATGGTACAATAGCTTCCCCCACAGAATCCTGGGAACTGTAGTTTGTTAAGGGTTCTGAGAGTTGTTGGAAGACCTCCTATTCCCCTCACAGAGCTACAATTCCCACAGTACCCAGGGAAGAGGGACTGATTGTTAAACCAGGCTGGGAATTGCAGCTTGGGCCGGAGGGGAATAGGGGTTCTCCTAACAACTCTCAGAACCCATAACAAACTAAAGTTCCCAATATTTTTTGGGGGGAAGCTATGACTGTTTAAAGTGCTATAATACTGCTTTAAATATATGGGGTGGATATTATTATTATTATTATTATTATTATTATTTGATTTATATCCTGCCCTTCCTCCCAGCAGGAGCCCAGGATATGGCCCAGGTAACCTCTGTTCCCATTTGTTATGTTGTCCAGGTGCCAACTGTCGATGAGCAACTATAAGGCTCCTGCTGGTCTCTGTTCTTATGGGGTTGTGTGTTTAACCTGGATTTAGGCCAAACACCCCTTCAAATAGAGGGTGACATCTGTCCTCTGTAAAGCAGGGCATAGGATCTCCCTCTTCTTCATATAGCTTAAGGATGGGTGATTGATTTCCTGCTTGTCCCAAAGGTGCTCAAGGGTTTCTTTCATCTTCAACTGATACACTCAATAAATCTCCTTGGAGCACCCAGTGGTGGGTCCAGGATTAAGGGTGGGGGTCTTCAGGCACAGCACCCTCAGTGGGTCTCCTTAATTGCAAGAGGCAGAACAGGCACTTTGAGAATTGTCTCAGGCTGCACTTGATCTTTGTATGTACTCTTTGTAGGGCTCTTGGCAAATGCCAAACGGACACCCCCCGCTTCTCAAGGCAAAACAACATTACCTTCAGGAAGGGGGAGGTGTTAGTGGGCACTTCAGTTGATGCATGGCACATCTTTTACTACTGGGGGGCCTGGTGCATATCTGCAGGGGGAAACATGCTCTGTATAGCATTTGTCCCTGAGGAAGGCCTCTTCCCTCGCAAAAACTGATGTGCAGTCAATTCCCACCAGGAATGTTGTGTTCAAATCCCAGGTCCCAGAGGTAGAAGAGGGCATTCAAGGGCTGGAGGAGGGGGCAAAGGTGTTTTGCACTTGACTGTACCCACCTTGATTCTACTTGCAAGAATTCAAGCAGGGATGCTTGCATAGTCAGTCTTATATCTCCTGCTTATGCATCTCATTTGGTCTCTAGTCTAGTGTTTTAAAACAAGAGAATCTAGCCTGAGTTACAATGGAGTGCCTTCAGAAAACTTGATTAAAATTCTATATTAAAACGCTGTCATAGTTTCCCCGCCCCCAAGGGGATGTTAAATCTTTGGTATGCTAGTATGGAGAAAGTAATGGTCTTTTCTACCATGAATAATGAAGTGAAAATATTTTTAAGCATTTCCATCATGAAACATTTACAACCTTAACAAAGACTGAAACACATTATCACCAAAGGTGAGAAAACAGTCAAGTAGAGTGCAAATTTATTGCTACTGAGTTTAAGAACCCAGATCATTGGGAAAATGAAAGTAAAGCACTTGAATCATGAAGTCTGATGATGCTCACAAATTGTTACTCACAAGATTCTCCCCAAATATCATCATCATCATCATCATCATGGACGTTTATTTAGCAATCATTTCTTTTTTAATAAGGATCAAAGAAGTTTCCTATGTTCCTGCTGATTGATTGAGAATGCCTATCTATATAAAAAAAACAGAGACAGAGAAAGAGATGGAAGATGGAATGAATGGAAGAAAAATATCCATATCTTATAAAAAGAAGCAAAATGCTAAGAAAATTGCCTTATAATGAATCAGATCCTTGGGCCATCTAGTTCGGTACTGTCTTCAGGCTGGCAGAGATCGTAACTGGTAGGAGTCTTTCCATCCTTATCTGGACATATTAAGGACTGCACCTGTAACCTTTTGCATGCAATGCTTGTGCTACTCCCTGTATAAAAGTAAGGCTTGTCTTTTTTTAAAAAAACACTGGTGCAAACAGCTCAATAGATTTGTGAGTGTTAAGATGAGGAAAATATAGTATGGAGAAAATTACACACTAGCCATCTTCACTATAAAGAGACACTGTCATCTTTCACCACAAGGCGATCCATTAATCATCTAACAATCATTCATCCATTCTTTCGCTGAGACATTAAACTGTGGTCTTTTCTGTCTGTCGGGGTTGATCATCCAGGTGGAAATTAGAAATCCCAGATCATTTAAAAAAAACAAAAACAAGGGCCAATCTGATGACCCTCAATCATAAATGAGAGAGAGAGAGAGAGAGAGAGAGAGAGAGAGAGAGAGTATTGTCCACAGCTGTGGGGGAAGATATAACTAAGCCTAAAAGGCATCACGTTTACCTACCAGTAGTATTTTCCCTCTTTAGCCACCAGTGATGAGGGCACTCTGAGATACCATGTATCTAAAGGTTGCTGCTAGAACCATAATCTATAATCATTTGTTATTTACAGACTTTCGACAGATAATCTGCCAGAAAATTAAGACATACACCTGAGATTCATTTGAAGAGATTTTTCATCATCAGTGGAACAATCTGTCTCACGTATTTGTTTCCATCCAAAGACAGCCAATAACAGAAACAGCTGTACACCCTAAAAAAAAAAAAAATCACATCCACACCATACATTTAAAGCACTCTTATACCACTTTAAAAGTCATGGCTTCCTCCACAGGATACTGGGAATTATAGTTTGTTAAGGGTGCTGGGAACTGTAGTTCTGTGAGAGTTCTAAAAACTCATCTTCCTTAACAAATTACAGTTCCCAGGATTCTTTGGGGGAAGCCGTGACTGTTAAAGTGGAATCACTTTAAATGTATGGTGTGGATTTGACCAACAATGTCTATTGGAAAGAAGGACTTTAATGTTCCATTGCAATAAGTGGCTTGGCAGAATGGTGTGTCTAGAAGTGTTTAGGGACTGAGGAAGATGAAAGGCTGGTGACAGAACAACACAGTAGCATAATTTGTAGGGGGCATAGGCATTGACAGTATGTTAGCTGGAGCATCACATACATAGTTCAAGAACCAATGGGACTACAGCATCAATGTCCAGCAATGAATCAGTTAGTTTAATTGATGAGGAAAAAATCACTAAAATCACCCTGCTGAGGGTGGAGAGGGTAAGACGGCCAGCAGGCAGGAAGCTAGGCCTACCTTCTCCATGGTAGGTCTTGGCCTTGTTTTACCACTCTGCCTGCCTCTTCTTCCTGTCCTATGTCCCACCCCCCTGGCAGCCATGGATTGCTCTGGGTCATCCAACCCGACCCGTAGTGATCCATGGCTGTCTGAACCTGAATCAGCCGAGGCCCAGATGCCTCCAAAGAGGCCTGATTCGGCTGGGGCTTTAGGCCTCGCCTGAACACAGAGCACAGCCTTAGTGAATATGTCAGTTTCAGTTTTCACAGTTTCTTACTTTTCCCAGCCTTAAATTCAGTTCCTCAGATTTCTGCATCAGTGTGCGAAATTCACCCACCATTTAGTGTGAATTTCTCCTAACGTACACATTTTTGCATGCAATTTCCCCTAATATAATGCATTTTGGTATGCTTCCACTAATATATGCATTTTATGCACAGTTTAATCTATGCAGTTCTGTACACCTTACTTGGCTGGAGAACTGCATTGCAGAATTCAGAGAAATGCGAATTTTGAAGGGCAGATATGTTGTGGTTTGCATGTTGTTCTGGAACGTGCAAATTCCCCAAGTTCTCATTAAAATGTGAACTGAATTGGATTTCTCCCCCATCACTACTCTGAAGGCATTTGAACCACCACTCAAGCATCTGACACTCCTTTCACCTGGGCTTGATCTCAGCCGGCATTGCCTGTTTTACCAATTCAAGATTGGCGCCAGCTCAGGCAACCCAAGCTGGCCGTAAGCTAAGGGGACAACAGGCGCGCTGCATCCTCCTTGATACATAGCTTGTTGTTGGGCTGATGATTTATATGTCAGGTGCCTGAGGTATCTGCTCTCAATTTTTCTGCAATTAAGGAGGGCAGGGCAGGGCAGTTGACAAACGGTCCTCCTATAGCTCTTTTGCTGTTGCTATTATCCTGTGGATATCTTTTAAACTAATTCATTCCTTTAGAACCCACAAGGTTTGGGTTGATAAATCAAGTGAGACCTGCGTGTGCCGGCAGCTGATTACAGGGTCATTCCTCAGCAGCAATGTTTGACCAGAGTTTCACAACTTCATATTTTATCTAGCAGCTGGGTGATGTATCACTGCTAATCCCAATGCAAAGCATCAGGAAATAAAAAGGAGGCGTAGGCGGCTGTGTTTATAATAAATCACTGACAAGCAATGTTTGACCTTTTCATTTCCTACAAGGTATTTCATTGTAATGCCACAGACAAACAGGATTTTTCATCGGGTGCTTAATATGCATCAGAAAAAGAACAAAGGTTTATAAGCAATGAAGAACAGTCAAACTACTGCACCTGAAGATAGACCAACTCCTTTTAGATAAATGCAGACATATATATATGCCTTTTTGAAGAGGTGTTCTTATTTATGGCTTTTTATTCCTCTCTTCCACCAAGAAGCTGTGCACGGTTCTCATCCCACCTGCCCGCTCATATTATCCTCACATCAGCCCTGAATGGTAGACCAGACTGAGAATGTGACTGGCTCAAGGTGTCACCCAGCCAGTTTCCTGGCTGAGCAGGAGTTTTGGAAAAGTTACTTTTTTGAAATACAACTCCCATCAGCCCAATTCAGTGGCCATGCTGGTTGGAGCTGATGGGAGATGTAGTTCAAAAAAAGTAACATTTCCAAGCTCTGGTTTTAACCTTGGTCTCTCTGGTGTAAGGAACGGACTAGACATGGTGGCAGGGTGCCTGATATCTGGTCTCCCATTTATTTAGTATATTTCTAACCCACCCATCTTCGTAACTGTCCTGGCCTACCCTGTTGAATCAGACTTGGAGGCACAGATGTGCTTTTTTTGTTTAATGCAAAACTTAGTGCCAAAGCGTTTCATAGATCAGCAATCTGACATGGCCCCTGGGAACAATAGGGCCAAGGTGGGCTCACTACTTGCATCCACTGGTGAAACCTTAGCGACAGGGAGGAGACACCTGGGCCAGTTCTTCCACAGTCCCCTCCTCTGGTCTCACTGCCTATTCCTTCCTCTTGGGAGGCAGAGACAGGGATAGTGCAGGAGGGCCGGCGGGCTCTGGAAGCAGGGTGGGAGGAGACTCATCAGCCAACCTTGCTTCTTCAACAGCTGCTGGCCAGGTCTGGATTAAGCTGCGGAGGGCCCCTAGGCTGATTGGTGTTTGGGGGCCCCTATCCCCACTCTTCACCTACCTTTCCATTGTTTTTTGCAGTGCGTGCAGGTTTGCCATCAATCAAGATGGCGGCCAAGGTTTCCCTAAGGAGCTGAAGCCTCTGTCGCCATCTTTGTTGATGGTAGCAACATGCGCGTGTAGCACGCATGCGTGCCAACAGCCAAGATGGCGGCAGAGGCTTCAGCCCCTTAAGGAAACCTCAGCCGCCATCTTTATTGATGGCAAATCTGTGCGCTGCAAAAAACAACTGAAAGGTAGGTAAAGTGGGGGGATGGCAGTCCACAGATGCTTCCACAGATTGTGGAAGGAGAGAGGAGGGCCCCCTGTAGCTCCAGGGGCCCCCGGGCCCCCAAGAGCACCAAGCCCCTAGGCTTCAGCCTACTAAGCCTAATGGATAATCCGGCCCTGCTGCTGGCGACTCTGGGGTGGGGCTGTTGCTGACCAGACTTCTGAAGTTTCCCCTAATTTCAGCCCTCTTCCTCTGCAGACGCCGAGGACCCTCCCCAGGATCCTGGTCTTCTCCCCCCCCGCTTGCTTTTCCAGGATTATCTGTGGGGCCCATGACAATAACTGATCTCAGGGTTGGATACAATCATTAGCAGATGGCATTGCAAGGCCTCACCTGACCTCCTGAGAGCTGAATCACTGCTGCTGAGTGGGAAGATGATGGGGAGGAGGAGGTGGAGTGGCAGAGTGGCTCAGGTCCACAAGTGGAGCCATTCTAGTGCTCCTGTTGATGCATTTGCACTGCAGCAACCTCCCTGCCATGTCACCCTTCTGCCTCTCCTTCCCAGTAAGCAGCAGTGACTCAACTGGCAGGATGTAAGGGGAGTGCCATTGCCCCATTGCTCCCATCCACTAGAGGGAGCAATTCGAACAACCACAATCAAACAGTATTACAACAAGACTTCCTATGTCCTTGTCAAGAGACCATTTGGCCGTTTGGACCTCACCTCCTTCTCGCCCACTGCTACTCTGCTCCACATTCCCAGCTGAATGAGTAACAGTCACTGTACTTTCTTACCAGGAGGGCTGCATATGAGAGGATTTCAAAGAGTTTTATTCTAATGTCACAGATGATTAAATGCCTTAGTGTGACTGACAAGCTTTAGTAAATTTGTACAAATTAGATGCACCAGGGCTCTCTCAGCAAAGCATATTTTCTAAACCGGTTTTGTGTGAGAGGAGAATAAGTGACTAATGATGGTAAAATACATTAACATGCTAGGAAATTAAACATCATATACACAGAGACGTGAACAAAATGCCTTCTGAAACGGGATAGATATGCAACTTCTCAATGGTCCCAGGTGTCCTTTTCATTGCGCATTCATGATGATTGGTGTTCATGATAGTATTGAGATGGTTATATGCAATTCCGCTTTCAATATTGTTTGTGTCTACAAAGGTTTTGGGGTGGAGGTACTGCTTCATTTCCAATGAGCACATGTCCCATAGTTTCCTCATGAAATCCTGTAACTTTTCATGCCGGGGGGGGGGTGCTGTCCCACTTTTGTTACACTATAGCACTAGGGTGCCCTGCTGGATAGCAATAATGTGGTAGCATTCAGAATGCATCAAAGAACAACTAGTAAAGCAGAATGATGTTTGGACTGTCCTGTATGAATCGACAATTGATGCACTATTATTCTGTCAATGATATGTTGCAGAATACACCCAAGAAAACAAAAACACACACACACAAACAAAAACAGTCTGGAGGGGTCTTGGCTGAGTCACAAGTCCCTTGTTCCAGTGCCATCTTATTGAATCAAATGGATATATTCCAGGAAACTGTCCTTATATCTACCCTGAAATCCTTGTTCAGGAGGTTGGTTGGTTGGTTTGTTTGACATTAACCTTCTCATACTACAGATTCGCCTTAAATTAAGAATGGAAAGTAACTCCTCAAATAAGAAATGTAGGTGTGATTCAGCCCTATGCTTCTTCTGCCTCTCTCGGGTCATTCAGAGGTCACCGTATGTCTCTATGGACATACCGAGTGGAGAAGACGTGGCTGGATTACAACTCCCATCATCCTTGACCATTGGCCATGCTGGCTGGCGCTGATGGGAGTTAGAGTCCAACAACTTCTAGAAGAACACAGTTTCCCCACCCCTGCTACAGAACCATGCAGGACTTCAAAGGGGGAGCTCGATTTGTGAAGTTCCCCTACTCAAAATGTTTTGGCCCATTTTGAGTTGAGTCCAACCACATTTGAGCTGAACCCAGTTCAAAATGGGGTCTGCATACAGACTGTGCTGCTACCATGTCTTCCTGACCAGTATCTCAGTCAATGGGGAATTCCCTAGTGCAGCACATCCCAGTGGGGCTTGCTGTCTGCACCAATCAGTAAGCCTCACTTGCATAGGAAGATGACTTTAAGCTCTTGATTGTTCCTTTGGAGCCACATCCTTACCTGTCTCACCCCTGATTTCAAATATGATGTGGGGTGTGGGGGAGGTGAGCATGGTTTTGAGGAAATGGCTCTTGGGCCAAATTAGGATTTGTCCTGGGCCTAATTAGGCCCTCAGGTTGGAGGTTCCCCCCCTTCTTGGAGTAACATTGTATTTGAGGTATACCAGGGCATTGAGGGAATGGGTGGCTCCACACTGCTCCGCCTTCCACACTCAGCAGAATACCAGAAAAGGAGTGCTAGGTCTCTGGCTACTGACCAAGGATGCTAGATGCTGACACCAGCTCTGACTCATTAATCAACTGGCCCATGTCATTCCTCTTTACATATTATTAGAGGGATGTGGGATCCAGAAAATCTCAATATCACTAACATGAATTAGTCTTCAATGAGAAATGAGCAGAGTTTCAGATCTCCCAGCAAATAACCATTTGAGTTCATTGCAAAACCGACTACACATTGAGAATGTGAGATTATTAACATTTGTCCACAACTTCAGTCCTAAGCATTTGGCACACGATGGCAAATTCCTTGCATACCTGGCAGAGGTGATGTAGATCGACTTTCTCTTGTCTCACTTGTTCTGTTGATTTTGCTCATGCAACACTGAGTTGTAGGCAGTACTTTAAATTCAACATAGCAGGCAAGATTCTGCTCTAAGATAGGACGGGGTCACAAAACTTTCAAAAGTAAAAGCCAGATCATGATGGTTGGGTTTCATGTTTCACTTTAACGGTGAACAATCATGTCAGATTCACTTGATAAAGCTCTCAAGGAAGCTGAGCTTGTTCATTCTTCAAAACCTCTGAGCTCGACAGAGCAGTCGTCCCTATGTTTGGCCACAATGTCTTCACAATAACTCTCTGATCCTATTTGCATGTAAGACCATCAAAGTTTTTGCCTGTAAGAAAAGTGCATTTTTCCCATTTAAATTTGAAATATTGGGGGGAAAAACAGATACAATAGGGCCAAAAGTATGCTCCTACTCCTTACTTTACACACATGTGCCCCAGTCATCAGGAGCTTTGGGGTGAGGTGTCAGCAGTATGCTGATGATACCCAGCTCTATTTCTCCATAACATCTGAATCAGGAGAGGTCGTGCAAGCCCTGGACTGCTGCATGGACTTGGTGGTGGGCTGGATGAGGGCCAATAAACTGAGTCTGAATCCTAGCAAGACGGAGGCGCTGTGGGTTGGTGGTTCCCGAGTTCGGATAATTGGTCAGTTGCCTGCTTTGGATGGGGTTGTACTCCCTCTGAAAGAGCAGGTCAGTAGCCTGGGGGTGCTCCTGGATCCATCTGTGTCGCTAGAGGCCCGGGTGACCACATTGGCTAGGAGTGCCTTTTACCAGCTTCGGCTGGTGAGACAGCTGCGGCCGTTTCTGGACCGGGATAGCCTGACCACTGTTGTCCACAAACTGATAACCTCTAGGCTGGATTACTGTAATGCGCTTTATGTGGGGCTGCCCTTGAGGTTGGTCCGGAAGCTGCAACTGGTGCAAAATGCAGTGGCGAGACTGCTCACTGGAGCAGGGTATCGCCAACATGTCACCCCACTGCTGAAAGAACTGCACTGGCTGTCCATTTGCTACCAGGCCATGTTCAAGGTTCTAGTTTTGGTGTACAAAGCCCAATACAGCTTGGGACCAGGATACCTGAAAGACCGTCTTACCCCTTATATACGCAGTCGATCACTGTGCTCTGCAGGTGAGGGCCTCCTGCAGATACCGTCTTATCAGGAGGTTCATTCTGCACAATATAGGAAACGGACCTTTAGTGTGGCAGCACCTACCCTGTGGAATTCCCTCCCTTTGAATATTAGGCAGGCTATCTTTTCAGCGCCTTTTGAAGACTTTCCTCTTTCAACAAGCCTTTTAAGTTGAGACCTGTCCCAGTCTGCATCTGTGTCAGAATTGTTTAATATGTTTTTAATAATGTTTTAAACCCTTTTTTAAAGTTGTTTTTTAAAAATGTTTTTAATGCTGTTTTGTTTTAATGTATTTTAAGTTCTGTTTTCATGATGTTTTAAAGTGTTTTAGTGCTTTGTTTGCCACCCTGGGCTCCTGCTTGGAGGAAGGGCGGGATACAAATAAAATAAATAATAATAAATAATGTGAGTAGGGATGGGCAAGAATTTTGCCAAAATTGAACCTGGCACCGAATTTCCCCATAGTTCACACATTTGCTATCTTTGGTGGTGCAAAATTCCATGGCATTTCCCAATCCTGAGTGGTGCAAAATTCCATGGTGTTTTCCAACACTGGAATTTTTTGTAGCCACATTAGATTATTATTTTTAAAACAAATGGACTGAATATAACAATATTATTATTGTATTCTCTGTGCTGTGTTGCTGTGCTAAGTGAAACTGACCAGCATGGTTCTTTGCTTTGCAAATATGAAACTGACCAGCATGCTTGCAGACTTTCCATTGGGGCATCTGGTTGGCCACTGTGAAAAATAGTGCTAGACTAGATAGGCCCTTGGATTGATCCAGCAGGAGTCTTCTTATGTTCTTAATAACTGTTTCTTACCTGCCCTTTCACAGTAAGGTCCTAGGGTGGGTTACAACCAGTTCCCCAAATCATATCCCAAACACTAGCTGCTCATATGCATCCCTGAACTTCTGACACAGAGAAAATGGCGGGTATCATAACACATGGCAAATATTACAGGTTCATTGTGGCAGTAAAGTTGGTTTGAGAAGATCCAGTATTTTTTTTAAAAAAAATGCATACCTTATAGGTCTAGTTGCTGTCATAAAATAAGATAATCAATGGTAGAAAACATTGTGTGCTGAGCCTATCCCTAACCCTAACCCTAACCCTGAGCCTCAGTTTAATGAAGGATGCAAACCTTGCACTTGGGTTCTCCAACCCAACTATCAAAAGATTTGGTTTTTGTTTTTGTTGTTGATCAAGGGAGTTATAAAAGTTGTTAAATAAATAAATAAATGAGGTTGGCCTGTGGAGAGAGAGTATGGCTCTGTGGTAGAGCACATGTTCTCCATACTGAAAGTTCCAGGTTTCCTACCTGGCACCTCCAGTTTAAAGGATCAGATAGCTGGTTATGGGAATCACCTCTGCTTGAATCCTTGGAGAAACTGGTCTACTAGGGCAAATGGGGCACTGACCTATTGACCTGCAGCCAGCTCCCACCTGCCTGCCTTCTCACTTAGAAGCAGACCACAGGATGGCACTGCCGATCAACTTCCTCGTCCTCAGTGTCAATGCTGCCCTTGTCAAACTCGGCAGGGGGGAGGATGGGGACCCAACTGCAATGAGTTGGTCTCTATGCCTTTTGCCCAACCAGTCCCAATGGGCACCTGCCATAACTGGCCAAAAGATCAGTCTGATCTGATAATACTGAGCTAAAAGGACCAGAAGGCTGACCTGGAATAAGGCAGCTTCCTTTTTCTCTACAAATGTAAAAAAACCCTCCAACACTAAATGTCTCCCCATCCAGGTGCACACACAGAGGATTTCATCTGTTCTTCCATGCAGATTCTTAGAAAATCTTGATGGGTCTCTGAGCTCTGCAAAATAACAACAACAACAACAACAACAACAACAAATGTTCTCCTGTTTGAACCAACATTGCTGTATTTCTAGTGAAGAATAATTGGACAATGAGTTGTCACTACACTCCATTGATGTTGTGGCCTCTATATTTAATTAAATCAAAATGTCTCTGAACATTTTTAATGTCAGAACAACATTTACAAAAAGGAAACATTAACTTGTCACTCATTGAACTGGAACATTACAGGCTGTGGCTTATAGATTGGAAAGGTCTGCACATAATGAGAGCTCTTCAGCCTGTAAAAAATCCAACCTTTAAATTTTTTTGGCTGTGATCATTTTTTTTCAAAAAAGGCTAACAGATTAATAACACACTTGTTGATATTTCAGAATTGGGAGTGCTGAGGTGCTCAGGGAGACTGGGGCACAGTTTTACATATCTGCCACTACTGAGACCATGATGATTCATGTGTGGAACCACCGGATAAATGTTCCACCTGCATTGTCTTCAAGCAGTGAGGAGACTCTTACTACTCCTCTTACTCTCAGGATCCAATTATGTGCAAAAGGGCTATTGTTCAGTTGGAGAATTCCAGCCTTGTTTTTCAGAAGGCCCCAGGTTCAATTCCCACCATCTCCAGGTAGGATTGGCAAAGGCCCAGTGTGGAACTCAGGAGAGCTGTTGCTAGTTAGTACAGACCAGAGATGGGCAACCTCTGGCCTTCTAGATGTTGTTGGACTCCAACTCCCATCAGTCCAGCCAGCATGGCCAATGGTCAGGGATGATGTAAGTTGTATTCCAAAAGCAACTGGAGGGCCACAGGTTCCCTATTTTCGTTGAATACTGAGCTATATGGAACAATGGTCTGTTTTGGTATAATAGTGCTTCCTCTGTTACAAATTCTGGTAAGATTTTCCTCACTGCTTGACAGTAAAAATACAGTTGAACACTATCATGTTATGTACACGAAGGTGGCCAAGAATTGCACACTAAACAGATCTCAGATTGGGTACATATTGGCTCCCAAAGTGGTTTACCATTAAATCAAAAGGTACAATGTAAATAGGGATAGGTGGAAATGTGTTATGGCAGTCTGTTCTGGACCCTTGTAGTTGGTGATGTAGTCCAGGTTCCAGAGTCTTTCCTGCAGATGTGGGGGGCAGAAGTTCATGCAAATAGACTCTGGGATGGGCTATGGTAAAAAAAATCAGCTCACACAAGCATCTTCCCCTTGATCTATTCTACAGAGTCTTGTAGCTCCTGGATGGCAGCATAGTCTTAGTTCCAGATTCTGTTCCTTTCGGGATGAACTACACCTTCCATCATCCCTATTGGTCTCCATCAGTCCAACAACACTTGAAGGGCCACAGTTTCACCATCCCTGTTCTGGAGGATAGTCAGAAGGAGCTGCAAATGGACTCATGTGCCGGCTGGAGGTAAAGATGTGAATCTACAGAAGCGGCCCTTCTGATGATCTACAGAGTCATCAGGAAATAACTTCATGGACTACAACAACTCTTCTCCATCAATCACCAATTCATTTTTGAGTGAGCTTCATGCCCCTGATGCATGTGATTGACATCTTAAATTCCACCACATGGTGGCTCTCATTCCAGGTGGCATGTTTGTAGTATATTTTTAAGTGCTGTTGTTACTGTCAACTAAAAACCTCTAGCTTAGTCTCAGCTAATCTTCTCCAATCTTGGGTTTACAATTCCAATAATCCCAGACCATCTGTCATGATGGCTGGGGTGATGGTGGCTGTGGCCCAACAATATCTGGGGGCCCAAGATTGGAGAAGGCTGCTCTCTAAGTGTTGCCCCTTGTGTAACTTCTAGTCCAGTATTCCCTTTTTTATCTAAGAAGGGGTTCATTTTGCAAGAACTATGCGATCAGCCTGATTAATCATCCCAGGAACCAGTGCATCAGCCTGATGTTCATTTCAATGGATCTGCTCTGAGTATGACTAACATTGGATACAACCCAGAGTTAGGGAAGTCAAATGAGAATGTATGACCTCCCAGCATGCCATGGGAATGTGCACTGGGACACCCGTAGGGATGGGTGCATTTACAGTCATTTATAGTCTCTCTCAGTTTCCCAGTCTACTGCTCTCCCCATTTCATGAATCTTTTTTAAAAAGACCTCATGAACATTCATTAGCATTACAGTGTGAATTTCTCCTGATATAACATTTTTGTATGCAATCTTGCTTGATGTATACATTTTTTTGGCAAAGCAATTTTTCTAATATAATGCTTTTTGTATGTTATTTTCATTATTATATGCATTTTTACACACTAGCATATGCATTTTTGTACACATTACTTGGCTGGAGAACTGCATCACAAAAATTCAGAGAAGGACAAATTTCAAAGGATGGCTGCATTTCAGTTCATGTATTGTTTTGGTAGGTTCACCTTCAAATGCAAACCAAATCAAATTTCTCCCCTGTCCCCAGGTATCTGTCAAGTGATTATTTATTTATTTATTACGTTTATATCCCACCCTTCCTCCCTGTAGCTTGTTGCCTGCTTGAAACCTGGGCTGAGGTTTGGATAGCATCTCATTGGAGTCTGGAATGCATCATACTAAAGAAAACAGAATGCAGCAGAAGTGAAGGCTGCATTTCTCTGACTGTTTATTGGTTGGAAAAGCCTGAAAAATGCCAACAAAGGAGACAGAGCGGAGTATTCATATCTAAGCAAGGAGATCAAAACCAGTTGATGTTCCCGGCACTCAGTTCCAGCATGAGGACGTTTATTCTTTTAAAAGCTATAGGGGAGAAACTGATATTTTTAAAGAAAAGAAAAGAAAAGAACTTTGTTGAGTCAAATATTGCCACGTGTTCTTGATTTTAGGTTTGCTGTGTTACAATCCAAACTCAATTGAGTCGGCACTGAACATTTCTGATTGGAACATTTAATATAATATAATTTCTTCTTTGGCTAGGAATTCTATCTAGATGTTAAACATGAACTCAATTTAATCATCTGAATGTGGCAGGCATCATAGCAAAGGCCACATTATTATTTACACTGTCCTCTTACTGCATAATTTTCTATGTATTCCCTTTCATCTTCTAAACTCAGAACACTCAATAACATCTGTACAGTACTACCTATGTAAGAGAACTGATTTCCCATTGTGGACTGGGGAAAGGGAGGCTTTGTTTGAAAAGGACATAACTGAGAAGAAAAGCGAGGCCCAATTACTTACAGTTAGTTAGTCAGTATCTATATATCTGAACTGTAACTCTAGGTCCAAATTCTGGGGCCTTCAAGTTCTTTCAAGCAGCTTTGGAAGACCTAGGTCACTGGGAAGGGGGGCGTTTTTCAGCGCAAGGCCTGTGTTTCCTTGTGGGAAAACCTTCTAGGGCGGCATATGCCAATGTTGGGTAAGATCAGAGGCAGAAGTGAGCAGGGCAACTTTTAGCCATGCAAAAGTCAGAGATTCCCTCCCCTCCTGCAGCCTTTTAAATCCAGTAGTGTAGTGGCAAATTCAGAAGTGTAGGGTCCCTTCATTAGAGTCACAGCCATGCCCCCTTCTAAGATAGCTTCTAAGAATGTAGAATAGTCTGGCCAGCCTCAAATACTGCTTTCTGCTTCTCTATCACTGTCACCATTTGACTGTCCTTTCTCACTGTCATATTGCCTGAATTACTGGATTCAGTGTCTAGGTTTATCCCCTCCTGCTACCCAAGTGTTTGATGATGTAGATGGGATGCTGTCACCAAGATTCACTGTCTCTTCTTCTGAAGTTATAGCATTCTCACTCTCCACAACTTGGCTTTTTGAAGTAGGAACTAATAGGAACTCCTTTCGCTCTGATTGGCCCCAATCAGCAAGAAACGACAAGGAAGCAAGCTAGCAGACTCTTCTGCGTGGCTTACACACTCTCCTTTCATTTTGATTGGCACATAAGATGCTGGAGAAATAGGGACCCTGCTGGAACCTGGCTCCCCAAAAAACTAAGGGATCTAAGACCCCCTGAGACTCTGGATGACTATATCTCAATTTAAATCCACACCTCCCCAGACTTGCAGTATCACAGTTCGAGAGCACATCACAGCTAGGCAAAAGCACTAAAAGAGACTGCATAGAAGAGTTGGTGAAAGTTGTGGCCTGGGCAGAGGAGGTGTGGTCTGGGGAGGGGTTATGGTCTGGGGAGAGTCCCAAGAGCTAGACAGAGAACATAAGGAGAGAGGGCCATTTAGTTCAGCATCCTGATCTCTCAGTGGCCAACCAGATCCCTATAGGAAGTCTGCAAGCAGGACCTGACCACAGAAGTATCCTCTTCCTGTGATTTTCAGCAACTGGTATGCAGAAGCATGCTGCCTCCGACTGTGGAGGAAGAGTGTAGCCATCCTGTCTAGCAGCCATCAACAGCCTTATGGCAACAGTTGCAAACTGCACATATGCCAATTCAATAATTCATTTTAGAAATTCTCCGTGTTAAAATGAAAGGCAAGCAGAGCAGAACGTGGAGCAACACAAACTTATGGGATGATAATGGAATGGAAGGGGGAGTGGGTAGGATGAATTCATGCATCCTTAATTCAGATATGCCTCTTAGCAGGCATAGGAGAATACTGAGTGACAAACATAGGGAGAAAAATACATGAGAAGTTGAAGTTGCCTTGATTTCCAGTTTCTGGGATTTTAAAGGTTATGGTTGTTCTCCAGTGTGCAATATGGCAAGCTTATTTATTGCATTAACAGTGGAATACCTGAAAGATCGTCTTACCCCTTATAAACCTGGTCGATCACTGTGATCTGCAGATGAGGGCTTCCCGCAGATACTATCTTATCAGGGGATATGTTCTGCACAACACAGGAAATGGACCTTTAATGTAGTGGCGCCAACTCTTTCAAATTCCTTCCCCTTAAATATTAGATAGGCGCCATCTCTGTTATCTTTTGGCGCCTACTGAAGACCTTCCTCTTTCAACAAACCTTTTAAACAGAGACCTTTCTCAGTCTGTGTCAGTGTTGGAATTGCTTTTTATGTTTTTAAAGCTTTTTTTTTTTAAAAAAAATGCTTTTAAGATGTTTTGTTTTAATATGTTTTTAAAGATCTTTTAAAATATGTTTTAAAATTGTTTTGCTTTAATACACTTTAAAGTATTTTGTTTTTATGATGTTTTAGTGTGCTGTTAGTGTCTTTGCCTCCCTGGGCTCCTTCTGGGAGGAAGGGCGGGATATAAATAAATAAATAAATAAATAAATAAATCCTATAATCGCTACTCAGCATTAAGCCAAATTTAATTCAATGGGTCTTTCTCCCAGGTAAGTGTGCATAGGATTTTCTCATACAACAGTGGCTCAGGAAAGGGGACACAGGCTTGAGGAATAGGGTTCCTATGTGCACCTGGCCAGCCCAAGAATTTGCTTTTAGTACCAGAACTGGAGATTGCACATAGATTCTTTCTTTCCTCCTCCAAGGTTCCTTGATTGAAGGGAGGGAAGACTTTTTATTGTCACTTTGGTTAAAGCACTGGGAGCTGGATATCCTTGTCGATCTACAGCAAATCACTGGGAGATCCACTAGTAGGTCCCAATCTACCGTCTGCCCACCAATATTCTAAGAGAATCCTAGGAGAAGCTCCAATGAAATGGGGATTATGACATTGTTGTATGACAGTCATTGGTGATGATGTTGCCCTTGTCTGCATAGTGTGCTGTGCCATAATAGCAAACACCGCTTAGTGGAACCCTTCAGATGAGAGAGCCTCACTCCATTCCCCTGAGAGCATCCATTTATGAAGAGCTGTATTGCATAATGTAGATTTCATTTGTTACTTTATTGGAACAGCCCTTTGTTTTTAGGAGACTTGCTCTTTTGATAGTACGGGTCTACACATCCACCCTTAAATTTCATCTTAGAACTATTATGTTTGACAGACACAAACCTGAAGTCTCAAGTGTGTTAATTTGACAGAGCACCTTCATTAACTCCATAATACAGCCTTATGTTTTATACACAGGTAAGCTTCAAGAGTGCATTTTTTAATCTAATGCAATATTTATCGGATCTGAGATCTGAAGTGTACATATTCAATTTTTTATGCATACTTTACATGATTCATGAAATTCACCCGTGACTGTGAGGTCTTCTCATTACAGTTTGTTTTTAAGGATCATTTTCTCACCTCCCTTTTCCACCATCAGGCTAGCACTGAACTGACAAGCCTCATTCAACCGCCTTTGAACAAAACCCTGCTTACCTTCCCATTAAGATTACAGGGAGTTTGCACCTCTCATCACTTTTGGGTAAATATAACAAAAGAAATAAAATAAAGATTCCCAGAAGAGTGCTAAATTTATGATGAAGCCAAATAGGTTACATTAGTTCAGCTTAGATGGAGAATTCCCTATATATATATTTAAATGCGGTTCCAGGATTTTTGAAATGGCCTGACACAAAGTGAGTTGCTATTAAAAAACAAACAAACCTCAGTGCCTTCATTGACTTCATGGCTTTTGATCTGGGGAAAAAAATAGGAAGATGCCTGCCACGTTAATTAGAGTTTGTTGTCAGTTTTGTGTTCCTATGCCGCAGAAGCAATTTCAGTGTCCATACCTGTGCATGCTTTGACTAACTGGAGCATGAATTTGCCACGATGGTCATGGGAAATATGGGGAAGGAACATTGAAACAGAAGAAACTGGAAGCCAAGGCCAATTTGTACAATGCAATTGCCATGTTGAGAATGGTGTGTGTGTAGACTGATACATAGTGAGACACCTGTATGGTTGTGTCTTCATGATTGAATCCCAAATTTTACAATGTTCCATTCCTGGGCAAGGTCTTGGAACGGGTGGTTGCTGGCCAGCTCCAGGCGCTATTGGATGAAACTGATTATCTAGATCCATTTCAATCAGGTTTTAGGCCCGGTTTTGGCACTGAGACAGCCTTGGTCGCCCTGTACGATGACCTATGTCGGGAAAGAGACAGAGGGAGTGTAACTCTGTTGATTCTCCTTGATCTCTCAGCGGCTTTTGATACCATCGACCATGGTATCCTTCTGGGGAGGCTCGCGGAGTTGGGAGTTGGAGGTACTGCTTGGCAGTGGTTCCGCTCCTACTTGGCGGGTCGTCTCCAGAAGGTAGTGCTTGGGGAACATTGCTCGACACAGCGGGCTCTCCAATATGGGGTCCCGCAGGGGTCAGTTTTGTCCACCCTGCTTTTTAATATCTACATGAAGCCGTTGGGAGAGGTCATCAGGAGTTTTGGAGTGCGTTATCAGTATGCTGATGACACGCAGCTCTACTTCTCCTTTTCATCTTCTTCAGGTGAGGCTGTCGATTTGCTGAACCGTTGCCTGGCCGCGACAATGGACTGGATGAGAGTTAACAAACTGAAGCTCAATCCAGACAAGACTGAGATGCTGTTGGTGGACGGGTTCTCTGATCGGATGGTGGATATATACCCTGTCCTGGATGGGGTTACACTCCCCCTAAAGGACCGGGTTCGTAGTCTGGGAGTCTTTTTAGACTCTTCCCTCTCACTTGAGGCTCAAGTAGCCTCGGTGGTTAGGAATGCGTTTTACCAACTTCGGTTGGTAGCCCAGCTACGTCCCTATTTGAGTAAAGAGGACCTTACATCAGTGGTACGTGCTCTGGTAACCTCACGTTTGGATTACTGTAATGCACTTTATGTAGGGCGACCTTTGAAGACAGTTCGGAAGCTACAACTAGTGCAAAATGCGGCGGCCAGATTGCTGACAAGGACCAAGCGGTCCGAGCATATAACACCTGTTCTGGCCAGCTTGCACTGGTTGCCAATATGTTTCCGGGCTAGATTCAAAGTGTTGGTATTAACCTATAAAGCCTTATACGGTGCGGGACCACGATACCTTGCGGAACGCCTCTTCCGATATGAACCGGCCCGTGCACTACGTTCTGCTACGAAGGCCCTCCTTCGGGTTCCAACTCACAGGGAGGCCCGGAGGGTGATGACAAGATCTAGGGCCTTCTCAGTGGTGGCCCCCGAACTATGGAACAGTCTCCCCGAGGAAGTACGCCTGACGCCGACTCTGCTCTCCTTCCGGCGCCAGGTCAAAACCTTCCTATTCTCTGAAGCATTTTAAGTTACACTGATTTACTTTTTAAAATGTTTATTGTATTGGATTGATGATTGTATTTTAGTATTATTTTGTTATTCATTGTATTTTTATGCTATTTTATGTTCACTGCCCAGAGAGCTATTGCTAGTCGGGCGGTATATAAATTTAATAATAAATAAATAAATAAATAAATAAATGGCCATTGTAAACATTGGGCATAGAGCAAAGCAATAACACAAATGGTGGCATAATGCATGGGCTTGAATTGGGCTAGGGGATAAAAGGGACACCAATAAACCCCCTGGGAAATTTCAGGGCTGGTAGTTAGCTGGCAGTCACCATTTTATTCCAAAAATCCCCTCAAGTGACACCATCTCCATGGGTGATATCCAATGTTAGTCATACTCAGAGGAGACCTTTGAAATCAGTCAATAAAAGAGAGAGAGAAATGGCAAGATGCTGTAAGTGATTAAAAACAAAACAAAAAAACCAACATGTTTTGGCCTGTATACGCTCTAGGCCTTCATCAGGGGTTAATGCAAAGTGAAAACACAAATTTCAGACATCTCTGGCAATGCAGTAACTCTTTGATAATGCCTCAGTGTTTTCACTTTGAATTGACCCCTTATGGCCTAGACCATACACAGGCTGAAACGCACTGGGTTGTTTACAAATAAAATCACAGCATCTTGCTATTTTTCACTCTCCTTTATCGGTTTTGCTTAGAATTAACCCACTAGATACAAAATTTGAAAAGCCCATATATACACAGTATACTGTATATGTATAGATAGATATAAACACAAATGCACACACACACAAATAAGCAATGACAAAGTGTGCTCTTAAATCTCACCCACACAAATTGAAATGTCTTCTTTCTAATTTAAAATGGTCCTGATCCAATTATCTTCTAATTAAGCCAATTACAGTTTGCAGGCATGATTTAGAGGTTTGCATCATAGTCCTATGGGTAAGAAGAAGTAGAAAAAATGAAGATTTTAAATGTGTGGAATCACACCAAGTATGGTAAATGATTAAAAAAAATAAGGGCAGTATAGGGAGGGAAACACTGAGGTTTTTACAAGTTTCCCTGAAGAGTCTCAGAGTACACCCACTGAAATTTAAGACTATTGATTTCAGTGGGTCTACTCTGAGTAATACCTAGATGGCTATCACCCTTTGGCTTATGACAAGCTATACAAGATCTCAACACTGCAATCCTACTCTGAAATACTAAGTTGTGCAGGCCTAGAACATGAGACTATTTCAACAGCATTTTTAAAAATAAAAAACTTAGTTGAATTAGTCAGATTTGACAGGTCTCTATGATTTTCTTGAGGTGGCATTTGACAAAGACACTCTAAAGAAAAGACAGCTTTGGCTCTGCATCAACAGCAACAAGGCTTTTATTCAGAAACAAAAGTATAATCTTCCATCTTCACTGCTTGACACTTGAGGAAATCAAACCAACAGCCAAGGCTGTAATTGAGGCCTAGGCTGGTGTTTTCAATGTGATCATGGATTCAAGAAAATATGGTGATCTGGAAAAATCCAACAACTTGGATGCAATGCTGTGTTCCAAATTGAGCTTGCAATTGTATTTTGTCTTTGCTCATATGCATGGCATGTGCTTTGCTATGGTATACTATTTCCCCCTTAAACTACTCATAGTTTGGCACAGCTTTATTAATATCAATTTGAGGCACAATGCTTCAGGCCCTTAGTTCATCTAGTTCACAGTTGCCAACATGAATGTTAGTGGCTCTTCAGGGTGTCTGGCAGGAATCTTTCTCCTGGATTTTATGACAAAGTTCTCCAACAAAATAATGTGTACCAAAAATGCATATTTTTTGGCAGTGGTTCCAAAACTATTTCTCCCCCACAGACCACTTGAAAAATTGTTAAGGGTCTTGGTGAACCACTTAATGATTTTTCTGCCTGTTGTAGCCGTTGTAATTCCACAGGATTCAAACTGCACTACAATCAAAATACAATATAAGAAATAAAACAAGCAATACAATTAAAAATCAATATGAATATTCAGTGTGATGGATGTGCCATCTCCCATCACCACAAGTCCATAGACACAACACAGGCAACCTAAATGAAGCTCACGGACCAGGTGGCCCATGGACCACAGTTTGGGAACCCTTGCATTAGCAGAAAGTGTGTCTCAAAATGCATATATTAATGTAAATAACTTGCAAAACTGCATTATATTAAGGAAAATTGCTTGCCAAAAGTGTATATATTGTGCAAAATTGTATCAAATGTGTGTATATTAGGACAAAATGCACACTGCAGTGTGGATGAATTGTTGTGAGGATTTTTTTAAAAAAATGCAAACTGATGCAGAAATATGGCAAACTCTATTTCAGATTGGAAAAAAAGTGAGAAACTAAAGCCCTGATGCACCATACATTACCACCATAAAGTGGTATCAAACCACTTAAAACAGTCATGGCTTCCCCCAAAGAATCCTGGGAAATGTAGTTTGTTAAGGGTGCTAGGAGTTTGTTAAGGGTGCTAGCTCCTAATGAGACCCCCTACAATTTCCAGAGCTACAATCCCCAGAGTTCCCTTGGAAGAGGGATTGTTTGTTAAGCCACTCTTGGAATTGTAGCTTTGTGAGGGGAATAGGGGCAGCACTGTAACCAATGGGGCAAATGGGTACACCGCCTCCCCCAGACCTGTGCTTGCCCAGCCTCTAGGACTGTTGGGAGAAAATTGTCTTTTTAGTTTGTGATATGACAGACAATGAAAGCCTTCAACAAGCCAGAAATGTTCCTCAACAAACAAAGGGAGTCTGTTCCATCATCGATCTACATGCTGTATTCTCCACCAATGGAGTATTTGGACATTTGTGATGAGGTGGACAAGGGAGAATGTGTTACAATAATCTAATCTAGATGTAACCAGAGCATGTGGAACTGTGGCAAAACCAGTCTTCTCCGGAACAGGGTATACTTTACAGTTAGTCAGATCCTTGTCCCATCTAGTTCAATGCTGTCTACAAAGATTGCCTTTTGCTCTTCAAATCTTTAGATAGGGGCTTTTCCCATCTTTTGTTGAGATACTAGGGATTGTGCTCTAGCACTGAATAGGGATGGGCAAGAAACTCAGTTCAGTTCACATTTCAAGCCAAATCTATCAAATTTGTTCTTTCCGTGACCATATGAGAACCAAAACACAGCCATCCTTTGACGTTCACACTTAATTCAAATTTTGCAGTGCAGTTCACAGCCAGGCAGTGTTTACAAAAATGCATCTGTTAGGGGAAAGTGTGTATAAAAATGATTATATGAGTGAGAATAACATACAAAAATGCATTATATGATAAGAAATTGCATGCCAAAAATTGTACATTAGTCAAAACTGCCTACAAAAATGTGTTTATTAGGAGAAATTTGCACTAAAATGCTGGAGAATTTTCATGAGGTTTTTTTTTTTTAAATTGCAAATTGCTGCAGAATTGTGAAGAACTGAATTCAAGAATGAGAAACTGAAAGAACCAAAATCGACAGATTGTTCCATCCCTACCACTGAGCAATAGATAGTTGAGTCACCTTCCCTGTCCTTTGGTGTGCATACGAAAGATGCCCAAAGGTTTTTTGTGTGTGTGTATCTATGTATCCTCCGTGGCACAGAGTGGTAAGCGGCGGTAACGCAGCCGAAGCTCTGCTCACGGCCGGAGTTCGATTCCAACGGAAGGAGGAAGTCGAATCTCTGGTAAAAGGGGTCGAGGTCTACTCAGCCTTCCATCCATCCGTGGTCGGTAAAATGAGTACCCGGCATATGCTGGGGGGTAAAGAAAGGCCGGGGAAGGAACTGGCAATCCCACCCCATATATACGGTCTGCCTAGTAAACGTCGCAAAACGTCACCCTAAGAGTCAGAAATGACTCTCACTACAAGTGCGGGGACACCTTCACCTTCATCTGTGTATCAAATTCTTTTTAATAAGACATTTGTCTGGATAGCTATTATAACATTCCCTGGCAGTGGTTGTGTGATTTGTAAAGCTATGCAACATAACTTTGAGAATAACTGAATTGACAGTGGTTAAGCTCCACAAGTTCAGGGTTCTTGCCTTACTTTGTGGAAACAGGAGTGCCAAGTGAACACTCATAAATGTTGAAATCAAACTCAAAATTGAATTGGTTAATGATGCTAAGAAATGTTTGCAACACCTAAGTGTGTGTATGTGCGGGGAGGGACCTTGAGAAAAAAAACCCTGTCAACTTTCATAGAGCTGTTCACCAGTCTCTTTCTGCTGTGATCAAAGGTTTTGAGAGGTCAAAAATAGGTTTCTAGACAAATGGTTTTAATTTGGAATTTGTCATCTTGCCTCTTACATACAACTGTGCCATGTTTCGATACAAGGGTTTATCTTGCCCAATATCTCACTTATATAATGGCAACAATCCTCTCCTCTGTACTTAACACGACAATGAGATGGTTACAGAAAAGCCTGCAGATTCTTGCAAGTTTCCAAACTTCTTGGGAACCTTATAATTAAATGTGATGTTGCACATCTGGCAACTCGACGTCGACATCTTATTTATAGCAGTTGTTGGCTGTGCTTTATACTCTTGGCAATGCGTTCAGATAAGCTGCGGCTGGGAATTTGTTCTACTTCTGCTCATTTTGAAGGAATATGTGTTAATTATAAATAGGCAGCTTCTTTTGAAATTAAAGCTGCACTTTCCCCCCTTTCTTCTCTTTTCATGTTTTTTTTAAAAAGCCCTGTATTATGTCATCCATGGTCCCAAAGCTGGGAAAGCTGAGATCAAAAGCACCTTGTTAAACAATCCTACTATGTATATACCTTCTGGTTAAGAAGGGATGTCTCTTTTTTCCACAGTTAAAAAAAACATAACTGTTTGAGGAGAAATAAATGACATTTAGGCCTGATTTGAGAAATCATAGTTGATTAATCATATGAGTTTTAGGATGCAATGCTAATGCTGCTGGGGTGGAAATCTGAACCATCTGCATACAACCATGCTGGGATCCTGCTGATAGAGTAGAAGTGATGGTGGAAGTACATTCTTGTATCCCCCTCTTCTTTTTCCAGTTTTTTTTTAATTTAATAGTTTCCCTCCCATTGAGAGCAATGGGAGAGAAATTATTAGGAAGAGCTTAGACCAGCTCAGTGCCTAAATCACTCCCTGTTTCAGGACATATTGAGTGGCTGTTAAGGCTTTGGATCCTTCAGATTGAAGCTGTCTGCAGATCCTCCACTGACATGTCCTCCAACCCCCCAGCACACCCCATTTCAGCCCTAGCAACCATTGGATGCCAGTACAGCCAGTGCGTCATAGCTTTCTATAGCTGGGGTGGTGGTGGTTAACCTCAGATTTCCCTTGATGTTGGAGCACTCTCTCTGACACCAGAGAGGGAAGTCCAATATATCCTATGGTCCTGGGGATGCTAATCCAGAAGACTTAGTTGATTTATCAGTTATGGCTTTAGTCCTATACCTGGGAGTAAATTCCACTGAATCCAATGGGGCTTGTTTCTGAGTAGACATGCATAGGATTGTGCTGCAAACCTGCCTAATTTTGCTTATGAGTAAAAGAGGTAAGCTATAATTTCTCCACAGAAATATTTTTTTCCCCAGACAAAATCTCAGAGAGGCCATTTGCACACAGTTCTGTTCATATGAATGAGCCAGCCATGTTGCTATTTCTGCAGAGAGGCAGTCAAGTCTGCCCTTGAGATGTTTCTGCTGCCACACATTCACCAGAGATGGCTCATTATGTAGGCCTTGTTCTTTGGCACTTGAAATGATTGCAGATGTCAAAGGAAGAAGAAAGTCTGAAGATGAGATTGTTCATCCCTGCTTACATTAGTGAATCCTTGGGGGTCACCTGGCTAATTTTTCCAGCGGAACACTAAAGATAAATCGTTTTCTGAAACAACGATATTGCAACCTCTTACTTAAAATTTTAACATTTAAAAGACAAAGACTTTCTCTGTGTGTTACTCAGATACATCATCTATCCTTTGGGGGACCCAAGACTCTGCAGTTAAGTATCTGGGGGGGAAATAGAAATTTTGAAGAGATTTCCTCTCTAATGGCAGGAAAATGGCAGGCTTCCCCCAGGCACCTGGTTGGCCACTGTGAGAACAGGATGCTGGACTAGATGGGCCACTGGCCTGATCCAGCAGGCTCTTCTTATGTTCTTATGTTCTTAAATGGCAAACCTTTATCACAAAGGGCCCATGGAGGCACTAGGTAGTGCTTGTACATAGCATGACAAATCCTCGAATTGCTTCTTCTACAGAAGAAAGGTGAAAAAATAATTTATGGCATATTCCAAAGTCTACTAAAGAACAATGAAAAGGCTCCCATTGACATTAACAGGCTTTTGATCAGGCTCTCTATAGAGCGTTAAATAAATAGATAATAGTACATGGTAACCTCATTATCTATGATTAATCTTTGTTTAACAGTGTTCACCAGTGGTGAATTACCTTAACACTTCTGAATTATTTCAAGAATCCCAGGAGAGGCAGATGATACTGTGAGACATATTTTTTTAAGCCCATTGTGTAAAAGAATTCTAAAGCAAGGCATACATTGACTCTGTCACTAATAATCTACATCAGGGATTCCTTACTGCAGGCATCAGCTAAGATATTTTGGGTTTACATCCAGGCTGGAGGATGAATACAGAGAACTATTTACTAAGTGGTAGGGATGTAAGAAAGCATTGATTTCTATTCTGTCCCATATCCATTGAATGCAGCACTGTTTCTGTTCCACTGCAGTTCAGCTTTTGACAAAAACTACTTTATTCATCTCACTCTGCATTATGGTGACATGTTACGTCATTAATTATGTTATCATTACATTATTCCACACCATTTGTTTCAATGCAAAGAAAATGCAGTGCAAAGGGGGGGGCGGAATCATCAACAGCATATCATTGTGTACAATGTATAGACTGAAAACAACAACAGCAAATACAGATCACAATCACTGGATTGATTTCCATTCTGGACATGAGACAAAACAAGCAGATGCTGGCAATTCCCACTCCCATTTTATCCAAACATCCTTACCAACTAGTAACTCACGATAATGTGCCCATAATCACTTACAGCTCCTTCTCAAGTTAATTTTCACAGTATGGGAGCTTTTGTGGCTCATTTCCACTTCAACATCAGTTATCCCAGAATCTAGGACAATGACAGCATGGGGAAGAGCTGTGCGGCTTCAAAAATGTGCATGTGCACTTGTGTGTCTTGATAAAACACTGCTGGAAAAAAAGAACAGACTGGGGCAATCTGTCCAGCCCCCCAATTCTAGAAGTTTGAGGAATAAGAAGCTGTCTTATACCAAGTTAGACCACTGGGCCATCTAGAGAGCAGAAGCTCTGGAGCATTTCAGTATTTCCTATCGCTACCTGGAGATATCTAGGATTGTACATGGGTCCTTCTGCATTCAAAGCAAGTGCTCTACCATTGAGCTATGGTCCTTTCCCAATTCTCCTGGTTAAAACAGAGTTTAGGAGGAGTGAAGTGAATGGCGGAGTGAACAAGAGGAGTAGTAAATGGGGAGGGCAGGAGTGTAGTTGTCCAGGGTTTCAGGGGGTCTTAGACACCTTACATTTATGCGAGCGGAGTCCAAGCTGGGTCCCTATATCTCCAGCATTCTACAAGCCAATCATCATGAAAGGGGAGTGTGTTAGCCACTGAGAAGAGTCTTCTAACATGCTTCCTTGTCCTTTTCTGCTGATTGGAGCCAATCAGACTGAAAGGAGGTGAGTCAGCCATTGAGAAGATTCTTCTTAGTAGCTAACACACTCCTCTTTTCTGCTGATTGGCTCCTAGGGACATCTGTTGTTGTGGGGGAAGTCACACATGGGAAAGACTGAGGAGTGTGGAGATGACAGCGCAAAAGAGTGAGTGAGCATGGTCATGAGGGGGCGTGTCATGACTATCATGAAGGGACCATGCACTTCTGAATTTGCCACTACACTACTGGGTGGGGGAGAGAGAAATCATTGATTCTTGCCCTAAACTAGAGCAGTACCAAATTGGCAAGAAACATTTCTCAGCTGTTTCACCCACCTCAACATCAGCTGTTTTGTTTCAGGTATATTGCAAAATGATTTTTGTGAGAAGAGAGTCAGAGAAGCTGTCCTCTTGCTTTCCTCAGAAAGTCCCATTCTACTGTGCTTTTAAATTTTCAATGATGTGCTCATCTAGCTCGGGGCGGGGGACCTGTGGCCTTCTAGATGTTGTTACACTCCACTTCCAATTAGCCCCAGCTATCAAGGCCAATGCTCAGGGATAATGTGAGTTGTACTTTGCCAACATCTGGAAGGCCCTAGTCCCTCACCCATGATTGGCCACCAGGTGTTGTTGAACTCTGTCATCTCTGACCATTGGCCATACTGGCTGGGATTGATGAAAGCTGGACTCCACTAACATCTAAAAGGCACCACACTGGCTATCTCTAATCTAGCCTCTCAGTCCTGCATCCTTTTATTTTATGATGCCCAGCATTGCCAAAGAGCTTGACATTGCCCTTGTTTCCTTTCTAGTATGTTAGACTAAGCTTTCCCCATCAAATGCTAATCAACAGGAAAATATAGTTGTCTTAAGCATGTTAAATGTAAAGCAGGGGGTGGGGAATAGTACTGATGTTATAAAACTATTCTTTTAATGAGATACTTGGAAAAGTGCTTAGATAGATGAAAAAGTAAATAGATCTAATGAAGTGGAATGGAGTGGTAAGTTTTAATTAAACAAATTAGAAAATTGGCAGAAAAGATATAATAAATGATCCTTTGAAATGGAAATGGTCCACTTAGCTTTACACTTCATGTTATGATTGCAGATGGGTGTGAAAGATACTCTGCTCTAATGTGACCTCCACCAAGTCTTCTGGGGCCATATATATATAAATATAAATATATATAATTTCCATTAATATCTCTAGACAAATTAAGAAAACTGAATTGACTTTGATACATCAGGCTTTTGAAGAAGGGAAAAAGAGCCTGTTTATCAAATCATTTAGCATGGGCAAAAGTTTTATAAGTGCCCGAGTAATTCACAGTACAGACCACGTATCACTCTAGTTATTGTCAGGCCCTGGATATTTTAGCTTTCAAATGATAATGGACAACTCTTAAGACAGTGATGGGGAAGCTGTGGCCTTCCAGTTGCTGGTGGACTCCAACTCCCACTAACCTCAGCCAGTATAGCCAATGGTCAGGTCAGGGATGATGGGACTTTACTCCAGCCCCCTGGAACATCTGGATGGCAGCAAGTTTCCCATCCCTGCTTTACTCAGTTCCTCCATTCCTAAGGTCTCTGTGTCCTTCCATCATCAATACCTGCAGGAGACAACAGAAAGGATTTCAAGCTTGATTGACAGGAAGGAGGACAAAACAGGAACATGTTTTACTCCGTTCCCCCTTCCCAGTTCCCAAGCCGCCAGATATGATATAAGGCAGATTTTTCCAACCGGTTGTTCTCCAGATGTTGGACTACAACTCCCATCAGCCCCAGCCAACATGGCCAATGATCAGGGATGATGGGAGTGGTTGTTTAGCAACACCTACCTTCCCCAGCCCAATCCTGAACCAAAGAACAGCCTTGCAGTATAAGGCCAAAATGCATCTAATCTAGCATCCTCCTTCTGACAAACTCCTCCGCATGCATGAAGGTGCACAAAGTTGATGTTCTCCCCTTTTGGTCTGCTAGGTCCATGCCAAATTTGACTTTCTTCAGCTCTGTGGTCTGCACCTTTTGGCTGGATGTCTCTTTGGCTAGGCCAAAAGAGTCTTGGCACTGTGATCAGCTGAGGACAGGCTGCCCAACCTCTACCCTCCTCCTGGCTGTTCGGAAGGGAAAAGTGTCCCATAGCAGCTGAGGCAGGGATGCATTGTAGCAAAGATTAGGTGAGGACAGGAGGGATACAGGAGGTGAGCCACCAGCAAAACATTAATAGTAGCAGCAGCAGCAAAGAAGGGATAGCTGGATGAGGCTCAGCCCCACAATGGACCTTCGACATCCTCTCAGACCCTAGTGCCAACCCAATAGCACAGACGAAGTTAGACATGGCCCTGAGAAGCCAAAGCTCTATGGACACCATTAAGATGATCATGGTATCTTATTGGTTAAGTCCAAAGGGTCAGAGTTCTGAGGCATGCTCAGGAGGGAGCCCTACCACATTGTCGTTCACATCAGATTTGTTGATACCCTGTGACGGGGGGCACTTCCATACTGTTGCTCTTTTGGGGTAGGATACAGTCATGATCTGGCAAATTCAAGCTGTGCAATTAAAAGTTGATTTGGAGCTTTTGAGCAACAAACTTGTCTTGAGCAACAAACTGTGAGGTGAGTAGGGGGTCCCCTAACAACTCTCAGTGCCCTTAATAAACTACAGTTCCGAGGATTCTTTGGGGGAAGCCATAACTCTTAAAGTAGCATCGAAATGGAAATGGAGTGTCTTCAAGTTGATCCTGACTTATGGCAACCCTATGAATAGGGTTTTCATGGTAAGCAGTATTCAGAGGTGGTTTACCGTTGCCTTCATCTGAGGCTGAGAGGCAGTGACTGGCCCAAGGTCACCCAGTCAGCTTCATGGCTGTGTGGGGATTTGAACCCTGGTCTCCCAGGTCATAGTCCCACATCTTAACCACTACACCACACTGGCTCCTAAAGTAGCATCAGAGTACCTTAATATATAGTATGGATGTAGCCTTAGAGTAGACCCACTGAAATTAATGGATCTAAATTCATCAATTCCAGTGGGACTTCTCTGAGTATGACTAACATTAGATACAACCCTTTCTCTCTGTGTGTGTCTCTCTCTAGTTAGTGATCCATAAGCTTTTGAAGACGCACCTGTTTACACCAGCCGTCCCCTTGATCTTTCTACATAAGCCTTGTTTTTTTAATTGCTGTGTTGGTTTTAACTGTATCGTTTTATGCCATGTTTTAATTATAGGTGTTTATATCTTAACGTTTTAATGGGATTGCTTTATTGTAGTGTTTTGTATGTTATTGCAGTGGTGGGGTTTTTTGGCAAAACAATCAATGCAGCAGTTTTATAGAAAGGGTGAAGAACATCATGTATTAAAATCTAATTCTCAGAAAAAATGAAGTGAAATAAAAATAATAAATAAATGAAAATTACTGTTTGCTTCTCTTCATAAGAATTTGATCTTTGATGTCAAGCAAAGGTCACACTGCAGACAGAGTGCTTCCTGAGGCAAAATAAAGGCCTTTATTACTTTAACTAAACCCCTCCAGATCTATTTACAATATCAGTGCTGTGACTTCTTATGCATTACCCCTGAGTCGGGCTCTGATTTTTACCAGTTTTTGATTGGGCTTTAAGATTTGGAATGATTGCATTTACAACAAAGAACTATCATGCACCTGAATTGTGTCAAGGCAGCTTTAAAAAAAAAAAAAAAAGGAAGTGAGCAAGGGAAGTCTCTTTTTAATGACCAGAACCATTTATTATGTAAAGTTGTTTTTTGTATGGCTTTGTTGTTTTAAGTACTGCTTTAGAAGACATTGTTATGTATTTGAAACTGGGTCATCTTTCTGTGTATTTCAGAATCTGGCAACGGAGACGGCGAGAATTCTCCTGGAGCTGTGCCACCTTTTGGATATATTAAACTAGTTCAAGAATTCATTTTCTTTTGTTTGTTTCTTATTATGCTTACATCTCAGTTAAGGTGTTGTGCATCATTCTCCTTCTCCCCATTCTGTCCTCACAACAGCCCTGTGAGGTAGGTTAAGCTGAGAGACTGAGACTGGCCCAAGGTCACCCAGTGAGTTTCATGTCTGAGTAGGGGTTTGAACCCTGTTCTCCTAGTCTGACACTCTAATCCTTGCACCACGCTGGCTTTCTCAAGGTCAAGAGTCAGTTGACACATTGCCATTTTGAAATGGCCAACTAGACACCACATGTGTGTGGGTGTAAATATGTGTGTGTATAGCATAGTGAAGGGCTGCAGGTAACACTCAGAAACTACCTTATACCAGGGGAGACTGTTTCTTTACAGTCGCTGCTTAGGTATCACTAAAAAATGAGGAAATGCATCACCAAGAAAGAGGATAAAGAGAATATAGGTTTGCATGTGACCTTTTATGCATATATAGATGTACTTTACTATATTTATTTATTTATTATTTGATTTTTATCCTGCCCTTCCTTCCAGTAGGAGCCTAGGGTGGCAAACAAAAGCACTAAAAATAGTTTAAATCATCATAAAAACAGACTTCAGATATATTAAAACAAAACATCTTTAAAAACATTTTTTTAAAAAGCTTTTAAAAAAAGAAAAGGTTTAAAAACATATTAAAAAGCAATTCCAACAGAGACAGACTCAGATAAGGTCTCCACTTAAAAGGCTTGTTGAAAGAGGAAAGTCTTCAGTAGGCACTAAAAAGGTGACAGAAATGGTGCCTGTCTAATGTTTACCGGGAGGGAATTCCAAAGGGTAGGTGCCACAACACTAAAGGTCTGCCTCCTATGTTGTGTGGAACAGACCTCCTGATAAGATGGTATCTGCAGGAGGCCCTCACCTGCAGAGCATAGTGATAGACTGGGTATAAAAGGGATAAGACGGTCTTTCAGGTATCCTGGTCCCAAGCTGTATAGGGCTTTGTACACCAGAACTAGAACCTTGAACTTGGCCTCATAGCTAATGGGCAGCCAGTGCAATTCTTTCAGCAGTGAAGTGACAAGTTAGTGATACCCTGCCCCAGTGAGCAGTCTCGCCACCACATTTTGCACCAGCTGCAGCTTCTGGACCAACCTCAAGGGTAGCCCCACATAGAGGGCATTACAGTAATACAGCCTGGAGGTTACCAGTGCATGGACAACAGTAGTCAGGCTATCCCAGTCCAGAAATGGTCATAGCTGTCTTACCAGCTGAACATGGTAAAAGACACTCCTAGCCACTGAGGTCACCTGGTCCACTAGCAACAAAGATGAATTGAGGAGCTCGTCCAGACTATGGACCTGCTCTTTCAGAGGGAGCACGACCTCATCCAAAGCTGGCAACTGACCAATTATCTGAACTTGGGAACCACCAACCCACAGCATCTCCATCTTGCTAGGATTCAGAGTCAATTTATGGGCCCTCATCCAGCCCACCACCAAGTCCAGGCAGTGGTCCAGGGCTTGCAAGGCCTCTCCCGATTCACATGTTACAGAGAAACAGAGCTGGGTATCGCCAGCGTACTGCTGACACCTCGCCCCAAATCTCCTGATGATCACTCCCAAGGGCTTCATATAGATGTTAAACAGCATGGGGGACAAAATGGTACCCTGCTGCCAGGGGGCTGAAAGACAACCACCCAACGCTATTCTCTGAAAATGACCCTGGAGTTGGGGTTGGAACCACTGTAAAACAGTGCCTCCGATACCCATCTCACCAAGTCAGCCCAGAAGGATACCATGGTCAATGATATCAAAAGCCACCGAAATATCAAATAAGAATAACAGGGTCTTTCTCCCAATAAATGTCATCCATCAAGGTGAACAAGGCTGATTCAGTCCCATAACCAGGCCTGAACCCAGACTGGAACGGGTCAAGATAATCTGTTTCATCCAAGAGTACTTTCAATTGCTGCACCACAACCCTCTCTATCACCTTCCCTAACAAGGGGGTATTTGCGACTGGTCGGTAGTTGTCGCATCAACTATAACTGTTCCCAAGAAGATGCAGCAGATGTTGCACTGGACACCTCACTGGGGACCACAGTAGATGTGGATGGGGCATCAAGATTGCTACGGAGGCGAGCAACTTTATCCGCAAAGTGCCTTGCAAACAACTCACAGTGGGCCTCCAAAGGGTCTAAAACTCCATTTCCTCCATAATTTAAATAGAGTACATCTCACCGAATCAAAGGTGGCCTGCATGCCCACATGAATCTTCAAGGCTCCTGCTGCTGTCTTTCCGTAGGGTCCTTTACCTTTGAACTAGACTTGGGCTGGGGAATCCTTCAAACAGACACCTTCAAATAGAGGATGGTCCTCTTTGGAGAAGGACACATAGTCGCCTTATTTGTCCATTTAGCTCATCTACTCTGACTGGCAGTAGGTCTTGAGTCGTTTTAACTGGAGATGCCAGGAGTTAAACGTGGGCCCTTTTGCATGCAAGGCATGTGAAGTACCACTATGAGCCACAGCTCTTTGCTAGCTAAGGACATGAGCTGTGCTGTTTTAGTGCTGAGCTGTCCTACATGCACAATAATCACATGAAATTTTATTTACCCACTACTCTCTCTCTCTCTCTCTCTCTCTCTCTCTCTCTCTCTCTCTCTCTCTCTCTCTCTGTGTGTGTAATTTGGCAGGAAAGTTAATCCCTTTTATTTACCCACCACACACACACACACACACACACACACACACACACACACACACTATATGTCTGTAATTTGGCAGGATTGATTCACTCTGGAGGGGCTTCTCTGACGGTAAACTTAATCCACTTTGGTTGAAAGGGGAAAATTATAGCCATTTTTAGATTCCCCATTACTATGAAGGTGGAGGGCACAGAGCTTTGTTTTGTACAGAGCAGCCCTGAACCCAAAACACAGATTGGAGAGAGTACAGACTGACTCCAAAACAGACTGGATTTTTTTAAAAAATGCACAGAGACAGACACAAGAAGAATGCTGGGGCCTGTGCATATCCTTACTGGATAATAGCAAGCTCAGAATTAAATAAGTCCTGTCTACACTATATGGGCTCATTTTAAAAGCACAATTTAAAAAGTAAAATTGTTTTAGCTCTGTTTCTTTTTGGAGCAGTACCTAATTTTTAAAGAAGAAAGACAGGGTGAATTCAAGGGAAAGCTGCATATTAAACAGAACATTTATTGAGCAAAAAGTCTATAAGATGCTGCTCACCTCCCTCTCCCCCTCCCCAATTCCTTTATCCACAGAAACCTATTTATAGGACCAGAATTCTAATAAACACAGATTGTGGTACGAAGTAGAAAAGGTCAGCAGAGTATGCTAGAAGCTTTATTGATGTCTTGTCAATCAATCTTTATATTTTGTTGTCTAATTTTTTTTAAGGGGAAAAAACGGCATGTAAGCACTTTCCCCCCGTCTAATAGCAGATTTATTGAGCTTTTTGACAAATCAGCTTCAAGATATGATAAGGAATGGCAGGTGATTATCAACTTTGTGGTTTCGGGTCAACCTGGAAATCAACCCTGCGTATGAGCCTGGACTTTCTGGGGAATAGCTGAAGCCCTTTCAAATATAATAATTTCCAATAAACTTTCCCCTTGCTTGCCCTGCAACACGCTTGAGGGGCTCATTTGCAGGGAAGTGGCAGCAACACTGTTTGACAAATATATACAGTCAAATATATTGTCTTCCTGTAATTTTGTTAAAACAATAAAAAGAGGTCGGCTCCAGCGTGAGCATCTAGAGTATCGATGCCAAGAGGTTTTGAGATCAGCATGCATATCCAGTGGGCAAAATACTGGCGAACTTGGCAATCAATATGCTTCGTCTTGCAGTCTCTGTTTCCCTTGTCTAGCTCACAAAACCCCATCTCTTCCAGACCTTAAGCTGATGTTGCCTAAACTGTGGTCCACAGCACACTGGCATACAACAACAATCCATTAATTAGGTCAAGAATGAAACCTCTTATGAGCCTCATATACCAAAGCTAGAGTTGACCACCCCATTACTCCCTGTGTTTCCCTCTTGCATGGATGCAGGATCAGGGCCCTGGTCAGTACGACTTGCTGGTAGAGAATAGCTGGGAGGCAAGCCTGCAGCCCCACAAGATGTGCCATTCCTCCTCCCTGCCTGAGAAGAGAGATGAGAAACAGCTGGAGAGAGATACAGTGGTTGACAGTGGTCCGCACTCTGACACATAAAATAGTATTGTATGACTAGGGGCTCCACCCCTGCTTGCTTAACTCACCAACCCCACCTACGATCACTGAATCTCCCCTCTTTCTCCCACAGGTCACCAAACCTGAGACAGGAAAGACCAGGAGGCAGTTCATTTGGCCTTTGCTTTTCTGAGCTTTCACAGAGATTACTCAAAGGGAACACTTGTGTGAGCGGGGTTGTCATATGGATTGGCAAACAATCTAGTTGCCACAATGACAATATGCACACTCACACCACTCTTGGAATAGAAAGCCTTCAGAAATGTTGGGAGCATGCAGGGTGATGTGGAGCTTTAAAGATGACCAGAAAGAGAAGGAAGTAACTGGCCAAGGAGGATTCCCCTAAGTTTGGGTTAAGAGTATGAGTAAGCCCAGAAAGGAAGAGAATGACTGAGGTGAATTGTAATTCCTTTCCCCTTCTTTTCTATCCATTTGGGACTGCCCAGTGAGGTGGCCATACACCCTCTTTTGAAGCCAGTAGAAGCGTGAAATTCACTCTGTTCCATTGCAGGGAAACCTGTGGCCCTCCAAGCGTTGACTACAACGTCTATCATCCCTGACCATTGGCCAGCTGATGGGACCCAACAACACCAGGAGGACCACTAGTTCACCAGCCTTGCTCTACACCCTTGGAAGATCTCCAGAATTTTCTCCTGTTGTCTAGGAGAATAACAAATCTCCACTGTTGATGCTACCTTTGGTGCCCATTCTGCAAGCTGGTCACCCATGCCCTCAGTGGAGCAATTGATAGCACTGTGCTGTTAGAAGCCCACACTCTTTCTTTCTCCTTGTGTGTTTTGGACACCACACATCCTGTCTGTAATCTAAGGGAGAATGAAAAGAAAATGTCAGAATGATACACGTTCCAGGCTGACTTTTTGAGAGGTATATCAAAGCTCAATCAAAATGAAGAGATGGCATCAACTATTCAGAGTTGTGTAACTTGTCAAATGTCAGTCACTTGGTATTTTGTTCAAAGAGGTCCCCTTCAGACTAGGGAAAACAGAACAAAGCAAAGGAAAACAAACAGAGTTTGTCTCAACATGTGTGTCTAGATTCTGCGGTGTACCCCTTGGATCATGCAGTGGTGGCTCTTAAGGATGTAGCGTGTCTTTGGCCGACATGATATTTGCAGTCATCAAGTGACTATTTTATTTTGTTACATTTGAATACAGTCTGCATCTCTGCTGGAATTGTTTTAAAGTTTCTAAAATTGTTTTGTCACTTGTTGTTTGCCACCCTAGACTCCTTTGGAAGAAAGGACAGGGTGTAAATTCTGATGATGATGATGATGTATTAATTTAATCTAAGAGCATAACTGCACCAGAAAACTTGAGCAGCTTGAATTTTCATTCCTTCCCTACTAGAGATGGGGCAGAAATTAAATTCAGTTCACATTTAAAGGAAAACCTACTTAATTTGCACTTTCTAAAACAATAGTCAAGCACAAAGATAGCTGTCCTTCAAAATTTGCTCTTCTCTGAATTCTGAAGTTCTGTTCTCCAGCCAAGTAATGTGCAGAAAAAATGCATATAAGGTAAAGTGTACATAAAGATGCATCTCTTAGTAAAAATACAATTCAAAAATTCATTATATCAGGGAAAATTGCATGCAAAATGTGGATATTAGGAGAAGTTCACACTGAAATGCTGATGAATTTTCGTGAGGGCCCTTCTTCCACCTGATGTGGAAATGTGGAGAAGCAAATTTAAGATTGGGGGAAAAAATTAGAAACAAAGAAGCTGACATTGACACGTTCTCCTATCCCTATTCTCTGCTATAAAATTAGGGCTGATGTTAGATTTTGGAATTAGGCATTTTTTATGCATTTGTCTCCTAATATATGCATTTGTGTATACTTTTGTTGTTGCAGAAACTGCATCACAAAATTCGGAGTGCAGTTTTTGGAGGACAGCTGTATTTCAGTTTGTGTCTCAGGAAGTGCAAACTATGCACGTTCATGTGAAATGTAAACCTAACCAAAATTCTCTTCCATCCCTATTCAAAAAGGAACTTTCCTAGTTCAGTAAAGTTAATATGAGCTGAATCAAATTCTCCCCAGAAATACAAATAATTGTGCGCCATGGCACCAGTCATTCCAGCCTTCCCTGAGTCAATTTCTCTTCTCCATGCTCCTTTCCCAAATTAGCATTGTGAGAGGGGGAGGAAGGAAATGGGTGTCAAGAAAGGTGGTTGAGGGGAGCTGAGGACCAGTCTTTGAGTTTGCACTATGTTTCTGGTGTCAATGGTGCCTTCTGAGTATGCTTGGAAGCCTCCATAATGCAGCTGGAAACACTTGGATCTGTAGCTTTTTTACTCCTATTGGCTCAAACTCTAGCTTTTCCTGAGCTCCTTTCTGAATCAAGATGAGGTTCTCCCCCCCGCCACCATTTCTGTGGAAAATGGTGGTAGCTGCAGTTCTGCGAGAACTTTTATCCCATTCCACGTTCCACCATCTTTTGGGGAGAAGCCAAACTGGTATACAAAGTAATGTCTGCAGTGCTCTATCACAGTTTCAGCTTAAGAGGAGAGCACTTTAACCACCTTGTTACATAGCTTCCAGGTCAGTGTGACAGTGTAGACATGACCCCTAACAAATTATGTCCCTGTAGCATTATGAAGGCACAAATAATAACCATAAAAGGCCCTTTGTCCACTTACTGTGAACATTAATGAGATGATGAGAGAACAGAGTAGGTTATTTCTGCACATTAAAGTACAGTACAGTGAGGATATGACATTTCTATCCGTCACAGTAATTATCCTTTGGTGTTAGTTGTCTTTAAGAATCAATTGCAGCTGATCACAGAAAGCATATGCAGACTCTTTGTCATACTATATAACCAAAGGTCACAATTCTGTATGATTTTGTCCTTTAGAGGTTCACTTTTGCTGTTTTAGGGAGCATAGTTTTGTATTTTTATTGTTAGACATTATTATGAAGTATGTGGAGATTGCTTAATTTTATTGTATATTTATAGAGATGTTTTCATTAATTGCTTATGACTGTGGGTTGACTGTATTTTGTTTTATTTTTGTGACTGTTAGAATGAATCATGTAATTTTTCGACATTGTAAGCCCCCTTGAGCATGGCTCAGCTGTGGAAAGGTGGCATACAAATAAATGATGATGATGATGTACGATCTGTTTATACGACTGTTGTATCATTGGTATTTAAGAAAAACAGCAGCCGTAACCAAGAACAAGCTTAGATGATTCTAGGACAGGGGTGAGTAACCTATGTGTTGCCAGCCGCATGCAGCCCCCCCCCAAAAAATAAGTTTTTTGTCATTTAGAAAATTCTTTAGAAGTGAAACTTCTCTTTTTTAAAAAAAACAACAACCCTTCTCCTATGAGTCCCCTGCTGTGATGAGATGATGCACCATCCACCAGCTGCTTCCACATGTCCATTTGTGATACTGTGATGCCAACAGGGTTTTATAGTGGCCTTCGAAGCCACCCACCCCACCTCACTTCTTAAGCCCAAGTGCTGAATGTGACCTTCCAGGCTTCTGTATCTGGCCATCAGTATCTGGCTTCGCACCTGCATCCAGTGCTTTTTGCCTGGCTGCTGTAGGGATTGCCAGGGTGGTGCAGGTAAGGCTGTGTGGTTGACCTGGCTTCTCAACATTGCACATACCTACAGGTTACTGAGGTGTGGGGGGAGGAGCAAGGCAACAGGCAGCTCAGCACAGTGCAGGCCCTGTGGCACAGCAAATCTGATGCACCTACTGCTGCGCCCACACCTTCTTGGGTTCCCCACTGCCTTGTCCCTCCCCTTCTCCCTCTTGGTAACTAACATCAACACACAGCATTAGAAAGCCAGGTCAGCAGCACAGCCCCGGCTGCCTCACCCCATTGGCCACTACTATCTGGATAGATTGTGTCCTCAAATTGTAGTTATGCCTCTGGCATACCTCGTGTTCAGCCCCTCAAAAGTTGTCCATCTGAGAACACAGTTCTTAAGCTGAAAAAGGCTCCAACCCGGACTTAGCCCTGGAATTCCCCCATCCACTCAAACTGGCCATTGAAGCTTCCTGCACAAGAAGGACCATACAAGGGCTTCCTGTTTGATTTAGTCCTCGCTTGAGCAATGAGGTCTTCCTGGGCTCTGGTGCATTCCTGTGTGTCCTTTGCTTTGCTCTTTGGTCATAAGAACACAGGAAGCTGTTATATACTGAACCAGACTCTTGGTTCATCTATCTCAGTACTGTCTGCACTGACTAACAGCAGCTCTCCAGGATTTCAGATAGTCTTACTTGGAGATGCCAAGGATTGAACCTGGGACCTTCAGCAAGCAAAGCAGGTGCTCTGTCACTGAGCTACAACCCTTGCCCTTCCTGGCTTCTGGCTTGTTCCTGGTTCCTGGTTCCTGACTCATGTTGAATAGTTGCTCATGGCTCAGGCCTGAGACTACTGTTGGCCCTGAAGATCTCATACCAGAATTCACTAAATGGCTGCAGTAATATTACAAAGAGAATTGACAATAGGCAGAATATAATCCTCCGCTCCATTGCAACATGACTACACACTCTAGTAAAAATACAAATAAAATCATTATCAGATGGAAAGCTCATTCCAGGACAAGTAATCCATTTTATTTCTTTAATAATGTCTCATTTCCAGTTAAATATTTAAAATCATGAGGTGACCAAACCTTTACAGTTTTGTTTCATGAGTATTTCCAATACATAATTAAAAAAATGATTATCTGGGAAGCATCAACATTTGTTTAATTGTTTGGCTTTTAACTGAACAAGGTTTCTGCACTATCTAAGACTGAGGTGATACAAAAACATGGCAAAGGATACTTCTAGGGGAATATCTGTTGAAGTGGGAGGTTCTTAATTTACCACTCATGGATACATAGATCCTCTCCAACATATGGCACTTGAGGATATTTTCCTCTGGTCAGGCTAATCTTCTATCTCTAAAACTGGGTGGGGAAAAGGATTTAAAATTAGTGATGAGTGAGGTCCCCTCATCTCAGGTTGAAAATAGGTCTCCAATTCTGAGCATCTTTGGAGACCTCTAAAAAAAAATAACACCCCCCCCCAGACACCTAACTTAATTTGTGATGTTGGATACATTGTACCATATTATAGAACACAGTAGCCAACATGGTGACTTTCAGATATTTGTCAGACTACAATAGGGCTAATGGGAACTGTAGCCCAACAACATTGAGAGGATATCATGTTGGCTAGCTCTGTTGTTGAAGAACATATGTGGACATAACGTTCAATTTGTATTGCATCCAAGAATTACGAACCATTCAATTTCTTAAGCAAAACAGGGCAATTATGAGTTCTGGCGACATCATTTATGGAAATGGCCAGGGACTTTGCAGGGGGAATCAGTTAGCTGTGAAAGGGTTAAGTTCCTTCTTCCCACCCATTGATTTCCCCCTTCCAATTGTCCACCCTTCCAAGCTTGGAGGTGTCTGTGTCATTGTATATCGTTCATCTCATCTTACATATGTCACAAAGATGAAAATGGTTGAAAACTTGGTTAGAAAATATGAGTCTGCCAATAACATGGAAAACAAGGCAGGAGATTAGATTATAATACAAGAAGTTGTTCCTTGTTTGGAAATCCACAAAACACCACAAGTTAATGAGGACCATTAAACTATTCTCAGATGTTCTCTGCTGTCAGTTTCCCAAGTTATGCAGCTGGAAAAGTTCATTGGGCGTTGGTGTGGGTGGGGAAACCTATAAACTATAGTAATATAAAAACTTTTGTCTTAGGATATTCCCAGCTGTGCCTGCTAGAAAGGATTGTGTTTTATGAATATAAATACCTGATGTGGATTCCAAAGGGGAACATTTAGCAGAATAAGTCTATTCCCCTCTTGAAAAATAAAAATGAGCTTGAAACCACAATGCATAACAAGCCAGGGGACACTGCATGATTTTTGCTGTTGAGCAGTTTTACGAGGGATAAGGATGTCAATGGCTACTAGCCATGATGTCTATGCTCTGCCTCCATAGTCAGAGGTAGTATGCTTCTGAATACCATTAGGTGGAAACCACAGGAGGGGAGAATGCCCTTATGCTCAGGTCCTGCTTTCAGGGTTCCCATTAGGGCATCTGGTTGGCGACTGTTAGAACAGGATGCTGGACTAGATGGGCTATCAGCCTAATCCAGCAAGACTTTTCTATGTTCTTATGGATGGTGTGGTTAGGTGATAGTACTCATCTCACCTCCTGACAGCTGAGTTACTGCTGCTTAGCAACAGGAGAAGAGGGAAGGTGGCAGAGAGGTTAGCACATTGCAAACACACCAACAGAACCAATATGGTACCCATGATGACCTCCCCACTGCCCCACCCCTACTTCTCTCACTAAGCAGCAGAATCCTGGGAAGAGTAGTTGGTGAATAATAATAATAATAATAATAATAATAATAATAATAATAATAATAATAATAATAAATTTTATTTCTAGGCCGCCTATCTGGCCACACAAGCGGCCACTCTAGGCGGCGTACAAGATCAAGTAAAATACAACATACAAACTACATAAAAACCCAAGAACTACAATATAAAACGAAACCGAACCCACCCATAGCTAAAACCAATAAAATTAGGCTACCCCAGGGATCTTGTAGGCCTGCCTGAATAGCCAGGTTTTCAAGGCTTGGCGAAAACTTGGCAGGGAGGGGGCATGGCGAAGATCATAGGGCAGGGAATTCCAGAGGGTGGGGGCCACGATTGAAAATGCCCTCTCTCTGGTCCGCACCAGTCTAGCTGTTTTGACTGGTGGGACCGAGAGAAGGACTTGTGAGGCTGATCTAGTCAGGCGGCATATTTGGTGATGCTGGAGGCGTTCCTTCAGATAAGCTGGGCTGAGACCGTGTGGTGAAGGATGCTGAGAGTTGTTAGGAGACACCTGTTCCCCTCACAGAGCTACAATTTTCAGAGTTCTCTGGGAAGGATTGACTGTTAAACTGCTCTGAGAACCTTAGCTCTGTGAGCAGAATAGGGGGTCTCCTAACAACTCTCAGCATCCTTCACAAACTACACTTCCCAGGATTCTATGGGGGAAGCCATGATCGTTTCAAGTGGAATAATAGTGCAAGAAATGTATGGTGTGGATGTGGAGTCAGCAGTTAGGAGGTCAGGTTGCACTGTCACCCTACCATGACATCTGTTACTGCTTTTGAGCATTGTTACCACACTTGCCACTCACAATGGGCAAGCTGAGAACTTGCTACCTTCTCTAATTTTGGAAGCCATCGGGTTATATTCAATTAAGCCCTTCTCAGAGTAGACCCAGTGAAATGAATGAACCTAAGTTAGCCATGCCCATTAACTTCAATGGACAGAACTAGCATTGAATACCACCTTAGGTGACTGGGGTTCTGAGGGATGCATACACAAGAAGGTTTTATTTCAGTAGTCCTTGGTGCACACTCTGAAAGTGTCTCTCTGTGTGTCACACAGTCACACAACAAAGAATACAGCAAATTGTCCACAAAACCATAGGGAAGGGATTTTCTTTCTTTTTTTAAAACACTTTCAAATGTCAAAGGTACAAAGCACAAAAGCTCCCTCACCTATTTGTCTGAACTCCGATGATAAGCTTCATCCCCTGAGCATGGGCCACTAGGCTGCTCCCCCAAAGTGGGGGGGGGAGTTGTGCTGGTTGATTTTCCCATTGTAGTTGATGGGAAAGTCAACCCAGGTTATGGTAGTGTTCTTCAACCCTGGGTCCCCAGCAGAGCTTGGAAAAGTTACTTTTTTGAACTATTATTATTATTTATTAAATTTATTAGTCGCCCATCTGACTGGTTGTCCAGCCACTCTGGGCGACGTACAAGATAAAACGATACATTAAAACATTAAAATTTAAAACCATAACAGTAAGAAACCTAACCCACCCCAAAAGCCTGCCTAAACAGTCAGGTCTTCAAGGCCTGGCGGAAGCTTATCATAGAGGGGGCATGGTGGAGATCATTTGGGAGAGAGTTCCACAGGGTGGGGGCCACTATTGAAAAAGCCCTCTCTCTAGTCCTCACCAGTCTAGCTGTGGCCATGCTGGCTGTGGCTGATGGGAGGTGTAGTTCAAAAAAAGTAACTTTTCCAAGCTCTGGTCCCCAGATGCTGTTGAGTTATAACTCCCATCTCCCAATTCCCATCAAGGCTACCAGCTTTCTGAACTAACAAAGTGGATTCTGAACCAAATATCTCTCTCTCTCTCTCTCTCTCTCTCTCTCTCTGGCCTAGTGGACAGTCTCAAAACTCCTTGCTGACCTTTTGTATGAAAATGGGGATGTTAAGTACACAAGCTTGACCCTATTTTTTTATCTGTGCAATGTTAAAGCAGTAGCTATATTTGCTCCCTTAAAGCCACACCACAATCTTCCCAAAGATAGAACACGACAAATGTGCTGAACATGTGGATACAAAGGAAATTATTCCTCTAGCCACATGAAAACTGTTAGAATTTCCTCCCATAACGCTTTGTGGGTTTTTTCAGTGGTCTGGATGGCACTGACAGGAAAAGCAAATAATTAAGTAAATAGTGGTTCTGGATTCATTGCAGCAGATGGGTCTCTCTCATTTCACAATTCCGTGATAACCCCAACTATTCATTCATTCCAACAGCTTAGTGTGTTGGTTGAAGTGGTAATGTTTCAAGTATTCTTAGCATACAGATGCTAAGAATAGACTAGCACCATGCAGATGAGTTGCTTCATTTCCAGCATTTCTGTAGATACTGTGCAATCAGAAGAGAAGTAGGCACCTCTGGACTGGTTCTTGTTGGAATGTATGAGGTTCAACTCCAACTTGGTGGGTTGAGGCTGCATGGGGTTAAAAAGGGTAGCTAGGGAGGATACCTCCTTGTTGCCAGGCTATACCTGTCCTTTGATCTCCTGCCGTCTCTCCCCCTCCTGCTAGACTGATATGCAAAGAATGTTGATCCCAGTTCCTTCCCGCCTTCCCAGTTCCTTCTTCTCTCTCGAGAGGGGAGCAGACATCTTCCCTTTGTCTCTCCCTCTCAACCAGCATGAGAGCTGCACTGGGACCAGTGCAGACTGCTCCAACATAGTTACTTAGCTGGATGTAAGGACTCTTTCCTATCAAGCATGTACTTCCAGAATAAAGTAGTTGTTTCTTATTTTACAGCTTAAAGTCTCTGTCTGACTAATTTGCAGGGAAGGTAGAATCTTAGCAAAGATTCAAACACACACACACGTAAGCTCGCTCAATACTCTCCGCTCTGCTACGCAACTCAATAGAATTCCAACAGTTCTTGCTCACATTTGGAATTGGAACATAACATGGATGTGACCTGAAGTCATTAGACCTCTACAGTGCTCAGCATCTTGGCCTTCAAAATACTCAAATGATGGGACTTTGAGGAAGACAAAGTGTATGTTTAGGGGATGGGGCACATGCAGAAGGTCCCAGGTTAAATCCCTGCCATCTCCAGGTAGGACTCCTGCCTAAAACCCTGAACTACTTAAACCAATGGTCTGTCTCTGCATAAGGCAGATTGCAGTGTTTATTTTGTATGTATTATGAAAGGAATGCTCAATGTACAGGACATGAAAGAAAAAGGACACCTGAGATCTTTCACAGCACATACAGATGGACAGACCTGGTTACTGTGAGGGTCACATTTTTTTAAAAAAATGGCATTAAAAAGTTCTGCTATCTGGATGAGTCTGGAGGTGGAGAGCCAAGCCCAACATTTAGAGGTGGGTCCAGGGGTGGATCCAATCACAAAACCTTTTTATTCATCTTAAGAGCTAAAGGGCCAGTTGTTTTTCTGATCTAAAAGCAAAATGTATGTGAGATTCCTTCTCTGAGCTCCAATACATTTGGCTTGTCCCCTTTCCCATCCCCTTTAATACCCCAAGCTAGGTCAAATGAGGAAGGGCCCTAGCTCACAGGCAGAGCATGTTCTTTGGACACGAAAGGTCCCCAGTTCAGTCCCCAGTTCAGTACTCCACACCAAAACCCTGGAAAGTCAGTGCAGAGCAGGTGTGGGGAACTGGATCTGTCTAGCAAGCCAGATCCTGACATCCTCCAAGCCCTGTGTGTCATTTTGACAGTTGGGTGGAGCCACCCACCTATAGATTACCTGACATCACCGTGACATCAGGTGAAGTATTTTCCTTTACTCTTGTTGTTTGATTGTCATCTAACTGACAATCAGGTGATTGTCGGCACCTGCAAGACCTACTTTCTTTGCCCTGTGATTCATGCTCTGTGATTCATTCTGGTGGGATTACTGTAATGTTTTCTGTGAAGGGATGCTCTTGAAGGTGACTCAGAAACTGCTGCTGCTGAATGGAGTGACCAGTTGGAGCCATGTTTTACTGGTTTCTAAATAATTTCACTGACTGCCAATGCAATTCTGGATGGAATTCAAGGTTCTGACCTACAAAAAGCCATGAATGACTTGGAACTTATATATTTAAAGGAGTGCTAACAGACATGCAGGGCCACCCCCTGGACTGGTTGTAAGTAGGAAGTCAGGCAGACTGGGGCTGACTGAGAGCAAACTGAGGCTGGTGCAGCATTGCCCCATTCACCCTAAGGGGCAGCCTCCTCTGTGCAGTGATACATTGCCCCCTTCATGCAACTTCCAGTGAATGTTTGAGAGTGAGATGGGGTTGCTGTCCCAACCAAAGTTGACCTCATTCTTATCCATGGGGAAAGGATCATCATATGAAAAGAAAGGGAGAAAGGCCACAAAGCCTGCAATACATTTCAGCAATAAACCATAAAAACCACACCTGATTCCTTCAGGCAGCTTTTCAGCTTCTTTAGATTAATATAGCCCTCCAGCCACTAGGTAATTGCAACAAATTGGATCAAAATTAACTCTTGACTTGCTACAGATTTGAAATGCACTCCCAATCTTGAAAATACAAGGGCTAATATTTATTTATTTATTTATTTATTTATAATATGATATAATAATATAATATAATATATCTGTATTTAAAAATGTTTTAGAGTGTTTTTAGTGTTTTTGTTTGCTGCCCTGGGCTCCTACTGGGAGGAAAGGTGGTATAACAACAACAACAACAACATATACTGGAGAGGTGTGGATGGAAGGGTGGGTGAATTACTGGACAAAAAGAAAAAACTATCTGATATGGGCCAACAGATACTTTAAACTTTCTGTGATGATTTATGTGAGTCTTCCTCCCTCCCAACACTAGAACTCAAGGACATTTAATACAGGTGAATATTGGAAGATTCAGGATAGACAAATGAAAGCACACAGCACATAGTTAAACTATGGAATTCTCTCCCATAAGAGGCAGTGATGGCCACCAACTTGGATGGTTTTAAAAGAAGACTAGACAAATGCATGGAGGATAAGTTTGTCAATGGCTACTAGCCATATTGGCTATGCTCTGCCTCTATGGTGGGAATCAATATGTTTCTGAATACCACTTTGCTGGAAATTGCAGGAGGGGAGAGTGCTCTTCTGCTTAGGTCCTGCTTGTGGGCTTCCCATGGGCATCTGGTTGGCCAATATAAGAACAGGATACTGAACCAGATGGGCCACTTGACTGATCCAGTCTGAAACGTATAATAAATAATGAAATTGAACAGATTAACAAATGGATCAGTCATTAACTTAAAGACAACCTAAGCCAACACAAAAGCCAAAAAGGTTTTAAAAAAACCTTTTTTTAAAAAGCCTTGTCCTCACTAGGTGCCTAAAAGAATATAAAGCTCTAGCAGTCCTTTATGTTTGAAAACTTTTATCACAGTAATAAAAAGAAAATTGCTGCAACTTCCTAACAGTAGGGGAGGGAGGTTGCCTTACTTTTTTTTTCTTGGTTTATGTCCTGTGCCTCCTCAGCATGCAAGAGGAGGATGGAGAGAATAGAAGGTAGACAGCACTGAAGAATAAATGAGTTGGGGAAAGATCACTGATGAGTTTTTTCTTTATTGACTTCTCTTTTTTTCTTTACTCCCCCCCTTCTTGGGGAAGTAGTATTATTTAATTCTACCTGATGATTAATTGATGATGTAATCAGTGATATGATTGTTAAAATGATGAAATGTTTATTATATTTTATATATTAAACTCTGTGCATTGATACAGTTATTATGTAAGTATTCTTTAGATGTCACAATGGTATTTATGACTATGTCAGTATATGCTTTTGCAGTAATTATGTTGCAATGTATTTATTAAAATGTCTAATTAATTTTTTTTAAAAATTGCTTCAACTTCCTAACAACAGGGGAGAGGGATTGCCTTATTTGGGGAATAGGTTCAGCACCTTGGACAGCTCCTTGAGAGTTTCAGCTTAAAGCTGGAGCAGTGCCCCACTGACATTGGAGCCACCAGTCTCCACTGCCTACAGGTGTTGCTAGACTCCAGCCCCAACCGACATGATCAGTGGTCAGGGCTGATGGAAGCAGCAGACCAGCAATATCGGGGCGGCTGCTTCCCCACTCCTGTGCTTTGTCCATGGCATCCAGGTTATGTTCTTGTTTGCCACCATACCTATCAAGAAGACTAGTGCGACAAAGTTTGGATTAATGTTATATTTATTGCAAATTGAACAACTGTGGGGAACCTGAAGGCCAATTAACCCAAATCAACCAAATTAAAAATATTTGGGCAGGTGAGGATTACAAATCTACCTGGTAGGAAAGTTTTCCTCCAGACTCCTGGGCAGGTCAATCAGCCATCTGCTGCGGCTCCCCAGCCAAGGATGCAGATCAAATTCTCCTTCCTTGCTAAAGGAGCCTATGGTGAGCGTCCAACCTGTGCAACCTGGCCCCAACATACTAGCATTCACCATGATGTGCAAATGAGGTCCACAAGGACACCCCCGGATCCCCACCAAGCCTGAAGCACTGGCAGTTCTCCTTAACTCAAGAAGGCCTCAGTATACCACCTGTTTACCCCTGCCACCTTCCTCAAACTCCACAACGCCAGTCAAGCAAGCTAACCTCACCACTCCCAGAGCCAATTTAATTAACCCAATTATGGAGCAGGCAAAACTAAAGGGAGCCTGAACCCCCCCATTCCTACTCAGCCCCTAAGCAGTGACTAGCAAAGCCCAAACTGTCCAGGGAGGGAGAGAGGTCACAGCAAAGCAAAAGAGGCAGTGTTGAGGGAGAAGATGGTTTTTAAGCTCCTTCATCCCTCCTCCCAATTGGCCATATGGCCCCCATGTGAGTTCACTCCTCCCCTCCCTTCGGGAGACAATCTCCAAGTCTTCTTCGGAAAAAGAAGGGGTGGGCGGCATACTTGCCCCTGCCAAAGACTGGGAATGATATTCTCCTGCCATTTCTGCTTTACAGATGGTCTTGCCTGTCCATTTGCTAGTGAATGAATGAGTGAATGGTTTTATTATGGTCACAGACCAGATATTAAAAAGAAAACAGCAAGAAAGATTAAAACATTTAAAAAGCAATACTACTGAAATTCCTACAATCCATGAATAATTCTTTAAAAAGAGGACTGACAGCATTTTTTCCTAATTTGCATAGTAGTGAGGAGAAACTTTGCAACATTAGTGGTGACATGAGATGACACATCGCTTAAACAAAATGACACCAAATTGGCAGGATTACTCCTAGGCATATACTAAAAGGTAATATACTAGCAAATGGTATAAAGGTAATATACCATTTGCTAGTATATTACCTTTTAGTATATGATGGTTGAGGAATTTGATTCACTTCACATTTAAAGAAGAACATACCAAATCCACATTTTCTGCAACACCGTGCAAACTACAACACAGCCATCTTTCAATATTTGCACCTGTCTGAATTTTGCAATATCATTCTCCAGCCAAGTCATGGGTACAAAAAATTTAAACACTAAGGTAGAAGCATGAACCAGGGAAAGTTAGAAATTGTCAAGCAAGAAATGGAGCGCATCAACATTACAATACTTGGCATGAATGAATTACAATGGATGCAAATGGAACACTTTCAATCAGGCAACTACAAAATATTTTATCCAGGAAATGATAAATTAAGAAGAAACGGAGTTGCTTTAATATTGAGAAGTGATGTAGTAAAAGCAATTAAGAGCTATAACGCAAGGTCTGAGTGAGTGATATCAATGAGATGAAATGGGAAATCTATTAATATAACCATCATCCAAGTCTACGCTCCAATGGCAAACACAGAAGAAGAGAAATTGGAGATATTTTATGCAGAAGTACAGGAAGAAATTGATCACACACCAAAACAAGATGTTCTGATAATCATGGAGGACTGGAATGCAAAAGTAGGGGACAGAAAAGAACCACAAATTGTGGGAAAATGGGGCCTGGGAGATAGAAATGAAGCAGGAGAAAAGCTTATTGAATTCTGTGAAGCCAATAATTTGTTTCTTGCAAACATATTTTTTGAGCAACCAGAAAGATGACTGTACATGTGGACATCACCAAATGGTCAATATAGGAATCAAATTGATTATATAATTGGCAGCAGGAGATGGAGAAGTCCCATACTTTCTGTGAAAACAAGACCAGGAGCAGACTGTGGTATATACAGATCATGAACTGGTAATATCAAAAATCAGCTAAGCTAAAGAAAAACAACAAAGCAATCATAATGCCTAAATACAATTTAAATAACATCTCAGAAGAATATAAAGATCAAACAAAGAATAGATTTGAGGCTTTCAACTTAGTTGACAGAGAACCAGAAGAACTATGAAGTCAGAGACATTATCAGGGAAGAATACAAAAAGACAATGCCTCTAATTAAAAAAAAGAAAGACCTCAATGGATGACTGATGAAACTCTTAAAATGGTTAAAGAGAGAAGGAAAGCAAAAGGAGATAGAAACATGGTTAGAACCCTAAATGCAATAATACAGTGACTAGTACATAGGGACAAGCAGAACTATTACAATATTTATTGTATAGAAATAGAAGAGGACAACAAAAAAGGTAGAACAAGAGCCCTATTCCAAAAGATTAGAGAAATTAAAGGGAAATTTAAACCAAGAGTAGGGATATTGTATAATCAACAGGAGAACACACTGACTGACCAAGAAACAATAAAAGGAAAATAGAAGCAATACACTGAAGAACTATATAAAAGAGATGCAAGGATGACAGATTAATTGATGGAGGAACTGTATGATGAAGAACCAGAAATTTTAGAATGTGAGGTGAAAGCTGCTCTTAAAATTCTTGGAAGAAACAAATCACCAGGACTAGATGGCATACCAATAGAGTTGCTACAAGTTACTGTGACTAAATTTGTCCAAATGTTAATAAAAAATTGTCAACAAATATGAAAAACTAAACCATGGCCCACAGACTGGAAGCGTTCAATATATATCCCAATTCCAAAGAAAGGGGATCCCAGGGAATGCAGTAATTATCAAACTATTGCCTTCATATCCCATCATGCAAGTAAAGTAATGCTCAAGATTCTTACCATATATGGAGCGAGAGATGCCAGATGTCCAAGTTGGATTTAGAAAGGGAAGAGGCACCAGAGATCATATCACAAATATACATTGGCTAATGGAACAGACCAAGGAATTTCAGAAGAAAATCACCCTGTACTTTATAGATTACAGCAAAGCCTTTGATTGTGTAGATCACAAAAAATTATGGACTGCTTTAAAAGAAATGGGGGTGCTACAGCATCTGATTGTTCTGATGCACAACCTGTACTCTGGACAAGAGGCTACTGTAAGGACAGAATATGGAGAAACCGATTGGTTCCTCATCGGAAAGGGTGTGAGACAGGAGTATTTTATAACCCTGTTTGTTTAATCTATATGCAGTACATATCATACGGAAAGTGGGATTGGACCGAGATGAAGGAGGTGTGAAAATTGGAGGAAAAAATATCAATAATTTCAGGAGGGGAGAGTGTTCTTGCACTCCGGTCCTGCTTGTGGGCTTCCCCCAGGCACCTGGTTGGCCACTGTGAGAACAGGATGCTGGACTAGATGGGCCACTGGCCTGATCCAGCAGGCTCTTCTTATGTTCTTATGTTCTTATGATAGATACCACACTCCTAGCAGAAACCAGTAATGATTTCCAATGAATGCTGATGAAAGTTAAAGAGGAAAGCAGAAAAGCACGAGTACAGCTGAACGTCAAGAAGACTTAAGTAATGACAACAGAAGATTTATGTAACTTTAAAGTTGAAAAGAAAGACATTGAACTTGTCAAGGATTATCAATACCTTGGCACAGTCATTAACCAAAATGGAGACAATAGTCAAGAAATCAGAAGAAGGCTAGGACTGGGAAATGTAGCTATGACAGAACTAGAAAAGGTCCTCAAATGCAAAGATGTATCACTGAACACTAAAGTCAGGATCATTCAGACCATGGTATTCTCAATCTCTATGTATGGATGTGAAAGTTGGACAGTGAAAAAGTGGATAAGAGAAAAATCAACTCATTTGAAATGGGGTGTTGAAAGAGTGCTTTCCGGATACCATGGACTGCGAAAAAGACAAATAACTAGGTGTTAGAACAAATTAAACCAGAATTATCACTAGAAGCTAAAATGATGAAACTGAGGTTATCATAATTTGAACAAATAATGAGAAGATATCATTCATTAGAAAAAACAATAATACTGGGGAAAACAGGAGAGTAGAAAAAGAGGAAGACCAAACAAGAGATGGATTGATACCATAAAGGAAGTTACAGACCTGAACTTACAAGATCTGAACAGGGTGGTTTATAACAAATGCTATTGGAGGTCACTGATTCATAAGGTCGCCGTAAGTGGTAATCAACTTGAAGGCACATAACACACACAAGCTAAAGTTGTCCTAATTCCAGAAAGGTGTATATTAGGCAAAATTGCATATGAAATGTGTATATTTGGAGAAATTCATACTAAAATACTGATGAAATTCCATGAGGACTTTTTAAAAGAATTGCAAACTGATGCAGAAATGCAGAGAACTGAACATCGGAAATATGAAAAAGTGAGAGGAGCCAAAATGGACAGATTTGCCCAGCTCTAGCATACAGCTACCTAAAGATATAGTCCTGAATTTGAAACCCAACCCATTCATAGTTTGTGTCATTTGCAAAGTGTAGGAATTAATATTAAAATTTCCATCTGAGAAAATTCATGCCTGACTTTAAATCCTTTTATAAAAAAAGATATTTAGTGTATTTAATTTAAGAGATGTTAAGACACACACATGAGAGATAAATATATATTCTAGGAATCTTCTGTCATAAAATTAAATCACAGGTTGGTTAAATAGACTTCATAAATTAAAGTAATGACAGTGTAATAATTTAGTAGGTTCTGAACCAATACTAAAGTGACTAAAAATAAAACACTCCATCTGGCCATTTCAATTAAAGTAAATCCTGTTATATTGCAATAAAAAAGCATTTGGAATTAATATGGTAAAATATGTGCAGGGGAACCTTTTCAGCTTTGATTGACTGAGCCTGACTTAATGGTGCAGTAGGGTTGTCCACCCTTGGGAAGCAACACAGGATTTCTTAGGTCTATGGAGACATCTTCTTTAAATAGGGTTTTTTTAAAAAAAAGAAAAATAAAGTCACGATCCCCTTTTCCAGTGGAAGTTCTCAGTAAATATTTGGGAAATGAATTGCTCAGCTGTCGCAGGGGACTACAACCCCCAACAGCTTCAGCATCATATGGCCATGCTGGCTGGGACTGATGGGAGTTGTAAATCAACCAACCTGGGGAAAAGCTGGTCTAGAAGAACTTAGCACATATCCTTAATAGGGATGGGGGATAAATTTGATTCAGTTCACATTGAAAGCCTAATCTATCAAATTCACACTTGCTGAAACATCAGCCATCCTTTGAAATTCGGACTTATCCAAATTTGTGATGCAGTTCTCCAACTAACGGAACAATCCAACTCAGGGGAAGCCGGCAGAAGGGGTGCCGGCGGCGGAGGAGTTGCAGTTTCGGAGCTGCTTGGCCAGTGGAACATTGGCTTAGCTGGGAGCTGCACTCTCACAAATAATCCTACCGGTGAGTAAGCACTCCCCATTGACTTCCACTATAATTCTTTTCTTAGACCGACCTTTTCTAGGTGTAACTTTGGCCGAGATTGGGACCCACAGGAATGCTCTGAAGGGATCGGATGTTGCATAAGTCCCCCCCTTGGCCCCTCCTCCAATCCCACCCAGAATGCCCCTTTGTCAGGCCTTACACTGACTTCTGCTGCCACCCCTTCTCCTGGGCTGGGCTTCCCTGGCAGACCCCTGGCTGAGCTGGCAGGGTCTGGCTGCACCACAGCTGAGCTGCGGTGAGGGATTTCTGCCGGTAGAGCCTGGCAGAGCCCAGCAGAGCCCAGTGGAGCTGGGAATCTGCCAGCTCAGCTGCGGGCCGGCCATATGCAACTCCCCTCAGCCCAATGTAAATACGGGTTTGTGCCCTAAGTAATGTTTGCAAAAATGCATATACTGGGGAAAGTTTGCATAAAAATCAATATATTACTGAAAACAACATACATAATGCATTATATTAGGAGAATTTGCTTGCAAAAATGTGTACATTAGTCAAAACTGCCGACAGAAATGTGTTTATTAGGAGAAATTTGCACTAAAATGCTGGAGTATTTTCATGAGGATTTTTTTTAAACAAAATGCAAATTGTTGAAGAAATGTGGATAACAATTTAAAACTGGAAAAAATGAGAATCTGACAATACTGAAAATGACAGTTCTTTTATCCCTTGTACTAACATATTGTTCCTTTCCTTAGCGCAGCTTCCCAGCATTGACTGCCAATGACTCAGAGGGTGGATTGGAATTTTGATTAAAACAGAAACAAGAGCGAAAATTGCCAGCATTCGCTTATTCGTCCTGTGTCCTGAATGGAAATCAATCCAGCAAATACAATCGGTATTCACTCTTGTTGTTGTTTTCAAACCGCAAATGATACATCACTGATTATGTTTTTCGTCCATTTGCATTGCATTTCTTTTGCCCTGAAATGATGTCATGGCAATGTAACTCATGTAATTTACACAATTAATCAGGTACATTACTTAAGTTATGTAATTTTGCCACAGAGGACAGCAAGGTGAATGGTGTGTTTTGCTTTGTTTGGTTTGGTAGAAGACTAACTGCAGTGGCATGGAAACAATGCTGCATGCAACAAATAAAGGGTGGAATGGAAAATAATGCCTTCCTATATCCCATGGGGAGACACACAATGTTGTGATACCAGGACACTGGTAGGACAGGAGAGTACTGTTGCAATTGTGACCTGCCTGTGGGTTTCCCTTAGGCTTCTGGTTTGCCACTGTGGGAACCGAATGCTGGACTAGATTCAGTAGGGTGTTCCTTATGTCCTTCTCACTTCACATGTTTCTACTCATTTATTTTATTTTATATATTTGTACATCAGTTACTAGTTTAAATATTTCTAACCAGCGAGCAACAGTACAAAACCTAAAAACACTGAAACAGTAGAATAAAAACAGAGATTAAAAAAAAACACTGTACAAAAATACCAGTAGTACATACAAGGCCCTTGGCATCTGCAGGTAGGACTAAGAGACCCCTGTCTGAAATCCAGAAAAGCCACTCCAATCAGTATAGACAATACTGAGCTACTGAGACCAGTGGCTGCCTGACTCAAATGAAGCATCTTTCTATAGTCTTATGGCTCAATCTTATAGATCTGGGAAAGCCTGAGCAAAAATATACTCCCCCCCCAAGACATCTGAAACAGTGAGGCTGGTGGCTCCATGTCAGTGGGGCAGTAGAATCCACTCTGGGTTTTAACTTTCAAAGAGCTGTCTGGACTAAAATCCAGAGTGAATTCCACTGCTCCACTGGCATGGAGTCACCAGCCGCCACTGGTCTGAAACAACCATTTTTGATGATCCTTTGTATCTGTCAAAGGGAGGGGCATTCCAATGTGTAGGAGCAACAGCAGAAAATGCCCTTATGATTGAAAGTGGGCAGCAGGAAGTGACATATTTTAAACAAATATCCAGGAAGGATATAGTATGATCACATTGTCTTATAAACTATCTTCGGCATTACAAATGGAGAAGGGGCACTTTTACAGTGCCATCCTAACCATGTCTACTCAGAAGTAACTGCTATTGAATACAATGGGCCTTACTCCCAGATAAGTGGGGGTTAGGCTTTCAGCCTTAATAAAATGTATGATTTCTCCCAAAGATCCATAGGTTTCATCAGGACTTAAATATATCCTTTAGAGGGACCTTAACCTGTTTTTAATGTGAGTGATAGTTCCTGTATATAACTGGCCATCTATTACTTAAAAATAAAATAAAAAATCCTGGGTTTTCTTTCTTTCTTTTTCTTTTTCACCCCTCCCCACTCACATCCCTTAAAGAAGAGGAGGCAAAAAAAGCTGAATCACAACAATCCAATTTAATATTTCGTTTCATGAAACATTCTGTCTTTCCATTTGCATCTTGATCCAATTTTGGTTTCATCCATTCCAGTTGGCAGAGGACCATAACTTTCATAAAGGCTCCCTGTACACCAGCTCCCATATGTTTGAGACCTTGAACAAACATAAAACCTTTGATGTTCTTGCAAGCTTCAAAACCACTTTGTCATTTCCAGTGATACGTGAGCCGCACTGGAGAGACACACAGTCATTATGGGTTCGGGGAAGTGCCTCCTGCTCCCTTCGCTTGGTGTAAGTTTACCAGAGAACAAATTTACTGTAATCTTCCTGTTAAAATGCTGCTACCGTGCTACAGGATGGATGGAGCAGAAGGTCAGCCAGACAAAGAAGTCCGCCCTGAGCTAGTGGCCAGACAGCTTGCAAACAGGTCAGACTTTGGCAATTAGAATGAAGCCAGATGAATGGATATGAGCTTTATCAGTCTTCATGCTAATCCCGCCCCTGGACTGATGATCCCTGCTAGACCAGATTGTAGACTTGCAACTAAAATGACCCAAGGGTTAAAACACAAAAGCATTTGTGGCTACTTTTAGCTTTCTTTTTTTAAAGCAACCAAGGGTAAACGTAAGAAGAGACTAGCTGGATAAGACCAAAGGCCCATCTAGTCCAGCATCCTGTTCTCGCAATGGTCAACCAGAGGACTATGGGAAGTCCACAAGCAGGGCAACAACGTCCTCCCCACTTATGTTCCACAGGAAGTGCTGCTCACAGTGTGGATGGGGGAGAAATGCAATTCAATGTGCATTTCAATCCAAATCTATCAAATTCACACTTTCTGAAACAATGTGGGAACTGAAACGCAGCCATCCCTCGAAATTCACACATAACCAGTTCTTGCGAAGCAGTTCTCCAACTAAACAATGTTTACAAAAATGCACCTATTACGGGGAAATGTGCATTAAAATGGACATAGTGAAAATCACATACAACATGTATTATGTTAGGAGAAATTGCTTGGGGGAAAGTGTGCATTAGTCAAAACTGCACACAAAAATGTGTTGTAGGAGAAATTTGCACTAAAAAGCTGAAGAATTTACATGATTTTTTTTAAATTACCAATTGTTGCAGAAATATGGAGAACTTAATTTAAAACTGGAAAAATGAGAAACAGGGAACTGAAACTGACAAATCCTCCCACCTCTAGTTCAGAGGCAAACTAGCTTTTGTACTGTGAGGAAAACACAGCCAACAGGGCCAGTAGCCATTGATAGCCTTATCCTCCATCCATTTGTCTATTCTCCTTTTAAAGCCATCCAAGTGGGAGAACTTCACTACATCTTGTGACAGGAAGTTAACTATGTGCTGTGTGAAGAAGTACTTGCTTGGGTTTCTTCTGAATCTTCCAACATTCGGCTTCATTGGCTGTCCCTCAGTTCTAGTATTATGAGAGATGGAGAGAACTTCCCTCTACCCACTTTCGCCACACCATGCTTAATTTTATACACCTCTGTCATGTCTCATCTTAGTTGCCTTTTCTCTAAACCAAAAAGTCCTAAATGTTGTAACCTTTCTTCATAGGGCTGTTGCCCCACCACCTTGATCACTGAGTTGCCCATTTATGAACCTTTTCCAGCTCTACCACGTCCTTTTCAAGGTAAGGCAACCAGAACTGTACACAGTACTCCAAGTGGGGTTGCACCATAGATTTGCATAATGGCATTATGATATAGACAGTTTTATTTTTGATCCCTTTCTTAATGATCCCCTAGCATGGAATTCCTCCTTTTTACACCTGCTGCATGCTGGCCCCACATGATAATTAAGCTATTCCCTGAAGCTTCTCTTGCTCCATAAATGCAGAGGAACATGACAGGGGTTTAGAAAATTATGAATGACGTGGAAAGAGTGGATAGAGGGAAAATTCTGGCCACATCTGCACTATACATTTAAAGCAGTATCATACCACTTTAAACTGTCATGGCTTCCCCCAAAGAATCCTGGGGACTGTAGTTTGTTAAGGTTGCTGAGAGGAGACCCCTATACCCCTCCTAGAGTGACAAGAAGGATGGCTGTGTTTCGGTTCTCATGTTGTTTTGGAACGTGCACATTTGATAGATTCGGCTTGAAATCCAAACTGAATCAAATATCTCGCCCATCTCTACTCTGAAGATGAGCGAGTCTCACCGCAGCCAGTGCCGAGATTATTATTATAATAATAATAAATTTATTTATACCCCGCCTTTCGGCCAAAGGCCCTCAAGGTGACTTACAAAGAAAAATAAACACAAGTATAAAAATACATTAATGAAAACAATACAATTCACAAAAAATCAAACTAAACAACAAACAACATTATTAAGAGAAAAAAAATGTCCAGGAAAGAAACTCAGAAGTCAGTTCAATCTCCCTCGACTCCAAAGTGTCACCCTCGATCCCAATTAAAGTTCTAGTTTCAATGGAAAAAGCCCCACTGGTCCCTGGCAACTTGATGAAGCATTCAACTCTTTGGAAGAGGGATGAGGAGATTTCGTAGTTCAGTGTAAGACCTTATGCTTTGTATGCAGAGGGCCACTCAATCTTTCTCCATGCTTGAGTTTCTCCATGCCAGGGACATCCTGGGTCAATCAGGATTACTTCTCACATGGTAAAGCTCTATATGATGTAGCCCTTTCTCACATGTGCCAAGCATGGAGCTGGCATAGTACAACACAGACAGGTTCGATCAAGTGAATCCCACTCAGGAGATCCTAGGTTCAATGCTATTCCCTGGCCTCTCCAGTTAAAAAGATCTCGGGAGCAAGTGCTTGGAAAGACATTTCTATGAGCTCATGGAGAGCCACAGCCAATGAGAATGAGCAACAGGGACTAGATGCACCAATGGTCTGGCATGGCATATGGAATTCACTCACAGAAAGTCATGATGGCTACTAACTTGGGTGGCTTAAAAAGAGGATTAGCTAAATTCATGGAGGGAAAAGCTATCAGAGGCTTATCATGATGGTTATGTTTTCCCTCCACAGTTGGAGACAGTAAACCCAATGGTAGAGCATCTGCCTTGCATGCAGAAGATACCAAACCCAATCCCAAGCATGTCCAGACAGGGCTGGGAGATAATCCTGTCTGAAACCCTGGGGAGCTGCTGCCAGTCAGCGTAGACAATACTGAGCTAGATCGACCAATAGTCTGACTTAGAATAAGGCAGCTTCCTGTATTCCTTAGTAAGCCTCTGTCTGGGGAGCACAAGTGGTGGAGAGTGCTGTTCTGCTCATGTCCTGCTTGCAGGCTTTCCATTGAGGCATTTGGTTGGCAGCTGTGAGAACAGGATGCTGGACTAGATGGGCCACCAGCCTGATCCAGTGTTCTTATGTTTTTAATCATGTGCCGGGAGGACATGAGTGGAGTTGGTAAATAAATAACTTTGGGAGATTCCTGATGTAAACAAAGACTGGGACAGGTGGATGGGGTGGACGAACACCCCCAAAGACTTAATTAATGATCAGATAAAGGATATATAGACTTAGACACCAATTTATATATACCCAGTGCAGCTGTTTCATTGCTGAACTGTGTATTCATCCTTCAGCATTGCAAGGCTGCCGGTTGTTGGCACTGTCAAAATGAAACAGAGATTATCTGGTACCATATGTCAGGCAGCTAAAGCAAAGACTTATTGTTCTAAAATGTTTGCTTTTCCCATCAAGAAGGGAGTGGTGGGGAAACACAGACGCACATGTTACTGTAATGAGGGCAGAAGATCTTGGTGCTACCCTTGACATTTTAAGGAGCTGTTCCATCCGCCTCCCTAAAGACACACATCTTGAGCGTTGCTGTTTCTAATTCAGAAGCCACAAAAAGTTTGTGTTTTCCTCTAAGACAGGAGTGGGGAAGAACTTCAATTCCTCTGGAATGATTTTTTAATGCAAATGCACGCCCTCAAGCTTTTTAGTGCTGGTTAGTTGTGACAAATATCCCACAAAAGGCTCTTTAAAAACTGGCGTATGTGCCAATGCTAAAATGCATGGAGTTGGAAGCCAGAGCAATATGAAGATTAAAGATGATGATAGCATGCCACTAATGTTTCTAAATTATTACTTTGTAGAATGCTTACTGGTATATCCTGGACAGGAGATCCCTATTTTTCCGCAGATCGGCTCCATCAATAAGACTAATCTTTATTGTGTTATACATCCCCCCCTTTTGTTTGAACAATGTCTCCTCAGGGTTAGGTTGTCCAACATAAATGGAATTGTTACAAAGAAGAAGAATGAAATTGAAGCATACTGAGAAAAATATGCTTTCCACTTTGAGGTCAGCCATGAGACACAAAACTCACATGGCATGCAAATGACTCCATGAGTCTACACCACTGGAATACTTGCCTGATTTTCTGATGCATTGAAGGCAGCTTTTCTTTGGAATTACATTAGTAATGAAAGACATGTGAGTTAATACACGCATCTATGGTCCAAGAACTCTTGAACTGTTTTTAGCTACTTCCTTTATGAGTGTTACCTCCTCCTCCTTCTTCAAAATTCCTAATTGTGGACTTTTTTTCTTTAAAAGTTTTAGGGCAGGATGGGGGAAACCTGGTACATCCCATACATAGTTGGACTCTCTCCCATCAGCCCCAGCCAGCATGGTGCAGGGATGATGGTCAAGTGGAGTCAAATGACATTTGGAAGACCACAGGTTGCCCATCCCTGTCCCATCCCAGAGGGGTATGGCTCTAGGCCATCAGTTTCCAGGAGCTGTAGGAAATGAGGTCTAGTTGTCAAGTCTAAGCTGATGAGAGACATGGGTATGCTCCAAAACGTGGAGACCAAGTTCCAGATCAGGCAAACAAAGATCATAGGGACTCAAGTATATTCATGGCCAGGCAGAAGTCAAGGGCTGGAGGAAAAATATAGGACCAGGAGAACCACAAACAGACACATCATCAAAGGCAATCAAAGGTCAAGCTCAAAGGAAGCACTCAGGGCTAAATTAGATGTGGTATTAATTGCATTGATGCAATTCATGTCAGTTTTGGGTTATGTAAAAGTAGCCACAGATGAACCTGAGCAGCTTCTGACCCATGAGGGGTTGTCAGGAGAAACTATCTATGGGTCCCTTCGGACTTTTTTTTTGTTTTTTTTGCAGGAGTATTCTGCAACATATTATGGACCAATAATAGTACATTAGTGCTGGATTTATACTGGACCATCCACACATCATTCTGCTCGAGTTCTACAGTGCTTCCCTGTTGGTATCACATTATTGCCATCTGGAGGGACACTCTTGCACTGTAGTGCAACAAAAGGGAGACAACCCCACCCCAAAACAGTTGTGGTATACAAAGCTATAGGACATGCAGGACATATAGGACAGGACTGGAAATGAAGCAGTAAGTTCTCCCCAAAACTCTTGCAAATAGTGTTGAAAGTGGGATTGTATATAACTTCCCCAATACTATCCTTATCATGGGCCCCGTAGGGGATTCCTGGCAGACTGATTAGCAGGAGAAGGAGGAGGAATGCGATCCTGAGGAGTGGCCCAGTGGACTGCAGTGGGACGGGCTGAAACAGGAGAAGGCTGCAGCAGTTCATACAGTGACAACTCCACCCCTGTCATTTCAGTTACAGCTGAAGAAGTGCTGTCTGACATTGAGCCGGCACTTGTCCTGCCTGTCAGCCCTGCATAGTCGCCCAAGCCTCCACTCGCACCAACTCCTGAAAAGGAAGAATCAGAGGCTCAGCCAGAGGCAGAAGAGGATCTGACACTACTGCCATCACCAAGGATGTGCTGGCTGATGCACAGGTGCCAGCAGATAGTGCAAGCTTTTCAACCTGTTCTTAGGAGTGCTCAGTTGCTCACACAGTCCTGTTCAGAAAAACCTTACCCATGCAAATAGAAAACCCACCCCAAGTCTATTTAAAGGGTCTCCGGGGGCATATCTAATTGCTGTGACGATGTTTTAGCTTGAATAGCCATGCCCTGTTATGATGTGTGGAGATGCAGAGTCCTGTACAATCTGTAAGATGATCTATGAAATGCTGTAAGCTGAGATTTCATATTAAACATAATGGAGAAAAGTGACTCTGGTGATTGAACATAAATCATAATCAATGCACAATAAAAAGGATGTCTGGAGGGGCCCTTTATCTAGCCAGGGATGGTTCCAGCAGGTGAGGGCCTCCTGCAGATACCTCTCATCAGGTGGTATGCACAACATAGGAATCAGACTTTTCATTTTGTGGCACCTACCCTTTGGAATTCTGTCCCCTTAAATATTAGACAGGCGCCATCTCTGTTACCTTTTTGGTGCCTACAAAAGACCTTTCTCTTTCAACAACCCTTTTAAGGAGAGACCTTATCCTGGTCTGCATCTGTGTTGGAATTATTTTCGAGATGTTTTTAAAGATTTTTTTAAAAGATATTTTCAAGATGTATTTAGTGTTTTATCATTTGTCTTCTAGGAGGAAAGGCAGGATAACAAACAAACAAACAAACAAACAAACAGTATTTTCCCCCTTCTCCTCCAACCCTCTGGAGCAGATTTGGAGAGGGCACAGGGAGAAGAGGAATGGGGAAATCCCATTGTGCATACAGAAATCCTTGACTGATGGGATGTATTAATACTACCATATTATGGGATGTCTCCAATGCTAGTACTACTCAGAATAGACCCACTGAAATAAATGGACATGACTAACTTAGGTCCATTCATTTCAATGGTTCTGCTCTCAGTAAAATTTAGTTAGCTGCAACCCAAAATCAGCAGTTTTAAAACAAATAGGCATGATAAAATAAAATGCCTGGGTAGGTTGCTTAAACAAAAACATTTTTAGCAAGTGTCCACAAACTATTAGGTTCTAAAATCACCCTCTAGTACAGCCTTCCCCAGCCTGGACCTCTCTAGATGCTTTGGACTACAAGTCCCATCAGCCCTAGCCAGCATGGTCAGAGATGATGGGTGCTGAAGTCCATCAAGATCGGAGAGTACCAGGTTGGGAAAGGTTGGTCTAGTATGACCAAATAACAGAGTACAAGAGTGTCCTACATGCAGGCCCAGTTTCTAGCTGTACAACCACTGAGTTGTACATGACAAAGGATATGGCTCATAATCTGGGAGAGAGCTTAAAATTGCTCTGGGGAATTTCTCCTGCACAAGCACCATTGAACAGGGTAGGAGAGGCACAAGACCACAAGACTAAATGTCACTACAATTAAGCATGTGCATAAATACTGAGATCTAGAAGAACATCACAAAATCAATATTTGAAGAAAACACAGATCCCTCTGCTAACCATTCCCAGTTGTTAATAAAATAGTAAAATCAAGCACACACTTGGTATGAATGTTTTCAAATATGGAAATTGGAACATATTCAGTTTACAGCTCCTGAAATTTTAATATCATCCAGAGATCCTGTTATATTAGAATGCATACTTCAGGCCAAAGGGAATTTGCCACCCCCAGAAGGAGAAAAGCATTCATAAACTACACAACCTAATGTTGCCCAGTGAAAGCAGGTGAAAAATGTTACATGCTTATTGATCCCAATCCCATTGGCAGCGCCTCAGCCATTGATTTAGCCATTGGATTGGCCAGAGCAATGCAGTGGGTGCCGTTAACATTTGAAGGCACCTTTATAAATCCTCATCCTGCTCATTCAAGAATGCCATAATAAGCTCTGCCAATCATAAATGGAACAAATAAAATTGTGTAATTGCAACAAGCTTTGCAATGCAATAATTTGACACCTTGAAGACATATTGGATTAATGGTGAATTTAGATACTAGTCTCTGTTTTCCATCCTTCCTTAACTGAACTAGAACATTACAGGAACACAAAGAGGTTTCACCCTTTGTTTCCAGACATGCCAGTGGCCCCATTGTAGGTCGTGAACTTGTGGTGAATTTAATGAGCCATTGGCCTTTTCACTAACATTGTGGCAACTTTGGCATCTATTTTACCCCCTCCATTGCCAAAAAGTTCAGAATGAGCATACTGAAATTTAAGATTTTTTTTAAAAAAAATGCCAAGAACATTAGAATTTCAGAAGAACATGGGAAGCTGCCTTGTATTGAATCAAGCAATTGTTTCATCTAACTCAGTGTGGTCTAAACAGACTGGTAGCACCTTTCCAGAGTTCCAGGCAGTGGATATTCCCAGACCTACCTGGAGATGCCAGGGATTGAACCTGGGACCTTCTGTGTGCAAAGCAGAAGCTTCGCCACTGAGCTACAAGTAGGGTGTTGGAGAATTCTGACAAAAACAGAATTCCCAATGAATGCTTACTCATCCCTTGTTTGGAATGGAAATCAATCCAGCGAATACAATACACATTCACTCTTGTCATTTCCTTCAGTCTGCAAACAATACATAATTGACTTTATTTCCTCCCTAATTTGCATTTCATTTACTTTGCACTGAAATGAATAAGGTGGAATAATGTAATGACAATGTAACTTGCTTAATTTATGTAATGAATTGTGTAAATTAGGGAAGTTAATATGTAATTTTGCCACAGTGGACAGGGAGACAAGTAACATACTGTAGTTTTTGGAGGAATATGAACTGCAGAGGAATGGAAACAGTGTTGAGTGCAACGAGTGCAGGGCAGAATGGAAAATGATGCCTCCTTACCTCCCCAAGTATAACCCTTCTGCCAAGATTTATTTTCCACTCTTCCTCATGTCATGTCCGTCTGTTTGCATGCTCAAGTTACTCATGCAGGGAACTTCTGCCAGGGGACAGTATGAAGATCTATGGGGACCTCTTTATCATTGCATCCTACCGTAGCCAAACCATAACTTCAGAAATCCAAGGGCACATCCCAATGTAAGTTTTCCAGCTAAGCCAGATCACTGTAGTCGTGCAACCCCAAAGTTTTTGAAGGTATTTATGTATTCCATTTGTCAGCAAAACTGCTTTATAGAGTCAAATATTACAGCAAATTCTAGCAGCCATGCTCAAGGAGTATATATTTTACAGAATCTGTCTCCTTGCACTAAACAATCTCTATTCTTATTTTCCCATTCACATAAAACCATAGTCATTCTTGAAAAGCATGAATGGGGACAAATATTTATACATCCATCAAATATAAAACCCATATGGGAGTGCAACTCTGACAAGGGGGAGAACACATGTGTGAAAATGTCAGGGCTTATTCTTAAAGAGAAGAACTGAAAACATTAAATGAACTGATGCAAAACTGGAACTTTTCAAAATGTGAATTGGCAACCAGATTCTTTTTTAATGCAAAGCTGTTATGGAAAATTAGGAAGCCGTCCATTGATTTTCACATGTGCCTCCTTCAAAGCCCAAATGAACCGAGTGACATTGCATGCACATGTAGACTAATCCAATATTCTAGAAGTACTAGCTCAACTTGTGACTTACACGCCAAATGCATAGGAGGTTTGGCTATTGGCCTATGTGTGTTGTAAGAAGTGCAGACTAGCTCAATTATTTATAAATGAGCAGTATACATAGACAGCTCCCCCACTCAGACCTATTTTAATGAGGTGAAGTGGAGTTTACTTTTTAAGCACATACACACAAACAAACAAATCACACACAGCTGATTTCAAGGAGATCACTTCAGTATACTCCTACTTTACACCATGGAATTCTGAAATATTTTATCCCAAAGCCAAGGAAGTCATAAAGTGAAGGGGTTATTAGTGCTGGTCATTGATGTTCACTGTGGCAAATCTATGTTCAGTCAAAGAAAGAGGAAAGAATCCATCCCCAGGTAATCACACACACATTTTCACAAGTTCAAGTCCCACTTAGTGTTTTGTTTTTTAAAAAAAGAAAACCCAATAAATTCCATTGTTTTATTTTAAAATTTGCAGTAACCTTTAGACACTTTTGTTTACATGGTGAACCCTGGGATTTGTCTTTAGGGTCAAAAAGTGTTGGAGAAAATATGACAGAAAAAAAGAAGAGAAAAATCCAACATAATCAGAAATCTCTCTCCCCACCAGTCCCTCCCCCATGCTAGGTAGTTTTGCAAATGAGGCAGCTGTGCATTAAAATATGCAACCAATGCAGAAAGCTGGCAAATCGGCCTTAAGATTGCAAAACAAAAAAAGCTGGGAGAAAGTGAAATGGTCACATTTGTCCATCCCTACACATTCAGGAGCAGTGGGAGGAAAGCAAGACGGAGCTTGGCTTCCCTCCCACAAGCTGATTGATTGACCCTGAGCCAAACCAAAGAGAGGGCCGGGATCTCTTCTCGATCATCCCAGAGTGCAGGACACGGAATAATGGGCTCAAGTTGCAGGAAGCCAGATTTTGACTGAACATCAGGAAAAACTTCCTAACTGTTAGAGCCATACAACAATGAAACCAATTACCTAGAGAGGTAGTGGGCTCTCCGACACTGGAGGCATTCAAGAGGCAGCTGGATAGCCATCTGTTGGGAATGCTTTGATTTGGATTCCTGCATTGAGTAGGGGGTTAGACTTGAGGGCCTTATAGGCCCCTTCCAACTCTACTATTCTATGATTCTATGAGTCTCAGTCGGCTTGCTGAACTCCAGACTACAACTTCAGAGGATAAGAACCCAATCTTTACAAAAGATGAATTACAAACTTGGGCTAAGTGGTATACTAGCCTGAGTTATTGGAAAGAGTAATATAACTGTAATGTAAATTTAAGAAATAACACAGTCGGACATGATTTAAAACAACCAAAGCATACAGTTAAAGTATCATCAGTACAAACATATATAGAGATGGAAAGATTGCACAACAAACACGACTTCTCACCATCTTATGTATCTGAACATGCCAACTTCACAAGGGATCCCTATTGTGAGGACTTTGCAAAAGAACAGTGCACACTATCAAGACAGTTTAATGTTAGACTAAGTCTCTAACCATCCTGACTGCTATTAACCTAGAATCCTGGCTGTGAATATATATTTGCTTGCTGCAATGTCCAGTTTGTATATATGGGCACTGATATTTGAAGAACCCCTAATTCAGGGAATGGGGGACTAGTGGCTCTTCAGATATTGTTGGACTCCTACTCCCATCAGCCCCAGCCAGCATGGCCAATGGCCAAGGGTTATTGGGGTTGTACACCTACATCTGGAAGAGCACAGTTCCCTCATCCGAACCCTAATTTTAACACCATGTTAATATCAGCTCCCCCCACGCTAAGCAAAGACAGCTTCCTCTCTTTCCCCTGACGCCCCCTCCACATTCTTTTCCAAAAAGCTGCTCTTGTATTTCATCAGAAATTACTTGGAGGCTCTTCTGTTACAAGAATGGCTTTTATCCACGTTCAGATATATATTGTTTTGCCTCTGAAACATCAAAGAGAAAATGTCTTTACATGTTTTATTTCCAAGAAAAGAAAATCAGCTCTCCCTTTATGGACATGGGCAATGTTGATTCTTGTAATAAAAAATGCACAAAAGCCACATTTTGATGACTGGGTAATACAGAACAGCACTGAGTAAGAGAGCATTAACGTTCTTTTAGCGGCTTGCTGGGATAATGTAATGGAAGATCCTGAACTGATATCATGTCACAAGTAAAAGAAAAAAAGAAAAGGTCGGTGGTCTCTTCAATTTCTACCCTCCTTTAATGGACACTTTTATTGACCTCTTGAAACCACCTTGTAGTTCACGTGCAGCTAAAAACATCTGCCTGTCACGCATGGTCCATAACTACAGCAGTAGGAGTGCTTTTTTATATATATGGTCAAAAAGATGTCACAAGGTCTTTGATAATGTGATCCAATCATGTCACATGGAAGCATTACCTGAGGCAGTTGCATGAATTATTATCTGGGCCAAGGGAACAGAGACATAAGGACATATGAAGAGCCTTATTGGGTCAGAAACAAAGGCCCATCTAGTCCAGCATCCTCTTCTCACAGTGGCCAACTAAAGGACTGTGGGAAGCCTGAAAGTTCAAGAGCACTGTCCCCACTTGTGATTCTGAGCAACTGGAATTCAGAAGCATATTGCCTCTGACACTTGAGGTGGAACATAGCCATTGTGGCTAGGAGCCATTACTAACGACATCCTTGCCAGTTTTGGTCTAGTATGGATGATCAACTACAGCCATACTATCCTGAACACAACCGATCTCATCTGATCTCGGAAGTTAAGCAGGGTCAGGCCTGGTTAGTACTTGGATGGGAGACTGCCTGGGAATACCGGGTGCCGTAGGCTCAGAGGAAGGTAATGGTAAACCACCTCTGAATACCTCTTGCCATGAAAACCCTATGAATACATCCAAAAAAAGATTCATAGGGTTGCCATAAGTCATACTCGACTTGAAGGCATATACAGTAGGGCCCCGCTTATATGGCGGGTTCCGTTCTGGACCCCCGCCATAAAGCGGAAAACGCCATAAAGCGGAACCCCATTGATTTTAATGGGCCGTGTCGCGCAAAAATGACACAAAAACGGCGCAAAATGACACAAAAGGGGGAAAAACCCTTTAAAATTGAAAATGAAAGGTGCCGCATCAGCGGAACACCTTAAAGTGGAACGCCATAATGCGGGACCCTACTGTAAAAACAAATGGATGATCAAATCCATTGATTTCTAGTGCTCTCTTGAAATTACACTCCTTTCTGTCAATATTTCAAAATGATTTTTTTCAAATAGTTTGAGGGTTGACACCAAATTTTAGGAATGGCTGAAGCTCAGTGGTAGAGCATTTGATGTGCATGTAGAAGTTCCCAGGTTGAGTCCCCAGCATCTCCAGGTAGGGCTGGGAAAAGTCCCTGCCTGAAACACTGGAGAGCTGCTGCCAGTCAGTGTAGACAACACTGAGCTAGGCAGCTTCCTAACTGTGTGCCTGTTCATATACATTCTCCTGTCTTGCTCTCTCTGTCCCTCTCTCGGTTGCCTTTGTTTGACCAAGACAATGGCATCTCAGGGAGAGAAAGAGAGAGAAGTCTGAGACAGAGAAAAACCTTCAGGAATATGGCCCTCCAGGTGTTATTGGACTCCAACTTTCATCAGCCACAGACAGCGTGGCCAGTGGTCAGGGATGGTTCATTTAGTTGTTTAAAATAAGTTCTAAACCGTTTGATCCTAAACCATGGTGTATGCTATGTGAAATATAAAATCAGTCGCCATTAAAACAAAAATGCAACCTAAAAGCAATAAATCAATATAAGAACAAGTAATTCAGGGGATGTGAGTGTTTGCAAAGGTGCATTTGGCATTATTACAAAGTGGAGCAGAGGGAGGGAGAGAGAGATGTGGCACCATGTAGGTCACATGTGGGGATCTAGATACAGCCCTCCAAGCCTCTATTTCTGGTCCCCGAGGCTCTTCTCAGGCTGCACCTCCTCCCCAGACACACCCTATACTGGCTCTGCTTAGCACCCTCCATGAGTGTTTTTGCCTGGCTGGTGTGTATGTGTAAACTGGGGATCGGCAAGAATTTTGATTCAGTTTGCATTTCAAGCCCAATGACCAAAACCCCACCATCCTTTGAAACTTGCACATATTCAAAATTTGTGATGCAGTTCACAAACCAAAAAACGTTTACAAAAATGTGTATGTTGGGGGAAAGTGTGCATAAAATGAATATATGAGTGAAAATGACATGCAAACATACATTATATGATGGGAAATTGCTTGCAGAAAAATGTGTACATGAGTCAAAACTGCCTACAAAAATGTGTTTATTATGAGGAATTCACACTAAAATGCTGGAGAATTTTCATGGGGATTTTTAAAAAAAAAAAATGAGGAGAATGGGATTTAAGAAACTAGCCATCTTTGGAAAGGTTGCTCTGCTCATTTTGGCCTCTGTCCCCACCCAACACTGAAATGCAGCCCTCAGTTGTGTATGAGGGAATGTGCCCATTGGGCTGCAAAAAGCTTCCCGGCTCATGATGGCGATGTTCTGAGAGGGAGTCATAGGTGGAAGAGCATTATCTCTCATCTTGCTTTCAAAAGGCTGGGGGCTCTATGCCAGCCGGGCAGTGGAATCTGCTCCAGGTTTTACTCTGAACTTTCAAGGAACTTCAGCACCTCGGACAGCTCCTCGGACAGCCACCACAAGCTGCCATTCACTTCACTTCATTTTGGTTGCTAAATCCCTTTGCTCATTAATTGCCACAGTGAAGTCACAGCTCAAATTTTGCCACTCTTTCTGTGAAGATACTGGGTGTTTATCCAGCACACCTAGTATTCTATATGCAGTGTCCATCTTTTCTTTTCTTTTCCTGAGGTGTAAGGTACCAGGCATGCATAATACATATGGGTCAAGTTTGATTGCTGAGGAAGGAGGCAATAATGCAGGACTAATTATTTTCTTGACCTGACGGGGTAATATTTTATTTAACTCTGCACGGAGGAATCTAAAGTGGCTGACAGGGAACACAACAAGAGAAGAAGCAGGAAACAAAGGGACGACACCGGTTTATGCTGCACCTTTGATTTTTGCATATACCAGCTGATTGAGATAATTCAAAACCATCATTTATTCATTATGTGTTTATTTGGGCTTCTAAAGCAAACCTTCAATTTTCCTTTGGGGGTTTTTTTATTTATTTTTTAGAAAGTGCTTTCCACCCTTTTGCCTAATGTTACAACTACACACACACACACATCAAAAACCATTTATTGTCTGGAGGGTTAGTAGAGTGACATTGCTCATAATGTGCAAATAAATGTGAAATAAGCTAGTCAGCTCAAGTGGAATGAATTACTGTCACTGGTAAAATAAGGCAGGAGGGAATGGCTACCTTGGGAACACAGAAAGAGACTCTCGAGCAGGTACAGCTATTGAGCGCCTGGGATAACACAATGATTTATCAAAGACCACTTGAAAGCACTTCTGAGGCATTAAATAGGCATGGGGGGGAAAGGCTTCAGATGCAAACGGGACGATGCCAAAATGGACCGATTAGGCTGGTTGGAGGTTTGACTCAAGTAGGCAATGAGCAAACAAGGACAGTTGTTGAGTCTTTTTTAAAAAAAAAAAATCAAAGCTATCTGGCACAGGAAGGTCTACCTAGTCAATTTAGGACAGGCTAAAAGGAGTGAGTTCCCCAGAGATTTTATGAAAGGAGATCGAATAATTAAGAGCTGACAGAGTGAGCAGAAAAATGTGTAGAAAATATGTGCCTCTAGTTGGCCACTGTGAGAACAGGACGCTGGATTAGACGGGCCCTTAGACTGATCCAGCAGGCTCTTCATATGTTCTTGTTAGGGATGGAAAACTGTTCATTTTGGTTTTCTCATTTTTCCAATCTTAAATTTAATTCTGCATCAATTTGCATATTTTTTATTAAATAAAATCCTCATGAAAATCCTTCAGCATTTTAGGGTGAATGTATCCTACTAAACACATTTTTGTATGCAGTTCTGACTAATGTACACATTTTTGCAAGCAATTTCTCCTATTAAAATGCTTCCTTTTAAGTTCACTAATATATTCATTTTCATGAACACTTTTGCCCGATATATGCTTTTTTTGGTAAACATTGGTTTACAAAATGCAGATAAGTGCAGATTTTGAAGGACGGGTGTTTTTTTGGTTCTGATATTGTTTCGGAAAGTGCAGATTTAATAGATCCGCCTTTAAATGTGAAATGAATCAAATTTCTCCTCTCTCCCTAGTTCTTATGCATCTGTATTTGATTGGAAAATGGCCGGAAGGTTAAAGGGATTCCACATGAGATAAACGGAAAGCCATGGTGTCATAGCTTCTTTTTCCTTGCTTCTTGTTCTTGCTGACTAAGTTTGCACGTAAACATGGCCTTCCAAAATTTATTAATCCAGTGCTGTATGCTTGGGAGTCTTCCAGTGATGGGTATACTTGACTTCACTTTGTGCAGGAATGCTGGGACATGAGGTTCAAAAGGATGAAGTAGTATTGCTTTAGGAGTTAATTGCAGTCTAATGTGGAGACATTCCTGGGGACATTCCTGTAAGCCGCCCTGAGTGCCCTACCATAGGGTAGAAGAGTGGGATAAAAATATTTTAAATAAACAGCAACCAGGTTCCAGAACTCCTACATTGTTGGACATGTCCACCAAGGATGAAAGTATGAACCAATCTGCCTGCTTCTTTTCTGACATGAGCAAACATTTGGTGATGTACACACTTACCCAGCAAATGCAGCAAGCAAGGAGTCCCACATTTACACAAAAATATTGTGGCACCTAGAGATGGGGGAGAAATTCAATTCACATTTAAAGCTGAAATCTATCAAATTCATACTTTCAAAAAAAGAGAGAGAACTAAAACACAGCCATCCTTCAAAATTTGCACATATCCAAATTTTGCAATGCATATATTAAAAATGCATATATTAGGGATAAGTGTGAATAAAATGAATATGTTAGTAAAATTTGCAATAATCAACCTGAAACACCCATCCGTCAAAATTCACATTTCTACATATTTTGCAATGTAGCTGTCCAGTACAAAAATGCATACACCATGGTAAAGTTTGCATAAAAATGCATGTTAGTGAAAATAACATTATATTAGGGGGAACTGCTTTGCAATAAGAGCATATTAGGAGAAACTTGCACTAAAATGCTGATGAATTTTGATGAGGACTTTTTTTTAAAAAAAAGCTTACTGATATGTAAATGCAGAGAACTGAACTTAAGACTGGGAAAATTAGAAACAAGAGAGCAATTGAAATTGGCAGGTTCTCCCATCCCTATCCATGATATATCAAGGATGGTATCTGGTAAATTTCCTTGTATTATTATGTATATTCTTTTTTGTTGCCTGTATTTTTAACTTTACTTCAAATAAATAATGATGATTACGCTTAGAGCTAGGGCTGTGCAACTGCTCTGGCCAAATCCCAGATCCCTAACTTTGGGCCAATATGGGCCATCTGGGATTCAGCCAGAGTGGGTTGAGGAAGCTCTGGGTTGCCCAGGTTGGGTCCACCCAGTGCAATACAGCACTGTCAAAGAGAGTGGGGGGGGAGGGAGAAGACAGAGGCAGGCTGGCTGAATTTCCTTCTCCTCCCCTTCCAACCTCATGCTTAATTAGAATTTAAACCCCTAGCTAAACTGTGCAAGACCCCCAATTTGATTTGGGTCCTGGATCCAGGTCAGGTCAGCCCCAGATCATTTTGGCTCAGGTCGGGGCTGTGCTGGCACACTGCTTAGTGCTGTGTGCAACCAAGTCCCTTTATATTCATCATCTTTGTGCATCAATGTTTGGTCCACAGTTGATCATAGACATGTTTGGAGATGGGCTAAAACCAACCATCTTTTAAAAGGAGTATAAGACCTCTTCATGGAGGCTGACTTCTGTTTGCATGGGCAGACTTCCCGAAACTGGTACCTGCTAGATATTTTTAACTACAACTCCCATCAGCCTGTTCATTGACTGCTGCCTGGGGCTGATCAGAGTTACAGCCCAAAATATCCAGAAGGCACCAGGTTAGGGAAGATAGGGTTAAGGTGATGCTTCATAGAATCATAGAACTGTAGAGTTGGAAGGGGCCTATAAGGCCATCAAGTCCAACACCCTACTCAATGCTGGAATCCACTTTCAAGCATACCCAACAGGTGTCTGTTCAGCTGCCTCTTGAATGCCTCCAGTGTTGGAGAGCTCACCACCTCTCTAGGTCATTAATTCCATTGTTGTACCACTCTAACAGGACGTTTTTCCTGATGTTCAGTTGAAATCTGGCCCATTATTCCATGTCCTGAACCCTGGGACGATTGAGAAGAGATTGTGGCCCTCTTCTGTGTGGCAACCTTTCAAGTACTTGAAGAGTGTTATCGTATCTCCCCTCAGTCTTCTCTTCTCAAGGCTAAACATGCCCAGTTCTTTCAGTCTCTCCTCATAGAACTTTGTTTCTAGTCCCCTGATTAGACTTGTTGCTCTCCTTTGAACCTAGTTTGTCTGCATCCTTCTTAAAACACGGCAGCCAGAACTGGATGCAGTACTCAAGATGATGCCTAACCAGTGCCGAGGAAAGGGGAACCCATACTTTATGCAATTTGGAAAGTACACTTCTATTAATGCAGCCTAAAGTAGCATTTGCCTTTTTGCAGTCACATTACGCTGTTCACTCATATAACTCTCAGTGTAAAACTCTCATTGGATGGCAGTAAAAGATAACAATCCAACCTTTACACATTTTAGGGAGGCTTGTATCATCCCAAACTCCCCACCCCCTGGAATTATGGGAATCTATTGAGACTTGTCATTCACAACAGCAGCAAAGTGAAAAAGACAGATTATCAGAACAAAAATTCTAGATGAGCTTAACTTCATTCGGAAACAGTGGGCTGGAAGCAAATATTGGAAATGAAATCCATGAGGCTTAAATGCACACATGGAGTGCTGAAAAACTGAACACTGACACACAAGGCCACCAAAGGCTAATACTTTATACCCTATAAGTGGAAACATTTGTCATGTATGTTCAAATTTAACACCAGATTTGAAACTGGGGGTTTGAGGTCTTCACATTTTCAGCTGGGTACAAGACATGATCCTTAATTAGGTTTCTCAGGCTTCATTAAAGCAGAACAAATTTCTGAGATAGCTAACTGACATCTCCAATTTTCAGTTGCATGTGCATTAATCCAAGAAGTTTGCAAGTCTTTTTCAATCCCATATATGTATTTGTGCAGTAGTTTTACCTGTACAATATTTCAGTTCTTCTGGATTGTCAAATCCACAGTAACTTCATCCTGACCTATTTAAAATTTGTAAACATATGTAAGAATGCTCAAAGTGCTTATACAGTTTAAGACTATGAAACCCATGCTGCAGTGCAACTGCAAGCAAAACAACCATGCCTAAGGGGTCTGTTTATTCAGCCATGCGGCAGTCAAACATCAATGTATTGTGTGTAAGCTGAAACACTATGAAAAATGAGAGGCAGGTATCAATGATTTGTTTGTTTATATATATATATCCCACCCTTTCTCCTAGAAGGAGCCCTGGATGGCAAACAAAACACTAACAGCACTCTAAAACATATTTTTTTAAAAAGACTTTAAAACATATTAAAGCAAAACATGATGTTCAAAACAACAACAAAAATGAGTGCATGAATTGAGCAAGGTGGAATCTGAGCAGGTATTTTCCATGAAAGCCCTCTGCTCAGGTTTTGACAAATGGCTTTACAAACAGAAATCCTGCAACTCAAATCCCCATCTTCAATTTAAAGTATTCCCAACAATATCAATAGGCATGTGATTTGATCATCACAGCTTAAAAGAATGTACTTTAGTGAGGTAGCGCAGCAAAGACTCTTGACCAAGAGATGCTCCAGAGACATCCATCCTCTCGAATATCAGAGCATTAGTGGAATTACCGTTCTAGAGAATCCTGCAATTTATTTAAATGAAGTGGGGAGGGGGAAAAACCCTGAGATTATCACAGCTCAGGTCACTTCTCAAGCTTTTTCGGCTGCAGCATGAAGTGTGGTACGTCATCACAAAGATCATTTTAATGGTATTGGGAGCCATGTGATACTGTTTATAATCAACCTTCCAAGTGGGCTGTTTGCCTGCCCCTCCCCAATACAGCCTCCCTTGAAGAGAGTTCCTACACAATCATTACAAATTGATTGCAAAAGAGCTAACAATCATGATTAAATCATTAAATTCTTGTCTACGCTTCAGAGAGCGGAGAGAAAATTAACTTCCCACCAACCTAATTTTTTTTCCTGAACATGAAATAATGATTTTCTGCCCGTCTAATTACAAAGCCAACATCTGATCAAGCCAGCATCCAGAGGGGATTATCACGTGCGCGAGTATTAGACCTCATTACCAGCTTGAGTGCAAAATTATTACATCTTGTAATTGGATGGTGAGATTTATATACAGATCGGGCCGGTTTCTGTAAGATTGCAATTACAAGCTTCGTTGGTTTGCTACTTATCACTCAGCACAGAAGAGAGGAAAATAAGCAACAGAAAAAGCATTTCATTAACCCATAACCCTATCAAGGGAGAACCACTGTAACATCCATGTCTGCATTAGGGAGAACAGCTAAATTCACAGATGAAACAATTTATTATACGCCCTGCAAATGGGATTTCATTTTGTTTAACCCCTAATGAACTATTTGGGTAAACTGTATAAGCAAACCATCCATTTTATAGACAACTAGGTTCAATATAGTAATTATAAAGGGTAACTGACTGAAATAAATACTCATCTGCTTAGGGGCAAGGTTATTAGGTATCCGATTGCATGTAGCTCTGAACAGCCACAATAGGCAGAGTTTTGACTTGGCTCTTGACAGGAACTGGAAAGACTTTTGCATTAAATTAGAAGAAGGGGAACCTGGGAAATCCTGGCACTTTGCAGAGAGAGAGAAAAAAAACTGCTTTAAAAATGACACCCTATAAAGCAAGTTCTGTGGGATCGCCCAAGCTAAAGGTTTCATTTAAATTCCCCTCAAAAAATTAAACCCTTGGGATTCTGGTATGAAGGAACCATAACAGAATTTTAAAAGATTTTCTTTCAAAAGATTTTTCTTTTAAAGATTGATTGAAGAGGTCCCCCCTCTCTCCCCCCCTTTTTTTAAACAAATGCCCTGCTTAGGAAAACATTTTTTTAAGTGAGTTTTCATTTTTTGTTTGCTTGCTAAGGGCATATATTCTGACTCCAAGAGATCCATAGGGGGACATTTCCAGGACTGTTGCCAACCCTGCTATATAAATAAATTGCAGGATTCTCTAGAAAAGAGATGCAAAGCAATCTTTTTTTTTTAATGGGGCAGGGGTAGACTAAAAGCAGAGGAACTGCTAGATCTAAAGTCCTACGGGGTTTGTGCTAGCAAGATCCAAGATGAAGGAGGCACATTTTTTCCTCAACCCTCCAATACTTTTTTCTTTTCTTTTTCTTTTTTTTTAAATTTCCCTTCAAAAGAAGTAGACCAGCTGATATACTTTTCACCCTATTCCAGGGGCATGTGTCAGGGGAGTGGGAGAGTTTTGGATCTAGCAGATGTGCTCCTGATATGCCACCTGGAATACCCCCTTTTTGCCCTTTCTGCCCTCTCACTGAAGCACCAACATCAGAGGAGGGATCATGTCTGTGGGAAGATCTCCTGCTCCATGTGTGGATCTCCCTCTCTGCCAATACCCTATGGCTCCAGGATCCCTCCGTCCCCATGCCCCATGGGACTGTGTCCTTAACTAACAAGCTTTCTAAGTGGATATCTTTATCCAGTCGGCATCTGTACTGGACTTGCAATTATTTTAATTGTTTTTTTAAAAAAATATATGAAATTGGTTAATATATGAGATTGTTTTATATGTGTTTTATTACGGCTGTTTTTATTGTCTTTGTTCTTTATTGTGAAATCACTTTGAGATGCTTCATAGGAAGGATTCATAAATGAAACAGGCATTCAAACAAAAGAGGACACATTTAGATGGTCAACCACATATTGTAACAATGCAGTGATGGAGGACTTTTGTCAATTTCAGCTTCTCATCCCCCCCCCCCAAGTTTTAAGTTCAGTTTGCAACATTTCTATCTCATATGTCCCTGAGAGGCTTTGTGCAAATATGCAAATGTGATCCTTACCTTATGGGCTTTAAAGATTAATAGCATCACTGTGAGCTGCACTCAGAAATCAGCAGGGCTACTGCAGGTGCTTTAAGACTAATTAGGGACAGGCAAATCTGTCAATTTCAGTTTCTTACCCATTCTCATTTTTCCAATTTTAAGTTCCATTGTCCACATTTCCACATCAGTTTGCAGTTTTTAAAGCCCTCATGAAAATTCATCAGCATTTTACTGCAAATTTATCCTAATGTACACATTTTGTACACATTTTGTAGGCAGTCTTGACTAACGTACACATTTTTGCAAAGCAATTTCCCCAAATATACTGAATTTTTATTATTTTCACGAATATATGGATTTATATATACACTCTTCCGCAGTATGTGCACTTCTTCACATTGGAGAAGTGTGAATTTCAATAGAAGGCTGTGTTTTCTTTTACATCTTGTTTTGGCAAGTAAAAATTAGTCCTAATAAACAATTGCTCACACCATAGATAATCTTTGGCAAGCCTCTGTTTCTCAGCCTCAGCCCTAGCACTGTAATATTTGTTTCTGTTTATTGCTGGGTCGAGCAAAAATGAACAAATTCTGATTCCTCAGTGCTGCCAGGGACCATGTTTACATTCCAAGAATGTCCAAGGATGCCACCACATCACAAATAGTATTGCTTTTGAGCAGGGTCACTGCTCACAAAAATTGCAGGCAAAAAAGAGGATGCAGATTTGCATACACTATATTTATTTTTAAAAAATGATACCTTTTAAGATAACAAAAACCTCTGATTACATAAAAACATGGCAACATTCAGTAAAATTTTCTTAAGATGAGATAAAAGCAAGATAAAAAAAACAAAACACAACTGACCCTCACAAAACTGAGCTGTGCGCAAAACAAAACAAGACAATATTAAAAAATCAAGAGTCAGGAGTCCAGAAAATTTGGGGTAAAGCTCTTAAGTTTTTAAGATGTGTGCTCCGCTTTACAGGTTGTCTGGGAAGGTCTTCCTGATGGATATATATTGATAGATGCAAATTTAGAAATAAGTACTTATTTTGAATAGACATGCAATGCCTCTCACTATAGCAGGGAAGACTGTAACTAGTCCTATGTGCCAGCCCAGTCTGCTGTTTGGGTGCTAAGTAACTGTTGATTGGCAACTTCAAGGCCTCCGCTCTCCCTTCGTAGGGTTTTGTGTCTTTACACCAGATTTGCATCAGACACCTCTTCAAATAGAGGGCTGTCCTCTGTAAAGTAGGACACAGGGTCACCCTCATTTCAAGGGATATTCTGGGCAAGAAATGTTAGTCACAATTTTTGCCCAGAATGTCCATGACAAGCTGTTTATGACATAGCATTTTTTGAGGGCAATGGGGAATTTATCATCATCGTTGTTGTTGTTGTTGTTGCTATTATTATTGTTGTTATTGTTATTATTATATATCCTCCAAGGAGATCAGGGTGGTATGCATAGTTCTTCTTCCCCCGTTTTTATCCTCACAACAACCCTATGAGGTTGGTTAGGCTGATTGGCTCAAGGTCACCCAGCAAGCCTCATGGCTGAGTGGAGGCTAGTCTCTCAAGTCCTAGTCCAACACCACACCACACTAGTGGGGAACTGAACAGGGAGGCCAGCAACCTAGTGAGATTTGGGCTTCCTGCTCTAAACATTTGCCCTTAGTCCCCCAAAATGAGAAAAAGGGAAGGCAGCTTTTGAATATTCAAAGTTTGGTCTAGCTCTAACATAAGGGGTCTCCATATGTTATATTCAAATAGTGTACATACCGTAGACCTGTGTACACAAAGAGCTGAGCTGTTGTGCACATGCAAAGTTCAATGAGTGTACAGTCTTTGTACAGAGATGTTCAGCTGTACAAATCAACAAGTGTGCACAGTTACTTTACATGTGCTGAGGCAGTTTGTACCTGTGTTCAGTGTAACTTGTGAGCAAACCAATACGAATGTCAACTTACAATAACCCTTTATGTATCTGATGAAGTGGCATCTAATTCTCAAAAGCTTATGCTCCAATTAAAGTGCAAGCCTTACAGGGCAATTCAAGATATATCTACTCAGAAGAAAAACCACTGAGTACACTGGTACTTAAGCCCATGTAAGTGTGTATAGGATTGTAGCATTAGTCTTTAAGGTGACAGAAGACTCTTTTGTTTAATGTATACATATATGCAGGTGTATAATCATCCGGGGTGTTGGGGGGTATTAGACCCATTACTTTTTTGGGAGAAGGGTCCCACTAGAGTCCCTCTATCTCCAGCATCCTAGGAGCTCATACACATGAAAGGAGAGTGTGTTAGCCATTGAAGAGAATATTCTAACATGTTTCCTTGTCCTTTCCTTCTGATTATCCAATCAGAGTGAAAGGTGAGCCAGCCACTGAGAAGACTCTTCTCAGTAGCTAACACTCTCCTCTTTCCTGCTTATGGGTTCCTATGAATGTCTGTTGTTGTGGAAGGAGGCATTGAGAAGGATCTCATTCTTAGCCATGCAGCAAAAAAGGGGGGGAAAGGGTATGTGGCTGTGACTAATATGAAGGGAACCTACATTCCTGAATTTGCCACTATACTACTGTATGTATGCTTCTGTCTGGGGTTTGTAGTAATATTGGTATAAGAATTCAACAGGATTTGAATTCAATACAGAATGGGAGTAGCTAGTTCTCTGTAGTTGCATCCAACCACAACAAGCAGGGTCTAGTTAGTGATTCTCAAGAATTTTGTTCAGTCTGCATTTTTAAATGGACTGTCCTGATTTGTATTCCTGGACTAATGTGTGAAACAGAGCACAGTTATCCTTTGTCTGTTTTTGCATGTCTGCACACTTATTGATACTGTTCTCATTTCATAAAATGTACCAAAATGGGTATAAACATGCATATTTTAGAGGGAATTTTATAAAAATATAATGTGGATTTGTTTATGTGGTCTTAACAAAATAGATGTGATTGACATGGGAACAGGACAGAATGGACAAACACATATGAAAGTGACATGGACCAGACTAGGGATGGGGAATAAATTCAGTTCACATTTCAAGCTGAATATATCCAATTCACACTTTCCAAAACAATAGGAGAACCAAAACACAACCATCTTTCAAAATTTGCACTTATTTGAATTTTGTGATGCATTTTGCCGACCAAACAATGTTTACAAAAATGTTATGTTATCTTATGTTTTATTTCTAGGCCACCTTTTGGCCAAAAAGGCCCCCAATGCATATGTTAGGGGAAGTGTGCATAAAAATGAATATATGGGTGACAATGACATAAAAATGCATTATATGATGAGAAATGCCTTGCAGAAATGGATACATTAGTCAAAACTGCCTCCAAAAATGTGTGTGTTTGGAGAAATTCGTGCAAAACTGCAGGAGAATTTTCTTGAGGATATTTTAAAAATTAGGAAATTGCTGCAGAAATGTGGAGAAACTAAATTTATGACTGGAAAAATGAGAAATTGAGATCTTTCTGTCAGTAGACTAGACACAGACTGATCTTTCCATCCCTAGCTATAGCCCACAAAAATTGGTCTCTCAATATATCTTTATGATGACACAAGATGCTTTTACTGTTTTTCTTTCCACAGACTAACATGACTGCCTGGCTGGAAGTTATTAAGTGTGTGTGTGTATAAGGAAAACATGGCTTGAACAATGATTGGTCAAAGAACAGAATGGTGAGCAGCATCATAACAAGAGGTTGCTTTCCATTGGTTGCTGCCGCTCACTGTGCATTTATTCCATGCAAATCCTACTATTTGCAAAGAAGTCTTGAGGCCTTTTCCAGAATCAGTCACATGGTTCTCAAAGATGATGATGGCTGGGGGGGGGAGGGACCCCGACCCCTCTCAGCAACATGCCGATTAAACACCATTACCACTTTCCTGCTTCTGCATACTATAGTAGGCAATCAATATAGGCTTACATTTTATGAGACAAGGAGTTAACTTGTTCAATTATGGCACAGACAGCTCTATTCTTTTGTAACAAGTAATCTGGATAGTGAAATCGATACTGACAGGCCCAATGCATGCCAGCTAATTTCATATTATCCTCAGCCAATCAGGTGGTGAGGAGTAATAGAGTTGCTGTTACACTTCATTACTGGAGAGGTGGGATCAATATCGGTACAATAAGAGGATTGGCAATACATCTGCTGCGTAAGTAACCCCGAAGGGGCAAATGTCCCAATTGCAAACTGAGCAAGCCTTCATTTGCATAGCCAGAAAACAAAACAAAACAAAATTGGGGGGGGGGGGAGGGACACAAGTTCTCCACTCCCTGACCTGCAATTAAAGATGAAAACCACCCAGAATGGGAAATGTGATCTACAAAACTACCCTTGGCAATCTCCGAGATAAAAGAAATAAGTGGCGGCAAAGACGAACAATGGCTGATCAAGAGTCATGTGTGTCCCAGGAAGAAAATAAGAGGAAGAAAGAACAACAACAGAGTGCTCCTAAAAATGAAGAAGAAACAGTCTGTTCCTTGCAAAGCATGCACAACCATGCACAAGGCAGGTTTGATTGACTAGTCAAAAGATCAAGATGCTTTAATTAGTGCTGTGCCAAACATTTTCCCTAATTATTATTATTATTATTATTATTGATAATGATTGATTGACTGATTAAATTTAAATCCTGACCTTCCTCCCAGAAGGAGCCCAGGGCAGCAAACAACAAGGAATAAAAGACTAAAAGATCTTTTAAAAAGTCTTAAAAACAAAACATCTTAAAAACCTTTTAAAAAACATCTGTTAAAAAAAGCTTAAAAACCATCTTAAAACAACAATTCCAGTACAGATGCAGACTGGGATAAGGTTTCTACTTAAAAGGCTTATTAAAAGAGAGAGGTCTTCAGTAAGTGATGAAAAGACAGCAGAGATAGTGCCTGTTTAATGAGTAAAGAAATTGCACTTGAACCCTTGAGGTGCAGAGCTTTTGTTGAAGTTAAACTTACTTGTGAGGTACCTGAGGCATGTTTGTGAGTGCCCTTTCTTTCATTCTACAAGCCATTTCACCAGGGAACTGCATTATGCATTTGCAGTCTTCTCATGTGCTCACACTTTAATTGAAGTCCAGGGGAAGAATTCAAGAAGTATCTGCGCCCATGAGGCTTTTTCAGATCAGGAAGTGTGGGCAGCTGGGGAGGCTGCAGGTTAATGATTTTGTACTGAGAAGAAAAACACAAATACCACTTCGCAATAATAAGGTAAGCTCAAAATCCTGCACGCCGCACAAAAAAATCTAAAGAAATTTTCAAGTGTCCTGAAAGTGAGGCAGAAAAACCTGAAGCCCCTTTCGCAGATTCATTAAACTTTTGACAAACTGCAGGACAGATTTCAGCACGATACTCATTTTAATCAGGTGCAGATGCAGATGCATGAAGTGCATATTATACATGAACACATTGGGCCAAATCTGCCAGGATCTGCTTGCAGGCTTCCCATGGATTTCTGGTTGGCTATTGGGAGAACAGGATACTGGATTATTTTATTTATTTAACAAAATCTGTATACTGCTTGAATGTAAGGAATGTAAGTGGTTTACAAAAACATTAAAATTATCAATAAAACAGTTTAGAAAAATAGATAGTTCTGATCTAGTAGGGCTTTTCTTATGTTCTTACTATGTTATCCTGAAACAAACCCCCAACAGCGCAATTATAGGACTCGCTACCACATTTTTGAGTAAAGCCAAATGTATAATTCAGCACCTGCATTTTCACTTAGGACATATGCTCAAACCACGCAACACATACTCTTGTACTAAGGGATCAAGTCACTGACCGCAGCAGAAAGCAAGTATTGATCAGGGAGTATGGGGACCCCTTAGTGAAATACGTACACTCCAGCTCCAGATTTCGCTTATCTTTAGCAAATCATGGCATCCTCGACAGAAGAGATGGGAAACTTGTGGCCATTGGGTACATTGGCTAAGGTTGATGGGAGTTGGAGTTTAGCAGTCTGGAGGACCACAGGTTCCCCTCCACTGCTCTATAGCCTCCTAAAAATAGTATCTAAAGGGGCATCACAAGGAGTTGAGGAAACAAACCTCTTGTACCTGAGCAGGTCTACAAGCAGAATCCCTCCTGCCCTTCCTGTAATTTGATCATTAGCAGCAAGACACCATTTCACACACTACAAGGCAATGGGGTACAAAGTATATGCCTCCTCCATAACTGCATTCCTCACATGCTCTGTCAAACAGAGAAAGGCAAGAGTGGGTGGTGGCGGTGCAGTCTAGCAACTTGGCAGAGTCTAGGAAGAGACAGTGGCTGCATTCAGATAGTAGTTCTGTTTTCCCAATGTTTCCTTGCCCGATTATTTCCACATTTTATCTGATCTTTCACACAGTGTAGAAGCCACTTCTGGAAATCTAGCAGAATATAATGAAGGTTTAGCACTCATTTCCATGTTAATTGTTTACACACACACACACACACACACACACACACACACACACACACCAATGTTTGCAACCCCATTAACCCAGAAAATCACAGGAGTAAAGAGATAAAATTTGGGGCAATACAACAGTATACAGTTCTTTCCTGCCATTTTCCTGGGGGGATCATGGGGGAACAGAAGTGTGCATGTGCAGAAAGCGTAGAGGAGTAGTGACATGTCCAATGACATTCATTGTTGTGTCACACCACACCCACTGGTGTGAATGAAATTTAGTGTGACATGGTGGTATATCAGTCAAAATGCCCCCATTCCATAAGGGAACAGGTACTGCAAATGTAAACAGAAACTGGGACAGAAGCGCTAACATTATAATCAGTAAAACGAATGCAATAAACTAGCGCTAAGGCTGGAAGTGTAACCTAGTCATTTATGGAGTATCAGTTTTATATCCGATGAAATTGATTTGTTGTTTCTGGAGTCTGTTGAATTGATTTTATTGGTTTTAGAGCTTCTGCTTGTGTGTTTTATTCTGTTTTTATCTTGTACACCGCTTCAGTGTCAAGTGCCAAGAATTCAGTGTCAGAGGTTCTCCTTCTAGGAGGAAGGGCGGGATAGAAATTTAATAAATAAATAAATGTTCTGCTGTTTTTCTAAAAAACCCAAATGCTTACATTTTGTTCTTTCTAAGAAGTGCAAATTATGTAGGTTCACATCAAAATACAAACTGAATCAATTTCTACCCCCTCCCTATATCACACCATCAGCCATGGAATGAAACGAAACTTTTCCTATTGATTCCCTTTCTGCTGGAGTCCACCAGATTCCACTCTCTGACCTATCCCCGGACCCATTTTTTAAAAAAATCAAAAGTTAGCAGCCACATGTACATCTCACTGGAATGTGTCATTGTTTGCAGAGCTACTAAAACCCTCTTCAGACAAGGACTCGTGTACTTAATCAAACTTAATAAGACAATTTTGCTTTGTTTGGGCTGGTGGATAGCTCAGACTTAAGGTCGTGCAAGCTGCCATCTGCCTGGCATTTCTTAATTAGCTCCACTGTCCACAAATAACTTACAAACAACCTGCAAAGTTTGTTGAAGTTTCTACTGCCCATAGACCAATAAAGAGCAATATCACTGAGCCAAGATTCCCCCTTTTTATTGCTATCATGGAGATTAGAGTGAGATTAAGAATACAGAAGTTACATTGGCAGATTCTCTTATGGATTCAGATCTGGAGTAAAACTTAAATCAATGTATATTATGCCAGAAGCTACCTTTAGCTGACAACTTGTAAGGCTGCATCTATATGCCCTCTCACTTCCCCACCCACCCACACTCACACTTCCCTAGACCCATTCCAGACAGGTGCTAAGTGAGAAATGTCGGTATTTACTAGTAAAATGGAGGTCAGGGAGTGGATGTGTCATTCATTACACAGCAACATGAGATCAACAACAGCAGTAGGAATAAACATAGCAAGAAATCACCTGCATAGGTTGGTCACCTGTGTTTCCTTCTGATTTGGGGTAACAAGCCCACCAATTCAGCAAAACATCCTTCCTTGTCAATCAAGAGGGCAAGTTTCAATATTAAAAACTAAAACCAGGAGATATTTGGCTCAATCCTAATTAATGTACATTTCCCCTAGAAAAAAAAATCAATGTGGGATGAATTAATATATGCTTCCTTTTCTTTTTTAACACTCTAATAATATTCAGGTTTCAACCAAGATTCTAATTCATTCGAGTTTTATTAGCACCATAAATCTGGTGACACATCCTCAGTATGCTCAACTAAAATATATGTTAATTTCCCCCCCTTTATCCTTTTCTACTTCCTTCAAGCAATAACTGAACATCTCACTCTGTCATGAACCCAGAGAATAGTCTGAAGGTGCCTGAACATTTCTACTACCAAGGCTATGTAAGGTCTGATCTTGAGTACTGCTGAGTGGAGTTGCAGGTGAACTCTGACCAAGCCTTCTGAGTCAGAAGCTTCCATCGGGAACAGAAGCATTATCAGAAAGGGACCATTGTCCTGTACCTCAAGGACAATGGTTGCCAACATGGTGCTCATGGGTGCAATGGTGCCCTTGAAGTCTCCCTTTGGGTCCCATAAAGCATCTGAACACCTCCCCACTGTCCTCACGAGGTAGTGAGAGAAACCAAAATTGACACATTTGCCTATCCCTAATGAAGGATCATGGTTGGAGCCCCTAACCTTACACATGCACAATTTTACACTGTTGAAAAGCTCCCTTCCAGTTGCTTTCATTTGTCCTGTAAAAACTGGTCCTCCGTGGATTTTAAAGCCATGAGGTTTTGTATGTTTGTTGCGTCCGATGGTTGAAATAACACACATGTACACAGAAAGCTGGGCTGAACTAAGTGACACTTTATTAAACTTTAAATTGTACCCTTTAACTAAACCTCAGAGCTTGGAAAAGTTTTTGAACTACAACTCCCATCAGCCCAATCCAGTGGCCATGCTGGCTGGGGCTGAAGGGAGTTGTAGTTTAAAAAAGTAACTTTTCCAAGCTCTGCTAAACCTGCAGAGGGAAAATGTAGGTGCGGGAGCTGGCTATGAACAAAACTGTTGATCAATAGCTACCGGGTAACCAACCCCTGTCAGGCCAAGGGCAAGCCATCTGGTTTTGCCCTACTCTCAGGAGAGGCCCTTCTCTCAATACTCATGTCCTCACTAGTACGACTAGTGGAGATGCGAGATAGGGCCTTTTCTGTGGCTGCCCCGAGGCTTTGGAATTCCCTTCCTAGGGAGGCAAGAATGGCCCCCTCCTTGCAGTCCTTCCATCGGCAAGCAAAGACTTTTTTATTCCAACAAGCCTTTGGAACTAAAGGCTGTTAAGGACAGGGCTTGAAGGGTGCTGCATTGCTATTGTCTAAGTGTATTATTTTAAACTGAGTTTGAATTATTTTAACTGTATGTATGAATGGTTTTAATACTGTAAATAGTTTGATTCTATTTCAATCTAGACTTTTGTATGTTTTTAATTATATGTGTTCTTTTATCTGGAATCCGCCGTGAGTTCCAGTTTTGGAAAAAGGGCGGAGTAAAAATAATGATAATAAATAAATAAATAAATATAAAAATACTCCAGCTACACTCTGAAAGTGAGAAGAGGGGCCTTCCCACTCACCAGCCCCGGGGCCCTGGAAGTAGGTAAGTTGACCTCAAAGGCAGCCCATATCCTGCTCCGGGCCCTAAATCCCTGAACTGCAGGCCTCCAGAGCTGCCAATCACCACCAAAGGTGCTTAAGGGGGCCACCTAGCTGTCCTTAGCTGCTTCCCTTCTTCCATCTTTCTGCCAAAATGACCAAATGGCCTAAAATCAAATTCTAGGATAACAGATTAACCTTGGAATTGCCAGATTAGCCAAAATAGGCGAAACCACCTAATAAAACAAAACACCCCCTAACCCGATTCCATCCCGCTACCACAGTGTGGAGTAGGCAAAAAGCCTGCCTGCCGAAGGAGGTGTGTTGCTTATTTCAGTTTAACTAGTCTGCATGAGAGAGGAAGGGGCTGGTCATTCCCAATTCTGCTGTTGTGTATACACTTTGCTAAGAAATAGGACTACAAATTGTTCCTTTTTCATTTAAACCAAACACCAGATACCAGAATGTTGGGCCTCAAGAGTTGGTGGACTTTTACACCATGGCAGCCCGACAGTGGTACATGCTCTCATGCTTTAGTTAAAGACAGAAAGCACAGAAAAAGTGTGTCTCTGAAAGTCCACATAAGTCTGTGTGTGTGAGAGAGAGAGAAAGAGAGAGAGAGGTCCCCCCCCCTTCCCAAGTAAAGCAATAACCTAGCCTTTTAAAAATTCTAGTTTGCAATAAGCCCCTTTGGGAGCAGAGATACCTTTTATTTAGCATAAGTCATTATTGTCTTTATGGGGGGGCAATCTCCCCCGCAATGACTGATGGATTTGTATAATTACACTCTTGCCTAGCATATTCCTAAACCTCACAGTAGCTTTCCACCGCTAACGATGGGTGCTTACTATAAATATTTCTAACAGGCAACTATTGCATTTAATAGCTACTAAATCCTCAGAAGTATTTATTAAGAGACACTGGGCAATTCATGTTTAATTACTTCAGAAAAGAAACAGAGGGGGGAAAGTAGGAGAGGAAGAGTTCAGTGCTGTACTAAAAGGAGGAAGCATCAACTAATCACAATTAAGAGGAAGTCCCAGGCTATTTAAATGCTACAATCCAATTATATCAGGTGAAATGAATTACTCCTTTAATGCTGACTTTATATGAAGATTCCTCCTTATTGCTCTCATTAATAATCATCAGACATCATTTTACTCCATATTGGCTGCAATAACATTTCTATTAGCATCATAGTGGCACAGGGCTGACAATTAAAATAAAAAATAAATCATGGCCAGGACTGAATAAATGTAATTATGGTTTAGAAAAGAGCTTTTATGACTATTTGATTAGTCAACTGAACAGTACTTATCTTTTAAATCTTAAAACTTCAGCTAAATGTAATTTTCAGCATGCCATTATCCTTGTCACTGGGTAACAGAGATACTGGCAACAGATGGCTTACCAGGGGTGATGGTGGTCATGGAGGAGGCATAGAAGATGGACATCAGATGTTGAGAGAGGGGGGACCAACTTACAGAGGAGAACATCCAGAGCCTTCAACTCCTCTGAGCAATCCCTCTAGCAGAAGTCTGGAGGGTGGGAAAAGATACCCAGTCAATCACTGTGCTCTGCAGGTGAGGACCTTCTGCACATATCATCTCAACAGGAGACACATTCCGCTCAACATAGGAAGCAGATCTTTAGTGTTATGCACCTACCCTTTGGAATTCCTTCCCCTTAAATATTAGACAGGTGCTATCTCTGTTGTATTTTCAGTGCCTACTGAAGACCTTTCTCTTTCAACAAGCCTTTTAAGTAGAGACCTTATTCCAGTCGGCATCTGTACCATAACTGAGGAAGGTATGGTATATGAGTGTGTAATAAAAAACATATTCCTAAATGGGTAATATGTCAGTACGCAATAACCATTATCTATATGTAGGGCCTTGCCATGCCAGTGGAGCTGAGATTTTAACCCTTATTGCCAATACCCGATATTGCCAGTGCTTTTTGCAACAAAGTCACTGCCGGTTCAGCTACAATTCCCAGATTGGTTTAACAATCAATCCCTCTTTCCAGGGAACTCTGGGAATTGTAGCTCTGTGAGGGAAGTAGGAGTCTCCTAACAACTCCTAACCAGTACTGATTAGAACAAAGTTGTTGCTCCTGCTGGTTGTTGACACCACAACCACTAGGCTAAGTTGCCAACTAGAAGGGGACGATGGCATATGAGAAGCTTCACAAGAGGGCACTTTGCCAAGACTCCATTCAAATGTTGAACTCACCCTGCTGACCATTTGCAATCCACAATAGCTCCTAGAACATGCCCAGCCTCAGGGCACATGGTTGGTGATTGCTAGTTGTCCCTGGTGTTTTTTGTGATAGAGTTCAAATGCATGTTGTTCAAAAGAAATGATAAAAAGTGCTAGGACAGAGATATTCCATATTAGTTTATGGGCTGAAAACAACTCATTTTCATGAGCCTTACCTAACACAAAGTATGAAATATGCCATTGGCCCAACACATGTAGCAGGGCATACTCTAGATTTGGTTTTTGCATCTGGACATGGAGTTGGTGATCTGAATGTGGGGGGGCTTACATCAGTCCCTCTGTCATGGACAGATCACTGCTTGCTGAAGTTAAGACTTACAGCAGTTTTTCCCAGAGCTTGGAAAAGTTACTTTTTTGAACTACAACTCCCATCAGTCCAATCCAGTGGCCATGCTGGCTGGGGCTGATGGGAATTGTAGTTTAAAAAAGTAACTTTTCCAAGCTCTGGTTTTTCCCCTCTGCAAGGGTGGGGGACCTATTAAGTTGGTCCGCCCCCAGAGACTAATGGATCCGGATGGTTTCCAAAGGGCTCTGGGGAGTTTTCTGGCTGATAGGGCTGGCGCTCCTGTCAAAACCCTGGTTGAACTGTGGAATACAAAAATGACCTGGGTGGTTGACATGATTGCTCCTGAGCGCCCTCTCCTGTGTAGAGCTTGTACGGCTCCATGGTATACCCCAGAGCTGAGAGCGATGAAACAATATAAGAGACGGCTTGAGTGCAGATGGAGGCGAACTCCTAGTGGATGCAATTATACACTGGTAAGTGCCTATGGTAAGCTGTATTTAGGGGCAGTGAAGGCAGCAATCCAGACAAGACTGAGATGCTGGTAGTGGGTGGTTCTTCTGACCAGATGGTGGATGTCCAACCTGTCCTGGATGGGGTTGCACTCCCCCTGAAGGAGCAGGTTCGTAGCTTGGAGGTTCTCCTAGAACCATCTCTGTCACTTGAGGCTCAGGTAGCCTCGGTGGCACAGAGTGCCTTCTACCAACTTCGGTTGGTGGCCCAACTATGTCCGTATCTGGACAGGGATAACCTGGCTTCAGTTGTTCATGCTCTGGTAACCTCCAAATTAAATTACTACAATGCACTCTACGTGGGGCTGCCTTTGAAGACGGTTCAGAAACTGCAACTTGTGCAAAATGCAGCGGCCAGATTGGTAACAGGGACCAGACGGTCCGAACATATAAAACTGATTCTGGCCCGCTTGCATTGGCTGCCTGTATGTTTCCGAGCTCGATTCAAGGTGCTGGTTTTGACCTATAAAGCCTTGCACGGCTTGGGACCACAATACCTGATGGAACGCCTCTCCCGATGCGAACCCACCCTTACACTATGTTCAAGATCAAAGGCCCTCCTCCGGGTGCTTACTCCAAGGGAAGCTCGGAGGGTGGCAACAAGGGAGAGGGCCTTCTCAGTGGTGGCCCCCAAATTATGGACTGATCTGCTTGACGAGGTGCACCTGGCGTCAACACTGTTATCTTTTCGGTGCCAGGTCAAGACTTTCCTCTTCTCCCAGGCATTTTAGCATGTGTTTTAAATTGTTTTTATATTGTTTTAAATTTTAAAATTGTGTTTTAAATTGTTTTTAAAATATGTGTTTTAAATTGTATATTTGTTTTAATGTTTTTGATTGCTGTAAACCGCTCAGAGAGCTTCAGCTATGGGGCGGTATACAAGTGCAATAAATAAATAAATAAACCACAATCATGCTCAAAGGGATGTATGAAGGTTTATTTTTTCCCTTCTATTTCTTTTTTTTTTGGTAAAGTTATAAAACAAATATTTGATCAAATATGCATCATTATCAAGTTTTTACCAGGAATGCACAGAAATTCCATTCCCAGCTTTGACTGTTTGATGCAGAGAATTGGTAAGTAGCTCATTTACACAACAAAACATTGAGAACTATTCTTTTTAATGGGGGGCAGGGAAAAGTAGGGTGATAAGAGCTGGTACACTTTTGATTCACCCCCCAACCTAGTTTGAAAACATGCATTTTAAAATTTATTTTCAATGCTTCAAATGCTGCGTGTGTTTTAAAGACAACTTACTGGTGCATCTAATCCACCACTGCCATGCTCAGGAAAACAAAAAACAACAAACGATTACATTTCTAATAATCTCCTCTTTTAGAAACAGTGCTGCTTATGCTTTGGAAATATGATTTCAGTCAAGTTTCAAGCTCCTCTGGGAACAGCAATAACAATAACTTATCTCGGGACTGGAAGCATGTTAGCATTCTTTTAAAAAAGAAGAAGAGATTGAATAAAAGTTATTTTGTAATTGGAAGAAAGCTATACCCAAAGTTTCCTTACTTGGTTCAGTTCTAGTATGATGCCGTTTCCCATGTGTTGGGTGTTGGGGGGAAAAATGTACACAGTTGTTCTGGATCATTTCTTTAAAAAATCAGAAGTGCTATCATGGTATTGTCAGCCCAGGGTGATGACTAACAATAAAACATGGACATGGGCTGCCTTCAAGTCGATCCCGATTATGGTGACCCTATGAATAGGGTTTTCATGGTAAGCGGTGTTCAGAGGGGGGGTTACCATTGCCTCCCTCTGAGGCTAGTCCTCCCCAGCTGGCTAGGCCTGCTCAGCTTGCCACAGCTGCACAAGCCAGCCCTTCCTTGTCCGCAACTGCCAGCTGGTTCCCTTAACCCAACTGCAATGTGAAAGGAATATTAGAATTCAGGACAGGAGCGCTACCATTTTAATCCACAAAACTGACACAATAAGCCCCATGTGTGGAAGCATCCCAGGTTATTGCTTTCAGGAGTTTTTAACTGTTTTTCGGAGGCTGTTAAAACTGTAAGTTTTAATTGTGCGGTTGTAGTACTGACATGGTTGCCATCGTGGGCTCCTTTGGAGGAAGGTGTGCATTGGAACATAAGTAGAGCCCCGCTGGATCAGGCCAAAGGCCCATCTCATCAAACATCCTGTGTCACAGAGGCCAGCCAGAGGCCTGTGGGAAACCTGCAAACAAGTACAGACTGTGATTCCCAGAAACCAGTATTCAGGGACATACTGCCTCCAACAGTGATGGTAGAACATAGCCATCACGGTTAGTTGCCACTGAGAGTCTTACCTTTAGTGCTACTTGGGGGTGAAAAACGAGGTGCTGGTACTCTGTGCTGATGAGTAATGTCATAACCCCCCACCACTGTTTATCCTCATGAATTTATCTATTTCTTTTTAAAAGCCATCCAAGGTTGTGGCCACCATTACACCTGGTGTGAGAGAATTTCATAGGTTAACTCTGCAAAATGCTTCCCCACTATATGTCTGAATTTACTGGCACCTTCATCTTCCTTGATAATGAGTCTGTGGTATTAATGAAATGTCCACCATCAATCATTACAGGATAGCAAACAATTATCGCTCCATTTTCCTCTTGCCCCTAGTTTTCACCGTTTTCACCCCTCCTCCATATTGTAATTATTTTTGCTGTATAAAAGGTTAGCATTTACCAGGGTAGGGTTGGGTTAAGTTGTACTCAGATTGACCGAAGGGGACAACAAAAGGATATTAGGTATGTGAGCAATTCTGAGATGCTACAAACCTTACAGTTGTGATAGGAAGACTATTCTTCTTTTGGTATGAATCTCCTGGGTTCTGTGTGTAGCAACCAGCAAACATAGTACTGGGAAGTTAAGAACATAAGAAGAGCCTGCTGGATCAAGCCAATGGCCCATCTAGACCAAGCATCCTGTTCTCACAGTGGTCAACCAGATTCTTCTATTGGGAGCCCACAAGCAGGACTTGAGCACAAGAGCACTATGCTCTCCTGCAATTTCCAACAATTGGTATTCAGAAACATATTGCTTCCAACCATGGAGGCAGAGCATAGGCAACATGGCTAGTAGCCATTGATAGCTTTATCCTCCATTAATTTGTCTAATTCTTTTTTTAAATCCATCCAAATTGGTGACCATCACTGCCTCTTATGGGAGTGAATTCTATAGGTTTTTTTTAAAATGCAAACTGATGTTGCAATGTGAAGAACTGAACTTAATAGTGGGAAATTGAGCAATTGAGGGAAAGTGGAATCAACAGATTTACCTATTCCTCGTTGAGTAGGCAAGGTCTGCAGAGGGTTTTTACTGACATTCACTTGAATGTAAATAAAACACCCTGTGCTGGCAGAGTCCTTGATAAAACTGTGCTCCCTTTTCCACTCAATATGCTCACATGTTGAATTTCACTACAGAGAACTGCACTGTAACTGCACTGTGGTTGTTGCAGAATCAATTAGCCATGTCGGGGAGGCAGGGAGATGCTAAAAGCACAGCTCTCTCCTCCATCAACATGGTGAGGCCATCTGCTTGAGTCATACATGAACTGGGCTAATGTTTTCATGCTATCTGGAACTTCTCACAGTTTGGTAGAGTGCAACCTAAATGTACTCCTTAAACTAAAAACAGTTAAGAATGAAAAATGTGTACCATGTATCTAAACTAGATTTCTCCCTTTAAGCTTGCAGGCATTACATCAGATGAAGGATCTGATTGCGAGTTAATTCAGAAACGCTGTAGATTTCTTGCAAAACCAGAGATCTGAGCTGTCCAACACCTCAGCTGTAAATTTGTATTGATTAACTTGCAGTTGATTAACTTGCAGTTAACTTGACCAGTTCTTCTCAGGGGTGGCTTTCTCCAAAGAAATGTTCTATGAATTCTGGTATGACATCTGGTAGGCAACTGCTGACCCCTACACTATATATTATCTACAAGACTTGAGCGGTCACCTTATCCTATATATGCCCACTCAACTGCTTTGATCTGTGGAACTGGCATTGTTACAGGTGCCACGTAATATTTGTTCTGCACTTTTATGAAATCAGTCTTTTAGTTTGACAGCACCTACACTTTAGAACTCCCTGCTTATTGCCATCTGACACTTACCACCTGTAAAAGCATTTTTGTTCAGGCAAGCCTATCCAGACATTAAGAAGTCAGCAAGTGTTTTAATCTGTTTATAGCTTATTGTATGTTTTAATTTATTTTATTTTTAAACGCCTTTTTAAACTCTGCCTTTTATTCACAATTTTAATAATTGTTTTATTTTTCATAAACAGAGTTTCTGTCTACAATCAATATAGCATTGTCTGTCTACAATCAATCAGTATATAAATGTTGTTATAATTATTTAGAAGCATTTCTAAACTAACATTTAACAGTTTCCCTGTTTTGCAGATGCACCCAAAGGCCTCAAAAGACTGGTGACCCCTGACTTAGGGGATGGCTGCAGCATTGGATGCAGCTTATTCTACACCTTTTCCTGCCTGTGAGGTGCCCTTACTCTTCCACTGGTCCCTCTTTCCTGTGTGGAGAGCTATTGGACGATTTTGAACACATAATCATGCAAAAGGGGAAGGACAGGATGCCCTTAGGATAGATGGATAGATAGATGTAAGTGGACTGCCTTCAAGTCAATCCCAACTTATGGCGACCCTATGAATAGGCTTTTCATGGTAAGTGGTATTCAGAGGTGGTTTACCATTGCCTTCCTCTGAGACTGAGAGGCAGTGATTGGCCCAGGGTCACCCAGGTAGCTTCATGGCTGTGTGGGGATTTGAACCCTAGTTTCCCAGTTTGCACTCCAACACCTTAACCACTACACCACACTGGCTCTCTTAGATAGATAGATAGATAGATAGATAGATAGATAGATAGATAGATATTCCTTTTTTCATTTCCCAGGTTGCTGATGAGGACAGTTCACAATAAAGGCTAGTGAAGGCAAATTGTCCCAATGAGTAGTGAAGGTAAATGGATACCTTAACATTGTCCCAAGGAGTTCCAAAAACAACTGAAAGTAGGTCTTTCTCTGTATTGCCAAAAGTGTGCACAGTTTTGGCTCAGCTCCAATAATGATAATTCCTTAAAATGCATTCAATATTTAAATGCCTTTAAGGGGAATTATGATAATTTAAAATGTATATGATTTTTTTTTCTTACTGTGAAGTTGGTTTTCTGAGAAATATAATAAACGTCAGATAAATTGGTCATTATGTTCTCACACACTGCTATCCTCCAGACTGTTCCAAATATATATATATTCTTTGTAGCCTTGGCAGCCAATTCTTTCCTAAAGCTGCTGAGAAAAAAGAGTTTACAAGAAAACCAAATGGGTAATCATTATTCCCCATCAGCAATGAGCTGTGACGTGTGTAAATTGCATAATAAATTAGGTATTTGGAGATAAATGAATTTACAATAAACAATTACCGGGTGAAAAGCCCCACTTCTCCATCTCCATAGGCACAAGATCTGGTAAAAATCAGCCACAGGTAGTTAAGTGATTATAAACTGTAAAAATAAATCAACCCGATATAATTGCTCCAAGGGAAAAAATTACCAACATATTTAACATTTCAACAGTGCACCCTTTCCCATATCCATTTGGCATTATCTAATTACCTTCACATTGCATTTCCATCAGTGATATGACCTGTATTTTCCTTTTTATAACTGTCAGGGAAGGCAGGCAGGGAGGCGGGGTGAGCAAACCGTGGGCGATAAATCAGCCTTACCATTAGGACTGAAATAGCTCATCGCCGCACTTCTAAATCCAGGATTTATAAAGATGTCTAGGCCGTATAGCACACTGGTGGACACCATAATAAATTCATGAGCACACTGCCAAGGCGAGCTAGTTCATTATGTGGCGGGCTGCCGGCCATTAATCTAGCCGAGAGAGATTCCCGGGAAACTGAGACTGCTTTGGGAAATTTATGCAGACTTAAAGTTACCCATTTCATTATGGATTTAATCTGCTCCCTCTCTGCCAGAGTGCATGAAAGGTTTTTACAGTTTAGATCAAGCGCTTGTAACTCTCCATTTTATATCATTTCTTCAACAATAATGTCCTAATTTCTTCCTCACAAAAAAAGAAAGAGAAAAAGAAAAAAAGGCTGCCTGCTGAATGCCTTCACGCTTGCCTTCCCCTAATATTACACTTGATAAAATATTTATACAATCAATTGACAAAGGGCAATTTCCCCCCTAAAATGTTCTATTAACATGTAAATTTTCATATGATCTTTATCTTGTATGCAAAGTGGGACTCTCTAGGCTTGCCTATACTTTACACACACACACACACAAACACTTTACAGCCTGCTTAACCCTTTGATTAAGGGGTAGAGAATCCAGATCCACATGGGTCCAGCATGGTCTTCCTATCCATAGAAACCCTCCCAGTCCTGGAAAGTCATTTATCTTAGGAAACATGGAATGCCTTCTATCAGCTCTCACTACTAGTATACACGCAAACCTATATGTTTCAGTTTATCTGAAAGAGGACCTCCAGCCTCATCAAGGATGCCATGAAACAAGATCAGCCTCAAAAGGCCTCCTCTCTATCCCACCAGTTAAAACAGCTAGACTGGTGAGGACTAAGGAGAGGCCTTTTTCTATTGTGGCTCCCACTCTGTAGAATTCCCTCCCAAACGATCTCCATCACGCCCCCGCTATGATGAGCTTCCGCTGGGCCTTGAAGACCTGGCTCTTCAGACAGGCTTTTGGGGTGGGTTAGGTTTTTTATATTGTTGAGTTTATAATGTTTTAATGTATTTGTATGTTTTTATTCTGTACATCGCCCAGAGTGGCTGGACAACCAGCAAGATGGATGACTAATAAATCTAATAAATAAATAAATGAATCAATATGGATGGGCTTAGCTCCAATTGTCTGCTAACTTCTAGGTTAGATTACTGCAATGCATTATATGTAGGGCTGCCTTTGAAGACAGTTTGGAAGCTGCAGTTGGTGCAGAATTCAAAGGACAGGTTGTTGTCTGGGACGAGGTGGTCTCAGCATAAAACACCAATTCTGGCTCAACTGCACTGGCTGCCGATTAGTTTCCAGAACCAATTCAAAATGCTGGTTTTGACCTACTGTATAAAACCTCAAGACCTCAAGGACCATCTCCTTCCATATGAAAACTACCTAGACTTCATAAGCCTGGTCCTAGGCTATGGTCTGAAGGCACATAAGGCCAACTCCCTGTTGAAGCTAAGCAGGATCATGTCTGGTCAGTGCCTGGATGGGAGACTGGTCTCCCATCCAGGCACTGACCAGGCCTGATAAATAAATAAATAATTGTCATATGAATCCCTTGTCTGTGTTCCCTCTCCTAGATATATGTGAGGGGGGGCAATGAGAGAACAGACCTTTTCAGTGGTAGCCCCCTGATTTTGGAATGCTCTTCTGAAGGAGGCTTGCCTAGCACCAAGATCATCAACTTGTTGACACCAACAATATTGTTGTTCTCCCAGGCTGTTCATCCTTAAATGTTTGCCTTGGTGTTCACCTTTTAGTAGGATGGGGAAGGATATATATATATATATCCTTGTTATATTGCTGGTGGATGAGAATGTTTATTATTATTACTATTACTATTATTATTATTTATTGTTTTCTGTCTATTTTTATGGCTTTTTGTTATTTAAATCTTTGTAAGTCTCTTTGAAACTTTTTTGTAAAAAAGCAACATAAATTCAAAAAATAAAAATCATCATCATCACTATCATCATAGCTCATAATATAGCATGGCTCTCTCTTTGATGGCTAGGTTTGTGTGTGCATGGAATGCCCTTCTTCTGGTTCAGAGCCTTCAACCTCATCCCCTACAGAAGAATCTGACTTCTGGCCCCTGACACCATCTGCCAGTGCACCCTGCGCTCACTACTTATGTTGCTTAGAAGCTGTCCTAAGGCTTTGCCAAGTCTGTGGTGATATATTGGGAGACTAGGTTAAATACTGTGAGACTCAACCATGTATCACAAGGCCTCTTCCTACATCCCATGGTCTCAATTATATTGCACTATAGTTTGAATATAGAATATCAGGGTGAAAATAAATCCTTCAGTAATCAAAATCAGGAGTATAATTTGCACTTTCAGAAACATGAGAACTGAAACACAGCCATCCTTCAAAATCCACACTTATTCTAATTTTGTGATGCAGTTCACCAACCAATGTTTACAAAAATGTGGATATTAGCGGAAAGTGTGAATACAAATGAATATATGAGTGAACATTAAAATACATTATGTGATGAGAAATGGCTTGCAAAAATGTGCACAGTCAAAACTGCCTACAAAAATGTGTTTATTAGGAGAAATCAGCACTAAAAATGCTGGAGGATTTTCATGAGCATTTTAAAAAAATGCAAATTGCAGAAATGTAGAGAACTGAATTTCAGAATGGAAAAAGATGAGAAATTGAGAGAATCAAAACTGACAGATCTTTCCATTCCTACACAGAACCCACTTGCTGATTCAGATGCAGGCAATGCCTCGGCACAGTGGCTCAGATGAGTATCCTGCTTTGCTTTGGATCCAAGGGGAACATCCTGCCACACTTATTTATTTATAAAAGCATTTATATACTGCCATTCTCATAAAGTATCAGGGCAGTGCATAGCAATATATGTATAGAATAAAATGCCATTTAAAACAGTACTGTACATTCTCAGAAACTTTGGATGTCTTCCCTTACAACAGGGATAAGGAACATCAGGGCCAGGGGTCAAATGCGGCTCTCCAGGCTTCTCTATCTGGCCCTCGAGACTCTTTCCCAGGCCACACCCCCTCCCAAGCCACACCCCTCAACACCTCTGCTTTGCACCCGCTTTGAGAAATTTTTGCCTGGTTGGAATATGGCCTTCTGCACTGATTAATGCTTCTTCCTTTTTTGCATGGAGGATAAAGAGGGCTGGGTGTGTGCGTGCATGTGTGTGTGTGTGTGTGTGTGTGAAGAGCCTAGCCTGTTGTACAAAGGTAAACTTCACATTCATCTAAAGGGACACTTGCCCATCAATCAGTCTAATGAGACAATTAATAAGTGTTTGACATCTTCCAAAGGAAGCTTTTTTCTGTCTCCCTGGCTGACTATGTTAGAAAAAAGTTATAAAAAATTAGCAGGGATTTAGCAGGGCCTGCAAATTTTTCCTTACCAGAGGGCGAATAAGACAAAGCCATTTAAGTTGTTCATTGCACATGATGCCCTCCAGTTGCTAATATAACTGTCATTTCAACTGGCTGAAATTGAATTACATTGGCAGTGCCAAAAGAGTACCCCAGCCTGCACCAGGCAGCTTCTCCTTGGATACTTTGGTAGAATGCTATCTACAAATGGGACCCATGTCTAGAATATAAACAGTTACTCAGGGCGGGGGGAAAGGTAGTTATTCCAGATTAAGACAACTAATTTGGACCAGAACATACAGTTTATTAACCATTTTTATGGGCTTTATTTACACCAGGAGCGGGAAATATTTGTCACCCTGAGGGCTATATTCCCTCCTGAAATCCACATGTCTGGGATGGGCAGGGCCAGGAGCAAAAGTGGGTTGAGCAATGAAAATAAATGTTATCTTTGTATTCTAGGGTAGTTTATACAAACACTGACTAGCCCCACTCTCCCCTCCATCCAGGCAAGAAAGAGGAATGGTCAAGGACACATTCGAGCCAGGCAAAAACACTCAAAGAGGGCGTGAAGCCAGGCTGATAAAGAGCGTGGCCTGGACAAATAGCCCCCAGAACCCCTAAATTCCTCATGCCTGACTTACATGTATGATGCTGATTTTACTGTCCGTAATGTAGATTTTGCTTCCTATTTATTTTATGTGCATGTTGTAATTATTATCATTTTTCATTACTGTCCATGTTCTGCTATGCCTGTTTTTCGGGAAACCTTTAGGTGTAAAATTACTAACAATTCCTTACCTTTTAAAAAAAATCAACAAAAGAGTATAGTTAAAAAGAAAACCTCTCAGAAAACAAAGAAACTAATCCAAATTTAGAAAATGTCAATTCCACCAAGAAAAGTTTATCCTTCTAATTGGACAAGGCCAGACTTCCTGAACAGTGAGGCCCACCCACTGGAGAGAGGTGACAAATGGTGGTTCAGGAGATGCAGCCAGTTACCTCCTGCACCCCAGAACAGGCCTACTTTTGAGGTTGTATTTTAAGATATGTAGATGCTGTAAATATGGTGGATTCAATGTTGTTCCATTCATTGTTCCATTTCTTATCAAAAAGCCCCCAAGGAAAGACTTTTCTGGCCAAAACATGTTGGACATTCATGAAAACTGCTTCACACTTTCTTCAGCATATTAAGATTGGTTCTAGCTTTTGTCTTTTCTGTGGCATATAACATCTACCCTTCAGTCCAAACTTATTTGCTGGTTCTACTCAAAATGTTCTTAACCAGATAAGCTATCATTTATTTTATTTATTTCTGTTTAAATATGTATAGTCCCCACTTTCATATAAAATATTCCAAGGTGGTATACAACCGAAAAAACTTGGAGTTGTATTCAACTATGTCCTACTCAGAGTAAACATTTAAATTAATGAACCTAGGTCATATCTGTTAACTTGAGTGGGACTTCTCTGAGTAGAACTAGGACTGGATACCACCCACCATACTACAGGAAAAATAATAAAATGTCAAACACATCAGTAAAAGCTGGTTGGCAGAGAATCTCAGCTTCTGTCTGAATAACAGAGCTTTAAAAAGACATCTGAAAGAATGCAGGGATGACTCCTGCTGAACTTATATTGGCAAGGAGTACCACGGAGTAGAGCCTGCCACAGTAAAGGCTTGGACCCTGGTAAAAGTCCAGCTGAAACTCAGGAGCATGCGGGACCATCAAAAGTGCCTCACCAGAAGATCTCAGTGATTGAGGTGAAACATTTAAACCGGATAAATTAAGATTGATTTCCTTTGCCTATATAATGTATACATTATAAAACATAGGAAGTGGGCAGCTATATAGTAGGGTAGACCATCTAGTCCACTCTTATCTACCCTAACAACAAATCTAAGCTCCATGCAGATGGGCACCTTTAATTGGCTATCAAAGGCAAGACTTCACCTTCTTTCCTCAAACAGTGTTGTCTCAGTGAAAACTAAGAACATAAGAAGACCCTGATGGATCAGGCCAGTGGTCCATCTAGTCCAGCATCCTGTTTTAACAGTAGTCAACCAGATGCCTTTGGGAAGTGCTTAGCATTAAATAAAAATAAATTTAGTTCCTCTATACTTTTTAAAGAAGCAGATTAAAAAAATAGATTGTCTGCCAAATTTCCTGGAGACAACTTTCAGAAAGGTAGTCATGCTGTTCAAAGTGAATTGTTTATTTGAATGGTCATAGTACGTGGTATAGCACAGTGGGGAGGAGAGCCCAGCTGGGAGTCCAGAGTCTGTGAGTTCAAATCCCCACTCGTGTTTCTTGGGTGTCAAGGGCCAGCTAAAGATCACACCACAGTGAGTGGCTCAGGGGTGACGTGCCCTGCCACCTGTGCAGCCGTGGGCAAGCTGCATAGTCCCAAGGAGCCCAGTTGCCCCCCAGCTGGCAGTTGCAGACAAGGAGGGGGCTGGCTTGTGCAGCTGTGGCAAGCTGAGCAGGCCGTAGCCAGCTGGGGAAGACTAGCCTCAGAGGGAGGCAATGGGAAACCCCCTCTGAATACTGCTTACCATGAAATCCCTGTTCATAGGGTCACCATAAGTCGGGATTGACATGAAGGCAGTCCATTTCATTCCATTTTAATTTCAGTATGTTTTGAAATGAATAGGTATTAGGCTGTTTATGATGTGCTGATATACATTTTTGTTGTGCTGTGACCCACTTTGGGTATATTTATGAGGGGAAATGGCATACAAATTTAAATAGCAACAAGAAGAAGAACAAGTTCACGTGGTATACACAGTTCTCCCCCTTCCCATTTAATCCTTACAACCACCCTGTGAGGTAGGTTAGGCTGAGAGATGTTAACTGACCCAAGGTTACCCAGTGAGCTTCATGGCCAAGTGGGGATGTGAATGCTGGTCTCCAAAGTCCTAGTCTGGCACTCTGACTGCTACACCACACTGGCTGATGATGCTGATGTTGGCTAGTGCAGCAAAAACAACCAAGGGTATTGTTGCACCTTAAAGATGTGAGTTTGGCTTATGCCATAACAAACTGACTAGCCTTTGGGGACTAGCCATAGCTCAGTGGTACAGCATTTGCTTTACATCCTGAAGGCCGCCATTTCAACCCCCCCCCCAAAGTAGGACTGGCCTGGGAATGTCCCCGTCTGAAATCTTGGAGAGCTGCTGCCAGTCAGTGTGGGGAGAGATGGACCAATGCTCTGATTCAGTATAAGGCAGCTTCCTATGTTTTTATGTTCCTCATGTGCCCCAAGACTCCCCCCTCCCTCATAAACGGGAGTACTTCTCCCAAATCTTCTCCTAAACAGAAGAAACCAGATGAATAGCTTAAGCAATGACAAGTATAAAAGAAAATCACAATGACTGTCATCTCATTTTCTTCCCACCACCACCGCCCCTCCCTAGATCACAATACAGATTACCAAGAATATGTGATGATAGGGGGGGTGGAGAAAGGCCTCCTTCCCCCCCTTCCGTTTGCCCACTCAAGCATTGTATAAATAAATAATTAAAACAATGGCAAGCACCGCATTCGCTGCCTGAATCATTTGCCGCAGCTTGAGCATTGCAAAACCCATTCGCCAAAAGATTATGGGCCTTTAAGTGCCATCCAGGCCTGAAATGTGGCTCTAGGGCTTTGAGAATGGTTTTGAATCCACAATTGCAAGTGAATATTCTCTACTGGCTGCATTTTTCCCCCTGTTCTGCAATTGTTGGTTCAAAAGAACCAAAGGAATCGTGGGCGGGGAGAGAGAGAAAAAGAGAGAGAATGGAACTTAGTATGAACAGGAGGCACTGTTTTCATATGCAAACATGAATTCTTTATCGGCTAAAATGTGTTTGTGAATTAAGAGGAAGATTCATATTTATATTTCTACTTAAAACCTGCCCAAAGCAAATGAATGCTGGGAGTGCCTCAAAAAGTTCATGGTGGAATGTACCACCCTGTGAGGGAGGTCCCACAGGAAATCAAGCTGCTTGCTTTGCTCTCCATTCTTAAGAAAAACAGGTAAACTGGAAAAAAATATCAACACCTCATTACATACAAATCCAACCACATATAATACAGAGACAGGCCCAAATCCCTATAAGAAGGGTGGTGTGCCTGACTTCACAGAGGATGGTCCTCTCTTTGAAGGGCCGTTTGGCCCAGGTTCATTTGAAAGATAAAGAACCCTAAGACAGGAGACCTGCAGGTGCCTTGAAGTTGTCCGTCAACAGTTAGCAGCTAGGGAACAGGCTGAGCAGGGTACACAGGCCACTTGGGCACAGATTGTGATGGGGTGAACTGCTTTTCTATTTAAGTTAAAGCAATCATTTCTGAATTTGCATCTATACAAGTGAATTAGCATATGCAAATGTTATGCAATTTTTGGCCCTCTCTTCTTGCTGACCTATTGCCTTTTTCTTAGTGATGCATAAGTGCCCACTCTAAGTATAAGATAAATTCCAAGCATAAGCTCAGGACTGAGAGGCAACTTACCGTTGCCCAGGGATCTGTTTGTTTTTAAGTGCTCCCCAACAAAACATGCTCCTTCGTCATTGTATGTGCTGCCATTTGAATGATCATACGTTAGAGAAAGAGGACAAATTTGATTTTGTTCACATTTCAAGGCAAACCTACTTCATTCAAACTTCCTGAAACAATACGCAAACCAAAATTTGTACTTATCCAAATAGTGCAGTGCAGTTCTCTAGCCAGGAAATGTGTACATAAATACATATATTAAAGTGAGTATATAAATGAATATATTAGTGAAAATATCATACCAAATGCATTGTGTTTTGGGAAAATGTTTTGCAAAAATGCATACAATAGGGGGGAAATCACACTGAAATGCTGATGAGTTTTCACGAGAAATGCCAACTGATGTGGAGAACGGAACTTAAGAGTGGAAAAATGAGAAACTGAGAGAAACCAAAACTGACAGATTCACCCACTCCCTATCACAGGAACTCTGCATGACCTGAGATTGTCTTTTTTGGCATTCTGTTGATGCCAAAGAGCCTTATCTCTTTCAACAAGCCTGCTAAGTGGAGATTTTTATCCCAGTCCGTGTCTGTATGGATTTGAAATTGTTTTTTTATATAAGCAATTGTTTTGTTTGTGTTGTGCAATCGCTTCGAGATGCTTCACGCAAAGCAATTTGTACATGAAAGAAATAATGCTAAAATAAACATTATTTACACGAATGAGTTGCTCAGGAGCAGCCATTTCTGAGGCCAGGGTTTTTACAGGCAAAACCAGATGGGCCTGTATGAAGGGACTGCAGCAATAGAGCATGTGCTTTGTCTGCTGAAGGTCCCAGGTGGTGGAGACTGGTGGCTCCACTGTCAGTGGGGAAGTGAATACTCTTGAGTTTTAGTCCAAACTTTCAAGGAGCTATCCAAGGTGCTGAAACCTATTCTCAAAACAGCTCCAGCACCTTGGACAACTCCTTGAAAATTTGAACCAAAGCCCAGAGCAGATTCACTGCTCCACTGACATTGGAGCTATCAATCTCCACTTGCTCCCTTAAATTGAAAGACTGAGGCATCAGGTGCCAAGGAGGATCTCCATTTGAGACCTCATGGAGTCAGCGATAGATACTGCTGGGTTTTGATTGGCAAGCAGCCTGGCCTCCTTTAAGGCAGCTTTCTGTGTTCTTATGACAATAGTCAGGCTGGTTGATATTGCATCCACATATTGATATGGCTGACAGAGCTTATTTTGCTAGGGCTACTGAGGAGCCAGAGTGCTGCTGGTGCATTAGGCAAGGCACTGGAGACTGTCCACCAGTAGCAGCATGTCTGGTGGAGGGACAGTGCTGTGGAGCTGCTCTTCTGACACTGATGACAATGCTACTTAATCAGACAGGACTGGGATGGGAAAAGGTGGTGGCTAGGTCAGGGCCACACAGATGCTCTGGTGGAAGTATCTGAACCACCACTGCTATGCCCTGCCCTGTGTCCTGGCCAAGCCCATTGGAATCAGACTCAGTGGTGTATTTTTCTCCAGTATATTTAATGAACAATGTCACTTTAGAGCTCTTCATGGATCAGCTTACAGGTCACACAAGATTCTACATTTCTACACAGCAAAACTAGGCATGACTACTCAAAGCTTAGATGTAGTTGTAGCAATTAGACACACCCCCTTACAATCCTTAAGTAAGTCACAGATGGGAATGCATGCATGCACACAAGCACTCCTCCAAGTTGGAAAGTGGGGGCCAGTTGAGCCTGCCGGTGCAGTTGTCGGTGTGCCTGGGGTGACAGCAGTGGTAGCACCTCATCAAGATCCTCCTCTATAATAGGTGCATGCAGCAGCTGCAGCTGGGGCAAAGTGGAGGGGTGGAGGAGCGGAGAAGGGGCTGGCTCCTGATCAGCCAGCATTCCCTCTGTTGCAACTGGAGCTAAGGGGAGGAGCTGTCACAGTGAAAAGTGCTGCAGCCTTCTGCTTCAACACTTTCTTGTTGCAAGCTACTAGGACCCTCCCCTGGGTCTCATCATCTTCTTCATCACCATCACTCCAGGAACATTCCACAGGGTTCATGACAGTTCCATCCCCATCCAGGTAAGCAGTAGGCTCTGTGGCTCTGCTCTACAACACACACACATTGCTACGGTTAGCCCCTCCCCCAGCAGAGCCTGGTTCATTAGGGCTAACAGAACACTGCCCCACGAGCCTTGTATGTGCCCATAGGCAGTCTTATAGGACTCAGCAGGGAGGAGAAGTTAGTTTGTGCTGCCTGTTATTGGCTCAGCTCCAATATTATTGTTAACCACCCTTCACCAGCAGGTCTCAGCCTTGGTTACAACAGTGTAAAATTCAATATTAAAAACAGTTAAAACAAATTAGAATTACAAAACACACACATCTCAGGTGTCAAAGGCCAAGGTAAAGAGGTGCGTCTTCAGCCTTCCCAAAAAACTGTACAGTGAAGGTGCACCTCTGTAGGAAGGGGACTTCAAAACTTCACAACTGGACCACCATCCCCGAAACCTCTTAAGGCAGTGGAACTAGCAAAAGTGTCCCCTCTGCTGTTCTTAACACCTGAGAGGACTTGTAGGGATGGAAGAGGTCTTTTGGATATTTGTGACCTAAGTTGTTTAGGGCTTTAAACACTAGTGTGAGCACCTTGAATTAAACCTAGAAATGAACTGGCAACCAATGTAACTGTTTTAGAACAGGGGTTATAAAAATGTCTAAAAGCAGCCCCAGCCAGTAATTTGGCTGCTGCATTTTGGACCAGTTGAAGTTTCTGAGTTGTCTTCAAGGGCAGCTACACAAAAAGTGTACAGCAATAAACCAGTCTTGAAGTAACTAGAGCATGGAGTTCCATGGCCAAGTCATCTCTATTCAAAGGAGCTGTAGTTGGCAAACCAGCTGTATCTGGAAACAGGCACTCCTAGGCACCAAGGCCACTTGGGCCTCAAGTGACCATATTGGATCCAGGAGTACCTCCAAGCTGCAAACCTGCCCCTTCCAGGGGAATGCAACCTGATTTAGGGCCTTCCTGCCTTCCACCCTGCCAGACCCCATTGGGCACCAGCCACCACTCCACAAGCCCTAGACTGCAAGAACTGCTTGCAAGGAACCATAAAATGGCCCAGAATAGATTGAAAGCCACTACTCTCTGGCTTTAGAAAGGATAGAAGTCACATAATACAATGATCATGGATTCCTTTCCTTTCAGAACTTTTGTCTGGAAGGAAACAGAGTAGAGGACTAGAAAGTTGTTTTCCCTTTCACTTTAAAGTGAGATTGTCAGAATTCAACCAAAGGGGGGGGAATTCACCCACCACATGGCTCAGAGACTTTAAATGGTGGATAGGGTTAGTACATAACAAAATCTCCTGGACGGGGATCTTCTTCTAAAGGAAAGCAGGATATCTTATCATTTCAATCACAGTTGTGTGTGTATGTGTGTGTTTTATATATATTGATTAAGAAAAATATAACCCTGATACTGTTGGTCAATAGACAAATCAATCACTGGCTTCTGACGGGTTTACTGTGTGCTTAATGTTTCCGTCTTTCATTGAGTTATGCTTTCCCTTTCCTAAAACGATGAACCTGGGACTGGAAATCACTCCAACTTTAAGCAGAAATGCTGCCTGCCTTTTAAAGAGGGCAAAAATGCATTTAAGGTAATTGTATGGCTCCATTACAGCAGCCTTAGCAGAAGCAGATCAACAGAAACCTGATGTTGGCTTCACATGTCCAGATGAGCTCCCCCCCTTCTTGTTGGAACTTTGAGGAAGGGATAAAGAGAATCTCCCTTCCACAGTCATTTAGAAAAAGGATGGAGGACCTGTGGCCCTCTGCATGTTGTTGGACTCTGTGATGTTACTGATGTTTAAATATATGCCGGGTATGGCAGGTTGTGTGCCTTTGAGTGAGTGAGTCAGGGAGGGCAATTTGCTTATGAATGGTGATTGGTTGAAAGTGCGGAGGGGGGAGGAGGAGTGATATATATAGAGGGAGAGAGACTGTATTTTAAGACTGGTTTTGAGCTAAACAGAGAACTGACCCGAGAGATAAAGGATTTGAGAGGAGATTGGAAAATAAAATTTAGTGACAGAGTCTGGTACATAGATAGATAGATAGATAAATAGACAGACAGACAGACAGACAGACAGACAGACAGACAGACAGACAGACAGACAGACAGACAGACAGACAGACAGATAGATAGATAGATAGATAGATAGATAGATAGATAGATAGATAGATAGATAGATAGATAGATAGATAGATAGATAGATAGATAGATAGATAGATAGATAGATAGATAGATAGATAGATAGATGGATGGATGGATGGATGGATGGATGGATGGATGGATGGATGGATGGATGGATGGATGGATGGATGGATGGATGGATGGATGGATGGATGGATGGATGGATGGATGGATGGATGGATAGATGGATAGATGGATAGATGGATAGATGGATAGATAGATAGATAGATAGATAGATAGATAGATAGATAGATAGATAGATATTTTTCATTTCCCAGGTTGCCAATGAGGACAATTGAGAATAAAGGCGAGTGAAGGCAAATTGTCCCAATGAGTAGTGAAAGCAAATGGATATGTTAACATTGTCCCAAGGAATTCCAAAAACAACTGCACAGGTCTTTCTCAGTATTGCCAAAAGTGTGCATAGTTTTGGCTCAGCTACAATAATGACAATTCCTTAAAATTCATGCAATATCTAAATGCCTTTAAGGGGAGTTGTGATAATTTAGAATGTATATGAATGTTTTTTTTCTGACTGTGAAGTTGGTTTTCTGAGAAGTGCAGTAGTATAGTGGCAAATTCAGAAGTGCAGGGCCCCTTCATATTTGTCACAGCCACACACCTCTTTTTTTACTGCTGGATTGAGAATGAGATCCCTGTTAATGCCTTCTCCCACAACAACAGATATCCCTAAGAGCCAATACAGGGAGAGTGTTAGCTGCTGAGAAGAGTCTTCTCAATGGCTGACTCACCTCCTTTCACTCTGATTGGCTCCAATTAGCAGGAAAGGGACAAGGAAGCATGTTAGAAGACTCTTCTGTGGGTAACACACTCCCCTTTCATGCTGATTATCTCATAAGATGCAGGAGACATAGGGACCTCTTGCGCCCCAGGCGCCCCAGAAGTTAGCTCAGGGAGAAGAGTCAGTTGAGGACGAGGTCCCTGGGAGCGTTTAAGGAAGGGAGAGTGTAGCCAGCCCCCCCATTGAGGCAGTTCCCGCTCCACCTGCGAGCCCCCTGCCTGAGCCATTGGGAAGTGGCCCCTCGTGCATGCCAACCACGCCCCCACAGGAATCCCTGCCTGGCACTTCAAACACTTCCCAGCCAACCAGCTTCCTGCTTCCTAAGGTCAAGCCATTGCCTATCGAAGCCCCACTGTCAGATGGGCCGGCGGAGGCTCGCCTCCCCTCACCCTGAGCAAGATGGCACGAGAAAAGGGTCCTTGAGAGGGTGGAACTTCAGAGGAGCCATCAGTTACGGGTGAAGACCACCCCTACTTAAGCAGGTGCCTGCCTAGGCTCCAGTGCTGATTCAACTCTCCCCACACACTGCAGAGACTATCCAGGTAGCTTAGCTAAGGAAAGTAGTGAGTTAAAGTAGACAGGTTTATGAAGTGCACTGCTTTGGACATAAGCATCACTCTAATAAAATGAGAATTAAATCGAGCCTCATCTCCGTCTCGTGTCTCAGGCTCTGGGCAAGACAGGAGCCTGCTCCCAAAATAGTATAGCGTCTAAGACCCCCCAAGACCTTGGACAACTACACCCCTGGAGTAATAAATGTCAAATAAATTGGTCATTATGTTCTCACACATTCCTGTCCTCTGCACTGTTCCAAATATATATACATATGTATATATATTCTTTGTAGCCTTGGCAGCCAATTCTTTTCTAAAGCTGCTGACAAAAAGGAGTTTACAAGAAAACCAAATGGGTAATCATTATTCCCCATCAGCAATGATTTGTGACATGTGTAGGTTTAGGTTCAATTAGAACTGTGACTTCTTGTGTTTTATTTATCAAATGTACTAATAAAGTTCTTTTTCTTTTCATCATCCCATACCTAATGATCAGTTACTGAAGAGAGGAAGAGTAATGCAGTGTAATGTTAAAGTTCACACATATCCTCACATCTAGAGGTATATAAGAATTTGGACCTAAGGTATTGGTGGCAGCAAACTACAGAGTGGGTTAGAAGGCGTTGCCTGTTGTAATAAAAGCCTGGAAGGACAAAGGTATTGCCTTGATTCCCATCTGACCCCACTTTCACGGCCAGTGATTTCTCTCTCTTTAGGGTTTGTCATAACCGAGTACATCTCCACCCAATAGATAATTAACTTACAGAGTTTGTAGAATGAAGAGATGGGGTAGCATCCAACTAAGTTGCAATCAGAGTGTCTACTGCGTTAGCCATATCCATTAATTTCAGTGGGTCTACTCTGAGTAGAATTTATTTATTTATTAAATTTATACCCAGCCCTTCCTTCCAGAAGGAGCCCAGGGTGGTAAACAAAAACACTAAAGGCACTCTAAACCATATTAAAAAAAAAAAAACTTTAAAAACATCTTTTTAAAAAAGCTTTAAAAACATCTTTTTAAAAAAGCTTTAAAAACATCTTTTTAAAAAAGCTTTAAAAACATCTTTTTAAAAAAGCTTTAAAAACATCTTAAAAAGCAATTCCAACCTAGATGCAGACTGGGATAAGGTCTTAAAAGGCTTGTTGAAAGAGGAAGATCTTCAGTAGGCGCTGAAAAGATAGCAGAGATGGTGCTTGTCTGATATTTAAGGGGAGGGAATTCCAAAGGGTAGATGCCACAACACTAAAGCCTCCTATGTTCTGCGGAACAGACCTTCTGATAAGATGGTATCTGCAGGAGGCCCTCACCTGCAGAGCACCGTGATTGACTGGGTATATAAGGGATAAGACAGTCTTTCAGGTATCCTGGTCCCGAGCTGTATAGGTCTCTGTACACCAAAACCAGAACATTGAACTTGGCCTGGTAGCTAATGGGCAGCCAACTTAATTTGATACAACCCATAGTCACTAACAGGGGCCATTTATTCCCTGAATAAATCAGCTAGACAATATATCTTGGCCTAACCTACCTCACAGGATTTTGTTGTGAGGGGGGAGGGAAGAACCATGCACACTGCTCTGAGATTGTGGGAGGAAGGGTGGTATTATATACATATTTTTTTAAAAAAAATAAATTATAATTTCATACAAATGTGCTTGTTGCTTTTAAGATATTACAGACCATTCTGAGTTGCACATTTTATTTAATGATCAATCAACTAATTAATAAAGGTATAGAATCATGGGAAATCAATGGGGCTCCAGATGCTAGGAGGAGTTCCTTTTCCCTTCTCCCTAAACATATTCCTTAATCCATTTTTGGCACACTTCCTTGCTTTTCATTGATTTAGTTGACTAGGTTATGCTCTGTGGCTTTTGGATGCATTACCTCGAAGCCAGGCTACAGGAGAACTGGTAAATCAAAACATTACATATGCTGGTGGATAATTTACACAAGGAAGGGGAAGCAATGCACATTCCTTATATTAATTCTAGGCACTCACACCAAAACTACTCCGACAAAACACTATTGGTTGGAAAACAGACTCCCTCTCTCTCTCCCTCTCTCTCTCCCTCTCTCCCTCCCTCTCTCTCTCTCTCTCTCTCTCTCTCTCATACACACACACATGATTTAGGTCATGGATGGGGAACCTGTGGCCCTCCAGATGTTGGTGGATTACAACTCCCATCAGCTCCAGTCAACATGGTCAATGGTCAGAAAACTGGAGAGGCCACCAGTTTATTTTATTTATTTCCTTGTGTCGTATTCAACTAACTCATTGTGCTAGCAGAAGCCCACTCAAGGATTCCCATTAGCTCAATGGGAATTGCCCCTTCCTCTCCCCATATGCCCCCTACACCCTCCCCAAATCTCATCCAGAAGGTTGAGAGAACCCCCAGAAGAGTGTGTGAGGAGAGGAGAGGGGATATCGTTCCACTGGGGAAGCAGAAATGCTTGTGCCGATAGAATTATTGCCTTAGTGCTAGGTTGAATATCACTCCCATCTATTCACCTATCCACACACTGTCAATTATCTGCACACTGACTAGAGCCAGACCTCCTTAGCTTCAGCAAAGTGGTAGCCTCATGCATCTTCAGAACTTACTCTAGGACCTGTTCCCTACCCTGGCCCTAGAAGAACCATTTCACTGGAAGCAAAGTGAATGGAACCTCTGCTTGGCAAAATGTAGGAACTAAATCAACTGGGCCTTTGTTAGTCATGCCTGGGTTTCAAGGAAGGGAGAGCTAACAAGGAATCATTTAACATAGAACTATCTCTGGCTAATCTGGAGGTGACCCTCTCAGGCATTGCATCTTATTGTACATTCAGCAGTAGAACAATAACATATTAAATCTGGGATAGGGAACCTGTGGCTGCTGGACTACAACTTCCATCACCTCTAACCATTGGACATGCAGGCTGGAGCTGATGGGAGTTGGAGTCCAACATCGGGGAGGGGCATGGTGGTCTACACTGACTCTCCAGCACTTCATATAGGAGTCCTTCCCAGGGCTACCTGGAATTGCCAGGGATTGAACCTGGGACCTTTTGCATGCAAAGCATGTGCTCTACCACTGAACTACTCTTAGACTGTGCACAATCCCCAGGGTGAACAAAACCTGTGGAAGGAGAAGCAGACTCTTCCTAGTTTTGTTGTTATGTGCCTCCAAGTCGACTATGACTTATGGCGACCCTATGAATCAGTGACCTCCAAGAGCATCTGTCATGAACCACCCTGTTCAGATCTTTAAATTTTTCATTTAATCCTTCTTCCCCCACCCACACTTCTTTCATTTAAAGAATAAATGCAATAAAGTACCCATACACTTACATTACAGCCTCTTTATGGCATTATCATCAGATGCCAGGCATTTAAAGATTTATAATGTTGTTAGGCTGGTAATTATGACAGGATTTTATGTAGAACATGCTGTAAAACTAAATATAGCAGCTTTATATGGAAAAGGGGGATTAAACAATACTGAGCATTAAAGGAAGTGAAAGACAGACTTAACTTAAAGAAAGGCCAGTTAAGAAAGAACAAACATTTCAGATCTCTTCCATCTTCCTTTATGGCCCAGTCATATTTCTTTATTATGCTTGTTGCCCAAAGCAAAGACAGAAACACTCAAGACAAGGTAGACCTTGTCGCTCAAGCAAAGTAGGTAGGCAGGAAGCCATCTTTTTCATCCCCAGAGAGAACCAATGTCCAGTGAGGACGGAATCAGTCCATAAGGTTCTTCAGTGAGAAGCTGTAGTAATATGCCTCACCAGATGGGACACCCACCTGTCTTTCATGGATAGTGGTAATATTAGTAGCAGTAATAAAACTTATATCCTACCCTTCCTCCAAGAAGGAGCCCAGGGCAGCAAACAAACAACAAAACACGAAAAACATATTTTAAAACATATTAAAAACAAAACATCTTTTAAAACATCTTTACAAGCAATTTCAACACAGATGCAGAGTGGGATAAGGTCTCTGCTTAAAAGGAGCCCAGGGTGGCAAACAAGTGATAAAATACTAAAAACATCTTTAAAACACCTTAAAATCAAAACATCTTAAAAATATCTTTTTGAAAAAAACTTTAAAAACATCTTAAAAAGCAATTCCCGGCACAGATGCAGACTGAAAAGGCTTGTTGAAAGAGGAAGGTCTTCAGTAGGTGCCGAAAAGATAACAGAAATGGTGTCTGTCTAATATTTAATGGGAGGGAATTGCAAAGGGTAGGTGCCACAACATTAAAGGTCCATTTCCTATTTTGTGTGGAATGGACCTCCTGACAAGATGGTACCTGCAAGAGGCTCTCACCTGCAGAGCGCAGGAATTGACTGTGTATATAAAGGGTGAGATGATCCTTCAGGTATCCTGGTCTCAAGTTGATAGGGCTTTATACACCCAACATCTTGAACTTAGCCCAGTAGCAAGTAGGCAGCCAGTGATAGGGTCTTTTCAGTGGTTGTGCCTAAAGTGTGGAAAGTTGGTTCAGTTTTCATTTTGCTGAACTGACAGCTGATTATGATCCACTGTAGTTAGTACTTTGTTGGCTTCTGCTTTTCCTATTATTTGTTCTTGATTTTTCATTGCTGAAACATACAGATTTTTTTTCAAAGTATGGCCTACAACATTTCTTTTTCAAAAGTAAATGAGCCAGGTAATTGCCCTTCAAGTAGGTATCTTGCCTCAGGGTTGTTGTCTGTCTGAGGAGAGGAGATTAAAGTTTTCCCACAGACAGAGTTAGCTGAGTCTTGTAGTGTTGATTTTTTCCAACTCAGTTATGTGATGTAATTTTGAAAGTTGGAATCTGAACCAAATTTATCTTCAAGCCTTGAGTGCTGCTGTCTGCTGAGTTCTTGGCCTTATGGTTAGCCTGTTTGAAGTTACCTAACTTATTTTGCTTCCTTCCCCCTGCCCTTTCCCACACCTTGGTCAAGTCAGTGTGCTGGTGGCAGGATACTCTTGCTCTCAGGTCTGGCTTGTGGTTGGCCCCTGTGAGAACAGGATGCTGGACTAGATGGGCTGTTGGCCTGATCCAGAAGGGCTCTTCTTATATTATTTATGTTGTTGCTGTCTGTTCACCAGGCCTCTCCGAGCAGGTAGGCAATGACAAGAGTGAGGAGATGGTGCAGAATCCTCTGCCTCTGCTGTGTTCCCAGTCTAAACAGTGCTGCAGATTGAGGAAGAGCAAGTAAGAGGGCAGTGAGAGGAGGAAGGGGATCCACAGAGAAGACCTTGGTCAAGAGTCTCCAAACCCTGGAGCCTATGCCATGTCAGGGATGAGGACCTTTTTTCAACATTCCCTTCTGGGCAACCTTCTGGGGACCACATGCCAGAGGTGGGGTGATCCTGAGGCAAAAATGGGAGGAGCAACAAATGTACATTTTACCTTTATACTTGTTTCTATGCCAGCCTTTCCCAACTAGTGGGCCACCAGATGTTGCTGGACCACAACTCCCATCAGCCTCAGCCAGCATTGCCAATGGTCAGGAAAGATGGGAATTGCGTTCCAACAACATCTGGTGACCCACTAGTTGGGAAAGGCTGTTCTATGCACACTCACCTTATCCTCCATCCAGGCAAGCAAAAGGCATTGTTGGAGTCAAGAACACATTTCAGCCTGGCAAAAACACTTGGGGGGTTGGAGCAGATTTAGTGAGAGGTTACAGGCTGAGGAGAGTGTGTGACTTGGGGGAAGTCTCAAATGCCCAACTGAGAGGCCGCCAGACTTGAAATTACCCTGCTGCATGCAGATTGACCTCTACCTCTGCTGATGTTAGCAAGGTTAAAAAGGATATCATAAGCTTCTCAAAAGAGGCTTTTCAGCCTTTGGTGGCCTCCTGATGCGGGCCACTCATCACAGCTGCATTGAAGCAATGTTGGGGCATATCCATTGATTTTATTTCTGAGGCCAAACATAAAACACAGCCCTTCTAATGATACTCCTTTTGAATAGCAGTGAGGCAGCTCTCCCTCTTCCGGATCGTTTGCACCTCTTGGGAGGGTGCGCAGGACGATAAGGCAGTCAAATGAATGAATCAGAGGAAATGACTGCAAAGTCCGAGAGCAGTAGGGAGCAGGGGTCGAGGGGGGAGGCTGTTGGCACTTGACATAATTTATAAAACCAAAGAGCCAGAAACAGGAAAAAGGTTGATGTAGTAATAACATTAGGAGGAACTGTAGCCCATACAAGCTACTGTTCTCTAACGTGCTAATCAATAGCTCTTTTATTAAGAGGTGCAATCAATGAACAGGAGACAGACCTAGCCAATTAAGCTTATCGACTGACCGAAGACTTGCAGGAAACACTCTTTCCTTTGGTTTTCTTTTCCTTTTGGTGAGTGAGAAACAAGGTCCACTTTTTTTTTATCACTGGATTCCCACCAAGTCATCTCCAGGAGTTCCTGTAGAAAGGAAACATTGACAGAAAGCAGGCTAGGGCTATCTTGCAAAACTTTAACCTGGGGTCAGCCAAGGGGAACAAACAACACAAAAGTCTCTCTCTCTCTCTCTCTCTCTCTCTCTCTCTCTCTCTCTCTCTCACACACACACACACACACACACACACACACACACACAGAGAGAGAGAGAGAGAGGGAGAGAGAGAGCATATGGTGTAAGAAAAAAATTATTCTAGATCAGTCATTCCCAAATTTCTGATAGTTGAATTTGTTTTTATTTATTATTATTATTTGATTATTTGATTTATATCCCACCCTTCCTCCCAGCAAGAGCCCAGGATATTCTTTCCTGAATATAAAATCAGAAGAACGGAAGTATGCTTCATGTTTTACATCCAGTACACTTTGCTTTTAGAGATCGTAAGAGTAAGAATTGCCTGTCCTCAAAAGAACCCCACTCACACACACCCTCCCTTGGCATTTTTGCAAGCAATGTTCCATAATATAATGCATTTTGTATACTATTTTCACTAATATACACACAGTATGTTCATGGGGGGGGTTGGAAAACTGCACTGCAAAATTCAGAGAAGTGCCAATTTCAGAGAGCATTTCAGTCTGTGCATTGGTTCAGGAAGAGGGAATTAAGCAGACTCGTAGTACCTGGGGGACCTGAATTTCTCCCCCAACCCAAATCGGTAGTTGATTCTAGACAGAGAAGAGAAAGAATTCCTTCAATCAACACTTCATTCATTTATGGAACTCCCTGCTGCATTCGCTGGTGTGGTGTAACTAGTACCTAAAATAGCTTCAGAAGGGGAACGAGACAGCAGAGGAGAAGTCTAAATGCCATTGGCCCATCACGCCTAACATTGTCTGCTGTGTGGGGGAATAGCATTCCAAAGCTTCAGGCATATGTTTTCCCAATTCCCCAGTCTTGGTGCCAGTGTGTGGCCAGACTGGGCCCCTCCTTAGGGTGGGAAGGAACAACCCACTCTGCAATTCACAGCAGCATCAGGTTATGTGACCTGACACTGCTATGGATCGCAGAGAGGGAGCTCCAAGGCACATACATCCCAATACAGGTGACAGAGGCATAAATAAGCCCATCTGCCTCATCTACCTATCATGTTAGCACATCAGTGGGCACGCCCACGCAATGCATGTGCATGCCTGCCGTCACCCATGATGGCAGTGCAGGCATCCCTAAGGGGTTGGCGCCCCTGCTGCCATTTTGGATGATGGCAGGCGTGAGCATGCAGCATGCAGGGCAAGTGCCCTGATGCCAGAGGTAGGTGGAGAGGCAGGCCTGTGGAAGCCTTGCGCTGCCTGTATCAGGAAGGTTTTTTGGCATGAACAGCACTGCAGGCCTGGGCAGGCTGGTGCCCAGGGTCCCAGTCACACCTGGCACCGGCCCTGCTAGTCTCAAACCTGGTGGGGGGGGTTCATCCAGGGAATTGGGGAGAGAGGTTGCCAGAGGGGTTGATGCCTACAGTACTCCCTTAAACATATGTTCATGGGTCTAACAAGCTTGGTGGTGCTTTTCCTAATACAACAATTCCAGTACTGGTTTTATATTAGTAGCATCCCTAGTTAATGCAGGCCGCATCTGCACCTTACATTTAAAGCACTATTATGCCACTTTAACAGTAATGACTTCTCCCAAAGAATCCTAGGTTAGGAGACCCTTGTTCCCTGCACACAGCTATAATTTCTAAAATGGTTTAACAATCAACCCCTTTCCCTTTGAAACTCTCAGGCTTGTAGCTCTGTGAGGGAAATAGGTGTCCCTTAACAATTCCCAGCATTCCTAACAAACTGCAATTCCCAGGACTCTTTGGGGAAAGCCATAATGGTTAAAGTGGAACAATATTGCTTTAAATGTAAGGTGCAGATGTGACCACACACACCTCAATTTCCTAAATTACCTTAAGCACCGCTACCCTAGGTGACCACACTTAGAATGATATATCTATCTACAACAAGAACGATAAGGAGATTGCAGAGAAGCTAAATAAATTCTTTGCATCTGTCTTCACAGTGGAAGATATAGGGCAGATCCCTGAACCTGAACTAACATTTGCAGGAAGGGATTCTGAGGAACTGAGACAAATAGTGGTAACGAGAGAGGAAGTTCTAAGCTTAATGGACAATATAAAAACTGACAAATCACTGGGCCTGGATGGCATCCACCCGAGAGTTCTCAAAGAACTCAAAGGTGAAACTGCTGATCTGCTAACTAAAATATGTAACTTGTCTCTCGGGTCCTCCTCCGTGCCTGAGGACTGGAAAGTGGCAAATGTAACGCCAATCTTCAAAAAGGGATCCAGAGGGGATCCCGGAAATTACAGGCCAGTTAGCTTAACTTCTGTCCCTGGAAAACTGGTAGAAAGTATTATTAAAGCTAGATTAACTAAGCACATAGAAGAAGCCTTGCTGAAGCAGAGCCAGCATGGCTTCTGCAAGGGAAAGTCCTGTCTCAGTAACCTATTCGAATTCTTTGAGAGTGTCAACAAGCATATAGATAGAGGTGATCCAGTGGACATACTGTACTTAGACTTTCAAAAAGCGTTTGACAAGGTACCTCACCAAAGGCTTCTGAGGAAGCTTAGCAGTCATGGAATAAGAGGAGAGGTCCTCTTGTGGATAAGGAATTGGTTAAGAAGCAGAAAGCAGAGAGTAGGAATAAACGGACAGTTCTCCCAATGGACGGCTGTAGAAAGTGGAGTCCCTCAAGGATCGGTATTGGGACCTGTACTTTTCAACTTGTTCATTAATGACCTAGAATTAGGAGTGAGCAGTGAAGTGGCCAAGTTTGCTGATGACACTAAATTGTTCAGGGTTGTTAAAACAAAAAGGGATTGCGAAGAGCTCCAAAAAGACCTCTCCAAACTGAGTGAATGGGCGGAAAAATGGCAAATGCAATTCAATATAAACAAGTGTAAAATTATGCATATTGGAGCAAAAAATCTGAATTTCACATATACGCTCATGGGGTCTGAACTGGCAGTGACCGACCAGGAGAGAGACCTCGGGGTTGTAGTGGACAGCACGATGAAAATGTCGACCCAGTGTGCGGCAGCTGTGAAAAAGGCAAATTCCATGCTAGCGATAATTAGGAAAGGTATTGAAAATAAAACAGCCGATATCATAATGCCATTGTATAAATCTATGGTGCGGCCGCATTTGGAATATTGTGTACAGTTCTGGTCGCCTCATCTCAAAAAGGATATTATAGAGTTGGAAAAGGTTCAGAAGAGGGCAACCAGAGTGATCCAGGGGATGGAGCGATTCCTTTACGAGGAAAGGTTGCAGCATTTGGGGCTTTTTAGTTTAGAGAAAAGGCGGGTCAGAGGAGACATGATAGAAGTGTATAAAATTATGCATGGCATTGAGAAAGTGGATAGAGAAAAGTTCTTCTCCCTCTCTCATAATACTAGAACTCGTGGACATTCAAAGAAGCTGAATGTTGGAAGATTCAGGACAGACAAAAGGAAGTACTTCTTTACTCAGCGCATAGTTAAACTATGGAATTTGCTCCCACAAGATGCAGTAATGGCCACCAGCTTGGACGGCTTTAAAAGAAGATTAGACAAATTCATGGAGGACAGGGCTATCAATGGCTACTAGCCATGATGGCTGTGCTCTGCCACCCTAGTCAGAGGCAGCATGCTTCTGAAAACCAGTTGCCGGAAGCCTCAGGAGGGGAGAGTGTTCTTGCACTCGGGTCCTGCTTGCAGGCTTCCCCCAGGCACCTGGTTGGCCACTGTGAGAACAGGATGCTGGACTAGATGGGCCACTGGCCTGATCCAGCAGGCTCTTCTTATGTTCTTATGTTCTTAAGAGACAATAATGGCCTGAGTTATTTTCCTACATAGGAAAACTCTGAAGGTATCAAACTTGAAAAGAAAATAGAAGTTGGACAAGGATGGTGCCTGTTCTAATAAACAAAAGTGCCAGCAACCTGAAGATTGACAGTTTGATGTGTAGCATTGATGAACATCCAGCACTTTCTATTAAACCCTTGGGGAGCTCAGAAAGTATGTGATGTTTGGAAACGGTGTCAAAGAAATTCAGTTAAGAGGAAGGGGAAAGTCAGTCAATAGTTTATGCACCCTGGTTTCATCAAATGGATGAAGTGCTCGAGGACTATTCATGTACCGGTATTTTCTCATCAAGATTGGGGGAAAGAGAGGGTTCCTAAATACTTGCTACAGCATCATTTCAGGTATGGAGAAATATGGGGATGGGAATGGATCCAGGGCCAAGTTTGGGCACTTTTATTTATTTTATTTATTTATTTATTTATTTCATTTATAGACCGCCCATAGCGAGTGGCTCTCTGGGCGGTGTACAAAAAGGTTAAAATACAAAATATCAACAATAAAATCAGACAACAAACAATAAACACAAGCAGCAACAAAAGAAAAAATAAAAATATAAAATTATAACATAAACGCTTAAAATGTCTGGGAGCATAGCCAGGTCTTAACCTGGCGCCGAAAAGATAGAAGCGTAGGCGCCAGGCGTACTTCTTCGGGGAGGCTGTTCCACAGTTCGGGGGCCACTACAGAAAAGGCCCTAGATCGAGTAACTGTCCTCTGGGCTGAGGGTTGCAGCCTGTTTGCTTATGGGCTGCCAGTAGGTGGGGTTGTATGGTTTTGACATCTCCATGAGCAAGACCTTCCTTCCCCCAAGGACCTACTGGGTGCCTCCAGACTATCATTGTTTTGTCGTTGGGGATTTGAACACATACCAGAACACATTTTTGTAGGCAGTTCTGACTAATGTCCACATTTTTGGCACACCATTTCTCCATTTTTTTGTGTTATTTTCACTCCTATATTCATTTTTACGTGCACTTTCTCCTAATGTATGCATTTTTGTAAAAACGATTTGGTTGGCGAACTGCATTGCAAAATTCGAGTAAGTGTGAATTTTGAAGGATGGCTGTGTTTTGGTTCTCATATTATTTTGCAAAGTGCAGATTTGACAGATTTGGCTTGTAATGTGAACTGAATTGAATTTCTCACCCATCCCTAGTCCTGGCACAAAAAAAGGCTTCGGGGAAAAATCTCCCTCATCTCTGATAGAAAGTGTGATGAATGAATGACTGATGGGAAGATGTATAAACACTCTGCAAGCAAATCAGGATGAATGCAGGATGAATGCCCATTGTCACACAGCCACCCCACAAACAAATCAGAATGATTGCTCAGTAAAGACCAAAAACCATCTAACTCCCATGTAAGCTTTGTGCAAGTATGCTTTGTACCTTCTACCTTCTGCCTACCAGTCTCAGTGGGCATCAGCCGCTGCTGCTTCCCTCTCATGACAGTAGCCACATTCACACCATACATTTATTCCACTATTATTCCACTTTCAACAGTCATGGCTTCCTGCAAAGAATTGTGGGAAGGATAGCTTGTTTTTTTTTTTTTTTCAATAATTTTTATTCAGATTTTCATAAAACATACAAGACAAAATCATAAAACATTCAAAGACAAAAAACAAAATCAAAAATAGTTAAACAAAAAGAAAAAAACAAAAAAAAAACAAAAATAAAAAATAAAGAGTAAAATATTGACTTCCCATTTGTCAAAGATCAAATCAGTTATAAGTCTATAATATATAACAATCCTGTCTCTTAAGTCATATTATAAAATCACTTTCCTCCAGTAGTTATCTTACTTAATCATCAAATCTCATAAACATTACTTTATTCTTTCCACAAAAAGTCAAAGAGAGGTTTCAATTCTTTAAGAAATATATCTATCAATTTTTTTTTCCAGATAAGCATATCGATTAATCCATCTCATTACTAATTATGATAATCTTGTTGTCATAACCATAGTCAAAATAAACATTTCAATTAATCCATCACATCAGAATCTGTTAGGTTCAGTAATTTCAGTAGCCATTGTTCTATTAACCCTATTAGTTCCATTTTCCATCTTCCATCTTCAGTAGTCTTGTTAAGTCCAGTAATTTCAGTATCCAATCTTCCATTATCAGTATTCCATAATAATCTTGCTGTCAAAGCCATAGTCATATAGTAAGAGTCTGATGGGAATTACCTCTATCCCAAATATTTTCTTGCCATCCATTCTGAATAGGTTGCTGAAATACTGCTGTAAAATCATATCTCTGTTCTTTTTTTCAAAATACACTGGGTCATCTCTTGAAAGTTTTTCCATTGTCACATGGCTGCAGTTAATTCCATAGATTTTCTCTATATTGGGCTCCATCACATCATTCCAGTCCAGAAGATTATCCATGCCATTGATAACTTTATCTCTAGAATCTTCATTAATTTCTTCAGAGATAACATTGAGTTCCAAACAATAGATTTTATTTCTAAAGTCCATAGACTCCAAATCTTGTTCCTGTTCCACGTTTGTTCCAATCTCCGGGATCTCCTCTCTCACAGGGACCCCTGTTCCAGTCTCCAGGGTCTCCTCTCTCACAGGGACCCCTGTTCCAGTCTCCAGGGTCTCCTCTCTCACAAGGACCCCTATGTCTTTAATCTCCTGTGTCTCCAAACAATAAATTTTGTTTCTAAAGTCCATAGACTCCAAATCTTTTTCCTGTTCCACGTTTGTTCCAATCTCCGGGGTCTCCTCTCTCACAGGGACCCCTTCCAGGGTCACCTCTCTCACAGGGACCCCTATATCTTTAATCTCCTGCTTCATTTTACTCAATTCAATTTTCAGCTCCTTACAACCCTGTCGCAGGTTTTGTTTCGTTATCTCAATCTCATCCATTATTTTCTGAAACATAGTTATTTCCAGCTTCTCAGCCACTTTCTTAATTGCCATTTTAAAAGAAAAATATAGGAAAACCACTTCTTATTTCAGCAACAATTGGGTTAATACTCCAAACTTGGTGACATCACAGTATAAACAGAGCAGACAGCCTTATCTCTCCATGCTAAAGTAAACAAAATGCAGTTCCCAGGATCGAAACAATTAATGGCGGTCGTCAGAAAACAGATTCGTCAAAATAAAATAGACCAAAAAGAGAGTAGTCTCAGACAATATAATATTCTTCAAAATAAAAATCTGGAATAGAAATCCCTCTTCTGTGTATATCTTTAGAATGCAAATCCAGGACAGCTTTTTGCAACAAAAACAGAGATAAGCTATTAATTAGTGAGTAGCAGAGAGAAGTTATGGCTCCCCAGTGAGATGTCAAAAACCGATCAATCTGGCAAATCTCTTTTAAACAGCAACAATTTAAGTCAAGTAAAAGAAAAATATAGAAAGAAGGGTGCTTGCCTGTTAGTGCGTTCTCTCTTAGAAGATAAGATGAACGTTCGCTTTTCCAGATAGAGCTTGTTGTTAAAAATCCGTCCCACCTTCGTCGGCTGGACCTCGTCCCATAAATTAATGAGATCTGGTCGTCCCAACAAAAATAGGCTTTGAGGTTAATCTCTTCGTTTCTCCCTACCCGGGAGAAGTTTAATCAGTCAAAAAAAGAAAAAATCTGACTGATATATCTGAATAAGCTTCTTTTGAGGCAGGAGCCCGTCTCAAAAGCAGGCACAGGCTAAGTCACCGGGAAGGATAGCTTGTGAAGGATGCTTAGAGTTATCAGGAGACACCAGTTCCCTTCACAGAGCTACAATTCTCAGAGTGGTTTAATAGTCAGTCCCTTTCTCCAGAGAACTATGGGAATGGTAGCCCTGTGTGGGGAATAGGGGTCTCCTGACAACACCTTTCACAAACTACAGTTCCCAGGAGTCTATGGAGGAACTCATGGCTCTTGAAAGTGGAACAATAGTGGGATAAATGTATGGTGTGAATGTGGCGTCTCTAGTGAGGCTGTGAATTATGAGGCTTTCACTGTGGATGGTTTTTGCACCTAGTCTTCCATGCCATCAGACCCTAAAGAGATCCATGGCAGGTAAATTCTGCATACCCAGTAGGATTTGGGGTTTGTGTTTCTGGTATAGAAGTCTTCCCTGCTGCATGAAGAAAGAAAGAAAGAAAGAAAGAAAGAAAGAAAGAAAGAAAGAAAGAAAGAAAGAAAGAAAGAAAGAAAGAAAGAAAGAAAGAAAGAAAGAAAGAGAAACCAACCACAGGTGTGCCTGAAAAGCAGTTTATTTATTTAATAAAATGTTTATACTGCTTACTCAATATAAGACCTCTATGTGGTTTACAAAGGACAAAAAACATTAATAATAATTAAAAATACAGATGAAACCAAACTTTACAGAACAAAGTTAACATAAACAACATTTTAAATATAAATAAAATTAGCAATTTTAGAACAATTATAATAATAAAATTAGATGACAGGCTCACTGAAAAATGTTTATAGCAGGCGCTGAAAATAATGGGTTGTATTCAACTAAGTCCTACTCAGGGTAGACTTATTGAAATTAATGAACCTAAATTAGGGTGTAATCCAACTCACCTTTCTACTGGGCTGGGGTGAGTTGGATGCTGTGGAGCCTGGCTGTGCTGGACTTCAGCATCCTCCTCTAGCAGTAGCCCTCTGCAGCAGCTGAGCCATGGCACTGCCAGGAGCCTGTTGGCACCACCGGGGGGCAATGGGCATGGCTAGCCTGGCAGATGGAGAGCTGGCGGAAGCCCCAGAAATGGGGCATTCCAGGGGCATGGCAGGGAAGGAGCTGTGTGTGGGGGGACTTACGTGAGATCCTCCTTGCATTCAGACCCTCCCCCGGGTCCAGATCCCCCTGCAAACTCCGCCAGCCCAAAGGCTGGCACAGTAAAATAATTTTCTTTATTCCCCATTGTGCCCTAAGGGTGGTGCTTACTCCCTGGGAAGCCTGTTTGTTGGAGCCTGCTGGCTCATACACATGCCTCCCAATGGAGCCAGCTCCCAAGCGAGAGGAGGATCCTACAGAGATTTCCACCAACTCTTCCTCCACTGCCCTCCCCTCCATTGGCTCCCCAGCATTTGGATTGCTCTGCCCATCATGTGTATTATCTTCAGCAGATCTACTCTGAGTAGAATTAATATTGAATACAACCCAATACAGCACAGGCTGTATCAATGGGTGGGGAGTTCCAAAGAGTAGGTCCTTCCACACTGATTCCTCACATGTGTGGAATGGACATTATATGGTACTTGTAGAATGATGGAGCTTGCTGGTACAGAGTGGAAGTAATAAAAAAAAAGTCCCACTGGATATGCACAAACTCTAGGGAACACCCTTTGAATTCAGGATCATATCACTGGTATCTGAGCATACACCGATCTCTAGGTCAGGATTAAATTGCCCCATCACTGCTCTGTAACATCCCAAAGCATCAATTACAGTCTGTCCCAAAGATCAGTGCCTATCACATTGATTTTTCATTTTGTTTGCTTTGTTTGTTTTTGGACATTATTGCAACCCTCGGTGTTGTGCAACAGATGGGTGCCTTTGGTTATTAAAAGGGTTATTTATATTCCGTTTTCTGTTGTGTAGCTTTTTTTTCACATGAAATGTTTGGATGCAGTGCAATCCCATTCAGCAGTGAAGAGGAGACATTGTGTTCAGCTTAATTATCAAAGGCTGCAACACACCAAGCAATCAATCATTTTGTGACATGTTCATGCTTTTGCCGTTCTTGAAGGGGGAAAAAAATTGTGTGTGGCTCATGTACAAAAAAAGAGAGGGAGGAGGGGGGAAGTGTCAGAGAGGAAAAACCTACCCCCCTTTCCTCCCTCTAACAGCATATCACAATATCAAGACTGTGAGGAGATGAGTGAAAAATGTTCATTTGTTTTCTCTGAAACTAAATCCAACTTTCCTCTCTCTCTCTTTCTCTCTTTCTCTCTTTGCATGCCAGGATGGAAGTCATTTTAGATGTCGTTCACTGTAAACATAATCTTCCTGCCAGGGTTTGCATTATAATTAAGGCAGATTTGAATAGTGAGAGAACTGTCATTTCTGAATAGCTTTACTTAAGAGGAGCAATTTTTAACTGCCAGATAAATGATCCACTGGCTGCATTTCTGTGGAACACTGACATCCAGTGGAAATTTGGGATTGTTTGAGTGTCTGGCCAGTTACCCAAATATGTTCCATGGGGAAAGGGGGGTGGTCATAAGAACTGCACCTTTCTTCATCAACCAAAGGTCCATCTGGTCCAGTATTCTGTTTCCAAGGGTGACTAGGCAAATGCCTCCAGAAGCTCACAACCAAGATTTGAAGGCAGTGGCGGCTGGTGCCCACTGGGACTGGTGGGGCAGAAGGCAAGCAGGTCAACAATAGGTGAAGCCAGAGCCAATGCCAGGCAGAGCTAGCACCTGGGTGGCTGTAATGAAGAAGGCAGACAGGTGAGGACTGGCTGAGGGCAGACTGAGGTTGGTGGGACAGTGCCCTGCTCTCCCTAATGGACTAGCTACCACTGCTTGAAAGTTAGCTGTCCTCCGCCGTTCCCCTCTGTCCCACTGGCCAACTGGTATCTGAAGTTACACCACCTCTGAGCATAACGTGGACTCTTCCTATTCTGGGTTCCACCCTGCAAGCCATGCCCTTTTCCAAGATACTCCATTCCATCTCTCAGCCTCATTATCTCAGGAGTGGGGAAACCATGACCCTCAAGATGCCCTTGGACTCTAGCTCCCATCAGTCCCAGCCAGCATGACTGATGGTCAGGTATGCTGAGAATTATCAGTCAACAACAGTTAGAGGGTCACAGATTCGCCACTCCTGCATTGGCTAATATCTGTTAACGAGTGGGGCCTGTAGAAAAATATTGCAGTGTGGATTGCTCCTGTTAAGGGTTCCAGCCAGCCACCCAGTATCCCTTGGCCACTGAGGATGTTCTGTCCACATTGCACTGTTATTGGGGTTTTCCCACTCCCTAAGGTACTTCTGCAAACCTTGGGCTTCCCCTGTGCTTGCTGATAACTCCCCTCTTGTTGCATGGATCATGCCATTTTGGCTACATGAGGAGCCACACTCAGAGAATAAGTTTGATATTAGTACATTATAGACCAGGAATTGGATCCCTCTTCATCAGGTGATGGAGGTGAGGACGCCAAACCTGAAGGGCATGCAGGGCCAGCCCCAGAGGTACTGCTTCCTGATGAACCTGTGGGGCCAGTGGGGTGTGGCACTGATCTCCTCTGACTCCACTGTACAAGACTCTGATAGACCTGAAGTCCCCCTGGTCCATTGCAGTAGGAAACTAATAGAGAAGTCTGCAGCATCCTGCATCAAGGGTGGTGCTAATAATTCAGCTGTACCTGCTGTTACTGCTTTAAAAGGGCTCAGTTTCAACTTGCTCTTTGTTGGATCAATTTCAGAGCTCTGTGTTCCACCTGAACTGAACCTTGTCCAACATGCGGGTTGAGTCTTGTAGAGCAGGACACCTACATTCCATGAATGTACCTAAACTTAAAGTCATCCAAGGTGGTGGCCACCATGATTTTGCAGAAACCAGTAACATAAGTCAGATATGCATCATGTGGCCTAACTGTTCTTTTGCCAGTCTTGACCCTGTTCTCAATCAATTCCATTGAGTTCTAACAAGTGAAGGAGAATATTTTCAGAGAAGAGGATTCTAGAAGGGAAACTGATCCAGTGCAGCTATGGGTCTTTTTTTTAATTATTTTTTTTGAGGGTGGAAGGGGTTGGTTGGTTGGAACGCTGATCTCCATACTAGGAATGATCAATCTGGATGGCTTGAACCAACTTGGATAGTGTCACATATTTGTGGAAGATAAGGCTGTCAATGGCTACTAGCCACAATGGCAATGTTCTCCTTGGCTATGTTGGCCAGAGGTAGTATGCTTCTGAATACCAGTTTTTACACTGGTTCCTAGAAGATCCAGTTTTGTATATAACCTGCCTGTACAGATCTAGCACATACAAATTGGATGCTAGCTCCCAAACCTATTGAAGTTGCTTCCCACTTTTTTCTTTTTTACAGTAACACTACAAACAAATGTGTGTATATGTTTGTTCAACTGTATTGTAGAAATCTGGGCAAAAGTGCATGTGAAGCTTTGGCAATACTGAACCTCAAATTTTACATTCTATAATGAGGGTGGCAGTTGTTGCTTTCAAAAAACATGCACACGTCTCATTATTACAAACTTTTGTGGTCTGTTTGGCCACAGAAACAATTGCCAAGCGCAATATGAGGAATCTACTCAGTGTTAATGTAAATGTGGGATACAACTCACTTTGTCTATCGAATGATCATATTTCCAGTGATGTTACATCGAGTGGTTTCCTAGTTAAGCCTAGATGTGTTTTTCTTTATAGACTAGGACATGTTGAAACTCATACCACTTGTAACCACTGATTAACAAATATACCCTCTTCGGTTTCTCTTTCTTCAGTGATCCAGGATGACATGTCCCACGTGTTTGGATAGCATTGGATTTCACATGATAATCTTCAGTAAAGTGAGACACTTGACAATTAACATTGTTTTTGTTGGAAAAATCTTGTTTTCTGTGGTTCTGCTTTGTCATCGCAGAGCGCAAGGGAAACCGATATCGCAGTATTATGGCTCCACAGGCCATTCCGAAGTGCACATTAACTTCCTTTGTGATAATCTACAAGCATCTGCAAAAACAAAACACACACCACATTGCAAGAAAATGTTCATGTTCTTTTTTTTAAAAAAAATACACACCTACCATTTCAGCATCTATTTGCTGCCTTGTTTGGAAGTGTTTGGACTTTAATGGTACGCATGGGATGACAGTTGTTGTTTGAAAAGACTATCAGTGTGGCAGAGACAAGGGCATGATCTGAAGGCACATGGTCCAGCAGTCTTGCTGAAACCAAGCAGGTGTTGGTCTGGTAAGTGCCTAGGATGGAGACCCTCTAGGACACCCATTTATGCTGCCTTGAGCTCCATGGAGGAACGATAGCATACAACTGTGTCTGTGTGCCCAGCTATTATTATTATACATACACCAGTTCCCAATCTCCCATCACACTTTAGAGTATTGGAGTTTGGTATATATTGTAGAGGAGTGCAGAAAAAAATAGCCTAGTACGACAGTTGGTTGACAGACAAAAGAAACATAAGGTCTATTACAACTGAAAAATGAAATCATTCTGACTACAGACACATATTTGGCCATTGTAGAGCCATGAGGCTCATACTCACAGACACTACCTCTGACTTAGTAGAAAGGAAGAGGAAGGGAGGAAGTAAAGCCTGAGGAAAAAACAAACAAGTAGTTACTAAAGAAAGAATCAGTAAGGAAAAAATGGGTTGCCTGTCTGAGTATTGTCCTCCCCCAGTTCAGGATACTTGATACAAGCATCGGTGCTTTACTCCCGACGTAGAACAGGTGTGGGCAGCCTTTGTCAGGTGTGGGCAAGCATGGGCATGAAAGTTGTCATTCAACAACATCTGGAGGGCTAAAGATTCCCCTCATCCACTTTAGAGCAGCTTTCCCAAACTTGAGTTGGTATCCAATGTTAGTTGTACTCAGAGTACATCCATGAAATTAATGGATGTGACTAGCATAGGCCCATTAATTTCAATGGATTCATTCCCAGAATAACTTAGTTGGATACAGCCCTTTGCGTCCTCTCTAGATCTACTGCACTACAGCTCCCATCAGCCCCTGCATCTGTGTTGGAATTGCTTTTTAATATGTTCTTAAACTTTCATTTTTAAAATGTTTTTAATCTTAGAATTTTCATAGCTTTTTTTAAGTAACATTTTTGAAGATGTTTTATTTTAATGTGTTTTAAAGTCTGCTTTACGATGTCTTAATGTTTTTATTGCTTTTGTTTGCCACTCTGGGCTCCTGCTGGGAGGAAGGGTGGGATATAATAATAATAATAATAATAATAATAATAATAATACCCTGCCTTTCCTCCAAGGTGGCATACATGGTTATCCCCCTCCCCGTTTTATCCTCACAACAATTCTGTGACAATCCTGTGAGGTAGGTTTAGGCTGAGAGGCAGTGAGTGGCCCAAGGTCACTCACTGAGCATCGTGTCTGAGTGGGGTCTCACAAGTTCCATTTCAACACTCTAATCTCAACACCACCTTGGCTCTATTACCATTGTAATGTTTAATATGTTTCCGTGATCACAATCAATGTAGCGTTAGCTAGCCTGAAGCTCCATATGGATGGAAAGGGGCTCTGGTAACTGTCTGCTGCATCCTGTGAGCACCAACCTGTTGTTTGCCTGCCTACTTGTCTGCTTGTCAGCCTGCTTGCCAGCAGAATGGTCTCCACCTGCAGCTCTCAGAGGGGTGGCTCAGCAAGAAGATCTTTAGCTGTAGAAGTCCTTGGGCACTACCTATTCAGTGTCACTTATGATTATACATTTCTCTGGGTGGCCACTATGAAACAAGATGGGTGCTGTTGTGCACGCTTTAGAATTCCTGAAAGAACTCCAGATGGGTGGCTACATCGCTCTCTATGGAGAAGGACTTGGAGAAGGGTCTTCTCTATAGTGGTGTCCCAGTGGTGGAACTTTCTCCTATTGGAGACATGGATGGTCATAATCATGATGACACTCTGCTGTGTGATAAAAATATATCTGCTTTCTCTAGCTTTTGCAGAGTAGATTGATCGGAGATTTGAGTGTGGTTTGTGAAGTTATTGATTGATACTGTTGATGTTTTATTATTATTATTCAGAATTGTTTTTATGATATTGCATTATTCTTGCTATGGAGGCCGCTTTGAGGTCACCTAGTGATGAAATGTGGCATACAAATATAATAAATAAATAAATAAGGTGAGGTTAACATATTTTAATTAATAAGACATTGTGAACTGTGATTACTATTTTTAAAATGCTGAGCTTAGGTGATTCATTTTTTAAAAAAATATATAAGAATACTCTACCATCCAATGAAAAAAGCAGCTCTACTACCTAATGTAAATTTGACTTCATTGTGGTTTTATGAGCAAGAGGGAAAGAAACATGATGCCAAATCATCATGGTGGATTTGTATGTAATGTCTAGGCAGGGGATGCTGTAAATCCCTCGGCAGGCTATAAGGTCTACCTTATTCAAGATACAATAACCGGGATTTTTTTTCCCCCTACAAGAAGTCTACCTCCCCTCCCCCCTTTTTTCGTTAGGCTCAGTGGAAATCTCATATTTTATCAGAAACTTTGATTTATGCTTAATAGAACTGCTACCTACTAAAAAAGACCTTGTATTAGCAAATGGGTACAGATCCAGTCCATTAACTTAGGACAACTGAAAAACTCAAGGGTTTTGTGAACCAATGCAATAAAACATCATTAAACACCAGAGCGTGACAAGGGAGACAGAAGGTTTGAGTTGAGAGTCAAGAGAAGTGCTTGGAATGAAGCAAAGCGGACCATCGATATGCGGGGATAACATCTGGCTTCCATTTGGGGGAGGTCCTTGGAAGACCTTCTATGTCTGTGATGTATATGAAGAACAGAGCCCTCGACAATTTAACTGTCATCAGCACGAATACTTTAACTAGCATTGTAAAAGCAAAGCACTGGGCCCCTTTGGAAATCTCCATAAGCTCCTGGCCTGAATTATAAACGAGGCCCTGTTACCTGAAGATGAAAGCAGGCAGGTCAATTCACTTAAAACCAGAGAATTACCACTGCTAAGAAATGATGAGTAGCAATTGCATGGAGCTCTCCCCCCAACCCTTAGAAAACGCTATCATTGCATGCTCTGGAAGTCAAGAAGGGGAGCCACTTTGGAAGGTGTGGCCACTTACAACCCAGAAAGGTCTCCAATTGAAAAGAGCATGATAGATTTAGGAGTGACTTGCTTGATGCGGATTAAACATGTTGAAATGAGTCTTGTGAAGAAAGGGCTGAACACATTGCTTTTTTGTGAGAAATTATGCAAGCGTCCGAACTGGCTCCCCGCCACTTGATGTTTCTATTACTGCCTTCTTAGATGGTTAAAAATGGTTTAAGCAAACAAAAGGGGATAGGTCAAACAACATCCACTAGCCATGATTGCTACATGATAATTTCATGTTCACAGGCTGTGCACCACTGACCAGCAGTGAGAAATGGTTATGGGTTCCTTCGGATGACCCATTTCATTGAACATGCATCCTGGTTTTGTTGCACAAAAGTTAGACTATGGGTGGAGACACACTGTTGTGCCAGTTCCAGTACATCTCCAGCTCTCTTTTCTGAAAATGGGTTCACATGCTACTAGTCAAATTCCACCCCTTTTTACTCTAAAAACTGGTAGGATTAGCTCAAGTGTTGCTTTTTAAAATCAATGTCAGACTGATTTCACAACCGATTGGCAGATCAACCCACTGCCCCTTCAGGTGTGGCCAATGGAAATAATTTGCTATAGGTGACTAATGTGCCCATTGCCTATGTCTGGTCTTTATTGAGCATTCGTTCTGATCTGTTTGTGGGTTATTTATATGACAATGAGAATTCTGCCTGCATTCACCTTTATTTGCCTGCAGGGTATTTACACAGCTTCCACTTAACCATTCCTTCATCCACACTTTTTAGTGGATTTCCCTGTCAGTCTCCTCACTGCAAAAGTCTGTTGTTGTTCTTCTTTAAAAAGTAGATTTGTTGCACTAGAGTTATACAGCACTTTAGTTCCCTTTAATTGCACAAAGCCTAAATTTATGGTATGTGCTTGAATCCTTCCAAAAAGTCTATGTTGGGCAGTAGTTTTTTTTGGGGGGTGGAGCAGATAAGAGGAGACATGATAGAGGTGTATAAAATTATACATAAGGATGGGAGAAAATTTGATTTTTTGTATCTAAAGCTGCATCTATCAAATTTACATTTTCTGAAACAATATGAGAACCAAAACTACAGCTTTCCTTTGAAATGTTGAATTATCTGAATTTTGCGATGCACTTCTCCAACCAACCAGCGCTTACAAAAATGCATATATTGGGGAGAAAGTGTGCATAAAAATGCATATCTTAATGAAAACATACAAAAATATACTGTACATTAGTCAAAACGGCTTGCAAAAATGTGTTTATTAGGAGAAATTTGAACTAAAATGCTGAAGAATTTTCATGAGGGTTTTTTTTAAAAAAAAACAACCACCTCAGATTGCTGCAGAAATGTAGAAAATTGTATTTAAGTTTGGTAAAATGAAAACGGAGAGAAACAAAACTGACAGAACCTCCCCTCCCTAATCTCGAACAATACTAGAATCCACCAGGGTTATCCGATCAAGCTGGACAGTAGACAATGCAAGAGAGACCAAAAAAAGGAAGTCATCCCCCCCCATACAGCATATAGTTATTTGGAATTCTCTACCACAAGTTGTTGTTGGTGATAAATTCATGGATTAGATGGCAAATTCATGGACAATAAGGCTATCAATGGCAACTAATCATGTGGCGATAAGGTATCTACAGGATCAGAGGCAGCATACCTCTGCTGAAAATCAGTTGCTGCAGAACAATGGTGATTGCCCTCATGTCCTGCTGGTAGGCTTCCCAAAGGCATCTGGTTGGCCATTGTGAGAAATGGGACGCTGGACTAGATAGGCATTTGTTCTGAACCAGCAGGGCCTGCCTTCTTCTGTTGGAATAGGCTGAAATTGGGAGGTGCCTTAAACTGAATCAGACTGTTGGTCTATCTAGCTCAGAACAGCTTATATTGACTGGCAGAAGCTCTCCAGAGTTTCAGAAGGAGTCTTTCCTAGCCCAGCCTGGAGCTGCTGGGGATTGAACCTGGGACCTTCTGCATGCAGAATAGATGCCCTACCACTGAGCATCCCTAGGAGAACATAGGAAACTAGCTTGCTGCCCTATATTAAGTCAAACCATGGGTCCATCTAACTCAGCATTGTCAGACAAGGGACATTCCTAGCCCTACCTGGAGATGCCAGAGATTGAATGTGAGACTTTCTGCATGCAAAGGAGATGCTCTCCCACTGAAGTACATTCCTCCACCAGGTTTCCCTGCTATCTGAGATGTTACAGGGAACTACTGTAAAGGGGACCTGCTTGGTGGTGGCATCCTGGCTTTGGAATTAATTCTCCTCAAAGAGTCTCATCCTTGGCAAACTCTGATGAAGCCAAACAAATACTTGTTTTTTCTACATTTGCATAGACTTCTTAACTCTTTTTTATTTGAATGCTGGTTTTAGCTTTCATTTCATTTTAATTTTAATTTCATATCTTTCATTTTAGGATGTTTTAGTGTGTTTTGGTTATGCTATTGTCAGCTGCCCTGGTAATATATCTGAAATGTGTGGGGTAAATATAAGTATTAATAAATAATCAATAAAAATTATAAATTGGTCAACAGAGCCACCAAATTCTTTTTATTCTTATTTTTAACTTTAAAATCATACACTTGTGGCTGGTTTTCTTTTCTTTTCTTTTATGCTACCTTTAAGAAATCGGTAACTTACAATGCACATCCTCAGAAGTCCCTTCCTCCTGAACCACCGCCCTCTCGCCTTTCACATAATCCCAAAAATTCATTGTGAAGCTTTCAAAACAATTTATGCAAACAAACACTAAGTGTAGCTGCTATTTGTATTGGCAGCACATTCAACTTAACAACCTACAACAAGGAACAGATGGTTTAGGCTCTGGAACCAGCTACAAAGAAAACAGTAGGCACAAGCCCATCAGAAGGGTCTCCCTCCTCCACCCACCCACCCAATTCTGCAAAGATTACAGCATCACTCTTGTTTATTTCTTTGATTAAGCTGTTGTTTTACATTCACAGAGATCTTTACTTTCCCCATTTCATGAAACAAATTCACCAGAAGTTGACATCCTCTGATTCAGTGTGGTTTACAGAAGCACTGTTTCATGAACTGCACTCTTTGCATCTCCCTAATCCAGGTTTTCTACGGCCATACTACCCTGAACACACCTGATCTCATCTGCTCTCGGAAGCTAAGCAGAGTCAGGCCTGGTTAGTACTCTGATGGGAGACCGCCTGGGAATACTGAGTGTCGTAGGCTTAGAGGAAGGCATTGGTAAACCACCTTTGAATACCTCTTACCATGAGAACCCTGTGAATACATCCAAGAGATTCATAGACTTGCCATAAATCATAATCGACTTGAAGGTATACAACAACAATCCAGTTTTTTGGAAAAGTGGCCAGGAAACAGACAAGCAAAGAAAACCAAACACAGAGATGTTGTACAAGGGACCGAACAAAAGTAGAGACAAACGCCACCTCAGTTCATAACATTTCTCATTCCTGTTCAGAGCCACACTTCTCAGATTTACAGAGCCAGATTAGGCAGTTAAAAACACAGACACTTGAAGCCCAGCTAGGCTAGCATTCATGCATCTATAGTGGCCAGCCATACCTCCCTGGAAAGCATACAAGGAGAACATCAAGCACTGGATCCTGAGCTAGCCATGCTTTGAGTAGACCAGTGGTCGGCAACTATTTTCAGCCCAAGAACTGCATTCCCTTCTGGGCAACCTTCTGAGGTCCACATGACAGTGGTGGGCCAGTTCAGAGGCAAAGGCAGGTAGAACAATGAATGTAATTTTTACCTAAATATAGTAGGCAAGTTTCTACACATTCTCTATCCTCTACTCCTCTCTATCCTCCAGACAGACAGCAAGAGGCATGATCACAGTAAAAGAGTACATTCCAGGAAGGCAAAAACCTGTAAAGAAGGGGTACTGTAGGGCCTGTAAAGGCCCTGGGGAGGGGATGTGGTCTGGCAAGAGTTCCGAGGGACAGTTAGAGCAGCCTGGAGGGCTGCATGTACCTCCCTAGCTGTCCAGTTAGTGTAGTGTGGTGTAGTGGTTAAGGTGTTGGACTATGACCTGGGAGACCAGGGTTCGAATCCCCACATAGCCATGAAGCTCACTGGGTGACCTTGGGGCAGTTACTGCCTCTCAGCCTCAGAGGAAGGCAATGGTAAACCCCCTCTGAATACCGCTTACCATGAAAACCCTATTCATAGGGTCGCCATAAGTCGGAATCGACTTGAAGGCAGTCCATGTAGATGGTACTGGATTAAATGGACTACAGTCCTTCCTCAATTTTTATTAAACTCGATAACAAAAAACAAACCAACAGGGTTTTTTTTTCGTGATGGTATTCTTTTTTGGCTGCCGGTGACAAGCTATGAGTACTGGCACCTCATCATGCACCAAAAAGGCAACAACAACAATATAGCAGTAGTAGTTTCAGAACAAAACTGGCCTTGAAAGGAAAGCTTAACATTTCTTTTAACAAAGTGAAGTAAGAAACACTGTACTCCCCAGAGGCATTCAAAAATGCAAACTGAAAACTTCCCATGTGTGAGGTTATTGCTTATTTCCTAAGAGCGAGAGAGGGGGGGTGCTTCCTTCAGTAATGCTTCAGCTTCACGAGTCAATGTGCTGTTTTCTTTCCATGCACTCATTAACCTCCATGAGTTAACTGTTCCAATTTCCTACTTTCTTTGTTTTTCTTTCCACTACTTTACATTTTAGGTCCTTAGATTCTTTTTTTTTTGGGGGGGGGGAAAGAAGCACACAATTTTCCCAAAGCTCACCTGGGGAGGCCTGATGCTGTCAAGTGCAGTCAATTGGGAAAAGGAGAGGCCATTTGCAATCACAGTAGCCTCAGTGTTGAAAAATGCAATTTCAGCTCAGAGAAATTAACCTAAGAGTTCTTCAAAAGCTCCCTTTGTGGGTAGAAATTAATGGCTGGCTAACTATTTCTCCATCCCCTCCCCCCAAGAATATACTATCCAATAAATGTTTGCATTAGACTGAAAAAGGCACTTATTCCATGCTGCAAATTAAAACACCAGCATGTTAGGCAAACCTGTTTTGACATTTAACAGCTCTGTTAAAAAGGCCATGAAGGCCGGGGTGGTCAGAACAAAATTGCAAGGAATAAGCAAGGGTTGATTAATCATTTGGCTAAGTATGCTACCAAGCAGGTCTACTTCTCCAAACCAGAGCCACGATGCAGACTTAACGGTCCAAGGCCTTGGTCCTCATGGTTGTTGGAAGATTCAGGGCACACAAAAGAAAACATTTCTTCACACAGTATGTAGTTAAAATATGGAATTTGCTCTTACAAGAGGCAGAGGTGGATACCAATTTGGATGGCTTCAAAAGAAAATTGGGCAAATTCATGGAGGTTAAGGCTGTTCACCATGACAGCTATGCTCTGTCTCCATGGCTGGAGACAGTATGCTTCTGAATGCCAGTTGCTGGAAACTGCAGGAGGGGAAAGTGCTCTTGCATTCAGGTCCTGATTGCAGGCTTCCCATAGGCATCCGTCTGGCCACTGTGAGAACAGGATGGTGGACCAGCCTGATCCAGCAGTCTCTCCTAATGTTGTTATGTCCATTGGAAGGCATCCCAGGGGCCATGGAATTCAGCTGATGTCATTCTGTCACTGCAGATCTGACATCTTGGCTCAACTCTGACAGTGGTGGAGCCAAATGTGGGGGTAGGGTGTGTGTCAGGGACAGTTCAGGGACATGCCAGAGAACATCTGGGAGGACGCTTGGGTCCAAAGGATCCAAAGCCATCTTGATTCCCCAATATGGCACCAAACTTGGATAAATTTAGACATGCTAAGGAATGTGTCTAAATGGAAGGGAAAACAGACCCCCGCCAAAAAAAGCTGTCATGAAAATTCATCAGCGTTTTCATGTGAATTTCTCCTAATATACAGATTTGCAATTTTGCCTAATATACAGCTTTGCAAAGCAATTTCTCCCAATGTAAAGCATGTTATTTTTACCAATAAATGCATTTTATACACGTTTTACCCTAATATATGCATATTACTTGGAGGGAGAAAGGCATTGCAAAATTTGGAGAAGTGTGGATTTTGAAGGATGGCTGTGCTTTGAGTTGTGTACTATTTGCAAATCAGGTAGCTTCACCTTGAAATGCAAACTGAATAGAATTTTTCCCTATCCACCACCACCACCTTAGGACCACAGCCTTAAGACAGTTTAATTGCCAGTGGCATAGCTCCACTACACAGTCCAGGAGTGGCATCTAGTGACATGTGAATTAATGTGAAATTCACATGAATGGAACCAAATTTCTTCCCCACCCATACCCTGCCCCGCTTTTCCTAGGAAAAAAAAGCCTATTGCCAAAAGTTTAGTTGGATCCTTGTAATGCAATGACATGGAGAAATAGGCATAATAATAAAATAAATGCAACTGCAACTCTGGTTCTTTCAGATGAGCATTTTTTATTTGGGCAATAACATCTTTGCAAAGGAAGCCTCACCACTTGCTGAGCACTTTGGGGAAAAATATATTTCCTAAGTGAGAGAAGAAGAAAAAAGCATTTTCCACTAATAACCATTGACAATGAACCATTATTCTGCTGTCCTGCAGGACTTGTTGTGTCTTTAATGTGCATACTTAATACAATTAGCTAGAAGAGTCCAGCATGGTAGATTTTTAATGAGGCAAGATCATTAATTTTGAAACTCTCACTTTATCTTTCATTGCTGGAATTGCATCGCCTGCTGCTTTGACACAGCACACACAAAGTGTAAAACATCAGGGCCAGTGTGTTGAGATTTATTTTGTACCATTTTCCACTGAGTCCCCCTCACCCAAGTATTGGGAATATTCTTTGCGCAATGAAATGAAATGGGGAGAAAAACAGTGGCTAGTAGGTTGCCCAGAGCATCAAAACTGAACAAACAATAGATTATGGGCTGTTTCCAATGTTGTATTTCTGGTAGCTCAAGAACTGTTGCACTATTTATTTATTTATTTATTTATTTATTTTATATCCCACCTTTTCCCTAAAAGTGGGACTTAAGCCAGTTTACCAAAATTGCAACAAATACAGTTAAAAACATATAACATACAGAAAGTTATAACTGAAATGTAATTAAATGATCTATAGAATTAAAAGCTTTTAAAACACAGTGATTAAAGAAAACACAAAATATAAATCAGTTAAAACAGCACCTTTTTAAATAGCCCTTGCAGACAGTTCCCAAAAGCCTGTTGGAATAGAAAAGTTTTCACCTGCCAACAGAATGACAGCAGGGAGACAGCCAGTCTAACCTCCCTAGGAAGGGAGTTCCAGTGCCTGGGGATAGTCACCAAGAAGGCCCTCTCCTGTATTCCCACCAGACATGCCTGTGAGGGTGGCAGAGCAAAGAGACATGTCTCCCACAATGATTTCAGAGATCAGACAGGCTCATATGGGAAGATATGGTCCTTCGGATAGGGTGGACCCAAGCTGTATAGGGCTTTATAGGTCATAACCAACACTTTGAATTGTGCTCAGAAACAAACCTGTAGCCAGTGGAGCTTTTGTAAGTGGGGAGTCGTGTGCTCCCTGTTGGAAGTGGGGCAAGAGTAACTCCTGTTTTGTTCTTTTGTCTATGTTCCAGAAGAGAGATAGAGGTAGGGTCCTCCAGATGGATAGGCTTGACTACCTTTACCTGTGATGCTCTAACTGACTTCCTTCCGGCTACTAGAATGCTACGTCTTTAGGGAAGCTTGCCTGCCCCTCCTCCTTCTGTCCTTTCCTCTCCTTCTTTCTTCTCCAATTGTCCGGGAGAGAGGAGACACCCCTTTGTCTCTGCTATCTCCTAGCCATGAGGGCAGCTCCCACACCCGGGCGTTGTGCCTCCAACTTAGTTAGTTAGTTAGAACTAGGTATGCCTTTCTATCTACTATGTATTTCTATAAATAAAGTAGCTTTTCTTATTTTACTAAGTCTCAAGTCTCAGTGATCCTGATGCAGGGTAAAAGTCTGCTTTCTTAGGTAAATGCACGCACATGCTGGCACACTCACATTTCAACATCCGCTGTTACTCTCTGCTGCTGTTGTGCTGCTTTAAACAAATTTAGCACACAAACACACAGCAACACCTGTAACCAGCTCCAGTTAACAATCTGGTTGCAGCTCTTTGAACCAGCTGAAGTTTCCAGACATTCTTCAAAGGCAGCCCCAAGCAGTGCACATTACAGTAATCCAAACAGATGACTAAGGCATGGGTCTCCATGGCTAGTTCAGACATCTCCAGGAATGAGAGCAGTTGGCACACTAGTTTTAACTGTGCAAATGCACTCCTGGCCACTGCTGAAACCTGAGCATTCAGGCTCAAGGCTGAGTCCAGGAGCATACCCAAAGTTACCAGCAATCTGCTTATGGACAACAGTGTTCTACCAGCACAAAGCATTTTGCCAATGGAACAAGTATGCTGCTAAGTGAGTTCAACTTCACCCTACGTTAGATACAATCCCATAGACAGAGATGTATGCATACATGTGTATATAGCAAGGATCAGATACTTAGATGAGTGCCTTATACAGAGCTAAGAAAATGTTTAGGCCCAGAATCCACTGTTTTAGAGTTTGTATGACCAATAAAGAACTCATACTTATGAACTGCTTGATAATATATACCATATAAGGGTGCTTCCAGATGGGGGCTTAATTTACATACAAGTTGGGTCACTGGCATTTTTTTAACTTATTGGTTTCTTCCTCAAAAAGTGTAAATCTGGATTAAATGGGGGGGGGGACATGGGCTGGCATTTTGATACTGATGATGTCATGTAGACTCTGTTAAAAAAACCTTGCATGCATAAGGAGCACCCAGCCCCACAATAAATGTTCATCTGGAAGCGTCCAAAGTTAAGGGTGGGTGACTTACAGCGTACTCCCATGTACATTTACTCAAAAGTAAGCCCCACTGTTTTCAAGGGGACTTACTCTGAAGTAGGGATGGGTGAATCTGTCAATTTCAGCTTTGCATTTTTTTCCAATTTTAAATTCAGTTCTCCATTCTTCTGCATCAGTTTGTATTTTTTTTAAGGAAAATAGATCAACAAAAGAAATTATCAGCATTTTAGTGTGCATTTTTCCTAATACACACAGTTTTGCATGCAATTTTTATTATTCTTATATTCTTATTTCTGTAAGCAGTTCCCCCTAATATAATGTATATTTTAATAATATACACACGTATGCAGATTTTCTCCAAATATGTGCATTTTTGTACATATTATTTGGTTGGAGAACTACACTGCAAACTTCAGAGAAGTATGAATTTTGCATAAGGCTGTAATTTGGTCCACACCTTGTTTCAGGAAGTGTGAGTTTGGTAGATTTGCCTTTAAATGAGAACTGAAACCAATTTCTCCCCATCCTTACTCCAAAGAAAGAATACATAGGATTTCAGTCTTATTAATATCCCCTCCTCTATTCAGTAGCATGACAAAATTTTAGGGAATGCTACCAGTCACATGGGTGCTACTGGGATGCTTTTCAAACATATTGTGTCCCAAATGAAAATGGAGTTTTAAAGACAGAAAATATCTCAATCTTTAGAGAAAAACAAAGTAGAACACATCCAGTTATTTCTCTGAACATCTGCTGTGAAAATATCTCAATTTGGATGGCTCATAAAAAACCACACCTTTAATCACACATGTGTATATTAAATATTAATTATATTGTTATCTGCAGGGTGTTTTTTTTAAAAAAAAAATACACATGCAATTTCCTTCTAGCAGGCCTTTTCTGATATCTTAACTACAGGCTTATCTGCAATACTATTACAAGAAGTTACCATTTGAGCAACAGATCTCCCATAATAATTGAGAAATGGGTCTGCTTTCATATCACTGTACCCTGCCAAACTAATGAGGTTGCTCATTTCATAACTTCAGTTCCATTTTTTATTATTTCATAAAAAAAGAAGAAACCCTTCAGAAGGTCCTTATCCCTTTTATGAAGAAGAAAACCACTGCAAACCTTTGCGAAATTCATTAAATAAGCATAAAAAATTCATTAAACAAGCGAATTGCATTCATGACAGCTGGGATGCAAATGCCCTTTCAGCAATGTAAAACTCCATATTGATTTAACCTTTCATGTTCTGTTATTTCCATGTGGAGATAGATAGATATATAAATATATATCTTTATTCAAGGAATGAAAATTAAGTGCTGATCCCTTGATCTCCAGCCCAAGTGGGGTAGATAGGCCAATATCAACAGAGACTGCTGAGCCCCAAACATTCTTATGAGACGTACCTTCCACTAACAGTAGATGAGGGAGGAGGAACAGAAGATGTGTCAGGCCTGTGCTGCTTCAAATCGTCCATCAGGGTTCATGTGATTTTATGCACCTCCATTTCAACAACACTACTACACACACAAAGCCCTGCACATAGAAAGCCATACACTTATACAATAAAAACCATGTAAAATTTTAAAATCAGAAATCATTGACTATTACAGAAATCTATTTTCTTCATTGCCTGTGTAAGCTTAAAGGTTAAAACAGGAGATGCCTGCAGAATCTCCAATGGCAGAGCATTCCACAGGACTGGGCAGATGACACAAAAGGCTCGATTTCTTCTTGTGGTCAGATGAGCCTCACCAGTTTGGGGATGATTGACAACACTCCCGCAGATTATCTCAGATGCAGTTTGCATAAGTTAGTGTAAAATATGTATCCAAAAATGCAAATAAAGTAATCAGATGTAAATGAAATCAGCATGTTTAAAAACAGGTCTGCATAATAAAATTACTTACTGAAACAAACCTACTGAAGCTTACCGAAACAAAAATATTTTATTCATTTATTATGATTTACATTTGTATGCTGCTTTTCCATATAAATATGTTCAAAGTGGCTCACAACAGAACAAAAATGCAAATCAATGCACAATTAACAATCAAACCATTTCAAAGCATAACATGACAATCCAACAAATAATTTGTTTATAGCAACATTATAATGGTTTTAAGTCATCATACAATGTTATATCAGTCATTAAAACATATAAATTAATGACAAATATTTTAGCAGGCATTTTAAACTGTTCAGTGAAGGTGGGTGCCTGATGCCAAGGGTGTGCCAATGTTCTGCAGACAGAGAATCTCTTGGTACAGAGGAGCATTCAGTCGCATGCTTTACCACCTGCAGTCTGAAGCAAGACAACCCTGGAAGATGCCGAGCCCTTTGCTGCAGTGCATATAGGCTAGGAATGCATAGATTTTCCCCAGGCGATTTCATGATTGTTCAAAAATGCATTTGATTATGGGATCATGTTACCCCATTGTTATAAAGCTGCACTGGTGATTACCAATTTGTTTCCAAGGAACAGTTTAAAGTGGGGGTGCTGACCGATAAAACCCTATATTACTTGGGTCCAGGATACTTTAGGTACTGGCTCCTCCCATATGAAGCTACCCACACCCTAAGATATGATTGAGGGCTCTTCGCTATGTCTTGACTAGGGATGGAAAGTTCTGTCAATATCAGTTCTCTCAGTTTCTCATTTTTCCAATCTAAAATCAGTTCTTCACATTTCTGCAGCAATTTGTGGTTTTTCTGAAACACCAATCCTCATGGAAATTCTGCAGCATTTTAGTGTGACTTTCTCCTAATAAACACATTTTTGTAGGCAGTTTTGACTAATGTACACATTTTTGCAAGCAATATATCATCATATAATGCATTTTTGCATGTTATTTTCATTCCTATATTCATTTTATGCATACTTTCCCCTAACATATGCATTTTTGAAAACATTACTTGATTGGCAAACTGCCTCACAAAATTTGGAAAAAAAATGCAAATTTCAAAGGACAGCTGTGTTTCAGATCTCATATTGTTTTGGAAAGTGCAGATTTGATAGATTTGGCTTGAAATGCAAACTGAATTGAATTTCTTGCCCATCCCTAGTCCTAACTATATAGAGGAAGAGAGACAGGTCTTCTCTAGAACTGTACCTAATTTGTGGAACTCTTTGCCCTATGAGGCTTACAGTGTTTTTGCTTTTCAGAAAGGTATTATTATTACTGGGTTGTGTGCAACTAAGTCCTACTCAGAGTAGACCCACTGAAATTAAGTTAATCATGTCCATCAATTTTAACTCTATCCTGAGTAGGATGCATTGGATATCACCTATTATTATTATATATTTATTTTTATTTATTTATTTATTACATTTATACCCCGCCTTTCTTTTCATGATAGAAACCCAAGGCGGCTTACATATGGTTCCCAGGCAGTCTCCCATCCAGGCACTGACCAGAGCTGACCCTGCTTAGCTTCAGCAGGGAGATGACCTTGTGTGCCTTCAGACCATAGCCTGGGACCTATATCAAGTAATAGTCAGAATAGATTCATTGAAACCAACGGTCTTAACTTCATTAATGTCAGTGGGTTAAACATAGAGATGTGAAGGTTTGGGGGTAAATGGAAATAATCTGGGGGGACACCATTTTGTTTGTTTATTTGTTTCCAGTATTCAGGGGGGAGGACAAAAAAGGCTTCAGGGAAAAATCAGTTTTTTTCTGAATTTTTCTTTTTTTCCAGGCCTTCACATCTGTACTTGTATGCAACTAAGCTTTATTCAGAGTAGGTTGCCCAGAAGGTTGGAAGGTGGCCCATAATGAAACCTGGCCCTTGGATTCTGTGCCCATTTAAAAAACAAGGGAAACTGTGAATTAACAAAATATCCTACCACACACATCACCTCTCCCAGCAGCTTATTTCTAAAATATATCTCCTTTGAAGAGTCTCTCTGATTGAGCAAGCCCCAAACAGTACTTGAAGGCATTTATCTTAATCATTATTAGATTTTGGTTTAGGTCTCCCTTGACATTCCAGCCTGGCAATACAGCCTTGAGGGTCCTCTGAGAACTTAAATACTGTTCATCTTTGGAGAATACCTTTTAACCCAAGGCAAAATCTTAAAAGCAGCTGTGTGTGTGTGTGTGTTTAAAACCCATTATACCTTCCCTCCCCCCACTACCAATTACTAATTTAACAGACAGAAATACAGCTATGATTTATTGATGGTTCCAATCCAATGGTAAATTTGCCTTAAATATACACTATGAGCATACACAGGAATCAAAGGTGTAGGCATTGCCCACTATTGTGGCTAACATTGTAATCTCCAACGCACTTGCTTGTGAGTAAGCCTCACTGAGCACATTGGGGATTGTGTCTGAGTACATATCATAGGATTATGCTGCAAGGCTTTTGAGGGGTGGCAGGCAGTGATTGGGGTTATTTATATATTTGAAATCTTTTTAACCGACCCTGCATTACAAAGCAATACCAAGGCAGGGTAGGAAATAAGAACATAAGAAAAGACCTGCTGGATCAGTGGCTCATCTAGTCCAGCATCCTGTTCTCACAGTGACTGACCAGTTGTCTCTGGGAAGCCCACAAACAGGACCTGAGTGCAAGAACACTCTCCCCTCCTGCGGTTTCCAGCAGCTGGTTTTCAGAAGCACACTGCATCTGGCTATGGTGGCAGAGTAATTAAACAAAGAAAAATGCAGAGTCACCAAAGGAGCAGCAGAGGTACAACAGTAACGTTGGATTGATCTGATAAAAGCAGTAACAGATAACTTGGCGCAGCAGGTAGCTTTGGCCTTGGTTATGGGAAGTTTCAATCTATAGGACCACAACTGGACAACCCAAGCATTTGGCTTTGCAGGGATGAAAACACATGAACATAAAGAAATCATTCTCTACAGAGGCACAAAGGTGTGTGTGAGGCTGCCCAAGCTAGCTAAGCTGCCCCTAAGGACATAAAGAAGATGAGAAGAGCTTGCTGGACCAGGCCAATGGCCTACCTAGTCCAGCATCCTATTCTCACAGAGCCAAACCAAATGCCCATGGGAAACACAAGCAGGATCTGAGTGCAACAACTCTCCCCTCCTCCAGTTTCCAGCAACTGGTATTCAGAAGCATACTGCATCTGACTATGGTGACAGAGCACAGCCATCATGGCTAATAGCCATTGATAGCCTTATCCTCCGTGAATGTATTGAATCTTCTTTTAAAGCCATCTAAATTGGTGTCCATCACTGCCTCTTGTGGGAGCAAATTCCATAGTTTAACTATGCGCTGTGTGAGAAATGACAGAGAATATTGGGATTTGTTGGACCGGAGGGTTTCTATCATGAGAAGGAAGGCTGGGTATAAATGTAATAAATAAATAAATAGCTCAGTATTGTCTATATTGACTGGCAGTAGCTCTCCAGGCTTTCAGAGAGAGAGACTCTCCCGGCCGTACCTGGAGATGCCAGGGGTTGAACCTGGGACCTTCTGAATTCAAGGCAGATGTTTTACCACTGAGCTGTAGCCCTTCCCCTAAGTAAGCTGCAGCACTTCTAGCATCAGGAGATCGGCTTCATGGCTCCGTCCCATTGCTGTGGTCACTGCTGCCTGCTGCTTTTTTTTGTACAGTGTGGATCCCATCACTTCCTACAGGAGCAAATTGACTGACCACAATGGTTGGCAAGATGGACCACTGGTGAATGGTTTACTCCTGTTTACATGAGCTAAGGATGTGGTCTGTGCCATTTGAGAAGCAGATTTCAAATGAAGTTAACATCAACCAACTGCAAAAATTAAAGAGATGTGGGTCCCTGTAAAAATGAAGAATTGCTAGTCAGCGTTCTTCCACTAGCTCCACATATCAGGGACATCCCATTTTCTCTTCTGCAAACCAGACTGATTTGTTCTCTCATCAACGTGAAATCTGAAACAGCTGCAAAGGATATTATGTGCCAACACGCATTATTTCATTATCTCATACCCTCCCAAACATGGTTGCATTTAGTTCAGCTCCACTCGGGAAACTATAAGAGTGTGAACTTCAACACAGGTTTATTTAGACAGAAGTAGGTTTCTCTGAGTTTAGCGAGCCTTACTCCCCAAGTAATTTTGTATAGGACTGCAGCCTAAATTAGTCTCTCCATAAGATGCGGGTGGGTGGGTGGGTGGGAGTTATGATTCTCTGTGGGCAATCTTATTTTTATTTATTTATTTATTTATTTGATTTATATCCTGCCCTTCCTCCCAGAAGGAGCCCAGAGCAGCATCTTCATCTTCAAGAGTTAGTTGAAATTATTTGCTCTCTATATCACTGTACACAACAGATGCCTTGATGCACAGTAAAGCACAGCTACCATGAAAGAAGCTATCACAGAGGCATTACTGCAACAGTGCATCCCAGCTACTTTTCATAGAGAGCTAGGAAACAGAGAGAAAGCTCATGTATCACATGCCCCCCTGGGAGATTCAGTATGTCTCTGTACTCTCGACTGAGACACATTGAAACCCTTGGTGGAATCCATGTCAGCAGAGGATGAGCAGCCAGCAACAGGGGACAGATTTTTCTTCCCCCTCTCAGCTCACTGCAAAAGTGCACTCAGTAGCACAGAAGAACATAACCCCCTGCTGGATCAGCCAGTCCCAAGGGCCATCTAATGTAGCATCCGGTTACTCACAGTGATCAACCAGATGCCTATGGAAAGTCTGCAAACAAGACTTGAGCACAACAGCACTCTCTTCTCCTGTTGTTTCCAGCAATTGGTATTCACAAGGATACTGCCTCTGACAGTGGAGATAGAACATGCAGTGGTATCATTGTCTGGAGTCCCAGGGAGTCGCAGACCCCTCACTTTCTTGGGACCCAGGTCCCAGCAGGGTCCTTATGTCTCCAGCGTCCTGCTAGCCAATTAGCATGAGGGTATGTTAGCCATTGAGAACAGTCCAAATTAGTGTCAACGGCAAGCAAGCCTCTATTAATTCTTACATCAAAAAGCCAAGAGAAGTTGTGGAAAGGGAGAATTCTGTAACTGCAGAAGAGACAGTGAATCCCAATGATAGTATCCCAACTACATCTTCAACCAGTTTGGTAGCAGCAGAAACATGAACAAGCTGAGTTCAGTAACTGAAGCAATATCTCTGACTGTGAGAAAGCACAGTCAGATGGTGATGGTCATAGAGAAACAGAGAACAGTATTCAAACCTAGCCAAATAATTCTATAATCTTAGAAGGTTGTATGTGGCAGGTGTGGCTGTGACTATCATGAAGGGAACTTCCACTTCTGAATTTGCCACTACACTACTGGCTAGTAGCCTTATCCTCCACAAATTTCTCTAACCTTCTTTTAAAGCCTTCCAAAGCTGGTGTCCATTACTAACTCCTGTGGGAGTGAATTTCACAGTTTAACCTCCTCAGTTACTGTTGACTGATCTCTTAACTGTATTTGCAATTGCAATAACAACCAAGTCTGCTCTTATTGGCAGAGCTATGCCCAGGGTACAGAAGGAGTAGAAAAAGAGGAAGGCCAAATAAGAGACGCATTAATTCCATAAAGGAAGCCACAGACCTGAACTTACAAGATCTAAACAGGGTGGTTCATGACAGATGCTCTTGGAGGACACTGATTCATAGGGTCGCCATAAGTCGTAATCGACTTGAAGGCACATAACAACAACAACATGTGTGTGTGTGTGTGTGTGTGTGGTGAGGGGAGTTGTTTAACCTCATGTTGTGCATTCTCTCCAAATGTTGTTGGATTCCAGCTCTCACCAGCATGGCCCATGGTCAGGAGTGATGAGATCTGTAGTCCAGCAACATCCTGAGGGCCATAGGCTCTCCATCCCTACTAAATTTTGTTTAGGGCTTAAGGCCAATTTCTTTTCTTTCATTCATTTTTTCATTTTTTACACTCAACTCACACTGTAATGTTCTGTCTCCCAACTCCTCTCAACCATAGACTGAACTGTGATTGACTTGTACAGTCTACCCAACTTCTGGAGTAGATCCACACCAGGCATTTACAGAACATCCAATACACATTTAAAGTTCAGGACATCCCATTGCACTTTTTTTAAATGCAAGATTATTAGGTGAAATTAGCACTAAGCTGCTGATGAGTTTTCATGGGGATTTTTTTTAAAAAAATGAAAATTTATGCAGAAATGTGGAGCACTGAAATTGAGATTGGAAAAAGCACATGAATGTGTGTTGAGTGTGCTTTAAATGTATGGTGTGCACCTGTCAATGGTTCCTATAGACCAGCGTGTGAAGAACCCCAGGCCTGTGAGCCAAATTACAGCCACAGAGGCCACTTTTCTCCAGTCACAGTAACCTGCCCCACATTTAAGATCACCCTGGCTACCTGTCTAGTTTACCTGCAGGCGTTGGTGATCTTGCCATCTAAGCTATAGACCTTTTCACCTCCCTCACTACAGATTCAATCACTGTGAACATCCTGAGTAGGGATGGAATATATCAATTTTGGTCCACTCAGTTTCTCATTTTTCCAATCTTAAATTCAGTTTCCACATTTCTGCAGCAATTTGCATTTTTTTAAAAAAATATGAAAAATTATCCAGCATTTTAGTGAGAATTTCTACATGTTTTTCTAAGCAGTTTTGATTAATGTACATGTTTTGTAAGCAATTTTGCCTCATCTAATACATTTTTGATGTTATTTACACTCATGTGTTCATTTTTTGCGCACTTTCCCCTAATATATACATTTTTGTTAACATCAGTTGGCAAACTGCATCACAAAATTCAAACAAGTGCAAATTTTGAAGGATGGCTGTGTTTCAGTCCTCATATTGTTTCAGAAAGGGTGAATTTGATAGCTTGAAATGCGAACTGTGTCGAATTTCTCACCTATCCGTAATCCTCAGGTGCTTGGCAGGCTGTTATGGTGTTATTTTTTAAAGAAGATTTTTTGCACTCTCTTTTTTTATCTCTTATTGCTTGTTCACTCATCCTCTGCTGACAAGGATTCCACCAAAGGGGGAGGTCAATGTGTCTCTGCGGAAAGCATACAGAGATATATTGCAACTATCAAGAGCCCTTATCCAGGGCTTGGAAAAGTTACTTTTTTAAACTACAACTCCCATCAGCCTCAGCCAGCATGGCCACTGGATTGGGCTGATGGGAGTTGTAGTTCAAAAAAGTAACTTTTCCAAGCTCTGCCCGTATCATACATGGGCTTCCCCTTTGCTTCCTACTTCTCTTGGAATAGCTGCAGTATGCAGTTTTGCAATGATGCATTTGCTTGTGGTAGCTTTCTTCCTGGTAGCTTTACTTCCTATCAAGGCATCTGCTGTACTCAGAAATACAGAGTAAATAATTTTAACTAGCTCTTGAAGATGAAGATTGCATGTAGCAAATCATAACACACACATAGCCCTGCAAAGCATAACATTGATTTTCTCACCAGTTAAACCAGGCTAATTTAGATTCCCAAGTGGTGTTGATGTAAATGCAACCATGTTTGGGAGAGGATGAGGTACCAAAATAATGCAATTGTCAAATGCTATTGTTTGCAGCTGTTTCAGCTTTCGCATTGATGAGAGATCTAGTCAGTATGGTTTGCAAATATAACATATTTCTGCATAGGGATGGGCGAATCCGTCAATACTGAGTTTATTTCACTTTCTCATTTTTTTCACACTTAAGTTCAATTCTCTGCATTTCCACATCAGTTTGTATTTCTTTTTTCAAAAAATCTTCAAGAAAATTCATCAGCATTTTAGAGCAAATTTCTAATATATAAATATATATATATTTGTATGCAATTTTGCCTAATATACACATTTTTACAAAGCCTTTTCCCTAATATATTTATTAAATTTATTTTATGTATTTATTGAGAGCCAGTGTGGCGTAGTGGTTAGAGTGTTGGACTATGACCTGGGAGACCAGGGTGACCTTGGGCCAGTCACTGCCTCTCAGCCTCAGAGGAAGGGAATGGTAAACCGCCTCTGAACACCGCTTACCATGAAAACTCTTGGGGTCACCATAAGTCAGAATCGATTTGAAGGCAGTCTATTTCCATTTTCATGTATTTATTAAATTTATATCCTGTCCTTCCTCCCAAAAGGAGCATTTTTGTATGTTCACTAATATATGCATTTTTATGCACACTTTACTCCAATATGTTTATTTTCTACACATTACTGGACTGGAAAACTGCATTGAGAAATTCAGAGAAATATGAATTTTGAAGGTCATCTGTGTTTAAGGCCTCAGCTGCACTATCCATTTAAAGCAATATCATACCACTTTAAAATATCTGGTAAATAAGGGCACAGCTGTAGCATATGTATTTACTTGTAAATATATGTGAACTTCAGGCTTACAGAGTACTCCGCTGTTAAGACACCAAACTAATTCATGAAATTTACACTTTTCAAAACAATACAAGAAGTGAACACAGCCATCCATCCTTTGAAATTCAAACTTATCTGTATTTGCAATGCAGTTCTGCAACCGAGCACTGTTTAACAAAAATGCATACTGCATGTTAGGGGAAAGTGTACATAAAAATGCATTATATTAGAGAAATGTGTGCATTAGTCAAAACTGCATACAAAAATGTGTTTATTTGGATAGATTTGAATTAATATTCTGAAGAATTTTCACAAGGATTAAAAAAAACCCAGCAAATTACTGTAGAAATATGGAGAATTGAATTTAATATTGGTAATATGAGAAACTGAGAGAATCAAAACTGACAGGTCCTTCCATCCCTATTTATAAGTCATGGTTTTTTAAGAGGTTACCAAACAGTAAAATTATATTTTATGGCTTCAGAAAAAATAAAAATAAAGCCAAAACCTCATAATCATCTCATTCCACATTACTGGTAAGTGTGGGAAGCTTAAAATGTACTTTTGAAATATATGAACCTTCGAGACCTCAGTGGAAGTTTTGCTTTGGTTATATTCTGTTTTTTTCTGTACTCCACACACTACAAGAGGGTAAAGAAATACCACACAAAACTAAAGCAAATCCTTACACAGAGGTAATATAAACACAAAAAAGTACTTCCACTGGATGTAAAGGTCTTGACCATGCAAATGCATTCCAATTATCCCAATAGGCACAGTAAGAAATGAGCTATTTAAAAGCACACAACTCCTTAATTTCATTTCTTCCCTTGTTTGCTTCTTCATGCACCAGATGTTGTTGCAAGTGCTATGAAAATATCATAATAGGATCATCATTATAAGGTTTGTTGAACTGCAGAGCAAAGGCTCCACTTATTTACATGCAAATGTGTACACTAGTAATTGAAGCATTGCAAGCTTCTCCCTGTGTTCTGGACTCCAGAATACTGTTTATCCAGCAGCAGTTGGAAGGCTTGATTCATAAAAAGAAGCTGTGATTCACTTGAATCACTGCCCCTTCTCCACCCCCAACCCAACCCCACTTGAACTTTTCAAGCCATACTTGATGAAATATTATAAACTAATAACGCAAGGGCAGAGCTTGGAAAAGTTACTTTTTTGAACTACAACTCCCATCATCCCCAGCCAGCACGGCCACTGGATTGGGCTGATGGGAGTTGTAGTTCAAAAAAGTAACTTTTCCAAGCTCTGCGCAAGGGGGGAGGCAAATGGATGTCTGACCGTCTTTCTGCTGAATTTGTTACAAGGGATCTGTCCATTTTGGTTCTCTTGGTTTGCTGAACACCTTGGACAGCTCCTTGAAAGTTCAGACTAAAACCCAGAGCAGATTCACTGCCCCACTGACATCAGAGCCACCAGTCTCCACTGGTTACTGGCTCTGAGTCAGATTCAACTGCCAGTAGTCGGTTTCTGTATGTGGAATGTGTGTGTGTGTGTGGAAACCATCTTCTCCTTTGCCTCAGCTAGCCAGACATCCTGCTTTCAGGTAGCTCATTCATTGTGTTTTGTGTTTTTTTTAATTCTTATGTATTATAATACAATTAATTATATAAGAAATAAAGAACCAGCAAAACTACAATAAAAATCAATATGAATATTCAATATGATGGATGTGCCATCTCCCGCCACAAATCCACAGGTATGCCACGGACCTCCTGATTGAAGCTTGTGGACCACTGGTGGTCTGCGGACCACAGTTTGGGAGCCTAGAGCATTTGAACTGTATAGTCAATTCATGTGAAGCACCAGGCAATACTATTGCCCTGCAGCTACCAAGAGCTCTCCCTGAAATACACCTACATTGTCCTGGAACTGTGGAATTCAGGCAGCAATGTGTAACAAAGGCAGCAATGGGAAGCCTTTTTCAGTCTGAAGGATGCATTCATTTCTGGACAACTTTCCAAGGCCCACTTGCCAGTGTGGGTAGGGTCAGAATAAAAGTAGGCAGAGCAAGTCTAACCACTATGCCACACTGGGGTTAGATCTCTCCCCCCCCGCTGCCAGAAATAACTAGTTGTTGCAGCTATCCTCCCTTCCCCTCTCTTTTTATCCAGTCGAGAACTGGACTGGGAATTTGCTCACACAAGGGGAGGGGCAGTGATGCGCACCATAGCTTTAAAAGTGGATTAGAGAAATTCATGGTGGTTATGGCTATCAATAGAGAGCCAGTGTGGTGAAGTGGTTAGAGTGTTGGACTACGACTTGGGAGACCAGGGTTCGAATCCCCACACAGCTATGAAGCTCACTGGGTGACCCTGGGCCAGTCACTGCCTCTCAGCCTCAGAGGGAGGCAATGGTAAACCACCTCTGAATACCACTTACCATGAAAACCCTATTCATAGGGCCGCCATAAGTTGGGATCGACTCAAAGGCAGTCCATTTCCATTGTCAAAGTTGACAATGAGGACAATGAACATGTCAAGGATTATCAATACCTTGGAGCAGTCATTAACCAAACTGGAGACAATAGTCAAGAAACTAGAAGAAGACTAGGACTGGGGAGGGCAGCTATGAGAGAACTAGAAAAGGTCCTCAAATGCAAAGATGTATCACTGAACACTAAAGTCAGGATCATTCAGACCATGGTATTCCTGATCTCTATGTATGGATGTGAAAGTTGGACAGTGAAAAAAATGGATAAGAGAAATATCAACTTATTTGAAATGTGGTGTTGGAGGAGAGCTTTGTGCATACCAAGGAATGTGAAAAAGACAAATAATTGGGTGTTAGAACAAATTAAACCAGAACTATCACTAGAAGCTAAAATGATGAAACTGAGGTTATCATACTTTGGACACATCATGAGAAGACATGATTCACTAGAAAAGACAATAATGCTTGGAAAAATAGAAGGGAGTAGAAAAAGAGGAAGGCCAAACAAGAGATGGATTGATTGCATGAAGGAAGCCAGAGACCTGAACTTACATGATCTGAACAGAGTGGTCTATAACAGACGCTATTGGAAGTTGCTGATTCATAGGGTCGCCATAAGTCAAAACTGACTTGAAGGCACATAACAACAACAACCATGGACTAGTTTCTACACACTCACTCACACACAGACACACACAGAGACACCATCAAGACAAGCAAGATGCATTATCAGAGTTTGGGACAGATTTCAGCCAGGCAAAAAACACTCAGGATGCAAATCAGGAACAGTGAGAGATGTGGCCTGAGGATGGGATGGGGCAGCCTAGGGAGAGTTCTGAGAGTCAGACAGAGAGTTCTGGAGGACTGTGTTTGGTCTCCAGGCCTGAGACCCCTCACCCCTGAATGAGGGCAAGCTGTCTTTAAAAGAAGCTTGCCCATTTATCTAGTTTTTCACTGTCAAACCTCTGATATGCTTCAAATAAACTCTGGAGTTTTCCAGAATATAGTTGGGAAACTGTTTATATAAAGCAACTGTGTGTGTGTGGGGGGGATCAAATTAAATCTGGATGAACACGTTCATTACACAGTGTGTTAAATTCTGCAGATGTCGTACTCTTTTAAGAGTGATTTTGCACTCATGTCTTGTTTGTGGACTTCCCAAGGGTATCTGGTTGGCCACAGAATGCTGGACTAGATAGTTTGATCCAGTAGGGCTCTTCTAATGTTGTCATCCTGGTCCTCTCATTTGCTTCTGAAGAACCCTTGATGCTTTCACAGTATAATTTGGCAATCATTTCCTTCCTCAGTGCAAATATAAAAGCTGCCATTTTCCTGCAGCCCATTATTTTATGACACACACCCCAAGCAGAAGAGACACTAACAGGGCTATTGTCAGTTCCTGTCATCAGTGGGACAGTACATTAAATTCTGTTTTATTTATGTGAACACTGTGTGTAATAACCTATTTCCAAATACTGCCTGACAAAAGGACCGCTCTAAGTGGACACAGTTCTTTTTCTTTCATTTACTAGGAGGCTGTAAGAGAAGATGCAGCTCACAAAAGGACTGTAGCTCAGTTGCAGACTGTATGTCTTGCATGAAGAGGATCCCAAATCCATTTCACAGCGTCTGCAGCTCTGTTCCATCAGGTTGCCTCTGTGGGAGAGATGAGAAGTAGGGTTCATACCATCGCCTTTGCTGAAAAGCCAGCTCCATCAGGCACCTCCTACCCCTGACCTGTTTCTATGTCAGCTGGCCATTATAAGAACTACTATTTAAGTATTGGTGTCTGAGTTTGCTTTTTTCCTCTTCCCTCCTCCCCCCTTTGCCTTTTGTGCTATGTCTTTTAGATTGTAAGCTTGCAGGCAGGGACTGTCTTGTATTAATTGGTTGTCTGTAAGGCACTCTGGGAGTTTTTTTTGGCTGAAGGGTAGGGTAAAAATGCTCTAAATAAAATAAAATAAAATCTTCTGTCTGAAACCCTGGAGAGCTGCTACCCCTCAGCATAGGCATAGAAGCTGTCCTATTCCAAATCAGAACACTGGTCCATCTCACTCAGGGCCCCTTCAGATCACTCAGGGCCCCTTCAGATCACTCAGGGCCCCTTCAGACTGGTGTTTTATTGTGGGTGTTTTCTGCAAAATATTCTAGACACAATCATCAGTGCATCAGTGGAGTCTGTATTCTGCTTGTTTGTTCTGTGATGCTTCTCTGATGCAACCACATTATTACTATCCAGAGGGGCTATAGCACAGCAGAAGTAGGACAAAAATGAACCAGAACATTGGCGTAAAAAGTTATGGGATTTCAGCACAAACATATGGGATGTTCACTGCCTGGAAATTAAACACTGTGATTGCACCAAAATGTTTGCAGGTGCAAACAGTATTGACAGTGGGATTGTGTGTGACCATCCTGATAAATATCATAAGCACAAATCATCATGAAGGTGCAATAAAAAGGACAACTGGAGGGGCTGGGAATGGATTAATCTATGTTGATTCCTCGGTTTTCTAATCTTAAATTCTGTTCTGCACTTTTCCATATCACTTTGTATTTTTTTAAAAAAAGTTCTCATGAAAATTAATCAGTATTTGTGTGATTTTCTCCTAATATACTCCTTTTTGCATGCAATATTCCATAATGCACATATTTTTGCAAAGCAGTTGCCCCTAACACAATGCATTTTGTATGCTGCTTTCCTTTATATACACATTTATATGCACATTTTACCACAGGATATGTATTTTGTACACATTACAGTGTGATGAACTGCACTGCAAAATTTGGAGACATGCATATTTCAAAGGCTGGCTGTATTTTGGTTTGCATATTGTTCCATAAGGTGCGAATTAGGTAGGCTCACCTTTCAATGTGAACTGAATCGAATTTCTTCCCCATCCCTGGGAGGGATCCTCAGTATTGTCTACGCTGACTGGCAATAGCTTTCCAAGGTTACAGACAGAGATCTTTCTCTGCCCCACCTGGAGAAATCCAGGATCAAACCTGGGAACTTTTTACATGCAAAGAAGATGCTCTAACCCTAAGCAACACTCCTGAGTTACAGGCCTTCCACCTGAGCTAGATGGACCAATGGCCTGATTCAGTATAAAGCAACTTCCTATGTTTCTAAATATTGATGGTTCCTGGATAGAGATTAGTCTGTAAGGAATTAAGTGCAGGTTAGTGCGGTTCATTGGTATTATTTGACTCCTTTCATTGGCAAGTCTTCACCACTAACTTAACTTCCAAGCTGGTAAGAATTTTGCATTCACTCTGCACTTCACTATTCAAATTTACTGAATGTAATTTCTGATGCGCACATTTTGTACCTTGAAGCTGCATCAAGAAGCCCTGCTCCTTCATTCAAGAGGCATTTGAGCAGGTTGTGACCTCTCAGTGGATTTCATGGGTGCTCAGTGACACACTGCATTCTTACTTCACACTTCTCATAATAGAACTGTGAAATTCAGCTTTTAGCTGCAGTCACCATTTTCATTCAAATATGAAGCAATAGAGAGTGCATGAAAAGAAGTGTTTGAATGGGCTCAGCCTTTCCTATGCTGAACAAATCCCCTTAGACATGCTCACATTTCACTGGATGCCATGATTGGACTCCCACCTTTTCTGAATAGGTGCAAAGAGCTTCTCCCTGTGGTGGTGGCTGATATAGGTGCCTTCTCCCCCCCTCCCCCATTTATGGAGTGGTCTGCCTGCACCATTTTGTAGCATTTCTTTTTTCTGTGGCAGCCATTTTGTGTTATGTCAACCCCCCAAGGCAGCCATTTTGTGGTGTGTCATGTCCCCAGGGCAGCCATTTTTGTGACTGGTGCCCATGGCAGTTTGTCAAGATTTTAAACAAATCTACAAATAAGCTTGTACAAATAAATAGAGCATTGTCCTAGATTCAGTAGAGAAATGCATATTTTATTGTCCTCCTAGCCCACAAACATTTTAAAACAGAGAACGGAATGAGATCTTCTGAAACTCACATTCCACAAAAATGTAGTCTGAATGCCCTTACAAGATAGCTCCTTCTCTCTCCCCCCCTCTCTCATTAAACAGCTGGTTATGAATCAACCTCCCACTATCTTTAAATGAATGATCAATAGAATATTTTCCCATAAAACATTTAGTTTGAAATCTGATTTTAAGTGCACTAGAGGGTGTGTGTGTGCAGCAAATTAGTGAATGTCATAATACATTGTCATCAGATATGAAGGAAATACAGCTCCGATGAATCATCATGTTTATTTATGAGTCTATAAAAATACAATGTGAAAGTCTTGGCACATTTTTGGGGATGCCAATTTGAACTTTGATGAAAAGTTAAAAGCCTCAAAGGAGATCGAGCCTTGATTTATTATCAGAATGTTTTTAATTGCAGTTGCAACGAGTCACAGGTATAAAAGAGGTTCTGCCTTTAATGGTCATGTCTCTTGTGAGGTTTTTCTCCGTTAAAAATGATATACTTCTGAGATCCTCTCCCCCCACCATTGATTTGGCAAGATTTACTGTAGATTAGTGCTGTTAAGGTGTGGAAACACAAGTGGTCCCAGCCTCCCAAGAGTAGAAGCATGTGGCAGATGGTCTATATCGAAGGAAGTTCAATTTTCAGTGTAACACATGTGTTGCAAGAACAATACAAGAGAAGTAAAAGATAGACATCCAACTGAAAGAAAATCTGGTCTGTTTAGGGATGTTTTCAAAATTCTCATCAGAAATAATCCCCAGATTTGGGAGTTTCGTACAATCTGGCATTGTATCTGACATGGAACTGAAGCACGTATGTCGCAAGAATAACTGCAGAGAAGAAAAAGACAATGCATAGCTGTTTCTTCACACAAACATAGTGAAAGTATGGAATGTGCTCCACACAAGGTTGTGGTGGCCACCAATTTGGATGGCTTTAAAAGAGGATTGGACAAATTCATGGAGGATATGGCTATCCATGCCTACTAGCCACATGGGATATGTTCCACCTCAAGAGTCCCATGGGCATCTGGTTGGCCACTGTGAGAACAGGATGCTGGACTACATGGGCCGTTGGCCTGATCCAGCAGGGCTTTTCTTATTTTCTTATGAAAGAAAACTCATATATTTAGGGATGTTTCAAAACTTCTCATCAGAATTTCCCACCAGTTTTAGGAGATATAAATAACTTGACGTTGTATCTGATGTGCAAATGAAGCAGTCACAATCCACCATTGTTCTGATTCTATTTTTTTTTGCTTTGTTTCTAAATTTTGTGCCAAGAGATGCGTGTATGATCCCCACAAAAAGCAGCAGCCTGGGCTGAAACATGAATGATGAAGGGCCAACTAGACCCATCAAACCAGTGGATCCAGAAGCAGAGATGCTGGAGAACAACATGGGCCCCAGTATAATAACCAAGCTGACACAGAGCTTCAGTCCATCAGATCAGAGGACCTATGGAGCCTGTATCCACCACTAAAGGAACTGATCTCATTCACACTAGGGACCCATGTCACCATTTTGGCCTATCAATATTGAAAATGAGCTTAAAGAGAATCCACAGAGAGGAGGGGAAGGGCTAATGACTCTTTAAGGCCTTCCACTTCTCAAGAAAGAGGTGGAGTTTGAAAAAACCCAGTATTATTTATTTATTTATTGAATTTGTATACCACCCCATAGCCGAACCTCTCTGGGCGGTTTACAACAATTAAAAACATTAAAAACAAATATACAAATTTAAAAACACATTTTTAAAAAGCAATTTAAAAACACATCTGGTAGGGGTGTTCACTAACCACAAGATTGGGAAGCATTCTGATTTGCTTTGGATTCACTGCCTCTTATCTGGATTACTTTTTGGTCCAAATCAGATCTGTAAAATCCCAAACACTGGTTTATCCCTATTGACTATAATATTGTAATTTTAATATTGCATTTTTAAATTGCTGTAACCCTGGTAGCTTATCACGAGGGAGGGTTAGAGAACTTTCTGGGGGGAAGTCTTCTGCAGTTGAAGAGTTTTTTAGTTAAACAAAAAGAATGGGTTGTATTCGACTAAGTCCTACTCAGAATAGACCCACTGAAATTAATTCAGTTAGTCATTAACTTCAATGGGTCTACTCTGAGTAGGACTAGCACTGAATAGTAGTCAATGACTGAGGTTTATTAGACCATGAACAAACAGGGAGGAAATATTCCTCCATGGAATGACGTGGAGAGAAAAAGTATGTTTTTTAGGGATTATGAAACAAGAACTTGAAGCTGTGGACTATGGAGACATTTCTGAGCTGAAGTCCAAAAAGAAATCACTGAAGGTTTCTGGATTAAAGCATTAGACCCCAGGTGACTAACCTGTGGCCTTCTAGATGTCATTAGACTCCAAGTCCCATCAGTCCTGACCATTGGGGTTGATGGCAGGAGCTGATGGGAGTTCCAATCCAATGGCATCTGAAAAGCTGCAGGTTTTCTGTCCCTGTATTAAAAAGATAAGAAGCACTGTCTTTCCATAGGCAAATGCTCTTGAACCATCCTCAAACTCGTATTTCCAATCTGATCGTGTAATTTTACCTCTTCCCAAACTATGCCTTGGATTTCTCCTTGATTGACAAGTTACCACAGATTATGTCTCCTATTAAGTAAAGTTTGGTGTCATATGCTTTACAATGATCTACCTTCTCTCGATGGTTCAGGTTCCTTATTTCTTCTTCTCTTCTTCAAACAATTAAAACACGTTACCACCATTATCATATGTGCCTTTTTGACATCCCATATATTCCTGGGGAGTCCCCCCTCCAATGCCTTTTCTAGCATATATCTCATCACCTGGCAATAGCTGTTCAGAAAAGGCAAAATAATCAGACAGGTTCCACAAATAAGCCACCTTATACTCCAGTTTGTCAAAACAATTAGTGTTCATTGGGGGTTTATTCAGCTAGATCTGCAGTGACTGATCAGTATAAATTATATATTAAGGTTGTCCAGATGTACTTGTTTATTCATGCATAGACCTGAAGCTTTCCCACCTTCTCCATAGGAAAATACATACAAAAACATATAACAATATTCTAAACCAAATAGATTACTCCAGATCAAAAATCTTCTTCACTCCCCACAGTATTTTGACCCCAAGATTGTATATGAAAATTTCAGATCCTTCAAATCCTCTCTTCCATCTCCTGTCTCATCATTTCCCCTTCTACCCTCCCCCGTTAAAAAACAGAATAGTACTTTAAATGCTCAGCTTGAATTCACCGATTGTTTTAGTCACCCTTCCATCTGGAAAGGTGGAATTAAAAAAAACGCCTGTCAACACACTCAGCGAATTACTTTTTAAACAAAAAACTCACTGCCAAAACTAATTATTGTTGATGCTGCAAAGAAAGTATTGCACACAACATCTAAACAATCATTAAAAAGAAGAGAAACATTCATTTCTAATAAATAGCAAGGATTTATCCGGCAAAACTGTTGCAATAAAATACAAATTTGGGGTTTGTAGGTGTAATTTCTGTATAGTTGTTCTTGTGTATATATAAACTGGAATAGCTTCAATAAACATATAAGTAGTTTTGGGGAAATGGGGTTTTAGGGACCTTGAACACCTTATTTTGTTTGTTTTAGATGTCTTTCCTGAAAAGAGTCACCAGCATGATTTTAAAACATTATTTTCAGGAAACCAAAACTATTTCCCCATGAAATGGAGAGCAGCATCCAAGAATCCATTATTGCAGGGTTTATGCCAATGTTTACAACTCCCTCCAAGAAAGAGGTTGCAATGATTTCTGACAGGTGATCCCCACCCCTGCCTGCTGTGCAAGAGGAAAGGGATTCAGCATAAGCAATTGTGGAATTGCAGAGTAACGAAAATGACATGAATTCTGGTCCTTTAGGAAATGTAAACCCCTACACGCATGCACACACACACACCATGTAATCAGAGGGAGGGGTGGGAGATGTTTAGGTAGAAATAGGTAGCATACTACTAAGCTGTATAAGTTTCATAATAGAAACATAGTTTAATACACCAACTGGCAATGGGTGATTTAAAATAGTCACCTTATTGCAACTGATGAAGTGGACTCCCATCTGCAAAACACTGAATGCCATAATAGACGTGTTTAGTCTTTTAAGGTGCAATAAGATTCTTGTTTGGTTTTTTGTTTTTCTGCAATAGACTGACATAGCTGCCCTCTGGAACGGATACTGCAATACTAGTGAAAATGTGTATACATATATTATGGCACGGGGGCGGGGAAATCACTAAAGGGCAGTAAAAGAAAGCACTTAATTGCAAAAGGCCATCGTATAAAGCCACCCTCGGCTGCTGGACACCGTGCAGGTAATTAATCCTCCCCCGCCCATACTTTTTAATTAACGAATGTACTGTTTTGCATTATCGAAACCACAAAATTGATTTTTCATTTTCTCATCCATGGAACAATGGCTTTGGTGTCAGATTTCTCATTTGTTTGTAAAGACCAGAGCAAGAGAAATAAATTAATACACTGTATTAAAAGAAAAGGAGAGTGGAGTGGGAAATAGATACTTCAAGGTACTCATACATTTTGCTGAGGTCTGAACAACCTTTTAACTCCAGTGGTGACTGGAACATTCACAAAGTGTGTCAAGAGCTTATATATTAGACATTATATATACACACATGCTTGATGTACATTTTTAAATGGTCTGACATATAAATGCATACATAAAAATTGCTGAGCCAAATGATTTAGAACAAGTCATTTTATTTCACTATAATTAATGTACTCTCCCCACTAGGGATTTATGCAATTAAATAATTAGCCATAATGTCACCCAGGGGTGTTCTTAATGACTCTTCGTATACATTTGTCTCTGTTAACAATAACTCAATCTTATCAAGGTTATATTTTGTGGCGGAAACCTATATTTTCTTTTTCTCAAATTAAAAAAAAACACTGCTCATTATTCTACTCTTAAATTTGAGCCAAAGCTTATTTCCACTCTTTGTAAGGAGAGCAGATGGACTCTGGGGAAAAAAAACTAATTGGGGCTTTCTATTCAGCTTATTAAATTAATAACTATAAAAGATTATGAGCCAGCTTCCGCAAAAAGATTTTTTAAAGTTTTTTAAAAAAAATGCTTGTGAAATGGAAGCAATGTTTCAGTTGCCATGTAAGTGCAATCAAAGCTGCTCTTTCTTCAGTGCTTTCATGAATTTCTTTTTAATTCACTGGGTCAGACACGAAAAATAATAAAGGCATTGTCACACAAGCATTTTTTTAAAAAAAGAAAATCATCTGCTCTACCTCTCTTGATTGCTTCATTCCAATTAACAAGGTTTCAAATTACCATGCACTGGGATGTTCCACCCATAAGACAATGCAACAAATCTACTGCATTTATACTCACAACAAGGGATGCAGCTACACCCCTGCTATCTCTGATGAATGTACCTGTATCATGTGTGCATTTTCAAATGCCTATTTGTTGCGCACACACATTGTTGCATGTACCTTAGGTGTACAAGAACAACACAGTTTTAAAATGAAATATGTGAAGAAGCCATAATTACATGTATATAAATGCTGCTGAAATCAATTGAGAGAGTAGAGATTTCACATTTATGAAGGCCAACTAATGTTCACAATTCAGTATATGAGTTTCCAGAATCAAAGCAGATTCTCTGTTTTTGAATGATCCAGTGGGAGAGGAGTAGCAAGCTTAAGCTTAAATTTAAAGTTAAACATAAGGACTAGGGGCAGACAGGCATGAGTTCAAATCCCCACTCAGCCAAGATGTTCACTTGGATCAGTCATTATAACCTGTTTCAGAAAGTTATTGAGAAAGGATTTTTTTAAGGGGTTGGGGTGTGTGTGAGAGAGAATTATGTACATAGTACTGAGCTTCTTGGGAGAAGAGCAAGATTGGTTGTTTATTTATTTATTTTATTTGCAAATGCCATGTAACTTTAACTTTAATGTAACTTTAATCACATTGATAGCCCAGTTTTCTGATCATGAATCAAGCACCCCCTACACTATCCACATGCAGGAAGACAGTGGTTGATTTTCACTTCTCCATATAGTGAGCTCTTCTGCGCTTTATTTGGAAGAATGGCAGGATACAAATATGGTTTTGTTTTGTTTGTTTTTAAAAAATATATATATAATTTTATTTTTTTAAAATCAAACCACTGGAGAGCCGCAGTGTTGTAGCAGTTCGAGTGTTGGTCTATGATGTGGGAGATTCAAATCCTCACTCAGTCATGTAGCTCACCAAATGATCTTGGGCCAGTGGCCCTCTCTCTGCCTAGCCTATCTTGCAGGGTTGTTGTGAGGATAAATGGGAAGGAGGAAGGCATTTGCTCCAGCTTGAGCTCCTGTGAGGAAAGATGGGGTATAAATGCAATAAATAAATGTAATAAATAAATAAACATTGTTGACAGTACCTGAAAGATTAGAAGTCATCAGCATATAGAATGGCCAGGGCCAACTTCAGAGGCAAAAGAAGGGTGCTGGTGATACAGATATGAGTCTTGCTGGAAGAGCAATGGGGGGAGCAGGAGGAATATGGCCCTCTGCCTCTGAAAAACCAGTTGCTGGCTGACCATGTAACTGGAATTTTTATTTGATATAGCCCTGCAAGGCTGTTTAAAAAGAAGTGCCTGTTTTAGAACTTAATCGCACTTCTCGCAGAAGAGCCTAACTTTGTTAATTAATTTATTTTATTTAAACACCTGCCCCTGCCTTTATTTTTTATTTATTTTAATGCTTTTGTGTTCTTCATTGTTTACAATTCTATTATGTACAAGTTTATTGTAAGCCGCCCTGAGTGCCCTATTATAGGGTAGAAGGGTGGGGTAGAAATCTTTTAAATAAAATAATAAATAATATATATATATATTGGCTGGGCGAGGAGGAGGGTAGACGTAAAATAACAGAAAGGAGAGCTGATTCCAAACACCCAGGAGAACAGATCACTCGCAACCCCAGTTTACAAAGTTCGTAACCAACTTAAAGAGAGAGGTGCGTTAGAAGAGATTTCTACCTGACTGAGGGTATTCCATCCCCTGCAGAAACAGTTTGACTCAGTTTATTCCCCTCTTTGGCGGGGGCGGGCGCGATTTCTCCTTCTCCTGCTGCTCTGATCTGGATCTAAAGCTGTTTGATCAGATTTCAGGATTCACTCGCGGCTCTCTAGCGCCACCCTTAGAGAACGCGAGTAACTCCAATTGCGCTCTTGCTAGGCTTTCCGGCTCTCACCACCGCTCCTCCCCTTCCCTTGCCTTTTAAGTTACTATATTTGCCATCGCACACTTAGCACTTCAGACAGAGGGGCAGGCGTTTTGCCTTATGAGCTGATCCAGAGGGGGAAAAGACCAAGGCGTGGCCGGGAGAATATGAAGCCGGGGGGGGGGAAGGGGGGTACTTTTCTCTATCGCTTAAAGCTTGTTGCAAGCAAGCCTCTCTCTCTCTCCCTCTCATTTGGGGTGTTCTTTGGTCTGGTCAATTTCAACTCAATTTCACACAGAGACACTCTGTTCGCACTCTGGGAATAAGAGAAGGCCCGGAGGGGATGATCACCTGCACGAAGGACTACTGAGTCAGCCACAATCAGGCAGGCAGACGCGTTGCAACGAGGCACAGTGGGAAGGGAACCCGAAACTGGAAGGCTGGAAAACTGGGGGCTTTCTGTGGCGTCCGCATGCCAGAGTGCTTAGGGGAAGACAACGCATGAAATGCCTCTCCCCCACCCTCAGTTAATTCTAAAACCCATCTTTTGATAACTCCTGGAGAGAAGACTTCAGAATCACTCCTGCTTAGCCCACCCAACCTTTTCTAGCCCTTTGGGTCCCCAGATGGTGTTGGTCCCAGGCTATGGTCTGAAGGCACATGAGGCCAGCACCCTGATGAAGCTAAGCAGATCTGGTCAGTGCCTGGATGGGAGACTGCCTTGGAGCCATATATAAGCTGCCGTGGGTTTCTATGATGAAAGGCGGGGTATAAATGTAACAAACAAACAAACAAACAAATAAACTACAACTGCCATCAGCCCAGCCAGCATGGCCAAAGGTCAGGAAAAACAGGAATTGTAGTCCAGCAACATCTGGGAACCCAGAGGTTGAGAAAGGCTCCACACACCATACATTTCAAGCACCTTCAAATCACATTTTCCCTCCTCAAAGAATCCCGGGAACTGTAGTTTGTTAAGGAGCTGGGAATTGTAGCTCTGCGAGGGGAAGAGTGCCCTTCCCAGGATTCTTGGGTGGCGGGAGAGTGCCTTAAATGTGCTCACAGAGGGTTACTTCGAATTAACACGTGCTTTTTTCTTTTATATGCATATAGGACACTCCATAAAAACTCCACATCTTTTCCCCTCCCCTTCCCAAATAAAGAGCAACTCCAGGTTTCTTCATGCGTTCTTCACAAGAAGGAAAGACTCCGGAATCGCTCCTGTGCTTCTTTTACATACACCAAGAGCGAGGGAAGTTATCCAAATGCTCAGTTCCTTGTTGAACTGCAAAGAAAGCGCGCGCGTAGATACACGTCTTCAGAGGCTTCCCGAGGAGGACGAAGGGGACAGAGCCCTTCCATGCCAAGAGCGCCCATCGGTGGCGAACGGGCAGCGCCCTGTTAAGTTGGATGGTTAAACAAGGGCCTTGGCGTTTGTTAATTGAGGCAATTACGCACCAGGGGCGATGGGCAGGCTGGTCTCCGGGCAGCCATCAATCACTCTCTCATTGATCTGGCGGGGCCTCCTCTCTGACTCGCTCCGCCTCCACCACTTCGCTAGGTTCTTGCCTTTGTGGGTGGGTCTTTTTTTTTGGGGGGGGGGGCGTTTGTAGATTCCGAGAGAGGCCCTCTTTATTAGCAGGGAAGGATTCCATAGAAGTCCCGGGTTTACACTGGCGAGGATACTCAGAAGAGGAAGAGCTGATCCGGCCGAGTCTCGGAGGAACGGGAAGAGTAAAGCGGCTTGGGATGCCTTGGCTCTGGCCTTCCCAGTAAACTAATTTTCCTTGGCCTATGTCAGTCTGTTTTTGCCAGGAGGAAGAAAAAATAGAGAAGGCTTTCCTTTCTGCCCTGTAACGGGTTTCGGAATTGCAGAAGAGACTAGCAACAGAAGGAGGACTTTATACGACAAAAAGTCCTGCGACACCTTAAAAACCAGCTCTGTGTCTCTCTGTGTTTAGACGGGACAGACAGAGCTTGGAAACATTTTGCCCAGGGTGCAAAGTCGCCCCTAATTATTATAATTATTTTGAATGCATGTGCTTTAACCGTTTGCAGGTGGGCCAGCCTCAGCTGAGAAGAGGCGCTCCTTCCTGTGTAAGCGAGAAAGGGAAAGGTGCCTTCTGAGATGCAGGCGCTCAGCATCTCGAACAGGGAGTGAACAGCGACTCCTGTTACCCATGGCCATTGGCTGAGGTTTATGGGAGATGGAATCCAACAACATATGGAGGGCCACAGGTTGGCCGCCCGTGAAAAACAAAGTATTCTCATGTTTTCAAAGCCCCGACTACCGTGTTATTAGTATTCAAATGTATGCGTTCACGAATGAATCAGTTAATCAACTAAACCATCAAATAGATTAATCTTCTGAGATTTATTTAATGTGGTGGCAGTCCTGCTTGTGTCTCTCTTACGCACACGCTGATCCAGTGCATGCTTACTAAGGAGTAAGTTTCCCTTGTGTGTCAATAGAGCTCGCTCCCACGCAAGTGTGCATACAATTCCAGTTTGTCAGACCCAGAAGAAAGGCCCATTGAATGGAAAAGGACTGCACCTTTAGCTGATCACTTCATACAGCGGACTCAGTGGGCTCCAATCCGAAAATGGATGCTACAACGTCTGCTGTCCAGTCTGCAGGAGCCTGCGTTTGCTGCAACTGGCTAACAGAGCGAAACCACTTTGAAATCCCCCGTGTCATAATTTCCTTGCCGCGAAACCCGGCTCATAAACATGGATAACTGGTATAGAAGGCTAATCAGAGATTGGGGGGGGGTGAAAATATGTCGATATATTTGGGCACTGACTGCCCCCAGGAAGGGGGGAAATAATTTATTTTGTAAGTAATAAAATCATACGCCAATAAACGTTGCGTCTTTAAGCATTTTCCAGGTGGACGACAGACTAATCTAGACTATCTTAAAGCGCGTGTAGGTAACCTGAGGGTGGAAGTGGAGGAAAGGTGAGTGAGTGAGTGAGAGTGAGAGTGAGAGTACGAACACGGCCTCATTTTGAAAGGTAGCATCCATGTAAAGGTCCTGGGCTGGAGCGCCTGCTATAGCGCGCCGCTGATCTTAGGATAAAGTCAGCGCAATTCCTATGCGTATCTATTCGGAAGTAAGCCCCACTGAGTGCAGTGAGGCTTACTATCAGGTAAGTGTGGAGGACTGAAGGTGCTTTTACATGCCTTATGGCTGTTGCGATTTGTTGTTCTTGATGATGACTAGAGAGGGTGTTAAGGAGATAGGAAGTGGAAACATTGACGTTTGGGAAAGAAAGTAAGGATTCCAGCGCCATCCATATACATGCAAGGACACAAACGGGGACACCAGTTGCCCATAGAACAAAAACACATGCTCTAATAAGGCAGCACACAACTAAAGAACGATGTGTAGGCAAATGTGCATTTATGTATACATAATTCTCCAGTTGTGTTGACTGGTGTTTTTATGCCATCCGTGTGCATGTCTTTGTAAAGAGGAACACACGCAAAAACTATTTAAAAAATAGAAAGCGTCCCTGCCCCAAGAAGGTTGCCAACTACATAGAGAGAGAGATGGGAGGGGGAGGGAGGGATAAATGAGAGGTATGACCAAAGGCAGCTTCAGCATTCTTTATGACTGTTTTTCCATTATTGCGGCCACCTCTACTGGTCCAGCTGGGGACCGCTGGGGAAGGAAGGCAGGCCTGTCTAGTGGCCGTGGAGACGGAGTCCTTCGCCTACACTGAAGGAGGCGCTACTGGATAAAACTGCCTGGCCATGAAGAAGTGTTCTGACGTTGCTAAGGGTTATGGGTGCCCGTGGGGTCGGCATGGGGCTTGGGGATAAGGAATTTCTGGGGTTGTGGTGACTGGGGAAACTGCCATAGTGATACATTCCTGATCTATCATTGGGCCAATGAGCGTGTCCCATGCAGATTTTTGGAGTGGGATGGATGGATGGATGGATGGTCTGGTGTAGGGATTAGGAGGCCTGGGTTCATATCGCTGCTGGGCCATGAAGCTCACCCGGTGACCTTGGACCACTCTCTGTTTCTCAGCCTAACCTACCTCACAGGGTTGCTATGAAGATACAACTTGAGGGGGGGAACCATGTTTGCACGGCACCTTGAGCTCCTTGGAGGAAAGGTGGGATATACATGTAAAAATAAAAAAGTAATAAGAGAGAGAGATTCAGATTGCAACCTTGTACTGACTTACCCGAGAGTAAGTCCCATTTAACGCAATGGGGCTGACTTTCAGGTAAACAGGCCCAGGATTGAGACTAAGCCCCATTGGACTCAACGGGTTGTGGACAACTTGTCCCTGTCGGGTGAATGGGAGTGGGGATAGTGGAGCCCCCTAAGGGATGGGGTGACGGGAGAATTGTCGTCTTCGTGGTGGTGGCGATGAGGGTGCAGCGCAGGAGGGTAAATGTTAATCCAGCCCTTCGCTTTGTTTTTCCCAGTCCAGTTTTCGAATGGATGAAAAGAGAGGGGAAGTGAGGACAGCTGCAACAGCTAGTTATTTCTGGCGGGGGATTTAACCCCATCTCCCGCGATGTAGTGGAGCAGGAAAGGAAGGCGCCTCTTTTATTTCACTGCAGGGATCTGATGTCCGTTGCTGCCGCGATATACCCAATTTCTTCACGCCCAAATAAAAAATAAAGTTTTTCTCAGGAAGAAATCTACCAGATAAACGAAGCAGTGAACTTACGCCAAAAAGGAGCCAGGAGCCCTGAGCATGCGCGTCTTAGAGTTTCAGCTGTTGCTTCTGGTTTGAAAAAATCCCGGAAGCCCATTTCCAACACGAAAAATAATGAGCAAGCTTTTGAGTCCACCAGAACTCCACGTCAGTCTGGACAATGCAAGCGGGAGTGACTGTAGGGGCGGGGAAGAGAAAGAAAATTACTACTACTATTATCTGACTTGATATTGAAATCATGATGGAAGTTAGGGATAGACCATCTGCTTTGCATGCAGAAGGCCCCAAGTCCCTTCCCCAATGACATATCCTGGTAAGGCTGGTTTGGGATCTTCCCTGCCTGAAACCCTTGGAGGGCCGCTGCCAGTCAGTGTAGACAATATGGAGCTCTATGAACCAAGGGCCTGGCTCATTCTAAAAGAGCTTCCGTTATCCAGTGCCTTGGCCAGCAATACATTTTTGTTGCATAGGCAAAAAGAGGCGCGGCTGGGGGCGTGGCCTGAAGGGTGCCTGCACTTCCGAATTTACCGCTGCATCTCACCCCTCCCCCCCAAAAGGAGACCAACCGAATAGCATGGTCAGGTCTCTGCCTTTTTGACGTGCTCAGAGGTAGGACGATAGATAGATAGATAGATAGATAGATAGATAGATAGATAGATAGATAGATAGATAGATAGATAGATAGATAGATAGATAGATAGATAGATAGCATCCTCATCGTGAAACAAGTGCAGGGCGCATTTTAAGATCTCTAGAGCAAGGATCCCGATTGGCCCCAAGATTTCGGGATTGCTTCTGACGTCACTTGGCGCTCTCTGCTCGGGAGCCGTGCGCGAAAGGACCCGAAAGCCAAAGCCAAACCCAATGAAAGGCACCTACTCTCCAGCTCGCTAGCCTTGACGTCTCCTGAACTCCGCGCACCCCTCCACCATCATCACCAATTTCTTTCCCTCCTCCTCCCCCTCCCCCCTCCCCTCTAACGAAATCAGTCTTCTGCCGCGCTGTTTCCCCCTCCGCCGAGTCTATCTGTCTTCCGCATCTATATATTATCGATATCTTCCCCGCTCATCCCCTCTCCCTCCCCTCTCCCGCTTTCCAAGAAGCATCAAGATGAGGTTGAGGGGGGGGGGCGGCGGCGGCGGCTGCCAGCCTCCTTTCCGCTGATGCCCGCTTGCCATCATTTATAATTGACGCGTGTGGAGAGGGGGGGAGGGGGGCGAAGCGGAGAAATAAGAATAATCAATATCCACCCTCCTCATAATTGATCGCCATCGAGAAGCAAGGTGGAGATGGGGGTGTGAAAAGGTGGATCCGGAGGGGGGGGGACTCAGTGGCGAAGAAATTGGGGAGGGAGGAGAAAGGGGGTCAGCCAAGCCCCTGTTCCAAAAAAAAAAGCCCCCAAACACCTCACCAACCCACCATCCCAACCCAAAGTGGAGAGCGACAATGTCTTTTTCGCAGCTCGGATACCCTTACAACACATCTTCCCAGGTAAGTCCAAACACCTATTACTTTGGGGTGGGGGTGGGGTGGGAGGAACCAGGTCTATGGAGTGCCGGACAGTTAAAAAGCTTCTTTTTTCTCTTATTGAGCTGTAAACATTTTTTTTTTACTGGCTTGTTTAACATGACTACCTGGAGGAGATGCTGTGGCCCCCCGCCCTCCAATATGATCTCAGTGCGATGGATGTCTGTGTGTATGTGAATGAATGGGAGATATGATGAAGCGGCAGCCGGATCCTACCCGTTGTTTACTCAGGAGTCAGACAGGGTGTATTTCAGTGGGAGTCACTCCTAAAGAAGGATGCAGAGGATTGCAGGCAGAGTTTGCTTGTTTCTCTCCCCCAACCCTCTCCCCACTCCCCACACCTCCCAGGACAACTTGTTCAGATTTCAGTGGAAGCAAGTGTGAGCGAGAATTCCTGAAGTTCAACCCCTCAGAAAATCTGATATTGATTTCCCAGGGAAGGGGACATGTGCGTGTCGCTTGGGGGGTAAGGGGATTTATGGGGGAAATAGCTCCGTTTGGGGGTGCTCGCCCGCCCCAAACTTGCCCTAGGGTTCTTTGGCTGAGAATATAACTTCGAAATGAAGTTTTGCCAAGAAGACCGAAGCGACTGACTCCGGAGTGAAGTCCCATCTCTTCCAGTGGAATTTCCGGAGGCACTGGAAAAAATGTGATCTGCAGTTGCCTTCCTAGGCACACTTGATTTGGGGATCGGTCCCAGTTTGAAACGGGACGGTTTCTTACGAGTAGGCGTGCTTTCTCAGCCCAGATCAGATTTGGGCTTCAGGGGCGATTTAATCCACTGGAGTCTGTTTTATTCCACTGATTGATTTCCTTTCCCTGACAGCCAGGGATTAGACACTGGGGTTGTGCGTGTGAGCGGGAGAAAGGACAGCGGCGCATACAGTCAGTACAACATCATTTATTTATTTATTTATTTATTTTATTTAATTTATATACCGCCATAAGCCTATATAATATCATATGGTACCATGGAAACGATATGCAAAAGTCTTGAATATACTGCTCTAGAACCTTGACCCACAGTTTAAAAATCTGCTTCAGACCGTGGGTCCATCTAGCTCGGCATTACCCACACGGATTGGCAGAGGCTTCCTGAGGCTTTCAGGTAGGGGTCTCTCCCAGCCCTACCTGGAGATGCCGGGGATTGAACCTGGGACCTTCTGCATGCAAAGCAGAGGCTCTACCACTGAGCTACGGCCCCTTCCCCGTTGAGGATATTTATACACCTGAGATCACAGCCACCCAATCTCTCTCCTGAATTCTGTTTTCCTTAAAACAGGGGGGGGACTTATTTCAGACCTATTGGGTCTTTTAATTGCCTGATATCCCATGCTCCTTCATGTGCTCCTGCCACTTCCGCTTGATTTGCACTTCTGCTGGCATGTGTTTCAATGTGACTTTTCACACTTCCCGTGTGCCTAATCCCAGCTCACCTCCCTAATCCCAGCAGGAAGACTCTCACGCAGTATTGCACCCACACAGTTCCCCCACGCCCCTCCCCTCCCCTGCATTCTTCCCTGATAATTTGGGGTGGGAGTGGAGGTTTTAAGATTGTCATTCGCGTTGCCACGATGGTGCACCTCCCCCGCCCTCTAAGATTTGTGATGGACTTTAAGGGGAAAAAATCTATTTGTGCTTGTTTTGCTTTAAGGCTTCCCTGGCTAGTCCTCGGCGTTTGCTCTCCGCTTTGGGAGTCCTTTTTCTCCTCCTGGCGCCCCAACCGCTCCTTTTGCTAGCTGGATCCTAAGCGTGTTTACTCGGAAGGAAGTTACAGGGCTCGATCCACCAAACACACGCACGCGCATCAGAAATGCTTTTTGCGATGAACATATAATCCTCTCTTGATTTTCTCTCTCTCCCCCCCCCCTCCTTTTAAACCAGATTTTCGTGTCAGCCACCTCTAGCACGACTTGCTGTGACTCCGGGGCCAGATCCGTGTCCGATGTTCACTCGGGATCTTCCTCTCAAACGGCGACCCTCTGCTGCCCCTCCTACGAGAACAGGCTGCTGGCTGGCTCTAGAACGGATCTCAATGCGGCGCTGGGGATGTACGGGTCGCCTTACGCCGCGGCCGGCCAAAGTTACGCCAATTACCTCCCTTACGGCGCGGATCCGTCCACTTTGTACACCACGTTGGTGAGTGCGCGAGCGAGCGCTAGGCCTTCGGCTCCCGTGTGGCTTCAGAGCGCCACGAAACCTGAAAGGAAAAGGAGGTGCTAGCCCCTAGCGCGCACTCAGTCCTATTAGCAACTTTGCAACCAGGGAGGGCGGCGGCGGAGAGAGGGGTTCCAAGGGAATGTATAATTCAAGACTGTGCATGCTTGTTCAGAAAGTAAAATTCTGCCCTATTCCTTGTGGTGTATTTCCTCTTGAGTACCTACAATCTTGAGCACAGTTCCCTGGGAGTGTAAAAAGGTCCCCTTGAAATCGATTTACTTCTGAATTGACTTGTTGGGTTTGACCTGTTTGGCACTGAGAGTGTAATCCAATGCATTCTAGTGTAGGAGTAGGCCCCGTTGAACACAACTGGTTTGGGGTCCTTTCTGCAGTGCTTAGGGAAATGGCCTGCTAAACTCAGCAGAATTCTCTTCTGAGTAAATCTGCACAGAATTTGCAGGAGGGATCCCTATCCATCTTTACCTTGGAGTGTGCTCCACAGATTTAACTGGGATGCCTACACAAGCTAAGTAAGCACGCATAGGATGCACAGGATGACTCAGGGCTTGAGTACAAATTTGGGTCCAAAAATCCCACAAGAGCAATGGCCATACTTTGAGAAAGGACCTCTTCCCTTGATGCTTCTCCCTTTTTCCTCCACCAGTTTTCAATTGTAAGTTCATTGAAAGCTGAGATCTCTTTCAAAAAATAATTGTATTATGGTGTTTAGAAGAGGTTTTTAAAAATGGTAGATGGCCATCTGTGTACATCCTGGAACATACCCCCAAAAGGTCCCTGCCCTGGAGTAGCTTACAATAACCTACACCTGGTCAGTGAGGAGGGCTAAAAGTGAAGAATGAAAAGGTAAAAGATGAATAAACAACAAATGTGGAGGGAAACAAGGATGATCAGAGGACTGGAGAAAAGCCCTACTAGGAGAGACTGAAAGAACTGGGAATGTTTAGCCTTGAGAAGAGAAGACTGAGGGGAGATACAATAACACTCTTCAAGTACTTGAAAGGTTGCCACACAGAGGAGAGCCACAATTTCTTCTCAGTCGTCCCAGAGTGCAGGAGATGGAATAATGGGCTTAAATTACAGGAAGACAGATTTCGACTGAACATCAGAAAAAACCTTCCAGTTGTTAGAGCAGTATGACAATGGAGCCCATGACCTAAGGAGATGGTGGGCTCTCCAACACTGGAGGCATTCAAGAGGCAGCTGGACAGCAACCTGTTGGGTATGATTCAATTTGGATACCTGCATTGAGCAGGGGGTTGGATTCAATGGCCTTACAGACCCCTTCCAACTTTACTGTTCTATGATTCTATATGTAGTATATATCTATGGACTAATCCTATTGCTGACTCAAAAGTAACTCCTAGTAAGTTTAATGGAGTTTACTCCCAGGCAAGCATGTTCAGAATTGCATCCTAAGGCTGTTTTATAGAACCAGCATGGTTCAGAAACTTGATATATACTATCAGTGCATTAAAAAGTCCCCCCACCTATCCCAGCTTTCTAGACGACCACCCTCCCCTAACCTCCAAACAGAACAAAATTTGGAGTTGTAGTTCAAAGCAACAAGATGAGGCAGGAACATATCTGACTTAAAACCATTAGGATTTTAACAATGCGACTCAATGCCCATTTATTCCAAAGCAAGTCCTGTTGTGTTCAGTGGAGCTTACCTCTCAGTAAGGGTGTTTAGTATTGCAGCTTTAGGATAGCACCCTGGTGCTGAACCTACCGTGGGATGTGTGTGTATGTGTGTGTGTGTGCGTGCAGTCCGATAAAAGCAACGCTGTGAGCTGACCCTGGCTTCAATTCAAAAGAGGAGAAACAGTGAGTTTAGGACTCAGCACAATACCGTCTTGTGTGTACTTATCCCAAAGTAAATCCCATTAAATTCAGTTGGGACTTACTCCCAGGTAAGTGTGCGTGGAATGGCAGTCTAAACCCCCATTAGTCTAACACGTAGCTAGTCTGGATTAATGAATCCAATGTAAACCCCACTAAATTCAGGTGGGATATACTTCCAGGTAAGCGTGCATAGGATTGCAGCTTCAAACCCTATTAGTCCAACAGGAACCCGCAGTAACACACGCTATTTCACATAGATGGGAGACAACTCATCTCTCCCAAACGGGTTTTACTAGAACAGTGGTTCTTAACCTGGGATGCACGCACCCCCGGGGTTGCAAGACACTTTTTCTAGGGATGCAAGGCCCAACCAAAGATTTTGGAAAACTGTCATTTATCTTAGCTAAGTTAGGCTAAAACACACATTAAAATAAAATAAAAATAAAAAATGAACGGTATTTTTTCAGGGAGTGAGAGAGCATATTTTGGAAATCCAAGGGGTGCTTGCAGTGGAAAAGGTTAAGAACCACTGTACTAGAAGGACAAGACAGGGAGGGAAGGGAGGGGCAGTCTTCCGATCTTGACGAAGGCTTTCTGATCTGTTTTCTAGAACTCCCAGTACGACATCAAGGACGGCTCCTCCACTTTGCATGCGGGGATTGCACAACCCACCGCCACCGCCTACTACACCTACGAGCATTCCTTTGGGCAGTACCAATACGACAGGTAACAAGCGCTTTGATCATCGGAGTGGAAGTTGTTTAGATCTGTCCATGACAATTGGGAGTTACAGCAGCAGCAGCAAACCTCAGTCATCCCCTCCACCTCCTCCTCCGCGATCTGGTGAACAGCCATTAGGAATCGTAGGATTCCCCTGCAGACGCCAACGAACTAATAGGCACGCTGGCAGTGGCGACTGCAATTTTGGGTGCGCTTTGCAAAGCACTGAAGAGCTCCATGCAACCCCGGGGGGAAGCCCCAGTACCTAGGAAGCTGCCTTAGACTGAGTCAGGCCATTGGTCTGTCCGGCTCAGTACTGTCTACCCTGACTGGCAGCGGCTCTCTGGGGTTTCAAACAGGGAGCATTCCCAGTTCTAGCAGGGATTGAACCTGCGACTTCCTGCATGCAAAGTCCATGCTCTGTCACTGAGTTGTGGTCTTTCCCAGTAAGGTGGTAATCCTGTGCGCACGTGTTTATTTCCTACACTTATATAGCAGCCCCATAACAGAAATGTTCTGGGGGACTCACAAGTTTATATTTATATATGAGTAAAAATGCAACAATACAATACAATACAGTGTTGTTGTTTTTAAATAAAGTACAGCAAATCAATTAAGGGGGAACCCTGAAGCATTCTTAAAACACAATTTAAAACAGAAGGGGGGGTTGTGTTCTTTTAAGAAAGGCTTCTGTAAGGCTAGAGACACACTTACTGTTGTGCAGGTTTCAGTACATCTCCACCTCTCTTTTCTGAAAATGGGGGCATACTATGCTAGTCAAACTCGTCCCTTTTGGGGACCCTGGTTGGTTGGATCAGCTCAACTGTTGTTGTTTTTTAAATCAGCTTCAGGGAAGTTTCACAACTGATTGCTAGATCAACCTATTTGCCTTCCAGGTGTGGCCAATGGAAACACTTTGCTCCAGGCTTAGTCAGAGATGGTGATTGGCCCAACACTTTGCTGTGGGCAGTCCTGAAAAGTCTGAAGTCAGCAGTGGGGAAGGGGGGGTGAGCCCAGCCAAGAGCAGAGTCGCTTCAAAGCAATCCAGAAACACCATTCTCACTGCTTTTTGAAGTGACCAGTGTGCCCACGGCCTTAGTCTTCATGCAACCATAGTGAGGGAAACCCTGGCTCAACAGTCTTTCATCTGATGCTCTGGGCTAGCAGCATCTACCTGGAAAAGGAGAGAGGCCAGTGCCAAGATCCATTTTATTATCATCATTGTCACTGGTATTATCATACAATTTAACATTTCCTGTCCAAATCTTTGTATTTAAAAGGCGGAGAACCTACAGCCCTCCAAATATTGTTGGATTCCAACTCCCATCAGTCCCAACCAGCATTGCCAATAGTTAGAGATGATGGGAGCTGGTCAAAGAGCATTGGGAGTCCGACACAGTCCCCCATCCCTGCTGTAACTCTTCCTTCTCCCAGTCTCCCACCTTCTACGAGCAGAGTTCCTCTGTCTTTAACTAATAAAGTTTTCCCCCAGCATGGAGAAACAACGATAGGGGGAGGTATGACCTGCTGATTGCCTGTGATGTAGCTGTTATGGGTGGTGTGTGTGTGGTTGTTCTTAGGTTGCAGTCCTAAACTCACTGCTTACTAGGGTGTAAGTCCTACTGAACTTAGAGGGGTTTACTTCTGAGTGAACATGCACAAGATTGCACTGTCAGTAGGAATCTGGAGAGGAAGCAACATTTACTTCACACTCATTTGTGTGTTTGCTTTACATATGGAGTTAGAGGGAAGAACTGTCCCCCACCCACTCAAAAGAAAAGCGAGTAAGACTAGAGTATTTAAAGTAAATCCAATAAAAGGCAAGCTCTTCATCTCTACTAATGGTAACAGGTCTTACAGTGCATCCTATGCATGTCTACTCAGTCCTCTTGAGTTCAATAGAGCATGCTGCTCTGTAAGCGTGTCAAGATCCTAGCTGAACTCTCTTACTGGGGAGTAAGCCAGGTAAGGGTAAATGAGGAAACATGCCTAGGATCACAAACATGCCTAGAATGGTAAACATGTCTAGGAATGGGCTATAGTAATCTTCTCATTGGCCAATCTGTCTGTTGTTCTGGGAATCCTTTCCCAGTAACACACAATTTCTGTTTGTTTTGACACTGAAAAGTAGCCTCTGCAGTTCCATTTTGATACTGGAAAGTAGCCTTTGCAGCTCCATTGCTCAGAAAATCTTGCTCAGTTCATCTGTATCTCCCTACCAGGTATGGAGCAGTGGATTTCAGCAGTTCAGCGAGACGCAAGAATGCCACCCGAGAGACCACAAGCACTTTGAAGACGTGGCTGTATGAGCACCGGAAAAACCCATACCCTACCAAAGGAGAGAAGATCATGCTGGCAATCATCACCAAGATGACCCTCACCCAGGTCTCCACCTGGTTTGCCAATGCTAGGAGGAGGCTCAAGAAAGAGAACAAGATGACCTGGTCTCCAAAAAACAAAGCAGGAGAAGAACGGCGAGAGGATTGCAGAAGGAATAGGGAAGATTGTGGCAGTGAGAATGAAGGCAAAGGTAGGATTGGAAAGGCACTCAATGGGAGACTTGCAGTCTAACCTACCCCACAGGGCTGTTGTGAAGTTATAATGGGGGAGGATTATGTACAATGCCTTGAGTTCCTTGAGGAAAACTGGGATGTAAATATAAGAAATAAATGTAAGAAATAAGTAAATAGTATTAAGTATCTCCTGGTGGACCACCGTGGAATGTAAAATGCTGGTCTTGATCGACCAGGGGAGGGGAACATGTTGTTGGACTCCAACTCCCATCAGCCACAGCCAGCATGGTCAATGGTCAAGGATGATGGCAGTTGTAGTCCAGCAACATCTTAGGGACATGGATGTTCCCCACCTCTGAGACGGATCTTTGATCTGACCTAGTAAGTCTCCTTCTTCATTCAGTTTTGATGCCTTCCTGGTTCACATCAAAGGTTTACCAAGACTAAGGATGGGTGAGAATTTCAATTCAGTTTGCATCTGAAGACAAATCTATCAAATCCACACTTTCTGAAATAATATGGGAACCGAAACATAGCAATCTTTCAAAATTTGCACTTACTAATTTTGCAATGTAGTTCGCCAACTATCCAATGTTTACAAAAATGCATATATTACAGGAAAGTGTGCATACAAATGAATATATGAGTGAAAATAACATGCAAAAATGCATCATATGATGAAAAATGGCTTGCAGAAATGTGTGTATTTATAAAAACTGCATACAAAATGTGCTTATTAGAAGAAATTTGTATGCTGGAGAATTTTCATGACACTTTTTAAAAAAAAAATAGATGTAGAAATGTGGAGAACTGAATTTAAGATTGGACAAATGAGAAAAGGAGAACCAAAATTGGCAGATCTTTCCATTCCTAATCAACACCAGCATTCTGTACCCCACAGTGGTCAACCAAATGGCTCCAGCAAGTCCACAGCACCTCACCTCCTCAGTTACTGTGTTCAGTGGTACACTGACTATGGAGGTTCCATCTAGCCATCGTAATAGAACAGTCGTCCTTTATTAATTTATTCTAAACCATTTTACAAGCCATCTAAGGTTAAGCCCATCAACATATCCCTGTAGCAGTGAGTTCCATAAAATAATGTTATGCAATGTGAAGCACACACACACACACATACCCACACACACATGCATGTGTGTGTTCTGTGAATGTCCCCATGCCCTAAAATTTAATTCAAGATTAGATCTGAAGGGATTTTTTTTTTGTCCCTGGCATTTGGTAACTTGAGCTAGTCTGAATGTGGAAGTTCTGTTCTCAACTATCATGGGGTGTAAATGGGAGATAACAACACTGGTCTGCCATAAAGAGTTATTGTGAGGATAATGTATGTGAGATGCTTTGAATACTTAGGGAAGGCTGATTGATTATGATGAAGATCTCCACAAGATGACAACTCTCAGAGGATTCTCAGCCCCCTCTTAGGTTAGAGGACAGGGCTTAGAGCCACTTTTGGTCCATTCTTGGACCCAAGAACCTAAGAATCCTGTCCCTCCCCATTCCATCCTATGACCACCCTAACCATTCTACAATCTTTGCCCTAGCAGAACCCCTTTGCACAACAGATTGCACAGTCTGTTGTACAACCAAGTTACAGCAATCTGCTGATGCATCCTCTTGCATAGCAATGTTCTGCTGCTGTAAAACATTCCCCCAGTGGAACAAGTATACCACTAAGTGACTTTAGCTTAGTGCTACATTGGATTAAACACCAAAAGTCCAGTTTTTCACTGTTTGCATTTTTGCATGAGGCCGGTTTCCATTGCAGTTACTTAACCTTCTTGTTTGAACACATATCATTTCCTCCTGGTTTCATCCTGCAATGCAGATCCCAAAAGATGCAAAGAAGAAAAGGAACTACGGCTGAGTGATCTGGAGGACTTGGACAATGAGGAGACAGAAATCCATCTAGAAGTTGAGCCAAAGCACCTGCACCAAGAGGGCAGCTCCTTGGCCGAGACTGAGAAAAGCAACTGCACCTTGAGTTCACCCAGCCACTTCCATGCCTTCCCCTGGGCCAAAAATGACTCGGCAGTTACAGGGGACTTTCTTGGCCACAAGGGAGCCACCTTAGTTGGCAGCCTTGGAACTCAAGGACAATCCTATGAAGCCCCTGAGAAGCCCAGGATCTGGTCTTTAGCTCACACAGCAGGGGCCAATGTGATTGTGGAGTCCACAACTGATCTTGCTCAAAGAACAGAGAGACCTGACTGTTTGGTGCTCAGGGGAAGGCCACCTGAAGCTGGTGGACAATGCAGTGAAGGGAAGCCATTGGGCAATCTCATGAGAACACAGCCCATTCATGAGAAGACCTTAGAAGATTTGGTGCAGCCAACCAAGATCTTTAAGAATTCAACCTTCAACCTGCAGTCCATCTCTTTAAACTATGCCTCCTATCCCATGCTGGGTGAGACTTGTCAGTATTCAGCGGGAGCTGAAGGTAGCTACCTTCTTGAGATTTCCCCCTTCTTTCCATAACCAGAAGCAGTGCTTGGGTTTAATAAAAATGAAGTTCATGTGGTGTCAGACTCTCTGGCATGGCTGCCTAGGTCCAGGACCACTTAAATCCCAACCATTTTTAATATAGTTATTGGATTCCAACTTTCTCCCCTCAGTTTTGGGGAAAGAACTCTGTTCTTTTCTTCTGCATTATCCAATATATGGGTGAGCATAACTCACATTCTGGGAAATCTTTGATAAGATGGTGGATTCACACAACCATTTTGAGGTGGCAAAGTGATTCAGGACCTTCGTTGTCTTTGTGTGTATGTGTGACCCAGTTGTGAGATTGCCCTGAAATGAGACCATGTGTTGAGCAAAATGGTGCCTGGTTACCTCTCAGAAAATGATTGAGGTGTGGGTAGAGCCAAGTGAAATGCCTGGATGTATCAGAACATTCAGACAGTTAAGTGAATATGTCAAAAACTGAAGCAAAAGAAAGGAGGAAACAAGAAAAGAAAAAAATCAGAATTAAATTCTGGAGCCTTTGCCACTTCAAAATGGCCACTTGAATCCACCAATTTTGCAAAGAATTGTGAAGTTATGGTGAACTGTGAGGATCTTGCCATGTGATAGAGCATATAGAAGACACCACAATATTCCAAGGGAAAGTAAATTTGCAAAAAGTTCACCAGTCATTTAAAATACTACCAAAACAAACAAACAAAAAACCTCAGACATAAGTCTAGGAAGATAACAATATGTTAAAGATTAGCATATAGTCTGGTTGTGGCTGAATGATGAAGACAGACCCCTGTACATGCTCAGAGGACTGTTTTCATTTCCAATCCAGTCTGCAGGTGCAGGGGGAAGCACCAGATTTCCATGAGCTATGCTAGTTGAGAAGATTCAGATTTGATTTGAAATGAATTTTTGAAGGAATTAGAAATTTGGATCTGGAACGTTCATGCTAGCTTAAAAACCTGAAGAATAAGCACTGGAATAGCAAAGTTAATATCTCACTAAAATGCCTTAATGCATCAGCAGCAATTGTGAATGCTGCTCCCCTCCCCATGTAAATCAGAACTATCTTTATTCATTTTTTTAAAAAGCAGATTGTAAATCTGCATGTGAGAATTCTCCCTTCCTTAAATTCTTTTCACCTCAAATTATATATTGGATAGGACCAGTGGAAGCTGGTGTCTCTGAGGTCAGTGGGACAGTGAACCCACTCTTGGTTTTAGTCTGAACTTTCAAGGAGCTGTCCAATGTGCTCACTTGGACCTTGGATAGTTCCTTGAAAGTTCAGACTAAAACCTGGGGAAGATTCCATTACCTCACTGATACTGGAGCCACCAGCCTCCACTATGTAGGACCTGCCAAGTCTGCAATTCTTTGCATCATTACTTGGGGATAAGCCCTACTGAGCATAGTGGAACTTGCTTCTCTGAGGTACATGGGAATGCATTGTAAATCTGGCTTCTGAAGTTAAAATAGATGAGAGCCTCAGATTGAATCAAGCGCTGCCCAAGGCCAAGATGAGCGCTCAAAGAAATGTGCCTCCTTTTAATTTAATTTTAAAGGTTGCTTCTTGTTTCTTCTGATCTTTGCTAAATATCCTTGTGGTGTTAAGGTGTATTTGCCTGCACAAGCCTGTACATGGCTACTCAAAAGTTAGCCCTGCTGACTTCCATGAGTCTTTCTTCCTGATAAGCATAAGTAGGACTGCAACCTAAACGTCTAGTGAATTTAGACTATGTTTGCAAGGGACACTTAAAACTGGTTTTTCATCTTATGCCTTTGTAAGAAAAAGAAAACTTTCATTGACTAGAGTTCTACATTTGCATGAAAAACAGCTCACCTCTGCTTTCAACTTTGCATTAACAGTGTTCACAAATGGTCCAGTTCATACATCACCATGTTAATGTTGGTGCTGTTTCACCACAGCTTATAGCTGTGCTACTGTGGATGGAGAAACTAGATGGGCTGGCCAAATGGAATGATCCCCTCCCATGGAAATATTATTGGGTCCCTTGAGGATATGTGATGGCTGATCAAGAACAAAATGGTGTCATTTGCCCTGCCCACAGAATTCTTTCCCCCAGATGTTGCTGTAGTGCCAGAACGTTTAGGTTTACAATGTCTAAGTTGTTATGGTGAGTGTCATAATCTAGGTTGAAAGGCATTCCAAGCATCAGTTGCAAAGAGGAAAATGCCCTTAATTCAAGATGGGCACATCAAAAGCAATTAACCAAGGCTGTATTTGCAGGAAATACATTACAGAAAGACACACCATGGTGCCAAAGTGCTCCCTCATCCCCAGAGACCACCCCAATGAATGTAATAGAGTTACAGAATGTGTTTAGAAAGGTAACATATTTATTTGTTTCATGATGGACAGTTTGAAACAGTTGGGTATGTCTAGCCTAGAAAAGAGGAGGTTAAGAGGAGACATGATAGCTGTTTTCATAAGAACAACCTGCTGGATCAGGCCAGTGGCCCATCTAGTCCAACATCGTGTTCTTACAGTGGCCACCCGGATGTCCATGGGAAGCCCACAGCAGGATCTGAGTGCAAGAATACTCTCCCCTCCTGTGGCAACTAGTTTTCAGAAGAATACCACATGTGACTATGGTGGCAGAGCACAGCCATCATGGCTAGTAGCCATTGATAGCCTGATCCTCCATGAATTTGTCTGATCCTCTTTTAAAGTTACCCAGGTTGGTGGCCATCACTGCTTCCTGTGGGAGCGAATTCCATAGTTGAACTATGTGCTGTGTGAAGAAGTGCTTTGTTTTGTCTGTCCTGAATCTTCCAAGATTCAGCTGCACTGAATGCCCACGAGTTCTAGCTTTATGAGAGAGGGAGAAAAAAAATTCTATCTACTTTTTCCATGCCATGCATGATTTTATATGTTTCTATCATGTTGTCTCTGATTCACCTTTTCTCTAAACAAAAAAGCCCCCAATGCTGCAACCTTTCCTCATAGGGAAGTTACTCCATCTTTTTTTCCTGAACATATCTTAAGTGGCCATCATGAAGAAGATGGAGTGCACTTGCTCTCTGTTGCTCCAGAGGGTAGGTCTAGAATTAATGGACAGGCATAATAATGAAAGCATATTTTGGCTAAATGTGAAGATATTTCTTACTAGGGGTAGGGCTATAGATCAGCGGCTGAGCATCTGGTTTGCATGCAGAAGGATCAGTCCTTGGCATCTCCAGGTAGGGCTGGGAGAGACCCCTGCCTGGACCCCTGAAGAGCAGTTGCCAGTCAATGTATTTAATACTGAGCCAGGTAGACCCTTGGTCTAACTCAGGATAAGACAGATTCATATGTTCCTAATGTCACTTGACAGTGGACCAGTCTTGGGAGGTAGAGGGCTCTGCTCACTGGATACGTCTGTTAAACAGAGAGTCAGGGATGCTGTACTCTCAAGTTTTGTGTTCACTGAGGTGCCCGGGCCAGTCATGGACAATTCCTGGGAACTGTTGTTTGTTAAGGGTGCTGGGAATAGTTGGTCTGCGAGGTAAGCACAAACTACAGTTCCCAAGATTCTTTGGGGGCAGGCCATGATTCTTAAAGTGGTATAAAAGTACTTTGAATACATGGTGTGGATATGAGCTAAATCTATCAAAACCTCATTGTTCCATGGATGAAATGCCACCATTTCTGTGTCTTAAAACATATATTGCTATCATAATTCCCAGAACCCTATGGATATGGAACTTGGGATTAAGGTTTGGACATTATCTAATGAGGTCTTTTAAAGTAGCTGGATTTTCTCTTTTGTCTTGTGAGGATCCTCCTTAACCAATTGACAAATGAGGACATCCAACAACTTGTAGAAGTCCTCAATAGATATCTTCAACACCTTGACCCCAAAGGTCATATTTCTGTGCTCATTCCCAAATTCATTATGTTCTGCCTGCTCAAATGATGTTGAATGCAGAATATCATGAAATTGCTAACATTCAGTTTATTATCCAGAACATAATAAATGTGAGGTTTTCTTTTTTAAAAAAAAAAATCCTGCATTTATGTAAAACCATGTGACATCTTTACAGTATGACAAGGTAGCAGATGGTTGTTCTGGTGACATATATAATAGGAGTATATGTGGAGCAAGCACACTCATAAAAGGGTGATGAATAAAAAGCTAGGATCCGAAGTACTGCAAATGAATGCTCTTAGGAAAGCAAGCTTTAGAGATGCCAATAATAGGACAAACAATACAAAGTTTCAATCTATCCTCAGCTTCTATTAGGAGAGCTCCTCTTTCCTTCATTATACTATGCTTTCCTACATTGTATTATGCTTTCCTTCTTATACTATGACTTGTACAGGGCTGAAGCAGGATATTTGGTCCTCCACTACCACCACTTAGGATGGAGGAGAAATTCAATTCAGTTTGATAGATTCGGCTTGAAATTCAAAGTCACACTTTCTGAAACAATATGTGAGCCAAAGCACAACCATCTTCAGAATTTTGCGCTTATCTGAATTTGGCAATGCAAGTCTACAACCAATGTTTACAAAAATGCTACGGTAGGAGAAAGTGTGCATAAAAATGACTATAGTAGTGAAAATTTTGTTTGTTTATTTATTGTAAATAAATAAATAAAATAACCAACAAAAATGCATTATATCATGGTTTGCAGAAATGTGTGCATTAGTCCAAACTGTCTACAAAAATGTGTGTATTAGGAGAAATTCACACTCTATTCATGTTAAATGTTTATGTGGATTTTTTTAAAAAAAGCAAATTGCTGCAGAAATGTGGAGAACTGATTGGAAAAATGAGAAACAAAGTTGACAGATCTTTCCGTCCCTAGCCACTATCCCAGTATCCCCCCCAAAAAATACACAATTCTGTAGGGATTAAGCATGCTCCATCCTCATGAAGCTGTTTTATTGAGGTTTTGCCAATTAAAAAGGATCCCCCCAAACAAGCGATCACTTTTCTTTTGTTTCTCACTGACGGCTCCTACTTCTTGAATCATTTCTGGTGGCGCTTACCACCTGAGTTCACCATGAGAGTTAGCTTCCCTTTTTCCTTCTGAAGTTTGTAGTGTGGACATTCCTTTAATGCTGTGGTTAGGATAGTATAGGGTGAGACGGAGGGAGCTGGCTTAAGCCTTGAATTTGAGTGAGTGTATGGGGGAAACCCAACAAGGAATGGAAGTTTTCCCATTGTCCTGTTCTGTTATAGATACCCTTTCTGTATAAGTAGCTGTTACTGGATGAAGTCCCAGCTGGAAAGAGGATGAGGTGCTTGCCAGACATTGGAGAGACCCACTAATACCTTGCTATGTTCTATGAAGAAGAACACTGCAGTTCTGATTATGTACAAGGTTGTAGTCATCTGTGGTCATGGGGGGTCATGGACTGCCTTCAAGTTGATTCTGACTTATGGTGACCCTATGAATAGGTTTTTCATGGTAAGAGGCATTCAGAGGGGGTTTACCATTGCCTTCCTCTGAGGCTGAGAGGCAGTGACTGGCCCAAGGTCACCCAGTGAGCTTCATGGCTGTGTGGGGATTCGAACCCTGGTCTCCCAGGTCGTAGTCCAACACCTTAACCACTACACCACACTGGCTCTCGGTGTGTGCGTCATAGAACCCTTAATATTTTTGGGGAGCAGGGTCCCAGCTAGGTCCCTATGTATGAGCCAATCAGCATGGAAGGGGGAACATGTTAGCCACTGAGTTCTTGACCTTTCATGCTGATTGGAGCCAATCAGAGTGAAAGGAGGTGAGTCAGCCACTGGGAAGACCCTGCTTTCATGCTGATTGGCTCTTAGGGATATCTGTTGTAGTGGAGTGAGGACTTGGAGACGACATTGAGAGCAAGAAAGATGAGGGAAAGTGGGAAAGGTGGTGTGGCTGTGAGGGTGTGTGGTGTGACTATCATGAAGGAACCCTGCACTTCTGAATTTGCCACTGCACTACTGATGATACATAATCTGATAATCTCTGTCAATCAATATGAAAATTCTTCTCTGATTTTATCATCTGAATATATAATCTGTAGCTTGATTAGCCTTGTTGTGTCACGCTTTGTGTGTGTATGTGCCTTTGTTTGAAACTGTATATACACACACTTTTTATTGTTTTTAAAAATGATTCTAGCAAATGGAGGGGAACAAATGCTTTAATTCTTACTAAACGTCTCTCCAAATCCTCTCTTCAAGTAATTTTTTTTTAAAAAGCTACTTTGACAATGCTTTCCAAAATCTCTGGTAGCTGCAGCATTGTTTTCTTTTTTAAAAATCAGTGAATTTATTTTACATCCCCAAGGTTCAATTTTGGGTTGTGTGTTAAGATCAAGAATGACTCACTTTCAGAGTAATGTACATGGCCCTCTTTTATTTGGTATGCCCCTGCCTGTATTGCCTTGGTATGTTCCTCCTGATTGGAAGGAAGGGAGCTCAGAGCAGTAACTCATACAGGTGCACAGTGGCCAGCCTCCTCTGAGGGGTTAGATAGCTGTTGGCTGTATATCTGAACTGAGATAACTGAGATGATACACAATGTAGAGATGTGGTAGAATCCACGAGTACCACCCCATGCACAGAGGCTGATCAGAAGGAAACAAGGCTAGAATACAGAATCATTCAGAGGCATGGCAGGGCAGCCTCTGTGAAAAGGCTCACAGAAATCTTTATTTCCATTTTTAAATCTCTTGCAGTACAATAGCAGGTTTCTCATGGCACCAGAGTTGAAACTTTGGGATGGAAAAAAAAAGACAGAGATGGGGAACTCTCCAGTTATTGCTGGACAACAACCCCATCATCTCTGACCCCTGGCCATGCTAGCTGGAGCTGATGGGAGTTGGAAGCCAGCAACATCTGGGGGGAGGGCACAGGTTTCCCTTTCTTGAAATAAGGTTTGAAATAAGAGGAACTGCTTTGGTTGGGTCCCAAACTGGATCAAGTGGATTCAAAGATCTCATTACTGGAGTATTGCTTACCAAAAAAAAGAGTGGCACCTTTGATACATTGCTGCCTTGGGCTCCTGCTGGGAGGAAAGCAGGATATAAATAAATAAATAAATACATAAATGCTTTAAAAGGTATTGATGGGGATAAAGGAGGCAGTTTTCCCCCATCCTGTTGTCGCTTCCAATGCCCAGCAGAAAATCTTCTCTGGAGGGTTGGGGGAAGAGTACAGGATCCATTGGCACACGGGTAGGGAGCATCTGTGTCCCTCCAAATATTGTTGGACTCCAGTGCCCATCATCCTGGCCAATGGTGAGGGATGACAGGAGTTGGAGTCCAGTGACATCAAGCTCTCCATCCTTTCATTGGCAAATGTCTCCAGTGGACCAAAGCTCCTTCTACTCACAATTAAGGGATGGAAGGATCCATCCATTTCAGCTCTCGGTTTCTCATTTTTCCCAATCTTAAATTTGGTTCTCCACATTTCTGCAGCAATTTGCAAATATTTTCTTTTTTTTAAAAAACCCTCCTGAAAGTTCTCCAGCATTTTAGTGCAAACCTCTCCTAACACACACATTTTTAATATGGAGGTTTGACTAATGTACACATTTTTGCAAGTGCTTTCCCCTAACAATGCATTTTTGTACAGTATGTTATTTCCACTAATATATTCATTTATACACACACTATCTCCTAATATTTGAGTTTTTGTAAATATTGTTTGGTTGGAGAACCACATCACCAAATTTGGATAAGTGTGATGTTCGAAGGATGGCTGTGTTTCATTTCACATATTGTTTTGGAACATGCAAATTTGATAGATTTGACTTTAAGTGCAAATGGCATTGAAGTTCTCCCCTCTCCCTACTCACAATAAAGGCTCCTTCTGTGAACAGAACCTGGTATTTATTATTGAGTCTTTTCCTGTCAAAATCTGGGAGGGTTGCGGGGGGGGGAAGTTGCCTACTGACTCTGATCCAGTAAGGCATTTTTTTGTAAAAAAAAATATGGTTTTCTTTGTTTAACAGGGTTTGGAAGGAGCCTGAGAGCCACTCAAGGATCCCTAGATCTGAGTGAAGTTTGTCTCAGTCAGCATAAAGACAAACTGAGAACAGCTTTCAGGCCAGTGCTGAAGCAGTGAGAAAGGTGAGTGACTGAAACGTTTATACAGTAAGATGTGACTATGGAAAAAGGCCTCTGTCTGGGCTGCCACATTACCCAAAGGCACCATATCTGCCACTCATTGCATGCTTTGCCTTCAGAGGACGTGAATCCGCTTACACCAAGGCCAAAACACTAATACTGTAAAAATAAATACAGGTGTCACTTACCTTTTTTTCCCCCTCTAATGAAAAAGCAACAGAATAAAGCATGGCTGACACATGCATGCATGTTACATAAATCCTCTAGCATTGTTACTCTCATTACTATAGTGCCTTCTGTCTGCATGACACTTTACAGCAGGGGAGCATTTCTCAGACCAAAAGCCTCATTTCTGCATGGGCAATCTTCTGGGGAGAGCATGCCAATGGTGGGCGGGGCCAGAGGCAAATGGGGGTGGAGAAATGGATGTGACTTTTAGTCTTGGAGTTCATGGTAGCCATGCAAAGGGGAAAGGTTTCTACCCCCCCACACACACACACACACACGGAGCAAGAGGTATGATCACAGTTCAAGGACGCATTCAAACATTGGTGGCTCCGATCTCAGAGGGGTAGTGGAATCCACTCTGGCGTTTAGTCCGAACTTTCTTTTTTTTTTTTTTACAATAATTTTTATTCAAATTTTCATAAAACATACAAAACAAAATCATAAAACATTCAAAGACAAAAAACAAAACAAAACAAAAATGATTAAACAAAAAAATAAAATGTTGACTTCCCATTTGTCGCAGATCAAATCAGTTATAGGTCTACAATATATAACAATCCTGTCTCTTAAATTATATTATAAGATCACTTTCCTCCAGTAGTTATCTTAATTAATCATCAAATCTCATAAACATTACTTTATTCTTTCCACAAAAAGTCAAAGAGAGGTTTCAATTCTTTAAGAAATATATCTATCAATTTTTCTCCAAATAAACATGTTGATTAATCCATCTCGTTAATAATAATAATTATTATTATTATTAGCGTTTAGTCCGAACTTTCAAGGAGCTATCCAAGGTGCTGAATCTATTTTGGGAATGGGTTTCAGCACCTTGGATAGCTCTTTAAAAGTCTGGAGTAGGTTTCAGCACCTTGGGCAGTTCCTTGAAAGTTCTGACTAAAACTCAAGAGTGGATTCCACTGCTCCACTGACATGGAGACACCAGCCTCCTCTGCATTCAAGCCACGCAACAGCACTTGAGGAGAGCACAGAGCAGGGTGGCAATGGGTCTACCTCTACTAGAACAGGCTAGAGGACACCAGGTCTTGTTTGCAAGCAGTATGGCACCTACCCGCTTCCAAGCAAAATGAAGCAAGATTGGTGGTGGTAAGGATGCTGGCTTCCACAGCCTTCTTGCACATACCCTGGCCTTTGACACTTGAGATGCATGTATTTTAGGACTCACCCTATTCCTCTGATTGCAGCTGTTTTACCTGATTTTACTGTGGCATGTTTATGTTGTTGTAACCTGCCCTGGGACCTCATGCAAGAAATAAAGTGAATAAATAATAAGTATCCCTTTCACCCATTGCAAAGTGACTTGTTGATCTCCTTTCTCTTTCTTAGGCTTATCAAGTCAAACATGGTGAAACTTCTTGACATGGTTTGGAACTTGCAGGCTTTCAGAAGAAAGTGCCCATCATTCCCAGTGCAAATTCTCTCTCTCCCTCTCCCTCCCTCCTTCTCTCTCCCACACACACACACCCTTCAAAGCATGAACTGCAGAAACTACAGCTTCTCATGCTAGTGAAAGAGAAGAGACATTCTTATATATGCACAACTCTCAAGGGACACCAGTGCAAGCCTAACTAGGAAAGCAGCTGTAGGGACTTGGACATTATATGAACACATCCCACACACTGGGTTTTGTTACCAGATTATGTAATTGGACTCCTATCAATATCAAGTAAGTTTCAACATTCTGGATTTCTGGGAGGCTTCAGCTTTTGCTGTGGACTCCATTGTCTTCTGTAAAATGCAAGCTATCAATTTTGTTACTGAAAGATTGACCAAACTTTCTTTCTCAACAACCTATATGGGATATGAGGGCTTCCTTTCATCCTCCTAGTCCTCCATTCTTTCAAAATCAAAACAAAAATGACACTTAAAAAAACCCTTTTGTCTTTTTATTTATTTTTTGAATAAGGACGTATTTGTCAGCCATGTTGTCTTGTACTCTGAAGGGGATTCTTTAGTAGTGCAAAAATGCAGCCCTGTTATTTTCTGTCCTTGTACAAATATTTCATGGGAAAGTATTTTTAAAAGTCTCAAATTAAAAACCAAACAAATGAACGTTGTCAAAGCAAAAGTGTGACCTTGAAGAGGTAGAAGTGTATGTGTGTTATACCAAGTGGGGTGCATTTATGTATCTAGAAGTGCAACAAACAAACGGTAAACTACCCTTCATCCAAATAAACTCCAGGGTGATTTACAAAGAAATCAATAAAATGCAGACTAAGATATAAACTACTAATAAACAGCCATTTAAACCAGATAAAAATACAGCAGATAAAAATATAATAATACCCCCCCAAATTCAAAAACCTTGGAGAATCTGATCAGTATCACCAAAAGCCTGGATGAACAAACAGATGTCTTTTAACTTATGATTGGAAGCCTATCAATGTAGAGACTATTCCACACCTCTAGAAGCAGGAAATTCCGTGGCCCGGGTGCCACTAGAGCTGGCTGTATTTCATGTCACCAGAAAGCAAGCCGTGCCCAATGGGACAACAAGGGAGACAGTGTGGTGTAGTGGTTAGTGTGGGTGCAGGGCCTGCAATGCCAGGGTTCAAACCCACACTCAGCCATGAAGCCCACTGGGTGACTTCAGGTCATTCACAGTTTCTCAGCATAACTTACCTCAGAGGGTCATTGTGTGGATAAGCTGTACAGTGGGGGGACCATGTACATTGCCTTGAACTCCCTGGAAGAAAAATGGCACATAAATGTAACCATATCAGAGCCCGGTAAAAGGAAAGGTGCTCCAACAGCTGCATGGGTCCCAAGCTGTTTAGGACTTTGGATGTCAGCATTAATATTTTAAATTGGGCCAGTAACAATGTATGCAAACCATACAAAATGGGTGCTCCAGGGGGCACCCTAGGTCAGCAGTCTGTACTTGCTGGTTTCCTGAATGTCTGTAAGGGTAGCCCCATATAGAGTGCATTACAGTAACCCAGACACAAGGTTACCAGAGCAGCCACTGAAGCTACTTGAGTGTGACCCCCTCTAGAACAGACAGTTTATCCAATTCGACCTGAGAACTTCCCACCCACAGTGTCCCCAGCTTGGCAGAATTCAGCTTCATGTAGGGAAGAATAACTGTCCATCTGATCCAGCAATGCCAACACTGACTGGTCTCTCCCAATACCCACACTTGAAATAACTGCAGTTGTTGGGGATTTGTTTGTTTTGTTACATTCTTATCTCATCCTCAATGTAAATGGTTCTTCCATCCCCATGTTATCTTCACAACAGCCCCATGAACCAAGTTAGACCAAGAGAGTGACTTGCCAAAGGTCAAACAGTGAGTTTAATGGCTGACTGGAGAGCTGAACCTGGGTCTCAGTGATCCTAGTCTAACCCTATAATGTTTAAAGTCTAACGGCTACATCACACTAGATTGGACCTGCTTGGAAAGGATGTTGTCTATCAGTGTACTGTGAGGCCCTTCCTTCTTTCCTGTCCTGATCATGGGGCTGTCTAGTGTTCTTGAAAAAGCCACTATATTTTAGCACTTCACCACGTACATAGGTCACAAAATAGGACAGAGACCTAGTTGGACATGGACATCAGGACCTTGGACATCACCAAAGCTAACCATTTGCTCCAAAAAGGAGAGCCACACTGAGCTCTTATATGATGGTTCATGTCCTGAGGTTCAGTTCTACCTTCTTCGGATGAGGAGTGCTCCCTTAAAATCCCATTCTTATTCTTGGACCCATTCACTTCACTGATGTCTGTTGTTCTTTGAGGGGCCCTCTGAAGTCCTTGAAAAATTGGCTGGGTTGACCTTGCCTCAAGGGCAGGTATAAGGGCAGTCCTTCAGGGACTTTCAGTGATCTCCTCATGGAGCTGAGCTGCTAGCTCCTTAGTTTGTGGACAATGGCATTGTGCTCCAGAGATTGGACTGTTTGTTCAACTAGAGGATGCAGGTCTTCCATGGCTGCCTTGTTCTCATTGGTCCTAGAGTCTGTATAGAGTCTTGCATTGGGATCTCCTCCTTTGAGACTGTATCCAGCTTGCTGGAAAAGGCCATGGCACTTCCTTCCGGGAGAGAATAACTAAGTCCTGGAAAGGGGAAAGTAGGCCATTGTTAGTGGGTCATCATCATAATTCAGTGAAAGAGCAACACTGCACTTGACAGGGATGAGACAGAAAAGAACAAGCCCCTCTATATTCTTGGGTTTAATTAAAAGTGTCACCAGACACTTTCACGACAGACTAATCACCTAAGTAGAGGGCAAGGGAAGAATATGGCTTTGTTTCCCCACCCACCCGCCCCAGTCTCTGGAAGTCATGGCCATAATTTAATCGCCGTGCTAATTAAGAGGTCATCTATAGATCAACCCAATACCAGCTTTTCCAAAAGTTCACCAGGGTCAACATTTTACATTAAGTCACTTGTGATCAATAGAGCTGAATGGATTCTGCTTCCATAAATCAGTGCAATCAATCCAGGATATTGAGTGGAGATTGATGCGTTGATTGGAGGCAAAAAGGGGGCAATGGCTTGGCGGAGGAAGGAGGAAGCACTGGGGGTTGGGAGGCAATATGATCCTCCATCTAGATAGCACAGCTATTGGGGGCTGATTTGCATATGCACACAATCACTTGGTTATTCTGCACTTGATTTAAGAACATTAGAAGAGCCCTGCTGGACCAGACCAAGGCCTATCTTATCCAGCATTCTGGTCTCATGGTGGCCAACCAGGTGCCTCTAGGAAGTGTTCAAGCAGCATATGATTGCAATAGTGCTCTCATGCTCATGATACATAGCAACTGCTATTCACAGGGCATACTGCCTCTGATACTGGAGATAATACAGCTAGCATCACTTGTAACCACTGATAGCCTTATCCTCCATTTGCAGCTGAATGGGCAAACTATCTCCATTGAAAAGCATCTTGTTTGGAGTGATATGGGAGTGGTGCTAGAACTATGACAACTCATGCAGATATGCAAATCGTCCCTTGATGCTGCAGTCACTGTGATAAAGATGCCTGGGTGAATCTGCCCTATGACTGAAAGGGATTTGCACTGTGAATCATAAATCCATTTCATTGGAAGGCAGACCCACAGTTTTTAGGGAAACTTAATAGTTTGTTCCAGAAAGGTCTCTAGAAGTCAAGCACACTAGCTGCTGCCCACAAGTCTTGAGGGGCTTTGCCTCTTGCAATAAAGACATCCTGAGGGAAATTATGGGCTCGTACTGGATGAAAAAAATGAAAAAGTGGAAATGGACTGCCTTCAAGTTGATCCTGACTTATTGCTACCCTATGAATAGGGTTTTCATGGTAAGTGGTATTCAGAGGGGGTTTACCATTGCCTCCCTCTGAGGCTAGTCCTCCACAGCTGGCTAGGGACTGCTCAGCTTGCCACAGCTGCACAAGCCAGCCCCTTCCTTGTCCACAACTGCCAGCTGGGGGACAACAGGGCTCCTTGGGACTATGCAGCTTGCCCACGGCTGCACAGGTGGCAGGGCACGTAACCCCTGAGCCAGTCACTGTGGAGGTGATCTTTAGCTGGCGCTTGACACCCAGGAGACACGAGCGGGGATTTGAACTCACAGACTCTGGACTTCCACTGGATAGCAAAGTTTAAAAGATTGCAACATAATTTGTGTATGTCAGCCTAGCTAATATTGTTCCTCTTCTTTATGGGTCCTATTCTGGTGATACCTAAATATACAAACTATTCAAGAAGTTTTAACAGAGTATAAACTTATTTTACCTTCTCAGATTGGCAAAATCTGAGTTTGTAATGGTCATTCAGTAATCTTTGGGATCCTCTTCACATTCAAGCCATATTCAGGCAATCAGTACCTGTGGGTACTGAATGAAGAGGCCAATAGGAATGCATGGGTCTAGTCCTATTCTCTCAACAAAACTATGAGTGCTGGCAACATATCCCAGCTGATGCATGTTTGGCTCAGTCTGAAGGGAGTCACTTCAGCTTTCCTCCACAGGGAAGGGAAACTCCTACCCCCTTGGAGGAAACCCTATGTGCGCTGAAGTGGCTCTCATGTTGGTGGAAGAATGTTGCTGGCATGCATGCCATGATCAAAGGGGAAGGACTAGTCCTGCATATTCTCATTGGCCCTATCACATGTTCAGAAGTGAGCATCTGTGTGCAACTTGCACATGCACCACTTGACTTCTCATCAATGGGTTACTCATCGTTATGTGGCTCAGAGTGAACAAGCTGACATTGTTGAACAGCTTTATCTTTTGGTGAAAGGAATGCCTCCTCCCATATGATCTTGCACACGAGCTTCACTCAGTGGAAGAGGCCCTGCTTTATATCCCTCCAACATCTGAGGTGTGGTGGATGGGGAATGAGGATAGTGTCTTCACTATGGAGCTCAGTGTCCCAGGAGACCTTACTTATTTTTCCCCTCTTTGCTGTCTGATGACATATTGAAATGGTGTGTCTGAATCAATGCCCTGTAAGAGTATAATAGTTTTTTTTTTATTTATTTATTACGGTCATAGACCCGAGCTGGTTATATACAATTTAAATATACAGGTAAGTACATTTAACAGTAATAGAATTAAAAGTAAAACAAGATAGAAATAAGCCAAAGTTCAGTTTTAAGCTAATAGGCAAAATTCTTCGTCTAGCAATTTGTCAAGAACAGAGAATTAAAATAAGTCATTAAATCAAGAGTGCATATTTCGAACCTGGTTTTTACATATGGATTGTGATACATAGAGAAATTTGGCAACTAGTTCTGTTAGAGTTTTGTCTTTATCGGACAAAAGAAAGTGAACAATCCATTCTGGTGTTCTATCAGAAAAGGTAGAAATGGATGGTAGAATTAATTTAACTCTTGGAACATTGTATATCTCACAGTTAAGTAGGACATGTTCCAGGGTTTCAGGTAAATTCTGATTACAAATACAGTACCGTCTTTCTAGCGGGATACCTTGATAACGACCCGTTAAGAGAGCTGATGGTAGACAGTTGAATCTGGCACGAGAGAACAGAAATCTATAGTGTGAGGAGGTTAACTCTTCCAGATATATTGCCGAAGACGGAAAACGGAAACTTAAATTAAAGTGCATTGGGGAGCACGATGTGTGGGCCTTTGAGATTAGATATTGTTGGTCAATATCCTTTAATCGTTGGATGATGGTAGACTTAGCCATCGCTGGGTTCCAAGATGATAATAGTTCAAGAGACAGGCCTAGGTATTTTAGCTTCCCACTAAAGGTTTTGGTCCATGTACTTTCGAAGGGATCTTTCCAAATTAGGTGCAAGAGCCCTAAATGGGGCTCAGAATAAGCTATTTTAAGCCAAAACCTATAGGCCTGTATCCAGGCTGTACATTCTATTGAGGAGATTCCGGCCTCTAGGCGAAGGCCAGCAGGAGGGGCACATTTTGGAAGTCCAAAAATAGAATGGAGGAAGCTTGAGAGTAATGTTTCTATTTTATTGTGGAAATTTAAAATCCAAATTGGGATACCATATAACAATTGTGAGAGGATTTTGGTTTTAAAAATTGTTAGTGCAGTGGGAATAAAACGGCCACCTTTGGTATGAAAAAATCTGATTGTAACTCTAATGGTGTTATAAGCAGCTTGTATTGCAGCCCGGATATGGGAGGTCCAGGAAAGTGTAGAGCAAAATATAATTCCAAAGTATTTATACTTTTTGACCTGTTCAAACATTTTGTCCTTTATTTTCCATTGTGTATTCGGTCTCTTTTTGGAGAAAACCATTACCTTAGATTTGTTAAAGTTAATAGAGAGATAATTTTTTTCACAATAATTTATAAAAATTCGGAGGAGGCGCTTGTGGATGGGGAATGAGGACAGTGTCTTCACTATGGAGCTCAGTATCCCAGGAGACCTTACTTATTTTTCCCCTCTTTGCTGTCTGATGACATATTGAAATGGTGTGTCTGAATCAATCCCCTGTAAGAACAAACAATAAGAGCTTATAAGGGTGACTGTTCATGGGAATAATCTTGGGATGAACGAGGGCTGGTACAAGAGACCATTTGATTATGTGTGCCATATATGAACGTTTGATGCACATTCGCTAATATAAATCCTGCTCCATACATTGCCGCTTCATATATATATATATATATATATATATATATATATGGACATTTCTGATATCTTCCTGTCTGTTATCCTGTCCTTTTCTTGCATCCTTCTTGGGTAAGCTCAGGAGATCAAGGAAGAAGCAGCACAAGCTGGCAGAGTGACCTGCAGCTTAGAGGCAAAGAAATTAAGCTGAGAAAAGATAAACATTATTTCAAGTCGGATTTGAAGGATTAGTGCTTGTAATAAAGAGTATTAGGCCCATTCAGGGGCTTTGGCAAGGCGGCCTTCTTAGTTTCTCCTCCCCTTCCCTTTCCAGGAGAGACTCCAGGTACATCTCTGTATTTAGTCAATCTGCTCTTTCAGTTCCCACAAATTCTTTAGTGAGGAGCTGGAAACTAATACCAGTAGATACAGGTCTCTCAAGACCAAGGCCAGCAGTATACAGTAGACTAAAATAATTATTGCCGCATATGTGATCCCTGATTGGCTGGCATCACTCCATGAAATTTTTTTAAAAAATGCAGAGCCACCAAAGCAGCAGCAGAGGTACAACAGTAATTTTGGATTGATCTGATAAAAGCAAAAACAGCAGGTAGCTTTGGCCTTGGTTACAGGAAGATTCCCTCTATAGGACCACAACTGGACAACCCAGGCATTTGACTTTGCAGGGCTAAACACCCACAAACACAAAGAATTTATTCTCTACAGATTCCAGTTATACTCATACACGTGTTAGAAGAACATGTGAAGGTGTGTGTGAGGCTGCCCAAGCTAGCTAAGCTGCAGTTACAGACATAAAGAACATAAGAAGAGCTTGCTGGATCAGGCCAATGTCCTATCTAGTCCAGCATCCTATTCTCACAGAGCCAAACCAGATGCCCATGGGAAGCACACAAGTAGGACCTGAGCACAACAGCACTCTCCTCTCTTCCAGTTTCCAGCAATTGGTTTTCACAAGCACCCTGCATCTGACTGGGGAGACAGACCATAGCTATCATGGCTAGTAGCCTTTGATAGCCTTATCCTACATGAATTTGTCTAATCCTCTTGTAAAGCTCTCCAAGTTAGTGGCCATCACTGCTTCCTCTGGGAGCAAGTTCCACAGCTTTCTTTTATCTGTCTTGACTCTTCCAGGGTTCAGCTTCATAGGATGTCCATGAGTTCTAGTGTTATGAGAGAGGGAGAAAACGTTTCTCCTTCCACTTTTCCCATGCCATGCACAACGTTATACATTTCTATCATGTCACCTCTTACTTGCCTTTTATCTCAACTAAAAAGCCTCAGGTGCTGCAAACGTTCCTCACGGGAGAGTTGCACCATCCTCTTGATCATCCCTGTTGCCCTTTTGTTGAACATTTTCCAACACACATTTGTCAGGTGTGTGAAGGGACCAATGTACACATGTAGAGCATTTGGGCATCTTCCATGGCAATATGCTGTTCTCAGGCTCTTGACTGGCTCTAGTCACTCAAGCTGGCCGTTGGGCTCTCCTAGACTGAAAGGGCTATAATAGACCCTCCCCTGTTTTGCCTGAGTTCATTTCTGACATATTTCTTAGCTCAGACTGCATGGTTCACCTCCTGATTCCTGGGTACTGCCTCATCTCTGTCAGCTGCCCTCAAATCAGTCTTTGTGACAAGAGACACAGGTGGAAGTAAAGTTCCCCTCTTCCAAAGGATACAACTCATGGCCTGGATAAGGCTACCTAGCAGGGGTGGGGAATCTCTTTCAACCTGAGGGCCACATTCTCTTCTGTGCAAACTTCCAGGGGCCACATGCCATTAGTGGGCAGGGCCAGGGGCAAAGGTGGGTGGGACATTGCATGTAAAATAGACCTTGGCACAGTCAGCTAGTTTGTACATATACTCTCACCTCTCTATCCTCCATCCAGACAAGCAAGAGACATGATCAGACTGCAATGAAGGCTATGGCCTGGGGAGATGGTGTGTGGGGAGAATCCCAAGGGCCAAATTAAGGGTTCGGGGGGGCAGTCCTGACGTCCCCCACCCCTTGGCTTCCTCAACTTTCACTGCACACCATACTATGTTAAGGATTTTCCAAGTAGAATTCCAGCCCTACCGATTTACATTAGGAAGATTAATTCAGAAAATACCAATTAAAGGACACCCTCAAAATGCACCTGGTGTGGTTTAAGTGCCGGCGACTGAATTAAGGTGACCTATCAGGCGTCTTTTAAGATTTGTGTTTATTTCACTCCCTTTCAATTCTCCTTTTATTAAAGGTCAAGCGAGCCTTGCTGCAGATTATCCAGCTATCTCAGACCTCCTTGCAATCTGTCATACCAGCAAGATATGTATCGCAAATCTCTCAAAATATAATCTTTCGGAATCATATTCTGAATACTGTTTTGATTAAAAATCAGACCGATGTAGAACCAATATGAAAAGGACTAGAAGTGCAGCGAGGGGAGGTCTTCAGATTTAATAATCAAGATAAACTAATGGGCTCAGCCAGACTGGTCTTTTAAAAAGAAAAAGGAGCTCTCCACACATTCATTAAGTACAATGATTAAAATTTGTCAGGAGACCAGATAGATAGGTAGATGGATAGATGGATGGATAGATACGCCACCTTCCCTCCCCCATGCCACCCCACATGGGATTTGTTTACTCTAGAAACAATGATTCAGAAGAGTTATTCTTTTCTCAGAACAAAAGAAATTTATAGGGACTGATCCTGCCAGGTGCTGTGTCCCTACATTAGATTATTCTTTAAGGCAGCAATGGGTGACCTGTGGGTCTCCAGTATTGGTGGTCTACAACTCTCACCATCCCTAAACATTGCCCATGCTAACCGGCAGTGATGGGAACTGGAATCCAACAACATCTAGGGCCACAAGTTCCCCACCCCTGCTTTAAGGGCATTTCTCTTGTAGCAGTTTTTGGTATAATAAATGTAATTATTAGGCCTGACTGGCAGTTAAAGAGCATTTGGGCTACAATCCTATGCCCACTAATGTGTGAGAGTGTGCACCATAGAATGTAATGGGATTTACTTTTGAACAGATGCCTATAGGATTGTGCTGTTAGTTGACTAATTCCCTGTCTGTTAACCCTGTAGCCAATTCATCAGTTAACATTAAATGCATGCGTGCATTACTGAAACCTCAACTGATGTGCCTTTTTGAGAGGTCAAAGGAATCATACAATCATAGAATAGTAGAGTTGGAAGGGGCCTATAAGGCCATCAAGTCTAACCCCCTGCTCAATGCAGGAATCCAAATCAAAGCATTCCTGACAGATGGCTGTCCAGCTGCCTCTTGAATGCCTCCAGTGTCGGAGAGCCCACTACCTCTCTAGGTAATTGGTTCCACTGTCGTATGGCTCTAACAGTTAGGAAGTTTTTCCTGAGGTCCAGTCGAAATCTGGCTTCCTGCATAAGGAGCATAAGAATACCCCTGCTGGACTAGACCAAAGGCCTAGTAGCCAACCAGATGCCTTTGGGAAGCTCCCAGCAGTGATTCCCAGCAACTAATATGCAGAGGCACACTGGCTAGCAGCCATTATAGCCATAACTTCCATTAGTTTGTCTAATCCCCTTTTGAAACCATCAAAAGGAAGTACTATCACGGCTTAATAAATAAAACTTACTGCCCATTATTAAAAGGCAAAGCCAATGTTCATTTTTTTCCTATTCATCCGTTGTTACCATAACACACCAGAGACTAAATAGCCCAGGAAAACTAAACTAGTATACTCTTCATGACCAGAAGTACTTTCCCTCTCCTTTCAAAGCTTTAAAAGGTGCAAGGAAGAATCCATTAGTTGAGAGATAAACCCCTACATGTTTTGAGGCTATTGGTTTTTTATTTGGGGGAAATCCTTTTTGAGTAAGGTGGCAAAGGCAAGGAAATGTACTTTTCACTTACCCTGGTGGGACTTTTGGGGCTTGTATCTAGCCTTTCCTCTTTAGTACATTCCCTTGTATAACCCTCTCCACCCCCTGGGTAACACAGCTGAGCTTGAAACTGGAAGGGAAAATTGCTCTCTGTGTTAATCTTTTTAGTTAGTAGCTCTTTTAATTGTTTTAAAGGTAAAGGTGTCCCCGCACTTGTAGTGCGAGTCGTTTTCGACTCTTAGGGTGATGTCTTGCGACGTTTACTAGGCAGACCATATATATGGGGTGGGATTGCCAGTTCTGTCCCTGGCCTTTCTTTACCCCCCAGCATATGCCAGGTACTCATTTTACCGACCACGGATGGATGGAAGGCTGAGTGGACCTTGACCCCTTTTACCGGAGATTCGACTTCCTCCTTCCATTGGAATCAAACTCCAGCCGTGAGCAGAGCTTCGGCTGCGTTACCGCTTTACTTGCTTTAACCATTTTATTGATAATTTTAAGGGGTTTTTTTGCAAATTGCTTTGAAGTCTTTACATTCAAGCAGCATATAACATTTGTTACATAAATAAATAATAAATAAACATTAATACAAGGTTCTTGTATTAATCTCCAAAGCTTTAAACAACTTGGCTCCATGATATCTTAAGGACCACCTGAGTCCTTGTGTCCCAGCTCAATCACTGAGATAATCTAGAGGAGTGCTGCTAGTTGTCCCCTGGGTTTCAGAAGCCTGATTAGCCTTCGCTAGCATTTAGTGTCATCACATCAGTCTCATGCTGTGGAATCCTCATATAGTAGAGCCAGTCATTTTTATGATCATTGTGTGTTATTTTCATGGTATGCTACACTTTTCGCACTTTAAATTTTGTTGTACACTGCCCTGACATTTTATATGACAAGTGGTCTATACATATTTTTTTATAAGTAAATAAACAATAACCATGGATTCTGTCACCCAAAAATAAATGGCTTGGGAGATAGCAAATATGTGATCAAACCATTTCCACCATACTTAGAATTGTATTGCTACCTTCATTTACAGAGACACCTTTCTCTTTGATGATTTTTCATCTTACAAGCATTCTAAACAGATTCTGGAAAGGTGAGTTCTAGCTCAACATCAGGTCTGTCAAACAACAACTGTCTGTTCCTTTTACAGAAAGGGAATTGATGCCATTGCCTTTGTACACCAGGGTGAACCAGAGCTTAGCATAACTGACATCTGTATAGCTTGAAATCTACTCATCCCCAACCTGGTGCCTTCCCAGTTCCACCAGTCCCAGACATCCAGCATGGCCTCTGAATGGAAATAATGGGAGTTGTAGTACAACAACATCTAGAGCAGCCTTTCCCAACTAGTGTGCCTCCAGATGTTGTTGGACCACAACTCCCATCAGCCTCAGCCAGCATTGCCAATGGTCAGGAAAGATGGGAATTGTGGTCCAACAACATCTGGAGGCACACTGGTTGGGAAAGGCTGTTCTAGAGAGAACATGTGAACTCGGGGTACAACTGTGGATAGATGCGAATCTAGTGGCATGAGCAAATTAAGATTGTGGGGGGCTCTCACTGGTAATGCACTTTGCAGCTAGGGATGTAAGAAGGCATCATCTTCTGTTCTGCCCTGCATTTGTCACCTGCAGCATTGTTTCTGTTCCACTGCAGTTCTGTTCTGCCACAAACGACGTTATTCATTTTGCTGTCTGCTGTGGTGAAATGATGTAACTTACATTGTAAGTTACGTTGCCATTATGTTATGCCCCCCAAATCATTTCAATGCATAGGAAAGCCAATGGATATGGAGGTGGGGATGTAATTTATTTATTTTATTTATTTCAAGTATTTGTTGCCCACTCTTCACCTAAAGGTCCGAGGGTGGGGCACAAACATATTAAAACCACAAATGAATGCAATATAAAATCAACAAAATGGGTAACATTAAATCAGCATCTATCAAATGGCAGCACAACAGAACAAAAACATAACAACACCGTGGTAGCACCTACTGAAGACAGATTAGAGCATAACACACCTCAGGGGGATGCCATCCCATAAGCATGGAGCCCGGCCTGCACAATACAATTACGCATTGTTTGTGGACTGAAAGCAACAACAGTGAACACTGATCATAATCGCTGGATTGATTTCCATTCTGGACATGGGACTAATAAACAAACATTGGCAATTTCTACTCCCGTTTCTGTTTACATCAGAATTCTCCAACATCTCTATGTGCAGCAAGCCTACCAGCCCTGTAAAAGGGGAAAGAAATCTGACATTCAACACAGAAGTCTTGGGACTTATGTGTTCTGGCCCACCCCATAAAATATGCCCAAGAAAGAGTCATACCTCATAGGCAGACACATCAGCCCATTCACTTTCATTTTGCGTTTGATACATTCTGGGAGCAGCACTATACCTTAGCTTTCGGAGACTTTCCCTTTATGGAGGGAGCTTCAGCTATCCATCAGAATTCGTTGAGCATCCACGTCTGTTGGAACTTAACCCACGACATGAACCTTTTGTCTGAACCCTTATGTAAAAACCTTGCCTCACTCAGGGAAATTAGGCCGCAAGTATCTAAACAGGAAATGAGAGAGATTTTCCTCATTTCCTTTCAATTACAGCGATAATATAATATCTCTCGCTCCCTCTATCCTTTAAAGAACCTTGGCTAAAAGGATAATGAATGCTAATAGGCAGAATTTGATAAAAGACTCAGATATACCAGTGATGTCGGACACCTACTAGTCAAATAAAGAGCTTGAGGACGCATTAGGAGCAAGCTCTTTGCCAATGTACCAACAGATAATTGCTATGTTGCTTTTAAATATCATCAAACTTCGAAGCGATAGTCCAAAGCTACACATCATATTTATTATTCATTATACTATATGTAAAAATTAGCACTATTAGTATGTGCTGGGTCACAGAGGTGGCATGAACGTGTCCCCATGTACTTCATGTGGTAGTTCCATTTCTCTCATAATGATTATTGGGGGGAACAGGTGAAGCACTGTGATTTTGTGCTTTCTGTTTCCTGCACATACACATTATCTCTAAAGGTGCACTTTCATAACAACATAAGAAGAGTCTTCTGGATCAGGCCAATGGCCAATCTAGTCTAGCATTCCGTTCTCACAGTGGCTAAACAGATGCCTATGGGAAGCCCACAAGCAAGACCTGAGCACAGCAACACTTGCCCCGCCTGTGGTATCCAGCAACTGGTATTCAGAAACATGCTGCCTCCAACAGTGTGGGGAGATATGTAAAGTCCTGATACAGGATCAGTTTGCACACTTTCCTCTGAAAGTAGATGAGACCATTCTTCTTTGGAAGTGATAGAGAAGCATAGGGGAACAGAAAACTTCCTGTGCAACTGACTTACGGTGGAAAACAGGAAGAGCAAATGATCTGAGTTTCCTGTTCCCTACCTTTTATATTTATATTTTATATTTCCTGTTTCCCTCATTTGCTACCATGCAAAAAATGGCTCTCAGTAATACCCAGTCTATAGATAAAAAGCAGATCATGTGGTTAAACTCTTCCAAGACTGTGCCACTTCAGGTTTCAAGTAGCTGCATGTGTGGAATGTCTCCCAAAATCCCCCCCCCAAAAAAGCATGGCAGTAGGAAGAAGATAGTGCTGGAACTCTTTGGACTGACATCTTAGCTTACTGTCAGAAGGGAGGTATATATTTTATATTTCAGATTAGAACAACCTCACCTGCAGCCTGAGGGGGCACAATCTGGGTACAATTTAACAGGCAATCTGCTGTTTGTTTAGCTGGAGCATGGACAAGGCAGAAGTAGGAAAGAGTGCCTGGTTTGACAAAAGACTAGCTGGGGAACAGCATTAAACTAGTACATCTTGGGAGGTGGTGGGCTCTCCAACACTGGAAGTCATCTGTCAGGTATGCTTTGACTTGGACTCCTGCATTGAGCAGGGAGTTGGACTCTATGGCCTTATAGGCTCCTTCCAACGCTTCTATTCTATGATTCTATGATCTGTGCAAATCAGAAAGGAATGCTTCCAAAATTCTCACAAATATTTCTCCCCAGATTTAGAGAGTTCTACATATTTTCTTGTTTCTGAAGTGGAACTGAAGCTGTAGGAATTCTCCTACATTCCAAATTTTCTTTCCAGATTCTGTACAGAATGCTATGTGTGCTCAGTGTGAAGCTTCTGCTGATTTCATTTCCTTCAGTTCATATGCACCTAGCCCATTTCCATGTATTCTTGATGTGCTTGTATGTATGGTTGTAATCAAGATTCTTTTTCTGTGGTGTTTCACCAATGTACAGGAGCATCTGGGTATATCAACAAAACACCACACCACAAGAAACTTGGTGCAATCATATTATATACAACAACATCAGGATTTTATCCATGCATACATGTGTGTTTATACTGTAGAGCAGGGACTTGGTATCTTTTTCAGTTCAAGGGCTATCCAGAGCTTGGAAAAGTTACTTTTTTGAACTACAACTCCCATCAGCCCCAGGCAGCATGGCCACTGGATTGGGCTGATGGGAGTTGTAGTTCAAAAAAGTAACTTTTCCAAGCTCTGTATATTCCTTTCTGGACTACCTCTGACAACTGCACAGCAGTAGGCACAGGGCTAGAGGCAAAAGTAGGCAGAGCAATGAATGTAAATTTGTACAGGAGGCTAGTTTCCAGACAGACTCACACACTCCTCTCTGTCTTCCATCCAAGCAACCAATAGGCACTATCAGAGTTCAAGGACACATTCTAGCCAGGCAAAACTAGTTGGGGTGCAAAGCAAGGTCTGTGAAGGGTATGGTCTGCAGAGAATTCTGACGGCCACAGAGGCCTCATTTGGGCCTGGGATTGAGGTTCTTCACAACTGATGTAGAGAGTGGAGAAGAGATACAAGTGAGCTGGAGGCACTAAACTGCCCATCCTCCATTTTCTGAATCTAGAATTATTCTAATTAAATCAGATTCAGGAGGAGTGTTAGGCAGAGCAGATAAGTGAATTCCTCCCCCGGAGTCTGGAAAAGACCTGTTATTCTGATGCTCTTTGGGATGCAGCTTTCTTTTATATACTGTACATTGGATAAAATATTGTCCCCAAATTGGGCAAAACGTGGCTAGCTGTTGGACAGTTCATGCCTTAAGGTCTCTATTTATTCCTTGCCAGACTGGGGAAGGCTAGAATCCCATGCACACTTTCCTGAGAGAAAGTCACGTTGAACATCGTGACATAGGAAACATGCATAGGATTCTACTATAAATCCAAATCTAAGTAGGGATGATGAATCTGTCAATTTTATTTTCTCCCAGTTTCCTGATTTTCCAATCCACATATTTCCATATCAGTTTGCAAGTATTTTTTAAGTCCTCATGACATTTCATCAACATTTTAGTGTGAATTTCTCTCAACATACACGTTTGCATGCAGTTTTGCCTAACATACATATTTTTGCAAAGCAATTTTCCCTAGTATGATACATTTTGTATGTTACTTATTTTCACTAATATGTGAATATTTACGCAGACCTGACCTTAGTATGTGAATTTTGTATGCATTACTTAGCTGTAGAACTGTAAAATTCAGAGAAGTCTGAATTTCTGAGTACAGATGTGTTTCAATTCCCGTATTATTTCAGAAAATGTGAATTAGTTAAGTTTGCCTTTAAATGCAAACTGAGTCAAATTTCTCCCCCATCCCGAAATCAACAATGCAAGCTTACCCAAATCCATTCACTTTTTTTTTACAGGAACCCGACAGAACTTTGGATCTTCTTGTTTTTAACATTATATTACCAGTGTATAAAATTGTGTGTGTGTGTGTTTTCTCCAAGGATGCTTTTCCCCAATACTTGTCGGGGGGGGGAATGTAATGCAAGCCATTCTGAAATACCAAATCCCCCCATAACTACAGAGGGAGAAGAAAAAGAATAAAAACCAGCAGAAAACTCTATAAGGACATCCCTGTGGAAAGGAAGAAATGAATGCAGACTTATCCCCTTTGCTTGCTTGTTTTTTTTTTAATAACCCAAAGAAGAAAATAAAATAAAGCCACAACTGTATTACTGTTTCCTTCCATTGATTTCTCCCACCCCCTTTTCCTTCTAGGAATTTGCTTCTCTCTTTCCTACCTGGATTCTTGGCCAATTTATTTGCCTACTGCTGGAGTGTTGGTTGGGGACTTGGGGGTCGGGGGACTCACCCGCTTTCAGGCATGCAAGGGTGAGGATTCTTTTGGCTGCATGTGCCTGCTAAAGCAAATAATTAGGGCTTGGGGGGGAGGCAGAGAGGAAGCTATAAAACAGGAGTCAGAGTGCTTTCCAGTTGACCCAGTCTCTCTGCACATTTGGCTCCCATATTTTGGAAGGCTACGATTATTTTACAACCCAAACTAGCATGTTAAACATCAGAAAGTACACCCATGCACTATGTTCTGCTACGAAGGCCCTCCTCCGGGTTCCAACTCACAGGGAGGCCCGGAGGGTGATGACAAGATCTAGGGCCTTCTCAGTGGTGGCCCCCGAACTATGGAACAGTCTCCCTGAGGAAGTACGCCTGGCGCTGACTCTGCTCTCCTTCCAGCGCCAGGTCAAAACCTTCCTATTCTCTGAAGCATTTTAAGTTACACTGATTTAATTTTAAAAATGTTTATTGTATTGGATTGTTGATTGTATTTTAGTATTATTTTGTTATTCATTGTATTTTTATGCTATTTTATGTTCACCGCCCAGAGAGCTATTGCTAGTCGGGCGGTATATAAATTTAATAAATAAATAAATAAATAAATAAATAAAGCTCCTAGTTCTTCAAAACAGACCATGGAGGAAGAGGAGGGGCACCTAGCACAATGGTGAGATTTTACCATCAACACAAAACAGTAGGACTTGCCTTATAAATGAGTGAGACCATCGGTCCATCTAGCTGTGCATTGTCTACACTGACTGGCAATGGCTCTGCAGGATTTCAGACAGGGGTCTCTCTCACCCCTATCTGGAGAGACCAGGGATTGAACTGTGGACCTTCTGCATGCAAAGCAAAGTCCCTGACTTCTTAAGAGCAAATTACTTCTCTACTTCCTATGTAATTTTGTTTAATGGCAGTAGTGTAGTAGCAAGTTCAGAAGTGCAGGGTCTCTTTGTGTTAGTCAGAGACACCCTTTCCCCCTTTTTGCTGCTGAGCTGAGAATGAGATCTTTCTTAATGCCTTCTCCCACAACAACATACATCCCTAGGAGCCAATAAGCATGAAAGGGGGGAGTGTTAGCTATTGGGAAGTGTCATCTCAGTGGATGACTCACCTCCTTTCACTCTGATTGGCTGCAACCCACAGGACAGGAAAAGGAAGCATGTTATAAGACTCTTCTCAGTGGCGAACACATTTCCCTTTCATGCTAATTGGCCCATAGGATGCTGGAGACATAGGGATTATTATCCAAGACAGGCCATATAATATTAGTTTTACGGCATCATCATCAGAGGTTAAGGTTCAGTTCTCCGACTTTCCTTCTAGGAATTTGCTTCTCTCTTTCCTACTTGGATTCTTGGCCAATTTATTTGCCTACTGCTGGAGTGTTGGTTGGGTCCAGTTCAGGCTTCCAGCCAGCCATTCCATTCTCAAGAATGCTATGAGATTTCTTCAGGTGTAGCAACAATCATCAACATTGCTTTTTGAGATGACACTGGGACCCACCACCAGAGAAGCATCACATGAACATATGAAGCTGCCTTATACTATTGAGTCAGACCACTGATCCATCCAACTCAGTATTGCCTTCCCTGACTGACAGCAGCTCTCCAGGATTTCAGGGAGGGGTCTTTTCCAGCACTACCTGGAGACACTGGGAATTAACCTGAGGTCTTCTGCATGCAAAGCAGATGCTCTACCACTGAGCTACAGCCTTCTCGCCTCCCTCCCAAAGCAACCTTATACCAAATATCCATGTGTGTACATGATGACACTGTCTATGTGCCCATTGAGAAAGTATATTGCCGGCGAAAGAGATCTTGGGGTCATGCCAGAGAGTTCATTGAAAATGATGACCCAGCGTGCAGCCGCAGTGAATAGACACATTCCATGCCAGAGAGTAAAAATAAAACTTCTGGTGTTGTAACATTGTTGTACAGACTCTACGGCACACCCTCACTTGGGATACTGTGTACAGTTCCAATTGCCATATGCCAAAATGGATATTTCAGAGGTGAAGAAGCTGCAGAAAAGGGACACAAAAGCGGCCAAGGGATGTGGAGGACTCACACTACAAAAGGCTGCAGCAATTGGGGCGTTGGTTTAGACAAGAAGGTGGCTAATGGAGGACATTTTAGAGATTTATACTATTAGGCATGGTGCGGAGAAAGAGGGCAGAGAGGTTTCCTCCCCCTCTCTTATAATGTTAGGGGGTCACTCAGTGAAACCTTACACCAAGACAGTCCATGGACCCATCCAGCTCAGTCTGTTTGCACTCACTGGCTACAGCTCTCTGGGGCTTCAGGCAGGATCCAGGCCTACCTCGAGATACTGGGGATTGAATCTGGGATTTTTGCATGCAAAGTGTGAGCCCTGCCACTGATGTATGGCCCTTCCCCATCACAGGAAGCTGCCTTCATCAGGTCTACCTGGACTAACTGGCTGTATTTCAGATTGTACATACAAGTTCCATTGAATTATCATGTCAAGTGGCTCATTCCCCAACTCATAACGAACTCCCCACCCACCCCCAGTTCTAGAAGTAGAGGAGGGATGTGGCTTAGTGGAAGAGCATCTGCTTAGTACACATAAGGCCCCAGATTCAGTCCCCACTATTTCCAGATAGTGCTGGGAAAGAATCCAGTCTGGAACCCCGGAGAGACGCTGCTGATCAGTGTAGACAAGACTGAGCTAGATTGGCCAATGGCCTGAGTGAGTATAAGGTGGCTTCCTCTGTTCCTAAGTATCTTCTTTATTTTTTAGCTATCAGCAAGTGGTCTGAGCTTCATCCATTCAAAAGAACAAGAAAAATGATTTACAAGTGTCGGTTTGTTCAAACAACACTCGATTAAAATAATCTCTGGCCATCCTGGAAATAATGCATGTTTACAGGGATGATGTATCTAGTTTAATCAGGCCTTACAAAGATGTTCCCAAGTCAATTTTAAAAAGATTACATCTAGTCTAGCCACATTTTAAGTCTTTATGATGTTATGCAGAGTCCATAAAAAAAAATCAGATGGCCAGATAATTGACCATTAATCTTTGATAAATTATTTGATATAATTTTTTTTACAGTGCTTGGAAATCAGCTTTGCTTGCAGTCTCCTGGGCCTTCTCTGAGTCCAATAAACCTGTACATCCTAAGCAGATCTCCAATTGCTTTAAGTTGCAAAATAAAAATAAAAATGCTTAAAAAAACACCATAAGCATTTTCCCACAAGCCCTGATGGATGTATTACAGTGTAATCTTCCTTCTAAGCCAATCAAAACCTAGCAGGTTGATGACAGCACTGGGATAGGAATCCAGTTTATTCATAAAGATACAGTTACAACAAAGTGTTCTTTTGTGGAAATGATGGTCCTTGATTGGCTGAAAGAAGCAAAGGTCACATACATAAGCCAATAAAATCATGGAGCAAGACATTAAGAATGCTCTGAAGTGTTGTTACTGTGTGCATGATCTTCCATCAGACCAAGAGTGTAATCCTGCTCCTACTTAAGTCAAGAACGAGACACCCATTGATTTGAGTGGAGCAGGAACGCACACACCCCAAATGGGCATGTCTCCATCCATAATTTAGCACAATAAACCAAGCTAACATGCATTTCTGCTTCTGAAACTGTGTTGCAAAGGTTTGGAAAGCAACAAAACAATTCCAATAGTTGTTTTCCTTAAATATCCCTGTGCTTGACAACCAATATTTGGAAACAGGCTGAATGTTGGCAGCCAGCCACCCATATTTGTTTAGCATGAACTATGCCAGCTTTCCGAGCCATGTTTTAGGGAGGAGAGGAAATGCCAACATTTTAAAATCTGGTGGCCCTGTCATCGTTAGTTCATTTTAGAGTCAGTGCAAAATGACAATGAATCATCATAAACCGAGACGGCAGCAATATGTCCATCTTAGAATTTTCGGCAGAAGGCTTCTGACGTTGCTAATAACGTAATGACGAGGTGTAGGAATTGCTCCTTGGCATAATAAGCACCAGTACGTAGCTTAATAAATCATTAGTCTACCCACAAACAAATAAATATGTCTGAAAACCAGAGAGAGGAAAACAGCATACGGCATGTGACATCGACAACTTTGAGGCTCCTTGCTTGTAGCATTGGAACAAAACTAGCATGCTAATATGACATTTACAAATAATACCTAACCACAGCCTAATTAACTTATTGTGTGCTTGCTAAAGCAGCATACATATTGTATTAGAAGGGGGAGGGGGAGAAGACATGATTTGTTCTGTTGCATGGAAACTTAATATATTTGCATATTTAACAAATACGGTGTTTTCTTTAGTTCTAAATGCAGAAACCAACACTCTGTAGCAAGCAACTTTCAAAACATCAGATCAAAGATGCAACATTTTTATTTTGTCAACTGCCTTTGTGTAGCTGAGTGGCTTGAAGAAGTGTGTGCGTGGGTAGCAAAATAATACAGAATGAAACGTCTGGTATTACTTTGAAATGCAGAAGGATGCACTAATGCTCTCCGTTTCTGTTTTCTCAATCAGGGAGCCCTGTGGGGAAGGTCTATAGATTAGTGGTACAACATCTGCTTTATATGCAGAAGTACCAAATTCAATCCCCGGCATCTCCAGGTAGGACTGAGCGAGGTAGGACTGAACATGTGCCCTGTCTGAAACCCCGGAGAGCAAATGCCAGTCCATGTCAACAGTACTGATACCTTCTTTGGCAGGAGGCATCTTCCTATGTTCCTATGTTCCCAGCCTGATAGGAATATCAGCAGAGCCCTACTGGTTCTCACAGTGCCCGACCAGATGCCTATGGGAAGCCCGCAACAGGACCTGAGTGCAATAGGTCCCTCCCCACCTGCAATTCCCAGCAACTGACATTCAGAGGCATACTGAAAACCAGGATGATTCTACTTTACTGTCCTCCTCTGGCTGAGTGCCCCCATGGACAGGATTAGGGTTGGAAGGATCTGTCCATTTTGACTCTCTCAGTTTCTTATTTTTCTGATCTGAAATTCCCTTCTCCAGGTATCTGCAGCAATTTGCGATTTTTTTAAATCCTGATGAAAATTCTTCAGCTTTTAGTGCAAATTTCTCCTGATAAACACGTTGTTGTATGCAATTGATAATGTACACATTTTCACATGCAATTTCTCATCATATAATGTATTTTTGTATGATATTTACACTTATATATTCATTTTATGCATATTTCCCCTAAATTATGCGTCATATGCATATATAAATCATTACTTGGTTGAAGAACTGCATCACAAAATTCAGAAAGATGGCTGTGTTTAGCTTCTCATATTGTTTCAGAAAGTTTGAATTTGATAGATTCAGCTTTAAATGCAAACTGAATTGAATTTCTCCCCTGTCCCTAGACAGGATAGGATGCAATTAAGGATGGAGAAGGAATATTTGGTTCTGACCATATTTTAATGCAAACCTACCTAATCCACACATTCCCAAACAATATTCAAACCAAAATACCTTCAAAATTCACACCTCTCCAAATTTTGTAATGTAATTCTCCAGACAAGTTATGTGTGCATTATGGGAAACTGTGCATATATGAGTGACTATCACATACAAAACAGCATTATATTGAAGCAAAAATGCCTGCACAAATGTGTATATTAGGAACAATGCACACTAAATTGCTGTTGAGCATCTATGAGGACTGGTTTTTAAAAAATGCAAACTGATGTGAATATGTGGCAAACTGAATTTAAGACTGGAAAAATTAGGAACCGAAATGGATAAGATTCATCCACCTTTAGGCACTATGTGCACCCTTTGTCCCAGTGTGCTAGAGATAGTCCCTATTTTTCAGTGCTTGCAAAAGAGTGACACTTATTTTGGCTTTTGGAGAGGTTTTTAATACCCTTTTGTGTGTTCACATTAGTGCCCCTAAATCCTCCAAGTTTCAGCTCTTTCCCTTATTCCCATCTTAATTCTACTGTGCATGCATGTGTAAATAATGTATGCACACACCTGAACTGCCACTTCCCAGCTTTCCCCTACCCCCAGCCCCAGCCCCAGCCCAGCCCCCTCAACTGCCTCTCCAGACAGTGAGTGCAGCATAATATATCTGAGTTGCAGCTGTCAACAGCCAAATTATATTGTGAGATTAAGCATTTGATAGGTTGTTAAAAAGTATACAAGAGTTTCCCTATTTTTCATCTGTGAAATGATGGAGGGTGGGTTTGTGGCACCCCTACCAGCATGGAGTTTGAGTACTTCTTCACACAGTGCGTAGTTAAACTATGGAACTCGTTCCCACAAGAGGAAGTGATGCCCAACAACCTGGATGGCTTTAAAAGAGGATCAGACAAATTCATGGAGCATATGACTATCAGTAGCTAGTAGCCATGATGATATGCTCTGTCTCGATAGTTGGAGAAAGTATGCTTCTGAATGCCAGTTCCTGGAAACTAGAGGAGGGGAGAGTGCTCTTGCATTCAGGTCCTGATTGCAGGCTTCCTACAGGCATCTGGTTGTCCACTGTGAGAACAGGATGCTGAACTAGATGGGCCACTGGCCTGATCCAGCAGGCTCTTCTGATGTTCTGATGAGCCGTAAATATGAGCCTTCCATGATCCTTCACAGAAGGCAGCTGCATCAAGTTGATTTGCTGCGAATAAAAGCTGCTTGGAACAGACCAGGATTCTATCTAGTCCATCCTGTTCCTCAAAGTGGCGAACTAAGTGCCTCTTGAGAGGCCCACAAGGAGGATACAAGGGCAAGAGACCTCTCATGCTGTTATCCTTCCCAAGCAACTGGTAATCAGAGGCATCCTGCCTTGGATGCTGGAGGTAGCACACAGCCGTCATGACTGCAACTTCCTCATCCTCATTTTTATCAGAGTTTTTTTGTGACAGTATTCACCAGTACAGAATACCGACATCTGGGGGGGGGAGGTTGGGGCGGGGCTGCTCCTGGCAGCCATTGTGTGCTTGGACCCACAGCACTTTTATCATTATATGAGTATCAGCACCTTTAAAAAAAATCTATTTTTAACATTATTTATATCCTGCCTTTCCTCCCAAAGGGTGGCAAACAAGTTATAATACACTAAAAACATTTTTTTAAAAAAAATTAATTAAAATAAGAACATAAGAACATAAGAAGAGCCTGCTGGATCAGGCCAGTGGCCATCTAGTCCAACATCTTGTTCTCACAGTGGCCAACCAGGTGCCTGGGGGAAGCCCGCAAGCAGGACCTGAGTGCAGGAACACTCTCCCCTCCTGAGGCTTCCAGCAACTGGTTTTCAGAAACATACTGCCTCTGACTAGGGTGGCAGAGTACAGCCATCATAGCTAGTAGCCATTGATAGCCCTGTCCTCCATGAATTTGTCTAATCTTCTTTTAAAGCCATCTAAGCTCGTGGCCATTACTGCATCTTGTGGGAGTAAATTCCATAGTTTAACTATGCGCTGAGTAAAGAAGTACTTCCTTTTGTCTGTCCTGAATCTTCCAACATTTAGCTTCTTTGAATGTCCACGAGTTCTAGTATTATGAGAGAGGGAGAAAAACTTTTCTCTATCCACTTTCTCAATGCCATGCATAATTTTATATACTTCTATCATGTCTCCTCTGACCCACCTTCTCTCTAAACTAAAAAGCCCCAAATGCTGCAACCTTTCCTCGTAAGGGAGTCGTTCCATCCCCTTGATCATTCTGGTTGCCCTCTTCTGAACCTTTTCCAACTCTATAATATCCTTTTTGAGATGAGGCGACCAGAACTGTACACAGTATTCCAAATGCACCCGCACCATAGATTTATACAATGGCATTATGATATCGGCTGTTTTATTTTCAATACCTTTCCTAATTATCCCTAGCATGGAATTTGCCTTTTTCACAAATAAAAACACCTTTAAAACATCTTAAAAACAAAACATCTTTGAAAACATCTTTATGACAATTCTAACACAGATGCAGACAGAGATAAGATCTCTACTTAAAAAGGCTTGTTGAAAGAAGAACATCTTCAGTAGCACCAAGAAGACAACAGAGATGGCTCCTGTCTAATATCTAAGGAGCGGGGAGGAGGAGGACTCTCCAAGGGTGAGGAACAGGGAGAAGGATAGCTTCCTTTCTCCCAAAGGAACCACTCCGCTCTCCTTGTTCAGGGCTTGTGGGACAGTACACATCTCTTCTACTTTCCACAACTCTCCCTCCATTCCTCCTGCCCCAGCTGCAGGGCCATTCCTAGTATTAGGCTTAGCGAGGAAGCTGCTTCTGATGGCAAATACTAGGAGGCACCAATCCACACCAGACTCCTGAGTGTTATTAGGAGACTCCTCCTGACAGAACTCCAGTGGCCAGAGTGGTTTAACTGTCAGCCCCTCTTCCCAGAGAATTCTGGGAACTGGAGCTCTGAGACAGGAATATCAGCCTCCTATCAACTCTTAGCACCCTCCACAAACTACACTTCCCAGGATTCTTTGGGGGAAGCCATGACTGTTTAAAGTGGAATACATGTCTGGTGTGGATGTGACCTGTTTTCTTATTTCAGGCCATTGACTTCTTAGCCACTTACCTACAATATCCACTACCTCCAGCCAAGCCAACAGTGGGGAAACTTTTTTTTTCCGTTGGAAGGCTGCATTCCTTTCTGGGGGCCACATCGCAGTGGTGGGCAGGGTGCCAGGGGCAGAGGCCAAAGTGGGCCGAGCAACAAATACAAATGTACCTTTGTACAGAAGGGTAGTTTTACATACACACCTTCAGCCCTTTCTAGCCTCTATCCAGACAGGCATGAAACATTGTCTGCATTCGAGGACACATTCAAGTCAGGCAAAAATAGTCGAGGAGGGTAAGAAGCAGGGTGAGTGAGGGTATGGCCTAGGGAGTGGGGGTGTGGCCTCAGGAGAGTTCCAAGGGATGGAGAGAGAGGCCTGAAGACCACACTGGGTCCCCAGGCATGTTGCTCTCCAAACCTGAGGTTCCCTAATCCTGACATCCATGAATAACGTCATTTCTGGGCTTTTCAAGCTCCAGGAACTGCTAGCCAGTACTTCAGTGAGTGAAGCCACAAGACTAGTCCCAAAGAGCAGAGTTCTTTGGCCAGTATGAAAGCAGGGTGGAGTCCATCTGAGGTAAGCAGAAGAAAAATTAGGAAGATGGGGAATGAGCTAGGCAAGGCTACACTAACTGTTGCCCAGGCAAGGAGCAAAGCCTGATTATTAATATTGATGTTGGGTTATAACAATTTAAAATATATCCTTAAAAACAATTTACAGTCACAAAAATAGGGTGAATCCTAAAAAATATACATCTCAGGGGTCAAAGGCCAGGGTAAACACATGTGTATTCAGCATTGGCTGAAAACTGTATAGTGAAGGTGCCAGACTTACCTTTGTGGGGAGAGGGTTTTACAACCTAGGGGCTGCCACAGAGAATGCTCTCTGCCTCGCCACCACTCCCTGAGCTTCAGAGGATGGCAGAATTACCAAGAGGCCCCCTGCTGCTGATCTTAACATCTGAGAGGGTCTGTAGGGAAGGAGGTGGCCTTCCATGAAAGTATTAGACCTAGGGATGGGGGTGTTATTCAATTCAGTTCACATTTAAAGGCTAACCTACCAAATTTGTACTTTCCAAAACAATACATGGACCAAAACACAGCCATCCTTCAAAGATCTACTCTTCCCTGAATTTTGCAATGTGGTTCTCCAGCCAAGTCATGTCCACAAGAATGCATATGCTAGGGTAAAGTATGCACATATGTGCATACATTAGTGAAAATGCCACACAAAAACGCACTGCATCAAGGAAAGTTGCTTTGCAGTATGCATATTTGGCAAAATTGCATACAAAAATGTGTACCTTCGGAGAAATTTGCACTAGCATACTGATGAATTTTCACGAAGACCTGCTTTTTTAAAAAAATAAATAAACTGGTGTAAAACAATGAAGAACTGAATTTAAGATTAGGAAAATGAGAAGCTAAAAGAAATCAAAATGGACAGATTCACCTGTCCCTGCTTTGAGCCAAGCCAGGTCAGGGAGGACCAATGAGATTTCAGGTCTGGGGAGTGTACCCTCTAGATAATAATACGGACCCTTTCCTCTCTTCTCTGTCCTTTGAGTAGATCACCACAATTGACATCAGCATGCACACCAGAATCTCCCAGCAGTCCAAGCTTATGTTCCAATTTTTCCTGCTACACAGTTAATCAACAATGTTTTCACTCATACGTTGTCCATATTTGGCCAAGAAAGCAACACCTCGTGTGGAAAGATGAAACCCAATATGTCTCATGCTTTAAAACTATTTGTAATGAAAACTTCATTACAGAGACATATAACTCACCATCCATCATCTCTAAATAAGCAATCTCCAAAATGGAAAACTGTCTGTATTTAATTTGATGGACTGGCTGTTCATTGTTCTTATTCTTCTGGGGCTGAGGTTCATTTCTTCACTACACAAAAAAAGAAAAAAAAAGGATGGGGGGGGAGACAGGTGAGTTAAAGAATAAACCGTGTAAATGGTGATTAGCAAAACATATCTGTGAGCTGTTTCTTTCTTCCAAATGACTGACTCTGTTGTTGAAAGCAATTACCCAGTCTTCACCAAGCTGGTGCCCTCTTCATGTTTTGTACTACAACTCCCATCAGCTCCAGCTAGCATGGTGCTGATGCAAGTTGTATTATAAAACATCTGGAGGGCACCAGGTTGTCGAACACTGCAATTAGCATTTTGGTTGGCTTCCCCCTGCCCCCTGCTTTATGAACTTTGAAGCATCTGTTATGCATCCTTTTATATATTTATTTCCCAACTTGGTTTCTCAAACACTGTTTCTTTGTGGTTTCCTGGAGCCCTTGTGACAAAGCCACATCTTGAGTTTCTGGACGGCATTGCCGAACAGACAAAAATTTGTTTCTAACTTTACATCTGCCAAAACACATTCCTGGGTTAACAAATACATGCCAGCAAAAATTGGTAGGCCCTCGCCTGCAAACTCTCACAAGACGAACAGAGCCAAGAGGGACTCAAAGAGGACCAAAATGCAGCACACATATTTTCACACTTTTTTTCCTGGTGAAACCTTATTCCCATATTTATTTATTTATTTATTTATTTATTTATTTATTTTCATTTATAAACCGCCCATAGCCAATGGCTCCCTGGGCGGTGTACAACATACAATAATACAATAAATGAACAAAATCACAGATAAAAATACAAATTCATAATAACACTAAATGATATTAGCATAGCTAAAACATTAAAACAGTAAAATACATAGAAATATATTAAAATGCCTGGGAGAATAGGAAGGTTTTAGCCTGGTGCCGAAAGGATAGCAGCGTAGGCGCCAGGCGTACCTCCTCGGGGAGACTGTTCCACAATTCGGGGGCCACCACTGAAAAGGCCCTAGATCTTGTCATTACCCTCCGAGCCTCTCGGTGAGACGGTACTCGGAGGAGGGCCTTAGATGTCGAACGAAGTGTACGGGTAGGTTCATAGCGGGAGAGGCGTTCCATCAAATATTGCGGGCCCACACCGTGTAAGGCTTTATAGGTCAATACCAGCACCTTGAATCTGGCCCGGAAACAAATCGGCAACCAGTGCAAACGGGCCAGAACAGGTGTAATATGTGAGAACCGCTTGGTCCTCGTCAGTAGTCTGGCTGCTGCGTTTTGCACTAGCTGCAGCTTCCGAACCGTCTTCAAGGGCAGCCCCACGTAGAGTGCATTACAGTAATCCAATCTAGAGGTCACTAGAGCATGAACAACTGACGCGAGGTCATCACCGCCAAGATAGGGGTGTAGTTGGGCTACCAAACGAAGATGGTAAAACGCATTCCGAGCCACCGAGGCTACCTGAGCCTCGAGTGACAAGGAAGGGTCGAAAAGAACCCCCAGACTACGAACCTGTTCCTTCAGGGGGAGTGTAACCCCATCCAGAACAGGATGAACATCCTCCATCTGAGCGGAAAAGGCACTCACCAACAGCGTCTCAGTCTTGTCTGGATTGAGTTTCAGTTTATTAGCTCCCATCCAGTCCATTATCGCGGCCAGGCAACGGTTCAGCACATCAACAGCCTCACCTGAAGAAGATGAAAAGGAGTAATAGAGTTGCGTGTCATCAGCATACTGATGGCAACGCACCCCAAAACTCCGGATGACCGCACCCAGAGGCTTCATGTAGATGTTGAAAAGCATGGGGGACAGAACCGATCCCTGAGGGACTCCACAATGGAGAGTCCAGGGTATCGAGCAATGTTCCCCAAGCACTACCTTCTGGAGACGATCCGCCAAGTAGGAGCGGAGCCACTGCCAAGCAGTACCCCCAACTCCCAACTCCGCGAGTCTCTCCAGAAGGATACCATGGTCGATGGTATCAAAAGCAGCTGAGAGATCAAGGAGAATCAACAGAGTTACACTACCCCTGTCCCTCTTCCGACAAAGGTCATTGTACAGGGCGACCAAGGCTGTTTCTGTGCCAAAACCGGGCCTAAAACCGGATTGAAACGGATCTAGATAATCGGTTTCATCCAAGAGTGCCTGGAGCTGGCTGGCAACCACCCGTTCCAAGACCTTGCCCAGAAATGGAACATTCGCTACCGGTCGATAGTTGTTCAAATTATCTGAATATAATATGAAGGGATTATTTATTTATTTTTACTATCAAAATCTCTGGAGACATTTCATGATTGTGCCTAGGATGCTCCCCAAAGGCCCATCTGCACTAGACATTTCAAGCAGTACCATAGCACTTTAAACAGTCCACCATTAGGCCTAAATTCACACAAACAGCTCATAAGACAGTAAATCTAACCATGGCCTGTAGCATGGCCTGGCAGGAGGACCAAATCCCCAGGTGGGAGAAACAAATGATTGGATACATTTCTATTTCTTCTCCCTCCCCCCCAACCCCCCCCCCAAAAAACAAGACAAGGCTACACCTCAATGGTAGAACATCTGCCTTGCACGCAGAAGGTTCCAGGTTCAGTCCCTGGCATCTCCAGGTAGGGCTGGGAGAGACTCCTGCCTGAAACCCTGGAGAGCTGCTACCAGTCAGTGTAGACAATACTGAGCTAGATGGATCAATGGTCTGTGCTCAGTAGACAGCAGCTTCCTATGTAAAAAAAAACATTATAAAACCCGAACAATTAAAAACTAGGTGCTAGGGGAAAAGCCTTTTCCCTTGTGAGGCAATGATAGATCTCTCTCTCTCTCCTCTCTCTCTCTCTCTCACTCACTCACACACACACACACACACACACGGCAGAACATAAAAACCACGGTACTCATGATCTATAGTCTGAAATGATCTCGCCTAGGGCAATGAGTTGTATCCAGCATTATTCTTCCTCATAGTAGCTAACATTCTACTCAGAGCTGACTAACTTAGGTCCATTAAATTCAGTGGGTCTGTTCTGAGTGGTGTAGTGGTTAAGGTGTTGGACTACGACCTGGGAGACCAGGGTTCGAATCCCCACACAGCCATGAAGCTCACTGGGTGACCTTGGGCCAGTCACTGCCTCTCAGCCTCAGAGGAAGGCAATGGTAAACCCCCTCTGAATACCGCTTACCGTGAAAACCCTATTCATAGGGTCGCCCGTAAGTCAGAATCGACTTGAAGACAGTCCATTTCATTTTTTTCATTCTGAGTAGGACTAATGTTAGCTACAACCCAATGTATTTCATTCTATTTTCATTATTTATGAAAGTTGTACAAAAATATAAAAATGGATAATGTACAACTCCTGTGTGTTTAAAACATTAACAAGTCTAATAAATATTGTCTTACATGTAGTATCAATGCTCCATTCCCCCAAATCACACAACCAAACTTTTTTTGCTGTTCTCACTCACATATATGAGAAATCTCAAGGTTAAAGTGTAAAAAGGAGTGGAGTTTGATTAGCATGGTGTGCCCCCATTTTCAGAAGAGAGAGGTGGAGACACATTGGAACCAGCAGAACAGTGAGTGTGTTTCTACTCTCAGATAGTTAATTCATTCCTGGTTGCAACTACATATGATTTAAAAATTATCTCACCAGTTGCCCATGTCAAAATGACCAGAGTGTATGTGTATTTTTTTCCCCTGTAAGAACATAAGAAAAGCCCTGATGGATCAGACCAAAGGCCCATCTAATAGAACATTCAGTTTTCACAGTGGTCAGCCAGGTGCCCATGGAAAGCCTGCAAGCATGATTTGAGTGCAACAGTCCTCTCCCAGCAACGGGTATTCAGAAGCACATTGCCTTCGACAGTAGAGGCAGAACACAGCCATAATGGCTAGTAGCCATTGATAGACTTTGTGGAGAGAAGCTCAAACCACCAGATCCCATTTGGCATTTGAGTGTGCGCATTGGAGTCATAAACACCAAGTGGCTTAAATATCTACATAGATCTTTGTCTAGCTCTCTACAGAAATATAAACACGATCTGCAAGAGAAGTCAAATTAACAATCATTTACATACTAATGGGTTCTAATCAGTAAGTTCATTTGGCTAAAAGAAGCAAAGAGAAAGAAGACAAATCTGTAATTTTATTTGACGTCATGAGAAGCTTGAAAGGAAGAAATAAACCCCAAATTAATCTGAAACCAAGCAGCAAACGCTCTGGTTTAAGAGTGTTATTTCCATCAGATTCCTCTGGTGTTCCTTTTTTGTTTTAAAGTTTAGAATGTTGATTAAGAAACAGTTTTTTTTTTAAAAAAGGAACAAGATTTATCCTTGAATGGTGGAATCAGAAACTTCTGAACAGCTACTTCTCCAGGCTAGATCTGTAATGCTTGTGTGAGTCTGCTCCCTAGTGTTATTTCAGGGGTACAGCACCTTGGCTGAGTAAAAAACAAAATCTAAATGCAGTCGAAGATAGAAAAGCCTGGGGATGCTGTGCAAGAATCCTGATACAGCAAGGAAATGTTTACAATGCCAAAATCAGACCCGTTTACTACCATCTGGTACTGTTTGAGCAAAGCAAAGAAAGAATAGACACATAAACAGTATATTCATTGATGAAGTTAGCTTCAATGTACAGACCAAAATAGCTGTACCTGGCCATTTCTGTGCTATACATTTAAAGCACTTTTATACTATTTTAACAGTAATGGCTTCCCACAAAAAATCCTGGGATCTGTAGGTTGTTAACGATGCTTAGAGTTGTTAGGAGGCCCCGATCCCCCTCACAGAGCTACAATTCCTGGAGTGGTTTAACGATCCATCCCTCTTCCCAGGAAACCAGGTTCAATTTTACAGCCCCCCAAAATTCTGTTAACAGGCAAAATGACACACTCACCTACTGGAAAGTGATTTGTACAGATGCCAAATCAACAGCATTCAGAACTAGCTGAAAAAAACATGATAGTTGCAGAGAGAAGGGCCAGCTGGCTGGCTTAAACAAACATGGGGAGTAATTTTTTCTGCACCTGGGGAAGACTCCCCACCACCCTCAGGCTTGCTTGTATACTTCATTGATTCTGAAATAATGACTTAGCAGAATCTCAGAGTCTTTCCACTGATTTTGCCATTCTTAATTCAGGTTGGAGGTCATCTGCCTTGGCCATTGCAGGTACCCACAGAAAGCTGAAAGAGCATCCCCAAACCTTTCATATCCCAGCATTTTGTCATTATCAGTAGGTATGTTGTCAAAATCCCATTCCAGGAACCACTTAGGCTGGAATCCCTGGTGCCAGGATGAGTGGAAGCCTTTCTTTGGAACAGGACCTGTCAGGATGGGTTCCAGGCAGGCCTCTTCTCAAAAATAACCAGAGTCCTTTAGTGTGTCTAGGATTCCATTTTGTTCACTTCCCATGTGGTGCTTCCACCAAAGGAAGACTTTTAGAGACCTTTGGCCATGTTCAAGTTTGTGCTTGCCTGGTGTGGATTGTGGAAGTTTAGGAGAAATGTGAAGTTTTGGAGTAAATGTTACTTCTTCCGTTTCCCAACAACAAAAAACTTTTAATGACTTTTTTAAAAAAAATAATAATAATAGTGTAGATTGTTGTAACAGAGATTTCAAAGGTGTTCTCTAGCTTCCAAGGAGAAACACCAGCTTCTTGTGAAGGAAACTCAATGTTTATTTTTGGATGTAAAACAACTGAGGGCCAGAGCCTCTTATTACAATACATCCAACAGCCATCTTGACCAGCCCAAGGGTGTCTTCCCATAGTACTTTAGGAGGCAGACAGGGTGGTCAAATATTTATGCATTGCCACAGAAATGGAGACAGGTTTGCATGTGCTCATTTTGCATGAACTCATTTGTAACAAACAGATGCAAAGTTAGAAACAAATGCAATAATTTAAATAGAAATACATCTCATCATAGACTCGGATCAGGTGGCTTATGTGGCCGCTCAGGCTGTTGTCCAAGTGCTAGCTGTTGAGGGTCAATTTCAAGACCCCTCTAGCTCTCCCTTTCCAGGGTTCTTGAAGCTGGACTTGGACCAGACAGACTTTCAAACAAAGGATTGCTTCAAATAGTGGACTGTCCTGTGTAAAGCAGGATATATGACCACTGTAGAGATAGATAACTCCTCTTTCTTCTTGAAAGTCTGGCAAGAGCAACTCCTGTTTGGGTTCTTTTGTTTGTGTTCCAGAAGGAAGATAGAGTTAAGGTCCTCCAGCTGTCTAGGCTTGCCTACTTTTACCTGTGCTCATCTCTACCTAACTTCCTTCCGTTATAAACTGATATGTTCAGGGAAGCTGACCTGCACCTCCTTCCTTTGTGTTCTTCTTCAACTGTCCGAGGAGAGAGGAGATATCTTTATCTTTGCACTCTCTCTTGAGCCATGAGGGTAATACCCACGTCTGGGCACTGCACCTCCAACTTAGTTAGTTAGTTAGAAGTAGATACGCCTTTCCTATCTACTGTGTATTACTATAAAATAAAGTAGCTTTTTTATTTTACTATGTCTTAAGCCTCAGTGATCTAAATGGAGGGTAAAAGCCTGCTTCTTAGGTAAATGTTCACATTAGCACACACAGCTCAGAACGCTGAATTACTCTGCATACGCATAACACCCCTTATGTGGAATTTCAAGTTACCAACAGTATTACTTGTGTATTCTTTTCCGGGCCAGATTCAAAGTGTTGGTTTTAACCTATAAAGCCTTATACGGCATGGGACCACAATACCTCCTGGAACGCCTTTCCCGATATGAACCTGCCCATACACTATGTTCAACATCGAAGGCCCTCCTCTGAGTTCCGACTCATAGAGAGGCTCGGAGGATGGTTACAAGAACCAGGGCCTTCTCAGTGGTGGCCCCCGAATTGTGGAATAGTCTTCCCGTTGAGGTGCACTTGGCGCCGACATTGCTATCTTTTCGGCGCCAAGTTAAAACCTTTTATCTTTGCTCAGGCATTTTAGTTTAATATGTTCAAATTGGTTTTAGATTTGTGGATTTTTATATATATGTTGTTGTACTGATTTATGTGATTTTATTGTATATACTTTTGGTTGTACACCGCCCAGAGAGCTATGCTAGTGGGGCGGTATAAAAATTTAACAAATAAATAAATAAATAAAATTCTTTTCCAATAGAGAAGCTGTATTATATGAGGGGTTGAGAAAGACAACGCAACCGCTTCATTCAGCAGTAAAAAAAAGCACCCTCTGCATGTGTGGTATCCAATCGTAGCACTGTGGCAACCTGTCTCAGTAACCTCCCTGTGCATCTTCTTCCCAGATCAAGAGCCACTGCAGGAGAGGGCCTGCAGTTGTAAGGCAAGCTGGGAGACCCAGGGTTCATTACTGACAATCTGCTCCGCACTTGACTGGTGTGATGTAAAGTAAATAGTGACATGGGTACTGGGTAGCAGTAGCCAAGGAATTGGAGGGAAGAGTAACAGCAACAGGAGCTTGGGCTCTAACTTTCAGATATTGGGTTAAACTAGCTTACACAAACCCTCCTTCTGGATACTTACACTTCCTCTGGCTTGATGCCTTTTCCAGCTCATGGTCCAAAGCTCTCCTCGCCAAACTTGCCACCCTGGGCTTCTCAGTAGACTACCTATCTTCACTGGATCCCGAGACAGCCAGATGGACCATTGAGACTTGGATTAAGGACATCTACCACCAAAGTTCGATGACCAATGCCGCCAAAACTTGCTCCCCTATTTACTCTGGCTGAAATTTTACCTTTCCCAACCCTGCCCCTTATCTGGAATACTTGATCACACCCAAACTTTGCCATGCTTTCTCTAGGGCCCGATTTAACTGTATTTCTTCCTCACTCTTAGTAGGCCGCTACCAGGGCACACCCCTAGAACTTTGTTTATGCCCCTGCAAGAATGCAGACGTTGTTGGTGTTTGCTCTGGCAGACATACACTGGCGTACCCGACTGTAGTCAGTCCCTTGCTTTGCAACTTGCCAAGAATAATGCAACTCACGTGTAGAAATATACAGTCTTTTATCAGCAGAATAACATAAAGCAGTTCCAGCATCGAATACACAAGTTACACAGTCCGTCTTTCTCCTCTTTTACTTCCCCACACACCCAAAAACATCCTTTTCCTTTCCTGTCTTTATAGCCCATCACGGTCATTTAGTCATTAGGTGATTTAGGGTCTGCACCTGTATCGCCTGAGGGTTTTGATTTACTCTTTACTGTCAGTTAACCCTTTCATGGCTGGTTTTCCTTCTTTGTGAAATGTACATGCTAACAGACGTCGAGTTTTTGTCCCATGTCTTCTTCGTCCGCTCCTATTATTGCACTGAACGCTTCAGATATTTAAACCCTATTTTGAAAAACCTTACTGGCAGGCCCAAAACCATATTACTGCAACACCTTTTTCCCGGCCTAGATAAACCAACAACTCTATCTGTTGCCAAGTTCATCTCTGCTGCCCAACTGATTCATATGAAGATCCCCTCCTCTTAGCTAATCAATCTTTTGTTTAACACCTATGAGCTCCATTTGATATATGTATATATATTATAACTATGGTTTTTATTATCTGTAAAATCAATTGTATATTGTGTCTACGACCGCATAATAAAATTTGATTGATTGATTGAGCAACAGGTGCTAGGGAATGGTTGCTAGGGAGGAGACAGCTTGGAAGAGGATGGCTAGAAGAAGAGAAAGGGGTAAAGGAAGAAATGGGTGGAAAAGGAAAGTTTTCTTCTTCTCTGAAGTCCAGCCAGCTTTGCAGCTGATAGGCTGGTATTGAAACCCACCTGATCCTCAAAGGGCAAAATGGCTGCAAGGGGCAGGTGAGAATGTGAAAGTCCCCAGGGCAATTGGAAGCTACAGCATAGTGCAAAGGAGTGGCTTAGCCTGAGGGCTAGATTCCCTTCTAGGCAGACTTCTGGGGGTTGCATGGATGGGTGGAGCTAGAGGCAAATTGGGCAAAGCATGGAATGTAAATTTCACCTTTGCACAGTAGTCTAGTTTCTACACTAGGGACTGAAAGATCTGTCAGTTTCAGTTCTCTTCATTTCTAATTTTCCAATCTTAAATTCAGTTCACATTTCTGCAGCAATTTGCTTTTTTAAAAAATTATCCAGCATTTAGTGAGAATGTCTCCTAAGAACACACATTTTTCTAGGCAGATTTGCCTAATGTAAACATTTTTGGAAGCAATTTTTCACCACACAATGCATTTTTATTTTACCTGATATAATCATATGTATGCACACTTTACCCTAACATATACATTTTTGTAAGCATTGTCTGGTTAGTGAACTGCTTTAAAGAATTCAGATAGGTGTGAATTTCAAAAGATGGCTGTGTTTCAGTTCTCATATTGTTTCAGAAAAGGCAAATTTGATAGATTCAGCTTGTGATGGGAATTGAATCTAATTTCTCACCCATTCCTATCCTACACACACTCACACACACCCTCTCCATCTTCCATCCAGCAAGCAAAAGGCATGATCGGAGTTCAAGAACACATCCTAGACATGGCCAGCCCAAGACATTTTGTTGCCTGAGGTGAAGGACAAGATGTACAAAAGGTGACCAGACTGGCACTTCAATTTCACTTCAGCACTGGCAATGGGACAGTGCCCTTTACTGCACTTGGGGACAGCAGGCTGGCTTAGGATGCACAGACTAGGCCACATGGCACACACACAGCTCTTTCTCTAAAGTCTCACAGCTGATCACGACCACCACCTCCCAAATCTGCCACTTGAGGCAACTATCTCACTATGCCTAATGTTAGGGTTAGCTCTGTTTTCATCAGATGGTCTTTCAGCTGCAAGTGCAAGACATCCACTTCACTCAGTCAGCTTCATTTTGATTTTGTGTCTGGAATTGCAGTTTGTATGGCCAGATTTGAGCCATACATTTAAAGCACTCTTACACTTACACTTTAAACAGTCATAACTTCCCCCAAAGCATCCTGGGAACTGTAGTTTGTTGAGTGCTGAAAGTCATTAGGAGACCCCAGTTCCCCTCATAGAGCTACAATTCCTAGAGTTCCCTGGAAAGAGAGATGGATTGTTAAACCACTCTGGAAATTGTAGCCCTGTCAGGAGAATAGGGTTCTCCTGACAACTGTCAGCACCCTTAACAAACAATGACTCCCGGGATTATTTGGGGGAAGTCATGACTGTTTAAAGTGGTATAATAATACTAGGCACTGTAGTTTATCCCTCACAGAGCTACAGGTCCCAGCACTTTTAACAAACTAAAGTTCCTGAGCTTCTTTGGGGGAAGCCATGTGCTTTAAATGTATGGTATGGATGTGACCACATGGCTCCAGCATCAGCCAGCCTTTTCCCTCCTTTTGTGGATTTTGGAATGGTGCTAACTATGTCACCTGCAACCACAGCAGTAAATAATAATAATAATAATAATAATAATAATAATAATAATAATAATAATAATAATAATAATAATAATAATATAGCAAGTGTGTTTTTATATGGTGATGGGATTTCTGTCAGGATTTGTGCATGGGAAGGGGTGGTTTCACTCTTTCCTCTCCCCTTTTCTTTGCCTTGGAAGGGAAGCCTCAATGTGTACCACCAATAGAGCCTTCCCTTCATGGGTTTATAGCAGATACATAATTTAAATATGTATCAAATTTCTTTTAGGATTGCAGAAAGAAGGAAAGAGTTAAACTTCCTCTTCCCATGTGTGGCATTCAGCTAAGTCCTACTCAGAGTAGGACCATTGAAGTTGGATGGACATGCCTAGCTTAGGTTCATTAATTTCAATGGGTCTACTCTGAGTAGAACTTAGTTGAATACCACCCCAAATTAAATTGGAGGCAACTTGTGTCCAAGCTTGATTTATTTATTCTCAATGGAGCATCTTATGGTGATTCCCCTGGTGCATTTACTTATTGGTCAGAACACGGTGCCAGCACAATCAATTATGTTCTGACCTCATGTAATTTGCTGGACAGCTTGATCCTTCTTAAAGTTGAGCCACGTCACCTGCCTATCTTTCTGAAATTTAAAATTAGAAGCACAGCTACTCATCTAACAGATAAGTTTGGCATACATTTTACTTCTGCTGAGGACCATAAAAGAGTCAGATGGTCTAACAAGCTAAATGAGATAAGTACTAAATTTCTTAGATCGGATAGGGCCTTCGAATTCTGCTATGAAATTATTACAACGAACTCACCTGATATAGCTATTTGTGCATATCAAAATTTAGCCCATGAGCTGCAACAGCTCCTAACAAAAAACTCTTGTCCTATTAGTTCCCACTTTATAAAACACAATTCGAAGCCCCAGTTTGACTCAGAGTGTGTGGCAGCAAAGAAACTGCTGGTAGCTCATTATCAATACTACCACCCCACACCACTCATTCCTCATCTTCAGGGGGATGAGGGCAAGGACTTCAAAGCAGAAGTGGAAGGCTTGCAGGCAGGACCGGCAACAGGCATGTTAGGGCCCTTGGGCACCAGCCTGTCCCGGGCCCTGGAACACGCACGCACACACGCCCCACCTACCTACTTTTCCCTTGATGTAAATGCTGGTTGCGCTGCAGGTGCAAGCCTGCCATCAATCCAGATGGTGGCTGAGGTTTCCCTAAGGGGTTGATGCCTCTGCTGCCATCTTGGCTGATGGCATGCATGCATGCTACGTGCACAGATCCCTGCCATCAACCAAGATGGCGGCAGAGGCATCAACCCCTTAGGGAAACCTCGGTCACCATCTTGGTTGATGGCAGGCTTGCACCTGCAGTGCGACCAGCATTTACATCAAGGGAGGGGTAGGTGGGGCATGCACGGCAGTAGGAGGGGTGCCTGGGAGCTCCCTCTCATGATCTGCAGCACAGTCAGGAGCCAACACTGCTGTTGATTGCAAAAGGGAGTGCTACGCACCGGGACCCATGGGCCCTCAGCCAGGGCCTGACCTGGCCGCCCTCTGGCACTGGCCTTGCTTGCAGGGCCAGCTCCAGAAGTCCTCTTTGATGAACCTGTTGTGTCAGTGCTCCCCCTGCCACTGCAGAAGACCCAGGAAGACCTGCAGCTCTCCATTGCAGTAGCAGACTGCTGGAGAAGGCTGGGCCCTTCAAGTAGAGCAGCATCTTGCGGTACAGTACAATCTTGCACCTGGTACTACTTCTATAAAAGGGCTCAGGTTCAGTTTGTGTCTTGCTGGAGCAACTTCTGAGCTTTGTGGACCCCAGAGTATAGACTGTGCATTGCTTTGCCTCGAGCCTTGTCCGGTTTTTCCTTGGCTTACGCCCTATTTGGGCCCTGCCTTGGCACACCCCAGAACACAGCATCATGGGTTGTGGTCAGCCAAGTCCTACTCAGAGTAGACCCATTGAAATTAATGGGTTAATAAGTTACTCATTTTTATTAACTTCAGTGGGTGAGTAGGACTAGCATCGAATACCACTCTGTGTGATGTGGCCCTGATAAAAATTGTGTTCCCATGCATGCTTTAAAAAAAAAAAGCTGATGTAATTGGAAGTGAAGCATTCAGAGCTACATCTCATGCTGCCCTGAGACCTAAGTGAACCCATCACAGAAGACAATACTGGGCTAGACGTTCTGATAGTATGAGACACCTTCATGTGTTGGCAGTAATGGGGAAGAGATGTGTGTGAGATAGGGTTGGGATCCCTTGGTTGGTACCAGTTCAAAAACATTCTGTGGACTTAACAGGCCAGTATCAATTTGAGTTAGTTCCTGTCTGCTCACTGCTGATTTTACTGATCTGTTGTTTTTTCTCTTGCAAAAATATTGAGATTAATATAGATATTTTTAAAGAAAATAAAATTCTTCTTTCTTAATATCAATATTTTAGAGGCAGATATTTTTAAAATAAAAAGTAACTTTCAAAAATAGCCATGGAAAATCACTACATAAATCTGCAATGATAGAGAATAAGCAAATTAATGGAAAATTTGGTACCAAATTTGAATTGGGCAGAATTCTAGCACATCCCTAGTGTGAAATGATAATTGCTTAAACAAGAGTCACCAAGGCAAATCATATCTGATTTGCCATCCTCTGTACCTAAGCACAGGTCTCAGGTTCAAATTAAGCCCTGCATGAAGGAAACTTAAGAAGCTGTCACCATTCAAGAATGATTTATATATCAATTCCTGTAAAAGTGGAGAGCAGCATATATGCATAAGGTAATGTTGGCACTATAAATGTGTCTTTATTGATCTTCCTGTTCAGTGTAGTACAGATTAGGAAGAACGTGGGCAGCAAGCAAGCTTTAGCATAGCTCAGAATTAGACTTCAGGTACTAAAACCAATTAATGCACTCCAGGTTTCCCCAAACAATTTCTTAAGAGCCCTTCAGAAGAAACTGGGGTGATTTTCAATCAATGAAAATGGCAGTTTTGCACTTTGGTAAATAAGTGATATGAGGAGATGTCGTACTTAAAGCAGTGGCATGCTTGTTCATTAACTGCTCATTGCAGAGGTCTCCAAATGAAACATTGCAAACATATCGCTTTCCACTGCCAGTGTTTGAAGAAGGGGAAAAAAAAGCTGCCTGCAAAACCTTATTATTAGTCCAGTTTTAATTATGAAAATAGCAACTGCAGAGAATTCTAAACACCTTCCTCTCGGTCATTTGTTACAGGGGCAAAAGTATGAAACACTTTTGACAATGAAGTGTTCATATTTCAAGCTTATACAGTTGCCACTAAAATGCCATACTCAGGGAAAAAATCAATTTTATTAAAGTCCTCCAAGCACCAAAGGGACTTGCATGCAACTAAGCAATTTTAAAAAACATGTCCATAAGCAGGGGCTCTTTGATTCATGTTTACGGCAAGATTACATTTGGACCATTTTCAAAACAATCCACATGCTGTCTCCACCGCCACTCTACAGAATGCAGAAATGGTTTTGGGGTGCAAATGGAGGGGGGATCAATTGTTGTGAAACATTTTCACCTGACTTGGAATTTGTATGCAAGGACTGAACACTGCATTCCTAGAGACAGAAGAAAGTGTATTCTCGGGCACTGGCCTGAGCACTCAAACACTGCAAATGAGAGGGGGCAGGAGAACCTATGCAAGCCCCGCCCCCAAAATCCCCTTGTGCTTTGTCTTGCATGCCCCTTGACCATTCCTGTGTTGAGTGGGGAAAGTCTACAGGGGATTTCTACTTTTGGATGGTATCAACCGAGAATGGATCTTTGTTGTGGGAGTTAGTTAGATTGGGCAAAGTGTATGAGGTTGATAAGTTTATGAGGTAGTGTGGGGTTTGGGTCTTATTGTGAGTTGGGTTTAGCGTGGGTAGGTAGGCAGGTTAGGTTTAGGATGATAGCAAAAATAACCTCTATAACTTATACTGTGATCTTTTGTTTGTTTATTTGTTTAAAATTTCACGTGCATGCTTGGTCTTTATTATGCTGCTGAACAGGGTTTCTAAACACTAATAAATACATACAAACCTACATGTCTCAGTCACATTCAACCCATTAGCCACCTCCAGGGAGGAGGTGGGGTTGCTGAGACTTGTGGTGCAGTAGGTGTCTGGCCAAAGCTGAGGCGGGAGTCTTTGGGGTCCCCTGTTTCAAGTGTGAAGGTGCAGCAGGGTTTGGAATGTTCTCCCCAGGAAAGCTCGACTGGTGCCAGACAATTTTTCAAAAAGCAAATCTCCCAGGCATTTGGTCAGCAGTAACAGTCTGGGCTTGTTGTGGTCCTCCCCCCTTTTGTTGTACATTCTTAAGTGGGTGGGACTGTTATTTTATCCTGTTGGGCTTATTTTTGTGGATGAACACTGTTGGGGTACTTATAAAAGGATTGCGTGTAACATTTTGTGTGGTATTGTCTCTGTAAATCGGTGCAACACTTCTAAGGATTGTGCCAAGAGACTCATAGACTAAATAACCAAAACACAACTACTGGTATTCATTTGAATGCAAACAGAACCCTCTGTGTCATAGGGGAACCTGCGATAGCAAGGTCACTGAATGTGCAAGCTGTTCAACGTGCATTCCAGTGAATGTGAGTGGAATCCCGCTGCAGACCTTCCCTGCTCATCACAGGGAAGCCAGGGACTTAGCAGGGTGACAAGCATGAGGACATTGTGGGTGGGGCTTGCATGCACACCCCTGCCACCCATCCCCGGTTACAGAGTTCAGGTGTTACACCTTAGCATGCGGTTCACTTGCTAAGATATAAGCGGTTGTGCTTCACATTCTTTTGTGGCCTAGGAAATTCTGGCCACAATGTTTTTGTGTAACCAAGGTGTTGCCAATGTGAACATAAGGACATAAGAACATAAGAAGAGCCTGCTGGATCAGGCCAGTGGCCCATCTAGTCCAGCATCCTGTTCTCACAGTGGCCAACCAGGTGCCTGGGGGAAGCCCGCAAGCAGGACCCGAGTGCAAGAACACTCTCCCCTCCTGAGGCTTCCGGCAACTGGTGTTCAGAAGCATGTGGTGTCCATGGGTGTTGATGTGCCCACCAGTACCTCCTATGGTGCCCACAAAAGGTATCAAAAAGTATCCCCTGTTAACACATGTGTCCATTGGGAACCTGAGTGTGTAAACCTGCCACCCACGTGTCCCATTCAACACACCTCCTTGAGAGGAGGGGGATCTTTTGCTAGGGATAAACCAAGCACTTTGCCCTGAAATGTGCCTAAATAGTGTGTGTATAACCCAAGAAATGCAGGTCCAGAAGACGCTAAGGCAAAGCTTTCTTTTATTGAGAAAAAAGAGAACAGTGATACAAAATGACTGAATGCATGGCAGCATTAATTATCAGTATCCTAACCAGTTCATAACTTTAAACTTAAGAGATAGAAGGTCCCTACTTCTATAAGGAATGACAGGTAGCAGAGATGACCTATCCTAGGCTCAGGCAGTGGAATAAAGCTAAAGCAATGTGAAGGAGCACTGGCAAAAAAACAGGAAGGAATCTCTTTGCCTCATGGTTGGCACTGAGACACAGACTTCCTTCCCAATCTGTGGCCTGCAGTCCTGTGCTGCGTTCCTTCAGAGTGTAGTTATACATGTTGGAGCTCAGATCGCCAACTTGGACCTCAAACCTTGCTCTTAAAATACACTTTCACTCTTACAAATCAATGTGAAAAGGAGGAGTCTGGGTATGAGGTGATCTCATGTTGTGTATGTGTTTCTTGCTGATCTTTTGAGAAAAAGTAGTTTGTTTTCTAATGCTGTTCTTTAGGCAATGGAATCGTTCTGCTGGGCATGGGGGGAATCGGCCAAGAAATGAGGTAACATTTAATTCAGGGTCTACACATTCCTCTGAAAGTGCCGAAAGATGGTCCTTGCTGCTTGTCCTCATTTCACGATACTTAGAAAAGCACACATGAGAAAACAAGGGCTCTGGGTTGGGAAATGCAGTCCAGAATATTCCAGGGTCTTGCCACCCCTTTGACTCCAAATAAACCACAGTGAGGGTTAGCCAGAGCACTCCTAGCACCCCTCAAACATCCACAATGCATAAAACACTTTGATCTTCCTACTCAGTTCCTGTTCACACTGACTCAGCCTCTCTTACACGCCCCAACAACAACCATTTTTTGTTATGTCACACTTCAACGGCAGACATTGTTGTCTGGCACCCACAGCACTTTCTCAAAATCCCAAATAAGCACAAAAAGGCTGGTGGCTCTTCATATAACTAGTTCACCAAACAGAACACAATCTACTATCCATGTATTGTGAATTGCCAAGCACTTGACCTCTATTTTGGTTAGTCTAAACAGGCTAAAATGGCAGACTGTGATGAGCCGCTGTACGTCAGTGGTCAGTTGTCTTCAGCTTCAAGATTCACCAATTGTACAGGATTACTCTGAGGAGTACCAAGGAGTGTTGCTTTTTTTTTTATCTGAGTGGGATATGAGAAGCCCTACTTTTTTTAATGAATGAAAGGCCTTGTGTGCACATGGCAGGGTAGAAACAAAAAATATCCATGCCTGTATCTGTGTTCCCAAAAATAGGCAAAGAAGCAACTGCATGGATTGGGAATGGGATTGATCTTTCAGGAGAGGGCAGGAATTGAAAGGGACAGGATTCTGGAGAAGGACAGCAGAATTGTAGCAAGCCTTCCCCCCCCATTTTTTATCTTCATTTTCACCTTGACTCCAACAGAATAAAAAGTGCATTACTATGGGTGCTTCAAACCCTTCTTTTTGTTCATCATCTTTTCAAGATTTGAAGCTTGCTTTTTTCCCCTAAATGTGAAAAGAATCACACAAGCAGGTTCCAATAATTTAATTACTTTTTTTTGGCAATAAATATTACAATGGGGATCATCAGTATGAGTTTATCTACTGTAATAGATCGAACTTTGCCCAAATTACTTCAAGAAAAGAGGGAGAGTATTCAGTCCATTAAATGTTGCACTGGGCTATGTAGCAAAGGTACCACAATGCAGGAGGGGGAAGGAAATGTCTCTCTTAAATGGAAATTTCAGACCTCTAATCCATAATTCCAAACAATTGCTGTGTTTCAATGCATGCTGAACTTTGCAGGGGTGTCCTGGTGAAAAGCAGAAGTAATATATTAGTACAATATTAAAATTACATTTTAATATAAAATACCTGAGACAACCCCCCCAAACTATTAACCCTAAAGCCAATGACTATTCATTAGCTAAGTCAATTTTGAATCCCATTAGGTTTTACATTGTGTAAATTCCCACTGAAATTGATTCACGAAACCAAGGCTTTGATGGGTCTGAAATTAAAAGGAGAGAAGAAAGCATACTACTAATTGAAGAACATAATTTGATCGCCTGTACAGGGTGTGGAGTCTAATGACTGTGGGATGGCAGGTTTAATTAAAGCTTGTGGGCCAGATTCAGAGGGGTGGAAGAAAGGTGCAAGTCAAGACTAAAAGCATCTTGCAGTGCCCAATTTTAGGAATTTCCACCAAACTATAGTACAGTTATGGCAAGATTTCTTGTTTACTCTTTCTCCCTTGATAAAAGCTTACACATGGAACTCTCCAGGTCTGTGGGAGATTAAGGCTCACCATGGAAGCAGACAATGTCCCATCAAGAAGAGAGCATACAGGACCTTGGACAGCTCCAAGAGGCCCCACTAAAGCTCCTGCAAGAGATATTGACTCTGAAACATTGGGACTGGTAGGGAAGAAGACAGGGAGACCAACAATAGGTGGAACTACAGCCAATGCTAGGCAGAGCCAGTTCATTCTAGTTTTGTCCCCATTCTCCTCCCTGTTGAGCTCTACAAAGGCAACATTGAGAATAAGGACGAGGAAGCTGGCACTCCTGGACTAGTTGAAAGTAAGAAGGCAGGCAGATGAGGGCTGGTGAAACGAGTGAGGTTTTCCGATCTGAAAAAGCCCCACAGGAAGGCTTACATCACAATGTCTTCCCATGGGCTTGAGTTGAAGCCAGGAGGAGTGCAAAGGGCAGACCTTTGGTGAGATGATTTGTAGCCTCACACATATACCCCTTGGCCACTGGGCTGTACGCTTGATGATGAGCTACATCAAAGGAGGCATATCCCATGCCTTCAATGGGCCACACCTGGGAATGAGATTTTGAAAAGGCACCAACTAACATCTGGTCAGCTGTATCTCAGGCTTTACTCCAGAAGTGTTGCTTCACATTACCTGCTTTCACCTCTGCCCCAGGTTCCTCTGAGCAACAACTCCCACAGCAGACCTCTTCTTCCAGGGAACTGCTCCAGTGTATCTCTTCCTTCAGTGCGTCCACGTTTTCCTTTTCCAGTCTGGTCTCCTCAAGAGTAAGTGCCAAACCCCAGGGACAATCAGTTCCTCCCAGAGCTGCCTCGGGGTTCCAAGGGAGGCTCTCCCTCAAAGAGGACAGGGGTCTTCTGTCTCATTGCCCTTGGCAGGCTAACTTCTAGGGCTCCTACGCCTCACAAAGGGGTTAGATGAGCACAGGCTGTTGGCATCCCCTCTCTGGCTATACCCAACATGGTTTAGGAGTAGGGTTGCCAGGCTCAGGGCCTGAGACTGATGCTGTATCTTTAGGAGAAGAGGAAGTCAGCCAAGTGTAGGTGTTCTTGCAACACTGTAATGGGAAAAACCACAAGGCAGAATTCTCCCTTCCCCCTGCACAACTTTTAAAGATACAGAAGACCTCTTGGTTCCCAGGCCCAGCCTCCAGGAGGTCTTCTGTATCTTTAAAAGTTGTGCAGGGGGAAGGGAGAATTCCACCTTGTGGTTTTTCCCATTACAGTGTTGCAAGAACACCTGCGCTTGACTGACTTTCTCTTCTCCTAAAGATACAGGGTCAGTCTCAGGCCCTGAACCTGGCAACCCTATTTAGGAGGCCAGCCTAAAGCTAGCCTTCAAACCACCCCTCCTGTTTCCTGTGTCTCCACCACAGTTCCTCCTCCTCTCTGAGGCTTTTTAAATGCTTTCTGTCTCCTCAACCTTTCTTCTGCCTCAGGCCCTTTCCTGTTCATCAGGCAGATGACTGAGCGTACCTTGTACAGCTCTTTCCTTCCCATAGGTGGAGCTTCCAGACAGTGTCCAAATATCATCTCCTCAGGAGCCATTGCCTGGTTGGTGCTTGGTGGCATGGATCTGGGCCTACTTAAAGGGCAAATTACCAGCAAAGGTCTGGTGAGCCCCAGCGGCCCATCACAGCCACTTCAAAAGTGCATCAAACCCCCTGCACTCCACTCAGGAGAATTTCACTGAAATGTCCCTTCCCCTTTAATAAATTCCAAATGCAATTTTGTTTTCTCATTCATTGATGGGAAATAGTCATGAGTGTTGGGGGAGGGAACACACACAAGAAAAGTGTTTGGCACAGGGCTACTTGAAACTGTAGAGTGAATGGGGCCTGGCGCACCACACTTAACAAGGCAGTCCACAGATGGGTGACACTGCAGAGAATGGCCTCACCCTGGTTGCCATCAGCTATGTCTTGTGAGCAGGGCCTCAGGTGATGACCAGAGCATGCAGGAAGTAATGTACCAGAGGAGGAAATCCTTAATGTATCCAGCTTCAAAAGTACATCCTGTTGAATTCAGTGGGGTTTATTCCAGGTATGTGGGATTAGCACTGCAGCTTTACTCACAGAAAATCAAGTATTGGATTAAAGTTCATATTGGGAAGGTTTTCAAAACATTGCCCTCTTCAACATGCCAGGAAAATTTAAATTTGTTTGACTCCTGCACACAGCAGGAAAAAGACTTTTGGTACTCCTGAAAGCTATATACTTAATTTATGAGATTTTCAGATAAACAGGAAAGAACAACAGTTTTCTTCCTTTGCAATGCAGTCTAGGTACTGCCTGGAAGCCCAGAAATCCCTTGTCAATAACAACCCTGACTTCACTTATTGGCTACAAACCTGAAAGGGCGGAGTTAGAGCAGCCAGCTAAGAGATCATTTCACTGAAGTTGTGGGGGGTGGCTGACGTTTTGCTGTATATCTCGTGAACCAGACCACCTAGAAACTTTTTTTTAAAAATGAAAGCTGAGAGTCCGGAGAGTAAGCTGACTCACCTGGAGACCCAAAGAGGACCCCAAAAATCCAGAGTCTCCAGATGAATACCGGACACCTGGCAACCCTACTCGATGGGGAGGGAATTCCACAATTCACCTTGGTGGCTCACTGTTTGTGTGTGCTTGGCTAGATGAAACTTTCAACTTTGTTGCAACGGATTTCACAAGTGTCCGAGGCCAAAGACTCAAGTTGGTTCAGCATTAAGAAGATACTTGAAATGGGTTGGCCTCAACAAATATATGTTGATATTCTTAGCGGCTTCCTCCCTTTTCCCTGTCCCTATACAGGCATACCCCGCTTAACGTCGCTTCACTTAACGTCGCCTCGCTATAACATACATGCTCCATATGCCTGTATTTCTCCATATGGGGGGTGGAAATAGACGCGATCGTGCCACCGCAAATCAACTGGGAGGTGCGATCGCGATCAGCTGGGAGGCACGGCAGCACAGCAGCAGAGGCTTTAGAGCGCGGGGTGGAAATAGACGTGATCGCCACCACAAATCAGCTGGGAGGCGCGATTGCGATTCCCTGAGAGGTGCGGCAGCGCAGCTTTGAGGCTCCACATGAAGGAGAGGTAAAAAAAGTTTTAAAAGGTAGTGCTTCACTTTAAGGACATTTTCAGTTTACGTACTCGCTCTGGTCCCATTGAGTACGTTAATGCGAGCTATTACTGTATTTGGGGCCTTCACATTCTTTCTTTCTTTCTTTCTTTCTTTCTTTCTTTCTTTCTTTCTTTCTTTCTTTCTTTCTTTCTTTCTTTCTTTCTTTCTTTCTTTCTTTCTTTCTTTCTTTCTTTCCTATAATGTTACTTACTATAAACATGCTCCCTAAGGGTATTGCAGAAAAGCCCATCCTGGTAAGGGAGAGCAGACTATTACAGTTTCTGGAATGTCCTCCCTAGTGAGGTGTGCTTGGCGCCTTCACTGACATCTTCTCAGTGCCAGGTAAAATCTTACCATTCTCCCACTCCTCAGGCTATGACTATGGACATATGGACTATCATGATATATGCTGTCAGTGGGCTGCCAAAGATTTCTGCTGCTGCTTCACAGGGGTTGCTTTTCATGTGTTTTTATGAACTGCATTTCATAAAAAATGAGGTGATAATTATATTTTTACCAGCAAAAAAAAAAAGTGCCAGTACTCTATTCTTGTGAGTACTGTCACACACAAAAAATTAATATTTTTTATTATTTCTAAATTATTTATTTATTTATGTTGTAAGCCGCCTTGCTGTACTCTACTTTATGTGGCCTATAAATATTTCAATCAATCAATTAATTGATTAATAAATAGCCCAGATGATAATAATAATAATATCTACAAATTTGCTTTGATTTTTATATAGGGACTCGCCTTCATGACAGAATCCACACAAGCAAGCTGCTTCTTCTAGAAGAAAAAAAACAGAAGAATGTGGAGAAAGAGGTCACACACATCAATCTGGATGTGGAGTAAGTCCATCATCCCCCCCCCCCGCTGAGCCTGGCCAATGGCTGCCACACAAGTACATGTGGACAAAACAAGAGTGATGAAGAGTTGAATATATTTGGCTTAGCAGAACTTTTCATTTATTGACTTGGGGTATTTTGGTTCCCCCCCCCCATTTGTCAGTGGCTGCGAGATGTCTGGCATTCAGAAAGATTTGTTATGTAAATGATATAATTGTACGTTTCCATATTTTAACATCAAATGGAATGATTGACTACAGAATTCGGGCTGTCTACAGGTGGGGGTCAATTATCATCTGAATAATCACGCCGCCACACAAGAATAGCATAGCCGTGGAGTGTGACATACTTTTATCTCTATGCATTTCAATGAAGTCAGGCTGGTACATAAAAGGTTATCACCTAGGAAACATATTTTCCCAAGCACAAGTTAAACATGCAAGCGAGATCCGCATAGATATTCAATTTAGCCAGTCAACCCTAACCTATTAATATTTTAACAAAATCCAGTGAGGATAATTTTTTTCTTCTTTGATCCCATTTCATTCGAGCAGCCTGGGAAAAGAGAAGAAAAATTAAAAACAAAATAGTCAAGCATACAGAATGAGGTTATGTATTAAGTGGGCTATTTAATGTTTCTGGCATTTCATAGCCCTGGGGGAAGAGAGGATGGATTTAACAATCAAGATTGGTGTTTCTCTGGGACCCACAAAGTTCGAGAAACATAAAATAATCTACACTTCCCAGCTGACAAATCATACCTGACACTCCGCTTCATCTGGCCGGGACTCTTTAGATCAGCGTTAATCATCTGTTACAGGGAGTGAGGAGAAAAGTAAATCACACTTAGTTGAAAAGTGAGATGGAAGATCTGTGGGCAGAGGTTTTAATCAATAATGTGCGGGATAATAATCAGCAGCTATTGCTCAAATCTTCAAATGCTGAAATGGGGAAAGATGCAAAAATACAAGGACAACCAAAGGGAATCTAATGGACAACTTGCCTTAACCAGTTCCAGAAAAGGACTCTTTCCTTGATTCTTAGAGCCTAGGCTAGAGGTGGGGACCCTTTTGCAGCCCAAGGGCCACATTCCCTTCTGGGCAACCTTTTGTGGGCCAAATGCCTGGGGTGGACAGGGCCAGAGGCAAAACTGGGTGCCACAATGAATGTAATCTTTCTCTTTGTGCAGTAGGCGTATTTACACACACTATACTATCCTCAATCCAGGCAAACAGAGAAGTATCATGAGAGTTCAAGACACATTTCAGCCAGCCGAAAAAGCTAGGGGTATGAAACAGAGCAAGTGAGGGGTGTGGCCTGGGGAGAGGGGGTGTGGCCTGGGGAGAGCTCCGAGGGTCAATAAAAGAGGCCATATTTGTCTCTTGGGCCTGCGGTTCCCCACCCCTGGCTTAGGCCAATGGCGTGTGCCAAGATCAGTAACTCCAGTAACTCCAGCAGAGTACACATGATGGCTCAGTAAAATTTGCCTTGTATATATTGCAAAACATTGAGGAATTCATCCAGGTCACATACTTTTAATTGTCACTGTCTTAGATGAGGGGTAGCCAACATGGCACCCTCTTGATATAATGGACAATAACTCGCATTATCTCTAACAATTGGCCATGCTGGCTGGTGCTAATGGGAGCTGAAGTCCAACTTTTGGACAGACAGGTGCCGCATTCCTTGGCTCAATGAACTATTTGTCTGATTCATCATAAGATAGGCTAAGTTCAAGTTTTGGTGTACAAAGTCTTGTACAGCTTGAGACCAGGGTACCTGAAAGACTGTGTTATGCCTCATATACTCAGTTGATCACTGTGCTCTGCAGGTGGGGGCATGCAAGCAAGACCTAAGCACAACCACACTCTCCCTACCTGTAATTCTCAGAAACTGGTATCTATAGGAATAATAACCTCTGACAGCTCTTTTAAAGCCATCCGAGTTGGTAACCATCACTACCTGTTGTGGTAGCGAATTATGCATTTTTAATTTAAAAGTCCACAAAAACTAGAATGGAACAAACCTGTGATTGAGTGACTGCGAAACTCACATAGAATGGAAATACATCAATCTGTCTATCCCTTCTGTAGATGTAAATATTTGGGTTGCTAATTTTATGGTGTAATGAATTGGACTAAGTTGAGCTGCTTTTTGTTTTCAACATCTCTGCTAGGTAAGGAAACAGACACTTCATAAAGCCACATTGCCCCCCAACAAATTAGTCTTCACTTCCAAATGCAATGTATGCTGTAATAAAGAAATATCATTAACTGGGATTAGTACTAGCAAGTAATGAGAGAGATTAGGAAATTATTATCATAATGAATCTATCACTCGGTCTACAAATAATGAGGTCACCCACAACGCCCTTCTTTTATTAAAGAGTTGCAAAAGAAAAGTGTGAAATTCATCTGTTATTCGTCTGCTAATTTTGTGGGGAAGGGGAGCGGGTTTGCTTTCTCCGAAGAATGTAGCACAGCTCACTTGCTTGAGCCATCTACGACAACATTAAAGTTGGTTCCTATTTGCATGTTTATACTCCTGAGAAATGGATCGTGGGCAGTAGCCTGAAGTGTGCCAGAAGCCAGGAATCAAGTCAGAAGTCAGTAGTCAGAACCAATAAGCACCCAGAATGAGAGGGCACTGGAACTTAGCAAGCTGCCTTATACCAAATCAGACCAGCAGCAGGTCTCCAAGGTTTCAGGAAGGAGTCCTTGCCAACCCTACCAGAGACTGAATCTGGGGCCTGCTCTGCCACCGAGACAGGAATCCCTGTTACAGTAGGGCCCTGCTTTCCAGCACTCCACTTTGCAGCATTCCACCGATATGGTGGTTGTCAATTGCAGAAAGGCCCCGCTCCTACGATGCTTGTTCCCCCTTTACGGCATTTTCCAGGCTTTGGGTGCCATTTTAGACAATGTTAGTCAATGCGTTCCGCTTTATGGTGGATTTCGCTTTACAGCGGCGGTCCGGAACGGAACCTGCCATATGAGCGGGGCCCTGCTGTACATCCCCTCCTGTCCTGCAGGAGCCTATGGCCAGCTTGGCTGGCATCAGTCCAGAATGTTCAGTCCTTTGCAGCTGCAATTTATTTATTCATTGCATTTATATACCGCCTCAAAGCCGAAGTTCTCTAGGCAGTTTACAACCGTTAAAAACATTAAAAACAAGTATACACATTTAAAACCATGCCAAATTAAAACCCATAAAAACCGATAGGCAAGTTAAGAATGCGCTATTCAAATGCTGCTAAAAAGTGACACTGCCTGGCACATGGGGTAGTGCTCAGCAGTCCCTGACACTTTCCCAAAAAGCAAAGAAACACAGCTTGCCACACAGCCAGTTTTACAGTTCATCACCAGCTGACTACAGCTGAGGAGGATTCAGGGTCCATGGTCCACTTTCTGAAGGGTGAGGCCACTTCATATCCTTGATTTTTGCCTGCACCCCTGCCCGCATCAGATCCAAACACTTAGCAACCCACATCTGTACCTTACATTTACAGCAGTATTCCACTTTAAACAGACTTCCTTCAAAGAATCTAGGGAATTGTAGCTTGTTAAGGGTACTGAGAGTTTTAGGGATACCTCTCCTATCCCTCTCTGTAACTGTAACTGTAGAGTTACAGTTCTCAGAGTGGTCTAACAATCAATCCTTTTCCCCAGGGAATTCTGGCACACCCAATTTCTTCTGTGACACCAGTGTCATCTCAGTACCTATTCAACTATTTGCTTGGAACAGGCCTCAATAGAGATACACTAGCTTCCTGTCAGGGAAGAAGAGGTGGAGGGCTGAGGTTAAAGAGAGTGTGGTGCAGAGGGGTGGAGCAACAGAGCGGTTGGTGTGATTCAAACACACTGGTGGAGCTAATCCAGTTCTCCTGCCAGTATATTTGTAACCCCTATGGATTATTGGTTTGGTCCAGTGGGTGGGGAACCCTTAAGGGACTGCACTTGTGAGTTTTAGTTCAGAAAGAGAGACCTGGAGAGGAAAGGAGTTGTTAATGCTATGGAGTAAAAATTAGGCCCTTGTCACCTCAAATTAGGTAATGGGCTTTTAATTTAAATGTGTAGGCAGGAATGGAAGAGTAAATTCATTTTAGTGGCTTTATGTATTTGTATTATGTATTTGTAACTATCTTGTATTTTATTTAGGTTTTTAAGGTTTTTGTCTATGGAACCCCCTGGACTTTTCTGGAAGCAACTCGTGTGCTGGTGCATTTAGTAATCATCATATCTTAAAGATATATGCTATACTCAGTTGGGATATGTTGTTGTTGCTATTTTTGCTACCTGGTTTAAACTTGCAGAGTTTTACAAAATTGTAACTGTGTTTGCATTATAGCAGCCCCATAGAACCCAAGAGACTGGTACACAACGGCGACCCACCTACCAGGAAGCTGGAGTAGTGGCTCCACCCCACCTGATGATAAAATATCAGGATTGTAGATGCCTATGTGATCTCAGTGGGAACAGAGCTCCAAATTACTGGTGCCACTATGCTACGAAGGCTTGGTTGATGTAGAGACTAAATGAATGTGACAGGAGTGGGGAACCTCACACTTGGGAGCCAAATGAAGCCCTCCAGGAACTCTCAGAACTCTCTGCAGGCCACACTTCTATCTCCAGACCACACCCTTCACTACCCTGCTTCATACCTCCAATATTTTTGGCAGGTTGGAATGTATCTACGAACTCTAATGCACCTTGCTTGCCTAGAAAGGAAACTAGCTTAGTATACAAAGGTAAAAAATTACATTTGTTGCTCTGCCCATTTTTCCCTCTGGCCCTGCCCGCAATTGACAAGTAGCCCTTGGAAGGGAATGTAGCTTTGGGCTATGAGATAGCTATGGAGCACAACAACAATGGAACCAGTTACCTAGACTGGACTCTCCAACACTGGAGGCCTTCAAGAGGCAGCTGGACAGCCACCTGTCGGGTATGCTTTAAGTTGGATTCCTGCGGTCCCTGTGAGAGAGGAGACCCCGGAGATTGGAACAGGGGTCCCTGTGAGAGAGGAGACCCTGGAGACTGGAATAGGGGTCCCTGTGAGAGAGGAGATCCCGGAGATTGGAACAAACGTGGAACAGGAACAAGATTTGGAGTCTATGGACTTTAGAAATAAAATCTATTGTTTGGAACTCAATGTTATCTCTGAAGAAATTAATGAAGATTCTAGAGATAAAGTTATCAATGGCATGGATTATCTTCTGGACTGGAATGATGTGATGGAGCCCAATATAGAGAAAATCTATGGAATTAACTGCAGCCATGTGACAATGGAAAAACTTTTAAGAGATGACCCAGTGTATTTTGAAAAAAAGAACAGAGATATGATTTTACAGCAGTATTTCAGCAACCTATTCAGAATGGATGGCAAGAAAATATTTGGGATAGAGGTAATTCCCATCAGACTCTTACTATATGACTATGGCTTTGACAGCAAGATTATTATGGAATACTGATAATGGAAGATTGGATATTGAAATTACTGGACTTAACAAGACTACTGAAGATGGAAGATGGAAAATGGAACTAATAGAGATAATAGAACAATGGCTACTGAAATTACTGAACCTAACAGATTCTGATGTGATGGATTAATTGAAATGTTTATTTTGACTATGGTTATGACAATAAGATTATCATAATTAGTAATGAGATGGATTAATCGATATGCTTATCTGGAAAAAAAAAATTGATAGATATATTTCTTAAAGAATTGAAACCTCTCTTTGACTTTTTGTGGAAAGAATAAAGTAATGTTTATGAGATTTGATGATTAAGTAAGATAACTACTGGAGGAAAGTGATTTTATAATATGACTTAAGAGACAGGATTGTTATATATTATAGACTTATAACTGATTTGATCTTTGACAAATGGGAAGTCAATATTTTACTCTTTATTTTTTATTTTTTTTTTTCTTTTTTTCTTTTTGTTTAACTATTTTTGATTTTGTTTTTTGTCTTTGAATGTTTTATGATTTTGTTTTGTATGTTTTATGAAAATCTGAATAAAAATTATTGAAAAAAAAAAAATAAGTTGGATTCCTGCATTGAGCAGGGGGTTGGACTAGATGGCCTTGTAGGCTCCTCCCAACTCTACTGTGATTCCATGACATTCAGGAGGAATTCTGCAGATGATGGTAGTGATCTGGTCAGTGTATAAGGGACAAGATAACCTGGTCCTAGGCATTTAGTGCTTGATACACTACTGGCAAGATGGTCTACAAGTCTCCCCCACCAATAACACTATGATTCTATGAAACCCAGCACTTTTCAGTAGATGCCTATCTATCTATCTATCTATCTATCTATCTATCTATCTATCTATCTATCTATCTATCTATCTATCTATCTATCTATCTATCTATCTATCTATCTATCTATCTATCTATCTATCTATCTATCTATCTATCTATCTATCTATCTTATTACATGTATATCCTGCCACTCTTCCATTGTCAAATTCAAGTCAGTGTACATTTAAAGTCCAGGTAGTCATCCATTCGGTAGGGACTGGGGAGAAATTTGATTCACTATTCACTTACAGCTGAATTTATCAAGTTCGCATTTTCTGAAACAATGTGAGAACCGAAACACAACTATCATTTGAAATTCGCACTTACTTGAAGTTTGTGATGCAGTTCTCCAACCAAGCAATGTTTACAGAAATGCATTATATTAGGATAAATGGCTTACCAAAATGTGTACACTAGTCAAAACTGCATAAAAACGTATTTATTAGGAGAAATTCACACTAAAATGCTGAAGAATTTTCATGAGGATCTCTTAAATTTAAAAAATAGCAAATTGCTGCAGAAATGTGGAGGACCAAATTTAAGACTAGAAAAATGAGAAATTGAGAGAGCTGAAATTGACAGATCATTCTATCCCTACCATCCAGACACAGACCAGACTCAGGCTGCTTACTTTCCAATGTGCCTTCAGACTGTCCTGGGACTGGTTAGCAGTCCTTCATCAAGTGATGATGAACAGTCAAATGCTGAGAGCTGAAATGATGTTCATGCATGTGTGAATTGCCCTTACGAGTTGGATGGAAACAACGTACGGAAAGAGACTGCTTTCACTCTTATTGACCTTGTCACAAGTGATATGTTGGGTTACATGAGAAAATGTCAAAACCATGAAATATCACACAATAACCAGGTTCCAGTCCAACTTGAAAGAACTCTAAATATAAAAACACAGTGGGGGAAACATGCCAAAACAGATTGCTCTAAAGAATGCTTGAACAGACGGGTAAACATTCCAAAATTAACTACCATGCGGTAAAAGAAGGAAGAAATTTAAGACTGTAACCATACACTCGCTAATTTGGAACTCTCGAGGAAATCAGTGGGGCTTACTTCTGAGTAAATGTGCACTGGACTAGAATGCAGTTCCTCAGAATGTATAGATGCAAAACCAACAACAGCAACACTGTGCAACACAAGTCTTGATCATTTGCAGTTGAGGCAATTGCCTTCCATAGGCTGTGTATTTCTTTACATATGTATTTATTTATTTATTTTATTTATTTAAAATATTTATATCCCGCCTTTCTACCCTATAATAGGGCACTCAGAGCGGCTTACAAAAATAAAATCAAACATGTACATAATAAAATTGTAAACAGTAAAATCACAACATTAAAATAAATTTAAATACATAAAATACATAAAAGACAATACACACACACACACACACAGAGGGATTGGTACAAAAGGTACAAAAGGGAATACAAAGGTAAAATTTAATGTAGAAGGCATAAAATCAGTGTCAGGCTCTACCTTCAGTCCCTCCCAAAGGCTCTCCGGAACAAGATCATTTTCAGAAGTCTCCAGAAAACTAAAAGGGAGGGAGCAGAGTGAACTTCTTGGGGTAGGGTATTCCAAAGCTTGGGGGCCACAGCTGAAAGAGCTCTCTCCTGTGTGCCTGTCAATCTAACCTTTCACTCCAGGCACGCAGAGGAAACCAGAGGCAGATGATCTTAAATCGCTGGCAGGTACATATGGGAGTAAGCGGTCCCTCAGGTACATTGGTCCAAGGCCATTTCGGGCTTTAAAGGTCAGAACCAGCACTTTGAATTGGGCCCGGAAACAAATTGGGAGCCAGTGGAGTCGATAAAGCACAGGGGTGATATGTTCCCTGCGCCGTGCTCCAGTTAACAATTATTTTGAAAGGCTTACTTATTTTATTCCATTTCTGAATTGCTTCCTATACATTATCTCAAAATCCATTTATCGAAGCAACCCAGCCAGTTTGTAATGGGCTATAGCCCTCTATTCTCCAGCTTCAGGGAAGAACATAAGAAGAGCCTGCTGGATGAGGCCCATGGCCCATCTAGTCCAGCATCCTGTTCTCACAGTGACCAACCAGATTCCTAAGGGAAGTCTGCAAGCAGAACCTGAGTGCAACAGCACTCTCTCTACCTGTGGTTTCCAGCAACTGATATTCGGAAGTATACTGCCTTCGACCGTGGAGGCATAGCCTAGCCACCATGGCTAGCAGCAGTTTTTCAATGGCACAACCTACCAGAAAAATAAATAAATAACTAAAACACATAGAACAACGTGGGTGTTAATACTGCACAATCCAAACATGGCTGGCCTTTTAAAGTAATGCCTCCAGTGATTTTAAAGCCTAATAGCTCATCATCAAGCTCTGGGCTCCTTTGGGAAGAAGGGTGGGATATAAATCAGATAAATAAATATATTCCTACAGCTCCTTCGGCCTCACCCTTTCACTTTAAAAAAAAATGCAGTTTTGAGCATACCAATTATGTCACCAGCATCTGGAAAAAGGTACCAACCCTGGAATCAAACCCAGTCATGGCTTTAGGGAGCTGCCCTTCCCCATTTAAAATGATTGAATCATACAAAGGCATAATTATATACAACATTAACATCACCAGTTTGCAATGTTCAGGTTTTGGGGGGAAATTCTGGCTGCTGTCTTAATAATATTCTTTAAAATCCCAAAAGTGTCCCAGATCAGCTATTAGATCCATATTAAAGATGAGCAATATGCAGATAGTTGGTAGATGTTTTTTTAAAGTCATCCCTACAAAGCACTTGATTCACAGTTGTTGTTTTAGTAAAAACCTGGCAGCATCTGATTTTTATGGGTTGTATCTAATAATAATAAATTGGTTGCCAGTGTTGATTCAGTTACTTTTATGGAGTATATAGTTTAAGCATTACATTGTTGTCGTTATTTCTGTTTTTAACTTTCTGTATATTTAATTGTATGTCGTTTTGAGTCTTGTTTTGAAAAAGGCATCTAAGAAATAGCAATGGATGATATTCAACTAAGACCACATTCACACCACACATTTATTCCACTTTAAACAGCCATGGCTTCCTCCAGAGGATCCTGGGTATTGTAGTTTGTGAAGGATGCTGAGATTTATTAGGAGACACCTCTTCCCCTCATAGAGCTACATTTCCCACAGTTCTCTGGAACAAAGGACTGATCGTTAAACCACTTGGGGAATTATAGCTCTGTGAGAAGAATAGGAGTCTCCTAACAATTTTCAGCATCCTTCACAAACTCCACTTCCCAGGATTCTTTGGGGGAAGCCATGAAATCAATGGACTTAAGTTAGATATAGGGATGGAATCTAACTTAAGTTAAATATAGGGATGGAAAGATGTGTCAATTTCGGTTCTCTCAGTTTCCTACTTTTCTAATGTTAAATTCAGTTCTCTACATTTTTGCAGCAATCTGCAAATTCTTTTTTTCAAAATCCTCATAAAATTTTTCCACCATTTTAGTGTGAATTTCTCCAAATAAACACATTTTTGTAGGCAGCTTTGGCAAAGGTACACATTTCTGCAAGCCATTTCTCATCACATCATGTCTTTTTGCATGTTATTTTCACTCATGTATTCATTTTATGCACACTTTCCCCTAATATATGCATTTTTATAAATATAGTTTAGTTGGCGAACTGCATCCCAAAATTCTAATAAATGTGAATTTCAAAGAACGGCTATGTTTCAGTTCTCATATTGTTTTAGAAAGTGCGAATTTGATAAATTCTGCTTGAAATGTGAACTGCATCAAAATCCTACCCATCCCTAGTTAGATATAACCATATTTGGTTATGAAAAAAGAGACAGGGATTTGATGAATAATGTTCAGTTGCTGATTGGTACAATCAGTGCCCCCTTCCTTCCCAGTCCTCCCAGTTCAGTGTGGTTGCAGGAAGCCAGATTTCGACTGGACATCAGGAAAAACTTCCTAACTGTTAGAGCCATACGACAATGGAATCAATTACCTAGAGAGGAGTGGGCTGTCCGACCCTGGAGGCATTCAAGAGGCAGCTGGACAGCCATCTGTCGGGAATTCTTTGATTTGAATTCCTGCATTGTGCAGGGGGTTGGACTTGATGGCCTTATGGGTCCCTTGCAACTCTACTATTCTATGATTCTATGGTAGCGATATGCAAAGTGCTTTGCCACAGACTGGCTGTGAAACCCATTTTCCCTTTAATATGCCACCAGTCAACTTTCTGGTAAGACCTTTTGCAAAAAATAAATCACAGTACAGGAAGAGGAAGAAATAAAGAAGCAGTGAACAAGAGCCACCACATAGGCAAACCCACACACATTCTTTCAATTTCTAAAGGGAAATTTGACTCTGGCCATAGAACAAAGAGGAAAGAAACCCAAGTAGGAGAAAATCAAAGAAAAAGTGATGTGGATTCAAGGAGATCAGATGGTGCACTTATTGCAAGTTGGAGGCCTTCAATCAGTCAAATGAAAGGCACATTTGTATTAAAATACCTACAAGGCCAAGAGAGAAAGCCTTGATCAGGTGTATAAGATTTAAGTTACCACTCTCTTGCTGAGAGATATAGAGCTACCTTCCAGACTATCTGTTCTCAATATTAAAACTGGGGGTGCGGGGGTGGGGTTCTGCCACAAACAAAAGATGAAAGGTGGCTTTTCCCTCTGCAGTGCTGGACATTCAGTTAAACATGCTGTTTCTACTCTAGGTTGCACAGAAATGCAAATTACTTATATTCCAAGGAGATAAAAATTACATATACAAATGTACTTTGGAATAGAATAAAGAAGAAAAATAGCAATGTGGTATGTAGCGATGGGATCCGTTGGCCGACCCCAGTTCACAAGCATTCCACCAACCTAACAGGCTGGCATCGATTCGAGTTTGTTCTGTGCCCGCTAGCCACTGCTTTTACCAATCTGTTGTTTTCCTCGCTTGGAAAAAATATTGATATTAATATTGATATTTTGAAAGGGAATATTGATATTTTGAAGGAAATATCAATATTTATTTTTAAAATACTAATATTTTGAAAGAAATGTCAATATTTTAAAAAGGAAATGCCAATAAATTATCATTCTTACAATTGTTGTTTTAGAGGCAGATTTGTTTTTTTTTAAGTCCATTTTCAAAGATTTGCTACATTAAAATCAGATCGTCAGCGACTGAGAATAAGCGAATTAATTTAAAATTCTATATCAAATCTGAATTCACAGAATCCTAGTACATCCCTAATGGTATGTGACCTGTGAAGTGAGAACAATACCTCTTCAAGGCTGTAGCAATGGGGTGCAGAGAGACATGACTGCCAAATTCAACAAGCTTTGATTTATACCCAGGGGTGAGTGTAAGTGGCCTGGGCAATGGTTGAAGATGATGGGAGTTGTATATCAGCAACTTTGGTTTGGCGGTGACCCATGACAGGGCCTTCTTGGTGGTGGTTCCCTAGTGCATCAGTTTCCCTCATTATTAACTTTTAGGAGAAATTGAAAAACATTCCTGTTTTTCCAGGCATTTGATGACTGAGAGACCTGTCCCTGGACAACCTGAAATTATTAGTTTTCACTGTTCTAGGCATAGTGGAGGGAGAGGAAAACACCAGTAAGGCATGGAAAAACCTCTTACAGCTTGCAAATTAGCTGTTTCCATATAAATGTCACCCCCGCCCCCAACAGAGCACAATCCCAGTGGTGGCTCATGCCCACTGGGGCTAGTAGGGCAAAAGGCAAGGAGGCCAACAGTAGGTGGAGCCAGAGCCAATGACAGGAAGAGCCAACTAATTCTAGTTTTGTCCACATCCTCTTCCCTGCTGAGGAATACAAGGGCAACACTGAGACTAAGGAGGAGGGAGCTGACAAAGACTGCCACTTCTTGACTGGTTGTAAGTAAGAAGGCAGGCAGGTGGGAGTTGGCTGAGGGCAGACTGAGGTTGGTGGGGCAGTACCCCATTTGCCCTAATGAACCAGTCTCCACTGGGTCCAGTACAAATTCACACACATCATTCTCATTCTCTCCTTCATGCACAACACAGAATCAGATGCATGAAACAAGATCCCTGTAATTTTCAGTTAGGAACTGAGCTGGGATTAGGAATGGAGGAGGAATCCATTTTAAATAGATTTATACACAGAAATTGATGGTTCTGACCCAATCAGGTTTTGCCTGCATTGGGACCACCTCTTGCATTGACCACCCTCTTATCTCCAAATCACTCATGAACTATTAGGTGGTTGTTGCTTTTTTTTTTTTTTAAAGGCATAACTACCCTGAACATGCCTGATCTCATCTGATCTCGGAAGCTAAGCAGGATCAGGCCTGGTTAGCACTTGGATGGGAGACTGCCTGAGAATATCTGGTGCTGTAGGCTTAGAGGAGGGCAATGGTAAACCACCTCTGAATACCTCTTACCATGAAAACCCTATGAATATCAAAAAAAGATTCATAGGGTCTCCATAAGTCATAATCGACTTGAAGGCACATAACAAAAACAATTATATGCAAAATGTTGATTATATGTATATATATTAAAGAGTTTATTTCTGCTGTATAACGTTAGAAGTATATTAATGCATAGGTATTTTTATACAGTTATATGCCAGGGGTTCCCAAACCGCAAGATTCATTCAGGTGGTCTGTGGTGTCTGTAAAAATACAATTACAAACCTACAACAACTAACACAGCACATTACAATTGCTACCATAGGCAGAAAAATCATTAATTGGCCCTCCTTCAAGAATTTTCAAGTGGTCCCGGGGGGCGGGGAGTTTGGGAAACACTCTTTATATGCGCTGTTTCTGTTTGTGTGCTGGTTACTTTAAGGACTCTGGAGTGGGCATTCCATCTAATGGTCCCACAGTATGGTTACAAAAACAACACACAATTAAAATAAGTAAAATAAACTTCATTAAAATCATAAGATAAAACCACAAAAACAACTAATATCAGAATAACAAAATAACAGCACTGCAATATCCACTATGTTTATTATATATGTATAATATGGGCAAGAATTGTTTGTATTTTTTAGTGGAAATATATGTATATTAAATTAATCACAATGGGAAGTATGAATAGATAAGACAGAAAAGAAAGGTTGGCATTTAGTCTGCTTATTCTGTCTCTCTTCACAAGTTCCATAGTGTGCCGCATAGAGTTTCCAAGCTTCTGATCTTCAATGTCAAATCTCTTAGCTATTAAGAGTTCCATAAACTTGCATATGTTAATGGTGTATTGGGGGCCTCTGTTCCCTCATGTATATATTTCAAACCAGACTGGATAAAAAGCGTCTTTTCTTGAGATCCCACTGTGCAAGCAAACTTTTTGCGTTAGCTGTTCTGACATGGCCAGAAACCAGACTTTGTCACACAAAATTTCCATTGCGGTTTTATCCATGTACTTCCAAGCCCACAACTACAAGACTGGATATTTCCTTAGGCATTTCCTGAGTACTGGTGTGGCTTCACCAGTCAAGGGAATTAAAACATTCTTCCCAGTCGGCTCTTCCTAGCAGTGAATGAATCCTCTAGGAAAGAAACTCCTTTTAAAGAAGGCTTTTTTAAAAAGGTAAAACTGACCAGATTTGCTTTCAAGTCTGTGCCTTTCCTTTAAGGTGAAATTGACAAGTCTGTGCCTTTGCTTTGCTATCCATAAACTTTCTAGCCTGTGCCTTTGCTTTAAGGTGAAACTGACCGGCTTGTGTCTTTGCTTTGCTATCAATAAACTGACAAGCCTGTGCCTTTGCTTTGCTAGGGTGAAACTAGCAAGACTGTGTATTTGCTTTGCATGAAAGAGATCTCTTGCTTTCTCCCAGGGCTGGGGAGGAAACGATCCAATGCGATTCAGAGGGGGACGGTGCCAGGGAGGGGAAGGGTACCCTGTAGGCTGCCCCTACCATCTATGAGTGGGTGTAGGAACCTATCCCTATTCTTTCCATGTTATTTCTACCTCTGGTAACTTCTCTGTTAAAGAAGTAATGTCCAGGAATGTACCGTTAACTGAGTAATGGCTTCCTGTTCAAGCTGGGTCTTCGCCTGGTCTGATAATCTTTCCTTACTCTTAGCCTGGCTTCTGGTTCTGACTCTTGCCTTAAAGCTCTATCACTCCCAGATTTTAGATTCAAGTTTTCTAGAGCCCTTAACAGCTGCCTATGACTGGAGTCAATAAGCTCCTCCCTCCCTCTCCAGACTTCAGTAGGCTGGCCACGTACCCAGGGGAGGTTGCTCCATTATCTCGAGACTGGATTACTGCAATGCGGTCTATGGGGATGCTCTTGGACATGGTCCAGATGCTCAAGCTGGTGTGGAATGCAGTGGCTAGACTGCTGATGTCACTGGACAGCCAACAGCATGGGACACCCTGCTAGAACATCTGCACTGGCTGTGCATGTCTTATCAGGCCAGGTTCAAGGTTCTTGTGATGATTATATACAAAGTCCTGAACAACTTGTGACTATGATATCTTAAGGACCATCTAAGCCCCTATATTCCAGCTTGATATTTAGTATCATTTGGAGGAGCACATTTAGTCACACACACCCCCATGTTTCAGAAGCCTGATTGGCTTCAACTAGATGTCAGGCATTTAGGATCATCACTCTTATGCTGTGGAATATCCCAGCACAGATTCAGCAGCCACCCTCACTTTTGACTGTCAGGCACCTCTTGAAGATTTGTTTATGCCAACAGGCCTATGCAGTTGTTCAAAAAAATCTTGAGTAGCCAGTCATTTTAATGATTGCTCTGTACAGCTTTTAAAAGTTTTTTTGTTTTTAAGTTGCTGTATACTAGGAAAGGAAAATCTGTCAATTTTGGTTCTTTCTATTGCTCAGTTTTCCAATCTTAATTCTGGTTCTCCACATTTCTACAGAAATTTGCATTTTTTTAAAAAAAACCATTCACCAACATTTTAGAGCAAATTTCTCCTAACAAAAACATTTTTGTAAGCAATTGTTCATTATATAATGCATTTTTGTACTCTGTATATTTTATACTTTGTATATTTTCACTCATATATTCATTTTTATGAACACTTTCCCCTGCATTTTTGTCACCATAGTTTGGTTGGTAAACTGCACTGTAAAATTTGAATAAGTGCTAATTTCAAAGTTTTCAATTCTCATATTTTTTCGGAAAGTACAAATCTGATAGACAGTTTAAAATACAGGCTTTTGACTGGTACGGTCTACATTCACACCAGACATTTATTCCACTGTTATTCCACTTTAAACAGTTATGGCTTCCCTCAAAGAATCCTGGGAAGTGTAGTTTATGAAGGGTGCTGAAAGCTGTCAGAAGGCTCCTGCTTCCCTCGTAGAGCTACAATTCTCAGAGTGTTCTGGGAAGAGGAAATTGCTGTTAAACCACTCTGACAAACTGTAGTTCTGTGATGAGAATATGGGTCTCCTAACAATTCCAAGCAGGCTTCACAAACTACACTTCCCATGATTCTTTGGGGGAAGCCATAACTGTTTAAAGTGGAATGATGGTGGAATAAGTATCTGATGTGAATGTATATCTCGTTATTGCAAGAAGCCTTGCAGAATGGTGACATATATATATTTTAAATAAATACAGTTCTTCCACAAGGGATGGCATCATTGGAGGCCCTCAGCAGAGTCTCTCCTTGCTTTGTGTGTGTGTGTATTGGTATTCCCCCCCCCCTAAAAGCTCAATTAGAGGGTTTTTTCAAGGAGTTGGATGATATATGAGCTCTTGAGAAATGCTATTTAGGCTGTTTTCACTGATGCTTTGCAAATGCTTAAAGTAGATAAAGAGCCCAGAAAGGCAACCAGCACTGACAGCCATGTAACCCAGTGTCTGTTAGCTGATCCATGCAGTATGGCTGTGGTTAGATGTACAATTCTCCCACCATTTCCCTGGAGGCTGACTTGCCTGGTACTCATAATACCGGCTTAGATATCTGGATGCTTTGCTGCAAGATGAATATTAATGAGCGAGAATACTTCCTGGCAATAGTGGACATTTAAGGGTTAGCATCTTGTAATTCTGGCTCTTTCCCTTTAAGAAGGAACCCAGAGGAAATGCTTACCTTGGCTGCTTTCTCTGCCCATTGCATATTTCTTTGTCACATTTCATCAGATGAAAAGAGAATATTTTCTACATAATGTTTTGCTTGACTCCTGTATTCTGCACAAATCATTTGCATTGCACCATGCCTGGGGTGGTCCTACACTCCAGTATGTTTGTTTATACAAGTATTTATGTACCACCCTCTCCCAAGACATCAGAGCAGCGTACAGTAGGGATGGGCGAGAAATTTGATCCAGTTCTCATTTCAAGCCAAATTTATCTTTCCAGCATGGCAAAGGAGTCAGAAACTATGAGAGCTGAAGTCTTGCCACATCTGGAAAGTCATGTGTTCCGTATCACCACTTTTAAGGGGAGTGCAATCCCAATCAGAACATGGGACAGACAGTGTGGTATAGTGGCTAGGGTGACCTGGGGGACCAGGGTTCAAATCCCCATGCAGCCATGACGTTCACTGGGTGACCTGGGGCCAGCCACTGTCTCTTAGCCTAACCTAGCTCACAGGTAAAATAGGAAGGGGAGACCTATGTACACCACATTGATCTCCTTGGAGTAAAGGTGGGGTATAAATGTAATAAATAAATAGACAGATGCCCAAACAGATGAACCACCTACCCACAGAATCGCCATCTGATCAGGACTGGACTAAGTCTCAGGGTATTGGCGCTGATCCAGAGCACTACTTGTTCCATGCCCCAGTTCATCACTGCTATTGCCTCACCTTGATCTGATGAGAAAAAGAAAGAGGGGGACATGAGCCAGATTGCTGGTCCACCTAGCTCTGTGTTTTCTACACTGACTGGCAATGTCTCACCAGGGTTTCAGACATGGGGCATTCCCAGCCTGACCTGGAAATTGCAGACACTGAATCTGCAACCTTCGGCATGAAAAACAAATGCTGTACCAGTAAGCTACAGCCGTTCCTCAAGCATGCTGATGGCACCTCAGTAGAAACCTCTGGACGACGTCTCTGAGCAGTTTCAGTGGGTTGCATCCAAAGTTAGTCCTACACAGGGTAGACCCATTGAAGTTAATGAGTCATTAATTTCAGTGGATCTGCTCTGAGTAGGACTATGTTGGCTACAACCCAGTTAGTTGTTAAACACCGTACGGCACAAGACTGAACCCTGTGAGACTCCATAGAATAAATACATAAGGCCAAGCAGTCATTCCCTAGCACCACCTTCTGGAATTTGTCCATGACTTATTTGGCACATGGTTTCTGTCTTGCAGCATGTGGACATGTGGAAGCCTATGGCTAAGGATCATATCATTGAGAGGACAGAACGTGGTATCTGGAATAGGGAATCTTGCTCCCAAAGCTCTGGAATGCTCTACCCTGAGAAGCCCACTCTGCTTCCTCCCTGATGGCATTCCAGAGACTTTCAAAAATCATCCTGTTCCAGACAGCCTTTGGGAAGGACTGAAGGCTGAGCTTGAAACTGATTTTATTCTCCCACCCCCATTTTTCATTTTACCTCTTTTGTCCCCTTTTAATATCACTCTCCTAGATTTCTTAACTGTATGTTATGTATTTTATCTATTTTAATGCTTTTTTGTGTTTCTGTTGCGTAGGATTTTATTGTGAGATGCTCTGAGTGCCCTATTTTAGGGTAGAAAGGTGGGATAGAAATATTTCAAATAAATAAATATTCATTTTCATATACCGCACAGATTCCTGTGTATTGCTCAAATCAGACCACCTCTGTGGGTTTTGCAAAACCTTTCCCTTGCTCAGCTTGCTCAGCTGCGGGAATCAGCACTTATGTCTTCTTATCTATGTGCATAAACTCAGAGTCCGTAAACACGATCCCACCCAGTAATGGCGATTTGATTTTCTTCATTATTTGGGAAAAGAACAATAAGCACGTTAGATTTTTTTTTTTAATAGTTTGTTAGAGAGGTAGAGTTGGGAAGTAATGACTTTAATCAGAAACATCTGATCCCATGGTATGTCCTCGGTTGGGCTGTAAGTGTGGCCAAACCCCAGAAGCTTTATCTGTGCCTAAAGGACATTCCTCTGATGGGGGAAGGTTGAGAAGGCTCTTTGTGGGATATACTTGGGCACTTCAAAGGCTCCACAAGCTGTAGCAAATTGCTCTCTCTTGCAATGTGGTTCAGCTTTCGGCATTCTTAGCAGCAGTCTAGAACACTGTCAGCTCCTCCTCTCCGCCTTAACACAAACCTCACAGATTTGCAGAGGCAAGGAGAAAATCCAATACCCTGAAGGTATGCTGAAGAGCAGCAATTAAAGCACGAGGGTACTATTTGGTACAAAAGGAATGAGGAACCTTAGGCAAGGGGCCTGAAATGTGCCTCCCCCGGCCTCTCTAACTGGCCTTCAGGAATCTCCCTGGGCAACACCTGTTCCCCAGCCACACCCCTACCTTTCCGGCTATGTAATGTGAGTAGGAACTAAAGTGATCTAGAAATGGTTGTGCAGAGGGCATCAGTTCTGGCTGAGACCAGTAAGAAAAGGAAGTCAAGGGCTATCTGACTAGTTTCTGGTTTGCATATTGTTTTGCAGTAGCACACAGCTAAGTAAAGTTTGCTTCTTCTAGTCCAGTCTTTGTGGATCATTTATAAACTTGCCAATACTACAGGCTGCACCCCTCAGCGTTTTGCACCCTCCTTGAGTGTTTTTGCTGGTTGGGATGTGTTGTTGAACTCAGATAATGGTTCTTGCTTGTCTGGATGGAGGATAGAGAGGGATGTATGAGCAAATTAATAGTTATTGCTCTGCTCACTTTTGTCTCTGGCCCTGGTCACATCCACATAGGTCCCGAAAGATTGCCTGCAAGGGAATGCCACCCTTTTGGTGAGAAATGTGCACAGTGATACACCATGCTGGTATAAATGTAAGTAGCGGAGTGGTCCATCCAGTGCAGCAAAGCCATGATGCCATCAATTAATCTACAGTAGAAGGAATGGTCTATTTAAAACTGACTAATTAGTTCACAAGGTTTCATAATGCAACATACAGAAATAGTAAAAACAACACCAAGTTGGAGAATGTTGTGCTTATACTAGGGCTGCATTCAGACAGCCGTTTATTCTGTTTTCCTGATGTTTCATTACCTGCTAATTTCCACATTTTATTTGATATTTCACATGATGTCAAAACTGCTTCTGGAAATCAAGTGGATATAGTGGAAGTTTAGTGCTCATTCCCGTGTTAGTTGCTTCCAGAAAAAAAATTGTTTGCAACCCCATTAACCCAGAAAACGTGGGAGTCAATTGATGAAATTTGGGGCAGTAGACTGGCATACAGTTATTTCCTGTCGTTTTCCTGGAGGAATCATGGGGGAACAGAAGTGTGCATGTGCAGAAGGGTTGGAGAGGAGGGACATGCCCAATGACGTTCATTGTTGTGTCACACCACCCCCACTGGTGTGAATGAAATTTAGTGCGACATGTCGGTATTTCAGTCAAAAAGGTGCAGTTCCATAATGTAACAAGTACTGCACTGTGAAAGGGATATTAGAAATCATGACACAAGCACTACCCTTATATTCAGTAAAACTAGTACAATAAGCCCCATGTCTGAATGCAGCCTAAATAAAAGAATCCCAAAATGTAGGGCAGTGGGTCTATAGAACCAATCTCATTCCAGATGTTGCTAGAATACAGTTCCCATCATCCCTGGACAATGGCCATGCTGGACAGAACTGATGGGATTTGGAGTCCATTTGGAGGAACATAGGTTCCCTATCCCTGAAGTTAGAGATCAACTATATATATATATATATATATATATATATTATACAGCCACGAGAGTGGCTGTATATTATAGTCAGAAGGGCTTTTTCGCGTTCTACCATATTAAATGAAAATACCCCCCCACTCCTTTCTGGTGCTTTGTATAGTCCCAATTCAAAGCAAACACAAGTCTTATACTGTTGGATTCAGAATCGCTTGCTCTACAACTCTGGAAGTTTTCCTGGTGATACACAACCCCCCCACGGAGAATCCACAGGTTAAAGTGAAAAATGGGAGGAAAAAAAACTAGAAGCCGTTTGGACTTTTTTTTCTTGAAATTGACATAATCTGTTGTCGTTGATTACAACTCAGAGATGACTGTAAGGTATCCCTAATCAAATCCCCGAGCTTGCCCCATACACAGTACTTCATCTGAAGTAGGTTTAAATTTAAAAAAGGGCATGGTTTATTTTTAATTAAGTGATTAAAAATGCCTTATAGTGGGTTATAACGTACCGCATGCACAGAAGAAACACTTCTTTCATTTCACTCTTTCTTCCCCTCCCCTTCCAGTTACTTGGAAGAAGCAGGGGAAGTCTGCTTCTGTGATTGGTGGGCAACAGACATGTGACTCACACTGGCCTTCTGCTGAGCTTGAATCTGTGTGAGGAACCCAGAGAGAGAGAGAGAAAATGGCTGAAAATGGAGGGAGAAAGCAGCAGCAGATGGGAGGTGAGTGGGAAAGAGTCAAAAAATGGGGGGGGGGACTTTCTTTCTGTTGTTCTCCAGTCCTGTTTTAAAGCAATTAGGCAGGGCTTACTTAGGTATTACAGTTTTTTATTATGTAGGAAACTAATAGTAATTTGTTTAAAATTAATACTGATTTTTTGCAATGACCAAGTGGTTTGACAATAAAGTATTATATGGCTTCCTCTGTAAGTCTGGACCCCTTAGATGAGATGGCCATAGCAACAATAATAAACTTCTCTTGGACGCGGCTCCTGATTATAAATGTCTACCTTCCAGTGTGTAGACAAAAAAAATCAGCAAAGACAATTATAAAAAAACTTGAAGAATACATAGAAAATTTAATAGTCCTTTTTCCAGATGCTATGATCATACTAGCGGGTGACTTTAATGCTAGGATAGGCTCCTCTGATGAATCTCTCTATTCTCGCTACAATGAACCGGTGCCAATAACTTTATACCAGAACTCTATTCCAGGCCAGCAGTCAAAGGATACTGGCACTAACCCCTCTGGTCTTTACTTGATGAAGATGCTAAATAATCTTAATATGATTACATCAAATGGGCGGGTTGATGGAGATATCCCTGGCGAATTCACTTTTCTAGTCGGATCTAGAACTTCCACTATTGACTATTTTAATGTTTCACAAGAACTTTTGCCGGCCATCTCTGGTTGTTCTGTGGAAGCGCGCCCTGAAATTTATTTATTTATTTATTTAATTAAGCTTATATACCGCCCGACTAGCAACAGCTCTCTGGGCGGTGAACATTAAAAATACAATAAAAAATAACACAATACAGTATATCAAAATACAAAATTGTACAAAAAACTGTACAGTCTAAAATCAAATTATAATAATTTAAAATTAACAGGAATTAAAATGCCTCAGAGAAGAGAAAGGTTTTAACCTGGCGCCGAAAAGATGATAGTGTCGGTGCCAGGCGCACCTCCTCAGGGAGACCATTCCATAGTTCAGGGGCCACCACTGAGAAGGCCCTAGATCTTGTCACCACTCTCCGGGCTTCCCTATGAGTCGGAACCCGGAGGAGGGCCTTCATAGTAGACCGTAGTGTACGGGCCGGTTCATATCGGGAGAGGCGTTCCGACAGATATCGTGGTCCCACGCCGTATAAGGCTTTATAGGTAAGTACCAACACTTTGAATCTGGCCCGGAAGCATATTGGAAGCCAGTGCAAACGGGCTAGCACAGGTGTTATATGCTCAGACCGCTTAGTTCTTGTTAGCAGTCTGGCCGCCGCATTTTGCACTAGCTGTAGCTTCCGAATCGTCTTCAAAGGTAGCCCTACGTAAAGCGCATTGCAGTAGTCCAGACGCGAGGTTACCATAGCATGTACCACTGATGTGAGGTCCTCCTTACTCAGATAGGGACGTAGCTGGGCTACCAACCGAAGTTGGTAGAACGCATTCCGGGCCACCGAGGCTACATGAGCCTCAAGTGTGAGGGAAGAGTCTAAGATGACTCCCAGACTACGCACCTGTTCCTTTAGGGGGAGTGTAACCCCATCCAGGACAGGGTATATATCCACCATCCGATCAGAGAGTGACCATTTACCACTTGCTCTTTCGCTGTCCTGTGGCAACAAGAATATCTTTGCAGAACAAGCTCCAACTTCTGTCGTAGAATTTGAAAGAAGTACCATTCGGACCAGATGGTCCCCTCATCTGGATGCCGATATAAAGAATCTGCTAAACTCTGAGTGCTGCCTTTCACTTCGTAACAAACTTATAGCTTCTTTGCCTACTCAATTGCTTCTTGATACACTTCATCAATTGACACAAGTTCTACAAAAAAGTTTAACCAGCTCCCCAAAATACAGCTGTTGTCGATCCATTTGGCAGTCTAAATCGTGGTGCAATTATGACTGTGTCGCTCAAAAAAAACTACTAACAGAAAAGTACAGAGCGTACAAAGACACAAACTCTCCCGTCTTATTTCTTCAAATGCTGGAAGAGAAGAGGCGATATAAACAACTACTAAAAACCAAAAAGTCTATAGCTCAAACAGAAGACTGGCAACGTTTATTGAAAGCATCCAGAGAAAAAGATACATCATCCTTTTGGAAAATGGTTGCTAAAGGCTGGCCCCATTCGTCAACTACCTTGGACTACCACATCTCAGTAAACACCTGGGAAGATCACTATACAAAGCTCTTTTCCGGAGTACAACCTTGCATTAAATCTATCGAACTACATCACCAAGATCTTCCAGAATGCCCACAGGTCACCCCAAAGGAAATTGGCTGCCTAATAACGAGATTAAAAGCAGGAAAAGCACCTGGTTCGGACTGTATCCCAGCTGAACTTTACAAAGCCAATGTGGACTGGTGGGCCCCGGTATTAGCTGCCCTATTTTCTTATATCAACTCAAATATCACTATTTCAAGTGATTGGGGTTTAGCGATAGTAATACCGATCTTTAAAAAAGGCTCCAGAGTTGATCCAGCTAACTATAGGCCAATTAGTCTACTGAATATCATTAGTAAAATTTATACCACCTATTTAAATGATAAACTTATATCCTGGATGGAACAAGAAAACATCCTTGTAGAAGAACAGGCAGGATTCAGAGCTGGATGTTCTACATCCGACCATGGTCTTATTTTAAACCATTTAATAGAAAAATATACTTCATCCACCAACGGTGCTCTTTACGTTGCTTTCATTGACTTTAAAGCAGCCTTCGATTCTATATCACGATGTAAGCTCTGGGATAAGTTGGAGTCCACCAATATTGACAGGCGCCTATTAGCCTTGATTCAATGTTTATACAAATCTACTTCCTTGCGAGTTAGATGTGATAGAGCCGGCCATCTAACAAAAGACATCCCAACGCCTAATGGCGTCAGACAGGGATGTATCTTGGCACCTTCATTATTCAATATATATATAAACTCCCTGGTTAGTTACCTATCACCGCATGGCTCACACTATCCCAACCTGGCTGGGAGACAAATCCCAGCACTTCTATATGCTGCTGATGTGGCCCTCCTTTCATATTCTCAAATTGGCCTGAGGCGTCTCCTAAGGGCGCTAGCCAAATATTCCAAAAAAGAGCAATTGGAAATTAATTATGGCAAATCAAAAGTTATAGTTTTTTCTAGAAGAAGGCCAAAACATCTTTGGCAGATTGATGGACATCCCATAGAACAGGTTCCACTTTTTAAATATCTGGGAATGGTATTCCATGCTTCAGGTTCCTGGCAGCATCATATAAACTATGCTGTTTTAAATGCCCACAAAACCACCAAGGCACTCCTTTCCTTTTACTACAACAAAGGTGGTCAACATGCCCCCTCAGCAATACAGATTTTTGAAATTAAAGTAATTCCCCAACTTTTATATGGAGCTCAAATAGGCTTTTTTACTAATTTGGCCCCACTTGAAAAAGTGCAGACAAAATTCCTAAGGGCAATTCTTGGTACCCCTACTTGTGTTTCAGATTCCAACATACGATTAGAAGCTGGTATCATAACTCTAGAAGCCCGTATTTGGCTAGCTAAGATTAACCTATGGCTGAAAATCTTGTTTATGCCTGTGGGCCTTACCCCTCTCATTCTAAATGATGTCTTTTGTTCTAGATGGCTAAAATCTGTAATCGACAAAATAGCCTTATTAGGGTTTTCCATACCGGTAATACTCTCATGGGGCCTTATAAAAGCAAAAGCACTGATTCGACAAAAATTATATGATATAGAACTTCAAAATCATTTAACACAGGTAACATCTGCTTTTAATTCTGGTTACAATCAAAAAGTATTTTCTATACCTCGATATTTGTTTAACCTAACCGTTCCTAGATACAGGAGGGCTTTTACTTTAGCAAAATTCAACGTGCTGCCATCAGCCCTCCTACAGGGCAGGTATAAGAAAATCGCCTATCCTGAAAGAGTCTGCCCGTGTGGTGCTAAAGTAGTAGAAACGGTTACCCATGTGTCACTCCACTGTCCCTTTTATTATGATTTACGTACCTTATTCTTAGCTCCGATCCTAAAACAAATCCCCCTTAAAGATGAAAAAATGATTGTACATTATCTCCTAGCGGACATGACCCTTCAGGTTACACTAAAGGTGGCTAGTTTTTGTGCAGCAGCAATTCGCACTAGAAAGCTTCTAACATCATTAAACACTTCACAGTAGTGTCTAGCACAGAGAAATTAATGGATACTAAACTTTTGAGCTCTCAGCTCCTATTGCTAAATGCTATTTTTATCCTTCTTAGTATAAAATGAAATTATAAATTTAATATTTATATCTTAGAAATATTACTGGGAAATTGTTCCTGTTTTCTGTATATATTCTACTTTTTATTTATTTATTTATTTATTTATTTATTTATTTATTGTATTTGTACCCCACTCTTCAGCCAAAAAGGCTCCCTGAGTGGCTTACATACCATCAATTAATACAGAGTGTTTTGTACACTCTGGCTGGTCTTTGACTGTAATAAAGATACTTTGTAACTTTATATGGGCTGTATGTATTTATACATCTGCAGTGTGTTATGGAGTCTTTCTAACAACTCTGTGATTGGTTTGGTGATTGGAAACCAAGACAACTCACAACAAGAAATAAATCCCCTTAAAATCCAATAACCATAAAGCAAGAATAAACAGTTGGAAAACAGCCTAAACAGGCATGATTCTGAATTTTGGGTTGGGTGAATGAAGTTTATTTATTGTTTGATTTATATCCTGTCCTTCCTCCCAGTAGGAGCCCAGGACAGGAAACAAAAGTACTAAAAGCACTTTAAAACATAATAAAAAACAGACTTTAAAATCTATTAAAACATCTTTGAAAACATTTTTTAAAAGCTTTAAAAAACATTTTTTTTAAAAAAAGAAAAGGCTTAAAACATATTAACAAGCAATTCCAACACAGACTCAGACTGGGATAAGGTCTCAGCTTAAAAGGCTTGTTGAAAGAACAAGTTCCTTATCACTTGAGGCTGTAGTTCTCTGCACACTTCCCAGTTTAGTACGCCCCATTGAATACATTGGGACTTGCTTCTGAGTAAACAAACATTGGATTGCACTATACATATCAATTACAGATTGTGTAATTAATAAACATATTTGATAGTCATGTTTATATAAATATTTCTTCATACTGCGTCCCAATGAGTATTTGATTTCACACTATGGTTGTAGATGATTTTTTCTCTACATTTTAAGTGTGCCCTTCTTCCTTGGGGTGGTCATGGTACTCTGTTGTTTTCATCTTGAGGGGAAGATGGGCTGAGAGATGGTGAGTAGCACATGGTCACCCAGTATACTTTATAGCTCATTTCCATTTTGAAAAAATAATTAAAACAATTTACATGCAGGCAAAGTTGATTAAGTAGATCAACACATTTAAAGCACATCCAATTCACATTTAAAGCCCATGACTTCGCCTAAAGAATCCTGGGAAGTGTAGTTTCCCCCTCACAGTTATAGTTCTCACCACCCTTAACAAATGAAAATTCCCATGATTCTGTGGTGGGATTCATGTGCTTCAAATGGGTGTTGAATGTACTATAAATAAATGTTGTAGGTATGATGTGCACTCAAGAGTGAATTGCAAAGAAAATTTTTAAAAGATACTTTTTTAAACAGGGGGAGGGTTGTAGTTCATAGTTAGGGCATATGCTTTGTATACAAGGTCCAAAATTCAATTCCTGGAAAAGGCTATTGCCTGGAATCCTGGACAGCCAATGCTAGTCCATGTCATGAGTACTGAGTTAGATGGTACAAAGTGGCCTGAGTCAGTATAAGGAAGATTCCTTGGTTCCTAAAATTTGGAAGAGACTCAAGGGCCACAGTGACCCCAACATTTATTGATGTATTTTTATTTACAATATTTATATACCGCTTTAGTGTAAAAAATCTCAAAGGTGTTTACAGAAAGACTTAAAACAATAAAATTATTGGCAAAAGCGTTAAGGACAGATATTTTAAAAAGTTCAAAATAATAAAACCAACAATGAGTTAAAAACAGATTTAAAAACACAATAGCTTCTACATGCCTGGAGAGGCTTGCCTCAAGAAAACTGATTTTAGCAGGTGCTGAAAAGAGGCGTCTGCCTAATGTCAATAGGCAAGGAGTTCCAAAGCATAGGTGCTGCCACTTTACAGGACTGATTTCTTACAAGGGCAGAACAAGTACTATGTGGCACCCATAACATGGAAAGCACACCTTGAACTTGGCCTGGTAGCAAATCAGCAACCAATGCCGATTTCAGAGCAGAGGTGTAATATGCTGTTAGGATCTCACTCATGTTAGCAATTGTGCTGCAGCATTCTGCGTTAACTGCAGTCCCCAGGTCAGGTTGTGCTGCATGGGGATTTCTGTGACTGGCTGCTAGGATTTTTTTAGTTTGGGTTTTTGGTTATGAATCCTGACTGGTTGTGGGATGCGGAGTTTTCTGCCTTATTCATAGGAATCTTGTGGTTGGTATGGTATTGCATTTAGGAAAGTGTTACTGGCTTTTGTGTTGTTGTTTTTTCTATTTGATTTCACTTATCTTTAACCTCACTCTGTTACAGCCATAGAAGCAACAACAGTGGTTCCATGTGCTCAGGACAACCCCCTTAAACCCATTGATGATGCAGGGGCATCAAATATTTGCAGTTAGTGTAATACCATATTACACTAATGAGGTGGCCAAGTGGTTTTTCTGTTTGTGACCAGTAGTGGAGTAGCAAATTAAAAAGGGCAGGGTCTCTTCATGATAGTCACAGCCATGCCCCTCCTTCTTTTTTTGCTGCTGCGTTGAGAATAAGATCCTTTTTAATGCCTTCTCCTATAACAATAGACGTCCCTAGCTCAGTATTGACTGACAAGATTTCAGATAAGGATCTCTCCCAGCCCTAATTGGAGATGCTGGGTATTGAATGTGGGGACTTTTGCATGCAAAGCATGTTCTCTGCCACTAAGCCATGACCCTCTTGTAAAAATAAAGGCATTCTTGATGGTAATATAACATTTAAAATACACTGCTGAACTATTTCTGTTACTGCTGGTGCTAATTTGCACAGGATCCCATCTCTTACCTCCCAGATTAAAAAGCAGGGAAATTCACTAATTGGCAAAAAACCTTGCGGTTTAAGAATGTACCTATAGCCCACAGCTATTTCTATCAAACTTTAAAAAGCAGGGAAATTGGGCAGCTATAGTGAATGCACCAGGGGAGCAGGAGATCTGAACTCCTCTCTGAGATATTGGACTGCCCTACAAATTGGTCAAAATGCAAACACCATTTGGGTTGGTCTTTCACAGTCCAATCCACTTCCTGTGTAGCTTGGAAGAATTTGGTAACATGCGCCTCTGAGCATATGGTGAGTGGTGGCAACACCTGAAATCAGCCCAAATAACAGAAACAAGACATGTGCTGTGCTGATCTTGTTTTAGCAGGGAGGAAGCAACATTATTCAGACAGTTGATATAGTTCAGATGGTCACTTTGAATATGTCTGATTTCCTTTGCAATGTTAGTGAAGTTTCCTATAGGAAATCATTTTCTTTTGTTTCTATTTCTGCAAATATGTGTAGTACAGCAACACTTTGCAGAATTTACACTAAAAAAACTCCAAACATAATAATGGCACTGACTTCTGCAGAATAGTCTCCAGTGGACCTCAGGAGTGTGTCAATTTGCACAAGATAAAACAGTGGGAGGTGAAATATATTCTAACAAAATGCTAGGTGTGCTCTATGTTTTTAATTGACCGTGCCTACCTTGCCTTAAATGAAGTGGTTTAAACACAGCAGGCTGAAAACATGCATCCTCTTTTTCCCAACAGCTAGAGTCACTGCTGAAGTAGCAACATATTAGAATTAGTCTGATTTTACATCAAACTACAGTTTCAGATTCAACTCTTAAAGCACCCAAAATAGAAATAGAACATAACCTCCAATTTGAAACACAAAAGGCTGTCTTCACCATCATATGACACTGACCACTAAAAAGGCTTTGAAATTAATAAAAATAAATTTGACACAGATTTCTGGGATGAATAATGAGGAAAATAAAATGTTCTAGTTTAGATTCTCTGTACAAACAGTAGTAACACAGAAAAGAAGCAAAGTAAGAAGAACACCAACAAACATACAAAAACATAATTCTCTGTCTTTGGAGATTTCAGGTGTTGCCACCACTCACCATATGCTCAGAGGCACATGTTACCAAATTCTTCCAAGCTACACAGGAAGTGGATTGGACTGTGAAAGACCAACCCAAATGGTGTTTGCATTTTGACCAATTTGTAGGGCAGTCCAATATCTCAGAGAGGAGTTCAGATCTCCTGCTCCCCTGGTGCATTCACTATAGCTGCCCAATTTCCCTGCTTTTTAAAGTTTGATAGAAATAGCTGTGGGCTATAGGTACATTCTTAAACTGCAAGGTTTTTTGCCAATTAGTGAATATATATATATATATTGAACAAAAACCTATCAAAGCTAAGAGGACTCAGATGATTTGAGAAAGTAAATACCATATGCAAATGTGTGTTTCCCATTTCAGCTGGAGACCAGCATTAGTATTCTGAAAGCTGATTAGGAAGCCCTGCTCCCTTGCTAAAGCAATCAGTCAGAAGGAATATTTTGCAGTTTCAACAAAAACAGGGGTAAATATATATATTTGCAAGGGCTGGAGATCCCTTACCCAAACAGACAGAATCAAACAACACTGGGGCATGATTCAGGCATTCTAAAATCCACCACACAATGAGAGGCAGCAGGGATGAGTATGCTTGCTCAGCTTCCCCACTGCCAACTTCAGAACTGCGAGTGTGAGTGCCGATGTTGTGTAGTGGTTAGAGTGTTGGACTCTTTATTTATGAGGCCGGATCCTGCAAAGTTTAACCAGGAAGATGGGAAAGAAAGGAAAACGGTCAATAGGACTTTCGGTTCAGTCAATCCATCAGGATTTGGGGCATACTGGATTAAACAAGCCTATATGATGTGAAACATTTTCTCAATTATATAAGATTCTTGCCTGCTTTAAGGAACTTGGCATTTCAAATGAATCCAGGGACTTAAACACCTCACCCATCTGGATGGGAGACTGTGCCCTTGTATATATGCTTCTGTTAATGAAAGCATCTTGTCTCTTTTACTGAGAAAGCATGATTCATTAATCTTTCAGGATATAGTTAGTGTTCTGATATTTTTTTCAGATATTGTTTTATAGAGGGATTTGAAGTAGCTTTCCCTAGACAGCCTGAAAGATTATTCAGTGATTATAAGCAACTCAATACACTATGACAGCATTTTCATGCAAGGGACTTACAATCATGTTTCATTAATTCAGCTTGAATGAAGCCTCATTTTGGACCTGGAGAAGCTTAAGATTTATGTGAAATTAATAACATAACAGATGTCTTCACAATTTGGTTCCTCTGGAAAAAAGAAGAGGAAGACCCTGATTACTTTGAAAACTTCCATGCTTTAAAATGCAAACTGAGGGAGTTGTCACTCTTGGGGTAAGGGAGTTATTCCTTTATATCAGCCGTCTCTCTGAACTGAATAGAATTTAAATGTCAGCTTTATATTAAATAGTCCAAATTGTCATTATTGCCTGCAATAAACAAACAAGTGAAAGCAATCGCTTCTATTAATAAGTGGTGTAGGACATTTAAACTGAACATAGGAAGATAAAAACCTGCACCTCTCTCAGAAAAGGGATGATCACGAAGGATATTCAGGATTTTTTTTTGTCCTTTGTTGCTGATAATTTAATCATCTTTTCTTCATAGGAAAGCAAAATATATCTGGCATGACACAAAAATCTCCACCGTTGACGCTGTCTCTTGCAGATGTCTCTGCTAAGTCCAAGGCTTTTCTTCCGTCTTTCTTCCTTAAATCCAAAGGATACCTTAAGCACTAGCTTTTTCAAAAAGTCAATTCTTTTATCTAGGCTTCCACAGCACAAGGTGCCCTGCAAGCTGAATTTAAACATTGTTATCTTTAAGGAAACTTACTGTGTGTTTATCTTCCAAAGACCAAATAATAATAGTAATTGAAATGAAATGATGGAGGGGGACCCATTTTCACATCGCTTTTTTTCTTCTAAACACACACACACAGAGAAGGAAGATCCAATATGCTAAGGGCACAGGGAACAATGTCTTTTTAAAATTCAAATACTCGAGCAAAGCTTATGGAGGGAAGGGAATCATCTGAGATGGCTAGATATGCAAAGTTACATTGAGGGCTGAGAAACTGATACGGTGCTGAGTATTATGGTTAAAGGCAGTGTTGGAGAATTAGTCCATTTGATTGTTGTGGACACGGTTCATGCACCAACTCCACATTTTTAATGAGGCTTTCTTCTCTTCCCCCCCCTTTGCTTCTTTCACCCCACCCTGGACATTCTTGACTGCACTGACGCTCTGCTCTGCCAAGAGGTAAGAGTGCAGAGAGATAAAGATGGGAAATCAAATGTTTTTAATGGAAATAATAAAAACCCAACATGTTATTAAATGTTTAATTATAGCAGATAGCGAAAACAGAGCTGGGTGATTTTCCGTATCGAATGCTTAAAGTTACTGTGGTAGTACTAGTAAATATTCCATGTTCTAAGGACCACAGGGAGAAATATTGTTCGAATGTGTTGGTACTGACAAAACAATGACTTCTGGACATTATTTTTGCTCACTCTCTCACTCTCAAATTAGGGCCAAATAACTCCTTAGGCATACAAAAATGTACCCATCTGGCACCTCTGTGATCAAAACACTGTGATCAAACCTCAGGGTCAGCACCAGAGGGCAGCCAGGTCAAGCCCTGGCCAAGGGCCCCTGTTGCCCAGGGCCCCCCCTAACAGGTCCCTCCTTAGAGCGGGAGGGTAGCGCTCCTGTTCCGTGATTTGTGGCAATGTCGGTTTCCGACCCTGCCATGGATCATGGAGAGAAAGCTCCCAGGCACCCTTCCAAATACAGTAGGCGTGAGATTCAGTAAGCCTGCCTGCATGTCCCACCTACCTGTGCCATCACTCTGAATGCCGTGCATGCTGCATGGGGATGCCTGCCATCAACCAAGATGGTAGCGGAGGCTTCCCTAAGGGGCTGATGTCCCCACCGCCATCTTGGTTAATGGCAGGCATGTGCGCTATGTGCACACATCCTCCATGTGAGACAGCATGATGCAAGAGGTAGGTGGGACACGGGCCCAGGGAAGGCTGGTGCCCAAATGCCAAGCCATGCCTTGCGCCAGCCCTGGATAAACTCAGGCCCCATCTGCACTATAAATTTAAAGCAGCATTATATTACCTCAAACAGTCATGGGTTCCCCCAAATAATCCTGGGAACTGTAGCTTATTAAGGGTGCTGTTGAGTTGTTAGGAGATCTCTTTACCAGTCCCAAAACTACAGTTGCCAGAGTGGTTTATCAGTCAAAGTCTTAGGGAACTTTGGAACTGTAGATTTAGGAGCAGAAGAGGGGGTCTCCTAACAACTCTCAGCACCCTTCACAAACTATACTATTTATTATTGACAACACATTATTCCACTAAAGTAGGGTAGGGGTCACGAATGTGGCAGCTGTGGGTGCCAGTGTGCCCACCAGCACCCTTATAGTGCCCACAACATGGGAAAGCTTTTTAACTGGAAGCTATATAAAGGGCTAAGAAATTAGAAACTAATTGTGGAAAACAATTGGATTTTTTTTTACTGGTTGCTGGATTGATTTTTCTGTTCACAAACCCTGAAAAGGCCTCATGCTGAGCTACACATATTAGGAAAATCAGATATTACGCCTAAGTTACAGCTTAAGAGGCCAGCCAGCCAGCTAGTAAGCTAGCTGTAGTGTACATAGCAATATTGATATTCTTCTAGGGCTGTTTTCATCTTTTGTCATCAAGTACTCATGAAAAGGAAGAAAAGGTAGCCACTATGATTGTGAGTATAGTGAATGCTTTAAAAGAGTAAAGTGTAGTCATTTTTTCAGATCGCTTTAAATTATCTCTTTATTTCACCCTGTAAGCACCCAATTCTGCTCTATTCATAACTGCAGAATCAATAAACTCTTATCTCTTACTGTAGGCAATCAAACATACTTCTTTATTGCTTGCTAGGTAGAGAACACATCTGAAACTGAAAAGCAGATCAAAGGAAAGTCCAAGGGGTGCGGATACCATGGACTCCACCCCTTGGACTCCTGTTCTTAAAACAAGCTGTCATTCTTAAAATAGAGGTTGTCATTGTTTGTCATGTCACAAATTAAAAAGAATACAATTTCCCCCAAAAAAATCCTAGAGTGGGCACAGCTCCAGGGAGGATGTCCCCCACCCCACCCCAGCTACAGGCCTGCCACACACCACACAGGAACCACTTTGTGGCTACTGGTCACAGTGCTTTCTCAAAATGCCAAATGAGCCCCACTGGCCCAAAAAAGATTGTGACTCCTGAGGCAGGACACTGAGTTCTGCAGTAGAATGCTGGTGCCTTGACGTCCAGAGTAAACTGCTCAGCCTTTCTCCTGGGTCCACATCAGAAGACAAATGGAGCCTCCAGACTGTCACTATTTTGCTGAAGCAATTCAAGTGCATACCAGAACTTTAGGGTTGCACAACTACAATAGATTAAAGTGCAGTCACCCTAGCACTCAACAAATCCACTTTTAAAAAAGAAGGGGACTTGTTGCGGTTTGGAAAGCGACAGGGAGATGTATTTATTTATTTATTATTTGATTTATATCCCGTCCTTTCTCCCAGCAGGAGCCCAGGGCAGCAAACAAACGCACTAAAAACACATCAAAACATCATAAAAACAGACCTTAAAATACACCAAAACAAAACAACTTTAAAAACCTTTTTTAAAGCTTTAAAAACATATTTAAAAAAGGGTTAAAAAACATTTTTTTCCCAATCATTTTCAGTCATTTTTCTTCAGTCATTGAAAAGTGTGGGATGAACGAATGAGTCATGGGAAGATGTGTGAAAACCTTGCAAGCAAATCAGGATGAATGCAGGACATATAACCTCCCCACAAACAATTTGAATGAAGTAGTCTAACCACTATGGAAGCATTGCGCAAGCAAATCAGGGTGACTGCTGAATAAATGGGTCACCTAGCAGAGCCCAGATGCTTTGAAAGCTTGGTCTCTAGCCACACCACAGAAAGGAGTTCACTTTGTTTCAGGAGAACCTTTGGTGGTATATTCATTTTCTGCCACTATTCCTTTTATTGGGGGTGGGGGATGTTGCACAAAATTAGGTGAGCATTTTAACATCAGTGCTATGTTCTTGCTGAAGAAAGCCAGGTCTGTAATGGGCAATTTAATCCAACTTGGCAGGAGGCAATCCCAGAGCATTCATTCCATCTGCCAAATAATATCCATAACCCCACCAGGGATGCAGTTAAATGGATAAAAGTCCATTGAAAAGGATGGGGAAAAGGATGCATACACACCACCGTACATTTAAAGCACACAACTTTTCCCAAAGAATGCCAGAATCTGTAGTTTACTCCTCACAGAGCTACAGTTCCCAGCACCCTTAACAAGTTATAGTTCCCAGGATTCTTTGGGGGAAAGCCATGTGCTTTAAATGTGTGGTGTGTATGCAGCCACAGTGTCTTTTCATTCCAGATCAAGACTATACTCCATTGATTATGGAATTTGCGCCCACAAGGGGAGGGGCAGTGAGGGCCACCATAGCTTTAAAAGTGGATTAGAGAAATTCATGGCGGTTATGGCTATCAGTAAACAGTAAAGTCAGGATCATTCAGACCATGGTATTCCCGATCTCTATGTATGGATGTGAAAGTTGGACAGTGAAAAAAGCGGATAAGAGAAAAATCAACTCATTTGAAATGTGGTGTTGGAGAAGAGCTTTGCGGATACCACAGACTGTGAAAAAGACAAATAATTGGGTGTTAGAACAAATTAAACCAGAACTGTCACTAGAAGCTAAAATGATGAAATTGAGGTTATCATACTTTGGACACATCATGAGAAGCCATGATTCACTAGAAAAAGAATAATGCTGGGAAAAACAGGAGGGAGTAGAAAAAGAAGACCAAAGAAGAGATGGATTGATTCCATAAAGGAAGCCACAGACTTGAACTTACAAGATCTGAACAGGGTGGTTCATGACAAATGTTATTGGAGGTAGCTGATTCATAGAGTTGCCATAAGTCGTAATCGACTTGGAGGCACATAAAAACAACATGGCTATCAGTGGCTACTAGCCGCAATGACAATGTTCTCCCTCTGCTACCAGAGGCAGTATGTCTCTGAATACCAGTTGCTCACAAGTGGGGAGAGTGCTCTTGCACTCAGATCCTGATTGCAGGTTTCCTGAAGGCATCTTGTTGGCCAGTGTGAGAAAAGGATGTTTGACTAGAAGGGCCTGTGGCCTGATCCATCAGGGCTCTCCTTATGTTCTTATTCTATATACATACACCCATATAACCAAATTCAAAGATAAATTTGGGCCCCATCTAATGCTTGCTCCTTTCATTTTAAGGGTAAGAAACTTAAACACAACGGAGCAAACACTGCCTGACTGTTCAGAAGTGCAGGATAAATATGGGATGTGCCCTGTTTAATCTCCTTATGCTGAAATCCACTGAGCAAAATTATAATTTGATATGGCTCAACTTAGCCAATAGAAACTCATAAAATGTCTTAACATCATAATACATTGTACAAAAGAATCGCTAAGTACCGTAAAACATATGGGAATATGGGTCTGTATTCCTCTATTACAGTCTGTCAGTGCTGCATATTAAAATGATTTCTATTTAAGTGCAAGGCTCCCTGAGGAATATATCAGCCTTAATTAAAATGTCAATATATATTTTAAAAAGGCAAATGTCCATAGGGGACTTTATTTTGTTTTTAACTCTTTTAGACAGCTCTTTCTTAATTCATTCATTCCACTTCCCAACTTTGGAGACAATTAAAAGGAAGAGTCTGTGAGACTTTATTTTTTAATTAAATGGTGCTATAATGAATGCAGAGGTGCATCAGGAGATCTAGAACATCTGGAATACTGAACAAGGATTACCCCTACTCATCCCCACCCCACCCCGGCAGGACTGTCATGAGTTCAGCAACTATACAACATAGGTATACCTCAATGGCTTATTAGTCACAATGGCTTGAAGAACCTCCCTGTTTAGAGGCAATCTACTTCTGCATTCCAGTCGGTGGAGAGCAATAAGAAGGCAGGCCATTGCTGCCGTGTCTTGCTTGTGGGCTTCCTGCAGTCATCTGGTTGTCCATCGTGGGAAACGGTGTGGTGTTCAGTGCTAGTTCTACTCAGAGTAGACCCACTGAAGTTAACAGACATGACTAACCTTAGATACTGCTCAGAGTAGGATTAGTTGAATCCACACCAGGATGCTGGACTAGATAGATTTTTGGCATGACTCAGGAGGGCTCTTCTTATGTTCAGACTGAAACATCCCTACTGCAGCTTTCCCAGAAAGAAATTCAGGGAAACGGCTTTACTGCAGTGATAGAGACTCTGCTTTGCATGCAGAAGGTCCCAGGTTCAATCCTTGGCATCTCCAAGTAGGGCTGGGAGAGAACTCTATCTGAAATCCTGGAGAGCTGCTGTTATAACAACACTTTTCAAGTACTTGAAAGGTTGCTGCACAGAGGAGGGCTGGCATCTCTTTTCGATCATCCCAGAGTGCAGGACACAGGAAAATGGGCTCAAGTTACAGGAAGCCAGATTTTGGCTGAACATCAGGAAAAACTTCCTAACTGTTAGAGTAGTATGGCAATGGAACCATACTACTAGGGAGGTGATGGGCTCTCCAACACTGGAGGACTTCAAGAGGCAGCTGTTGGGTATGCTTCAACTTGGATTGCTGCATTGAGCAGGGGGTTGGACTTGATGGCCTTATATGCCCCTTCCAACTCTACTATTCAGTGATTCTATTCCTGTTGTCAGTGTAAACGACATTGAGCTAGATGGACCAATGGATCACTTTCCAGGATTCTTTGTGGGACGTCATGTGGTTTCAATGGGTGTTGGATGTGCTTTAAATTTGCCCTTCATTTCAAGTGTTATATGACAAGTGGGGGCCAGCTGGAATGAGCACACTAACTTTGCCACCATTTCAGATGCCTTCCCAGTTGGGGAAGGTGAAGTACTGCAGTGGGAAGCAGTGGAAGGTAGTCTGTGAGGGCAAATGGAGTTCTACCCCACTAGTGTTTCTCATTGGTTGCAATTCTGTCAGCACTCAACCATCCGTGTTCACTATTGGAGGGAATAATTGGGACCCACAACAAAATGCTGCAGTGTATCCTCAGGGGCTCCTGCTCATTGTTCCAGTTAGCCATTCTCTCAAAACAGGGCATTCCATCTGCCTTCCCAGTTTTCCATTTCCCCTTCCACTTGCATTCAACATGCAGTGGTTACTGAGCATGCTCACTGGGCTATTGAGGCGGTTGCCTGCTTAAGGATTTATTTGTTTGTTTAGAAATTCCATCCAATTATGTGGGGCAAAAACCTATCCCCAGAGTAGTTTTCATAAGTAGACCTACAGGGCAGTCTTCCTTGGACATTGTCACAAATTGTCACCCATACAACAGCCCTAAATTTCATCCAGTTACCTCTTTTGTTTATTTATTTTATGTATTGTAAACAATTTATATTCCACTTATATTTAAATAAATCTCTAAAAGGCACACAACAGAAGTTAAAACAGCAAATGCAAAAAAACCCCACACTCGATAAAATACAGTTGATAACTGAACAAAACGTCCACTTTACTATATATACTATAAACATTGCATGTAAAATTAAGTACAAGAAAATACAAGGAAATATAACAAACACAGTAGACTAAACAAAATATTTTCTAGTCTTCAAGAAATTTTTTTTAAAAGTCAAATAAAAAAAGCAAGCTTATTTTTTAAACATAGTAGATTAAACAAAATAAATCAGCTCACCATTTTCTTTCTGGAAACAAACAAAACAACAACTAAAATGTCCCAGATATGCACCAGGGAGTATTTACTACCCCAACCAATGTTAGGGGACTGGGGTATTAAGAATACCCCATCATTTTTCCATAGAACAAAGAGCTCTGGAGTCAAATTCTGCCTTCTCTGAATAATTGCCTTCTGTCTCTGGGTGTTTTCGTATTGTCAGGCACACTTCTTCTGACACCACAGACACAAATATTATCTGGGGTCAAGATATCAACCCACTGTACATTAGAAATCTCATTGGGGTAGAAAATACACCCTAATATCCATTAGTGTGATTCCCCCCCTTAACATTGGATGAAGATTCTAAAGTAGATTCTTTACACTTCTGCAAAACTAGGCATTCCTCTACATATGCTGATACCTATCTCCTGTTTTTCAATGGCCTCATTTGGGCTCAGTTTCTGTTGGCACTCACCACGGGAGTTTGCTATTAGAGAGAGTAGCTGAGAGATGGGATATTTGTGCCAGTTGAAAGCAAAACTAAAAACAAGGATGACTGATGACTACAGTTTGTTCAACAGAGTCCTGCCAGCGTTTGAAGAGAGAAAAAGTGCCCAAGCAATTCTTCATGAGCAACAACACACCTGATGAAGAGGTAAAAAGAAACATAAGCCCAGAAATAAATGTTTAAAAAGCACTTTGATGGGTTGAAAAACAAAAGATCAGTTTAGATTGGCATGGGAGACGTGCCGGCTGATGTCTCCGTGTCTTTGGGGTAATGGAATCCTTTCTGGCTTATAGTCCAAACTTTCAAGTAGCTGTCCAAGGTGCTCAGCTGTCCAAGGTGGAGAGCTGAATTTCAGACTGGAAAAATAAGAAACAGAGAGAACTGAAAATGACAGATCCTTTCATCCCTACGGCCAGATGGCCCATGTGACTTGTGTGCCTGCTCAGTCTGCTGTCAAGGTGGTGCTAGCTGTTAATGGTCAACTTCAAGGCCTCTGCTCTCCCTTTTAAGGATTATTTAATCTTCAAACTGGATTTAAATTCTTCAAATATAGGCCTGTCTTTCATAAAACAGGATGTATGGCAGCCCTACTCAACCACGATGCTGGGTGTGGGGAGATGAGAGGAACACTGTTGTTGTTGTTATGTGCCTTCAAGTCAATTACAACTTATGGGAACCCTATGAATCAGTGACCTCCAAGAGCATCTGTTGTGAATCACCCTGTTCAGATCTTGTACGTTCAGGTCTGTGGCTTCCTTTTTGGAATCAATCCATCTCTTCTTTGGCCTTCCTCTTTTTCTACTCCCTTCTGTTTTCCCCAGCATTATTGTCTTTTTAGCAGCTCCCTTATACTGATTCAGGCCATTAGTCCATCTAACTCAGTACTGTCTACACTGACCGGCAGTGGCTCTTCAGGGTTTCAGATAGGAAGTCTTTTCCAGCCCTACCTGGAGATGAGGAGGATTGAACCTGGGACCTTCTACATGCTCTGCCACTGAGCAATGGCATTTCCTCTAGTGATGATTATGCTTCTCAGTTCTCCTTTGTGAAGTATGTAGGCATTAGTTTTACTGAACCCTAGCTGGGGTTGCCCAATCAGAGTGAACAGTGGGGTATGCTCTTCCACCCTCCATCTCGATTGATTGCTAAGCTGCATTGGGGGGAAAGCAGTTAAACAGTTAATTTTGTTGCCGATCAGCCTGCTGTAATTAATAAAGCTGTGACCTTAGTTTAATCCTCTCTGGCTGCCTCGCTTCATTCTGCCTTCTTTTGTATAACATCCACCCAGCAACTATGTTGATCTGCATTTTCACATCAATGCAATCATATAAGGGATTACATCGAGAGAATTGCTCTTTTCCCCCATTTTTTTGCAGCATTTGTTCAATACACACAAGCAGAGCAAGGCAGAAATGCAAACAAACCGAAGGAAACAATTGCTGTAGCAAACTGGACATCCTCCAGCTCCTCACATTTTTTTGGAGAGCTTCCTACTTGATCCAGAGTTCATGAGTGCTAGAATACAGGGCAGAGCGAGGCAAGGGAGTTTGTGTGAAAAACAAGGACCAGAACAGAGGAAATCCTTTTGCTGCTAAGAACAGCCAAGAGATGCCAAGAAACTGAAAGCACTCATATTTCATTTTTCGAAGAGAAGCTGTCAACCATAAAAATTCTAAATGCAAAATTAAAAACAGAAAATCCTTCTTTTGAAAAATGAAGAAAGATAACATGGCTTAAATGTCATCATTTCCTCTATCTCCACGGTTCAAGGTTGAGTATCATTAGTCCAAAGGGCACCATCCATGCACAAGAGGAAGGCATCAGCTGTCAGCAGGCTTGGAAGAGAACCTCAAGGTTACCAACATTCAAAAAAATCTCCAGGGGAACCCCCCCATGAGGTGGAACCCACAAAACATTCTAAAGAACATGATCAGTGACCACAAAATGCTGACTGACAGTTGAGGGAAGTGGGATCCCAGGAAGTGGATGGGATGGGGATAGGGACCAGAACACTACAACATTTTGTTGCAGATCCCACTTGTGACGGCCTCTTTTTAGCTCCACAATATGGAGGAACTGACACACACTCTCCCACTTTTCTGTAGTCTGTTCCTTTCTTTTGACACAACTCACCTCTCCATCTATCTAGTTCATGATAAGCAACAAGGAATTGGCGTATTCTATGGACACATTAGCAGTGGCAGACATATTTATTTATTTATCTATTTATTACATTTATATCCCACCCTTCCTCCCAAAGGGAGCCCAGGGTGGCAAACAGCAAGTGATAAAACACTAAAACATTTTTTTTAAAACAAGCATCTTTTAAAACTATCTTAAAAACAAAACACCTTAAAAATAAATCTGGCACAGATGCAGACTGGGATAAGGTCTCTACTTAAAAGGCTTGTTGAAAGAGGAAACTCTTCAGGAGGTGTCTGGAAAATAACAGAGATGGTGCCTATCTAATATTTAAGGGAAGGGAATTCCAAAGGGTAGGTGCCATGACAAGAAAGGCCTGGTTCCTATATTGTGAGGAGCAGCCCTCTTGATAAGATGGTATCTACAGGAGTCCCTCACCTGCAGAGCACAGTGATCGACTGGGTATATAAGGGGTAACGTGATATTTCAGGTATCCTGGTCCCAAGTTGTATAGGGCTTTATGTACCAACACCAGCACTTTGCATGACATGGGCTAGGTAGATTTATCTCATCTGCTTTGCAGCTGCGTTTTTGTTTGCAAGCAAGTAGTCAAGAACCAGAGTTATGGGGTTGTGTCCAGCCTCTTACAGAGAGAGAGAGAGACAGAGAGACAGAGAGACAGAGAGAGAGAAGACATGCTTTATACACTGTACTTTCCTTATGTAATTTGCCAAAGAATTGCTTCTGGAGAATAATGGGCTCAAGTTGCAGGAAGCCAGATTTCGACTGAACATCAGGAAAAACTTCCTAACTGTTAGAAGGGTATGGCAATGGAATAACGGAGAGCACTTGTCGGGTATGCTTTCAGATGGATTCCTATATTGAGCAGGGAGTTGGATTTGATGGCCTTGTTGTTGTTGTTATGTGCCTTCAAGTCGATTACGACTTATGGCGACCCTATGAATCACTGAGCATCTGTCATGAACCACCCTGTTCAGATCTTGTAAGTTCAGGTCTGTGGCTTCCTTTATGGAATCAGTCCACCTCTTGTTCGGCCTTCCTCTTTTTCTACTTCCTTCTGTTTTCCCCAGCATTATTGTCTTTTCTAATGAATCATGTCTTCTCATGATGTGTCCAAAGTATGATAACCTCAGTTTCATCATTTTAGCCTCTAGTGACAGTTCTGGTTTAATTTGTTCTAACACCCAATTATTTGTCTTTTTTGCAGTCCATGGTATGCGCAAAGCTCTCCTTCAGCACCACATTTCAAATGAGTTGATTTTTCTCTTTTCACTTTTTTCATTTGTAGGCCCCTTCCAACTCTACTACTTTGTAATTCCATTATTCTCATTCCGAAGCATAGGTATTGCCACACTAAGGGTGGTACTCAAGTAAGCCCTACTCAGAGAAGAGGCCCATTGAAATTAATGAAGTCTGTTAACTTCAACAGGTGTCCTCTGAGTAGGGCTAGTGTTGACCACTACCCTAAAAGATTGTCTCCTGATAGTGTATTTGTGACATTTCATATTGCTGAGTAGGAATTGTAGTATTCAGATGCTTACACCTCAAAACAACGCAGGAAAACATAGAGGATTTTGATGTGCTGTGTGTAGTTGTGTTGCTTAATTTCATTTAAAAGCAGCACCACAGCAGCACAGAGTAACAGCAGATGTTGAAATGTGAGTGTGCCAGCGTGTGTGTGCATTTGCCTAAGAAAGCAGGCTTTTACCCTGCAACAGCATCACTGAGACTGGAGACTTAGTAAAATAAGAAAAGCTACTTTATTTAGAGAAATACATAGTAGATAGAAAAGGCATACCTAGTTCTAACTAACTAGCTAAGTTGGAGGCATAACTCCCAGGTGTAGGAGTCAGCCCCATGCTCGGAGAGAGAGCAGAGACAAAGGGATATCTCCTCTCTCACGGACAGCCAGAGAAGAATGGAATGGAAAGGGTGGAAGGAGGAGGGGCAGGTAAGCTTCCCTAAAGGCGTCACAGTCTAGCGACAGAAGGAAGTCAGTCAGAGCATCACAGGTAAAAGGTAAACAAAGCCTATCCATCTGGAGGACCCTAGCTCTATCTTCCCTCTAGAGCTTAAACAAAAGAACAAAACAGGAGTTGCTCTTGCCCCAGTTCCAACAGATTTAAGATCTAGGTGGAGAACAGGAAGGGAAGGGGGAAGTATTGATATAGGAAAAGTGGTCAAATGGCTGCATGGCCTGGTGACCTGATCATGTGGTTTTGGAGTGATCAGTGAGAGCCTCACAAAATTCTGCTAGGGTTCTTTCCCAATGTAGCTGCATGCTGCTGCTGCTCCTCCTCTTCTTTAAATGCAACCCTTATTAAATGAGGTCCTTCGTGAAGAGAGTAATTTTCAAACCTGTTAACATACTTGTGAATGCTGATCCCATTGACTTCAAATGGACTATTGATCAGGCCTGCAGGGGGTTATAAAGAACACACACACATAATTCCCCCCTCCCCTTTGAATAAAAAGAGCCCTTGCTCCCTCTAGAGGGAAAGATGAGCAGAGAAACTGTTTAATGCAATGGAACAAGAGCAGCTATATTAAATGGCAATCAGGGCTTCAGGAAGCACATTCAACTTTCGAAAAGTATGTTGGGTGTGAAAGGCCATTAGAAATGGAAAGGTCAGCCTGCATTTAAGTCCCAAACTAGCAAAATAGATTGGTGTGCTTTAAAATGTGGCATGAACAAATTTCTTCTTCAATCCTACCTCTAATTTTTAAGACTGGTCAGCGGCGTCACTAGCGGGAGTGCGGGGGGGGTGCGGACCTCCAGCGCGCACCCTCCCGCGTGCACGTGCACACACTCCAGGCTGGCGGTAGAAGGCCCGTCCCAGCTTCACCGCCAGCGAGCGGGGCCCTGCTTTCCGTCTCGCCCACCCGCCTCCGAGCAGGAGTTGGCTGCGCCGATCCGGAGCGCTTCTCAGCTCCTTTGCTGGGCAATGGCAGCACCCCTTAGGGTGTCACCTGGGTGCGGTCCGCACCCTCCGCACCCCGGTAGTGACACCCCAGAGACTGGTTTCCTGTGTGGCAGGGAGAAAGTGAGGATTTCCATCTGACGACAGTTGCACATAGTGATGGGTGAACTCCTCTCGCCTCAATTCAGAATCAGCTCAGTAATTGTGTGCATAACTAAATTATATATTAGGGCAGGCATGCTGCAATGAAAACAAGTTTTTAGCAGAAGCCCTATGAGGAGAGACTGAAAGAACTGGGCATGTTTAGCCTGGAGAAGACTGAGGGGAGATATGATAGCACTCTTCAAGTACTTGAAAAGTTGCCATATAGAGGAGGGCAGGGATCTCTTCTCAATCATCCCAGAATACAGGACATGGAATAATGGGCTGAAGTTGCAGGAAGCCGGATTTCGACTGAACATCAGGAACACTCCCCCTGTCTCTCTCGCAACAAAGGTCATCATACAGGGCGACCAAGGCTGTTTCCGTGCCAAAACCAGGCCTGAAACCCGACTGAAATGGATCCAGATAATCAGTCTCATCCAAGAGTGTCTGGAGCTGGCCTGCCACCACTCATTCAAGGACCTTGCCCAGGAATGGAACATTTGACACCAGCCTATAGTTATTACGATTTTCTGGGTACAGGGAGGGTCTCTTCAGGAGTGGTCTCATTACCACCTCCTTCAAACAACCAGGGACCACCCTGTCTTGCAGAGAGACATTAATCACATCCCTGCCCCAGCCGGCTGTTCCATCCCTGCTAGCTTTTATTAGCCAAGAAGGGCAAGGATGCAGCACAGAAGTGGTTGCACAAACTTGTCCAAGCATCTGTCCAGCCTCAGATGCTGAACACATCTGTTCATATTTTGCTCTCATGTCCTGCTTCTGGGCTTCCTCATAGTCATCTGGTTGGCCCCTGTGGAGGGGCGAAATGCTGGACTAAAGAGGCCTTTGTTCTGATCCAGCAGGGCTCCTCTTATACTCACCATACCTCAGTGCATTACAAGCTAGAAAATTCATCAGATAATGATGAACTTCAGCAATATCACTGGTTGCACTATTTATTTATATCCTACCTCTCTCCCACCATGGAATTCAATGTGGTATACACAAGGGTTCCCAGACCGTCTCCCATCCAAGCTAAAGGCTCAGATCTGCTTAGTTTCAGCACAGTGCAACAAAACCATGAGCATCAAGATCATGGCCTAGGACAGGTTTCTCAGAATAGAGGGCTGCCTCTTACAGCATGCATCTTGTTAATACACTCATCTAGATTCATCAAAAGATGACGAATTTCAAGCCCTGAAGGAGCAGCCTCACTGCTGGAACTAAACAAGTGGCCATTTATATATCAAGAGAACAAATCTGTTATAATCAATGTTTACCACCAGAGGGAGGCATACAATAGCCTTCACAAATACAGGTCATAATGTTGATCTGAAATTAGATCAGAAATGCATTGAAATGAATGTATTGGCTTTAGTAATAAGCTTGCAGGGACAATCAAGCTTTGTAGGCAGTGCAAGCGGGGGATGAATTCAAGCGGAAATCATTTTGTATCACACGATGCAAAATTAACCAATTTATGTAATTAACCTCTGCAAAATGCAGCGATAGCCACAGCTACAGGTGACTTTCAAAAGGGGGTTAGACAAACACATTGAGGGTAGGTAGGAAGGGTGAGGTGTTACCTGCTTGCACAACTGGACTTCCTAGTCTGACACCCTAACCCTGGGGATCTTAACCTGTGGTCAGTGGACCCCAAGGGGATCCATGGATGGGCTTGAGGGGGTCTGTGAACCAGGCACAATTACAACAACAAAAATCCAATGCAATAAAAGAAACTGTATGCAAAATTTTGTGTGCATGCTTTTATGTGCATTTTTCTGGACAGGAGGTCCATAGCTTTCATCAGATTCTCAAAGGGGTCCATGACCCCCAAAAAGGTTAACAACCACTGCTCTAACCCCAGTGGTGCCTTCCAGATATGGTGGACTCCAGCTCCCATCATCCCTGACTATTGGACATGTCAGCTAATACAACATCCAGAGGGCACCATGTTGTTTGCCTTGCTCTAACCATTATACTTCACTTGAGACCTAGACCTTAAAAGAAAAAAGGTTGGTAGCCATCATTTCCAAGTCAGGAAGTGTCCTCCCAAGTCAGCACCCATTTTAAAAAGGCAGAGCTGTTGCATTTTTCATCGTCATCTCTTAGCGGCCCTATCTTTAGCACCATAAATTACAGGATGAAATACAACATCTCCTTTGAGGTCTCACCATTAATTTTTACATTTCAAAAAGCTCTTAGCCATCATATAAAGTTTTATGGGCACTTCTGGTCTACACTGACCTAGCGAGTAAGAGGTGTTGGAAAACTGAAATGACCCCCAGGAGGCTTAATTTAGGGCTATCTATCTGCCTTGCAGGTGTGTGTCCACTTAGCCTAAACTCTTCCAAATTTATATATATATTAATCCATATATTGATATGATGTTCCAGCATTTCCAGCCATTTCTATTAATGGCATTTCAGCCAGACTTAGCTTATCATGGGCAGTTTTCCTGTCCGAAGGCACATTTTTCATTGATTCTCAAATGGGCAATAGATGTGGACTTCTGAGGGTTACATGATCCTGATTTCCTTACCACTCTCACTACCACGAATGGCCAAGCTCTATACGAGGGCCAAGAAACCTGTGGTCCTTCAGATGTTGGTGGACTCTAACTACTATCAGCCTGAGCCAACATGACCAATGGCCAGGGATAGTAGGAGCTGTAGTCCAACATCTGGAGGGCCACAGGTTCTCCATCTCTAAGTGAACAGAAGAAGCTTCCATGTCGCACATTAGAGGTCATCAGATCATCTAGCTTATTGTTGTCTATGCTGGCTGTTCAATGCTTTTGCTGATTACCTGGGATTGTCAACACAGGTTGAGGGGATGAGGTTGGTAAGCACCTGGCAAGCTATAATCAGCATTGACACAAGGCACGATTCACAAATTCTGGGAATAGAAATGCAAACAATTTAAGGCTCCATTTTGCTAAAAACTGAGTCATGGGAAGTCCCTAACTCTATTGTTAGTTTGTCCTAGTGGATGAAGAAAGCAACAGACTAAGGCCATATCCACACCATACATTTAAATCAATGTGATGCTACTTTAACATTTATGGCTACCCCAAAGAATCCTGGGAACTGTAGTTTGTTCGAGGTGCTGACAGTTATTAGGAGACCCCTATTCCCCTCACAGATCTCCAGTTCTCAGAGATTCCTGGGGAGAGGGATTGTTTGTTAAATCACTCTGAGTATTGTAGCTCTGTGAGGGGAATGGTGGTCTCCTCTCAGCACCTCGAACAAACTATAATTCCCAGGACTCTTTGGGGGAAGCCATGACTCTTGAAAGTGGTATGATACTGCTTTAAATGTATAGTACAGACAGGGCCTAAGGAGGACTGGAAGGAGTGGGAAGAAGGCCCTTTGCCAATATTAAATACTATGAAAGCTGGATCCACAGTTGGGCCCCAAATCCTCTGCCCTATTTGCAGGTGGTGAAATTGGGCAGTGCGGGACATTTCACCAAATATACTCCAGGAGAGTGGGGTGAAATTCTCAGAAAATGTCTTTAATTTTTTTCTGAGACATTTCAGCCCAGCTCTAAATCTCTTGTTAACAAAGCTCGGCTACAGCATTTGGTGTATGTGATTAGTTTGTGTTTGCATTAAATTTCAAGGGGACATTTTCTGCAGATAGGAGGCATGCATCTTCCTAACTTCCACATAAAGAATGTTTTACTAAGAAATTTGTGACGTGTTAGAGGGAGGATTAGAGAGAGAAAAAGAGAGGAGCTTGATAGTTACAGCATTACTAATTAAATATTAAAGCAAAACCGCTCTTGTTAAGTCTAATGCATCTCCGGTATGCATGCTCTGAACTCAACACATTATTTTCAAGCTGTTATTGGAATCATCTGTTGAGGAAACTCTCATTTCTTGTTGCCAAATTTGGCATCGGAACAGGAAAAACATAGGGGCCAGCTTCATGCTGTGTCCATCTGTAGACTTCCAAGAATTTCATGATCTGAAATCCACATGGTTTTTATTTTTCCAAAGCCCATCCCAGGATTTTCCTCTCCTTTGCTATCAGCCAGTGAGTGAACATCAGAATGGTTTATGTTTGTCCCTTGGGAATTATAAGCGCCAACATAACACACCTGACCAACAAACATAGAAACACAGAAAGCTGTCTGCAGAGCTTGGAAAAGTTACTTTTTTGAACTACAACTCCCATCAGCCTCAGCCAGCATGGCCACTGGATTGGGCTGATGGGAGTTGTAGTTCAAAAAAGTAACTTTTCCAAGCTTTGCATCTAGCTTAGTATTGTCTACTCTGACTGGCAGTGGCTCTCCCATAGTTACAGGCAGGGGGCATTCCCAGCCCTACCTGCAAATGCCAGGGATTGAACCTGGGACCTTCTGCATGCAAAGCAGATGCTCTACCACTGAGCTGCAGGCTTTCCCCATAAGTAGATGTGATGACAGGAGACCCAACACAGATCCTGACATATATCAGGCAGAAGAGGAGCCATCTCTCTGTCCATGTGCTTGATTCTCAAACCACTGCTTACAGTTTTACTTCCCATTGTGGTTACATTTGGTTTGGACCTACACTAAAAATACAACTGGGGTGATTAAAACAAAACAAAACACAAAGTCCACTTTAAAATCTGGTTGGCCACTGTGAGAACAGGATGCTGGACTAGATGGGCCACTGGCCTGATCCAGCAGGCTCTTCTTATGTTCTTATGTTCTTAAGTGTTTTAGTGAGAGTTTCTCCTAACCAGAACATTTTTATTCAACTTTGCTTATTGTTTTCCCAACATAGTGCATTTTTGTATGCTATTTTCACCAATATATGTATTTTTATGCACACTTTACCCTTGTGTATGCATTTTTAGTGCACATTGCTTGGCTGGAGAACTGCATTGCTAAATTTGGAGAGGTGCACATTTTGAAGGATGGCTACGCTGTTGTTCACATATTGTTTCAAAAATTGCAAATTAGGTCAGTTCACCTTTAAATATGAATGGAATCAAATTTCACCTGCATCTCTATTTTCCACTCACCAGTGCTGGGCTTTAAATCATACCTCTTCTGGACTGCATTGAGACAGCAATTTAGTCCATTTTCCTGACATTTCCTTACCTGGCGATTTCCACATTTAATTTGATCTTTCACACAATGTAAAAGCCACTTCTGTAAATCTAGCAGAATATAATGGAAGTTTAGCACTCATTTCTGTGTTAATTGGTTCCAGAAAAAAACCTGTTTGTAACCCCATTAACCCAGAAAATTGCGGGAGTAAAGTGACGAAATCTGGGACGGTATTCCAGCATACAGTTCTTTCCCTGCTGTTTTTATGGGGGAATCATGGGAGAACAGAAGTGTGTATGTGTGGAAAGGGTGGGGGAGTAGCGGCATGTCCAGTGATATTAATTGTTGTGTAACACCACACTCACTGGTGTTCATGAAATATAGCGCAACATGGTGATACATTGGTCAAAAGGCCACAGGTCCATAATGCAACAGGTACTGCAGTGTGAAAGGAATGCTAGAAATCAGGACAGAAAGGCTAGCATTATCATCAGTAAAACTAATGCAGCCCTAGTTTGCCTTCTGATCTGCTTATCAGTTCTGACCATGGACATCTGTTGAGGCTCCTGCTTTTGGACTCGCAAGAACCTGACAGGTTGCCCATGGTCTTTACCTGAAGTTTCCATAAGCCTAATAATTTGTTATTTAGATCACTGGGAGTTTGATAGCAATTTTGATGCTAGAAGAACATTAACATTCTGTTTTATTGTTTTACGCCATTATTTGTATTATTTTAAATTGTTTTTTAGTATTTTAAGTGCCTGTTTCACGGTTTTAAGGTTGCGTATAGTTTAATTGTATTTTAATTGTATGTTTTTGTATGCTTTTAACTACATGTAGTTTTATTTGTAAGCCGCCCTGAGTTCCAGTTTGGAAAAAGGGCGGGGTAAAAATAAAGTTTCATTCAGTTTCATTCATTAAGAACATAAGAGCCCAGCTGGATCAGGCCAATGGCCCATCTAGTCCACCAACTGGTTCTCACATCAGCCAAACAGATGTCCATGGGAAGCCCACAAGCAGAATCTGAGCACCGCATTGCTCTCCGCACTGGTGATCCCCAGCAACTGTCATTCAGAGGCATTCTGAGTCCAACAATGGAGAAAGGGCACAGCCGTTATAGCTTTACTCTCCATGAATCCTCAGTAAATTTGTCCAATTCTCTTTTAAAGCCATCCAAGTGGGGGGCCATCACCACTTCTTTGGGGAGCAAATGTCATAGTTTAACACTGTATGAAGAAGGACTTTGTTTTGTATGTTCTGAATCTTCTAACATTCAGCTTCATTGGATGTTCCCGAGTTTTAGTGTAATAAGAGAGGGAGAAAAACATTTATCGTTATTTCATTATTTTCTCCTGCTCTTCCTCTAAGCAGCTCTGGGTGAGATCCAAAACACACACCTCCTTTATTCACACAACAACCCTGTAGGTAAGTCAATATGAGGAACTGGCCTAGGACAAGGTAGGGATTCAGCCTGGATCTCCCCTGTTTAAATCAATCACTTTGGCTAATAAGCTGCAGTAGTTTCCCTATGAATACCGGTCTTTGGGTCACTAGGGATCAATTTACACATTTGAGAGGGGGGGTAAAATCTGACCTTGGGTAACGTTTCCTGTCATTTCATGGAAAACATTTCTTCAGAATTGTCCCCACATCGCCAGGTCAATATTTAGCTTACCTAAGGATGAAAAAGAAAGAAATAATTCACTATTTTCTGGAATCTGAGTAAATATTGATTTTGCCACATGTGATGGAAATGTGATGGTATCTCCACATCAAATATCTTTATCTGCCTGTCTATCCCTACTCTCTCTCTCTCTCTCTCTCTCTCTCTCTCTCTCTCTCTCTCTCTCTCTCTCTCTCTCTCTCTCTCTCTCTCTCTCTCTCTCTCTCTATATATATATATATATTGAGGACCATATCGATATTAATATAGGTATTTTTGAGGTGAATTTTTTTAAAATGCTTCAGCCATGTAAAATCACTAGAAAAAAACCTGATCCATGAGGACCAGGTGAATAAATAGGAAATCCGGTGTCAAAATTGGGAATGGGAATAGGAGGCACTGTCTTGCAGTGGTTCCTTTCCTATCTCTCAGATAGGCAGCAACGGGTGGCATTGGGAGATGAGGCTTCAGACCCTTGGCCTCTCAATTGTGGTGTGCCACAGGGTTCTATCCTCTCTCCCATGCTATTCAACATCTATATAAAGCCACTGGGGGGCATCATCAGGAGATTTGGGCTGCAGTGCCACCAATATGCGGATGACACTCAGCTCTATCTCTCATTTAAGTCCTCACCAGAGATGGTTGTGGTTACCATTTCCAAGTGCCTGGAGGCCGTAAGTGAATGGATGGGAGGAAACAGGCTGAAGCTGAACCCCGACAAGACCGAGGTACTGCTTGTGGGAGATAGGAGGAAGTTGGGTGATTTTGACCTGGTGTTGAATGGGGTAAGATTGCCCCTGAAGGACCAGGTTCGCAGCCTCGGTGTTGTTCTTGATTCCCAGCTGTCCATGGAGACTCAGGTCGTGGCGGTGAGCCGGGCAGCTTGGTATCAATTACATTTGATACAAAGGCTGCGACCCTACCTCCCTGTCCATCTGCTCCCACGGGTGGTACATGCCCTGGTCTCCTCTCGCTTAGACTATTGTAATGCGCTCTACGTGGGGCTACCCTTGAAGACGGTCTGGAAATTACAGCTGGTACAGAACACAGCGGCACGTCTGATCAAGAACAGCCGCCGCCGAGACCATATCACTCCAGTACTTAAAGATCTGCACTGGCTACCAGTTGTTTACCGGGCCCAATTCAAGGTGTTGGTTTTAACCTTTAAAGCCCTACACGGTTTTGCTCCAGTTTATCTAAAGGAACGCCTTCAGCATCACCAGATAGGCCACCAAATGAGATCAGCCTCCCAAGACCTTCTCTCGGTCCCACCAGTCAAAACAGCTAAGCTGGTGCGGACCAGAGAGAGGGCATTTTCAATTGTGGCCCCTGCCCTCTGGAACTCTCTGCCTTAAAATCTCCGCCATGCCCCCTCCCTGACAGGCTTCCGCTGAGAACTGAAAACATGGTTTTTTAGGCAGGCATTCGAGACCTCTGTCTAATTTAGTTTAAATTTTTGTATGATAGGGTTGTTTTGGATTGAGTATACTTATTGTTGTTTTGTATTATATGTTATATTTTACTCTATGTTATATGTTAGTCTATGTACGCCGCCTAGAGTGGCCGTTAATTCGGCCAGATAGGCGGCCTAGAAATAAAATTTTATTATTATTATTATTATTATTATTATTATAAAATTGACTTTTGCTAAATCCAAGCACATCCCATAGAAATACCGTCAGACCTCAAACAGGAGGCTGACATGGAAAGGCTGTGTCTTTCTAAAGGGACAACATTACACTTTGATATTTTTTAAAAGAAGAAAAATGGCCTAGTAACACAGTATGTATTATGAAATGTACATCCTAGTATGCTTCACAAGTGGCACTTGAAATTAAAAAAAAAGAGCTCTATTTTACCGATTACTGAGCCAGTTCACACAAGTAAATACACTTGTTTCCAGGAATTCAAGGAGTAATTCTTCGCTTGAAAGACCGTGTGATTTAATCCATTGTTATATTCTTAGCTGGCTCATTTTCTAAGATCTTTGTCGCATTTGCTATAATTTAATATTTTAGATATCCTTTAAATGAATGTGAAAGCTTTTCAATGCCTTCCTTTATTCAGAAAAGTTCTCCTTGTTTGCCTGTAATTGAGTTCAAACTGGTTTTGTGAGTCTTCTTCTGATAAACTGTATACATTTTTGTTCTTATCTAACTTTCCAGCTTTTGATCAACAGCAGCATATGAGTGTATGTACGTTATAAGAACTAACCAAATTTATTCAACAGATTATACATTAATGTTGCCATTAGACATAATATGAAAAGATAATCCACAGCAATGTGTCAGATTTTTTTAAAAAACCTGAATTTAATTATAACCAGTAATGTATCTGAGAATTATAATTATGAAGACTCATGTTCTGTAAATCTGAAATGACAGATTATATTTTAAAGCCTTATTGCAAAGGAATTACAGCACCAATTTATTAGTTGTAAATGTCTGATTATTGCAGCTTTGCTTAAAAAAAACATGATCACAGTTATCATGTTTAATCCTACTGACAAAGACAGAGAGATTTTTTTGCAGAAAAATGGACACTATGTTAATTTGTTTATGGGATACCCATTCAGACAACCCATCTTAGTTTTACAATCCCTGAATGGTAATAATTAATAAGGATATTTTATGCAACATTGTGTTTTATTTTGTTGCAGAGAAAGTGATTAAGAAAAGAACATTAGCCTAGGAGTGGTGCAATTATCACTTTGAGTTTTTAACATAGTTTCATGTGTAGCTTCTTATGTTACACAACGATATCATGTAGATAGGGGAGCAGATTCCACTCCATTGACCATGAGTTCAGTCGCATGACAGTAAAACAAGGAAAGCACTGCAGGCCTTGCTATTTATCAATTATCCTCCTTGTGCTCAAGTAGCTAGCTTCCTAGCCAAGCCATAAGTGATGAGAAGCTTAATGAGGTGGAGTCTTCTGAATAGAATGCTCCTGTGTTCAACATAGGAAAGCGTAATGGAGCCTGGCCACTAGGGCTGGCATTGTTTCACTTTTTAATGATGTCCCTGTAATGGTAAGGGCCTGCCATATTTCATAATAGAATATGTCATTTCGGCACCCGTCAGAGAGTGAAGCCTTAGAAGAAGATGGTTACTGATCCAGAAGAACATAGAAATTTACTTTATGCCATCAGACCATTGGTCCATCTAGTTCATTATTGTCTACACTCACTTCCTGTGGCTCTCCAGGTTTTTGGGCAAGAGTCTTTTCCCAGTCCTACATGAAGACACCAGGAGATGAATCTGGGACCTTAGGCTTTCAAACCTGTTCTCTAACACTGAGCTATGGCCCTTCCCCAACATAAGACACTGCCAGTTCTTGAGCCAGATCATTCGTCTGTCTAGCTCACGCTGATCTGCAGCAGTTCTCCAGGATTTCAGACAGACCATCTTGGCTGTAAGACCCTCTCCTTGCTTGCTGGCCTCTTTCCACCTGGCCTGGAAGTGTGGGGCCTTGACTGACTGCAGCTGTAAAAGGTATCACTACCTGAAGATGCCAGAGACCACCTTGACTGTGGGGTGATGTTTAGGAGCTTCTGTTTGGGTAAAAGTTTAATTTCTGATGGTCGTTTTTTGTTTTGCTGTTATTGGGATTATGCTTCTGTATTTTATTGTTGGATTTTATTAGGAACTATAAGGATGTATCTAATGATGTTTTTGTTAACTTATTGACCATTTGAATTTATTTCTTACAGTGAGTTGTGTAACTTTTTTTTCTGTTCACGTTGTGAGCCGCCTTGTGCATAAATTGTTATGGAAAGGCGGCATGCAAATAAACAGTGATGATGATGATGATGATATTCTCTTCCAACCTAAAGATGCCAGGGATCGAACTGGGAACCTTTTGCATACAATACAGGTGCTCTACTGCTGAGGTACAGTCCCTCCCGAGTTTAAATGGAGTACAGGTAATTCAGAATTCCCCGATCCAAGGAGAAGTTTTAGTGAAGGGGATATCAAAACCACCCATATTTCCCCGGACATAATTTTATGAAGGAACTCCCAAAATCTGTTGAAGAGCTTATTTCCTGCACTGAGAATTGCATTCAGGTCTGAGGTATCTAGAGTTTTCTTTGAGGAACATGTGCAGAGTTTTCAGCTCAGACTTTTCAGCTGCATCAACCTGACAGAGTTAACTTGATGAGTTTTCATTTATTGAAATGACGCTGAATTACACACACCTAAACGCACCTCTCTGGTGCATTCAGAAAATTATATCCATTTCTGAGCACTTTTGCTTGCAGAGTTCTCAGGGGCAAGCCAGAAAGCATGCTGGGAGGCTTTGCTAGGACACCATTCTGAGCAAATTGGCACATTGGCTGCTTTTCATTGGCTGTGTCTGCAACCTAACACAGTACAAGTAAATTCAAGCAATGATTTAATACTGCTGGAGAGGGAGGAGGGAACTAAAACATGTAGTAATCAGCTACAACTGATTGGAGAGCAGCAAATAGCACCTTTGTTGTTGTTTGTGTTAGGGTTTCTGAAGTGAGATACGGCAGAGCAACAAGTAACAGGAGTAGTCCATCATTGCAGCAACTCATTTGAATTTCAACAGGTGTGCAACAATTCTTAGTTTCCTTTGCTACTACAGCAGGGTAAGTTTCCAGAAGGTGGAGTAGTCTTCTGGATTGGTCTGATGCCAGTCCAGCATAGAAAGGTGCCTTATATTGAGTCAGACTGTTGGCCCATCTGGCTCATTATTGCTGACACTGACTGGTGGTGGCTCTCTACGGTTTGAGATAGTGAGTCTCTCCCAGCCCTACCTGGAGGCACTGGGGATTGAACCTGGGACCTTTTGCATGCAAAGCATGTGCTCTACCACTGAGCTATTGGCCTTCCTCAGGCCCAGAGGTGTTTGTATGCTATGAACATCTAGGAGCCTGCCCTGGCTGTCAAATTGACTAGTTACAACACTGTACTAACGAAATATATATTGGTAATGATTGTATGATGATTAATGCTAAAATGCCTAACCCCTCTTCCAGAGCAGGTATCATGTACCCCAAAGAACCTGTGCATCCAAACTGATGCTGATTAGTTCATACATAATAAATTATCCAAAAGCAACCTTTGCCGCCACATATCCCCTAACACTTTAAAATTAAAGCTAAATTCAATTTAAGGGAAAGAGTGGGAGAAAAGCACTCCTGCAAACCATTTTCCCCTTAAATTAATCTTCAATGAACTTGCCACTTTGGCCTTTCCGCTGGATGCAGATAATCAATCTTGACACGGGGAACGGAAGCACTTGCAAGGAAGTGGAATTAAAGCGAGGATTGGAGGCAGCAACATGAAAAGAGATATCAGTATTTTATTAGGAACAATTAAGCTAATACTCAATTAGTTTCCATCCCTGCAGCCAAACGACAGATTGGAAAACAGAGAACAAGCCCCTGACAAGGTGTTCATTTTCAAATAAATGGTAGATGCAAGGAATCATTTATTGGTATTTTGCCCCTCGGTCAGAGCCTCAGGATGACCTGCATAGCACAAGGCGATGGTGCTGGCCAGATGCCAACATTAACTGTACTTATTACACTCATCCCATGCAGAACACATCCATCTCTGGCTCGGCCCTGACATCCCATTTATTCCAAGATTCATTTGTCATGTCCCCAATCACCAAAATGAATAGAAGCTTCCCAGCATGATGGATTGTGGTCCTAATTAGGACTAAAGAGAAGATCTACAATCAAATAGGGCTTTCACCCTGGCACTCTTTCTTCTAATACAAAAAGGGTGCCCAGCCAACTTTGCAACTAATGTCCTTCTGAAGTGCTGGTACGCTCTAGGTCAACGGGTCATAAAGGAACTGCCATCCTCTCATTTTTGCTTGCTTTCGCAACACCAGAAACACTTTCCAAGAGAGAAGTATCCCTCTCTTCATCAAATCCATGATCCCAGGAGTACACGGTGGGTTGTAGCCAGTTAGGTTCTACTCAGAGTAGACCCAACTGAAAATTATGGACCTAAATTAGTAATGGCCATTAATTTTAGTAGATCATAGAATCGTGGAGTTGGAAGGGGCCTATAATGCCATCGAGTCCAACCCCCTGCTCAATGCAGGAATCCAAATTAAAGCATACAATTTGAATTTGGATTTTGTCTACTCTGAGTAAAACTAACATTGCAGACAACCCAACTTAAAACTACATGCACCTGCCCACTGCACAGCTCAGGTCTCATTTCACAACAGTGCCCCCAATACCTCTAGGGATCAGTCTTGAAATGAGGAGAGCAGTGTGGATATGTGCTATGATGTCATTTTGCATCAAATGAACTGAAATATCATGAACATCTGTAGCATAAATTAATACAAATGTAGAGCATACATTGATATCTAAATTAATCCCTGGGTGGTCCTTCTGTTTTCCCAACACCTTTTACTCATTAGAGCATCTGGTATCAAAAAGCACCTATAAACTTTCCATTGATGGCAAAGAGCTTTTTAAAATGTGGAAATTCAAAGGTAAGATCTCAAAGGAGGCATAATATTTTATGTCTTAATTTATAGGAAGAAAGACTCCTCTTGTTGCCATTAATATGATAACAAAAAAATGGCAAAGTCTTCCCTTCTGCAACGTTTTTGCTTATTTTTAGCACTCTCATAAGCCTCTTGGCTCCAGAATGGGTTTATATTATAATGCTACAAATAATGGAAACTGATTTTTTTAAAAAATAAAAATAAAAACTTGAAATGGGCCTAGCCAGAAATGCAAGGCAGACTGCATATTCCAAGAAACATGTATACTTTTATTACTTATTAACAGTGTTATATGCCACCCAGGAAGAAGTGCTCCCTGGACAGCTAACAAACAGAAAAAACACATCAAAATACAACAATGATCACAGAACAATCAACAGCATCACTAAAAGGAGAAAGAGCTCATGACAGATCTCAAATCCAGTGGATTCAACATTCACAGTTTAAGCTGGAAGAAGGAAAAAGGTCTCCAAAGGCCTTGCACTGAAAAGATCACAAGGAAGATGTCAGGCGGGCCTTCTCTTGCTTGGGAGATCATTCGATAACCAGGGTGCCACAACTGAGGAGATGTCAACAACTTGGATGGCTTTAAAAGAGGATTAGACAAATTCATGGGAGAATAAGGTCATCAGTGGCTACTGTCTATGATGTCTATATGGTGGGCAGAGTGCTGTTCCACTCAGGTTCTGCTTTTGAGCTTCCCACGGGCATCAGGTTGGCCACTGTGAGGATGCTGGACTAGATGGGCTTTTGGCCTGATCCAGCAGGCTTTTCCTTATGTTCTTATGTATAGTAGGTGCTCAAAATGGTGGTTCCTTTTTGCATTTCCCATGAAATGTGTGGTATAACTTATCCCATGTTCTGACATAGCTATGCCGCGTGTTTTCCACTTCCTGCCTAGGAACACACAAAGTCGCCTTTTATTGAGTCAGACCATTGGTCCATGTAGCTCAATATTGTCTACATCAGTGGCTCTCCAGCATTTCCTGGAGGTGCTGGGGATTAAACCTGGGACCTTCTACATGCAAAGCAAATGCTCTACCACTGAATTATGGACTTGTATAAAGTAATTTACAACAAAAGTTAAAATAAGGAGGACATGATATAAAACCAGAAGAACTTGAATCGTGAGCAGCTTCATTTCTCTATATCATCATCCATGTGCTCAACTCTATCTCTTCCTTTCTTCTGAATGTTGTTTATATTGATGTTTACTAGGGAGGAACAAATACCATTTTGCTCTCCCAGAATGGGCTTGTCCTATGAGGGATGGTCCCCCACTTAGTTCTGTCCAAGCACATAATCTTGTTGCAATCTCTCTTTTTAAGGAAGGACAAGAAACACCCAGGTCCTTGTTTCATGGGCAGAATACTATCTTTGTTCTCATTTTTTCTTCCTTAGGTAGCTTTCCATTCCCACCCACCCTCCTAACAGTATCCATCTTTCTCTGTTTCTATCTTAACTACAATTAGCCAGAATTCGGAGCAACTTAAACAATGAGCAAAATGAACTGATTTAGTCATTATATACCCTAGAAGCGAAATCCTAAAAAACACTCTCAAAGCAATCTCTCTGCTTCTACGAAGATGGATAATTTAATCTTTGTCATTGGCCTGTCTCTGTCAAAGAGAACAATGGATAGTCTATTCACAATTGATGACTATATAGAAATTAATATTTGTAAAAGGTGTCCATTTAGTGTCTCACCTTCTGTGCTAAAGGTGACAGGTGTGATGGATGCCTCCCCAGACAATGGATTTATCTTTAAAATGGGGTAATTACACAGTGGATGCATGGATGACATAATGACATTGTGGTTTTATATTAATAAAAGAAAGAAAGATTCCTCCTTCATACAGAAGACAGTATGGCTGAGCATGGACATATTTTTGATTGTGGTAAGGGTGAAATTCTGAAACTTTAAGTAAAATAACTATTTTCTTCATGTATACAGGGTCTCTCATGCTTTGCCATTGCAAGTGGGCTACCTGCAAGATGTAGCTGCTGGTGTACAAAACTTTATACAGCCTGAGATCAGGATAGATAAAAGATAATCTTATTCTTTATATGCCCAGATGAACATGGCAATCTATAGGAGACAGCATCCTGCAGATACCATCTCATCAGAAGCTCCATTCTGCACAGTGTCAGAGCTGGGCATTTGGTGTGGTGGCACCTACCTTTTGAAACTCCCTTCCATTATATACCAGACAGGGGCTGTCTCTATTGGCATCTCTTGGAGATCTTTCCATTTCAACAAGCCTTCTAAATGGATTTATTTTAATCCCAGAAGATATTTGTATCAATTTACAATTAGTTTTACAGATGTAATGGTTTTAATTGTTCCATATTATACAGCCACGAGAGTGTGTATGTGTATTTTAGGAGAAATGCACCACTCAAATGCTGATGAATTTTTTGAGGACTTGGGGAAAAAAATAGAGGTAGAAATGTGGAGAACTGAACTCAAAATTGGGCAACTGGGAAACGGAGAGGAAACAAAATTTGACATATTTGTCCATCTTTAGACACCTTGTTGATTTCCCTGCAACCCTTTTTTTTCCCTGGGAAAGATAATAAACTGTTTCTCTCTGTCAACATATGCTCCCAATAAGAAGTTGGCCTAATTTGTGGCAGACCCTGGAGCAAGCTGAGAATAGCTCTTTATCAGTGCCTAAAAGGGCCATGCGATGCCGTCTCATGTTTAAAGACACTGAAAGGAAACCACATAGACACATGAGGCTGTGAACCCTGCTTGTCTTTTAAAAGGCAGAGGGATGAGAACAGGTTTCATTTCAAGTGATTCTACTACACATTAGAAGGATTATTAAGAACAGTGTAAAAAAGAGCTGCATGACAGTTCTGCTCTCAAAAAGGTCTGTTGTAAGGCAAGTAATCAGCAAATTGCTGGTTCCTGTTTCTCATGATACCTAAGGACAGAAGAGCTACTTTATCAGCTCACTTTAAGGTTTCAGAGATTTTAGATGGCAGATTTGCTTGAGTTCCCAGTAAAGATAGATGCTGTCCATGCAGCCACTCAGAAGTCAGAAAATGGTTTCTCGTGTATACTTTTATTGTCATTTTTAGCAGGATGTTAGAGAACGCATAATGTATCCTCAAATGAGATGGGTGCCATGTGCCAATGAGTGGGCCCCAACCCAGCTGTAGGTAAGGACAGAGCTGGCAACTGCATCACCCCACTGAACACTTTCTCACACATGCAGACTCTCACACAGAGACAGACTGATTCACACTCATGAGCACTTATTTCTCACCCTCCACATCCTTCACCACTGCATTACCTAGGGATGGAGAGATCTGCCCATTCCAGCTCTCTCATGTTCTTGTTCTTCCAATCTTAAATTCAGTTCTTCACATATCTGCAGAAATCTGTGATATTTTTTTTTAAAATCCTCATGGCAATTCTCCAGCATTTTAGTGTGAATTTCTCCTAATAGACACATTTTTCTAGACAGTTTTGACTAATGTACATATTTTTGCAAGCAATTTCTTGTCATCTAATGCATTTTTGCATGTTATTTTCATTCACATATTCGTTTTATGCACATCTGCCCCTTACATATGCCTTTTGATAAACACTCTCTGGTTGGCGATGTGCATTGCAAAATTAAGTGTGAATTTTGAAGGATGGCTGTGTTTTGGTTCTCATATTGTTTTGGAAAAACATCTTTTTTAAAAAGCTTTAAAAACCCCTTAAAAAGCAATTCCAAGACAGATGCAGACAGGGATAAGGTCTCTACTTAAAAGGCTTGTTGAAAGAGGAAGGTCTTCAGTAGGTGCCAAAAAGATTATAGAGGTGGTGTCTGTCTAATATTTAAGGAGAGGAATTCCAAAGGGTAGGTGCCACAATACTAAAGGTTCGCTTCCTATGTTGTGAAGAATGGACCTCCTGATGAGATGGTATCTGCAGAAGGCCCTCACCTGCAGAGCGCAGTGATCGACTGGGTATTTAAGGGGTAGACAATCTTTCAGGTATCCTGGTCCCAAGCTGTATAGGGCTTTGTACACCAAAACCAGAACCTTGAACTTGGCCCGGTAACTAATGGGCAGCCAATGCAATCCTTTCAGCAGCAGGGTGACATGTTGGTGATACCCTGCCCACAGTGAGCAGTCACGCTGCTGCATTTTGCAACAGTTACAGCTTCCAGACCAACCTCAAGGGCAGCCCCACATAGAACACATTACAGTAATCCAGCCTGGAGGGTTACCGGTGCATGGACAACAATGGTCAGGTTATCCCAGTCCAGAAATAGCTGCAGCTGGCTTACCAGCTGAAGCTGGTAAAAGGCACTCCTAGCCATTGAGGTCACCTGGGCCTCTAGTGACACAGATGGATCTAGGAGCACCCCCAGACTATGGACCTGCTCTTTCAGAGGGAGTACGACCCCATCCAAAGCAGGCAACTGACCAATTATCTGAACTCAGGAACCACAAACGCACCAACCTATATCCCTCTCTCCCTTCCCCCTTCTCTCTCTCTCTCTCACACACACACACACAGTTTAACACACACACACCAGTATTTCCAACACAACCTAGATAACTGTTCACAGTGCCTTTTTTGTACAAACTGAGGTGTCGGTACTGATACCATGAAAAAAATGCCTTGGGTGCCAGCACAAAATTTTGTTGACATGGGCAGCAAAAAAAGAGAGGTGACAGTAGCATCACCATAAAAATCACTGTCGGCCCCCATGGTCGGAGGAAGCTTAAAGCTTTGATTCAGCTCCTAGAAGCATGAGGTCAGTGGTCTTTTGTACATTGGGATTGCTGGAGTGCAGATGCTTTAGCTAGCACCACCCCGAAATCCCAGTGAAACCAAGGAATGAGCAACATGGCCAACAAAATCACTGAGAAGACTGGCCAGCCAAACACGACACCTCTCTCTCTCTCTCTCTCTCTCTCTCTCAATCTCAATCTCTTTCTCCAAAGTTTTTATTGGAGAGGAGGGAGGGAAAAGGTAGCTCTCATTTCTCGCTCTCCCAGGACTGTAATCTGACCTTCAATTTCCAGTGATGTTTTTAGTGGCAGAAACATGGATCATGCATTCCTCCTTCAGGTCATTGTTGCTTCTATCCCACAGAAGTATATCAAGGTAATGAATTGACAGTGAATGGGACAAGCTCTCCCATTTCCATAGCTATTTGTTTTGTTCCGTGTACGGAAATAACCCACCACAGGAGCTCAGACCTGACTGGCAGCTTGGAAGCCATGATTGTGCAAAATCTGTCTGAAACACAAACATCTGGTGTTCTCATTTTGCTGAGTTTATGCCTTCTACAGGAACTAGAAATGTGAAAGAAATATATTGCAACACCCCGTTCTTTGTACACTGTAGCACAGAACATAAAGGTGAATTTGTATATGTGCACTCCCCCCAAAAATAAATTTCCCTTCATTCATCAGCCCCCACAGAGATCTCACAGCTGCAGAGGTGGAAAATGTCCCCCTAACATCACTTACTATTGCACTGAATCCACTAAATAAAACAAGGAAAATCTCTCTGGTTGGAATGAAAAGTGATTATCTTAACTCAATCATGCTCACCCTGTTTCTCCCACTAGAGTGTATGAGCTAACATGCTATGCTGACTGTTTGAATAGTGGATGCCATTAGTTGGGTCAGCTCTACAGTTCTTTTATACCATATTTGTTGATTAGTCAGCTGGAGATTGTTGAAAGGAGGTTGCCCTGTTCCGCAAAGATGCCAACAGACATGAATGAAGTAACATACATATCTCAGTGGCTTCATTGTTAGATGGTGGGAGCAAACAACAGGGCATAGCTTTTTTATTATGACCTGTCTGTGAGTTTCCAAAGGCTTTAGGCTGCCCACTGTCAGAGACAGAATACTTAGCTAGAGGGACATTTGGTGTCAAGTGGAAGGCACTTATTTTGTTTGTGTCCTATTTTATGAGTTTGAGGCTCACAGACGAAATCTGTTGGTATCCCATCAAGAGTTCAAGGCAGGAGCTGACTACGAATTGCTGTCCATCACAGATAAGTCTGGTATGAAAACTATGTGGTTGAAAGATGTTGTAACATCATTCTAAAGAAGAGTCATGCTGTTTCACCTGCTGTAGGGTCCCAGCACAGAGAATAAAGTGGGCTATTTTTTTGTGAAGGCATCCATTACTGCTAAGATTGTGGTATAGCTTTGTGATGATAGTAGTTCAGCAGAAAAGGATAGGGTTACAGTTGTCCATGTTATTCCACTAATATATTGATTTTTTTGCACACTTTCTCCTAATATACACAATTGTGTACACTTTGAGGGGCGAGGGTTGGAGAACTGCCTCACAACATTCAAAGAAGTGCAAGTTTTGAAGGTCAGCCATGATTCAGTTCACATATTCTTTCAGGAAATGCAGATTAGGAAGTTTGGCATTAAAATGCAAAATGACCTGAATTTCTCCCTTATCCCTAACTCCAGCTAGTGCAAATTGTTGAGCACATGTAACTTCTCTCCGTGGCGCAGAGTGGTAAGCGGTGGTAATGCATCCGAAAGCTCTGCTCACAGCCGGAGTTCGATTCCAACGGAAGGAGGAAGTCGAATCTCCGGTAAAAGGGATCGAGGTCCACTCAGCCTTCCATCCATCCATGGTCAGTAAAATGAGTACCCGGCATATGCTGGGGGGTAAAGAAAGGCCAGGGGAGGAACTGGCAATCCCACCCCATATATACAGTCTGCCTAGTAAACGTCGCAAGACGTCACCCTAAGAGTCGGAAATGACTCGCACTACAAGTGCGGGGACACCTTTACCTTTTTATTCCTCAAGACAATATCTCTGTGCCATGTTTGATAGAAAGATGGGGTTCATTTCTTCCTCCCCATTTTTTCCTTTTCCCGTGGAGCATTATAGTGTATTAGAACTGATGCAACAGTTCTCAGACCTTTTCCACAAATTTAATCTCCAATTCTTTCTGTTCTTTTCCTTTTGTCACTGTTGCTTTTTTTGTGGTCCTGGAAGCAACAGAAATTGTGCTCCTGGGACTCCTGACTACTGGCTGATGCTTCCCCCACCCCCTTTTTACCTACAACGTTCCAGAGCAAGGGCAGGAAGGCTTGCCATCACTCTGATTTGACTTCACAATTATACCTTTATTAGCTACCAGGCTAAATTCAAGGTGCTGGTACAGTATATAAAGACCTATACAACTTGGGACCAGGATACCTAAAGGATCATCTCACCCATTTTGTACCCAACCTATCACTGTTATGTGCAGGGGAGGAGAAGGTCTCCTACAGATACCATCTGTTCATGAGATCCATTCAGTACAATGTAGGAATTGGATCTTTATTGTGGCAGCACTTACTCTTTGGAAGTCCCTCCTGTTACATATCAGACAAGTGCCATCTGTATTGTCTTTTAGTGGCTCTTGGAAACCTTCCTTGTCCATCAAGCCTTTTAAGAACAGATCCTTATCCCAGTCTATATCTGTATTGGATTTTAAATACACACACACACACATGGAATGGCTGAGAATTTTTATTCAGTTCCCATGTAAAGCTGGATTTATCAAATTTGCAGTTTCCGAAAAAATATGAGAACCAAAACACAGCCATCCTTCAAAATTCACCCTTATTTGAATTTTGCAATGCAGTTCGCCAACCAGACAATGTTTACAAAAATGAACATATTGGGGGGGGAAATAAAAAATAAATTTATGAGTGAAAATATGCAAAAATGCATTAGATGAGGAGAAATTGCTTGGGGAAAATATGCACATTAGTCAAAACTGCCTACAAAAATGTATTTATTAGGAGAAATATGCAGTAAAATGCCGGAGAATTTTCAGGATTTTTTGTTTTAAAAATTTATAAATTGCTGCAGAAATATGGAGAACTGAATTTAAGAATGGAAAAATGAGCAACTGAAAGAACAAATATTGACAGATTTGCCCATCCCTTGTGTGTATTGTTGGTATTTTTATTTTAATAGCTTTGGAATGTTTCATGGCAAGCAATTCAGAAATGCGTTGAAATAAATAATGCTAGGAATGCGGAGCACAATCATTTCTGATAAATGTACCCCACACTTTGCCCCTGTTCACATCCTTTCCTCTCCAGAATTCTTCCCACGTCAAAACCTCACAAAGAGGTAACATAGTTGTGTGCTGGTGGGGCATTTAGGCTCGGCATTAATAACTGCAGGAACACTGTAACAAAGAAAAAGGAAACATAAAGAGGATATAGCTTCCCCAAAAGGAAGAGGCAGAGCGATTGCACAAACGCATTTTTCATGGTCTGCAATGCTTTCCAAGGCACATGGCAAGTATTTATTGGCATGCATGTTAATGTGGATAAAATCTATTGGGTTCTTGGAAAAATAGCCACTTCATCCTTGTTACCAGAGGGCTGAATATGGGTCAACAGATGCATTCTGGATATACACCAATTCTTAAATGATTTAGCACTTCAATCTGGAGAGGGGGTGGGATGGTAGAGGAATCCACAGCAATTCTTGATGTAAACAGTGTCTTCTGCTCAATGTCCAATTTCATTCGGCTACTACCGCTTACATCTCTGCAATCATGAAACATTGTAAAAACACATCTCCTATAAATCAAGAAGGGATTCTGCTAAACTGCTATAAAGGACACCAGTGCTGTGGATTATGACTTGATACAAGTTCAAGTTATTTATATGTGTTTCAATTGAAAACACCCCATCTGGATTTTTAATATCACAAGATTAATCTTGCTAAGGCATAACCGTGCAGATGGTCTGATAAGAAAAATTAGACAAACATGAAAAAAATACTCTTGTGCAATGGAAAATGTTATTTGTCTTCCAAGGAGATTATAACTGGAGCTATAGGACTGAAGAACATCTGATCTTGCAGCAATGTTCATTCTTTTAGACTTCTAAACACGTGTCTCATTCAGCTATCAAGAAATCTAAGCCATGCATGCACTGTGGCTCTCTGAATTTTTTAAAAAGGTTTAATCAGCTAAACAGACATTCTTACACTTGGTAACCTAAAGGCAAGATTACTGTAATGCTCTGCAAATTGGGATGTCCTTAAGAACATAAGAAATGCCTTGAATTAATCTGACCAAAAATTCTTACTTTTGTATACTACCCAGAAAACTATTCATACTGGGTGACTGAAAAATGGGGTAAATCAATGGATCAATATAATTAAAATCAGTACCAATGCTGGCATTCACCAGTAACTAGCCCAGCCTTCCCTAACCTGGTGCGCTGCCCACTGAGCATGCTGCCTGGGGCTGATGGAAGTTATAGTGCAAATATCTGGAGAGTACTGGGTTGCAGAAAGCTAATCTTTGGGGAAGGGCCCTGGCTCAGTGGTAGAGCATCTGCTTTGCATGCAGAAGGTCCCAGGTTCAATCCCTGGCATCTCCAGGCAGGGCTGGAAGAGACTCCCTGGTTGAAATTCTGGAGAGCTGCTGCCAGTCAGAGTAGACAATACTGAGCTAGATGAACCAATGATCTGATTCAACATAAGGCAGCCCACACACCATTGTTTTGCCAGTGATACATTGCTTATCTTGGAGTTGGTGTGTACATCGGATGTGGGAACTCACTTCCAGAGACTCTGAGTCAATAGAAAATCTATACTGCTAGACGATGGGAAGACTTTTCTGGATTGGTATAGAACTATTGGTATAGAACCAACTATATTGGTATGAGCATGAGGCTTTTTAGTTGTAGAGAAAAGACAAGTAAAAGGAGACATGAAAGAGGTGTATAAAATCATGCATGGCATGGAGAAAGTGGACAGATTTTTCTCCCTCTCTCATAGTATTAGAGCTCAGCGACATCCAATGAAGCCGAATGTTGGAAGAGTCAGGATAGAGCAACGAAAGCCCATCTTCACACAGTGCATAGGTAAACTATGGGATTCGGTCCCACAAGAAGTAGCAATGGCCACCAACTTGGATAGCTTTAAAAAAGGATTAGTCAAATTCATGAAAGATAAGGCAATGAATGGCTACGGGCTACAATTAATATGTTCTACCTCCTCTCACAGAGGCAATATGTGTCTGAATCAGAGCTTGGCAAAGTTACTTTTTTGAACTACATCTCCCATCAGCCCAATCCAGTGGCCATGCTGGCTGGGGCTGATGTGAGTTGTAGTTCAAAAAAGTAACTTTGCCCAGCTGTGGTCTGAATGCCCATTGCTGGGGGTCACAAGTGGGGAGGGTGCTGTTTTGTTCAGGTTCTGTTTGTGCACTTCCCATAGGCATCTGGTTGGTCACTGTGAGAACAGGATGCTGGACTAGATGGGCCACTGACCTGATCCATCAAGGCTCTCTTTAAGTACCAGAAAGTCAACAGGGAAGTAGCCTGTCTGATTTCAGATGAGAGGAAGTTCCACATAATTGAGTCCACAATACTGAATGGAGAGCTCCTGGTGGATATGAGCTGTGCATCCAAGCCATGGGGAACCACTATCAGTGTCTCCCTCCAAGACCTTACTGGTTTGGCTAAAACTATATAGTTCACAATATATTACTGAAGAAGGGACACCAAGGTCTGCACATCAACTCAGGTGTGCCATGAGTAACCAAAGGGAATCAGCATGTTCCATTGTCAGGAAAAAGTTTGAATGTTATAAACAGCCAAGGCAAAGATGACCCATATCCAATTTGCGACAAAGTGCTCGAGCTCTGACAAGTGATGGGTGCCAGATCAAAGATGGCTGGCTTGGGCCAGTTGACTCAGATAGAGTTATGGGAGATGGGGAATGGGGGAGACAGAGAGAGAGACCAAAGGATCAAAACATTGGCAGGCATCTCCTTTCCAAATCAATTGGGCAAATGGCAGGCATGCCTTTCCTGTCCAATATCTGCTCCCTAGCGACCAGTGTTCCGTAGCTGTAATTACAGCTTCACATTTGTATATCAACTGACTAATACACTGGGCACATTCTGTTGTGTCAGGAACATGTGTACATGAAGACTCAGCTCCAAAACCCACACAGAGCTCAGAGTGCACAGGTTTTTCACAGCTAATCTGAGAAACGAATGGCTGCCAGGAGATGTTTGTCAGCTAAGCCTTAGAAGAGGACCCTTTTGCTTTTTAAAAGGAAAAGATGAAGAAGCAGGCTTCATCAGTCCGGTAATTGTTCATTTATTTTCTCTTGTTACTTTCTAATGCCTCACCTCATCCTGATCTCCATAGCCTCACAGTGGTAACATCTGCTAGGAGCTGGCAAAACTCCCCAGCGAAAGGAAACTGTGAAACTTGGACAATGGCGAATCAGTGTTGCTACAACTAAGGCCACCTCCACACCATCGATTTAAACCAACCTGTTATACCACTTTTAACAGAGATGGCTTCCCATAAAGAATCCTGGAAACTGTAGCTTGTTCAGGGTGCTGAGAGTTGTTAGGAGACCCCTCTTCCCCTCACAGAGCTACAATTCCCAGAGTTCCTTCAGAAGGGGGGCTGATGGTTAAACCACTCTGAGAATTGCAGCTCTGTGAGGGGGTGTTTTCCCCCATGCCCCCCAAATAATACTTGAGAGACAGAAGATTGGATGGATGTTATATTTATTAAAATATAACACAATTTGGAGAGCTGCAGACCAAAATTAATCAAATTAGCCAAAATTCCAATTGACAGGGCAGGTGAGGATAAGATGGTAGGGAAGCATCACTCCAGGCCCTGGGCATGTGGTTCAGCCAAAGGCTGTGGGTTCACAGTAGGGATGGGTGAGAATTTTGATTCAGTTTGCATTTCAAGCAGAATTGATCAAATTTGCACTTTCCAAAACAATATGAGAACCGAAACACAGCCATCCTTCGAAATTTGCATTTATTAGAATTTTGGGGTGCAGTTTGCCAACTAAAAAAAAATGGAAATGAACTGCCTTCAAGTTGATTCCGACTTATGGCGACCCTATGAATAGAGTTTTCATGGTAAGCGGTATTCAGAGGGGGTTTACCATTGCCTTCCTCTGAGGCTGAGAGGCAGTGACTGGGCAATATTTAAAAAATGCATATATTAGGGGACAGTGTTCATAAAAATGAATATATGAGTGAAAACTTGCAAAAAGCCATGATGTGATGAGAAATGGTTTGCAGAAATGTGTACCTTTGTCAAAACTGCCTACAAAAATGTGTTTATTTGGAGAAATTCGCACTAAAATGGTGGAGAATTATCATGAGGACTTTTTTTAAAAAAAATCACGGATCGCTGCAGAAATGTAGAGAACTGAATTTAACATTAGAAAAGTGAGAAACTGAGAGAACTGAAATTGACAGATCTTTCCATCCCTAGTCCACAGCAAAGGATGGGGAAGAAATTCCTCCCTCTGTCCTAAGTGAGCCAAGGGCATGCACCAACCTATGCACCAGGGGCCCCCTGTACTGGCATTCACCAGTACCGCACCTGAGGGCACCTCTCCCAGTTTCCACCAGGCATAAAACCCTGGCAGTTCCTTGAAAGGTGCCCCTTAATCCCAAAATGCCTCAATATAACTCATATTTTCCCCAATGTTCTCACCTGCCTGAACTCCAGGCTGCAAGACAAGCACCCCACACCTCCATAAGCCAATTGAATTAGAACCCTCACTGTATCAAGTAAGCAAAACAACAACGATAATAAGCAGAATCCAGGAAAAAAATCCTACTCAGCCCCTCAGCAGCGACTGGCAAAGGAGGGAGGGAGGGGGAGGTGCAACCAAAAGCACAAAGAGGGAGAGACAGTGGCAGAGACAGCTTACAAACACAGCTCAGCCCCTGCCTATCGGCCAAGAGCCCCCCCCATATAATCTTACAAGTAGTCCCCTCCGGGAGAGATCCTACTGAGTATCCTTGGCACAGAGGGGAGGATGAGAGCAAACCCTCCCTCAGAAGGAGGGAACAGAATTCCTAACCACCCTCAGCACCCTTAACAAATGACAGTTCCCAGGATTCTTTGGGAGAAGCCATGGCTGTTAAAGTGATAAAATAGTGGCTAAAATGTGTGGTGGCCTAAGTAGCTGTTGGCAATAGTTAATCTGACGCAGATGCAAACGAGTGCTTCCTGTGTGCTTGCTCCTGCACCCCTCTAATATTTGTTCAACCCATGCATCTCTAAATGAGCCGATTATAAGGACACAGCATTGTTTCCAATGCTAGCCCTACACAGAGTAGGCCCATTAAAGGTAACTGACATGACTAACATAGGATCGTTAATTTCACTACTTACTTACTTCAAGTAATTTATACTACTAGAAATATAACTTAGTTGAATACAACCCATAGTAAGTCTCTAAGAATTTACCCAGCAAAGGGCGTGGACCTTGGAATGGATGGCCTTGAATTTCACACCATTCGGCAAAGGGTCATGACAAAACACTGATAGAAATGGAGTGAACACCATTAACCAAAAACCAGTCAGCAACCCAGCTTTCCAGGGGATTGGTATGGCATTCAGCAAAGCACATTTGTTTTCCTGAGAGATTAGCCCACTAGAAGCTGTTAGATCTCCAAAGAGAATTGTTATCATTTTGTGTGTGTGTGTGTGTGTGTGTGTGTATTCTGACCACTGTGGGCTTTGCAGGAACAATTTTATATTAAAAGGACTCCTATAATGCCACATTTATATAACCCGGATGAATCCCAACTTAATTAAATTGCCTTGGGACCAAGTGCCTGTGTCAATATTGTATTGGGATGTGGGCGGGGTGAATTGTCACACAGAGGAGGGCCAGGATCTCTTCTCGATCATCCCAGAGTGCAGGACATGGAATAATGGGCTCAAGTTGCAGGAAGCCAGATCTCGACTGAACATCAGGAAAAACCTCCTAACAGAGCCATACGACAATGGAACCAATTACCTAGAGAGGTAGTGGGCTCTCCGAGACATTCAAGAGGCAGCTGGACAGCCATCTGTCGGGAATGCTTTGATTTGGATTCCTGCATTGCTCAGGGGGTTGGACTTGATGGCTTTATAGGCCGAACTCTACTATTCTATGATTCTATGAATTCTCCGTTTGTGTGGATGTCATGGCTCACTGAATGCTGTTCTGCCAAGCATCTAGCCGAGTCGTCTCGTCCGATTCGCAGGAACAAGCTCCATTTTTGCATTTTGGAATTCAACAAAGATCACCCAGCTGCCAGCGTACGATCAAAGCCGAAAGACCAAACGAGTGTCTGGACTCCCTCCAGCAGCCCTTTTTGCAGGCCTTATTATTACTGACAATGGAGTCGGAGCCACAAAGCAGCAGGATTTCAAATGCAACCATGGGCCAGGGCTTTGTGCATTGCCGGCAGCTGTTGTGACAGGAGTTCTTCAAACAGGAACAGCGACAACAGCGACTAATGTCTCCAAGCAGATGCCTTTCAAACCTGACCCCATTTTACAGCTGTAGGGCATTGTTTTTTTCATGTTATTCATGGAATATGAAATATGAACAGTGTAAGATGCCGATGGACTCTCTAAATCCTGGGAAAGGATTTGTGCTTTCATACAGAAGCTGCACCCAGCCAGTCCACAACTTCCTCTCTCTTGTGTGATAATAAGCAAGACAAATGCTATCAAGGGACAATGTGATACAGAAGGACTTCGTCCTATGGCAAGGGTGCCGAACCTCAGGCCTGAGAGCCAAATGTGGCCCTCCAGCCCACTCTTTCTGGCCCTTGGGAATCTCCCCAGGCCACACCTCTCACTAGTCCTCTTCTACACCCTCGTCAAGTGTTTTTTGTTTGACTGGAATGTCTTCTCAAAGCAAAATCATACCTCTTGCTTGACTGGGTGGCGGATGGAGAAACCTCTCTGTGTGTCCGTGCAGAGTAATCTCTGGCTTTTACATGGCCGAAACAGGTAGGAGTCACATCAGTCGCCCTGACCACTTTGGCCTCTGCTCCTGCCCACCATTGGCATTCAGCCCTTGCAAGGTTGTCCATGATGGAATGAGGCCCTTGCGCTGAAAAAAATGTTCCCCACCACTACACTAGGTGACCAACCAGATATTGAGCAGGGTGTCCTTGCTACCACCCCCTATAGGATCAGACTCAGAATCACCAATGTGATTATTGCCAAAGACTTGAATCCAGAACTTGGCACATGTCTGGTACATAGATCAGCCTACCAGTTACACAGGACTTTAGGTGTCTACAGGGCACTACTCCTCGAGCAAAGATGTCGTCAGCACACTGGACATGCTCCCGAGGATCCCCGTATGGAGAGTTGGGGCAATCAACTATTTGTGCAGGAACAGGACTCTCTCAGAGCAGGACTGTGCAAGTAAGTGGGCATTCCTATGAATAGGCTTCATCTGCTCACACCTGTGCAAATGGCAGTGCATCATTTGCGACGGAGACAGAGATGCTTCTATCAGTTTTACTCATTATTTATTTATTATTTGATTTATATCCTGTCCTTCCTCCCAGCAGGAGCCCAGGGTGGCAAGTTCACTCCCCAGCTCACCCCCCAGCTCTGCCTCCAGCCACACCTCCTGCTTTGCAGACACTTCAGCTACAGGAGACAGAGCAGGGACACAATCAGGAGGCTGGGAGAGCACTGAGGGCAGAGTTAGGGGAACAGGCCTTTGCGGATTCTGCCCCCTCCATAGCTGTCAGCATCTCAGAGGAGGATCTTTTGGCCAGCAGATCCCTGGCCTCGTCAGAGACCCTGGTCAGACTACTCTTCCCTGAGATCTAAGTAGTCCTCCTCATCCAAACTGTTCAGCCAAGAGTTCTCCACAGGGCTCATGGCCAGAGATGGAAAGATCTGTCTCTTTTGGTTCTCTCAGTTTCTCATTTTTCCAGTGTTAAATTCAGTTCTCCACATTTCTGCAGCAATCTGTGAATTTTTTTTTTAAAAAAAATCCTCATGAAAATCACCATTTTAGTGCGACTTTCTCCAAATAAACACATTTTTGTAGGCAGTTTTGACAAAGGTATACATTTTTGCAAGCCATTTTTCATCATTTCATGCTTTGTTGCATGTTATTTTTACTCATGGAATCTATTTTTTGCACACTTTCCCTGAATAGATGCATTTTTGTAAATGTTGTTTAGTTGGCGAGCTGCATCCCAAAATTCTAATAAATGCTAATTTTGAAGGATGGTTGTGTTAAAGTTTTCATACTGTTTCAGAAATTGTGAATTTGATAAATTCTGCTTGAAATGCAAACTGAATCAAAATTCTCACCTATCCCAACTCATGACACAGTGGTCCACTGGTGGACCAGAATCTACCTTCTCTTTACCATTCACCATTTTTGCTGAATACTGTGCCTTCCCCCTGCTGTTCTGCCAGCTCTCCCTACCCAGCTCAGAAACTCTCCATTAACTGAAGTCAGTCTTGTCCTAGGATTGCTTCCATGTCAAACATTATCTTTTCCTTTCATTCCCCCCACCCCTTTTAAAAGAAAAACAGAGCTTGCATACTCTTTTGGCATCGTTTTATGAACCACACCACATGCAAGGTAGCAAAAATGGCAAGAATTTAACCCCAAGACATTCCTTTAAAACATGGCCTGTTGGACCTGAGAAGATGCATTGCAGTGTCTAGCCCCCCCCCATTCTAAATCTTTCTCTTTTTCAAAAACAAAGTCTTTCTTCAAAGTTTGCTGTATCTGTGTAATTTTTCAGCTGAGGATTAAGTCATTCCTGGACCATGCCTCCCAGAGAGTGTTGGCAAAGATGTTTTGCACACATTTCTAGGATGACTCAATGCTTTGGATTGGTCTCAATAGAGATTGTTGTATATGTGATATTGTAAATGAGAGTGCAGCCCAAAATTGTAAATTGAGTTCCACAGTTTGCCCATCCTTAGTCTTTAATATGGAAAAAATCATGTGGGGCTAGTGGAAAACATTTTGTTTCCTGAGAACCCATCCCCTACCTTAAAAAGTACATATTCTACATGTGTTATTTAAATACAATAGTAAATAGGGAAGCAAAGACCACTTCAGAGCATGTTTCAGATGCTATTTCCTTCTCTCTTCCGGGCCATGCACCTTACCATGTATGTGGTAAGGATCCCAGCAGAGCACAGATAATTAATATGTGTCAAATCTCATCATCCCCAACCATTGATTGTGCTGGTTGAAAATTCAATTCCATTGCATTTAGAGTTGAACCTACCTAATTCACACTTTCTGAAACACTATGCAGACTGAAACACAGCCATCCTTTGAAAGCCACACGTCTAATTTTACCATGCAGTTCTCCAGCCAAATAATGTGTACAAAAATGCATGTGCCAGGATAAAATTGGCATAAACATGCATATATTAACGAAAATAACATTCCAGGATGCTTTCTAAAATTGGAAACTGCTTTGCAAAAATGTGTATATTGAGCAAAAATCTGGAACGTTAGGAGAAATTCAGATGAGTCTTCATGAGGACCTTTTTTTAAAAAAAACCCACAATATGGAAATGAGGATAACTGAACTTAAGTTGGAGAAAATAAGAAATTAATTGATAGATATGCTCATCCCTAGTTGGGGCTGATGGGAGTGGCATCTGGAGGGCACCACATTGGCTATCCCTGCAATAGACAGAGCACAGAAAATGAGGACCAGACCACAGGCTGCTGCAGCTGGATTGTGCCCTCTTCCCCAGGCCTATTCTGCCACCATCCAGGAAGGATCTTGATGGCTTTTAATATGTTGAAGGTGTATATGAGTTTGGTTTTTAAAAATGTAGTTTAATGTTGCAAGCCACCTTGGAGAGATGTGCATCATCACCTGAATCATTGTGAGCACCTGCTGATGAATGTATGAACGAATCCAGAACCAGATTTTTTTCAGCCTTTGTAGGCATGGGTGTGGGCTCATTGCTTGATGGTATACCCGGTGGAGGCTGGTCCATTACGGCAAATGAGACACTGCCCCACCAAACTCAGTCTGCCATCAGCCAACTCCTGTCTGGCTTCCTCCTTATTTATGGCCAGTCAGGGGGCGATTGACTTGCCATTAGTTCTGGCTGCACCTACTGATGGTCTCCCTGCCTTCTGCTCTACCAGTGGATACCAACCACCATTGGGTACAACATATATTTTGTGTGTACAGGACCCAGGTTTAATAACCTGCATCTCCAGATTTGTATCAACTTTTCCCTGAGACCCTGGAGTGTTGTTGCTAGACACGGGAGGGCAGACGTCAAGCTTGTGGGACCTACTTTGTATTTTACTAGAACCCCAAGTTCCACCAACTAGGGCTGGGTGCAAAAAGACATACACTTAAAACTAAAGAACATGGTGGTACCTCTAAGCATCTGAGGAGCCCAGAGGTTTGTTTTGAGCACCAAAACTGAGCTGAGCTGACTAGGTATTGAAAGTTCTGTCCATTTCGCTTCTCTCAGTTTCTCGTTTTTCCAGTCTGAAACTCAGTTATCCACATTTCTGCAGCAATTTTTTTTAAAACCCTCATGAAAGTTCTTCAGCATTTTATTCTCTCAAAATGTGTACATCAGTGTTTATTTGGAGAAATTCTCACTAATATGGTGGAGCATTTTCATGAGGATTTTTTTTTTAAAAAAAGAAAATTGCAGATTGCAGCAGAAATGTAGAGGACTGAATTTAACATTAGAAAAGTGAGAAATTGAGCGAGCCAAACCTGACAGATGTTTCTATCCCCTACCAGGAGGTCGAGTGGGAGAGGCAACACAGGTAGCAGCAGCATATTGGCTTTGCCAGTGCATTTGCACAGCACCAATTTCCCCATCGCTTTGCCCCTCCCACTCTGCCTCCCCATAAGCAGTAGCGAGCCACCTGCCAGGAGGTTAGGCAGGCACTTCCGCCCCACAGTCCACTACTGATAATGATTATTATTTCTTCTGTTACAGACATTCTTTGGCAACCACCAGTTGATCAATCCATATGAAAGTCTCCTCTTCCATCAGGCCATATCACCACTATAAGAAGCCCCCCATTTTTTTTTGTCACCGCAGTGCAATTTTCTAAAATGAAAGTGATTCATATCCATAGCAAACATTTCTCTTGTCCTTCTCAGCATACCCACTGTCACTGCCTCCCCCTTCATTTTTTTCCCAAAACTGCAAAATGTGACTTTGCTCTTGAAAGCCATTAAAGAGTGATAATATTTCATTCTGGTGATGAATGAAAGGGGGGGGGACACCATTGTGAGCTTAGTAAAGAATTTAATTTGATGTGTATCTGCAGGAAGTAAGCCTCACATAAAAAAAGAGAGGAAAAAAGGAAGAACTCACAGCTGGGTTCAATATGGGATTTGACACTGTTTTTTTCTCTAAGCTCTTTACCAAATGTGTACAGTTTCTGAAATAGCCACATGCCCACCTTGTTATGATATTTTCCTGGGGAAAAAGAGAAATACCTTTAATCTGAAATATGACATTCTCATACTTATTTTGCAAAAGAGCTGACTTAATATGAAGGGTTTTATTTACTTTCTCTATGTGATTTTATTAAAATTCAGGGTTCACGTCAAAGCACTGCTGTAAGTAGCGGACCTTTGGCACGCCCTATTCTTCATTAAAACAGGCAGTATATCAAAGTAAATGCATTAAAAAACATAAATGGAAAGGAATTTGAGGACTGAACTATAATCCACACCATGCCAGCGACTTAATAAGGATCACTAGTGATAAAGGGATTTAAAATATGGGCCATATAATCAGAACTTGGAACAAACTCTTGCTGGATGAAGCTTCAGGTTTGAAAGAGTTTCTTCTAGGAATTCACCCCAATGCAGCAACAGGGGTTTGCTCATGGAAATAGCTTCCCACACACGAAACAGCCCAGCTTTGTGTTTAAGAATCAGCCTGATGACAACAGGCAAGACAGAGTCTGAGGCACACCAACAGGCCTTAAAAGATTCTGGGGCACATCCCTGTGATGCGTATTTGCATAGTATTTGCATGTTGTTGTTATGTGCCTTCCAGTCGATTACGACTTATGGCGACCCTATGAATCAGCGGCCTCCAATAGCATCTGTCATGAACCACCCTGTTCAGATCTTGTAAGTTCAGGTCTGTGGCTTCCTTTATGGAATCAATCCATCTCTTGTTTGGCTTTCCTCTTGTTCTACTCCCTTCTGTTTTTATCAGCCTTATTGTCTTTTCTAGTGAATCATGTCTCCTCACAATGCGTCCAAAGTATGATAACCTCAGTTTCAACATTTTAGCTTCTAGTGACAGTTCTGGTTTAATATGTTCTGACACCCAATTATTTGTCTTTTTCGCAAAGGATATTTTATATCTAGATATCTCGATATGCTTCTAGATATTGAATTAAGATATAGTGAATTAAGTTGTGGAATTCCTTCCCCACAGAGATGTGTCTAGCAACTTATATACAATTTCCTGCAAATACTAAAGATACACCTCTTTACCCTAGCCTTTGACACCTGAGATATATATATTTAGGACCCCCCCTATTTTTGTGCTTGTAAGTTGCTTAAAATTGTTTTAAGGTTCAGGCTGCTACCAGTGGACCATAAGAAAGGCCCTGCTGGATCAGGCCAATCGCCTGTCTAGACTTCAGCATCCAGTTCTGACAGTGACCAACCAGCTGCCTCTGGGAAGCCCACAAGCAGGACCTGAACACAAGAGGACTCTCCTCACCTGCCATTCCCAACAACTGGCATTCAGAGGCACCTCGGGCTGTTTTTCAGGGTTTATTCTAACGTGCAGCTAGACACATTTTGTGCAGCGTCAAACAAAACTGTGCTGTTTGAAATACATTTTTGTGCAGTTGAGCATATGGGATTGAATAAAGAGCTAGGCAGGGGGTTTTTTAAAAAAAAAGAGAGAGAAAGAAATAGATGAGAAAAGATAAAAAAGAAAGAGAAAATGAAGATAAAATACTGGTTCCTTTCAAATCTTCATAACAGTAAACTAATGGTGCTTTTTTTGGTTAAAAAAAACAATGAGGTGCCAGTAGGAGGAGGGCAGGAGCAGGAGGGAGCGGATAGGGATAGGAGGAAGGAGGAGGAGAAGGCAGGTTTGATCATTTGCATGCTTATTGAGTTCAGTGGGATTTGCTCCTGTGCAAGCATGCTTAGGTGAAACTGACCTCAGGGAGAGACAGGGAAGGAGGAACAGGGGGGAAGGGGAGGGAGGGGAGGGAGGAGAGGGAGGAGAGGGGGAAGGGAGAGGGAGGGGAAGGGATTTGGTGGGTGGGCACTGGGCAGAGGAAAAGCCACTTTCCTTTCCAAAAGGAAAACAATGTTGTTATTTTTCAGGGTTTCCCCCACCTTTTTAATCAACAGCAGTCACATGTAGTCTTTCACCCAAATTTAAACCAAAGCTCTCTCTCTGGCCACATCCACACCATACATTTATTCCCAAAGAATCTTGGGAAGTGTAGTTTGTGAAGGGTGCTGAGAAGAGACACCCTATTCCCGTCACAGAGCTGCAATCCCCAGAATTCTCTGGGAAGAGGAGCTGATTTTTATATCTCTCTGGCCGCTGGAGCTCTGTCTCTTATCAACTCTCAGCAGAGCTTCAAAAACTGGCTCAGGATCTGGCAGAATTGGTTTTTCTAAGTATCTCTACCCAGTATGTGATATCTTCTTTGAGATGCAGTGAGCACACCAAACACTGGCCATATTGAACATTGTGCATGGTTCGTCCAACATTTAAGACCAGACCTCCAAAGCCTTCCCATTCCTATCTGGCTGATGAGTTCTTTATCCACCCCTTATCCCTTTCAAACATCTGATGCTTGAGCTCCATCAGTGGCTCATACCTCCTGCCTTGGTCATTTCCATGCCAGAGCATTGAATATCTTGTAAGCAAGAAGGACACAAGCCAAAGCACCAGCAAAACCCTTCCAGATGGGATACTGATCCACTTTTTCCTATTGTCAGCACAATTTATCCAAGCAAGAGATAATAAAATGACACGTTTGTCTGATGGACCTCTTGCCATCTGTGTATATAGATGGAGGCATGACCTGAGGCTCTGGGCCATTCCAAGTGGTACTGACAAACATTCCTAGCCAGAACGCTACCAGGCAGCTCTGGGCATTGTTTGGGTCTATAGTGCCAAGAGAGGAAAGCTGCACAAAAGTATTGTCCTCCAAAGCAAGAGGACAGCACAAAAGGAGATCCAATGCAGCTAGTAAAGTATTTTTTTCAATGGGAGAGGAACCTGTACTTGTCTAAAATTGACCAAAACAGCATTTGACATGGAAGCAAAGATTTGCATGGCTGGATGGAATGTTCATCTACCAATGAGTGATAACTCCATATACTCCAAACTGGGCCAGATATAGGGCCAGCCCAAGATAATTGGCTGTCTGATGTGAAGATGGTGCCTCCCCATTCCATGTAGGGGAAGGGCTGTAGCTCAGTGGTAGAGCATTTCCTTGACATGCAAAAGGTCCCAAGTTCAATCCTCAGCATCTCCATGTAGGGCTGGGAGAGAGTCCCTGCCTGAAACCTGGAGAGCCACTGCCAGTCAGTGTAGACAATACTGACCTAGATGGTCCAATAGTCTGAATTTCGGTCAGTATGATTTATGGTGTCCATCTTAAAACATGAAATGTAACCATCTGATTCAAGGGTGTCACTACTGGGGTGTGGAGGGTCCGGCCCACACCTGGGTGTCACCATGTGGGGGGTGACACCCAGAGCCACCCCGCCCCACCCCGCTGTCCGGCAAGGCTGCTCCAACTCCTCGTCGGAGGCAGGCGGGTGGGCGAGACCGGGAGCAGAGTCGGCGGGGCGAGGGAGGCGCGCCGGCATTCCCAGGCCTTCTCCGGCTGGGTGCCCCTCCGGCACGCTCTCTCCCAGGGGCATGGACGGGGTGGCTGGCCTCAAGTGCACGCATGCGTGCATGCAAGCCCAGCCACTTCATCCATGCCCCTGGGAGGGCGCGCACTGGAGGTCCACACCCCCCCGCACTCCCATTAGTGACGCCGCTGATCTGATTTGCAAATCATTTGGAACCTTCATTTTATTTTAATTCTTTTCCATCAAAGAGACATTCATTCTCACTTTGTGGCACCTCTTTACAAAGAGGAAAGAACCAGAGATTACCTCCAATTGGTTTTGCTATATGGTGTCTTTAGCAATTTGGAGATAATTTGGGGAAGGGTCATAGCTCTGTGGTAGAGCCTCCGCTTTGCATTCAGAAGGTCCCAGGTTCAATCCCCAGCATCTCCAGGCAGGTCTGGGAGAGACCCCTGCCTGAAATCCCGAAGAACTACTGCCAGTCAGACATAGACACTAAAGAGCTAGACCAGTGTCTGACTCAGTTTAAGGCAGCTTTCTAAGTTCCAAAATAGATGTGGCTCTTAAACCTGGAATCAGTTGACCAGTCTGCAACCAGGGCAAATGTGTGAGGACCACTGTTGAGCAAAGATAGAAATACATTTTCTATCATAGGATAGAAACATAGGATTCCTTACTCTTCCTTTCTGCCAGATTGGATCCATGGGGACTCTCCAGGGCCGGCGCTAAAAGGCGGCCAGGTCGGGCCCTGGCTGAGGGCCTATGGTAAGGAAGAATATGTAACCCTCTTTAAAAGTTAGCTCATGAAAGTTAGCTCAAGCAACAGCTTGAAGCCTGGGAGGGGTTTGTATACCATATGGGGAGTGGAGAGATAGAGAGAAGTCCTCCTAGATTCCTAGACTTTTCTGTCCACACTCACCTAAGCTGACCCTTCCTTCCAGGTGTTTTAAACTGAGTCTCAGGAGAAACTGATCTCTTTTCCTGCTCCTTCTTTGATCTCAATCTTCCTTTGTTCTCTTCTTGCCAGCATGGCTCCCTGAGGAGGAGCACAGATGTAGCAGACATGTCTTCTGCAGTATCTCCTACCTAGTTAGTCATAAGTAGGTCTTTTCTATCTAAATGTATTTCCTACAATAAACTTAGTTTTTTATTTTTTTTCTGTGCTACTCAGTGTAATTTCTACCAAGCTAAAGTACAGCTACTGCTTAGTGTTTACTACACACACTTAATTCCGCAAAATACCATTATAATCCATAGATCGTAACAAAATTGACACCAGCTGGAGGTGATGGCATGCAAGCTAGCTCCACCCCCGAAGTCACACATCATTGTTCTCCCTGGTCCCCACTCCTGATGTCCCCATGTTGAGCATGGACATCTGAAAAAGGGAAGCTCCAGATGTTGTTGCACTCCCAGTTCCCATAATCCCTGACCATTAGCCATGCTGGCTGGAGCTGATGGGAACTGGAGTCCAGGAACATCTGGATGGCCACAGGTTTACCATCCCTGCTCTGGAATGATCAGGAACCCTGCATGATTGGAGTTCTCAATCAAGTGGAGAGCCCAGCTGAACACAAGGTTTATTTATTTATTTATTTATTTCATTTTTATACCGCCGCATAGCCGAAGCTCTCTGGGCAGTTTACAACAATTGAAAACATTAAAAAAAATTTAAAACACATTTTTTAAAAAGCAATTTTAAAAAAACATGCTAAAATGCCTGGGAGAAGAGGAAAGTCTTGACCTGGCTAGATCTCTAGGACAAAAAGCTCTCTTCTGATGGCTATTCTTGCTCTAACTACTGTACCACATTAGCTTTCAATGCATGCTTCCACCCATCTCCAAACTTAATATTCAACAGGTTAATGCCAGTTGTAAGCATGATGGAAAGAAAGAAATTGACTACATTTCATTCCATGTCCTCATGCATCCACTATCCATCCTTTCCCTTGGTGTTCATAGGGGGAGTTCAGAAGGATAAGAGGTCTCTTAGTACGGTTTAGGAGAGGGTCTCCGTGGAGATTTGGTTCAGTGCTGTTTCTAAGTGCTCACCTGGAATGGGTTCATGAGATGCCTGCAGGGCATTCAGATTTGAAGAGAAGGCTAAAACTATCAGATGAAACAATTAGTTTGGGTGTTTCACCCTTTGTCTCCACTAGATGGCACAATGAAATCATTACACATCTTCATAATGATTAATCCTGATTTTCTACCTCAACGGCCTTGCAAATTTGGGAACTTTCTGAAGGCAAATTGGGTGTAAAAGGACCAGTCTAACATTTTTGGTTTTCAATATTTTTATTCATTTTAATGAAAAAGGTGAAGTTTCTAAAGAATGTATGAGCAGAACAATTACATCAGGTCATTCATTCATTGGCGATTACATCAGGTATGCTTATATATAATATGTAACAGCTGTTTACATTGAATTTAAATTGATTTTAAGGGCAGTTATCCAATGAAATACATCTTAGGTGACTAACCCATTCATCTATCAGTTGCATTTGCCTACAGCCTACAGCCTACATTTGCCTACAGCCAAAACAAAGGGTTATAGCTCATTGGAAGAGCATCTGCTTTGCATGCAGAAGATCCCAAATTCAAATCCGGCATCTCCAGATAGGGCTGGGAATGTCTCCTACCTGAAAGCTGGAGGCTCACTATCTAGTCATTGTAGTTAACACCGAGCAAGATGGACCAATGGTGTGATTCAGTAGAAGGCAAGTTCCTACGTTCCAAATGTTTCTGAAATAAGAAGACCTTCTTCAGTTTTAGATGATGGCCTCTCATATCTCAGCAGAAGAGACAGTCATGTGCCTTTCCATACTATGTGAAAGAAAAGGATGAATGCTTCTTTTGTAAAGATGAAAGAAAGTTTTGACACAATTATTTCATTGAAAAAAAAGTAAAAAAAGAAAAAAGATGGGGAGCAAATGAGGGGGAGAAAATTTGGGGCCAGGAGAAATTCAGAAACATTTGTGGCAGTCTTATGAATGTATTTTTTCCACATTACGTTTGGCCTCAGTAATAGTCCTCTGTCAGCTACCCAGTGACTGCCATCTCTACCCATAATGTCTCAGCATCATTGAGGTATTCTGGGTGAAAAGGGTGGCCGCCCGGCCACCAGCAGTAGAGATGTTGCTGCTTGCAGCAGCCAAACCCATTTGGTGAGGAAAGACAGGTGGGGAAAAATAGTGGCATCCAGCTACACTTGAACTTATAAGCCCAACACCCCACAATTTGGGACCATTCAGTCAAGCTGAATGATGGGAGATTCGAGACCAAAAAAAGAAAGCATTTCTTCACACAGTGGATAGTTAAACTATGGACATTTCTTCCACAAATTGTGGTGATGACCACCAACTTAGATGGCTTTGAAAGGCAATTAGACAAAATTCATAAAGCTATCAATGGCTACTACTAGTCACGATGGCTGGTGTTTTGTTCCTTCAGGTGTCCATGGTAAGATGCCTTTGAATGTCATTGCTAAGGATAATGAGTGGGTGGGGGGAGTGCTGTTGCGTTCATTTCTTGTTTGTGGTCTTCTCAGATGCATCTGGTTGGCCGCTGTGAGAAACAAAACTAGACTAAATAGGTCTTCAGCCTGGATCAGTAAGGCTCCTCTTATAGCCTTGATTTTCCTATCACCTGTACCTTTCACCTAAAGATACCAGGTATTCAACCCAGCACCTTCTCAATACCAACCATGTTCTGTTCATGCTCTGTAACTGCTAGATTGTCAATCTGCTTCAAAACATCAGTCAGCAACATTTCACAATTAAAGCCCTAGGTTTCAAAAGTTGATTTTAATACTGTATTCCTCTAAAAAGCTGGTGGGGAATCAGAGGAAGAAAATCTAGCATACATGTTATTTGGTTTCTCCATGGGGAGAGAGGAGGAGATTAAATTAACAGGCGAGCAATACTTCTCTCAGAGTACCCTTTAGTTATAAGCACAGCATTTCAGTGTTAAACACCAACTTAGCTCCAGAGAGTGGATGTGTCTTTGGTGGTATTAATATGCCCTGTGCTGCCTCTAGGATTATTGAGGCCTTTGGCCATGGAACCCTTAGTGCCCTCCCCCATCCCAGAACAGGCAAAATATGAAAAAAAAAACCATATCTTTTTTATTTGTGACATTTCCACCCTGCCCTTCCTCGCAAAGGAGCCCAGGGTGGCATCCTAGTCAGCATCCAGTCTGCTTGGATACTCTGCACAAAAGTGACAATGGTAGCAATGTGGATTCTCTTGGGCCCCTCACAAATGTCCAACATTACTGCCAACCCTGAACATACCTCTTATCAGTTCAGAAGGACACCCCAATGCCGTTATCGCATCAGTGGCCCACAGTAGTGTAGTGGGAAAATCAGAAGTGCAGGGTCCCTTCATGATAGTCACACGAAACGTCACAGCCACACACCCTTTTCCACTTTCCTTCATCTCCCTTACTCTCTACGTCCTCTCCAAGTCCACACTCCACAAGAACAACGTTCCTATGAGCTAATCAGCGTGAAAGAGGAGGCTATGTGTTAGCTACTGAGAAGAGTCTTCTCAGTGGCTGACTCACCTTCTTTCATTTTGATTGGCTCCAATCAGCATGAAAGGACAAGGACTCTTCTTACTGACTAACACACTCCCTTTCATACTGATTGTCTCATACATAGGGACCTGGCTGGGACCCTGCTCTAAAAAAAGGAATGGGTTTAAAAACCCCTGCAAACCTAGAGGACTACACCCCTGGTGGCCCAAACAATGCTGAGGTGTTTTTTCCCCTTATTATGGTCAAGAGCAATGCCCACACATAGGGCTTTGACAGGGGAAGGTGATGGAAACTACAGATCCTCCTTCACTCTTTTCCTTTTTGTAAAGTCCTGAGCTTACCAAGCCAAGCAGAAAACCTGGTACACTTGAATTAAGTAACTCTAGAAATTTCCTTTTCAACTTTTACTAGGACATATTTAGTAGTAGTAGTAGTAGTAGTAGTAGTAGTAAAAAGTATTATTGGCTAGCATTTTAAGTAATAGCTTAGATTCAAAAACACATCTACATAAACTCAATCCTTTGCTGGGGAGGGTCAAGAGCCAAGGCTACATAATAAAAATACCCTGGTACACAGTTTGCTTTGGTTTTTATTCTAGAAGAAAGAGGAGAAAAAGGAGGAATTTTTAGATCAAAAAAAAGGATCTAACTCAACATTAAGTTCAAGGTGGTGAGGGCCTCCCGCAGATACCATCTTATTGCCCCACACAACATAGGAAAGGGACCTTTAGTGTAGTGGAAATGACACTTTGGAATTCCCTCCCCTTAAATATTAGTCCTCCCTCTTTCAACAAGCCTTTTAAGTAGAGACCTTATCCCAGGCTGCATCTATACAGAAATTGTTTTTAAAGATGTTTGAAAAAATGTTTTGTGTTTTAGATTTTTTAAAAAATATAATTTTAGTGTGTTATCACTTGTTGCTGTCCTGGGCTCCCTGCCCTGGGAGGAAGGGTGGGATATAAATTTAATAATAAAAACAAACAAATAAAGGCCCTACCCCAATGTGTTAAGGAAGTCTTTGAAGTCAGCTCGTCTCTCCCATTACTCCCCTTCTCCAGCAACTGGTATTAAGAAGTAAACTATCCTTAAAGCTATCCAGACAGTAGATAGACCTACCCTACAAGAATCTCTGCCTAATCCTCAGATCCAGATGTATATACCACCTTTTACAATGAATGTTGGGCCTACCTGAATAGAATGGTCATTATTTAATGATGAGGACGAGGATATAATGTAAGAAGAGAAATCCCAACTGCCCTTGTTGGAATGCCCTTCTAGAATCAGTGCAATTCCTCCCGAGCGATACTAATGGTTATGTGACATACAAAGTGGCTCTTTTTGCACTTGCTGCGAAAAATATTAGAAAGAAAGAACTAGATAAAATTGCAACAAATTGTTTGGAAGATTCAGAGTTTTAAACTGAGCTCGCTGATGGTAACTCAAATTCTTTTATATTATTGGTTGCAACAACAATTTGTTCTCTGTATACTTTTACATACCTGTGTATGTTTTTAATGTATTTGTCATGGCCTTTGGCTAGTACAATAAACTGAATTGATTGATGCCACCTTTTACAATGAATGTTGGGCCTACCTGAATAGAATGATCATTATTTAATGATGAGGATGAGGAGAAATCCCAACTGCCACCAGAGGGCACTTTATACCAAGCTGTCACTTCATATTGCTAGATTAAGGAGAGGGAGGAAAGGAAGAATATGGGAATGGTGTCCCTTTCTGAAAATAGTGCATTTTCTCTGACAACTCCACATTTATATATCGTCCTGTGTTCTTATAGGTAAATTAAGGGAGGATAAGGCTACCAATATTCATATCTATATACCACCTCTACAATGAGGCACCTCCCACATATGCTGCACCATTTGCTGCAGCATACCAGGATGAGGCAGGGCGATATTGACATCAGGGCTGTGCGGATGCGCTAACTTGGATAGCCAACTTGGATAGCTTTAAAAGAGGATTAGACAAATTCACAGAGGATAAGGCTATCAATGGCTACTCTCCACGAAGGATATACTGTACCTCCACTGACAGGCAATATGCCTCTTGGTACTATTTGCTAGGAATCACAAGTAGGGAAGGTGCTCTTGTGCTCACGTCCTGCTTGTAGGCTTCCCATGGGCATCTAGCTGACCACTGTGAAAACAGGATGCTGGTCTAGATGGGTGACTGGCCTGACCAGCAGTGTTCTGTTCTTATGGTCTTATAATCTTACCAGTCTGTGGTTTGTCATTCGAGCATGCACATTAGAACATGCCAATACAACCCAGAGCTCTTTTGTTTTTCACATTGTAGTAGTAGAAACGTTTACACCCTAAATTGAGCTACAGATCTTCCCAGGCCAATGGGCCGTGGGCTTCAGTTTCCCAATAAAAAGTGCTGAGCTGGCAGATCACCAGGACCAATATGTACACAAAGGGTGGTGTTACAGCATCATGAAAAACTTGGAGATATATATAAAATGAATGTGTGTTGAACAGCCCCCAGGACCTGGCCTGGCTTTCCAGAAAAGAAAGAAAGGTGCTAGCACTGACATAAACATCTCTGCACATATTTTTCAAGACTTCGTAATACCTTGGTTTCTTGGCCTGTGGCCCACTGCCCAGTTGTTAGACATAAAGGGACAAGGTGTTTTTACCCTGGAGCAGACCGCTAACCAATTTCTCTTCCCTCAGCCTTGCTGAATCCATGGTGCAAACAGGAACAGAGAGTAACTGCAAATGCCAGGTGATTTGTCTTCAACCCTCCCTCAGAATGGATACCTTGGTGAGAGGCAACTGCCACCTCATTTTTCTCTTGACTCAACTGACCTCTAATACATGGTAATGAAATAGCCTTCTGGTTTCCAACATAAACCACAATAATTGGCAGCTCTTTGATATGAAATCCTGTTTGGCTTGCTGAATGTTATCCTTGCATGTGTAACCCAGAAGAGTTCTCAGGCTCCTTGTGTAAACCAAGCCATCGATTTGTAGTCACCTTCTCTTCCAGCTGCTCTAAATGTCTCTCTGTGCCCTTTGACATAAAGCTAAAACTCTGCCAGGGACACCCAAGGCAGTTTGCTTGCACCTGAAGTTTAAAAATAGGCATAATTCTCATTGGATGGGTTTACGCTAACGTCAGAAATTATTGGGAGAAAATCATTTTTAAAATATAGGATTATATCCAGCTACATAGACCCATTGAAGTTAATGGGTCTTAGTTTGTCATGCCTGTTAATGGCTCTGCCCTGTTATTGGATACAGCACACAGATGATAAAATTAGGGAAGGAAATATCTGTCTATGTTGGTTCTCTCCAATTCTCCCCTTCATAGGTGACAGATTTCCAGACTTTTAATATATCCTTGTAGGTTATACATTAAAAGTTAGGAGGGTGGGAGGTTTTACATGCAGATTTTTAAAGGAGTAAAATGACTAGATTTCTCTTCTTGAGACCCTTTATTATACCGGAGGATTTAAAACACACAATTGTGGAACAGTATCTTATGAATTTAAAAGTTCCTGTTAATAAAAAGCACAGGCATGTGCCTGTAGTTAATGTTTGATCAAAGGCTGCAGAAACCCCCTTTTCATAACTTTTTTGAGAAATTAATGCCCTTGATATGAGCACTCATCAATTTTTATTCCGTAAGTTGAGTGGCTTTAAAACTGAATTTTACAAATGTTGTGAAGAGGAAGTCCTGCTATGCTTTGATCCAACTCTTTGTTAAAATACGTTATCTGAATTCATTTAGATGACCTTGATTTCTTTCATCTCTGAAGAGGACAAAGTGGTGGTTTTTTCCCCCCTAGACCTGCCAAAACTCAGGTTTCCATTCTGAGACTTTCTGAATTTGGAAATTTCTGCAGCGCAAAATTATGAAGCAGAGGTAAGTTTGACTTTTACCAAGTGTAGACAGATTTCAAACTAGTGGGATCATTTTTTCCCACCCAACCCCTTGGACCCCAAACATAGCCAGGTGCAAACTTGTGTATTGGTGAAAGGAACCAGAAGCCCAATGTCAGGAGCTGCTAGAATCTGTGGACAGCTGCCCCATGTGGCAAGCCACTGAACTGCAAGCAGAAACTTCTCTGTGACGTACTCTCCACACCCTAGTACAGCCTTTCCCAACCAGTGTGCCTCCAGATGTTGTTGGACCACAAGTCCCATCAGCCTCAGCCAGCATTGCCAATGGTCACGAAAGATGGGAATTGTGGTCCAACAACATCTGGAGGCACACTAACCATTACACCACACTGGTTTCAGGTATTCTTGATCTTCAGGCTCCTTGAATATTTCTGAACTTACCTGACCTTCTTGGATGTGTATTTTAAAAATAAATTACAAAATCAGAAAGACTATACTGACTGGGTTTTTCAAATGTTCAAATGATATGGTGATATTTTCTTTGTTGATTCATTCTGGTAAGGCCCTCTGGGAAATTGAGACCCCACGTGAAATCGACCTCTTCCTCCTTTTCAAGTCTAACCTGAATTCTGTCTTGGGGTTTAATTAAGCCTCATTTTTAAAAAAATAGCTTTCAGTTGGATGAGACAAATCTCATGTTTTTACCTTAAAATCTCAGTCATGCCAGGGGATTCCTGGAAAAACCCTTCAGTGTTGCCCTTGGCAGTTACTCACTCCAAAGCTATGAAGCATCTGCATATTTCATAAGCACTTTTATATACATAGCTGGGGACAATTCTTCCTTTTCTGTTTAGTGCTGTGTCTTTTGATCGCAGACTATTAGCCTTGCTGTTTTGATTGCTTCACAGAAAAAGAGATGCAATTCTTTTAATACTCATACTTCCCCCACCGCAGTCACCAAAAGCTTCATCAAATACCCCCAAAAGTGCAGAAATGTCCCTTTTATCACATTCCCCAAAGTCGCTGTAGGGTAATGCCATGATTAAGGCCCATTAAAACATCATAAATAGCAGGGAAGAATTCAAGGGGGTCTCAAAACCCTCCTGCAGACTGGATGTTTAGCAAAAGCAAAGCAAGAGAATGATGGACGAGAGGGAGACAGAGCCCCTAAGTGTGCATTTTATAAGGGTACTTCCAGAGGGGTGTCTATATTGTGGGATGGATGCTCTTCATGTGTCCATACCTCCCCGTTTTAATCTGAATTTACCCTTTCTGGGGAAAATCTGGTAAGTTTTTTTGTTTGTTTCTTAAAACCTACAATGAATCTGAAGAAGTGAATTTGAGTTTATGAAAGCTCATGACATAATAAATCTGTTACTCTTTATTCAGGATGGGGGAGCAATTCATTTCAGTTTGCATTTAAAGCCAAATAGACCAACTTCCCACTTCCTGAAACAATGCACGAGCCGAAAAGCAACCATCCTTTGAAATTTACACGTCTCTGAATTTTGCAATGCAGTTCTCTAGCCAAGTGATGCATACAAAAATGCATAGACTAGGATATACTGTGCATAAAAATGCATATATAAGTGAGATACCATACAAACATGAGTTTGTATTAGGGAACATCACTTTGCAAAATTGTGTATGTTAGGAGAAATCCACACTAAAATGTTGATGAATTTTCATGAGGGCTTTTTTCTTCTTCTTCTTAAAAGCAAATTGATATCAAAATGTGAAGAACTGAACTTAAGACTGGAAAAATAATAAGGAATGGAGGCAAATGGAAATGGACAGATTTGGCCATCCTGATCATGGACTGACCCATTTTGAAAGATGCACTCCATATAGGCAGATCCCAAGCCCAGCTTGAGTGAATCCCCACTGCACATCTCTCCGCATCCACAGAAGTCTTTTCTCTCCCAGTCAGAAACATGATGTCAGAATAACAGTTCTGCATGCATACCTCTAGCTGCTGTCTCTCATTGCATGTTGATAGGCTCTGTGCATGCCCTACCCCGTCATTATAATGTTAGCACAAAGACACCAAGGGAGCTTTAATTAATGGCTTTGAAGATCTGCTGTTTTATAATTCATGACAGGGCTTTAATTAAAATCAAATGGATAGTGGTTGAAATGGCAAAGGATTTAAAAGTGCTCTGCCTTAGATGGGAAAAACCAATTCCCTCTGACCAGTAGTGTTACAGGCAGCATGCAAATTACTTTTTGTTAGAGCCAATGGGGAGGAGCGAATGTGCTTTTCATCTACCTAACAGGTCTGCTATTGTCTTGGGCCACATCTTCACCTTACATTTAAAGCAATATTATACCCCTTTAAACAGTCATAGCTTTCCCCCCACCCCCAAGAATCCTGGGCACTGTAGTTTGTTCAGAGTGTTGAACTTAGGAGACCTCCTGTTCCCCTCACAGAACTGCCATTCCCAGAGTGGTCCTCATAGGGACCAACCAGACACCTCTGAAGTTGAGGATCTTAAGGAGCAGATGGGGATCCTTGGATCCAATGCTGAGGATTCCCTTGAGGAGCCTTCCATTTTGGGACCTCTTGGAGAGCCCCTGGAGCAGTCAAAGGAGGTGAAACCACCTCCAGTCCTCAAGAATACCAGCACCAAAAAGTTCAGCTCCAAGCCAAATAGTGATATCATGCTACGAATGTACAGACCCAGAGCAGTCTGTTCACAAATAATCAATCCCTACAACTCCTTTCCTACCAACAGCTGTGGTCAGGGTATAGTCTAGGAGGCCAGAGGACATTAGGTCTCACTCTTCAGTGGGGAACTACAGTGTGTATGTGTATAACAGGTGAGGGACAAGAACAAGATGTTCATTGCAGCCTGTGTGAAATATATTTGCACAAAATGCAGGTATATCAGCTGAAAAGGCTACAGGTACAGCAGTGTGAAAGGAAATTTAGAAATCAGGACAGAAGCACTAGTATTTCAATCCATTAACCTAACGCAATAAGCCCCATGTCTGAAAGCAGCATTACACCCAAGAGAAGGAAAAGTAAAGAAATGAAAGTATTAGAGTAATACCTTTCCTGTAGAAATGTAGGGACTCAAAATCAGGAGAAAGACTTTATATCAAGCTCAAGAGCCAAGCTGTGTCTACAGTGTAATCTAGAGTTTAGACATGAGAGATCTCACCCTTACTTGGTCTAATTGTCCTGCGTGGTGCTGAGATGTTTCTAGCAAGTGTCATGAAAGATAGAGGAATTTGTGGGAGCCCAAAAGATGCACTCCTGACCCATGGAACCCAGATTTTGAATACGTTTTTGACCCTATAGAGTTACATGTAATCTAGAAGAGAGAGTGAGAGTAAGTGCCTACTTGACCAGTTGAAAACAAAGAACACACTGGAATGTTCTTTGAAACACAACAGTTGGGGTCCTGGTTGTGCCATGTGTGAGATGCATACATTGTTAATCTTCCTGTCATTTACAAGAGGCTCAGTGTAAATATCTTGTCATTACTGATAGAAATGCAATGTAAAAATCTGGGTTTTAAGGAAATTTATAGTAAAGTACTTAACATAATGATAGAGGACATATCCTTATCCCTTGTGTTTCAAAAGGCTGTAGAACTAACTGGATGGCAGTGTTATTAGTGTGAAGGAAGTGTGAAAATTGGAGGGAGAAATATCAATAATTTAAGATATGCAGACAATACCATTCTACTGGCAGAAACCAGTAATGATTTGAAACTAATGCTGATGAAAGTTAAAGAGGAAAGCACAAAAGCAGGACTACAGCTGAACATCAAGAAGACTAAAGATATGACAACAGAAGGTATATGTAACTTTAAAGTTGACAACGAGGACATTGAACTTGTCAAGGCAATACCTTGGCACAGTCATTAACCAAAATGGAGACAATAGTCAAGAAATCAGAAGAAGGCTAGGACTGGGGAGGGCAGCTATGAGAGAACTAGAAAAGGTCCTCAGATGCAAAGATGTATCACTGAACACTAAAGTCAGGATCATTCAGACCACGGTATTCCCGGTCTCTATTTATGGATGTGAAAGTTGGACAGTGAAAAAAGGGCATAAGAGAAAAATAAACTCATTTGAAATGTGGTGTTGGAGGACAGCTTTGCAGATACCATGGACTGTGAAAAAGATGTCAATGAGGAATGCAGGATGTGTGAGCTCTATTTAAATATTATGCTTGTTCCTCTTTCAGGAACTTTTTGGCATCCCTTGGTACAGCAAGAAAAGATCAAGCTGTTCTCAAATGCTGTCACCATGATGGGCCACTTAAGGTTCTCAGTTCTCACAGACTGTAGCATTGGAGGCTGTATGAGACATTAAAAATGCCATCCTATGCACATATACTGAAAAGGAGGAATGGAAAGATCTGGAGAATTTTCGTGAGGATTTTTTTTAAAAAAATCACAAAGTGCTACAGAAGTGCGGAGAAATGGATTTAAGACTGGAAAAATGAGAATCTGAGAGAACCGAAATTGACAGATCTTTCCATCCCTGGTGCAGATTCCAGAGTGAATCAGATCCCAATCAGCACATTAATTGGTAAACTGCAGATCAGGTGAGTTCATTCTGAAATAAGCACCCCCTCCCCAAATTCCTCAAGCATCCCTTCCTATTCACATAGATAGCAATCACTGAGTTTCACTGAGAGCAAGGGGTTAATATTAAAAGGCATCTTTGCATCAGACTACAAAGCAGCTGGTTTTGGTCACCCATTGCATGCATTTCTCAGAAACTCACTTAGCATTCTGAGCTGGAGAACAGATTCCTGGAGAAATTATCTTGATTACTAATACTGCAAAGGATTTAGAGTTTGACAGATCTGGGCACCAAACCAGGCAATTATGAATGTCAGTGACATCACAAAAAAAAATAGTGCTGGAACTAGGATTATTGATTGGCCTGTATCTTACTGGCCCAAAACCACACCGTGACTAATACAGCCAAATATTCTGAGCTGGGCAAATTTGCACGCTGAACCAGGCATTTATGAAGTCAATGACCACACTACCAAAGAAATAAAAAGGGTTCTGTAACTAGGGTTGCTAATTGGCCTGTATCTTTATATGGCTTTCTAGGTTAGGGCAGTAAGATACAGGCCAATTAGCAACTCTAGTTACAGAACCTTTTATTTAACCAATACTGGATTCTGAAAACCTATCAAGCTAAACATACCGAAGCTGCTTTAAACTATCTAATACACAGCACCAAACCCAGATCTGATACTAAAACCTGAGGCGCTGCAGTCAATCCCAACTCTCTGAACCTTATGACACATACGCACTTGCACACTATTTGTTACAAACATACCTTATGCTTAACGTATCTCTGTGAAGCATCCCTGGTAAACCAACGGTCAATCTAACCCAGCTCTGCTTAGACATCAAAGAGTGGCATAAGAACATAAAAGCCCTGTTGGATGATGCCAAAAGCCCATCACGTTTAACCTTCTGTTCCCACAGTGGTCAGCCAGATGCATATGGGAAGCCTACAAACAGGACATGACCACAATAGCATTTCCCACTTGTGATCCCCACCAACTGGTAGTCAGAGAAGCATACTGCCACCAATACTGGAGGAAATATATAGCCATCATCATGGCTAGGAGCCATTTGAGAGCCTAGTCCTCCATGAATTTCACAACCCAAATGTTGGAAGCAAGTCAGTTATCAAACAAACCCAACCATGGCAAATTATCCAGTGAACCTCCCATCCCTGGTCTTAATTCCCATCCTAAGGCATTCAGAAATTTAAGGACACCCTGAATGCACTGATCAGTCCTCCTTGTTATTGATAGCCTTTGTAGTTCCCTCTAGTTCCAAGCCAAGGTGGCAGAAAATGGTTATATACCTCCATGTCATTGGATTGACTCAACTGTAATCTGAAGCCACAACTCAAGGAATGCTTTACCGTTGTGGCTTGGCCTAGTCTGCCTTACTATATAGTCCAGAGTGCAGGACACAGAATAATGAGCTCAAGTTGCAGGAAGCCAGATTTTGACTGAACATCAGGAAAAACTTCCTGTTAGAGTGATAAAACAATGGAACCAAGGACCGAGGGAGGTAGTGGGCTCTCCAACACTGGAGGTATTGAAGAGGCAACTGGACAGACACCTGTCGGGTATGCTTTAATTTGGATTCCTGCATTGAGCAGGAGCTTGGACTTGATGGCCTTGTAGCCCCCTTCCAGTTCTACGATTCCATGATTCTAGTCTCAGAAATATTGATAAGTCCCCCTCTGTATTCATCTCATAAACAAGCATCTGATTCCTTCAGCAATTTATCCGAGCCGAAACTTTACCAACGTTGTAGCATGACAAAAGTATGTGGAAATACATTAACTGGTCCCTCAACTCTGCCTTTTTGTTCTCTCTTGCTGTTCAAGCAGTGATCTGTCTGTTGCCACCTTAAAATTACAGCAAAACACACATCTGGTAACTGCCCCCGCTCCCTCCCCTCCTTCATGTTTCCACTGGTTTTCCAGACTTCCTCTTGCGGTGATTTGGAGACTGCGCATCTGGATTTCTTGTACAAAGGAATTGCTGGAGTATGCAAAAAGGAAAGAGTGCCCTGAGGAAAGCTGAGATATATTGATAAGCCACTGATGGGACTTTACAACTCAAGTCACTAGGCAAACCTCTTGACAAAGAAGGGGCTTAGGGAAACAATACAAACTGAAGCAAAATGAAGATACCTATTCCCTTCAGCTTTGCTGGTTGCATTTTTAAAATACTCTGGATCCACCTCTCCATTTTTCACCCAACCTCAGCTCCGCCACCACCGACCTTAAGGCTTCCAGAAGACACACCAGGCAGAGAACTGATCCCATCACCCATCATTAAGTTTCCAGGGGACATTTCTCCCAAAACAGACAAAGAACTGGCATTGGTAAGTGTTTGTTTTCCCCACTTTTTTTTTGATACATACTTTGCAATGTCTGATTTGTTGATCCCCAATTCTGTGTAACCCAATAACAGCAGCCTTCTGTTTCCAGTGTTCCCAGATGGGGACTAGTAGTTGGCAAAGTTATCAGCTTCCAAAGTGTTAAAGCAAACTTTATTTCCCCCTCATTAAACGTTTAATGCCAAGCCAGAAAACTGTATTTCTGAATGAGTACCCTGTTCCTGTACAAAGTTCATCCAATTGCTGAGGTTTTAACAGAAAGATCTAGACATTAAGTAAAGAGTTAAAAAACAAAGTTTGTTTATCAAACCTTGCTTAAGTATAGCCTGAAGGCCAATTACTGTGCAAAGCTGGCTTGATTTCTTCAGCAAACATAATGACTAGTCTTCAGACAAATCTGTTTGAAGCACTAACTGCCCCTTGAAGCTATTCTTGAACTATGTTCTATCCCTAAATTTGAATCCGTACAGAAAAAAAGCTTGGAAGGGTATCAACTATTAGACATTACAGCTAGCTTAAGATTTTTGTCTGGGCTTAGTTGATCTTTCATAAAAACCAACCTTACAGAGATGAATGTTTAAGGAAAATAGGGACAATTACATACTCAGTTATGCAAAGCAATCCAATGCATTTTACTCAGACCATGTGCTAAACGGGGACTTACTCCCAGGGAAATTTAATGGGGCTTAATCTCTAGTAGTAAATGTGCCTTGCTCTGCAATCCAAAACATATTCATTAGTGAGTAAGCTCCATTGAACATAGTGGAACTTCCTTCTGGGGGGGGGGGAAATGGACAGGTTTGTGCAGTTTAGGATAGGGATAGCCAACATGGTACCCTCCTCCCCAGATGTTGCTGGACTCCAACTCCCATCCCTGATTATTGACCATCTTGGCTTGGGCTTGTGAGAGTTGGGAGACCAACAATATCTGGAGGGGATCACGTTGGCTACCCCTGAGTTAGGACTGGGTGAATCATTCAGTTTTGGTTTCTCTATCACATTTTTTTCTGATCTTAAATATAGTTCTCCAAATTTCTCAGCAATCTGGAAATTTATTAGCATTTTAGTGCGAATTTCACTCAAATGTATACATTTTTGCATTCAGTTTGGTCTGACAGACACATTTTTGCAAGCAATTTCCCCTAATATAACACAATTTTGTATGTCATTTTCCTTAATGTATACCGAACTCTAGTATGTGCATTTTTGTATGCATTACTTGGCTCAAGAACTGCTAACTTCGAAGGAGTGTGAATTTCAAAGGGTAGCTGTGTTTGGGTTTGCATATTGTTTCAGAAATTGTGAATTAGGTAGGTTTGCCTTTAAATGTGAACTAAATCAAATTTGTCTCCCGTTTCTAGTTAGGATATAGACTATAGACACATCTTTTTCTTTTTAATGACCACTTGATGACTAATGGATGACCACTTCACACATTACATATAGAAGGCAAAGCCAGCTTTAGAACCATGTATACACTCACTCACAACTCTCTGTCAAGTATCTTGCCTGTTTTTGCTGCATTCACACCTTACATTTCAGGTATACTCTTAAAACAGTGTTTATCTTAAACTATGTAGTGTGTGAAGGGGGGCAAAGGTGGACTAATGTTACTTTACAAGATAAAAAAAAGACAGGCTGGCTACATCAATATGTGTAATTTAACTACCTCACATTGGGGATGGGGGAGAAATTCAATTCATTTCACATCTGAAGCCGAATCTATCAAATCTTCACTTTCCAAAACAATATGAGAACTGAAACACAGCCAGCCTTTGAAAGTAACACTTATTCATTTTTTGCAGTGCAATTCGCCAACCAAACAATGTTTACAAAAATGTATGTGTTAGGGGAAATTGTGCATAAAAATGAATATATGTGAGAAAATAGCATGCAAAAATGCATTACATTTAAGAGAAAAGGCTTGCAAAAAATATGTATATTAGTCAAAACTTCCTACAAAAATGTGTTTATTACAAGAAATTCACACTAAGATGCTGAAGACTTTTCATGAGGGTTTTAAAAATAATAAGCCAATTTCTGCAGAAATGTGGAGAACTAAAGATTGGAAAAATGAGAAACTGAGAAATCCGAAATTGACAGAACTTTCTATCTCTACCATACATACACACTTTTGGCCCTTGTTGCCCCAGTTAAGGTTGACAGATCACAATGCTTGTATTGATTAATTTAATTTATATCCCTCTTTTTCCTCCAAGGAACTCAAGGTGGCATACATGGCTCTCCCCTCCCCATTTCATTCTCACAACAACCCTGTGAGGTAGATTAGGCTGAGAGAGACTGTAACTTGCCCCAAATTACCCAGTAAGCTTCATGGCTGAGTAGGGATCTGAGCCCTGGTCTCCCAGGTCCTAGTCTGACACGCTGACCACTACACCATACTGGCTTCAGTGACAGCAGAGTCCACAGTGGCTAGAATTCTCATCAAGGCCTAAACTCTAGATGTAGCAGCCACTTCCAGTAGTCACCTGGTCTTCTAGCACACCTTCTTCTACTTCTCTATGGACCTCCTAATTACCTCAAGCACTACGAAGTTCATTCAGAACCCCTTCTCTTCTTTGCTTCTTCTTCCCTTAAGAGAAGGGCTGTAGATCAGTGGTGGATCATCTTGCTTTGCACGCAGAAGGTCCTAGGTTCACCAGGTAGGGCTGAAAAAGACTGTTTTCTGAAATACTGGAGAGCTGCTGCCAGTCAGTGTAGACAATACTGAACTTAGGCAGACCTCAGTATAAGTAAGCTTCTTATGTTCCTATGTTCTCCATCTCCTCTGCCCTTTCCCTTAAACCTAACCTTCCTTTAGGTTCCTCTTTCTCAGTCCGTCCATTGCTTCCTCTTCAGCTTCCATGCTTCTCATCTTTCCTGCTTTCAGGAGCCGCTTGGATAAGACCTAGACCTTTGAGTTTGTAAAAGGCTGTTCCATGTGAAGAGCAATCATTACGTCATCTTGGCACAGTCTCCAAGCAGTGAAATATTCTCAGGCACTGCCTGGATTGGTCCCACCTACCTAAGACTGGCCATTGGGCTGTCCTAGAGAAGGGACTATATAAAGGCTTCCTATGCAGGCTGGGACCATATCTGAGCAACAAGCCTTCCTGGCCCTATTGTGTTTCTGTGCATCATTTGACTCTGATTTCCTGGCTCCCCTCAGGCATCTACAACCCAGGACTTCTTCCCAGTCCTTAATCTGGTCTTTGTTTTTGTTTTTTGCTCAACTGACAACTTTCCTTTCCCTCACAGAACCAGGACTGTGATCTGTTTAGTTCCCTGAGCAACTGAACATTCCATAGCACTGCAGTCAGGCCCCATCTGTGCTATACATTTAAAGCAGTATTATGCCCCTTTAAACAGTCATTACGTCCCCTAAAGAATCATGGGAAATGTAGTTTGTTAAAGGTGCTGAGAGGAGACCCCTGTTCCCCTCACAGAGCTATAGCTTCCAGAGTTCCCTGGGGGGGGGGAGATTGATTGTTAAAGTGCTCGGGGATGTGAAGGCTGGAGCAGAGCACACGAGTAGAAAACTATAGTTATCTCACTAGGGGGCTCACTTGAGCCCCTCTCTGTGTCATATTTGCATGTGGAATGGGCTCTCTCTCCATCATGCACCATGTTAGCCTTCTCCACCCTCCGTAATGCACAGGCTAGCCACATGCTCCAGCAGCCATATGTTTGGTGTCAGTGTGAAGATGTCCTGTGCATGCAGGTGCACATGCACAGAGGCTCTCCATGCTAGTGTGAACTGTGGTTTGGAAGAGCACAAGCTGTGCACATTTTGGCACATTCCATTCTTTGGAAAGCCTTGGCTTCCTAGACATCTCATGACCTTAGACCCTAAGCCTCAGGGAAACCAACCTTGGATTTTGGGGGCAGTGCCTACTGGGTCAGAGTGCATAGTAAATAGCAGCCATCACCAAACTGGTGCCCTCCAGAAGTTGTTGCACTACGGGTCCCTCCAGACTGTCCCTTTATGTGTGTGGATGTATTCTGCAACATGTCGTCACAGCGATAATATTGCATTAGTGGTAGATTTATCCACACATCATTCTGCTTTATTAGTTGTTCTGTAATGTTTCTCGGTATCACATTATTGTCATCTGGAGGGCAAGAGAAGCTAAACAAACTACAGAATATTTGTGGTATAAAAAGAGTCAGGATTCCAGCAAGAAGCTTCAGGACATGCACTGACTGGAAATGAAGCAGCACATCTGCCCCAAAGGTTTGGGGAGGCACAGACAGTATTGAAAGCAGGATCACATATAACCATCCCGTTATTCTAGGGAGAAGTAGCAGCACTATTTTTCTGGCAGCTGACCAAAACACAAACAAAAAATCCAGCCAAGCAAGTTTTTTTTCTGGTCAGTTGACATGGCAACCCTAAACCCATGCTGTGATTAGTGGAATATCACCTTGCCATTATACATTTGTGGTCACTTGGATAAAATGCAGAAAAGGGCAGCCAAAATGGGTAGAGGGATAGAACACCTTCCATACTAGGATAGGCTAACACAGCCTTTCCCAACCGGTGTGCCTCCAGATGTTGTTGGACCACAACTCCCATCAGCCTCAGCCATTGGCAATGCTGGCTGAGGCTGATGGGAGTTGTGGTTCAACAACATCTGGAGGCACACCGGTTGGGAAAGGCTGGGCTAACGGCACACACCTATGCATGTTTACTCACACGTAAGTGCAACTGCACTCAATGAGCTTACTCTCAGGTAAGTGTGTACAGGGTTGCAGTCTAAAGTACTTGGAACTTTTAAATTTGGAGGGGGAAAGTGACTAAGATTGGGAGGCGGGTCTGCTCAGTTTCACATTTTAATGCAAACGTATATATTTTGCAATTCCAACACACCAACCAAAATGTAGCTGTACTTCAAAATCCACACTTTTCCAAATTCTGCAATGCAGTTCTCAAACCAAAAACTGCACACAGAAAAAATGTAACAGGGAAGAATGTACAAACATGCATATATTTATGAAAATAATGTATAAGAATGCATTATACTAGGGAAAACTGTTTGCAAAAAGAGTGATATTGGTGAATATTGCATACAAAAAAGTATATATTAGGAGGAACGTTCATGAAAATGTGTGCAAATTTTCAAACAGACTTTTTATTTTTAAAAATGCAAGCTGATATGAAAATGGGATGAACTGAGTCCAAAAACGTCTGGAGGGCACCACGTTAGTTACCCTTGGTATAGGTCTTGAAATGTGCATGAGTATCTTCAATCACGACTGATAATTGTAACTTCGGGTGTTTTTCCTAATGGTAATGGGATTGCAGCCTGGATCAGTCCTTGTTTGGATTCCCAAACCATGGTACCTACCCCCTTTTCAACCCCCACCACCTGTACCTGTACCTTGAATGTTAGTTACATTCATTTAAATGATTTGCTGGCAACAAGCACAAGTGAAAGTCTATAATTCATTGTATTTAAACCCTTGCAAACATGTCCTCAAGTTACTGGTCCTCAAGAAATATTTATCCATACATATATCATTTTTAAAAAATTAATGGCACAACAGCATAGCAATTCCCATTTACCAAAAGTGTCATCTCTGGTCACCTGGAAATAATTCCTGCTCACCACTGGTGAATCACCATATAATTTTCTGAAAACGTTTTGTGACTGTGCTGCTTTCTTTCCTGTTTTGTTAAAGCAATACCTCAATAAGTATTACGGATGCCCCAAAGACAACTGCAATCTCTTTGTGCTGAAAGACACTTTGAAGAAAATGCAGAAATTCTTTGGGCTTACTCAAACTGGAGAGCTGGACCAAAACACCATAGAAACGATGAAGAAGCCCCGTTGCGGTAATCCGGATGTGGCCAATTATAATTTCTTCCCGAGAAAACCAAAATGGGAGAAAAATCTTGTCACATACAGGTATGTGTACATACTATCCATTGAGACTTTCCCTGTTAGGGTGCGATCCTAGCCACATTTACCTGGGAGCAAGCCCTAATGAATTCAGTGGGACTTCCTTCTGAGCAGACATAGTTAGATTACAACAGGCCCTCCCTTAGCATGTGTGGGGCCCAGAGCAAAAGCAAAGTTGGGGGGCCCCCACATTTGCTCCGGGTCATGGTCTTGTCCGAGTTGCTGCCGTAGGTGTGCAGGCACCAGTCCCGGAACTGCTGGCCCAGCTCGCTGTCCCAGGGCGGCTACCGCTCACTGACCGCAGCAGGAGCGGCAGTGGCAGCGGCGGCTTTGGCATGGCGGGCAGGCGGGCAGGCAAGCAAGCCCCCGTCCTGGGTGGAAAGAGAGCGAGTGAGTGCTGCGCCCTGCCTGGTGAAGGCGAGCAGGCAGGGAGGGAGGAGCTGGCTGGTGAGCAGATCACCAAGCGTGGGGGGGCCCCAAAGCGCAGGGCCCGGGGCAACTGCCCTGCTTCTCGATGCCTAGGGGTGGCTCTGGATTACAAGCCTCATCTCCTTACTCTTACCACTGCTTGCTTGAGCCAAGACAGCAGGTGGAACAGGCAGTGACAGGAAGGCAAAGGATCAGCAGGGCCAGGATGTTCCATTGATTGTCAGTGAGCTTCCCATTTGGACATGGCTTCAGCGGGTGCCCAATGATACTAACTGCCAAGGCTACCCTGAATATGCCTTTAATACAAACGTGGGGGAACTTGTGGCCCTCCGGATGTTGTCAGCCTCCAATTCCCATCACCCCCAGTCAGTGTGGCCGATGATCAGGGATGATGAGAACTGGAGACCAGGAGCATCTGCAGGGTTCCCCACAGGTTCATCATCCCTGCTTTAATAAGTACAGCTTTTCCAGTTTAGAAGTTCTATGTCTGGAGCAGCAGAACCTGTTCCATTTTGGGCTCTCATGAAGCTGTTAAAAGCGCACCAGCCCTGTAATAATTTATTTACTGGTTTATTTTGGAGATTTTATTACCTATTTAAAAATAGTGCAGGCCACTTTTCACTCCCACAATGAATTACCAAAGCAGCCTGCATGCAAAGCATAACGCGATGCAATATAGTCAATAAAATCCAGTTATTAAAACCAAATCAAAACATCGGGGGGGAGGACATGCACGGTCAATAGAAGAAAAGCAAAAATGGTCAAGAAAAACAGGTGTGTTTTTAACTTCTGGCAGAAGCTGTCCAGCAGTGGCACCTTCCTGATCTCTGCCGGAAGTTTGTTCCATGGTAGTGGTGGGGAGGCGCTTCCATGAAGACCCTCCTCCACACCATGGCTGGGAGAGCATCTTTGCGATGCAATATGTCAACAGAGCCTCCCCAGCAGATCACAGTGACACTGGGCAGTCTGTATGCACTGGTGGCTGGTTCACTGGGGCGAACGGGGTGTTGCCCCACCAACTTCAGTGTGCCCCCAGCCAGCCAGCCTTGTTACTTACCATCAGTCCAGCTTCCCCCTCCTTAGTCTCAGTCTTGCCCTTGTAGAACTTGACCAGTTGCTGGACACTACAGGAGGGGAGAGTGATCTTGTGCTCAGGTACTGCTGATGGTTTCTGGTTGGCCACTGAGAAAACAGGATGCTGGACTAGATGGACCATTGGCCTGATACAGCAGGCTCTTCTTATGTCTTATGTTCTTAACTCAGCTGAGACCAGGATGGGTAAGAAACTAGAATTAGTGGCTGTGCCTGTCATTGGCTGTGGCTCCACCTAGGACAGAGTTGGAAGGAACTTTGCAAGAGTAGTGTCAAAGCATTGCCTTTCCTTTGCTTCAAACGTATAGGAGGAAAAGCAAAGTAAGGGGTTGAATTGCTCCAAGACGGCCAACTTGTACAGGACAAAGCAAGCCCCAGGTGTGATGTCACTTTCCCAGAATCGAAACCTCAACACTACGATACATTCCACACTTCACACAGCTGGAGCAATCCTAGTGCTTAATGTGATTTAAAAAAAAAAAAAAAAAAGAGCGCAGGGTCTCTTTCGTTTTAAAGGGCGGACCCATTATTCCAGAACAGCATGACTTCTTCTCGGAGAATAATGGCTATCCCTTTCTTCCAAATACTGCTGCTCTATACAACTCCACAGAACAAAACACCACAGGCTCCACTATGTCTGGTTCTCTCTTTCTAAAAAAGTTTTTTTGATCTGGCACTTTGAGCTGGAGATGATATTAACCCCACAGCCATGTTATGTCTGCAGAAACAAATCAGACCAGAAATTACACTGCGATCTCGACAGTGCATAGTTTAACGAGCACTTCATCGCCCATTAAAGTCTGCTGGGATAAAGTCTAAGGCAGAGGGAAGCACAGTGGGGCTCTTCTAATGATTTCCATATCTATTTAAGCCCCGTGGCTCAGTTTTTTTGGTCTCTCCGTGGCTCAGTTTTTTTGGTCTCTCTCTGTCTCTCGGCATGTCTCCTTTTCCTGCACCTCCTACAGACAATGCTGCTGGCCAGAAATTAATCATGGCACACAAGCAAGAGGGAAGGGGAATATCTGAGTCTGCAACCATATTCTCACTTATTTGGAAATGAGCCTGACTGAACACTGTGGAGCTTGCTTCCAAATAAACATGGATTGGATCAGGCTCTACGTTTTGCAGGGCCGTTGGCTTAGAATTGGAGCAGAGAGGGTGGAAACAACAGAAGAATAAATGGGTTGGGGAAAAGATTATTGAAGAGTTATTTTCTTTTTTCTTCTCTCTTTACTTTTTTTTCTCTTTGGGAAGTAGCATTGTTTAATTCTCGTTAATGGTTAATTGATGATGTGCTTGGGGATATGATGGGTGAAAAGATGAAATCATTATTATATATTAGATTTTATCTATGTATTTGAAATGAATGCTGATGAAAGTTAAAGAGGAAAGCACAAAAGCAGGACTACAGCTGAACATCAAAAAGACTAAAGTAATGACAACAGAAGATTTATGCAACTTTGAAGTTGACACTGAGGACATTGAACTTGTCAAGGATTATCAATACCTCGGCACAGTCATTAACCAAAATGGAGACAAAGTCAAGAAATCAGAAGAAGGCTAGGACTAGGGAGGGCAGCTGTGAGATAACTAGAAAAGCTACTCAGATGCAAAGATGTATCGCTGAACACTAAACTCAGGATCATTCAGACCATGGTATTCCTGATCTCTATGTATAGATGTGAAAGCTGGACAGTGAAAAAAGTGGATAAGAGAAAAATCAACTCATTTGAAATGTAGTGTTGGAGGAGAGCTTTGCGCATACCATGGACTGAGAAAAAGACAAATAATTGGGTGTGAACAAATTAAACCATAACTATCACTAGAAGCTAAAATGATGAAACTGAGGTTATCATGCTTTGGACACATCATGAGAAGACATGATTCACTAGAAAAGACAATAATGCTGGGAAAAACAGAAGGGAGTAGAAAAAGAGGAAGGCCAAACAAGAGATGGATTGATTCCATAAAGGAAACCACAGACCTGAACTTACAAGATCGAACAGGCTGGTTTATAACAGATGCTCTTGAAGGTCACTGATTCATAGGGTCGCCATAAGTCAAAATCCACTTGAAGGCACATAACAACAACATGTATTAAGAAAACAACCCCAAGATAGAGAACCTTTGGCTCTCCAAATGTTGCTGAACTATAGCATAGGAGCATAGGAAGTCAGGCCATTGGCTGATCTAGCTCAGTATTTTCTACACTGACTGGCAGCAGCTCTCCAGGGTCCCAGGCAGGGGCAACGTCTAGCCCTGTCTGGTGAAGCTGGGGTTGAATCTGGGACCTTCTGCATGCAAAACAGATGTTCTGCCACTGCATTCTTACTAAATCCTCCAGATTTAGTATCACTTATGAAAAGGGGGGCCTCTATAATATATAGTCTTATACGTCTATAACGCAGGGCTGGGAACCAGTGGCCCTCCAGCTGTTGCTGAACTATAGCTTCCATCATCCCACGCCATTGGCCATGCTGGCTGGTGGGGCAGATGGAAGCTGGAGTCCAACAGCACTAGGGATGCATGAGAAATTCAATTCGGTTTTTATTTCAAGCCAAATCTATCAAAATTGAACTTTCTGAAACAATCTGGGAGCTTAAACACAGTCACCCTTCAAAATTCACGCTTATTTGAATTTTTCAATGAAGTTCACCAACCAAAAATGTTTTCAGAAATGCATAGGTTAGGAGAAGGTGTGCGTAAAAATTAATATATAGATGAAAACATGCACAAATGCATTTGATGATGAGAAATTGCATGCAAAAATGTGTACATTAGTCAAAACTGCCCACAAAAATGTGTTTATTAGGAGAAATTTGCACTAAAAGGCTCAAGAATTTTCATGATTTTTTTAAACAAAAAAATAGCAAATTGCTGCAACTGAATTTAAGATTGGGAAAAGCAGAAACTGAGAGGACTGAAAACTGACAGATCTTTCCATCCCTAAACCGTATCTGGAGAACCATGACTTTCCCATCCCTGATTCATTGCATTTATATCCCACCTTTCCTCCAAAGAGCTCAAGGCAGTGCACATTGTTCTCTCCCCTTATATTTTATCCTCACAACAACCCTGTGAGGTAGGTTGGGCTGAGACATAGTGAGCTTCATGGCTTACTGGGGATCTGAAGATTTCCCTTCTTGGCCTTAGTCCCACACTGAAACAACACTGGCTCTTACGGAACAGTGTTGTCTTGTGGGGTAGAGGAGAGTTAGAGTCCAACAACATCTGCAGGACCATGGGTTCCCCATTACTGTTTTAATGTGCTCAGGACCCCTGAATGACTGGAGGTCCCAATCAAGTGGAGAGGTCGTGTATGTACAGCTCTACACACACATGTGCAAATTCCCAATTTCAGATGTCCACTGGGGGTCAGTCCAAGAGCTGGAGGTGGGACCAGCAGCTGCAAGGTATACACTGGGCATGCAGAGTTTCAATAATGACTAGTGCAAATATGAGCATATAGTCAGCTCATCAGACACCCCAAAAAAGTATCCTGCATATTTTTGATATGCAATGCCCAGGTTGTTAAAGATGAAAACCTGGAGCCATAGGGCAGTGTCCACTAAACATGTGCTTCAGGTGGATGTAATAAATTTCTCAAAAACCAGTCATTTGCATTGATTGCATTTACATCTTTCCCTTTGAAGCAACATGTTCAAGGCTCACAACAGTACCACCCTTTTTAAAGAATTGTTACAAGAAACCAGTGCAAAAATGAATTAGAACAGATATAGGAATACTTCACAATCATAACCCTCCCCCAAAAGCGACCAAGAGCCTTGTGGCACCCTTAAAGACTGACCAGTTTGTTAGTCTTTAAGGGACATATGACTCTTTCTGTTGGTTTTGTTGTAAGAGATGAACATGGGTACCCTTCGGGAAATCATAAGCAAGTGATCTGTATTGTTCTCTGTTGTCTTTTTTCTCTTCCGCTTTTATTATTAAGGATTTTAGGCTACACCCCAGATCTGGACTCTGAAACGATCGATGATGCTTTTGCCCGTGCCTTTAAAGTCTGGAGTGATGTCACACCGCTGGATTTTTCCCGAATTCATGATGGCGAAGCAGATATCATGATCAATTTTGGACGATGGGGTAGATATCTCTATATAGAATTATTATTATCATCACTACTACCCCTTGAGGGAAAATCCAGCCTTCTGCCTCTTCCTTCCTTCTCCCTGCTGTTTATGCTACTCTGTGCATGGGATTCACTGCTCAGTGACCCCCTTTCCCATTGGCTGTCCTCCCTCGCATGCATCTGGGAAAACTGGGCATGTGCACCTTCACACACACAGGGCAACTGACTGGATCATCCCCATAGCATTTTTTTAGTGCACGTTAAAAGCATTCAAAGCACGGTGCATTCATCATCTCTGCTTTCCTTACAAGAACTCAATGAGGTAAGAATAATATTATTGCACTTGGATTGTGTGGGAGAGAGAGAACAGCACAAAGCTGAACTAGGAATACTGCCAAGGTGAAAGGTAACAGAGGGTGGGGCCCAGGGTGGTTTGGGATGGGCCTGAGGGCAGATCCCAGGAATTTGGGGTGGCTTTACAGAAGCCCTGCTGATCTGATTCAGTGTCTGATCTGCACAGGGAACATACTGGGGAAGTTGACCCTTGCAGCCAGCAGGGTTAAACCCCGCTCACCAGCTGGTGAGCAGAGGGTGTAATCCTGCCAGGGTTTGCTTTGTCCGTACATTTCCTTACTGTGAAAAGATTTCTCCTAACGTTTATTAGCTGAAATCTGCTTCCTTGCAATTACCACTTACAGTATCATAGAGTTGGAAGGGGTCTATAAAGCCATGGATTTAAACCCCCTGCTCAACACAGGAATCCAAATTAAAGCATACCCAACAGGTGGCTGTCCAGCTGCCTCTTGAATGCCTTCATTGTTGGAGAGCCCGCCACCTCCCTGGGTCATTGGTTCCGTTGTTGTACTACTCTAACAGTTAGGACATTTTTCCTGACCTAAGTCTGGCTTCCTGCAACTTGAGCCCATTATTCCATGTCCTGCACTCTGAGATGATCGAGAAGAGAACCTGGCCCTCCTCTGTGTGACAACCTTTCAAGTACTTGAAGAGTGCTATCATATCTCCCTTGAGTCTTTTCTTCTCGAGGGTGAACATGCCCAGTTCTATCAGTCTCTCCTCATAGGGCTTTGTTTCCAGTCCACTGATCATCCTCGTTGCCTTCTTCTTGAAGTGCGGTGTCCAGAACTGGATGCAGCGCTCAAGATGAGGCTCAACCAGTGCCAAACAGAGGGGAACCAATACTTCAAGCAATTTGGAAACTATACTTCTGTTAATGCAGCCTGAAATAGCATTTGCCTTGTTAGTTCCTGCCCTCTGTAGCAGCAGAGAACAATAGACGTGTTCTATTTTCACAGTCAGAGGCAGGTATGCCTCTGAATGCCAGTTGCTGGGAATCACAATTGGGGAGAGTGCTCCTGCACTGAGGCCCTGCTTGCAGGCTTCCCACAGGTTGGCCACTGTGAGAACAGAGTGCTGGACTAGATGGGCCTTTGGCTCTTCTTTTGCTCATATTTGCTGGTTCCTGGCTCCTGCTCCATTCTCCTGTGATTCTGAAAAGGCCACAGTTCTCAATGCAGCTCTCCCAGTGGTCCTGCAGCTGACCTTGTTTTAACCCAAAGCACACGTAGCTGAGAATGGAGGACTTGGCTTTGAGTATCTGATGTTTGTTTCAAATGGCAGTGGGTCAAACCAGAAAGTCCTTGGTGATGCAAAAGGAGCCACCACAGGCAGCATTGATGGCCAGGCCAGTGGTGAGGAACTGATGAATAATAGGGTTATGCCCTTGCCAGAAGGCTGCTATTCCAAAAAAAGCTTTCGGTGAAATAACAGGAGAAGCCAAGAACTCAGCCTTCACCAGAGGAAAAAGGAGAGACTTGAAATGACTCGGTGCAGAAGATACACACAGGCTTATTCATGGACACCCAAATGGAGGGATACCCTGAATAGCTGAGTGGTAGAGCATCTACTGAGAGAGACCCCGGCATGAAATCTTGGATAGCCTATGCCACTCAGTTTGGACAATACTGAGCTAGATAGATCTGAACGGACAATACGGACCTGAACTTACAAGATCTGAACATGGTGGTGTATAACAGATACTATTGGAGGTTGCTGATTCATAGGGTCGCCATAAGTTGAAATTGACTTCAAGGCACATAACAACAATGAGCTAGATAGACCAACGGTCTGACTCAGTATAAGGCAACTCCTTATGATCAGCTATGTGAGGATCAGCTCTGTGGTGAAGAGTCAGAACTGAATGGCAGAGCATCCCCTTCGCATGCAGAAATTCCCAGGTTCAGTCCCTGGCAATGCCAGGTAGAGCTGAGAGAGACCTTTCCCTGAAATCCTGGAAAGCTGTTGCCAGTCAGTGTAGGCAGTACTTGAGCTAGTTGGTCTAATGGTCTGACTCTGTATAAAGCAGTTTCCTGTAGTGGTGGGGGAGACAATGGAAAGAAGAATGAAACAAGGAAAAAGGGACAAGCGTTCTTGCAGATTCAGAGGCAATAAATGCACAGCCGAGTAGAAGTCAAAGATTTTATTAAGGAGCAGGGAAAAGGATACAAGAAAGTGACATCTACCGAGGAAGAATGTGCTTACTTTCTCCATTCAGTTGTCAGGAACTCCAGGTGAACAACAATGGGGAGACCCCAGCTGGTGGCGGGTACACAGCACCTCACTAGTCTAAGGTCTGTGTCAAAGTTCACTTTGGGCAAAATCTTGGACACATATATGGAAAGGCTACACTTGCTATGTGCTGATCTCCAACAATAACCTCATTATTCACACCTGTTGTGAACGCCATGTCCTTAGTCTTATCATTGTTTAGTCTACCACCCAAAGATATGTCTAGCAGGTGGCAGGTACTAAAAATAGATATGAGACCCTCCCAACTTCCACCATCCCAAGCAGATAACTACTTTTGAGAAAACAAAGAAATAAGCCCAAAAGCTTGCAGTCTTGAAGAGCCTGGCCTTCTAGACCCTCACAGAGAGTCAGGCATGAAGTAACAATTGTTACATGTTGTTCTATGTCCTCAATACAATAGATCTTCCAGTGAGTTTCCCCTATAGCCATCAGCCTCATGCCCTGCAGAAGACCTTTTGAAGTCATCTGGCTGGCCACTGTGGGGTGCAGGAAGCTGGACTGGAGGAACTTTGCTCTAGTCCAGCAATTAAAAAGAAATGCATTAATATCCAATCTTTCCTCCAAGGTGCTCAAGGCAGTGTGCACATTCTTCTCTCTATTCCTTCACCCCCTGCCAGTTTTATTCTTCCAACAACCCTGTGAGATAGTTTACACCAGGGGCGGGGAATCTGTGTCCCTGGCAGGTGTTGGACTAAAACTTCTATTATCCCTGGTCATTGACCATGTTGGCTGGGGGTGATGGGAATAGGGAGTTCAACAAAATCTAGTGGGCCCTAAGTTCCTCACCCTTAGGCAGAGAGAGACTAGCTCAAGGTCATCTAGTGATATTCTTGGTTATGTGGGAAGCGTAGAGAGCTACTTTTCAGAGCTTTTGTAATGCCAGGATGGCCAGACATGAATGGAACAGATTGCTCTAAAAACAGTGTCTCCTATTAAGGCTGCAACACCCACATATCTGAAAGCAGCAAGCCCCATTTAACCAAACAGAAGTTAACACGTATAGCTTTGTACTCTAAGGGTAGCGTGCAATGCTAGACCTACTCAGAGCAGACCCACTGAAGTTAATAAGCACAACTCACAGTTCTTAATTTCAATTGGTCTACTCTGAGTAGGAGTTAGCTGAGTACAACTCATAGTCTCTTATTTGTGATTAGGTATTTTTATTTACACTATGCTAGACAATATATCAATTTTATACCAGATTAACTGTCATGGTTTCCTCCAAGGAATCCTGGGAAGTGTAGTTTGGTGAACTGTTGAGAAACATCTCTAGTGAAATACATCCCAACTCCTCCCTTACACAACTACAGTGCTCAGGGTTCCTTTGTTCATTTATTTATGAGTTTTGTATAATGTCCTTTGCCAGTAGGTTGCAGAGCAGGGTTTTTTCACGAATAAAATATAAGGGAAAATATGAGGATGGGGCCATAGCTCAGTGGTAGAACAACTGCTTTTCATGCAGAATGTCTCCATTTTCAATCCCCAGCATCTTCAGGTAGGGCTGGTAGAGTTTCCTGATGAGCTGCTGCTGGTCAGTAGGAATGGGTGAAAATTTTGTTTCAGTTCGCATTTCAAGCAAAATTTATCAAATGCACACTTTCCAAAACAATATGAGAACCAAAACACAAATCTTTTGAAATTCTCATTTATTAGAATTTTGGGATGCAGTTCACCAACTAAACAATATTTATAAAAATGCATATATTAGGGGAAACGGTGCATAAAATGAGTATGTGAGCGAAAATAGCATGCAAAAAGGCATGAATTGATGAGAAATAGCTTGCAAAAATGTGTATCTTTGTCAAAACTGCTTACAAAAATGTGTTTATTTTTAGAAATTTGCACTAAAATGGTGGAGAATTTTCATGAGGATTTTTTTTTAAAAAATCACAGATTGCTGCCAAAATGTAGAGAACTGAATTTAACATTAGAAAAGTGATAAACTGAGAAAACTGAAATTGACAGATCTTTCCATTCCTACTGGTCAGAGTAGAAAGTACTGAGGTAGATGGACCAGTGATCTGGCTCAGGATAAGGCAGCGTCTTATGTTCCTACATCAACGTGACAAAATAAAAATCAAATATGATAAAATAATCCCATAACTCCAACTCGCACACGAAGTTAAAAAGGCACCATTGAATTATTTATCAATCCTTAATAGCCTTAATTCTGCACTTTAGATATGTTTCCCTGTGTTTAGTGCCATTTTGCTTTCTTCTTGTTCTGCAGAGCATGGTGATGGGTATCCATTTGATGGCAAGGATGGTCTCTTGGCTCATGCCTTTGCCCCTGGGCCTGGAGTTGGAGGTGACTCTCATTTTGATGATGATGAGCTTTGGACTTTGGGTGAAGGACAAGGTATGTCGGCTGTTGATGGTTTCAAAACATTGCCAAGTGTCAACTGTTTCTGGAGACTGAACCCTGTAGATCAGCCTTCCCCTAACTCAGTGTCCACTAGATGCTGTTAAACTCTAACTCCCATCATCTCTGACCATTGCTATGCTGGCTGAGGCTGATGGGAGTTAGGGGTCCAATAACAAAGGCACCAGGTTGGGGAAGGCCTCTGTAGTTTTAGGGCTGGTCTTGTGTAACATCCCTTAGCTGTTATTGAGGAGGTGAGAGATGGTTATAAGTCAAGGATGGTGAACCTGTGGCTCTCCAGATGTTGCTGGAATACAACTCCCATTATCCCTGACCATTGGTCATGCTGGCTGGGGCTGATAGAATTTTTAGAGGCCAACAGCATCTGGAGGACCACAGGTTCACCATTACTGTCATAAATGTATCATTTTGTTAGCATTTCTGAACTAAGCAGGGCTGAATCTCTTGATCCGCCCATAACAGCCTAAGGTGGTTACTTATGAATTGCCAAAAATGAGGAAGAAAGAGGATACAGATATACATAAAATTTGCATATGCAAATCCTTATATATCAATGCAGAATGCTATAATTTATATAGAAATACTGTATGCATGATGCTATACTGGTGATCTTTTAACTGGGGGATGCAGCCTGTGGGATGCAACCTGAGCCTTTGTATATGCTAAGCTTGGACTTTCAACCACTGAGCAATGTCAGGAAATGACAAGATAATCAATAATTAAAAAAAAAAATCTTTTGTAACTGATGAATCACATAAGGACTCCACAAATTACCTTATGTCAACAGCTTCCACTGTACAAATATTTCCAAGTGACTCTCTTGCTGGTCAATTTCTAAGCAAGTTCTGCTTGTAGCTAAGAGCTCCCACTCTAGAAATTCTGCTGAGAAAACCCACATTTATATTTTGGCCATTCCTAATGGATTGTCTCTCCTTTACTTTTCAAGTTGTTAGAGTGAAATATGGCAATGCGGATGGAGAATTCTGCAAATTTCCATTCCTGTTCAGTGACAAAGAATACAACAGCTGCACTGATGCAGGGAGGAGTGATGGATTCCTTTGGTGTTCAACAACCTACAACTTTGATACAGATGGCAAATACGGATTCTGCCCTCATGAATGTAAGTTGAATGACAGTGGTGGAGATGTTGGTTTTGTTTTAATTGGGAAGGATATTGTGGCCTTTCCCACATGGCATTAGGGATGGGCAATAATTTCAATTCAGTTTACATTTCAAGCCAAATCTTGCACTTTCCAAAACAATGTGAGAACCCAAACACAGTTATCCTTTGAAATTCTCATTTATTCGAATTTTGCAATGCAGTTTGATAACCAAACAATGTTTACATAAATGCATATATTAGGGGAAAGTGTGCATACAAATTAATATTTGAGTCCACATAACAAGCAAAAATGCATTATATGACAGGAAATAGCTTGCAAAATCTGTACATTAGTCAAAACTGCTTACAAAAATGTGTTTGAAAAATGTGCATTAAAATGCTGGGGAATTTTCATGAGGATTTTTTTTTAAAAAAAATCACCAATTGCTGTAGAAATATGGAGAAATGACTTTAAGACTGGAAAATGAGAAATGGAGAAAACTGAAACTGACAGGTCTTTCCATCCCTACGTGACATGTATGATGTTTCTAGTTTCTCACTGGTGATACTGGGCCAATTGTTGGATCAATGTGTGCCAGATTCTGCAAGCTGGCTAGATCCCTTTGGAGACATTGGTGGGCTGGTCTGGACATGATTTTTTGGGATCCACTTCCCTACATCTGGAAGTGCTTGGATTATGGTAGGAAAGTTAGAGTTCTCTGGGAAGCGGGAATGATTAATAACCCACTCTGGGAACTGTAGCTCTATGACTGGATTAGGAGTCTCCTAACAACTCTTAGCACCCTTAACAAACTACAGTTCTTTGGGAGAAGGCATGGGGTTTAAAGTGGTTTGATACTGTTTTAAACATATAGTGCAGATCAGGACAGAGACAGTTTCTTAGTGATGTAAGATAAGTTTTCTGGAGTATTATGCAAATGATATAGTTTTTTATCATAGTTTCCTTTACATGTGGGGGGGGGCTTGAACTTGTACACTCTCCCCACTTGTGAATCCTAGCAACTGGGATTTAAAGACTCACAGAGGAATTAATACTTAGCCATCATCAACAAGCCTTTTCAGTTGAGACCTATCCCAGTCTGCATCTGTGTCAGAATTGTTTAATATGTTTTTAAATAATGTTTTTAACCCTTTTTGAGGTTGTTTTTTAAAATGTTTTTAATGCTGTTTTGTTTTAATGTATTTTAAGATCTGTTTTAATGATGTTTTAAAGTTTTCTGGTGCTTTGTTTGCCGCCCTGGGCTCCTGCTGGGAGGAAGGGCGGGATACAAATTAAATAAATTAATAAATTAATAAAATAGCTAGTATCGCCATGGCAAATTCAGAAGTGCAAGGTCCCTTCGTGATAGTCAGTCACACCATGCCCCTGCACAGTCATGCCCCCTTTCCACTTTCCCTCAGCACACTTGCTCTCCATGTCATCTCCGAGTCCACCCTCCATTATGGTAAATGTCCCTAGGAGTCAATCAGCATGAAAAGGGAGGCTGTGTGATAGCTACTGAGAAGAGTCTTCTCAGCAGCTGACTCACCTCCTTCCACTTTGATTGGCTCCAAACAGCATGAAAAGACGAGAACTCTTCTCAGTGGCTAACACACTCCCCTTTCATGCTGATTGGCTTGTACATAGGGACCTGGCTGGGACGCTGCTCCCAAAGAAGTAAGGTGTCTGTGACCTCCCGTGACCCTGGAGGACTACCCTCCTGGCTAGTAGCCATTGATACCCCTATTCTCCATGGATTTGTCTAATCTCCCTTTAAAGCCTTCCAAGTTGGTTTAACTATGCACTATGCGAAATCCTTTTGTCTGGCCTGAATCTCCTGCTACTGAATTTCATTTGATGACCCGAGGTTCTGGTGTTATGAGAGACAAAGGAGAAACCTGTTCACCTGCTCCTTAATCCCTTTTCAATTGGAATGGCTGGGAGCTTCTACATGCAGCTCTACCGCAGAGCAATGGTCCCTTCCCTAGGTAAAGGGGCGCTGGAACCTGAAGAATGGTGCTTCTAGAAAATCATACTAATAAAATCTCTACAAAATAAAGGCAATGATTTCTCTTGGACAAGGACCAGAAAATAGAGCTTGTCCATGGTAAGTAAGGAAAGTTGAAAAGTATAGGATACGCTTTGATGAGTTGCATGTGTCAGCTATGTATTGTAAAACAAGAACGATAAAACGCTTATCTGTCTCTCAGAAACATAAAACTGTATGTTGCCAAAGATAGGGTAAGAGTGAGATGAGGTCATTAGATCCCAGTTATCTTCATTCTGCCACATTTTGTGGCAAAGACAGCCTTAATGCTGTCAGAGAAAGAAAAATATGTTTTTAGGCAGAGAAAAAGTGGCACTCTATACTTTGAGGAAACCACATGTTCAAGTACTGGGAAAAAAGTGCTAACTGTGGAATCTGGGAAGCTGAGCTTCTGTTTAGTTGTTCGCTCTTGTGAGCAGCAAATATAGGAAGCCAAGATTTACAGACAATTTCTCTCTGAAATTTGGAAGGAATTCTATAAGAGGAAAAACTTATTCACAGATTGTAAAACTGGTGCAGTCTGCAGTTCTCAAGCCAGGACATCAAATGTGGAGACAGACAGACAGACAGACAGACAGACAGACAGACAGACAGACAGATAGATAGATAGATAGATAGATAGATAGATAGATAGATAGATAGATAGATAGATAGATAGATAGATAGATAGATAGATAGATAGATAGATAGATAGATAGATAGATAGATAGATAGATAGATAGATAGATAGATAGATAGATAGATAGATAGATAGATCTATTCTCTCCAAAAATTCTCTTTGGTTCTCTTAATGAAATATCTCCCCTGCTAGCCCAGTAGCATGATAAGTCTCTGTTCTTTTACCAGCAGAAAGTTATTCAATTTCTTATGCACTAGCAACATGGCCAGGTCTCTTGAACCTCAGAACCTGAAACTCAGGAGGTAGAGCCTAGGAGCTAAAAGGTGGCATTTGGCAGAATGGGGGGTGGAGTCTGGTGAGAAAGGGTGGAGCCTAATGATGCATGGTGAGGGTAGAAGGTGGAGCCATGTGGGCCAGGGAAGTCCCTGGTGTCTCAGAGTAAAGCCTGATGGATATGGTGGGATGGGGTAAATTTCAGAAGCAGAGAAGTAGCTTGTTAACTGGAACCTATCCCTTGATATTGCAATCCTTCCTCTAGAACAGTGGTTCCCAACCTGGGATCCGTGACACCCAGAGGGACTGGGAAGTCATCCTGGGGGGGGGGGGATGAATAGACAAGAGGAGAATCCATGTCTGTCATGCAATTGTTTGCTAGAATCATTGAAGGGGGGGGAAGAGTGCTTGTGAGGCAAATTGTGGTACTATTGACTTTATTATTATAGAGCATCATCTTCTAAATACCTTGTAATAAAAATAAAAGCTACAAAAGAAGACATTTGAATCATGCAGCCTGGCAGGGGAGGTTTTTAACTATGAGTGGAAGAGATGGATGAATCAGTCTAATCCCAATCTGTGTCAGGTTTGCACATATTTGGCCATAAGTCCCATTTTCTGCATTTAAAAAAATGCACAAAAATTCATTTTGAAGTGTATGCATTTCTCCCCAAAATGCACATTTTGTACACATTTCCCACTAATATATATATATTTGTATGCTTCTCCCCTCCCCCCCAAAAAATACACATTTGTATGTATTTTGGAGCCAACAGTTCAAGCAGAACACTTGGCTACCCTACTCCCCTTGACAAAATAGTTTTGCATCTTGGGAGGAGTGCTCCTGGATCCAGCTCTGTGATTAGACAATCAGGTGGATGTGGTGGCCAGGATTGCCTTTTACTTGCTTCAGCTTAGATACTACCAATTGCAGCCTTTTCTGGGGGAAAACAGATATGACTTTAGTCATTCATGCACAAGTAACTTACAAGTTAGATTACTGCAGCCCACTTTTTATGAGCCTACTCTCAAAGAAAGTTGCAACACTTCAGTTGGATCAATAAGCAGCTGGCAGGATTTTGACTGGAGATAGCAAGATGAATTATATTACACCCATCCTTTCTTATCTATGTTGGGTAACATTCGTTCCTGGGCTCAATTCAAAGTGCTGGTTTTAACCTCTTAAATCCCTAAACAGCTTGGGAAGAAAGTAATGGGAAATGGAAGAATGGTCCCTTATGCATAAACAGGATGTGAACATTTCAGCACATCCTGCCTTGTACAACTAGCATGCTTAGAATTCTCTGAACAAACCTTAAGATGGGGTGGAGAACCTTTTTCTGTTCCTTGATTGTACACCTTCCAAGGGCCACAGGTTAGTGGTGGGTGGAGCTATGGATGTTTAGTAGACTACATGCCAATTATGGAAAAGTCAAAGGTTTCTACAGGCACAAGCCTATATTCTCAATCCGTTCAAGCAAGAGACATTGTCACAGCCCAGGGACACATAACAGCCAAGGAAAGACACTCAAGGAGGGTAAGTGTGGCCCCAAGAGGCCTGGGGGCAGTCCTGGGGGCCAGATGGAAAGGCCTGGAGGGCCGCATTCCTATCCTTGCTTTAGGACTGCCCCCTGGGCTTTATACATCAAACAAGCACCTTCCAACTTGTATCGTGACCTGATATAATGATTTCTTTATTTACTGTTGCCACGTCTCTAAAAATTTCTCTGCTGTTGATGGTGGAAAGGATGCTAAAGGAAATGGCTGAGAGGAAAAGGACTGTTTGACTGATCTTGGCCTGTGGGCAAAAGGCAAGAGCCATCTTCTGGCAAGGAGGCCGCTCTCATTCCAATCTGAAGCAACCTTGTACTACGTTTCTATATTTTTCTATTTCTTTATTTGGTTTTGCAAGTTGTTCATCGCTAATAAAAAAACCACTATTAAAAAAGTGGAGGCTGCCAAGCCTACAGCTGGAAGCAGCTTTAGTAGGAAGTGAGTGACTCATGTTAGCAACCCTGTCTCTCTCTCTCCAGTGAAAAGGCTTTGCAGAGAAAGAACTCAAACATAGGCCTGCACACAAGGAGTTATAGCCAACTAAGTTGTGCTCAGAGGTGACCCATTGAAATTAATTGACTGAAGTTATTAATGTTGATTAATTTCATTGGACCTACTCAGAGCAGAAGTAACATCAGGTACAACCCTTTAGGAACACAGGAAGCTGCCTTATACTGAGTCAGGCCTATTGGTCTATCTAGCTCAGTACTGTCTACACTAAATGGCAGTGGGAGTACCGGGTTTCAGGCAGAGGGCTCTCAAAGCACTACCTGGAGATGCCGGGGACTGAACCTGGGCAGTTGCTCCACCACTGTGCTAGAGCCTTCCACCAAAACTATGGCCCTTCCCCATGTGGGACAATAGAGGATCTTAGCAAGGTTGCATGGGACATCTTCCTGGAGATACCAGGGATTGAACCTGGGACCTTCTGCATGCAAAGCAGATACTCTGCCACTGAGTTACAGTCCTTGTCCACTGTTTATTATCTCAGTCGCAACACCAAATGTGACCTTCCAGGCCTCTCTACATGGCCCTAATGGGCCACACCCATTCCTTAATATATTGCATCCCTCCTTGAGTGCTTTTGCCTTCCTGGAATGCATCCTTGAACTGTGCCTTGACAGAGGATGGAGACATGTGAAGTGGAGAGCAGTAACCTCTGGCTTTGGCCTATCTGGAATGTATAAAGGAAAGAGTCACATCAGTTGTTCCACCCACTCTTGCCTCTGGCCCGGCCATCACTATGATGTAGTCCCTAGAAGGTTACAATGAAGAAATACAACACTTGGACTTAAAAAGGTTCCCCACCCCTCCTCTAATTACGGTAAAAAAAGGATGGATCGAGGGAAGCGCTAGCTTAAATGCTGCGAAGATCAATTAACTAGTTAAGATTGATTAATCAGTTAAATTAGAACTCTACTATACTATGGAACAGAAGACTTTTAATTTCACTGATTAATCAATTGAACAATGCAGCCCTTGGAGGGGAAGTGTTACATGGCAAATAAGAGTTGGAAATGGAAATGGACTGCCTTCAAATTGATTCCGACTTATGGCGACCCTATGAATAGGGTTTTCACAGTAAGCGGTATTCAGAGGGGGTTTACTATTGCTGGCACCTTTTGTGGAGATTGTCTTGATCTTTCCTCTTTCCTGCTGGCCCCTGTAAATTAAATCCACATTTTTAGTAATGGATTACCGCTGGTTTCAATGCTCATCTTTTGGCGAAAGAGTTTCCATCTGAAAAGTGCATTTTGTTTTGCTTGTAAAACACACATCAAATTTTAAATGTTCAAAATGAGACAAAGTTGACATGTACATTGTGGACACACTTATGTATGTTCACATGATGCTATCTTAAACTGAGGCAGACCATTGGCCCATCTATCGTGGGACTGTCTACAGCAGAGGTCGCCAACGTGTGGCCACTGTGGGCTCAGTGGTGCCCTCGATGTCTTCCCTTGGTGCCCACAAACTCTCTGAGCCCTCCTTCACTGGCCATGAGGTGTGAGGGTAGTTACCTTTTTTCGCTTGAAAAACACATTGAGATGAAGGAGGAAGTTGAAAGAGTGACTTTCTTTCCCACTTCCTCTTTCTGCTCTATGTGCTTTTCAACTCTCAGAAAAGCTGTGGATCTGACTTTTACACAGATCCCTTGGGGGAAAAATGTGTTTCTCCAAGTGCACTTTCTCTTTTTCTTTCTCTCTGGGAAGAGTGGATCTGAAGGAGAAAAGTGACCCGAAGGAGTGATGGCCACAGCAGTTCCTCAAAAATCTAAATGGGTCTTAAAAGATTGGTGTCTCCTGATCTACAGTTTAGTGCATCAGCCCTGCTTGGAGAAGGTCCCAGGTCTTCTCCCTGGTGTCTCCAGGTAGCAAAAGCTCCTGCCTGAAACCTTGGAGAGCCACTGCCAGTCAGTGCAAGCTACAGCCCAACTGGCAGTATCTCTCTGGAGTTTCAGACAGAATCCTTTCCTGGCCCTACCTGGAAATGCCAGAGACTGAACCTGGGATCCTCTGCATGCAAGGCAAGTACGCTACCATTGAGCTAGCATCCAATTACATAGCTGTATGTGCAGTAGATTATGGCACAAATGATATTTTCCAAATGTCTGAAATGTATGGCTCCTTGTTCCACAGCACTTTTCACTATGGGTGGAAACTCTGAAGGGCAGCCATGCAAGTTCCCCTTCAAATTTCAAGGCAGCACCTATGACAGCTGTACCACAGAAGGAAGACAAGACGGATACAGATGGTGTGGAACCACTGAAGATTATGACCGAGATAAGAAATTTGGATTTTGTCCAGAGACAGGTACAGTCACTTTGCTATTGTATGTGTATGTTCATCTGAGTGAAAGCAATCTAACTGCTATGACAATTTTTTTATCATTTACTTTATTTTATTCCATTTATATCCTGCCTTTCTTTCATCAAGATACCCAAGGTGACATACATGTGGTTCCTAGGTGATCTCCCATTCAGGCATGGACCTGACCCAGACCTGCTTAGCTTTAGCAAGGTGGTGGCCTCATGTGCCTTCAGACCATAGCCTGGGACCATCTGTGCAATAATACTGAAAAGAGAGAGGGGAAATGTTTAAACAATGCTTTATTGAAACAGACCAGTATTAATCTGTAAATAATCCTGGCTTGTTAATAAACCATAATGAGAAACCATGGTTAGTGTTAAAGAGGAAGTAGTTATGTTTGATTTCCTCATTGCAGTCATTCTGGCAGATGATAAGGGAGGGCGGAATGCTTTTGATTTAAGCGGGTTGGTTTGCATAATGCTAAACAAACTCAAACCAGGACATTGGTGAGTCTGTTTTCTGCACAGTTACTGTGCCTCCTCAGCGTTGTGTTACAATTTGGACCCTTCCCTCAGCCAGCCAGTACTTGTCTGTATTTGTTGTATCACAGACCTTCACATTTGAAAATGTGGCTGTGATATATAAATAGAAAGATTGCTCTTTTGAAGTGTTTTATCAACATTTGCAAGCAGACCTGCAATGTGCAAAAGGGGTGGGGAGTTTTCCCCCCCTCCCAAGGTGATGCTGGACTCCAACTTCCATCATCCCTATCATTGGCCAAGTTGGCTGGGACTGATAGCACCTGGAGTCTAGCAACATCTGGAAGGCCGTAGGTTCTTTACCCCTGATTCAAAAAGTTAAAAAAAGAAGATGCAGATGAACTAGAGGAACCAAACACTAAAATAAACTGGGCATGCTCCAGTTTTGGAATTAATTTTGGAAATTCTCCTGGTTCAACCTGAATTCCAAGACAGTGGAATGAAGGGCAGAATGAATGAATCCACAAGATCGTGAAGGAACTGAATGAGAGGAAGAATTCAACAGATCCCTGCTCATTATTCTTTTTGCACATTCTTCCTTGCAGCAATGTCAACAGTTGGTGGAAACTCTGAAGGAGCACCCTGTGTTTTTCCTTTCATATTCCTTGGGAATAAGTATGATTCCTGTACCAGTTCTGGGCGTCAGGATGGGAAGATGTGGTGCTCCTCAACTAGCAACTATGATGAAGACCGCAAGTGGGGATTTTGTCCAGACCAAGGTAGTTTGTTTGCTCATACATGTCCACTCATCCGCTTCGGCCTGCAGAACTGGCATTCTTACAAGTGCCACATAATGCTTGTTCTTCACTTGTAAGAAATCAGTGTGGCAGCATCACACTTTAGAACTCCCCGCCTATTGACATCAGGCAGGCACCTTCACTGTACTCTTTCTGGCACCTGCTTAAAACACTTTTGTTTAGGGATGTCTATCCAGACATGTAGAAGTTATATGTATTTTAATCAGTTTTTGGCTAATTGTTCGTTTTAACTAGTTTTTCAATGTTTTAAATACCTGTTTTAAACTGTCCTTTATTGATAATCTTAATGTTTTGTTTTATTTTATTGTAAACTGCTTTGAGGTTTTACTACAACCAAGCAGTATATAAATCTTGTTACAATATATAAATATGCATACTTACTCCAATTCTCCAAGGTAGGATGGGAATTAGTGATGAACATGTCATTCTGTTTCTACTGTGGATGGGGGACAAATTTGATTCTGTTCACGTTTTACAGCAAACTTACCTAATTTATGTTTTCTGAAATAATCTGAAAACAGAAACACAGACACCCTTTAAAATTCTCACTTCTCTGAATTTTACAATGCAGTTCTCCAGTCTGGTAATGTATACTAAATGCAAATGCTAGAGTCAAGTGTACTTAAATATGCATGTGTTCATGAAAATAACATACAAAAATGCATTATATTAGGGGAAATTGCTTTGGGGGGAAAGTGTATATTAGGCAGAATTGCACACAATTTTCAGAATTGCAGAATTTTCATGAGGACTTCTCTTAATTACAAAAAAGAAAGCAAACTTATTTGGAAATGTGGGAAAGTTAACTTAAGACTGGGAAAATGATGAGAGAGAAACCGAAATTGACATATTCATCCATCCCTAATTTCCAGTCTGCCAGTTTCACAGGAGGTTGTTCTGTCCCATTTCACCATCAAACTGTATTGTAAAAAAGGAAGCTGCTGCATGAGACTTGCTTTATTTCTGATCTTCTGCAAGCAGGAAGCCTGATCTATGTGCAGAGGCTCCTGGCACAATGTAGAACCCTGAAATTGGGAAGGGGGTGAGCATGCCTCAATCTCCTCCACCATTCAGTTGGGAATGTGTGAGAAGGAGGAGCTGGTACAAGTTCATTATTTGCAGATAAACCAGGAAATAGTGATGGATGAACCTATCCTAGTCCATCCGATCCTGCTTCGGCCTATGGAGTACATCCCACCCTGTTTCTCTGTAGATTTTTTTTAGGATAATTCTGGGGAAATCCTTAAAAAAATATGCACATAAAAACAGACACCAAAACATAAAATCAAACAGATAAAGGATTATTTATGAGGTGCACCAAAGGCTGTTCTGTATCCCCCCCCCATTATTAACAGTGTAAACCTACCTGGAGCAGCTTCAGAATGTGGCACCTCAACCATACCAGATAAAAATCCTTTTTTTAAAAGGTGACTACGCATCACTTCCTGTGTAATTATATGCCTCTCTGTTACACGTACACAACATGGCTATCCTCATGTTTCACTGCTGGGGGCAGCCATTTTGCTGTGGGTACAACCCTCCCTCCCCTTATAAATTTTGTCATTTTGGAAAGTCTTGCAAAACATACTGAAGGTCCAGATTGTGGTTAAATTTGTCCTTGGTGAATCAAAACATCTCACTTAGACACTTCCTCAAGTCTCAGAAATATTATTTAGAACATCAACGTTTGTAGGCTACATTGCAAAACAAAACAAAAAACAGCCAAACACACAAATGAGTCAACTGCGCAATAGGGAGACGAGCAAATCTTTCTGTCTCATTAAATTTCCTAAGAGTTGGTAACCCAGATGACCTGTGAAGATAACATAGGAAGCTGCCTTATACTGTGTCAGACCATTGATCCATCTAGTTCAGTATTGTCTACACTGACAGGCAGCAACTCTCTAGGATTTCAGACAAGGAGTCTCTCCCTGCCCAACCTGGACATACCAGGAATTGAACCTAGGATCCTCTGCATGCACAGCAGATGTTCTACCACTGAGCTAGGGTCCTTCTCCACTGAGTGAGTGCTCTCAAAGTGCATGTCGTATCTAACCTTAGCTCTGCCTCTTTGTGAAAGAGATAATCTACACTGGTTGCCGGTTGTTTTCCGGGCCCGATTCAAGGTGTTGGTATTAACCTTTAAAACCCTGTACAGTTTCGGCCCAGTTTACCTGAAAGAGCACCTCCACTGCCACCAATTATGCCGCCCGACCAGATCAGCCATGCAAGGCCTTCTCTCAATCCCACCAACCAAAATAGCTAGGTTGGTGGGCACTAGGGAGAGGGCTTTTTCTGTGGTGGCCCCCACTCTCTGGAACTCCCTCCCATTTGATCTTCGACATGCCCCTTCCCTGGATGTATTCCGCAAGGCCCTGAAGACGTGGCTATTTCAACAGGCCTTTGAGATCCTTGGGATGGGTTAATCTCCATGAATTGTCATCTATTATATACTGTAAATGTAAATGTTTTATGAAGGTATTGATGACTGTCCAATATTTTATTGTAACTAATATGACTGCTTGATATTATTGTATTTTATTCCATTTTAATGTATGTCGCCTAGAGTGGCTATTTGCCAGATAGGCAACACACAAATTTATTATTATTATTATTATTATTATTATTATTATTATTATTATTATTATTATTATTATTATTATAAACTTAAGGTGCCCCCAGACTGCCACTATTATGTGGGAGGGATTTAAGTACAGACTGGAACTTTAGGTCTGTACAACTAAAATAAGGTTAAAGTGCTCTGTACCCCAAGGATATCAATTCCACTAAAAAAAAAAAAATCAGACTTTTTGCAGTTTGGAAAGTCCCAGGAAATGCATGTAAAATGTGGGACTGATGGGAAGACATATAAGCACCCTGCAAGCAAATCAAGACTGTTCATTGTCATATAATGCTCAATACACAAATGCTCAATAAAGTCTGGATGTAATCTAACCTCCACGTAAGCTGTATACAAGCAAATCAGGATGAATGTTCAATAAATAGATCATCCAGAGCAACTCTTAGAGAGCCAGTGTGATATATTGGTTAGAGGGTCAGGCTGGGTTCAAATCCCTGCTCAGCTATGAAGCTCGCTGGATAACTTTAGACCAGTTACACTCTCTCAGCCTAACCTACCCCACAGAGTCATTGTGAGAATAAAAGTGAGTGGGTGGATGGGAAGGAACAGGTTTGTTTGCATTACTGTTGTTTCTGGCAGCTCTAGTCCCAGAGGGTGATATTCAACTAAGTCCAACTCCGAGTAGATCCACTGAAATTAATAAATCTAAGTTAGTCACGTCCCTTAGCTTCAATGGGTCAAATCAAAGTAGGACTAGTGTTGAATACCACCCATAAAAACACAAATAAATATTTCACTGGGGCAGTGGGAAACATCAGAAGCTGAGGCTAGAATTAAGACTGCTACAAATGGAGACCTGCGTAATTTGCAGATGTGGCTCTTTTTTTGTAGATGGTGTAACAGCTTTTTTGAATTCCCCATTTATTCCCCCATATGCATTGCATACCTGGAGCAGTGTGCAATGCATATGGATAAATAAATGGGGAATTCCAAAAAGCTGTTACACCATCTACAAACAAAGAGCCGCACCCACAATATTTCTGAGTATACTATTCACATGCTACTTCCAGACATGCATAATATTCTCACACATAAGGGCTTTCAGGAGTTTAGGGTGGTTGAAAAAAACACACAACTCACAGTGGCAGGCACTGAATCCTAAGCAGCTGGGATTCAATTGAAGGCTGGAACAGTGTCTGCATGCACAGATGTGTCACATCTTCCCATGTGATTAGGAGCCCTGCTTTTTCAATGTTCCTGATCATGCGGAATGAACCTGTACATGGCTAAAGATGTATGTATGTAGGATCTGTCTTGACCTTCAGTTGATCATCATCATCATCATGATTTCACCATGAGGTCCAAGGTCAAGTTACAACAATTTTAAAATACCATATTAACAAAACAGATTAACAATCAAGAGAACAGGGTGGGCCCTAAAATATGTAGCTCAGGTTCAGTGTCAAAAACCAGGTACAAAGGTGCATCTTCTGCATTTGACAGAAAAACTACATCATTAAGGTGCCAGAGGCACCACAGCTTAGGGGCTGCCACATAGAATGCCCTTTCCCAGGCCACCACAACCTGAACAAAGGTGGTGGAACTACAAAGAAGACCCCCTCTAATTATCTTAACCCCCAAGACAGCCTCGTAAGGAAGGAGGTGTCCCTCAGATGTTTGGGGCCTAAGTTGTTTATGTGTGTCAGAGGCTAGGATAGTGTACATGACCCTGCTTTACCTTCCACGCACATCTGAAGATTTCTGGAAAAGGCAGTGATAGTCATAACAGTTTATTGACATTGTGAAAGCAGTGTCTACTCCCATCTCCTTTGCACCAAGATCATACAATGTCATCTATCGCTGAGCCTTCTCTGCAGAACAGCTGGGATGTTTATGAACACTCCATAGCACCTCAAAAGCTTAGCCAACAGCTAGGGATGTCTGATTTCAATATACTGATGCCAGATCATTCCCACCCTTTAGTGTCAGAGCTTTTAAAGTAATAGTTAAATTGGCTTCACAATTAAATATATAGATGGCATAATGTTCAAGCAGTTTGTTTTCTTTCAGGATACAGCCTTTTCTTGGTTGCTGCTCATGAATTTGGTCATGCCATGGGATTAGAGCATTCTGAAGATCCTGGCGCACTCATGGCCCCCATCTATACCTACACCAAGCACTTTCGGCTTTCCCAGGATGACGTCAAAGGAATCCAGGAACTTTATGGTAATGTTTCCATTTGTCCAAAGCATGTCTGATACAGTTTGGCCTATACCACAGCAAATATTGTCCAGAGCAGCCTAGCTGGATGAATAATTGAATTGTGAGTAGGACTGAATATTCCTTGCCTCAGGGCTGGCCTACCATTAGGCAGAGTGAGGCAGCTGCTTTAGATAGCAACTGCTGAGGGGCAAGGAGCAGCAGCAAAGGGCTGGAGGACAAAGCTGTGTGTGCCCTGCTGCCTGTTCTGTGTCCTATAAGCTAGCCTGCTGCCAGTGTTGGCTGGTGACCATTGGGACTGGTGGGGCGAAAGGCAGGGAGCACAACAATAGATGAGGCCAGAGCCAATGACAGGCCAAGCCAACTCATTCTAGTTTTGTCCCCATCCTCCTCTGCCGAGTTCTACAAGGGCAACTCTGAGACTGAAGAGGAGGAGGAGGAGGAAGCTGACAGCCATGGTCACCCCTGGACTGGTTATAAGCAAGGCAAGCAGGCAGGTGCCGGTTGGCTAAGGGCAGGCTGAGGCTGGTGGAACAGTGCCCTACTTGCTCCACTAGAACAACCTCCACTGTCTGCTGCTCCTCAATTGCAGTGGACATAGGAAGCTGCCTTATATGGAATCAGAGCATTGGTCCATCTAGCACATTGCTGAGTAGCAGCAGCACTCCAGGGTTTCAGGCAGTGGATATTCCAAGCCCTACCTGGAGATGCTGGGGATTGAACCTGGGACCTTCTGCATGCAAGGCAGATGCCTTACCACTGAGCTATGGTGCTTCCCCTGGACTGTGCTGCTCCATTCCAGTGTTGAAGTAAGATTCAGTTGCCAGTCTGGTCAGCTTCTGTAGATGGAATTGGGGGGGGTGTAGGGTGCCGTCTTGTCCTTCCCCGCAGGCTACCTGGGTTACCTCACCCCTTTCCACCTATTTCCATCCAGTGGCGGCTTGCTGCTCCATGAGAGTAGGGCAATGGAATCCACTCCTGGTTTCAGTCTGAGCTTTCAAGGACCTGTCCAAGGTGCTTAAGCACCTTGGACAGCTCTTTGAAAGTTCAGAGTAAAAGCCAGAGCAAATTCCACTGCCCCACTGTCATGGAGCCTCACGTTGCCACTCTGTTACCCTGTTCCTCAGGCACTTCATTTTAGTTCCACTGGAAATATATTTGGAAACAAAGTGATAGTGTTATTGTTTTATCCTCTTGTTGACTTCTCAGTTTCCAAAGGAATACTCATTCCATCACCAACCTTTCTTTCATTTACAGGGGGTTGGACTGATGTTGGGCCAGGCCCTAGTCCAACACTTGGGCCGGTCACCCCTGAACTATGTGGCCAAGACATTGTGTTTGATGCTGTCGCTCAACTCAGAGGAGAGATCTTCTTTTTCAAAGACCGGTAAGTGAGAGAAATTGGCATGTTTTTGATGCTGAAACAGAAGCAGAAGCTGAAGGGTTGCCGCCAGGAGTTATTCGTACACTTAAGCAATGACTGATTGATTTGCTGAATCTGTATAGGCTGCTCATCTGAGTATGGTCTCTAGGCAACTCCAAGAAAATTGAATAAGGAATAATTATTAAATATGAAGAAATGGTCTAACAATCAGGGTTGGTGTCAAGGGTCATCACGGTTGGACAACTGCCAAGGGGGCACCTCCCAGCAGGGAACCCATTGACAAGAGGTCCCCCTAGTGGGGGAATGATGTTGCACTCAAGTTCTGCTTGTAGACTTCCCATGGGCATCTGGTTGGCTACCGTGTCAACAGACAACTGGACTAGATGTGCCTTTGGTCTGATCCAACAGAGCTCTTCTTCTGTTCTTGTGACCTGACTGATCATTTCTCAGCTGCAACCTGCTTGTTCTTCTGCCTCTCACTTTGGCTCAGAAAATGGAGATGGTGATCAGGAAGCACAGTGGACAACACTATCTACTTTCTCCTTGGCTCTCTGCCTAGCAAGCAAGCAGGTGCTAGCAATGATGCAGAAGAGGAGAAAAAGAAGGAAAGAGGAGGGAAAGGTGGTGGGGGTAAGGCAGACTCATTGAGGAAGCAGCTCACATAGGGAGACTTGCCAAAGAGCCCTCCAAAACCCAGAGTTGGCACTGCTAACAATGGTTTCCATGCTTCGCTCTGGAGATGATGCTGGGACTCCTCTGAAGTTTGTCAAATGTACGGTACAATCTGAGACAGGCATGTGATGAGTCTGCAAGCCAAAACAGAGAGTGCGAAACATCAGAGATAGGCACCATGGTTGAAGAAGCCCAGTGGTCAGGTTCTAGGGCTAGATGATAAAGATCAGAGAGTTCAGGAGCAAGTAACATGGTCCAACACAGACAGGGAAGCAAGGTTAGGAAGACAATGAAAGTGAGGTGAGACAGTCTGCATGTCCAGCCTGTTCAGACTGAGGAACCTAGTTTGGGGTGGCAGGGTATACAAGGATAGTTAGACCCATATTGGGTCACCTGGTCTGGTTGGGCTGATGAGATGCAGGGAAGTCTTTGTCTCCTCCTAACAGGGCCAGCCCTATCATTAGAATGAGACAGCCGCCTCTGACCGTATATGTTGGGGGGCAGGGAGTGGTGATGAGGTGTTGGAGGCCAGATCTGTGTATGCCTATGCCACACAGCATGCCCTGTCCCCAAAGTACATTCAGTGTTGTGGAAGATGTGATCCTGTCACCAGTGTTGTAGTAAAATTCAGCTGGCAGTCTGGTTGGCTTCTTTCTGTGGAAATGGTGGAGGGTGCCATCTTCTCCTTTGCCCCAGGTAGAAAAATGACTTGGGATGGCTTTGCCCTCAAACCAGGAAGGATTGCAAAGACTTCTTGTTTAGGCTGGAACTTTGCCTCGGCAACTGCTTTATTCAGTGTTCCCTGGTCAGCAATTCTGGTTCCTTGATCCCTGGCTCATAATTTCCACTTCCTGACTCTCTGCAACGGCTGCCTATCACCAAGCTTTGGCACTGTGAAACAGAGCAAATGTCCTAAGAGTCTGGAACTAGGGATGGGGGAGAAATTCAATTCAGTTTGCATTTAAAGGCAAACCTACCCAATTCACACATTCCGACGCAACTGAAACACACCCATCCTTTGAAATTTGCACTTCTCCAAATTTTACAGTGTAGTTCTCCAGCCAAGTAATGTCTACAAAAATTCACAGTCTAGGGTAAACTGTCCATATAAAGGGATGTATTAGTGACAATGGCATACAACATGCATTATATTTGGGGAAACTGCTGTGCCAAAATGTGTACATTAGGCAAAGTTGCATACCAAAACGTGTATATTAGGAGAAATTTGCACTAAAATGCTCATGGATTTATTTGCCCACCCCTAGCTTGATGTTCCTATCCCATCCTTTATTTCTCTGGCTGTGTTTTGTAATGGCAACAAACATGTTAAAATATTGCTTGCAGTACTGCCAAAAGAAGAAAAGCCCCAGTTCCAGTGATATGAAACTGGCAATGATGAAAATGTCAGTGGTTATTGTATTGTTTCAGACATATAAGAACTGTGTACATTTTTTTTTAAATGGCCAGATTTGTTCCAACAGTTTTGGAAGCTGACCCAGTTATGTAGTGTGCAGAAACATGAGATGCTTTGACTAAAACCAAATCATCCGTCCAGGCATGCTCAGGAAAAGGAGCTTCCAAAATCCAAGCCACTTAATAGTTGTTGGTGCCGGCTGTGTGCCCAGAAACCTCTCTCCTGTTGAATTTTCAGCTCACGTTCTCTTGCATTTTCCTAAAGTACTAAAATGGCTCTTTCTAAGTTTTTTCTAAGTCTGTTTTTATTATGTTTCAGAGTATTTTAGTGCTTTTGTTTGCTGCCCTATAAATCTAATAAATCTAATAAATAATAAAATAATATAAACCTAATAAATAATAAAATAATAACTTGCTAACACTAGCTCTGGAAAGAAACAGAGGAGGGTATGAGCTCTGCAATTGTCTCATCTCTCCCTCCACTGCAGCAAGACAGAATGGCCTTAGATCAGGGATATGGTAGCTGTGGTCCATCACATGTGGCCACGCTGGCAGGGGTTGCTGGGAGCTGGAATCCAACAACACCTGGAAGGCTACAAATTTCAGTCTCATCTTATTATAAGGCATTCAATAAACACGTTGCTTATGAAATTAGTATGCTGATATAAGCTTTCTTGATCCTTTGAACAAAATGTACAACCTTAGATGGAGTACTATATAAGTTTTTTTTTTCCCGTTCAGTCAATGGAAAATCTCATAGGTTACCTTCTTGCACGCACTTGCAGTGACTGACCTATAGTGGTATCTCATGCAGCTTGGTATGAACATGAATACCACAACTGCATAAGTGGGTCCAGTGGCATGGTTTATTCATCAGCCTCCTTTCTGACCATATGACAATCCAGGAAGGACCCATGTGGTTACCTCTGCCCATGTGGCTATAATATTAATTGCACATACTGCAGCCATGTTGGCTGGAATGATGACAGCAACAGCGGATGTGTGCCAAGGAGCAGAGCTTGGAAAAGTTACTTTTTTTGAACTACAACTCCCATCAGCCCAATCCAGTGGCCATGCTAGCTGGGGCTGATGGGAGTTGTAGTTCAAAAAAGTAACTTTTCCAAGCTCTGCCAAGGAGATCATACTTTACACATAATGCGCTGGGAATTCCAGCGGAGGTAATGTTCCAGTTACAGGCTGCAACAATGTTCTTTTTTCGCTCCTCCTGAGATCCAGCCCCCTTCCAATAAAATGCAAAATTGGATCATACCAGTGGAAAGGGCCCTAATGTAAGCAGGCAATTGACAATGCTTGACATTCAGCAAATTGGAGCCTCGTCTTATTAGAGAGGATTCAGCAAACTTGTTGCTTGTGAAATTGGCCAGCTGGTGCAAGTTTGTCTGCATGTGTGTGCGTCCTTTGAGCAAAATGGACTGCTCATCAAACAGAGGTTAGTGGGGGAAAGTGGGAGGGGGAAGGAAAAATTATCAATAGTGCCTTTGTTTAGCATACTGTGCCCCCCCACTTCAAGCCCCACCACTGAAATCAAACTGCAGTTTTTGTAATGCTTATAAATTGGAAGAAGATACTGCCCATACATAAAACAGCTCCTAAATTATCCCTTTTATTCCTCTGATGAATGGTTTTAATGCTCCAGGTTTCATTTACAGCCAAGCTGTTTGATAGATGATCATTAGATTTGATCTTTTTAGTTGCTACAATCATAACCATCCAGAGTAATGTGCCCGGTACAAATGTTGGCATTTGCTAAATGCGCATCCATCTGTTCAGTGTGCAGCGATGGGGATGGCTGAAAGAGTTTAAGGACCTTGTAAATGGGGTTTTTAGCTGGGATAATTGAAGCACCAAATACATTTTTTGTTCTGTTCTGTTTTGTTAATGTATACACTGGAGAACTTGTTATAAAAAGTTAACGGCTGTGCATGGTGCATGAAGGCTTGAGGGACAGCAATACCACCCAACGCAAAGAAATGATCACCAAATTTTTATACATTTTTGTTAAAATGTAAACTTGAATATGCTAATAAATATATGTTTGTGTTGCTGGTGGACACACACACACACACGTGTGTGTGCATGGACCTTTGCCAGCAGTAATGAGAAACAGATGTGCCAATGAATCAGCTCTTTGTAAACCCTCTGCGATTTTCCTGCCTAGATTCATCTGGAGGACAGCAAACCAACGAGACAGGCTAACTGGTCCTTTGCTGGTTGCTACATTCTGGCCAGAGGTGCCAGAAAAAATTGACGCTGTCTACGAGGCTCCTCAAGAAGAGAAGGCAGTCTTTTTTTCAGGTAGTGTTGGACGGGAGGAGTAAACACACTTTGCAAAAGTGTGGCATTTCATCTTTTAATTTCCCTTTCTAAACTTAGGGCAGGGATGGCTAACCTGTGGCCCTCTAGATCCTTGCTGTACTGCAGTCCCATTATTCCTGGCCATTGACCCTGCTAGTGTGGGCTTATGGAAGCTGTAATTCAGCAACATCTGGAGGGCTACATGTTAGCCACCCTGGCTGAGGGACAAACCAGACATGACACAACTTGTGCAATTTGGAAATGCATGAATGGCCTTTTAAGAAGTAAATAGCAGGTGTGGGGGTGGGAGGGAGAATTCAGACCAGTGTTGAGAAGGGGAGATTTAATCCTTTCCTGCCATCACAGTCCTGAGTTGGAACCCTCCCCTGCCATGCCCCTGGTTCACTGTTCTTCAGCCTTGGGTCCCCAGATGTTGTCGGACTACAACTCCCATCAGCCCCAGCCAACTGAGCAAATGGCCAAGGATGATGGGAGTTGTAGGCCGACAACATCTGGGGACCCAAGTTTGGGGGGGAAAAGTGCTCTAGTTGTTTTCTATTTAATCTATTATTAAATAGAAAACCCTACAAGTGCTTCTCCCTGTGAGTAAAAATACAATAAGAATAAACAATTAAATATTAAAAATATTAAAAATTAAAATTAATATTAAATAGAATTTTAAAAATTAAATAAAAAAATTAAATGAACCATTGGCTGTCCTTTCACTTCAGTCATATCAGAGGCATGTGGCAGCCACCTCACTGTACCTAATGGTAGGACTGGCCCTTTGGCTAGACTTTTCACATTATGCTGCAGGAGCTCCTGTCCTGCTGTTAGGATAATGTGAAAAGGATCCCAAACTTCTGAGACAGTCCAATGTGCAATATACCCAGTTTCCTGGAGGATTTCATCTGTCCTATAGATCTGCTTTTCACATAGGAACTTGGGGTGGTGCTTTATACCCGGCCAGAACATTGGTCCGTGTCACCCAGTACTGACAACACTGACTGACAGTTGGCTCTCCAAGGTTTCGGACAGGAGACATTCCCAGTCTTACCAAAATTTGTGGAATAAAAAACATGGCAGTCAGGATTATGGTGTTAGCAGCTATCACTAAGAGCTGCAGAGTGGAGTAGGAGGGTAGTGACAATGCACTTGGCAATGCACTGTAATATGTCCTACCTGGGGCTGCCTTTAAAGACAATTTAGGCATTCCATCTAGTGCAGAATGTGGATGCTCTGATGCTTGTTGAGGGCACACGGTTGGCGTATGTTATACTGATACTGTACGCCAGTGCCGGTGCCAGGCTATTTTGCGCCCTAGGCAAGGCTAACTGCTTGCACACACACACCCAAAAAATTGTTAACTTCAATTTTCAAAAACAGATGTCTTGTAGAAAAAATGAAAAGCACAAAACTTGAAGCTGCTCAATTTATTTTAGTTGCATTTTTTCCAAGAGTTTAAAAAAACTAATCTGTATAAAACGGTGCCCCTCAAAGGTCAGTACTGCGCCCCTCTGAGGTCTGCGCCCCAGGCAGCTGCCTAGTTGGCCTAATTGATAGCACTGGCCCTGACTGTACCGGTTCCCAATGCATGTCCATGCTTTGAATATTTGAAGGTGGGAAGCTTGATATGGGCCACCTCTGAAGGACCAGGGTTTGAAAAGAGTTGAGCATTATTCATTTGTTACTTGCCAAAAAAACCCAAAGCATGCCCTCTCTTTCAAATATCTAATGCAACAGCTGTGCTGCCTGAGAGCACAATGAAAGCGGGGGGGGGAGAAGGTTGAAACACACTCACTGTTCTGCCCGTTCCAGTGCATCTCCACCTCTCCCTTCTGAAAACAGGGGCACATGACGCTAGTCAAACCCCGCCCGTTTTTCCTGGTGGGAGCAGCTTGAGTGCATTATTTTGGGGGGGACATTAACTTCAAAGAGATTTTGCAATTGATTAGCAGATCAACCTACTCCCACTCCAGGCATGGCTAATGGAAACACTTTGCTCTGGTGACTAGTGTGTTCACAACCAGAGAGAAACTGCATTGCCTCTTGGTTATTTATATTGTTATGGGTTTGGGGGTTGTGTCCCCTTTCAGCCTCTGATTTGGAACCCTGCACCTGGAGGTGGGCTCTGCAGCTGAGAAGCCTGCGCCGCTGGTCAGATGATCAGTCTCCTTTGTTAATCTAACAGAGTGGCCAGGTGGGCTAATGGGTCTGTCGAGTGCTCTTTAACTGGCAAATGGGCCAGGGAGATCCTGTTGTTACTGAAACTCTTCAGGAGAGCCCCTCCCTTCCTGGGGCCAAAGAGAAGCTTGTGTTTTTTAGCTAGTCGGAGGAAAGGCTGGGAATTGGAGACATGCAGAAAGGTGTGCTTGCTGCATGATGGCTTCAGGATGCCTCCTAAAAGCCTGATGGAAAAGCAAGATCTTCTGGACTGCTAATGCTTTGAACCCCTCCATCTTATTCTCAGGCTGTGAATGTGTGTAAATAAACCACATATCATAAAGACACCCTAGTCTCTGCTGGCTTTCTTTCCAAGGAAGCCAAACCCTGGGCAACCACAGGAACCGCTGGAAGTCTCACAACGCTCAGAGATTAGGGTGGCGCACAACAATATTATGTGCCTATAGTTTTATCTATATCTATATCTATGAAATGGAAATGGACTGCCTTCAAGTCGATTCCAACTTACGGTGACTATGAATGGGGTTTTCATGGTAAGCAGTATTCAGAGGTGGTTTACCATTGCCTTCCTCTGAGGCTGAGAGGCAGTGACTGGCCCAAGGTCACCCAGTGAGCTTCATGGCTGGGTGAGGATTTGAATCTATATCTATATCTCTATTGGAGCTTGGAAAAGTTACTTTTTTGAACTACAACTCCCATCAGCCCAATCCAGTGGCCATGCTGGCTGGGGCTGATGGGAGTTGTAGTTCAAAAAAAGTAAATTTTCCAAGCTCTGATCTATCTACCTATCTATCTATCTATCTATCTATCTATCTATCTATCTATCTATCTATCTATCTATCTATCTATCTATCTATCTATCTATCCTAATCTATCCTAATCTATCCTAATCTAATCTATCCTAATCTAATCTATCTAATCTATCTAATATATATAGATAGATATATCTGCTGCAGCTGTGTTGGCTCATCTGAGCTGGGAGGTTGTTTTCAATGTTTTGAATAACTGAGGCAGCAAAACAGGAAAGAAAAGGGGGGAAAGTGTGTTGTTATCCATTGCAGAATGACTAAACATCTGCAGGCATGCTAAAGAAAGAAAAGTGAGGTGGGGTGGGGGAGGGAAATGGTATGCCTAGAAGATGCTGGGCGATTTCTTGAAAGGGAAGGGGAAAGCCCGATAATGAATTCCATATGGCTCAATGGCCGTAGAGTCTGGATTCTATGATAAACTGGATATAGCCAAAACACCTCATTTGTCTGTGTCCAAGCATTATAGCCCCACTCTCCAGAGACCATAGGAAGAAGGAGGGTTTAAATACTGTTTGCCAAAGAAATTCAATTAGCCCACTATATGAAAAATCTTAAACAATGAAAATTGCTAAGCACTCAGTAAGCAAATCTGTGTGTTCTAAATATTGTCAGACAAAAACCCCCCACAGTTCCAATCCCAAGTGAATCATAACCACATGACGTGCCTCTGCCCAATTTTTAAAAAAGATGGATGGACTGGTTTAAAACTAATCAGACTTTTTTTTATAAAAAGATGCACGTATATAAACTTTCTGGCATACAGAAGCCTTTCCATTGCTTCTGTTTGAGGGTTACAATGAGTCAAACTAGACAGGGCTCACTCTCAGGGAAAGGGCTATGCTAAGGCTGCATACACACCATATATTTAAAACACATAGCTTCCCCCAAAGCATCCTGGGAACTGTAGTTTACCTCATTCCCAGTTTACAATTCCCAGAACCCTGAACAAACAACAGTTTCCCAGAATGCTTTGGGGGAAGCCATGTGCTTTAAATATGCTTTAAATGTATGATGTGTGTGCAGGCTAAATCTTTCTCTCTTGTAGGCTAACTATGGTTGTTTCCAGATGACCTGATTATTGAGCTTTCATCCTGCTTTCTTTGCACAAGGTTTGCAAGGAGCTTGTATGATGCAATGTCAAGCCAATGTTATCCAGTGCTTTCCAGTGAATTCCCCCCATCATTTTTCTTACTGCACAAAGTCCCATTTTTCAGAAAGCAGGTTTGTTGCGCAGGAGTACCAAATCCATTTTAATTGAGCAACGTGAATTTGCCGGTATGTGATTGTATATCACACCTGCAAAATAGTGACTGTCTAGCAGTCCTCTATCTCACCCACAAACACATTCTGAGCCCCGACATTTGAGCTGAAAAAGTTCTGAAATGTACTTTTGTCTCATCTCTGCTTATCCCCCCCTTTAGCTGAGAACCTCTGATGGAGGTAACCTTTTCTCCTTCCTGCTAACCTCATTTGTAAGTGAGATCATTATAACTTGATGCTTTTGTTTCCATAGGAAATGAATACTGGGTTTATTCAGCTAGCACTTTGGAAAGAGGTTATCCAAAGAGACTCACCAGTCTGGGGTTACCTCCTGATGTGCAAAGTGTCAATGCAGCTTTTAACTGGAGCAAAAACAAAAAGACCTACATTTTTGCAGGGGACAAATTTTGGAGGTAATGTGTCACTGCTTTTCAGATTGCAACCTGTACTTATTCCCTATTAAGATTCAGGTTTCAGAGCACTTATTTTTCTTTGGAGAAGACTTGAGTCCATCTCAATTGCGGGAGACTAAGAAGCAGTTCAGAGTAGAGATATGTTTGCAGCTGCTTTGCACGAATGCTTTGCCGCCCTGGGCTCCTGCTTGGAGGAAGAGTGGGATATAAATAAAATAATAAATAAATAAATCCCAAATCGAAGTGGGGGTGATTTGTGGGGATCTGTGCCTTGATGGAGTTCCCATGATGTGCACAGCAGGTCAGATTTGGAACCACACAGAGCACCTGATGGTGCTTCATGACTTGGATGTAAAACGACACACTGAATAAAATGTATATGATATTGCATCATGCCAACGTGTGGGGGGGGACACTGTATCTCTACATAAGGAAAATGCCAGGTTGGGCTGTGGGAAGACTGGAGCTTTTTAGAAGGGCAGCTTACAATGCATTGGGAAAATATGTTCTACCTCCCCTGTCGGAGGCTACGTGTCTCTGAATACCAGTTCCTGGGAATCACAAGTGGGGAGAGCTCTATTGCACTCAAGTCCCATTTGTGGGCTTCCCATAGGCATCTGATTGGTCAGTGTGAGAACAAGACCCTGGACTAGATGGGCCTTTAGCCTGATTCAGCAGGATCTTCTTATGTTCTTATGTGGGGAAGAGATGGAGGGCAGAGCTTTCCCCCCCCCCCACTGATACTATCATATTCAATCAGAGGGGAAAGATTTACCATGACTGGATAAATAAAAATAAACAAAACCACGTGGAATGAAATAAATGCCTTTTACTCCCCCCTCCTTTAAAAAAAATCAACTTTAAGGGTGGGTGGCAGAAAAGCCACTGAAATTATTTGTCTGCAGTTTGGTAGATTTGTTACCAAGGGGCACCTTTTTCACATCTGCACTTTTCATGCCAATTGCCCACAAAACACCATGGGAGATTAATTTATTCCTTTTGTCTGTTTTTGTTTTTTACACACCCCAAACTGCTGTTGCAGGAAAACCACTGAAGCTATTCTGAAATTTGGTAGGGTTCATGCCTTCAGAAGGAGGGGCCATGGCTGAAAATTTCACCCAAGTTTTCCCCAAAATGAAAAAGGAAAAGGGACATTTCCTTCTAAAAATCAAGACGGATTTGACTATACTTTGGCAGACCAAGGCCAGATCCACACCAGTCATTTATTCCATATTAAACAGTCATGGTTTCCCCCAAAGAATCCTGGAAAGCGTAGTTTGAGAAGAGTACTGAGAGTTTTTAGGAGACCATTATTCCACTCATAGAGCTCCAGTTCCGAGAATTCTCTGGGAAGAGGGGCTGACTGTTAAACCACTCTGGCTGTAGGAGCTCTGTCAGGGGAATAGGAGTCGCTTAACAATGCTCAGCACCCTTCACAAATAACACTTCTAGGATTCTTGGAGGGAAGACATGACTGTTTAAAGTGGAATAAATGTCTGGTGTGGATGTGTCCTAGATCTGCTTTAGAGTACCTGCTATGCCTGCCCATTTCGTCCACAGCTATCAAAAGGGGAAATAAGTTATAGCCATTTTTTTAAATTCCCCTTATTAGTGAAAAGTGGGAAGCAGCTTCATTTTTAACTACACTGTTTAGATGTGAAACATGAGTCAAATTGGACAGACCACAGACTTGGACCAGATCTTGCTTCTCCCTGAAGTGACAGATACATATCTAAGCTGAATTTTGTGGCTGGTGCACACCCTTAGTTTAGGCTGCTATATTGCTTTGTAATGGGACTGTCTTTGAAGACTTCTAACAAATTCCAGTTAGTTCAAACTACAGCAGTTAGATTACTGGCTAAGACTAGTATAGAGGGGACACATTTTTACACACACACCCATTCACCAAGCAGTGAGAGATTTCAGGGACCTTAGCACATATTTTGGGATGGAGGTCACTAGTGGTGGCTTATGGTTTCAACAGGCTGAGCACAAGCTGGAAGGCCCATAGCATTGACACTCTTTTCCCCATTCCCCTAATTCACCTTACAGAGCTATAATTCCCAGAATTCCCTGGGAAGAGGGTCTGATTGTTAACCACTCTGGAATTGTACCTCTATAAGGGGAAGAGGGGTCTGGTTTATTGACATATACTGTTTCATTGTTGTGCTACCCTAGGCTCCCTTTGGGAGAAAGGGAGAGATATAAATTTAATAAATACATCATCATCATCATACTTGTTTTTAGCTATGGGTGTTTACTATTTTTTATTTATTTATTATTCAATGTATTATTAAATTTATTAGTCGCCCATCTGGCTGGTTGACCAGCCACTCTGGGCAACGTACACGATAAAACGATACATTAAACATTTCTACTACTGATTAAGGATGCAATCCACCGTGTATTTAAATTAATGGGCACACCCTAGCATTGCAGTCCTCAAACTTTCTCTGGCACAAACTGGTTTCTCTGCTATCTTCAGTGATACTACAGGCTCATATGAAGCCCCCTGCTATGCCACAAATTTGTGAACAGATGATTGTCTTGTCTTCTGGCCCTCTATATCCTATTCTGACTGGCAGCAGTACAAATGGAGTCTGTAGAACAGTGTTCTTCAACCTTGGGTCCCCAGATGTTGAGGAACTAAAACTCCTCTCATCTCTGACCATTGACCATGCTGTCTGGGGATGATGGGAGTTGTAGTCCAACAACATCTGGGGATCCAAGGCTGAAGAACAGTTCTGTAGAAGCCAGCATTATATGTCCTTAGCTATTTGGTGTAACTATTGAAAAATCATCCACATTATTTTGCAGGTACAATGAAGTAAAGAAGAAAATGGACCCTGGCTTCCCTAAGTTAATTGCAGATGCTTGGAATGGAGTTCCAGACAACTTAGATGCTGTGCTGGATGTGAGCGGAAGTGGTAAGTTGTCATCCCACTCCTAGTGTCGTTTGTCGTTTTCTTAGATTGGTTATTTCAGTCTTCTGCATGAATTCTCTGAGACGTTCTCTTTTGAGGCGGTCCCCAAATCGGCTGGTGGCTTGGCACGCCGCTGGCAGCCGCAACCAGCTTTTCTTTTCAGTTAAAACATCTAACTGCTGTAAGGAAATTTAGGAAGCATGACCTTTCCTGAACTTTTCCAGGCTGTCTAAATAACTCATATCCAGCAAAGTAATCAAAACCACTTTTAATGCAGCACAGATTGTGGTTAAGAATGCTGCATTCATGGTTATACCAACTACTAAAACTCCCCTTGAACTGAGATTCCAGAATGAGTAAGGATCTTTCATGGGGGTTGGTGGAAGGGGGGGAGAGAGATTAAATTCAAGACGTAATTTATATCCACCTTCTCCTTTAAAAGAAAAAGAAAAGAAAATGGTACATAAATGAGAAATATATATAGATTTGCAGCAACGCAGTGTTCAAACAGAAATATGCATATTTGTGGGTATATTTCCTCAATCCCACTCCAAGGTATAGCTAGAATCACTGAGTTGTTTCTCTGGCCCTCTTGAGCATGGCTTTTGTGAGTCCCATAGGTTTGTACTGTATGTAAATAAATTAAGACTTTTTCCCCCTTACAGGGCACAGCTACTTCTTCAAGGACTGGTACTATCTCAAAATGGAAGATCAGAGTCTAAAGATTGTTAAAGTTGGCAATGTGAAATCAGACTGGCTGGGTTGCTAAGTGATGTAACATCTTAATAATGTCAACAACAGCAACAAAATCTACATTTTATATTGTTTTGTAAAAGTCCTATGTCTTACTTGCAATTAGAGATAGATCTGTATGCTAATTCATGGGCCAGTCTGGTACTGGTACCAAGTCACTAAGTACCACTACTTGACACAACTGTTTTTATTAAATCATTTGGTTAAGCACACTTACTTGGAAGCAAGTTCCATAAAATGTATGGAATTTCCTTTTAAGTAGTTACATTAAGGTCCCATCTGTACTATATATTTAAAGCAGTATTATACCACTTTAAACAGTCATGGCTTCCCCCAAAGAATCCTGTTGTTTGTTAAGGGTTCTCAGAGTTGTTAGGAGGTCCCTATCCCCCTCATAGAACTGCCATTCCCAGAGTGGTTTAACACCCAATTTATCTGGGAATTGTCTCTCTATGAGGAAAAGAGGAGTGCCTAACTACTCTCAGCACCCTTGAAAAACTACAGTTCCCAGGATTCTTTGCTGGTAGCCATGGCTGTTTAAAGTTGTATGATGTTGCTTTAATGTATAGTGCAGATGGGGCCTCAGAACTGGGGCACAGTAGGACGTTACTTCTTTTCATTCATTAATTTAAGAATTTTAGAACTTTTTGGCAGGCAACAAGAGATGTTTACTTATGTAGCCTGACACTTGCTACATTTTTTTTTTTTTTTAGTTTTCCGCATTTGCAGATTGGTAGTAGTGACAGAACAGCAATCTCTGCTTTCCTGGTTATGAAGGAAGTCTCAACTGGGCAGAGATCAGATATTTGAGCTTACCTATATATAAATAAATTACAAAATCCACCCTATTTAGAGAGAGCTAGCATGGTAAAGAGAAAGCTAGGGCCAAACATTCTCTCTGGCATGCCAGATTTCCATATGTAGGGAGATTTATTTATGTATATGGGAGAACATTCAAATACTCTCCCCACATCTGTAGCTTGAAGTGATACAGTCTAGCAACAGATACTTCACACATGACTGTTGATGATGTAACTTGGTTCTGACTGAGCAACTTGATATTCCATGGATTTCAATGGGCCTTGGGAAGGCCACAGTGATGTACACTACTCATTTTGGAGCCCAAATGTAATGATACTTGCTTTCCAAATCTGAAAGCTACATTTAAAAAAAAAAAGTTTCAAAATCCAAGTCACCCTGCCCAGTCCTCAGAGTGCCTGAAATTGATGCTTGTCATTTGAAATGTTATTAGTGCACATGTATCCATCCAGAGGTACTCTCAAAACTACAACTCAGATTTCACAATTAAACATTTAGATTTGACATGTGTACCTTCTTTTCTTACTATTATTTTTTAAAAAGCATGCTTCCACAAGTTAGCCAAAAAGGAAACATAGGGTTGCATCTCATGAAGTCCTACTCAGAGCAGACCCATTAAACTTAATGGGTCTAAGTTCGTTGTGCCCATTAATTTCAATGGGCCTTCTCTGAGTGGGACTAATGTTGGATCCAATCCATTACTCTCTAACTATGAATGGCTCCATCCTGGTCATTTCTGGATAGTTTTCTTTATTCACATTTCTTTATGCACCGATAGAGAAAGATTGACAACAGAGGCACAGGTTGCTTGGGAATTTCATGGAACGTGATGGGATCCAAGGGGAGAATTTTGTATGAGATGTATTGTTTTAAAGTACTTTTTTATTTGAATGCCTTTACCCTAAATTAGCAATCTGCTTCATACACTTTGTAATCTACCACAATCTTTTTTCTTCTTTTGTTTTTAAAATATGGGCAGGAAGACTCAGATGTTTGAGGTCATTGTGTTATATAGAAATGCCACGTTTGGACATTTTAACTTTGTTTCACTGTTCAGCCCTTTAGTATATCAAGGAGGTTTCTTTTTGCTCTGTGCCCATCTCTTCTCTCTCCCTTACTTCCTCTCTTCTTTTTCTAGATTTAAAGCATCAGGCAATGCAAAGTGTTCACAGTAAAACCTAATGGAACATTTATGTTCATACAGAAAAAAAAATTTTAATGGGAAAGTAAAAATGCATACATGAAATGTCAGTGGTATAAATAAATAAAATGAAATAACAGTCCCAGCTGGTTTGCATGTGGTCAATTTCTGAAATGATTTGTGTGTCCAGGGAAAATTGGGATAGCATGTTACTAGTTGCCCTTGAGGCAATAAAACTGTGTTGTGCTGTACCATGTAGGCATAGGGGAGAAGTTCAATGCAGTTTGCATTTAAAGCAAAATCTATCAAATTCACACTTTCTGAAGCAATATAACAACTATAACAACAACTTTTGAAATTCGCACTGGTCCAAACTTTGTGACGCCATTCTCCAACCCAGCGTTTACAAAAATGCATATATTAGGGGGAAACGTGTGTAAAATTTTCATTTTTTATGAAGAAAGGCAACTAATAAAGTTAATGTTTTTAATAAATAAATAAATAAAATGCATATATTTGTGAAAATAGCACACATTATATTGAGGAGAAATTGCTTGCAAAAATGTGTACATTAGTCAAAACTGCATACAAAAATGTGTTTATTAGCACTGAAACGCAGAAGTTTCATGAGAATTTTTTTTAAAAAAATCACAAGTTGCTACATAAGCCTGGAGAACTGAATTTCAGACTGGAAAAATGAGAAACTGAGAGAACTGAAACTGACAGATCCTTCCATCTCTACTACTGTGCCAGACTGCAGATGGTAAAAACTGTGCCTGGGCTATAGCACTTCAGATGGTGAAACTGTGACTACGCAGACGCCTTACACACTAGGTTAGACTATTCATTCTTTAAGTCTAAAACTGTCTGCACAGTTAGCAGGGGTTCTCCAGGATCTTGGGCAGAGGTCTCCTGCATTGCTTACACCTTGAGCCTTTTACCTGGAGATGACTGGACTTGAACCCTGTGTGAGGGTAAGGCTCCTTTAAGAGATGGACTGGAAAAATCAGCCAGAAAGATATTAGAAGGGAAGGGTGTGACCAACAGGAGAGCAAGCTGGAAAATTAACTGGTATACTAAGATGGTGGGGAATCTTTGGCCCTCTGGATGTTGTTGAGCTACAACTCTCATCAGCCCAAGCAAGTATGCCCAATGGACAGGGATGGTGGGCATTGTACTTCAGCAACACCTGGAGGGCCAAAGGTTCCTCACATCTGCACTAGGAATTCTGACATAGAGTCCTTAGAGTAGGCCAATGCAACATCTCTGGGCTGCAGAGGGGCACTGGCATCATGGGCTCTTCTTGCAGAAATGCTTCCAGTTGGGTAGGTGCTTCTAGGGTTGGACCTGAGTGCAATTCCCTTATCCACTGAAGAAGGGCAGTCAGATCCCAAAGTCATGACAACTGCCCCATCAGCCCTAGCAAGCATGGCCAATGGCCAGGGAAGATGGAAGTTGTACTTCAGCAAGACTTGAAGGTCCAAAGGTTCCCCACACTGTGCATAAAGCATTATAACAGAGGTGGGAAACCTCAGGGCCCAAGGCTAAATGCAGCCCTCCAGGCTTTGCTATTTGGCCCTTGGAACTCTCACCAGGACACACCTTTCACTAGCCCTGCTTCATACTCTGAGTGTTTTTGCCTGGTTGGTATGTGTCCTTGAAGTCTGATATTTCTCTTTTGCTTGGATGGATGGATGGATGGATGGATGGACGGACGGACGGACGGTCAGACAATAGAGAGGGAAGTGGAAGAGTGTGTAGAAACTAACCTGCTCTACAAAGGTTAAATTTGTATTAATTAATCCATCCATTTTTGCCTCTGGACCTGCCCACATCTGACCCTCTGAAGGTTGCCCACAATTATAAAATGTTGGATGTGAGCATACAGCAGTTTCCAGCTGTGCTGCACAATACAAGGATCAAGACCTTTGAAACATGCAATGCATGTGCTCTGCCACTGAGATATGCTCCCCTCCTTGCTTGTGGGCAGCCCCAGTTCGCTGCCCTGCTGGCATGGGTCACTAACTTTGCAGTTAGAGAAAATTCTATATGCATAACTCCACCCAGCAGCTCAGACGTCAAGGGACAGCTCAGATTCCTTGCATCCTTGCTTCCTATCCCATGGAAGATCAGCTGCAGGGATGGGGAAACTGTGGCTCTTTAGATGTTGTTTTACTTCATCTCCCACAAAGCCCAGCCAACATGGCCAATGGTCAGGGATGATGGGAATTGTCATCCAGCAGCATCTGGAGGGAGCCACATGTTCTTGGTCTTGCTAGCCATCATTCATTCCTGCAGGGGCTTCCAAATTGTCGTCTCTGGATCACCTGTGGTCCATGAGTTTCATTCAGGCAGTCTGTGGCATGACCAGATTATATATTCATCTTAATTTTTAATTGTATCTCGATTGCTTCTTTTATTTCTTGTATTTTATTCCAATTTGAATTCTGTGGAATGCAAAGCATAATGCAATAAAATACAAGAAATAAAAGAAGCAATCGAGATTCAATTTTTTAAAAAATCACACAGCATCTAGCACAGCGCATAACCATTGCTACAACAGGCAGAAAAATCATTAAGTGGTCTGCCAAGTCCATCAAGTGGTTCATGGGGAAAAAATGTTTGGAACCCACTGATCTAGTGGACTATCTGATTTTGTTTAATGAATTGGAACTGGCAGGGGGGGCAGAATGACTGTCCATCATTATGTTTGGCTTATGTGCTGCTGTCAACTTGCAGGGAGATTTAGAGTTTTTCTCTCATTAATGTTCAGTGAAATACGTCATTAACAGTTGTTGCTTTAAGATAAGAAATTGATGGATGGGTTAGGGCATGGGTGGCGTGCCTGTGGCCCTCCAGACGTTGTTGGACTCCAATTCCCATTAGCTCCTGCCAGCATTGCCAATGGTAAAAGATTATGGAAGTTGTCATCCAACAACATCTGGTGGGCCACAAGTTCCCCATCCCTGGTTAGGGAATCTTGGTCAAGACCACACAAGGATGTTCAGAGCTGTGCAAGGATTTGGCCACTGTTTAGCTTTTTCCAGACCCAGGTCCAAAACTCTGCACATCAAGTAATTCCTTGCTTCCTCCCCCTTAATGCCAACCAGCCTGAAGAATGCAAGGATGGAAGAACCAAGAGAAGAACCAAGGCATCGCCCTCCTAAAATCCAGCTCACAAAGAGCAATAAGTCCATAAAATGGAACTGAGCTTTCAGGAAATCTCTGACAGCTCAGAGTTGTCCAATATCATGCCTCGGGGACATCTTCGAAGGGGAGAAACAGGCTTGTTTCAGACAGTGACTAACTTGTTTGGCCATGAAGTGTCTGTCAGTGGTGCCAAAATAAACCCCAACTTTAAAAGACTAATTAACTTGAACATGCATTGGCCTGAAATTTGGTAATGTGACAAAGCATTTGTTCTAACGTTGGAGGTCTGCTCCTTTTGCAGAGCAAGCAGTTCAAATCCCTTGGATCATCCGAGTGGGGTGTGCCTTGAAATGTTCATGCTCTAGAACCGAGGCAGCTTCGCCTGCACGGTGATTAAGAAAGGCAAGGGAAGTGGAGAACGCCAGCCTTGAGGCAACTAGAGCTGCCAAAGGAGGCCTGAATCCATTTATTTATTTATTTATCTATTTATTAAATTTATTAGTCGCCCATTTGGCTGGCTGTACAGCCACTCTGGGCGACGTACAAAATAAAAACATACAAATACATTAAAACATTAAAAATCTCAACAACAATAACAAAACCTAACCCACCCCAAAAGCCTGCCTGAAGAGCCAGGTCTTCAAGGCCCGGCGGAAGCTCATCATAGAGGGGGCATGGCGGAGATCATTTGGGAGGGAATTCCACAAAGTGGGGGCCACAACTGAAAAAGCCCTCTCCCTAGTTCTCACCAGTCTAGCTGTTTTAACTGGTGGGATAGAGAGAAGGCCTTTTGAGGCTGATCTTGTTGAGCTGCATCCCTGATGATGTTGGAGGTGCTCCTTCAGATAGACTGGGCCGAAACCGTATAGGGTTTTAAAGGTCAGAACCAACATCATCAACTGGATCGCACCCACTGCGTCTTCCCTTTGCTGCGTGTACATTTCAGGTCACACGTAGCTAAGAAGGGATATGAAGCAAGCCTTGCCACGTGAAGGCTAGAACTGGAATGGACTCCCTCCAAAACAATTTATCTGCCAGGATAGGTTGATGTTGATTATTTTCCAGGTATTAATGGATATTGGGTTTCAGTGTTCGATACTTAGCAAAAAAAAGATGCCCCTTTGCCTCTGTAGCAAAAACTCTGCTCCATATCCGGGACATCTCCAGAGCTTTCCTGTCTGGATCACTTTTTCCTCTTGTATGGGAGTAGTAAAAATCTGGGTTTGTATTAGCCCTCCTCAGAGTAAACCCACTGAAATTAATAAATCTAAGTTGTTGTTATGTGCCTTCAAGTCAATTATGACTTATGGTGACCCTATGAATCAGCAACCTTCAACAGCATCTGTTATAAACCACCCTGTTCAGATTGAATGCCACCAATAGTCTGTTGTTTCTTGGTAGCCATGCTGTCCAAACCTAAAATTGGTCAAGACAGATCTTCCTCGAGTTTCTTGAAAGTTTTCTTTCAAGCTTCCACTAGTCTGCCTCATTCTTATGGCACTTTAGAATTTATTAAGAATTTCAGTGAGTGTGGCATTTTGAGCTTTAACAACAACAACAGCAACAACAACAACAATAATTTTGTTGTTTGCTTTTCACCCGGATTGCGGGTCCTAAGGTGGATTACATACATTTAAAAATACAAATCATACATAAAAACATACAGAAATGTAAAAATACAAAAACATACAAAGAAACATACATAAACAAAACCATAAAATCCTTTAAAACATCAGAACAAAGGGGTAAAAATGTAACAAAATACTTGTATGAAAAGATGGGTCTTCAGCAGTCATCTAAAAATGGGAAGAGAGTGGGCTGATCTTACTGCACAGGGGAGGGCACTCCATAGTCTAGGGGCCACAACAGAGAAGGCTCTATTGCAAGTATTTGCCAGTTGGGCTTCAGATATAGTAGGTACTCACAACAGGCCCCCATTTATCATTGCAAGGTGGCTGAGAGTGGTATATGTGTTTTTCTTTCTTCCATCAAACATTTCTCCAGCACTCTGCAGCTTCCCTAAGGGGCCACACTTCCTGACCTTTAAAGAGCTCAAATGGAGGAGTTACCTCATGATGTTTTCCGTAGGTCTTGACTGAAGCACAGGCATCCGGGAAGGCTGCAGAGGGTAGACAACCTATGAAATGATTCCTAGAATGAGAAGAGAGGACTCTTGCAAACCCTACTCAGCCATCTCAAAAAGTAATATTAGACAGACTCCATCTCTGTGATCTTTTTGGCACCTGCTGAAGACCTTCCTCTTTCAACAAGCCTTTTACTTAGAGACCTTATCCCAGTCTACATTTGTCCTGGAATTGCTTTTTTAAATGTTTTTAAAGTTGTTTTTTAAAAGATTTTTAAAGATGTCTTGTTTTATTTTTTATTTTTTTTAAAATCATTTTTAAGATGTTTTAAAGTGTTTTTAGTTTTTGTTTGCCACCCTGGGCTCCTTCTGGGAGAAAGGATGGGATATAAATTTAATAAATAAATAAATACAATAATGAATAACATTTTGAAACTGCAGGAGATCCCGTTCACAGATCCCCCATGCATTGTCTTTTTTCTGCTTGCACCCTTGGTCCCGCTGGGGTGTGACAGCTTGCTGGTAGCCATGTGTTTATATAGAATCTTAGACCAATGGTTCCCAAACACTTTTCCCCATGGACCACTTGAAAATTTCTGAGGGTCTTGGCAGACTACAGAGTGATTTTTCTGTCTGTAGTAGCACCTGCAATGTGCTGTCCTAGATGTCCTAGATAGAATTCAAATTGTTATACAATTTTTTAAAACATAAGAAAGCAGCAATTAAAAAACAATGAAAACTCGATATGAATATTGAATGCGATGGATGTGCTGTCTCCTGTCTTCAACCACAAATCCACAGACACAATGAGGACCATCTGAATGACGCTCGTGGACCACTGGTAGCTCACAGACCACAATTTGAGATTCCCTGCCTTAGGCGATACAGATAGACAAAATGATCCTTGCTGGCTGCAACTGCACTGTTTCATTTTCACCACTAGATGGGGATCCATTTTCAAAACAGAAGGCACTCATTGTGTATGTCGGGGTTAATTTGACTTGAATGGCAAAGGTGCACAAATGCTAGACTTTTGCCAGCTCACCAGAAATGTATTCCAAGACAGAGTTGCCAGGTTTATTATGAGATGGGATGTCACCAATAACCAGGAATGCAAACTAAGTTCATGGCTGAAATTAAATGGTGACTTTTCATCTCTCCCGAAATCAGTCAGTATTTGAGTTCTGTTATTCCATATTAGATCTTCTAGGGACAAAACACCAATTTTAACTGCACTCAGGTTGCTAGTATGACCATCCTACCCTACCTCCATGGGGCTCTGGAGCTGAGTATGGATTTAACCTGAGTCTCCCAATGCCTTATCCCACAGGCTAACCCAGGGATCATAACCCCTTTTCAGCTTGAGGGCCACATTCCTTCATGGATAACCTTCTGGGGGCCACATGCCAGTGGTGAGTGGGCCAGAGGCAAAAGTAGATGGAGCTATAGATCAAGTTCTTACCTTTGTACAGTAGACTACATTCCAGCCACACAAAAAGTCAAAGGTTTATAGTCTATAGCCACACAATGACAACCACAGATCTCTTCAACCCAGGCAAGCAAGAGGCACTATCACTGTTCAGGGACACAGCCCAGTCAGGCAAAGCATTCAAGGAGGGGGCAGAGCAGGACCAATAAGAGACTTGTCCTGGGGCAAATCATGACCCTGATATTGGAAATGCGACAGCAGAGATTATTCTGTTTGTAATTTAAGGGTTAATTCTGTTATCAGCAAGTCGGCTAACCAAAATGGTGGTGGTGGAGGAGGAGGACGGGGTTGCTTTGCAACCAGGCACAATAGCATGATCTTTGTAGAGGCAGCACATGCTCTGATTGGCTGTGTAATTCTGAGGGAGTTTTCCTCTGTATGTTTGCTTGAACTGCTCTCTGCTATGTACAAGGCCTGAACGAAGAAAGACAAAACCTATATCTTCCTTTCTCCTGAAATCATACACTGTTAGTGTTCAGTTTCCTCAGGAAAGTGTTAACAGGACTTTTGTCTCTGGACTCTATCTGCACTGTTTAAGTGACCCTTCTAGTACTGGGGACAGTTCTGTGGGCCAGGTAGAGAGATCTGCAGCCCCCATGCCTGATGTTCACCATCCCCTGCTTTAACCACTATGCTAATTTTTGGCAACTTAATTTTCTTGTTTAGAAAGACACAAGTGTTATATGAAAGGTTACCTTGTTGGTTTCATCACAGTAGCAATCCTTGGATGTATGCGTTTATTTCAAACATAATGTTTCATACTCTGGTGATGTGTTGGGGTAACTGCTTGCTTAGGAACACAGGATGCTGCCTTATACAGAGTCAGGATGTTGGTCAATCTAGCTTAGTACTGTCAACACTGACTGGCAGTGGCTCTGCAGGATTTCAGGCAGGGTTCTCTCCCAGTCTGACCTGGAAATCCTGGTGATTCAAACTGGGACCTTCTGCATGCAAAGCAAATGCTCTTCCACTGAGCTATGCCCCTCCCCTTTTCTGCACATTCAGAGCAAGGAATGTTTTTAGGCTCCAATCATATACATGTGATATTTGACTCAGTTCACATTGAAAGTTTCAATTCAATTCAATTGTACAGGAACCTGCACAGAAAGCTATCTGTAGCATTAAAATGATTATCACCTGATAAAGTCTGCAGAGAAAATGTATTTATTGACTTACTGACAATATTTCTTACCCACCCTTTACCTGAAGTCCCAGGGTGGGTTAACAATAATATAATGTACAGTTATAAATGCAGATACAAGAGTTAACAATTATAAAATTAATGAAAATCATTTCAGACAGCTGTTGCTGTAAACAGGCAGAGGAGCAAGGACCAGCAAAAAGCTGGTAACCTTCCACCTACAAACAGATACAGACACACACCACAACCACCTGTCAGTCTAAGAGTGCCTCTCCAGAATAGCCAATGGTTGTAGAATAATTATTTCCTCATCTGCTATAATCTGTAAGGAAACCTGTTGTTAAAATCAGATGAGCAGGGACTCAATCAAAAGGTGGACAAATTTCTGCCTCCACCCAACCATCCATCCACACGTCCACTGATCTGGAGTCTTAATCAGGGGTGTGGTCATCTGGGAGGGGGGGACATAGACCCATTACTTTTTTGGGAGCAGGACCCCAACCAGGTTTGGGAACTTGTTAGCCACTGAATAGTGTATTTGTCCTTTTGTACTGATTGGAACCAGAGTGAAATGAGCTAAGTCAGCCACTGAGAAGACTCTTCGCAGTAGTTAACACACAACCTCCCCTTTCAGGCTGTTTGGTTCCTAGGGACTTCTACTGTAGATGAGTGTGGACTTGGGAGACGACACGGAAAGCAAATGATATGAGGGAAAGTGGGGAAAGGGGCTGTGAGAGGGTGTGGTGTGGCTATTATGAAGTGCCCCAGCACTTCTGAACTTGCCACTATCCTACTGTCTGTCCTAATGCTGCTACTCAAGAACAGCCTGTTGAAAAGATCATCTGCCAGGAGATATTTAAGAATTCTAAATTATGAGGTAATTGTGGCTGTGATTAATCAGATTAACATGTGCCAATGTATTGGAATTTCATTGTTATCGCAGTGTACTGTTTTTATATGCTTTTGAATTTTGTCTAATAAAGATTTAAAAGAAAAAAGAAAGAAAATATCACCTGCAACTGTCTGCAGAGGAAAATATCATCTGCAGAGGAGCAGAGACTAGTCAATAAGTTCCCCCCCTCCAAACCCCACCACTACCACAACAGCGTGGCGTTGCCCCTCTGGGATAGCCAGCTGATCTAAAATAATGATCGCCTAACTCGTCTGCGGAGGAAGCTGCTCTTAAAAGGCAGAGGAGCAGAGGCTGGCCAAGACGTTGGCAACCCCCACCTTCCACCCTCCCGCGGATGGATTATGCGCAGGCGTATCGGCGGCAAGGAGGAGCGAGCGCTCTTCACAGCATCTCCTGGCCGCGATGACTCTGTGCACAGAAGCGGCCGTGGCGGCGGTGGGAGGCGGATTGGCCGCCCAGGTGGGCGCCGGTGCCGGTGGCGGCATGTCGAAGGACCCGCAGGAACAGCCCAGGGTCTTCACCTTGCCCAGGCAGCAGTCGCTCGCCTCGCCCTTGGTGATCAACCCCTTCGTGCAAGAGACGCGTCTGGATGCGAAGAAGAGAGCCCGGGTACAGGGGATGGCCACCCGCTGAGAACAGACCCCGCGGGTGGGGAGACCAGGATTTCCAGGGGGCCTCCGGGGTGGATGGGAGGGGGCTGCCTGCGAGCTTGATGGGGAGGGGGCAGTCCTGGGGCAAAGGGCGAGGCGGACACAATCCGCACGCGCAAAGGTGCCTTGGGCAAATGCGGATAGGCGTTTTGAAAGCAGCCTTTCCAACACAAATAATAATAATAATAAATGCCTTCATCGCTGCGCTGAAGAGTGCAGAAATTAAACGCCGCTATTGTGGGTGCTTGGTATCTATTTGGTGCCTGCCTGGAGGCGCGGCGGCTGGAAAAAGCCTGCCTTCTTCGTTACATAAGGAGGCGAAGAATTTGTTCTCTTAGAATTCCTCCGAGCCCCACCTGCCCGGCGCTCCCCGGGGGACCCCCTGCAAGCGAAAGAAGCGATTTCAGCTCTGGTGTCGGGAGTCGGATGCAAACCGTTTGCATCTCTTGCCTCACACCCCCTCCCCTTTGCACGGATCGTGTGAGGTGGGTTTTTTTGGGCGGGGGGTAGGTGGGAGAGCGGCATTAAGAGTAATCTTGGCTGGGTTTGGAATCCTACCTGGGCCACACACCTCAAATCGATGGTCTTGATGATCCTACTGAACCTTTGGCCCTCCAGATGTTGCTGGACTTGCTGAAGGCCGGTCATCCCTGGCCATTGTCTAAGCTAGTTAGAGCTGATGGGAGTCATCATTCAGCAACAACTGGAGGGCTAAAAGTTCCTCGCAGCTGCCCTACAGCCTCAGTTCCTTGATCTGGGAAATGGGGATAATACAACCTTTATGAGCGAGGTGAGGAAAACCATGAGCTGTGGATAATTTACATTATTCTAGTTGGTGTTGCTCCTTAAAAAAATATGATTCTCTTGTCTTTTAATAATTGACCACAGGCATCATCATCATCATAAAACCAATCTTTTCCTGGCAGGCTGTATGAATGTGTGAATACTGGAGTCAGAACACTGACTTCTGTAGTCATGTATTTTGGACTTTGAATGGCAACACGTTTCCAGGGTCTCGGGGGTGGGAGGCCTCACCTCAACCCCTTTAACCCAATATCCTTTTAACTGGAGAGGTCAGCAATTAACCCTTCTGAATGCAAAACATGTGCCTGCTTCTTTGGCCCTTACAGATGGGTGGGAAATTTAATTCAGTTTGCATTTCAAGCCAAATCTATCAAATTCACACTTTCCGAGACAATGTGCGATCCAAAACACAGCCATTGTATGAAATTCACACGTATGCACCTCTCCAACCAACCAATGTTTACAAAGAATACATACGCTGGAGGAGAGTGTGCATAAAAATGAATATATGAGTGAGAAAAAGATACAAAAAGGCATTATAGGATGAGAAATTGCTTGCAAAAAAAGTGCACTGAATCAAAACATCCTAAAATGTGTTTATTAGGAGAAATTCACACTAAAATGTTGGAGAATTTTCATGAGGATTTTTTTTTCTTAAATGGAAATTACTGCAGATATGTGGAGAACTGAATTGAAGATTGGAAAAATGAGAAACTGAGAGAACCAAAATTTATGGATCTTTCCATCTCTCGCCCTTATATACTATGGGCTCCTCTAGCTGACCTGTTTATCCAGCATGATTCAAGAAGGGGTTTGCATTAAAATCCCCTGCTAAAATAGTGTTTTCCACCCATTGTTTTACATGAATTGCATGTAAGCCTGCCTCCATTTTAGAAGGGATTCCATGCAGACCCCTCCCTGAATCAGAAAGGGTTGTGCATCAGAGTCTCTTGCTAAAAGGGATATTTTCGCCATCTATTTGGCAGGGGATTCCATGAAAACCTGCATAGGATTCCTGCCAAAAGGAGAAGAAATCTGTTTAGCAGCACCTTGCAAGGTGCTTTAGAGTCCCAACTTTGGGACTTCAAAACACCCAGCAGATGATGTCATTGTGATGTCATGTGATTGATAAGTGGGCACCCCTGCTCAGCTGTCCAATGTGGCTCACAAGGCTGATCCTGATCAGGATCTAGCCCATGGAGTGAAAAAAGTTCCCCACTCCAGTCTAAAGGTAAAAGTCCACCCACTTTGGCCTCTGACCACACTCACTACCAGCATACGGGCCCCAGAAAGTTTCCCATGAGGACATGTGGTCCTCAATATGAAGAAGGTTCCTCACCCTGGAGAAGACAGTGATGGTCCAGATGAACAATGTGGACCTGACAGAAGGCAACACCTGGGGTCAGATTTAATCAGAGATTTCCATCTCATCTCACTAGAGTGTTCTGAATTACAAACTTCCTTCAGACTTTCTGCAACTGATTATATGGTCCAATACAGGATGTTGTTACTTTAATATTGCAACATATTAGAAATGAGGTAGTTTTTTTTAATATATAAATAAATAATAGAAACCAACAATCCTGCCCCTCTCCCTGTTGCACAGACTGTTTAAATCAACAGTAGCTTTATTCCACATTCTTAATACAAGCGGTATGTCAAATCTTGCATTGTTGGTGGGCTTAGATATTAATTATAAGCTTTAGCTGGTGCCTCTCTGCTGACGTTCTGAGGTTCCCAATCTCTGTAGAACAGGATTTCCTGACTTCTATTTCAATTTTGGAGCAGTCTGAGTTCGGTTCAAAGTTCTGCTTTTTCTCTTCTCTGCAAAATGTTTCAGTAAATGTTTCCAGGATTTCCGTGTCACAATCTTTCTTTTTAAAAAGCTTTTTCGGAAACATTAACCACAGGAAAAATGCTACTGGGGTAGCCATGTTAGTTTGTTGCAGCATAAATGTCAAAGAGTCTTGTGGTACCATTGTTGTTATATGCCTTCAAGTCGATTATGACTTATGGTGACTCTATGAATCAGCGACCTCCAATAGCATCTGTTATAAACCACCCTGTTCAGATCTTGTAAGTTCAGGTCTGTGGCTTCCTTTATGGAATCAATCCATCTCTTGTGTTTGGCCTTCCTCTTTTTCTACTCTGTTCTGTTTTTCCCAGCATTATTATCTTTTCTAGTGAATCATGACTTCTCATGATGTGTCCAAAGTATGATAACCTCAGTTTCATCATTTTAGCTTCTAGTGATAGTTCTGGTTTAATTTGTTCTAACACCCAATTATTTGTCTTTTTCACAGTCCGTGGTATCTGCAAAGTTCTCCTCCAACACCACATTTCAAATTAGTTTATTTTTCTTTTACCCACTTTTTTCACTGTCCAACTTTCACATCCATACATAGAGATCGGGAATACCATGGTCTGAATGATCCTGACTTTAGTGTTCAGTGATACATCTTTGCATTTGAGGACCTCTTCTAGTTCTCTCCTAGCTGCCCTCCCCATTCCTAGCCTTCTTCTGATTTCTTGACTATTGTCTCCATTTTGGCTAATGACTGTGTATTGATACTCCCTTGACAATTTCAATGTCCTCGTTGTCAACTTTAAAGTTACTTAACTCTTCTGTTGTCATTACTTTACCCTTCTTGATGTTCAACTCTAGTCCTGCTTTTGTGCTTCCCTCTTTAACTTTCATCAGTATTCGTTTCAGATCATTACTGGTTTCTGCTAGTAATATGGTATCATCTGCATATCTTAAATTATTGATATTTCTCCCTCCAGTTTTCATACCTCCTTCATCTTGGTCCAATCCCGCTTTCTGTATGATATGTTCTGCGTATAGATTAAAAGGGTGATAAAATACACCCCTGTCTCACACCCTTTCCGATTGGGAATCAATCGGTCTCCATATTCTGTCCTTACAGTAGCCTCTTGTCCAGAGTATAGGATGCGCATTAGGACAATCAGATGCCGTGGCACCCCCATTTCTTTTAAAGCATTCCATAGTTTTTCATTATCTACACCAGCCTTTCCCAACCAGTGTGCCTCCAGATGTTGTTGGACCACAACTCCCATCAGCCTCAGCCAGGTCCAACAACATCTGGAGGCACACTGGTTGGGAAAGGCTGATCTACACAATCAAAGGCTTTGCTGTAATCTATAAAGCACAGGGTGATTTGCTTCTGAAATTCCTTGGTCCATTCCATTATCCAACGTATGTTTGTGAAATGAACTCTGGTACATCTTCCCTTTCTAAATCCAGCTTGAACATCTGGAATGTCTTGCTCCATATACGGTAAGAGCCTTTGTTGCAGAATCTTGAGCATTACTTTACCTGCATGGGATATTAAGACAATAGTTCGATAATTACTGTGGTACCTTAAAGACTAACAAATTTGTAGTGACATACATGCATAAGGCATCTTGAGGCAGCATCACTTTTAGGAAAACAGAATTAGTGGAGACCCTTCATGGTAGAACAGCTGCTCTGCATGAAAAAGGTCTCAGGTTCAATTCCCAGCATGTCCAAATAGGACTGAGAAATAGTCCTATATTGTATCTAGCTAAGTCCTACAGAATAGACCCATTGGGTGGTATTCAATGTCAGTCCCACTCAGAATACACCCACTGAAATTAATAGACATAATTTGGGCTGCAATCCAGTACACACTTACCTGTTAGTAAGTCCCATTGAACCTAATGGAGCTTACTTCTGAGTAGACGTATTGGATTGCAGCCTAAATTAGGTTCATTAATTCCAAAGTGTGGTCTTCATCTTAGTTAACTGTGTACATTAACTTCAATAGGTCTACCCTGAGTGGAACTAATATTGCATGCCACCCCCCATCCAAAATCCTGGAGAGCCACTGCAAGACAGTATAAACACTGTACTGGGATAGATGCACCACTGGTCTGATTCAGTACAAGGCAGCTTCTGATGGTCTGAACTGGTATAAGACACCTTCCTATATTTTCTGTGGGTCCTTCCAGATTGCAGGTGGGATTCAGTGACTGCTGGCAAATTCAGTACAGTAGGGCCCCGCTTATACGGCAGGTTAGGGACCAGGCCCCCGCCGTAAAGCAGAACCCCATTGATTATAATGGGGCGCATCTTGCAAAAATGCTGTGAAAATGCCGCAAATGCCGCAAAAACGGCTTTAAAATGGGGAATTTCCCACCGCTGCATTAGTGGAACGCCGGAATGCAAAGCGCCGGTAAGCAGGGCCCTACTGTATAGTTAAAATGGATTTGGGCCCTTTTTCAACAAGCCTGCTTCAGTAAGGAAAGTGATTAGGGAATGCAAAAGTGTGGGACAACAATTATTTGACAATGCAATCACTTCCAGATGACCTGTTTTTGGAGCAGTTGTCCTGATTTCTTTGCTAAACATTTGTTGGGAGATCAGACAATGTTGATTGATTGTTGTGCATTCATTTTGATGTGTTGTTGGCCAGGTCTTATGATGTGGCATCAAGTAATGGTCGTCCCACACGTTCTGTACATTTTCTGGTTGCTTTCCTTATTGCAAAACCTATAATTTTGGGGGGAAGAAGTGGATTTGTTGCACAAGAGTACCAAATCAACTTTAATTGTGCAACCTGAATTTGCTGGTAGGTGATTGAAACCCACCTGAAAATAGCAACAGTCTGGAAGATTGCATAACCTTCCCACAAACAAATTGGAATGAATGCTCAAAGAAATTGAGCATCCATACAAATTTGCTTGAAGTCTAAGGCTGCAATGATGGCTATGTTCTACTTCCACTGTCGGGGGCAGCCTGCCTCTGAATATCAGTTGCTGGCAATCGGAGGAGTTATCTTGTGCTCAGATCCTGCTTATGGACTTACTGTGGGAATCTGGTTGGCCACTGTGAGAATGGGAGACTGCACTTGACACCTGGAAGCAACCTATGTTGTTACCATAGCTCAGTGGATAAGCACATGGCTTTGCATGCAAGAGGTCTCATGGTCAATCCCCATCTTTTCTAGGTAGGGTGGGGAAGAGCCCTGTTTGAAACCCTGGAGAGCCAGGGATTTCCCCACCTCTGCCTTAGTGGCTTTCTGAGTTCATTCCCATGTTACTCATTTGCTATGGACCTGTGAATTCCACCTTGATGGAATGCTATTGTTTTATGTGGTCATTTTAATCCTAGGAAGAGAATGGGTTGATCAAGAGCATCTAATCACGGCAGAGGATTGTCTTCTCCAGCAGTCTTTTGCGTGTCTGAACAAATCTGAGCTTTACAGAGCAATCAGATTCATATCTGCTCAGAACTAGGGATGAGGGAGAAATTTGATTGTTTGCATTTAAAGGTAAACCTACCTAATTTACCCATTCCGAAACTGTGCAAACCAATACACAGCCATCCTTTGAAATTTGCTCTTCTCTGAATTTTGCAATGCAGTCGTCCAGCCAAGTAACATGTACAAAAATGCATTTAATTGGGTAAAGTATGCATAAAAATGCATATACTAGTGAAAACAACATCCAATAAGTATTGTATTAGGGAAAATTACTGTGCAAAAATGTGTAGATTAGGCAAAAAAAAGATGTGCATATCAGGACACATTTGTACTAAGTTGCTGATGAATTTTCATGAGGCCTTGGTTTTGTTGTTCTTGTTTTTTAATTGCAAACTGATGTCAGAACTGAATTTAAGACTGGAAAAACGAGGAACTGAGAGAAACCCAAACTGACAGAATTGTCTGTCCTTGCTCAGAAGCAACTTAGGGACTTCCTCCCAGGTAAGTGTGTTTAAAAATGCAGCCTTAAATGAGTAGTGGGAGGACAGGTCATGCAAACGCAGCCAGCAGAAGTAGGTGAGGGAAGAGGAAGCTTATGCAATTTGCTCATTTTCGTTATGTGGCCAAACCTTTGCTGGAAGAGAAGGCTGACACCCAGTTCTGTGCAATCTTCCCACTCTGGACCGGCCTTCCGTTTTGCTGAGAAGTGTAATGCTTCTCTTCCCTCTTGTAATTTTGAGGCTAGAATAAATCCCTTTCTTTCCAGTCAACTCTTGCCCCAACTCATCCCACACTACCCCAAGAATTTTGGGGGCAGTTCTATATATATACTCCGTGGTGCAGAGTGGTAAGTGGCGGTAACGCATCCGAAAGCTCTGCTCACAGCCGGAGTTCAATTCCAACAGAAGGAGCAAGTCGAATCTCCGGTAAAAGGGGTCGAGGTCCACTCAGCCTTCCATCCATCTATGGTCGGTGAAATGAGTACCTGGCATATGCTGGGGGGTAAAGAAAGGCCGGGGAAGGAACTGGCAATCCCACCCCATATGTACGGTCTGCCTAGTAAACGTCGCAAGACGTAGTGCGAGTCGTTTCCGACTCTTAGGGTGACAAGTGTGGGGACACCTTTACTTTTACCTATATACCCAATATGTGATGGCTAAAAGATACTATTCCTGGCAACCTGAAATTACTAGCTGTCGGTGTATATGGCTGTTTTTAGGTGTCTGTGATGCTTTTGAAAATATAAGAAAAGCCTGCTGGACCAGGCCAGTGGCCCATCTAGTCCAGCTTCTCATAGTGGCCAACCAGATGCCTCTACTGGGAAGCTCGCAAACAGGGCTTGACCACTATAGCACTTTCTGGCAACTGGCATTCAAAAGCATACTGCCCCAAACAGTGGAGGCAGAGCAGGGCCATCATGGCTAGTAGCCATTGATAGCCTTATCCCCAACGGATGTGTCTACTCCTCTTTTAAAGCCATCCAAGTTGGTAGCCATGACTGCCTCCTGTGGGAGCAAATTCCGTAGTTTAGCTATGCACTACAGGGATGGAATGATCTGTCAATTTCGGCTCTCTTGTTTTCTCAGTTTTCGAAACTTAAATTTGGTTCTCTACATTTCTGCAGCAATGTACGATTTTTTTTTTAAAAAAAACCCTCATGAGAATTCTTCAGCAATTTAGTGCAAATTTCTACTAAAAATACAGTTTGTATGCAGTTTTGACCAATGTACACATTTTTGCAAGCAATTTATCCTAATATAATGCAGTTTTGAATATCATTTTCACCAATATATTCATTTTGTGCACACTTTCCCCATGTATATCCGTTTTTTAATCATTGCTTGGTTGGCAAACTACATTGAAACATTCAAATAACAAAACGAACAAAACAAAAATGAATATACAGAAGTTCACAGGTTTCCCATGTGGCTACTGGGCTAGCGCGTTTCCTCAGAGAGCAGATATAACCTGATATCCTGAGGAAGTTTGGTCAACTTTCATTATTGCTCTAAGGCAGTTTTGTATTACTTGTTCCAGAGTGCTCTTAAATCCTGCAAAGACTGTAATAAGATCCTTGTTTTGTACCACTGAGTCTAACTACCTCCACATTTAAGAGAAAGCAATTTCTTTAACAGCTCTATTAAAAATGATTGCTAGAGCCTTTTTATAAAAAATAAAGAAAAACAAAATGTGCTTGAGAAGCCAAAAATGTGATTTTAGATTATTATTTTTTAATAACAAAAGGAAGCCAATAGCTTCCCACTCTCTGCTTCAGCAGATTTGGTACAAAGCTGTATGTGGACTGCTTCAAATCCAAAGCTTGAAGAAAGGCTGTTCCATGTGGGAGGCTTCTTCACATGGAGCTCCTTTTTTATCAGGGATGATACGAGTTGTAGTCTAACAACATCTGCACAACTTTTAAAGATACAGAAGACCTCTTGGTTGCCAGGCCCGGCCTCCAAGAGGTCTTCTGTATCTTTAAAAGTTGTGCAGGGGGAAGGGAGAATTCCACCTTGTGGTTTTTCCCATTACAGTGTTGCAAGAAAACCTGCACTTGGCTGACTTTCTCTTCTCCTAAAGATACAGGACCAGTCTCAGGCCCTGAACCTGTCAACCCAACATGAAATGAAAGACCTAAATCAAACACAGCCTTAGAATGCTATTGCCTTTGAACATACGAACAGTCCTGCTGGATCGGACCAAGAGCCCATCTAGTCCAGCATCTTATCCTCATGGTGGCCAACCAGATGTTCATAGGAAGCCCACAAGCAGGACCTGAGCACAGCAGTCCTCTCGCCCCACTTCTGCTCCCCAGCAACCTGGTATTCAGAGACATACTGCCAAGTGAAGATAGCTGTGGAACATCCAAACTTGCTCAAAAGATCACTAATGAAAGAAATTAAGAGCAAGTGCATGACTAACCATTGTTGAACTTCATGAGACAATGCTACAAAAAAACCCCTGTTTTGTACTGATAGGAAATGGTGAATATTGTCCTGTAAGCTGACCTCTAGTTAGCAGTGGCTGTCTTTTTTTGCATCCATTAGATCATCTACCCCAGCCCTCTGCCCCGACATCCATTATCTGGAGCTTCTCTGCAAATCTATATCAAATCTTGTGCTAAACCTTAACAGGAAGATAATTTCTCGACTTCCCTAGTAAGCTTCTTTAATTCCACTGTTCCACATATAAACAGCAGATGATGAGACACATAGTCTTTGAAAACAAACATTGACTGCTTTAGCTGCAGGTTAAAGATAATAAAAATACTTACACCTGCCAGGGATACTAATTTACTTATTATCTAATTTGGCACAAAGGTAAAGCTTTTGCCTGCTGCACCCATGCGTGGTCTTGCTATTTTGTACCTGTTTGATGCAGGCAAAAGCTGAAGGAAGGGCTTTCCAAAGGACCCTAGGAACACAGGTCTGGAATTTCCTGGGAATATAGCAATGTGATCAGAGATGATTTGGGTATAGAAGCAACAAGGTAGACCCCAGAATTGCTGACTGAATTCATGTAGGAAAGGAGACAGCCCACTTCTGATGATGTATGACTTCTGTCTGGTGATGGTAGCATTTAGAACAGGGAGGGTAACCAGAGGCCCAACAGAAGTTAAGAACATCAGAAGAACCTGTTGGATCAGGCCAGCGGCCCATCTAGTCCAGCATCCTCTTCTCACAGTGGCCAACCTGATGACCATGGGAAGCCCACAAGCAGGACCTGAGCACAACAGCACTGTCCCCTCCTACAGTTTCCAGTAACTGGTATTCAAAAGCATACTGCCTTCTACAGTGGAGGTAGAACATTGTTGGACTCTGCCTCCCATCAGCCTCAGCTGGCAGTGCCAGTGATCAGGGATGATACGAGTTGTAGTCTAATAACATCTGAGTCCAGAGGACAGCTTTGAACTTTAAGACAGTGGCTATAAGACCTCTTATCTGCATGGAATTCTTTTCTACATTGATGTGTGGAGCCTTGGTGGTGCAGTGGTTAGTGCTGGACTAGGATTTATGAGAGCAGGGTTCAAATCCCAATTCGGTCATGAAGCTCACTGGGTAACCTTGGGCCATTTATTGTCTCTCAGCATAACCTACCTCGCAGGGTTGTTGTGTGGATGGAATGGGAGGAGGCTGTGGATGCCACCTTCAACTGCTTGGAGGAAAGGTGGGAGAGAAATGTAATAAAGAATGAATGAATGTGCTTGCCAACGAAACATATGCACATTGCAGAAGCTCCTATCCATTACTGACCAGTCCAATTAGCATCTTTTTCATGCTGTTTAACCCTACTTCAGTCTGTGTGCCATTGTGCAGCAAAGCCCAGCCCCATGTTAGTTTGTTTTCAAATGTTTACATTAAATTTGCCTTTGGGTTTGTTTGTTTTAACACTCACTGGAGTTGGTATTTAGTCAAATATCACTGGTCAGGAAGTTACTTTCTGTGTCTCTTGGCAATTGGTCAATGGATTAGGTAACCAGCAAGTTATTTCCTGAGATGTCTCTATCTGGGGCGTGAGAATTCTCGGGCCATAGGAAAACTTACGCCTACTCAGCCAGACCATCTAGCTCAGTATTCTGGACACTGGCTGGCAGCTGCTTTTCAGCATTTCAGGAAGGAGACTTTCCCACCTACAAATGCTGGGGATTGAACCTGGGACCTTCTAGATACAAAGTAGGTGCTCTACCACTGAGCTACTTCCCTTCCCCAGCAATCTCCAGCAATGCCTGAATAAACCAGGGCTCAGTTGCACAGGATCTGTGTCTGGTTCACACCTATATGCATGCATGTTACTGGATTACTTGGCATTTGATGACTGGCAGCTCTGTGTGTGTGGACAAACTCTACTGGAAGCATTTCGAGGTGATTGGAACACAAGAAAAGCCCTGTTGAACCTGACCAAAGGTCCATCTAGTCCAAAGGTAGCCAATGTGGTGTGCTTACATCAGCCCCTAGGCAGATGACCAATAGTCAGGAATGATGAGAGTTGGAGTCCAGCAGCGTCTGGTTCTACCCAAAAAGTGCAGTGAGGAAACGTAACTATTGTTATTATCATTCTATGTAAGGACAATTGAGATAGACCAGTAACTTGTGCATCTCCCACATGTTGAGATGTATGGACATCATCAGATACAGCTACAAAGGAGTTTCACAAGTTGTCTCATGCTCTTCAGAAGCATGAAGAGAGAGTCCTAGAGTTGGTGGTTCATGACAGATGCTGTTGGAGGTCACTGATTCATAGAGTCACCATAAGTTGCAATCAACTTGAAGGCACATAACAACAACAAATTACTGTGTTGGTTAAGGGCAGTACAGTCATGACTGTTTCTCTGATGTATGTGTGTTTTTGAAACAAACAAGTGCACTGAACATCACTGGTGGTCCAGGTGACTGGTTAATCCTATCTTTTATTTTCCAGGCTATCCTGTTTGGGATTATTCTGGTCCCTCTTCGTGCCTTATGCATGCTGCTAATCTTGTTAATGGCTTGGCTGTTTGCTGTCCTGGCAACGTCCTGCATCCCTGAGAAGGGGGTTAAGCCACTTTTGGGATGGCAAAGGTAACCCAGCGTTGGAAACATCTAAATGGGGAAGGCTTTCTTCTCTTAATGGAAACACTATGTTGTGGGGGAAAGGCACGACTTGTCCCTGTGGTGGTGAAAGTAGCTGCTTCGCATATTATTTGTAAAGACCTCTTTGTCCTCACCCTGCAACAAAGCAATGTTCAGTTGTGTGCACAGTGTGTCTTGCAGTGTTCCATTGTGCAGAGTCCCAGGAGCCGAGAGTGGTTATGTAGTGCACAAAGTTACAATCCTATAAACACTGCCTGGGAAGTCAGTCCCATTGAGTTGAGGATTGTGTTTGTGTAAATCGGCACACTGGGCAAGGCAGTACAACTAGGGATAGGTGAGAAATTCAATCAGTTCGCATTTAAAGCTGAATCTGTCAAATTTGCACTTTCCGAAACAATATTATTATTATTATTATTATTATTATTATTATTATTATTATTATTATTATTATTATTAACTTTATTTATACCCCGCTGTTTTTCCAAATTGGAACTCACGGCGGCTTCCAGATAAAAAACAGATACAATTAAAACCTACCAAAGTTAAAACCATATAATACATAAATAAACAAATATAGACAGATATAATTAAAAAATGAACTCTAATTTAAAATAGCATTAAACTGTTTCTGATAATTAAAAACTATACTCATAAAATCAGAATAATTAAAAAATAAACAAGCAAGAACAATATAACCTCCTTTTGGGCCTATCTTTAGCTGCCTTCGAAATCAAAGGCTTGCTGAAATAAGCAAGTTTTTACCTGTCGACGAAAGGACTGCAGGGAAGAGGCCATTCTTATCTCCTTAGGGAGGGAATTCCAAAGCCTAGGGGCAGCCACCGAGAAGGCCCTATCTCGTATCCTCACTAGTTGTACTTGTGCGGATGAAGGTATCGAAAGGAGGGCCTCTCCTGAGGATCTCAGGGCTCGAGCAGGCACATAGAGGGCAATGCAGTCTGACAAATAGCCTGGACCCAAGCCGAACCAAAACACAGCCATCCTTTGAACTTTGCACTTATCTTAATTTTGTGATACAGTTCTCAAACCAAACATTGTTTACAAAAAGTCATATCTTAGAGGGGATGTATCAACATGGCTATATTAATGAAATATGCTTGCAAAAACACATTATACTGGGAGAAATTGCTTACAAGAATGTGTACGTTAAGTCAAAAATGGCATGCAAAAATGTGTGGTTAGGAGAAACTTACAATAAAATGCTGAAGGATATTCAAGGGTTTTTCTTTCTTAAAAAGGCAAATTGCTGCAGAAATGTAGAGAACTGAATTTAAGATTGGAAAAATGAAAAACAAAGAGAACTGAAACTGACAGATCCTTCCATCCCTAAGCACAATATCTGTAGTGCTTTTATGACATAGAACAGTGGTTTCCATCCTGGTGGCCACAGACTTATCCCAAGGGGTCCATGAGCTCCTCCATACTCCCACTCTCCAGCTGCCCTCCTACCCACTAAAAGCCCGGATCTAAGGCACTGGATGGGGAGGTGAGCATTTTAAATTGGAGCAATTCAGCTCCTCTGCTCAGCGGCTGCCTCCTGTAAAATTACCCAGCATGCAATAGCCAGATGGGTCACTGCATGTTGGCTATGTTTATGGCTGGCGGCTGCTGCACAGAGGAAGAGATAATTGCCAGTGGTCTCTAAAATCCTTACATTCTACTGTCTGCTTTTTTGAGTTTTTGAAGATCGTCTTAGTAAAGTTGAATTAAACTTGTATTGCTGCTTTGTTTTCAGTTTGTATGTTAGCAAGTTTCTCCCTCAAAGTCAGAGGTTTCCACAACAACCTGCCCTAAACTCTTTAAAGAAGACAAGCTGCACGACCTAATGATCTGCTTTTTTTAAAAAAAATGGATTAGTCAGGTTACTTTCTCAATGCTTAGATAATTTAAGATGTTTTAGAATGTTTTTAGTGCTTTTGTTTGCCGCCCTGGGCTCCTCTGGGAGAAAGGGTGGGATATAAATCTAATCATAATGATAACAACAACCTTCTACATTAGCTTTGCTAGTATCAAGGAAAATGTTTTGAGTAGATTAAAAAAACAAACACAGTTTTGAACATCCAGTCTCTGAAAGTTATAAAACAGCATCAGCCGTATCTTTAACTTACTCATTTTGCATAATAATAATAATAATAATAATAATAATAAATTTCATTTTTCAGTCGCCTATCTGTCCGGGTTAGGGACACTCTAGGCAACGTACAACAAAATAAAAACAGTGTATATATATATCAACAACAATCAAATATAAGCTAAAAGCCATCCTTCAGTTCATATAACGTAGAATTAATCTATCTCAATCTTGTATGCCTGCCTGAATAGCCAGGTCTTTAAGGCTCGGCGAAAGCTTGATAAGCAAATATTTGATAAGCAAATATATCTTCTGTTGATGAATAACAAGTGAATTTATTTAAAAGTGTTACTGAGCTCATAACAGTTTTTTGTCGTTATGTGTTTTCTTAGTTAAAGGAGCCTAAAATTATAATAATTAGCATGTGGGGGGGCGTCCTCCAAATTATTCTGAAGTTAGAACGGGGTGCTCATTTTTGTAAAGTTTGGGAACCACTGATGCAGAACTTTTGTATAGTGCTAGCAGTCGACATAGTGTTATACATATCAGAGCTTGGAAAAGTTACTGGGCTGATGGGAGTTGTAGTTTAAAAAAGTAACTTTTCCAAGCTCTGCATTAGATGTGGACAATCTTAATCCTGGGGAGCCAAATGAGACCCTCCAAGCCTCAGGATTCTATCCAGGGTTAGGATTAGTGATCATGCTGACCAGTGAAGGAATGAGATTCATGGCTTCCCCCCTTTTTTTCTAGGAGAGTATCCTGCGCCGCCCTCACGTTCTTGGGCCGCACCTTATTTTTTGTGATGGGCTTCCACGTCAATGTGAAGGGGACAATAGCTAGTCCTAAAGAGGCGCCAATCATTGCTGCAGCACCGCACTCAAGCTTCTTCGACGGAATCCTCTGTATCCTGGCAGGCTTGCCATCGACGGTATCTAGGCAAGAGAATCTCTTGGTGCCCATTTTTGGGAGTAAGTGTCTTTATGAAGTTTGAGGGAAGCTGGGCCGTTTTTCCCTGATTTGGGTCTTGTCTGCCGCATAGACAACTGAGATGGTAGCGTTATTGGCTGGTAGAACAAGAGCTAGGATGATGCAGTACATAGACCAGGGATGGCAAACCCTCTGGCCCTCCTGATGTGGTTGGACTCTGACTCCCATCAGCCCCGGACAGCATGGCCAATAGTGTCACAAGTCCTACCAGCTTGGCCACTGTGACCCACTAGTCACAGAATGCGCTCCTGATTCTTTTATTTGAAGCTTAAGTCATGTGAGGTCTTAACACCTCACCCTGCCCACCTGTCAAAATAGCCCATTTGAGAGCTCAGGACCAGCCCACCTGCCAGATTCCGTTTCTGTTGTTACTGTTGTATTTCATTGAAGCTGTTACCCATCCACCATGAGGTCCCATGGTGGGTCCAAACAATATAAAATACAATACAAAAAACATAATAGTAAAATCAGTTAAAACACCCTATTCCTGCCTACAGGGTCCTTACCATCAGCTGACGAGTTCTTCCTTGCTATGCCGCAGCCTATAGCAGTATGGTTAGTGGCCTTTAGAGGAAGTGATTTTTTTGTGGTGGCTCTCATACTATGGAACCACCTTCCCTTTAAGCTTCAGGTGAGCACTGCATTAGTGCCATTTTGGTGTTTTTTCAAAACACATTTGCACCCCCAGGCTTTTGCTGGGACTTGCAGAGCACACAAAAGAATGTTCTTCACAGAGCACGTAGTTGAAAGTACAGAATTTGCTCCCACAATGATAGTGATGGCCATTAACTTGGATGGCTTTAAAAAGAGGACAAATTCATGTAAGATAAGGCTATCAGTAGCCAGTAGTCATGATGGCTACATCCTGTCTCCACTGTTGGAGGCAGTATGCTTCTGAATACCAGTTGCTGGGAATTGCAGATGGGAAGAGTGCTCTTGCGGTCAGGTCCTGCTTATGGGCTACCCAACAGGGGCATCTGGTTGGCTGCTGTGAAAGCTAGACTAGATGGTGTCGGAAATGGGGCAAGAGCAACTCCTGTTTGGGTTTTTTTGTTGGTATTCCAGAAGTAAGATAGAGTTAGGGTCCTCCAGATGGCTAGACTTGCCTACCTTTACCTGTGCTCTTCTCTACCTAACTTCCTTCCGTTGTAAACTGATATGCTCAGGGAAGCTGAGCTGCCCCTCCTTCCTTTGTCTTCTTCTTTGACTGTCCAAGGAGAGATACCTTTTAATTCCTGTTAATTCTAAATTATTATATTTTGATTTTAGACTGTACAGTTTTTGTGTACAGTTTTGTGTTATTTTTATTGTATTTTTAATGTTCACCGCCCAGAGAGCTGTTGCTAGTCGGGCGGTATATAAGCTTAATTAAATAAATAAATAAATAATAATCTTTGCTCTCTCTTTCCTGAGCCATGAGGGCAATACCCAAGTCTGGGCATTGCATCTCCAATTTAGTTAGAACTAGGTATGCCTTTCATTTCTACTATGTATTTCTATAAATAAGGTAGCTTTTCTTATGTTACCAAGTCTTAATTCTCAGTGATGTAAATGCAGGGTAAAAGCCTGCTACTTAGGTAAATACACACACTGGCACCCCCGCAGCTCAGACCGCTGAGTATCTCTGCATATATATATTTCCACAACAGATGGGTTATTGACCTGATCCAGCAATCAGACTCCTCTTATGTTTTCAATCTCAGTATATTATTTTAAGTCTGCTTTAGTTCTTTAGTTGTTTGTTCTCCCTGTTTTTTTAAAAAAAATATTTTGGTAAACTATTCTAATATTATTATGCATACTCTTGGAGGCAGTTTGCTTCTGAATACCATTTGGTGGAAACTGCAGGAGGGGAGGGGGCTCTTGCATGTCTTAAGGGAGAGAACAGGATGTTGGACTAGATGGGCCACTGGCCTGATCCATCAGAGCTCATGTTCTTATGTTCCTCTCTCCTCAAGACATGATGTGGAAGGCGGTATAGAAATCTTTTCAATTAATAAATGACCATCTTAGGCTGGTATGTATGCTCAGGGTTAAGTCAGGGAAGAATTCTGTGAAATTGTGTCCTCTTCTGCTGAATGGGAAGTTTGTGTTTTGTCATGCAGCCTGAGCCTATAGAGTGGGACGTAAATGTACATAAATGGCACAGCTGGATTCTTGTTTCCTTTTTATAGTGGGGCCCTCAGAGACCCTTGTAGCCCTGGACAGTTATAGGATTCTGTTCCTTTGTCTCTGGTTATTTGTTGCTCAACAGGGATCCTCAGGGCTCTCCAGCCTGTCACGGTATCCCGCGTTGACCCCGATTCTCGGAGGAACACCATCAATGAAATAACCCGGCGAGCAACTTCAGGGGAACAGTGGCCCCAGGTATGATTATGTGTTTCTTTGTTTCATTAAGCTGGTTTAGATGCTGAAAAGGTGGACTGTCTTTGAACAAATTGTTCCTGAATTCCTCCAGGCTCTTTATGACAACTGTTGACAATGCTGGCTCAAGGAAGTTGTCTGGGGAGAATGGTAGATGATTTTAGAATATACCAGGCAGCCGTGCAGGGTTCCAGCAAAAAGTTGACCAGGCCTAGTATACTATTTCCAATAGTGGCGAGTTGGATGAGTCGGGGAAATCCCACAAGTGAGGCATGAAGTCAGCAGCCTTCCCTTGTTTCTCCTTCTCCTTTACTGTTTAGAGGTATACTGAAGCTATTGGGAGAAGGGCCATAGTTCAGTGGGTGAGCATCTACTTTTCATGCAGAAGGTCCGAGGTTCAATCCCCGGCATCTCCAGGTAAGGCTCTGGCTTGAAACCCTGGAGAGCTGCTGCCAGTCAGTGTGGACAGTACGGAGCTACAGGAACCAAATGGTCTTACTTGGTTTAATACAGCTTCCTATGTGCCGATTGTGGTTAATCGCCTTATCCTCCATGAATTGTGAACTTCCTTAAGCCCATTGCAAGTTGTCCATTCTTCAGGACTGAAGTGTTAACCAAAGCTATAGGTGGCTAATTTGTGCAAAGCAATTGTAATTAATCAGGACAAACTTTAATTGTGGGATATAACTTATGAGCACACTTTTTTTAAAAAAAGATGCTGTAATAGGGAAGTAAAAGGAAATATGACTTTCTGACAATCTGGCATATTTGGTTAATGAATATGTAAGCTTAGTAGTAGTAGTAGTAGTACTCAGTTGTCTTCAGTTTATTTGGCTAAAACCACCAATACCTTATGAAGTGTTCTGCAAAAATGCAGAATTAAATGGGATTTATTCAAAAGGGTTTGAAACGGACTTGTTGCAAATGGCTTTTAACTGAGGTTTTGTTTTCCATTTTAAATCATACTGTTGTTTTCTTGTTGCTGTGGCTATGGGAATTGTTTTATACTGGATGAATTATATTTTACTGTTGTCTTTTTTTTGTCATCCCTGCCATAAGGTGTCAAAGTTGACTGAGCCTATAAAATTCCCCAAAGTCCTCCTAGCATATTTTTGGTGTTTGTTACTATGCATTCCAACTGTCCCTATTTACAATTTCTATTTGCTGAACTAGCAGCCTTATACCTAACATTGCTCAGGAATTCTAAGGAACCAAAAAAACAGTGCAGTCTTGAAACCAGTGGTTAAGCTCCGTGCAGATTTGAAAGCTTCATTCCATCATCTTAATTGAAAATGGTGTCCAGTTACAGAATCATAAAATCGTAGAGTTGGAAGGGGACTATAAGGCCATTGAGTCCAGCCCCCTGTTCAATGCTAGAATCCAAATCAAAGCATCCCTGACAAGTGGCTGTCCAGCTGCCTCTTGAATGCCTCCAGAGTTGGAGAGCCCACCACCTCCCTAGGGCATTGGTTCCATTGTCGTACTGCTCTAACAGTTTTTCCTCATGTTCAGTCAAAATTTGGCTTCCTGCAACTTGAGCCCATTATTCTGTGTCCTGCACTCTGGGATGAACGAGAAGAGATATCCAAACACAGATGAAAACCTGCTCCTTGATCTTAGGAACCACATGCAAAATTTGTTTCTGATATCTTAAGAGATCTCCAAGTGCATTGTGAACAGACAAACAGCTTTCCAAAATATGTATCGTAGATATACAACTGAGGCCTCCGTGTCTTGCAAGGACCAACTGGAACTCACTCCTAACCAGCTGCTGCTGTGGAGGAGGAGGAGCAGCGGCCCCACCACTCCTGGCAGTGTGAAGCGAGTGCCAATGAGAGGGTTGAGCTCCTGGGCTGTCTTTCTTTGTCCCACATGGTGACACCACCACCTTCTTTTCTCCACCATCTCCCAAGGTTGGAGGGTGACCAGCAGCTACTGCGGCTTGCAAAGGGGTTGGTAATCACTTGCTCAGTGGACCCAATCCTTGCCACTGCCCTGAGTAAGAAGGCAAATAAGCGAGCAGTGATGGTCCTACAAAATTAATTTGCCTTTTAGCAAAACCAAACTGTAACTATTTGGAACAAGAGGATTTCATCCCATTACTGCAGGTCTGTGTGATTTGCTAATAAGTGTCCTTTTATGAGTTAACAAAAATAATTTTATGTTAAGCACATAAAAAACCTGCGGCTGTATTGTCAGTAAAGCAAATACCCCATTGTGTGTATCATTTGAAAACAAAGAAAATACTGTTTTTGTTGCAATTTTTTTACTTTGATCTTGTTGCATTGTTTTCTATTTGCATCGTTCCTGTTGCATTGTATTTTTACTGTATATTTTTTACTGGTTATTTCTTATGTAATTTCTTTTTGTAATCTGTTTTAATATGTTGTTCACCACTTTGGGGGCCTTTTGGCCAAAAAGTGGTATATAAATAAACTATAAACTAAAAAAAATGGAAAGCGGAATTGAATAGAGCTTTCTGCAGCATGGAATAGATCAGGTTTTAGAAGAGGGAAGCTTTGACAGTGATCATTGGTTTGAGAATTGGGGTGTTACAAGTATGTGTCTGGTTTTTTCCATCCAGTTTTGGAGGGTATGTTGCTCAAGAACCTCTGGGCAGCATCCAGGTTTGTATCTCTTGTTACCCACGAAAAAACCCTCTGAAGTAGGTGAAGCTGGAATCTGACGTATTGTAGGATGGAGTCAAATACCAGAAGTCCATTCCATCTAGGAAACTGGCTTGTCTTTATAGCTGCAGATGCGATGATTTGTGCTATTATAGAGTCTTCCTCAGCCACTGTTCAGAACAGCCTCGCCCAGCCTGATATCCTCCAGATGATGTTGGACTCCAACTGCCTCCAGCCCCAACCAGTATGGCCAGTGGTCGAATTGCAGTCCAACAATATCTGGAAGCTCACACATTGGGGAAGGCAGGCTCAGAAAGATATTCATTTTGATGCTGTGTGAAGGAACTGTTGGCAAATGAGTCTTGAACAAGTATTGCCAAAATTGGTGGAACAGTTAAAATTAATAAAATGTGAGTGTCCTTCCCCCCCCCCCGCGGCTGTGTGTGTGTGGGGTGATATTGCTATTGTTTTGTTGTTGTTTATTGTTATATTTTTATAGTTTGTTTTATTTGTTTTGTTTTAGCATTGTGTAAGTCTCTTGGGGATCTTCCGGTACCAAGGGACTAATACATCTAATAAATAATAATAATTTCTGCTTTTTCAATTACAGATATTGATTTTCCCAGAAGGGACATGTACTAACCGTTCATGTCTGATCACTTTTAAACAAGGTGAGCGATGCTGTGTTAGATGCCCTGTTCCTGAAAAGCTAGAGGGGTGTGTGAGTGTCACATTTGAAAAGTGGATTTAAAACATGGACTTATTTTGGCTGTCACCAAATTGCTTTTTTTTTTAAGTAGTGAGTAGTGTTGGGAGTAAAGTCCCAACACTTGTTACAAGTGACCTGAACCAGTGTGTGCATTGGGGGGGGCGGGGAAAGAGAGAAAGGCAATCTATTCTTCCCTCTGCTGATTCCTCCCTTAAAGTGTTTGTTGCTTTTGCAGGCTTTGCTCCTCTTCTACCTCCCTTCTCTTCCTTTCTTTGTTCTCTGTTAGTAATGGCTACTTGAGCTGAAGCTGCATGGCTGCTTCAGCATGTCTGACTTTACCTCATTTTAGTAATAAACCTGAAGTTTCTTTTATTATATTATTATTATTATTGTTGTTATTGTTATTATTATTAAGAGTATGGATTGTTCTGTAGACACAACCTATAGCCCATGCAATATTCCCATAGTGATTTTTCTTGTCTGTTTAACTGATTGCTTGTCTTTCCAGGGGCCTTTATTCCTGGAGTTCCTGTTCAGCCGGTTCTCCTTCGGTATCCAAACAAACTGGTAAGTGCTTGCCTATCTCCTTCAATCTCTCTCTCTCCCCCCCCCTGCCCATTATTTTATCAATGCACCCTCCTTGAGTGTGTTTGCCTAGCTAGAATGTGTCCTTGAACTCTGATAATGCTTCATGCTGGCCTGGATGGGGGAGAGAGAAGAAGAAATTAGTACTTCTTGCTCTGCCCAGTTTTGCTTCTGGCCCTCCCCACCACTATCAGGTGGTCCTTGGAACATTGTGCAGAAGGGGATGCGGCCCTTTGACTGAAAAAAAAGGCTCCTCAGCCCTGCAATAAATCAAAAGTCTTGCCAGATGGCAGAATCCTCTAAGACGGCCGCCTTCGCTAATAACACAAACCAAACAGTGCTATTTGTTTGAGGCAATCTGAAAGTTATGCCTGTGGTACTGGGTCTGCAATGGCTGGGGATCAGGGGTGTAGTCATACAGGATCTCAGGGGTCTCAGACGCCTAACACTTTTACGAGCAGGGCCCCAGTCAGGTCCCTACATCTCCAGCATCCTGTGAGCCAATCAGCATGAAAAGGGAATGTGCTGATCACTGAGACGAATCTTCTAACATGCTTCCTTGACCTTTCTTGCTGATAGGAGCCAATCAGAGTGAAAGGAGGTGTGTCAGTCGCTGAGAAGACTCTTCTCAGTAGCTAACAACTTCCCTTCCATGCTGATTGGCTCCTAGGGACATCTGTTGTTGTGGGACTACAACAGGGGAAGGACTGAGGAGTGTGGAGAGGATGACAGACAGTAAGCAAGCAAGTTAGGGAGCATAACTGTGGGGTGTGTGTGGCATGACTATCATGACAGGGCTCTGCACCTCTGAATTTGACACTACACTATTGCTAGGGATGGGGGGGATTTTATTTGGTTTGGATCTAAAAGTTAATCTATCTAATTTACACTTCCTGAAACAAAACCGAAGGACAGTGGTCCTTGGAAGTATGCAAGGGTTTTGCAGCGCAATTCTCCCAACTAAGGAATGTGTACAAAAATGCATATAGTACACAAAGTGTGCACAAATATACATATATTAGTGAAAATATCTTGCCAAAAGTGCATTATATTTGGGGTCATTGCTTTACAAAAAAAAATTGTATATTAGGCAAAATTGCATACAAAAATGTACATTTCCACCAAAATGCTGATGAGTTTTCATGAGGACCTTTTTTAAAAAAAAAGAAAGAAAAAAGAAAAAAAATTGCCAACTGATTTGGAAATGTGAAGAACTGAGCTTGACTGGAAAAATTAGAAACCGAAAGTGACAGATTCGCCCATCCTTAGTAACAGCCCAGTTGCACATGAAGGCCTCCACTTGGGTGTGTGAACTCTCCCAACATAGACTGTCTCTGAGCATTCCGTCACACTCTCTTGTAACTAAGCAACTCAACCCGAAACCCAGCAGACACCAGGCTTCTAAGCCGGCCCTCTCACCACAGACACCACTGTCACCAAAGGCAGGAAGCCAACTCAGCCCTTCCCCAGTGGTTTCCGCGAGTTTCCACATCTTATGTAAATTGTGCAGTCCTGTGAGGAAGTGTGCCAGGCTTACACAGTATTGATGCCTCATTTTATTTATTTATTTATTTGTTTGTTTGTTTGTTCGTTCATTCATTGGATTTATATCCCACCCTTCCTCCCAGTAGGAGCCCAAGGTGGCATGTTAGTGGCAGGGGTGGGGAACCTTTTTCAGGATCAGCGTTTTATTCCCGTCCACATGGCCAGAGGCAAAAGAGAGCAATGGATGAGTTTTTTTTCCCTTTGTAGCTTCTATACGCATTCACAGTCACCTCTCTGACCTCCATCCAGGCAAGCGAGAGCAATTTTCAGAGTTCAAGAACGCATTGCAGCTAGGCAAAAACATCCAAGGGAAGTTGGAGGGGGTGGCCAGAAGTTGGAGGGTCCCAAAGGCCAGATTTGAGAGGGATAGAGGGCTGCAATTGTCCCCAAGCCTGAGGGTTCCCCACCCTTGCACTGCAGTTTTAGGAACCTTGGATCTGGAGCCATTTGCTTCTGCCACAAAGATCTCATCTGTCATCTTATGGATCCAAGGCAGCTAGGTGCAGTTTCTGCTCTGCTGTTCCATCCTTTAGATCAGGGGTTCCCAAACTGTGGTCTGCAGGCTTCATTCAGGTTGTCCGTGGTGTGTCGGCATGAAATATTCCTCTGGTTCTTGTGTTGTGTTCCAATGTGAATTCCGGGCAATTTATTTCTATGTCAGAAATAAAAGAAGCAATAAAATAGACTTAAAAATCTCACAGCACTTACCACAGTGCATTGCAAGTGTTGCAACAGGCAGAAAAATCCTAAAGAGGTCCTCTGAGAGTCTCAGCAATTTTCAAGTGCTCCGTGGAGGAAAAGGTTTGGGAGCCACTACCTTCCAGCAGGGATGGAAAAGTTGCGGCCCTCCAGAAGTTGCTGGGCTCCATCTCCCATCAGCCCTAGGCGGCGCGGTCAATGGACAGGGATGATGGGAGTTGTAGTCCCTCTTCCCTGTCTCAACCTTTTTTTGTCTTTTTCCTTTGTCTAGTTAGCTCTTTTTAATTCTTTTATTTTGTTATTTGCTTTTCTCTAGGATACTGTGACGTGGACTTGGCAGGGTTACAATTTGTAAGTGGCACATCTGTAATGATAAATGTGCTTATTGCAGTCTTCAGTCTTGGCTTCCTTATCGCAAAACCTTGTGATGCGTCATCATGTGGAGGGTGCTTCGAGTTGTTAGGAGACGTTCCTATGCCCCTCACAGCCCTACAATTCTCAGAGTTCCCTGGGAAGAGGGACTGACTGTTAAACCACTCTAGGAATTGTAGCTTTGTGAGGGGAATAAGAGTCTCCTAGCGACTCTCGGCACCCTTCACAAACTACCCTTCCCAGGATTCTTTAGAGGAAGCTATGACTATTTAAAGTGGAATAATAGTGAAATAAATGTATGGTATGAATGTAGCCAAAGTCTTGACAACCACCCCTTGAGTTACAGGCAGCCAAAAATATTTTGTCACTCTAAATGTGCTGAGTGGCATTCCCTTGAGAGGTTAAACCATAACTCAACGTGGTACCAAGCATTTACATATGATTGCTGAGTGCTTCCTTCTTGTGATGTCTGATGTGAAAAACTGAATTGGGGGGGGGGCAGAGCACGTACAGGATAGCACTCATGTGCTTTAAGCAGTTGCAAAGCAGAGGGTATTTTTGGCAGATTGGGACAACATCAGGCGGTAGAGGTGGGTGAACGTGTCTTTGCAGAAATCCTTTTTCTGTCTTGAAGACAGAAAATAGAAATCCTGTCCTCTTTTAGGGTCTGGCTGCCTTTTAAAGGATCTGGGTGAGGGGTGGCTAACTTTTTTAGGTTGAGTTGGGAGGAAAATGTGCTTTGTTGGCCAGGAGTTTGTGTTTGTTTGCCCAAGGTATATTCTGAAAGCACATGAGGCCACCATTTTGCTGGAACTAAGCAGATATGGATCTGGTCAGTGCCTGGATGGGTGGCTGCCTGGAGACCAGATATCTACACCGCCTTGGGATGCATAGGGGTAGAAAGACAGGATGTAAGTGTAAGGAGTAAAATAATTTTTTGCATGCTCTGTCAAGATGGACGGTTGCAGAGTCTGTGAAGGGTGCTGTGCATGCACCCAGAATGATGCGGTAGAATGAACTATACCCCTCTAGATGGGCTGCGGACAGCTGCGATTTCGAATGCTTCCCCCTGTCAAAATCTTCCAACAGTTTTGTTCTGACAAGTCTTCTCAGCTGGATGAATAGATCTCCCCCAGGGATGGAAAGCTCTGTCAATTTCGGTTCTCTCAGTTTCTCCTTTTTGCAATCTTAAATTCAGTTCTCCACATTTCTGCAGCAATTTAAGATTTTTTTTTTTTAAGAAAAATCCTTATTCTCCAGTGTTTTAGTGCAAATTTCTCTGAATAAACACATTTTTGTAGGAAGCTTTGACTAGGGTACACATTTTTGCATGCTATTTCTCATCATATAAATGCAGTTTTTGTACGTTATTTTCACTCATATATTCATTTATAAACATCTTCCCCTAATACATACATTTTTGTAAACATTGGTTGGCACACTGCATTGCAAATTCAAATACTTGCAAAATTTGAAGGATGGCTGTGTTTCAGCTCTCACATTGTTTTGGAAAGTGTGAATTTGACAGATTCTGCTTCAAATGCAATCTAAATCAAACTTCTCGCCCATACCTAGTCTCCACTATGGGTGCAATTTTCCTTAATCTGCTGCTACTTTCTGTATTGTTTTAAATGGTTTTTTGCAGTTTTTCTTTCATTGCCATTGAATATTGCCTTGGAAGGTGGCTGTGGCTGACGATGATGATGATGTGGGCCCTGAAAGGGCTATCCATGGGGGAATGTGGCCCTCAAACTGAAAAGGTTCCCCATCCCTGTTTATGTCTACACGGTAGCATAACTTCCAAATGACTGACAGGTGCATTTTAAAAATAATTGCATCTTCTTTGCTTGGTTGCTGCTGCTGCTGCTAACATGCATGGTCAAAATAAGCCAGCCTGTGATTATAGGCAGAAGTCCTTAAGAGTGGCCTGACTTTCCCTTGACTTCAGTCTTCTGCTAGTAAAACCGCACCTCAAATATTTTGTCTGGCCTCGTCTGCCTGTCCACTTCCTCTTCTTTCATTTTGCACTAGGAGGGGAGAGGGAGGGAGAGAGGGCAAATCTTTAGACACACAGGGCAAGTACGCAAAAGGAGATGGGCCGTAGCTCAGTGGTAGAGCATCTGCTTTGCATGCAGAAAATCCCAAGTTTGTTTATTTATTTTATGTATTTATTATTTGATTTATATCCCGCCCTTCCTCCCAGCAGGAGTCCAGGGTGGCAATCCCCACTATCTCCAGGCAGGGCTGGGAAAGACTTCCCTGCCTGAAACCCTGGAGAAGCTGTTGCCTGTCTGTGTAGACAGCACTGGGCTAGATTGACCAATGGTCACACTCAGTATAAGGCGGCTTCCGGGGTTCCTGCGGAGGCCACTCAAAAATGTCAGCACACCCTCCCCATGCCTGGATTGAACAGCCCCCATTTCAGCTGGGCATAGCCTCCCCCTGCCCCACAAAGGCTCTTATTCAAGTCGACAGGGAGTGTTGGCCTCCCTCACCTCGGGAAAGGCTGTCACTCAGTGCCACAGAATCAGCTTTGGAAGTGGAAGGTCACTGATTTGAATCCCGGGTGTCTCCAGGTAGGTGCAGGAAGGGACCTCAATCTGAAATCTGGGAGAGCTGCTGAAATCTGGGAGAGCTAGGTGGACCAATGGTATGACTTGGTATAGTGAAGGGTCGTAGCTGAGTGTCAGAGCATCTGTTTTGCATGCAGAAGGCCCCTTGGTCTAAGGATTGCCTTTGTAGAACTCAGCAGGGAGGAGACAAAGCTAGGATGAGTTGGCCCCGCCTCTCGCTAACTCTGGCTCCACCTCCTGTTGGCCTGCCTGTCTTCTGTCCCACCGGTTCCATTGAGCACCAGCCTGCGCTGGAGAGAAATGAACTGTTAGCTCAGGTGTCCCTGTCTTCAAACCATATCCATAATTTGAACTCAGGGGCATGGGGGTTCCTTTCGCCTTCATTCTTTCCCACCCCATCTGTAAGATTCTTCTTGTCGTCTTATTTTTGCTTACAGTGCCTTTATTGATTGGGAGCCACTTTGGGAAGAGCTTGCTTTGGAAAGGCAGTGTGCACATGTCTTAAGCAAAGTACATTACATAAGAACAGCCAGTCCTCCCAAGGCTGTTGTGAGGATGGCTATGAGTTGCATGTGAAACCCTTCATTGCACAGCCTAATGATTATTACAAGTACCTTTTAAAACATTTAGATGAGCTTGATGTGTGGTGTCCATCTTCAGATGTAGGCACTGAAGTGTGACGGAATGGACTGATTTGTAAATTGTTTGCAACCTTCATTTTATTTCAATTCTTTTCCAGCAAAGAGGCGTTGGTCCTCACTTTGTGCCAGCTCTTTACAAAAATTGAAGTTGAGGTATTTACTTGTTTATTTATTACATTTCGATCCCACCCTTCCTCCCAGCATTAGTCCAGCGTGAGCCAGAGAAAATTACCTCTGATTGGTTTCACTATTTGGGGTCTTTAGCGATTTGGAGATTATTTGGAGTAGGGTTGTAGCTCTGTGGTAGAGCCTCCGCTTTGCAGGCAGAAGGTCCAGTCCCAAGCATCTCCACGATGGACTGGGAGGGACCCATTTCTGAAGTCCTAGAGAAGTGCTGCCAGTCAGGGTGGGCACAAAAGAGCCAAATGGATCAGGGATCTGGCTCAGTATAAGGTGACTTCATATGATCCTAAATAAATGTTGCTATTAAACTCGGAATGAGTTGACCAGTTTGCAACCAGGGCAAAAAATACAGATGTATAATGTGGGTTTCCTTACTCTTCCTTTCTGTCAAATTGGACCTGTGGGGTCTCCCCACACCCCAATCACCTGCTTTTAATAATCTCTGACTTTTTTGTGTGTAAAAAAAAAGTATGTACAACACTCGACTGATAGCTACATCAGTTGGATGCACATGCGCGCACACACAATCATGCACACACTTAGTCTTTGCCAAAATAATAATACATTTTGGTTTCAAAAAAGAGACATGGCTCAAGTCGATGCTAGACTTGTTAAGATCTGAGAAATGCTGAAATACATTAAAACTTAGCTAATCCCTTTCCCTCCTTCCTTCTTTTTGGCAACAGACTGACTTAGACTATTAAATGTGTAATAGTTTTGTCGGTCTTACATAATGTTAAGGGAGAATAGGTAGCCCTTTTCAAAAGTTAGCTCATGAATTGAAATCGACACAAGCCGGGGGTGGTGCCATGTGACCTAGCCCCACCCCCAAGGTCACACATCATTGCTCTCCAATGACCTCACTCCTGATGTCCCCACATTGAGCATGGCCATCTGAAAAAGGGGGAGCTCTAGATGTTGAAATTGATGCATGAGCTAACTTCCTATGGCTTGTGCCATGACAGTGTTTAAATAATCTTCCCATTGTTTGTGCATGTGCTTTTCTCATATATGTGTATATATCATGTCAATTGTTGCATTTCTTTATCTGCAGTCAGGTTTTTTTTTAGTGGCTTTAATTTTTGTCTTTGAGTTTTCCTGTTTTGCATAAGGATGTGCTGCCATCTAGTGGCAGATCTGCTTATCTTCCTTAGATAATTTGCTAAATTCATAGACACCAGGGATGGAAAAATCTGTCAGTTTCAGTTCTCTCAGTTTCTCATTTTTCCAATCTTAAATTCAGTTCCCCACATTTCTGCAGCAATTTGTGAATTTGTTTTTTTTTAAATCTTCACGAAAATTCTTCAGCATTTTTCCTATGAAACACATTTTTCTATGCAGTACAGTTTTGCAAGCAATTTCTCCTGATATATAATACATTTTGTATGCTGTTTTCACTAATATATTCATTTTTGCTAATATATTCATTTTTATTACCCTAATTTAACATTGTTATAAACATGGTTTTACAAACTGCATCACAAGATTTGAATAAGTGTGAATTTTGAAGGATGGCTGTGATTCGGTTCTAGAGATGGGATCCATTGGCTGGTGCCGGTTCAAAAGCATTCTGTCGACCTAACAAGCTGGCATTGATTTGACTTTGTTCTGTATCTGTAGCCGCTACTTTTACCAATCCATGTGGGGTTTTTTGCTCAGAAAAAATATTGATATTAATATCGATGTTTTTAAAGGAAATATTGATATTTTAAAAGGAAATCTTGATAAATTATCATTCTTATAATCAATGTTTTAGAGGCAGTTTTTTCCCACCCAAAAAGGCCATTTTCAAAAATAGCTGCGGGAATTCACTGCATTAAAATTAGATCCTCTGCAATTGAGAATAAGTGAATTAATGGAGAATTCAGTACCAAATCCAAATTGGGCAGAATTATAGTACATCACTATTCCGTTCTTGTATTGTTTCATAAATTCTGCTTTAAATGTGAACTGTATTTTCTTTCTTGCCCATCCCTAGTAGATACACCCATAATCACAGTGAATGATATCCAGCTAAGTCATACTCAGAGTAGACCCATTGATAAGTGTGTGTGTGTGTGTGTGTGTGTGTGCTATCCAGTCATATATTAGACCTGTTGAAATCAATGGACTTGCTTTCAATGGATCTTCCCTGAGTACAACCTTTTGGATAACTCCCTGTATATCCAAATACCCATGTTCTTGAGGTTCTACTGATTTCTGTTACTGAAAAAAGTTACTGTGTTTTTTTTTAATTTCAGTTTATGCCTGTCTACGTTCCATCCGAGGAAGAGAAGAAAGATCCCATTCTTTTTGCCAATGGAGTCCGTAACAAAATGGCAAGGTGACACAGGAAGGATTGTGCAAAATATGTTAAGGTTGTCGCCGACTGGCTCAAATACGTTGGGCGCAATACAATGCACCGTGCATGAGTTCCTCTCTGTCAGGGGTAGAAAAATCCACCCCCAACCAGGGAAAGTCTTGAGTGAGCAGACTTTTGGGGACTCTTCCAGATGAGGCTTTTGGTGTGCACTTGCCCTGCCTTATTGACTGAACTTTTTCAGAGGGCCCTATTCTTAAATTGCTCCTGTTCTTAAAATGAGTTATCATTCTTCAGATGGAGGCTATCCATTGCCTGGACCATTTTCCAGAAAAAAATATAGGGGGGGAGTGAAGCACAGCTCGAGGAGGGAGGGCAGTGCACCCATTTGCCCCACCTGGCTACAGGGCTGCACCATCATCTCCACTGCTTGAGTGAGAGTTCAGTTGCAGACAGCGGTCACTTGATGTAATCCGCAGGAGTCCATTTCACACAGCTATGGAATGACAGGTGTTCTAGTGATAGCATTGCCAGGGTGGGGAACCTTGGGCCCAGGGGTTGAATGCAGACCCCCAGGCCTTTCTGTCTGGCCCTCAGGATTCTCCTTAGGCCACACACCCTTCCCAGGCCACACCACCACTGCTTGTGCTCCACACCCTCCTTGAGTGTTTTTGCCTGGCTGAAATGGATCCTTGAACTGTGATAATAATGCCTCTTGCTTGGATAGAGAGCTGTGTGTATAGAATCTTGACTTTGGCATTGCTGGAATGTAACCTTCTGTGCAAAAGTGAGAGTTGCACCTGTTGCTACACCTATTGTTTGTGTGTATGTGTGTCTGGCCCCACCTATCACTGGCATATAGCCCTTAGAAGGTTCCCTCAAGCTGAAAGCATTCTTCCCCTCCCCAGATCTACATGAAGGATCCAAATAGGGCTTGCTACAGTCTTGGGGGCTTTCCCCCTTCTTTTCTTGCCTACAGGTGCGCATAGAGGCTCAATATGATCTGATTAAGACCCAAACAATGATTGGAGTGATCGTTAGTATGGTGCTGTGCTGAAATATGCCCTCAAGGTTTCTGAAATGTTTTCTTCCTCTGCGAAAGAGGCTTCCATTTTTCTGCCTATTTTTTTGGGATGGCTTTGACCCTATCTCATTGTTGCAAGGTGGTTAAAGATGGTGGTGGTGTGTTTTTCTTCCTTTCCAGTAGACTTTTCTCCAGGAGCCTGCAGCCTCCCTGGCTGCCTGTGCTTCCTGATCTGAAAAAGGCCCAGTTGGAGCAGTCACCTCGTGATGTCTTCACCTGGGCTCTGATTGACGAATGAGCACCTGGGAAGACTGCAGAGTGTAGACCACTGGAGTGAGATGATTTGTAGAATGAAGGAAAGGATGTTCTCAAAGCACTCAGCCACCTTGGAAGTAATCAAAGACCTTGCATCCCACCCATGAGAATATCATCAATGTTTTTTTCACTCCTTTGATGATTGCTAAATGCAATTTATTTTCTCATTAACTGGCAGAGAATGGTCAGCGTTATGGTTTTAACGTTGTTTTCAGGGATGCTTTTACTGATTTTATTATAATTTTGTCTATTGTGCACTGCTTTGATATTTGTTCGTGCAAATTAGAAATATTCAATAAATAAACAAACATGCAGGAAAAACATTCAGCACAGCACTTGGTCAGTACTTCTCTTACTGCAACTTGCAGTATAGATTTAAGCCTATTGATTTTGATGGGTTTTCTCCAAGTCTGACTGATGTTGACTATCACTTTGTCTCGCACATTGCTGGAGCACCTAAAACTGCATAGAATTCTGTAAAACCATGGATGTTTTCAAATGCTTAGAATAAGGATATAAGTTTACCTTCATTGGTGTTGTATATGTCTTTAATTGCAGTGCTTTGGATGTGCCCATTACAGACCACACCTATGAAGACTGTCGCCTCATGATATCAGCGGGACAGTTGACCTTGCCCATGGAGGCGGGATTGGTTGAATTCACAAAAATCAGCCACAAACTGAAGTAAGTGGTGTGTTCTCTTTTAAACGGGATGCAAGACGTATTAATAATAATAATAATAATTTAATTTTTGTGTCGCCTATCTGGCCAAGGCCACTCTAGGCGACGTACACAATTAAATTCCAGTAAAATACAATTTAAAATACGATTTAAAATACGTAGCAATACAATACAGTCGACAATAAAGGATTAAATTACAGCATAAAACAGTATGTAAACAACGGGCGTTCAGTAATAGTGATAAAAGCTTAGCCCACCCCGGAGGTCCCGAAGGCCTGTCCAAAGAGCCAGGTTTTTAATGCTCGGCGGAATGCATCCAGGGAAGGGGCATGTCGAAGATCGAACGGGAGGGAGTTCCAGAGAGTGGGGGCCGCCACTGAAAATGCCCTCTCCCTAGTTCCCACCAACCTAGCTGTTTTCGTTGGTGGTACTGAGAGAAGGCCCTGCGTGGCTGATCTAGTCAGGCGGCTAAGTTGGTGGTACTGCAGGTGCTCCTTCAGGTAAACTGGGCCGAGACTGTATAGGGCTTTAAAGGTTAATACCAACACCTTGAATTGGGCCCGGAAAGCAACTGGAAGCCAGTGTAGATGAACTAACACCGGCGTAATGTGATCACGGCGGCGGCTATTTGTAAGTAAACGGGCCGCCGCATTTTGTACCAGCTGTAGTTTCCGGGTCGTTTTCAAGGGTAGCCCCACGTAGAGCGCATTGCAGTAGTCCTGTCGAGAGGTGACTAGTGCATGCACTACCAGTGGGAGCTGATGAGCAGGGAGGTAGGGTTGCAGCCTCCGTATCAGGTGTAACTGATACCAAGCTGCCTGGCTCACTGCCGAAATCTGAGCCTCCATGGACAGCTTGGAGTCAAGAATAACCCCGAGGCTGCGGACCTGATCCTTCAGGGGCAATCTTACCCCATTGAGTTCCAGGTCAACAATACCCAACTTTCTCCTGTCACCCACAAGCAGTACCTCAGTTTTATCAGGATTGAGCTTCAGCCTGTTTCTTCCCATCCATCCACTCAGGGATTCCAGGCACTTGGACAAGGTCTCTACAGCCAACTCCGGTGAAGATTTAAACGAGAGATAGAGCTGCGTGTCATCAGCATATTGGTGACACCGCAGCCCAAATCTCCTGATGATACCACCCAGCGGTTTTAAATAGATGTTAAATAGCATGGGAGAGAGAATAGAACCCTGTGGCACTCCACAAGTGAGAGGCCAAGGGTCTGAAATCTCATCCCCCAATGCTACCTGTTGATGCCTGTCAGAGAGAAAGGAACGGAACCACTGTAAAACAGTGCCTCCTATTCCCAACCCTCCCAGGCGATCTAACAGGATACCGTGGTCAATGGTATCAAAAGCCACTGAGAGATCCAGGAGGACAAGGAAGGTGAATTTTCCCCTATCCATAGCCCTCCTCATATCATCAACCAAAGCGACCAAGGCTGTTTCAGTACCATGTCCAGTCCTGAAACCCGATTGGTATGGATCCAAATAATCCGTCTCCTCCAAGTGTGCTGATAGCTGATTTGCCACCACTCGCTCAATGATCTTGCCCAAGAATGGTAAATTCGAAATAGGGCGAAAGTTGGATGCTCAATTTGAAAGCTGGTCTGTTTGACAAAAGGTTGTATCCAATGCTAGCGATGCTCAAAGTAGTTCCATTGAAAATAACGTGAATAATGTGAATAATATCAGCCCAATAATTTCAATGAGTCTACTCTGAGTAAAACATAGATGGCTACAACCTAGAATGTCTAAATATGTGACTGTTTTTAAACAAGTGTGCAAATGGTCTCCTCATATTTAAGGATGAGATCCATTGGCCAGTGCCTGTTCAAAAGCATTCTGTCAACCTAACAGGCTGGTATCAATTTGACTTGTTCTTTGTCCACTAGCCACTGCTTTTTCCAATCTGTTTTTGTCCCTCACAAAAAATATTGATGTTAATATTTTGAAAGGAAATGCTGATATTTTGAAAGGAAATGTCAACAAACAAAAGGAAATACTGATATTTTTTTCCAAAAATATCTTTTCAAAAATAGCTGTGGGAAACCGCTACATAAAAATCCATTCAGCAATGATAGAGAATAAGTGAATTAGTGGGAAATTTGGCACCAAATCAAAATTGGGCTGAATTCTAGCACATCCTCAGCCATATCTAGCTATGTCAGTGGAAAAGAATGCAGAAGCTACTGCAGTTCCGCATGTTTGCCTGCGGTCAGGAAAGGAAAAATTAAGCATGTTATGGAAATGTGTTTCTCTCCCTTGCATAGTACTAGAAATCTGGGGTCACCCAGTGTTGGAGGGTTAAGGATAGACCAAAGGAAGGTCTTTATGCCTACATTTAAAGATGTTTTTAGTGTTTTAACACTTGCTGTTTGCTGCCCTGGGCTCCCATTGTGAGGAAGGCCAGGATATAAATTTAAGTAGTAGTAGTAGTAGTAGTAGTAGTAGTAATATGGACTCCTGCTGAGAGGAAGGGTGGGATATAAATCAAACAATAAATAAATAAAACTATGGCATTCACTCCCACAAGCGGTAATGATGGCCACCAACTTGGATGACTTTAAAAAAGGAATTAGATGGAACAGAAAGCCATGGGGTGGGAGAATGGAATGGAATAGGTTGAGAGGGCCTGACTGGCTGGCATCCTGAAGAGGAGCGCTCTACATTGCCTCTGTGTTTTAATTTGTTCTGTTGGTGGCCATTACTCACGACGAGTGGGACCTCTGGATTTTTTCTTCTCTTTTAATAGCCTAAAATGGGACAGTATCAGAGAGCAGTTGGATCAGTTCGCCATGGTTGCCAGCGCCTCCAGAGGGGGCAGGATTGGAATTGAGGAGTTTGCCAGCTACTTGAAGCTGCCCGTCTCGGATGCTCTTGAACAGCTGTTTGCCCTTTTTGACAGGGTAAGCATGTTCTTCTCACCCCTCCAGCCCGGTTACACTGTTTGCAGAAATTAAGCTTGTGACTTCCAAGTTGTACAGTTTACTATATATTTTGGAAAGCTGTTGCTTTGTCTGTTTGCTGTGTATTTGGGCATCTCGATACCATAAATTTTGTGTGATGGTTCCAGAGATCAAGGAGCAGGTTTTTGGCTAAACTTTTCAAAACTGCACTGATTTTGACCACTGATTCAAAAAGGTGCTGATTTTTTTTTCTGCTTGGAATTCCCCAGCAACACAGGTTGTGAGGCTGCCAGTTTACTATAAAACAGGCAAGATGAGAGAGGGTGCATTTCTGAACGAGTAGAGGGACAGAGTAGAAGGAGGCCAAAGAAGGAGGCTGAGGGAATGGGGTTCAGGTGAGCCTGAGGTCTCCAGATAAAGGCTTTGCAACTCCTGAATTCACAATAAGGAGAATCTGTCTTCATCTGTCTGTAGCAGAGGGTGGAGTCCTGCCACTCCTGTGGAGTCCAGGTGTGCAAGACGGCATGTATGGGCATGGCAAATTGTCATTGTTTTGGCTGCTAAATGCCTCTTGTAGCGCACACCCAACTGTGCTCTCCTCATATGCCCTTGGAGCTTTTTGGAAAGTGCTTGAGTCTCTCCGGATCTTCATCATGTTCCTTGTTCAGGCTTTGTTGGATACAGCTACCAGTGGTGGTAGTGGCGGCGGTGCTGGGGGAGCCCTCATGAAAAGCCTTGGAGGTGGCGGTGGCAGTGCTGCGGGAGCCTTCATGAAAAGCCTTGGAGGTGGTGGCGGTGCTGGGGGAGCCCTGATGAAAAGTCTCGGAGGTGGCGGTGGTGCTGGGGGAGCCTTGGCGAGAGGCCTTGGAGGGCTCTTAGCAGGAGGCGGCGGTGGAAGTAAAGCAGGGAATGTGGTTGGAATCGTCGGAGGGCTGGTTAACATCATCAGCGAGGCGGCAGCTCAGTATACCCCCGAGCCACCGCCAGTCCCCCGTAGCCATTTTGCCAATGTGGAGGCCAATGAGAGTGAAGAACTCCGCCAATTCCGCCGGCTCTTTGCCCAGCTGGCTGGCGATGACATGGAAGTGTGCCCCACCGAGCTGATGAACATCCTCAACAAGGTGATGGCCAGGCACCAGGACCTGAATGTGGAGGGCTTCAGCCTGGACACGTGTCGGAGCATGGTGTCCGTCATGGACAGCAACACCACGGGCAAGCTGGACTTCTACCAGTTCAAATACCTGTGGAACAACATCAAGAAATGGCAGTGTGTCTTCAAGCAGCACAGGGGCCCGTCAGGGGCCATCGAGATGACTCAGCTGCCTGACGCTTTCAAGGCTGCCGGCTTCCACCTGCATGAACAGCTCTACGCGCTGATCATACGCCGATACGCCGACGAGGACGGCAGCATGGATTTTAACAACTTCCTCAGCTGCCTGGTGCGCCTTGATGGGATGTTCCGAGCCTTCAAATCCCTGGACAGAGATGGTGATGGGAAAGTCCAAATGGGCATCCAAGAGTGGTTGCAGTTGACCATGTACTCTTAAAGCCAAGCAATGTGGCGAGGGAGGAGAATCTGGTGCTCCTTCCAGCTTCAGACTGCAAGCGTTACTTTTTTAGTTAAATAGCCAGGTCCTCTTCCTTTATGGAAATGAGGACAACTCTCTCACGCCATCAGTACATTTTAGATTTTTCGGGATAGGCAAGGTAGGGGAATGTGTAAAATTATTTCTGGCATTACTCAAGGTGTTCACTTTAGTTTTCTTGTCTATGATATGTACTTCTTCTTTTGCTGAAAGTGCTTTTTTTTTGGAAGAATGAGGGAGGCCACTGTGTATTTTGCTAACATGTTTATCACTTGAGGAATATGTATATACATTTTTTGCATACATAAGCTGTACACGTGCCTAGGATCAAGAATGTGTGGTTAAAAAGTGTCTAAAGCAGGGTTGGGGGTGGAATGTTGCTCACACAGATTGCAATACCATGTGGAATGGAGTGGGGTGTCTCTTATTCCTTTATGACTAATCTGTAATTGCAGTTAGATTGCAGCAAAATGCATTGTTGTATAGTGCAGGGAAGTCCCCCCCTCTTAACCCAAATCTTTCCCCTCCTTATACTGCACACTGCTGGGGCTTGAGTAGACCAATTTCCTTTCCTGCCCCACCTCCCATTTTCCCTTCTGCCCACCCCCCCACCCCACCCCCACCCCCATACTTGGAAAGCAGTCTGTTGGCCAGTGCCAGTTCAAAAGCATTCTGTCAATCTAACTGCTATCGATTCTAGTTTATTCTTTGTCCACAAGCTACTGCTTTTACTGATCCATTTTTTGCCCCTTAGAAAAAATATTAACAACATAAGAACATAAGAAGAGCCTGCTGGATCAGGTCAGTGGCCCATCTAGTCCAGCATCCTGTTCTCACAGTGGCCAACCAGGTGCCTGGGGGAAGCCCGCAAGCAGGAACCGAGTGCAAGAACACTCTCCCCTCCTGAGGCTTCCGGCAACTGGTTTTCAGAAGCATGCTGCCTCTGACTAGGGTGGCACAGCACAGCCATCATAGCTAGTAGCCATTGATAGCCCTGCCCTCCATGAATTTGTCTAATCTTCTTTTAAAGCCATCCAAGCTGGTGGCCATTACTGCATCTTGTGGGAGCAAATTCCATAGTTTAACTATGCGCTGAGTAAAGAAGTACTTCCTTTTGTCTGTCCTGAATCTTCCAACATTCAGCTTCTTTGAATGTCCACGAGTTCTAGTATTATGAGAGAGGGAGAAGAACTTTTCTCTATCCACTTTCTCAATGCCATGCATAATTTATGCATATTGATATTAATATTGATATTTTGAAAGGATATATTGATAAATTCAAGGAAATAATGATAACAATATTGATATTCATATCAATATTTTAGATGCAACTTTAAAAAAAAAATCCATTTCCAAAAATAACAGGAGAAAATCGCTACCTAAAAATCCAACCCACAACGATATAAAGTAAGCAAATTAATGGAAGATTCGGTACCAAATCTGAATTGTGCGGAATTCTAGCACATCCTACACCGTACCCAATACTCTGTAAGCCCCGGATGTTTAAAGATCCTTGTCAGGCAGCTCTATACTTTTTTCCTTCTTGTTTTGTTTTAGAAGTTTGCCTTTTTAGTTTACAAATGTTTATTCTTCTGTGTAACTAGAGAGTCCCTGAAGTATGTAGAAACCCCTAGGTTATTTTGGGGCATTCTTTCATTTTTAAATTGTGATAGACACCCAAATTTGTCATTAGAGAGAATGATGCAGGGCTGGATACAGGTGAAAGGGAGTTACAGGCTGAGCAAAGTTTTGTTCATTTGATATTCTGCATCATTTTGCCTGAGATGAGATTTGAATCTCAAGCAAGTACTAGCAGAATAATTCTTCAGCTAATTCCTGTGTGTAAAGGGGTACAAACAAGGGAAAATAAGTTTGGATCATACTTATTGTGTATGAGTACCACCACCACCCTAAAAAATTCTATTTATTTGAACATGTCTCAGCTTGGTATGGCAGGGTGGGGGCAGAAGCATATTTTGAATTGAGTGCTATAACACTAACACTGCCAAAAGAAAAAAAAATCAGAAGAGATCCTCATCTATGCATTTAGCAGAATGCACTCTTATCACTTCAGACTCCTGCAGGATCTCTCATTTAAACCAGGGCTAAGGCAACTTCTGCCTGAAGCCTGAATGTGAACCTTCAGGCCTCTCTGGCCATCTCCCCGGGTGACATCCCCTTTCTCTGGGCCAGATCACTGGTTTGCATCCTCAAGTGTTTTTTGCTTGGCTAGAATATGTCCTTGAACTCAGATAATGCCTCTTGCAACTTTTTTTTTTTTTAAGAGCTGTAAATGGAACCTTGGCTGCTCCGTTTTGGCCCAAGTGAAGGTTCCAAATCCTCTTCAAGGGCAGCCCCATGTAGAGTGTGTTGCAGTAGTCCATCTTGAGATCCCGGGGACTGAACCTACACCTTCTGTGTGCAAAGAAGATGTTCTGCCCCTGAGCTACAGCCCCTCCACATTTGAACATAGGAAGCTAATTGCCTTATGCCGTATCAGACCCTTTGTACATCTAGCTCAGTGCTGTCTCTCTAGAGTGGCAGTGGTTCACCGGGGTTTCAGACAGGGACCTTTCCCAGTCTGACCTGGGGATGCTGGGGATGAAATCTTCCACATACAGGGCATCTCCTCTGCTGCTCAGCTTTCTCGCATGTTTGCTCTTGTCCCTTCTTACCCTTGCAACAACCCAGCAAGGTAGGTTAGGCCTGAGAGAGAGAGACTAGTCTAGGTAAGCAAACGGACCTAGCCTTGGTCCTGCACAGGAAAACAGGAAGCAGCCTTATATCAAGACAGACTGTTGGTCTGTCGAGCTTAGTATTGTCCGCACTGGCTGGCAGCTGTTCTCTGAGGTTTCTGGCAGGCGTCTCTCCCACCCCTGCTTGGAGATGCTGGGGATTGAACCTGGGACATTCTGCACGCTAGGAAGATGCTCTGCCACTGACCTGCAGCCTTTCCTTGTGCTGTCCACAACAGCACAATGGCATTGCAATAGGCAGCGGTGTGTGTGTGTGTGAGTGAGAGAGAGAGAGAGAGACTGCTGATTGCCTGTCTTTCTGCTTTTTGAGGATGGGGAAGAGGGAAGAGGTATGCACCATCTCCCCTCTGCATGCATGCACACGTGCACGCATGCCCCCCCCCAAATCCTCCCTTCTCTGCTATTTCTGCAAATACCATTTCTTCTTCTTTGTCTCTCCCTCCTCCCCACCCCACCCCCCGGCTGTCTCCAAACTTGCCCCATTTCTAAAACTGCCTTTTCTGGTTTCCACCACATCATCAGTTCTGGCTTTATGTTGATCCAGGCTCCCCTCTTTGCTTTTTCAGACCCAAACACAGGTCTTTGTGCATTAAGCAAGGGAACAGAGCAAGCGAAGATGATTCATGCTATCTTTTAAATCCAAACACCTATCTTTGTATTTGCTCATCTCCCCGCCCAGCATGGAAACAACACCCTGCCTTTGCTGTTGGTCTTCATATCGGTTTTAGAATGCTCTTACTTGAATAGCTCCAGCTGGCCTGGGAGGGCCTCAGTCAACTTTGCATGCTGTGTGCAACCACATCCTAACGGCCACTGTTTTTCTTTAAAGAGAAACTGGGGTGTGGTTTTGGGGGGACATTTCAAACTGGGAAAGTATGTGGGGGAAGAATAACTTAGTTACCTCTTTTCCCACCACCAGCTTCATCTCCACAGAGTTCCAAATGCGTGTCGCTCTAAAAGAAAGATCCCTGTGGAAAATATTTGTCAGGGTTTAGTTTCAGGAAGAACTTTGTTATACCTGCTTTTGCTGTTTGATAACGAAAACTTTGTGAGTTTTTGTTTTGGCGCTGGTGGCCAGAGCTAAACTTGTGGCTCAACTCTAAATGTATGTTTTGCTTTCTGCTTTGTGATGCCTTACAGCTAAATTATCTACGCTTCTGTATTACGCTGCAATTATTATTATTTTTCAGTTCCAACGGCAAAAAAGCAGCAATCTAGGCCTGTGATCTTGGCAACACTGACAAATGAAATAATGTTCGCTTTGTCTTTGCAAACCTGTTTTATATTTTGTTTGATTTTTTACTAGTAGAAACGTTTTTCCTTCTTCCCTCATGGGGTGGGCAGAGGGAGAAGGCAGTTAAATCTCAATAAGCGAACCCTAGTTTTCACAGCATTCCATTCTTTCAGGCAGAGCCCCACCCTTCCTCTGTCTGAGAGCCTGGAAGTTAGCCAGTACTATGCATGCTTCTTGTACCTGAGCATGCATACAGCCAATAGCTTGAACTGGAGTCCGCTTCCTTGCGCTTGAAGTTTTCAAAATGGTTATCATGTACATAAAAGAGATCATCAAGAATTTTTTGTAAACGGGGAAATTCCATCAAATGTCAGGGAAAGAAATCTAAATATTAAGATTGTCATAGTGCAATGCTCAAGCTTCTTGACTGCAACATAATTCTTTGTAGGAATTAATAGGATAAAGAGTTAATAAGAGCAGAAAGGACACAGACAAACCTTGGGAAAGGGCCAGAGTTCAATGGGAGAGTGCATGCCAATGCCCCCAGTTTAGTCTCTGGCATTTCCAGCAAGTCTGGGAGAAACTCCTGCCGGGAACCCTGCAGAGCCACTGCTGGTATAAGATTCGGTATATGGCAACTTGCTGTGTTTCTGCACGACGGATCGAGCTCTACCTTTGTCTTTACCCATCCTCAACTTCATAGGAGTTGATCTAGGATGCAGTAGGCTGCCCTCTACGGAGTCAGATCCTCAGTCCATCTAGCTCAGTGTTGTCTACACTGACTGGCAGAGTTTCAGACAGGGGACCTTCCCAGCCCTACCGGGAGATTATAGAGGCAGAGCTTGGAAAAGTTACTTTTTTGAACTACAACTCCCATCAGCCCGATCCAGTGGCCGTGCTGGCTGGGGCTGATGGGAGTTGTAGTTTTAAAAAAGCAACCTTTCCAAGCTCTGGGGCCCTGGCAAAAGAAGCGAAGTCGTTTGTGTGAATGGTAAAGAGGGGCATTAAAGACCTGGAAGTCCATTTGTTAGATTGGGCAAATGTGTGTCGGGATCAGGAAAGATCTCCGGCCCCCAGAGAAACCTTCCGGCTCCAACGTTGGAGGTGTTATGCCTCTAAATATCAGTTTCTGGGGATCTCAGGTGGGGAGAGTGCTGTTGCATTTGGGTTCTGCTTGCAGGCTTCCCGCAGGTGTCCGCTTGGGCAGTGTAAGAACAGGATGATGGGCTAGAAGGACCTTTGGCATCTATAAACCACATAATATATTTTTTTTAAAAAAAATCACCAATTGGTGTACCGTGTAAGAAAACCAAACAATATATCATTAAAGGATTAAAACAAAAATGCGACCCCCAAACCAACAAAAGTGTAAAAACACATCCAAGCATCTAAAAAAGAAATCTTGAGGATTCAAACACATAAAACTGTCCTATCTTACGGGTCAGAGGGGGGAAGCCTGGGCAAAAAGGTATTATATTATTATTACATTACTATTAAAAAGGTCAGGCTTTACAAGACGTCCAAAGCCACATACAGTTGCTGCTTCTCTGATGGCAGACGGAAGGGCATGGCACAGCACAGTACAGGGGCAGCAGCAGAAATAATCCATTTTTGGGTCACTGCCTTACGATGTTCTCTAGGGTGTCGTGCCCCAAGCAGAATTTACCCAGAGGATCTAAGAGATCATACAGCTCTATACAGGGATAGGTGGTCTTTCAGGTAACCTGGGTCTGCGTTGTTTAAAGACCAGCAAGACCTTGAACATGGCCCGGTAGCTGATCGGCAACCAGTGCAGTTTCCTTCAGCGCAGGTATGATATGTCCAGGTGCTGCACTCATCATCCTGACCACAGCGTTCTGCGCCAGCTACAGCTTCCAGACCAATCCAAGGGAAGCCCCACTTAGACCGCAATACAAATGAGTTGCATCAAGAAGCTGTTAAAATGCACAATTTGTCGGCTTGTATGGAATAGTTTTTCCTGGTCTCGGTTATATTTGCCCTGTATACAAAAAGCAAAGTACCAATTCTTTTGTAGCCAGAATGGTGCTAGCCATACAGAAGAGGGTGGCCTTAATGGGCTCTAGGAAAACCCAAGACTTGTAGATGTATTACAAATCTTGGGGGGGGGGTCTCAAAAAGACCAATGAGGCTATTTACTTGGTAGATGGAAATTGATGGCAGAGAGAGGAGGAAATAAAACTAGCAAGGGAGAGGAGGCTCAGATGGAGAATCCTGGAGAAGGGCAGGTCATAGCTGGTGGGCCAGAACCCTGAATCAGAGCATCTGTCCACCCACACCCTTCAATAAATGTTTCATTTCTTACAGAATGGAGATGGTACCATAGACTTCAGAGAATATGTGATTGGTTTGTCTGTTATCTGCAACCCTGCCAACACAGAGCAGACCATTCAAATGGCATTTCAGGCAAGTCCTCAAGTCTAGCTGTCTTGACTCCAAAAAGCTACACATGTTTTTAAAACCCATGAATTGTATCCAACTAAGTTATGCACAGAGCAGACCCACTGAAATTAATGGATTTAAGGTAATCCCAACTATTAATTTGAGTATGACTAAATCGGATACAACTCCTAGTTTCCCCAATTTTTAAAAAAACTAACTTATTGCAAGTTGGAAAAGGAAAAAAAGCTTTTTGTCTAAATTGTATTGAACAAAAGCTGCATCATGTAGATACAGTCAAGAGTTTCTTGATGAGACAGAAAACGTTTTTGGAGGAAGAATTAATACCTTAATATGACATTGCTTTTATTTTTAAAAATAAAATTGGGGGAAAATCACTACAAAAATGCTCATGTATTAAAAACAGTATCACATAGCTGTTTTTATCTAATCTGTTATTTCCAGAAACTGCAGCCTTATCAAGACTGCCCATCTCACAATATGTTAAGTGTACATTAATGAATGCCCTATTCATAGAATCATAGAGTTGGAAGGGGCCTTGCAGGCCATCGAGTCCAACCCCCTGCTCACAGCAGGAAATCCACAGCTAGAGCATCTCCTGCAGATAGCTGTCCAGCCTCTGCTTGAAGACATCCTGCGCGGGGGATCCCACCACCTCCCTAAGCAGTCGGTTCCATTGCCGAACTGCCCTTACTGTCAAAAAGTTCCTTCTAATGTCCAATCTGAATCTACGCTCCTACAACTTAAAACCATTAGACCTTGTCCTACCCTCTGGGGCAGCAGAGAACAAATCTGTACCCTCCTCTGTGTGACAGCCCTTCAGGTACTTAAAGAGTGTAATCATGTCACCCCTCAGCCTTCTCTTCACCAGACTGAACATGCCAAGTTCCTTCAACCTTTCCTCATAAGACTTGTTCTCCATACCGGCTATCATCCTCGTCGCCCTCTTCTGAACCCGCTCTAACTTGTCTATATCTTTCTTAAAATGAGGTGCCCAGAACTGAACACAGTATTCCAGATGAGGCCTGACTAATGCAGATGAGGCCTGACTAATGCAGAATATAGTGGGACTATTCAGTGCCTTCCAGTTCCTAACGCTCTCTTGATGTCCAGTACCACCAAACTCCAGCTATTTATGGCTTCTCTATAATTCTCTTGACTTGTTATCAGTGCAGTCCCTTTGACAATTCCCAGTTTAGCAATGGTCCACACTGCAAAAAGTCAGTAGGTCTCCATTTTTTTCAACAGCTCTTTGACGTCGATGAAGATGGCAGCATAAACGAAGATGAATTTAGCTTAATTATCCGTTCATCACTTGGACTTCCTAACCTTGATGTTTCTAATCTGTTCAAGGAAATAGACGCTGACAACTCTAAAAAGCTCTCCTACGGTAAATGTTTCCAATATTGAACGGTCACAGCCTCCTTAGGAATTGTTGCTTGTATATGAGAATGCTGAAAGTTCTGCGGGAGAATCCTTAGGGTTTATCTACAGCCCCAGTGGTTCTGCAGGGAAACCACGACAACTCAAATCAGCTGAAAACTCTTTTAGGTTTGTCGTGTAGAAATGGCCTGTAAGCATTTCTTCTTGTATATATGGTGCATACTGGGTGTTCAACTCAATGATCTCATTTGGACATTCCCTCTGGACACTTCCAGGCTGTCACTATTTTCAGGTGCGATTTGATCCCATACCACCAAATTCAGATTGTGCAATTAAAGCTGATTCTGAGGTCTTGAGCAACAAACCCTCTTCCCCATACGTTTTGACTTTTTGTGGCAAGGAAAGTGATGGGAAAATGCACTGGAAAGTGTGGAATAACAGCCACTTTGATGCAACGTCGTCTAACCTCCCTGCAAACAAAAGAGAATGAATTAAATAGCCAACATTGTCTAACCTCCATGCAAACAAATTGGGATAAATGTCTTTAATCATAGTTTAATGCAGGGATGGGTAGGTTGTGGACCAATTCTTAATTTGAGCTGCCAAGCCAAGCCCACCTGCCTGATAGCTAATGTCATGTGACGTTAGGTATGGGGCGGGGCAGGCTGCAGCTGCAAATGGACTATTGAGAGTCCGAACATGTGCTCTCAATTCACGGCCGGCGGCAGGCATGCTGGGGCCCTTGGGCACAAGCTTGTCCTAGGCTCCAACACACATGTGCGTGTGCACAGACATGCACACACGTGTGCCCTACCTGTCTGTCTCTCCTGTCTTTTGCAGCTGTGTGCACTGGGCTACCATAACCAAGATGGCGACCAAGGTTTCCCTAAGAGACTGAAGCTCCACCGCCATCTTAGTTGATGCATGCGTGCGTGCTATGCACGCAAATGCATACCATCAATCAAGATGGCGGCAAGGGCATCAGCACCTTAGGGAAACCTCAGCCACCATCTTGGTTAATGGCAGCCCTGCGCACACAGCCCACGCAGCCACAAAAGACAGGAGAGACAGGTAGGTGGAGCCAGCGAACAGGCTGGGAAGCTCTCTCCCTGCAATCCGTGACAGTACTCTGCCGTGGTTTATCAAAGGGGAGCACTACTTTTGAGGGGCTTCTCGGGCCCCTGTGGCCCCAGGGGCCCTCGGCCAGGGCCCTACCTAGCTGCCCTTTTGCACCAGCCCTGTCTCAGTTGTTCCTTAGCAAGTGCAGGTTGCATTCAGCACCTTTTAAATTTGGTTCCAAAAGAAAGCCCCAGTGGAATTGGTTCCACTCAGAAGCTCACAGTTGGAGCTCCTGAGTGGAGCCAGTTTACCATGACACGCAAACAGGGCCAATATACTTTTTTCCTGAACCCTAAACTATGTTTTAATATTAACTGCGGTGGTTAGAGTGTTGGACTACAACCTGGGAGACCAGGATTCGAATCTCCACACAGCCATGAAGCTCACTGGGTGACCTTGGGCCAGTCACTGCCACTCAGCCTCAGAGGAAGGCAATGGTAAACCCCCTCTGAATGCCACTCACCATGAAAACCCTATTCATAGGGTCGCCATAAGTCGGGATCAACTTGAAGGCAGTCCGTTTTCCATGGTTTGTTTAAACAAGCCAGCTTCACATCCCATGGTTTGAAGTTGGCTTGTCTCAAATAAACCACAGTTTTTCCATCCAAATGACTGTGCTCTTAAACGAAAACAGACGTTTATTCTCTTCATGCTAAAACTACAGTTTAGCGTGATATCCAAACTCTTCTCAACATTAGCAATAACTTCTTGTGTTTATTAATTTTCAGAAGAGTTCAAGGATTTTGCTCTGAAACATCCTGAATACGCCAAGCTGTTCACAACGTACCTTGAGCTACAACGTTGCCAGGTGTTTACAGACACGGAATATAACTGCAGCACTCCGACTGTAAAAAACCCTGTTTCAGAGATGACCTCGGTGCCAAAGAATAAAGTCTGTCCTCAAGCCGGTGACAATGATGACCATTCCAGTGTCAGCGTCTCAGATAAAAAGGAAGACTGAATCTAAAAAAACCCCAAAATATACTTTGATATTTTGTGTTTTGCTTTTAATATAACCTGCGTAAGGATTAATAGTCTTTAAAAAATAATGCTATTTTAACATTTTTACCATAGAAGGTAAAGATAAAGCTTTAATTGTTTTTTTATTTAATAATCATATTTGTCCAACTATTTTAATGAATAAATTATTCTCTTATTTTTTTTGCCCCTTGGGCTGCATTAATTGCCTGCATTGAGGCAAAATGCAACACACTGGCTGCTCTCTTGGAAGAGCGCCATTGATCTTTCTTTTCCTCCAGGCATTGTGGCAGATGTTGCCAACCAGCTAAGAACTAGTTCTGGACTAACATACTGATTTCTCTGCTCTGAGGAAGCTTGGCCTTTTGGAGCAGGATGGGACACTGGTGTCGTAAGTGAGTGCGGTTGGAGCTCGCATTTTGGTTGGCCGTCATCTTAGTCCCACTGTGTAGATGTCTTGTCTTTCCCCCCTTCATGTCCACCCTCATTGTCCTACCCCAACTGTTCAGGCACTCCACCACCTTCTCCTTTCCCTCTTTGGCTCATCAAATGACACCATCAGCATTCTGGGACAGCTGTCCGATGACTGCATCAGCCCTAAATAGAGACATAATTTTGGTCCTTGCCATCATTCCATTTGTCTGTTGAGAGTCATTTCCCAATTGATCATGTGTGTGTGTGTGTGTGTGTATAGAAACATAAGCTACTAAGAAACGAGAATGTTTACTAGCAGATGGCATTTCTGAGGCCTTCCTTGGCCTGTGTCCTGGGGTTGACTTCAACCAGGAAAATGGTGTAGTAGGAGAGAAGGGGGGAGAGATTAAAAAGAGAAAGCCCTCCAAGTGCTTTGATACGGATCTATAACCCCCTCCTCCAAGAGCTGCATTTGGCTCTTGGAGGCAATCAAATTGCCATCTCACAGCAGCTGATCTGATTGCATCCTTGTTTCATCAGAATCTTCTAAAGGTAGCTTCAGATGACAATTGATAAAATAATGGCACCTTCACATTCAATATGTTGGCTGCAAGCATGTGGGAATCAAGTCAGTTTTAGCACTGGGTCTGCTTCTAGATGTCTCAGAAGCAATGTGATTCATCCCCCATCCCAAAAAAGAAAAGACAACACTGACAGAATCTCCTCAAGGAATGGCCACCTCTCATATTATGTTAACAGCCAAAGATGGACCATCTTTGAGGTTCCTCAGAAGAGTACATTTGTCAGCAGAGTAAATATGTGTGTTCAGAAGGGGGAAAGTGCTCACTCAGGGAATTTGACCTTGTAACTACACTAAAAAGCCAGTGTACAATATTTTTGCACGCTTTTCCCCTACAAAATGAATGTATTTCCTAGTAATGTCTCTCTAAGCCTAATAAATACCTGTCTTACCTTGCCGCCTTGGTAGGGAGCGGTCTTCTGGGATGGAAAGGATGGAAACATTTTAATGAATAAATTAAAAATAAAAGAACATGGTGTATTTGCACTTGATGGGGGGTTATGGCTGGCTTTGTGCTGGTTGATTTACTGCTATAAGCTTTGATGTGTGACTAGCAGTAGTTCAGGGGTTCTTTTTTTAAAAAAAAATGAAGCTATAGATTCAAGAGTTTTATGACTTTTTCTAGGGTGCTCAGGAGACAAAATGGTCCGAAGGTGCCTGGCGCAGTGCAATGTTTGAAGCTAAATGCGGCTGGGCTGCTGTACTGTAGGTCTGTGTATGCTGCTCAGTGGTGGGAAAAATAAGACACAAATATATCAAATATAGAAAGAAAGTAGATGGCTCCAGAGGGGCATATTACTCTTTGCGGGCAGAAAATGATACCCTCTCAAAAGGCAGCATCCAACGTAGTATTGGCTCAATGTTTTGGAGCATCCTTTGAGCATGGCATCTTCCTTTGGGGGGGTGGGCTCGCTCAGTGAGTCTGTTTCCTTGCTGCAGCAACACATAGTGCCCTCCAGCAGCAGCAACAACAACAACAAATCCTTTATTTGCATTAGCTACAAGCCACTGCAGTTGAAATTGAAATGTATACAATAAAAGCAATAAAAAGCAAATATACAGCTTAATCAGATTTCCTGCTAGGATTCCAACATTTCTATAAGATATCAATCAGCAAAATTGATAAATCCACAAACCAACATAAGAGAGATGGATAAGTAGAACTAACAACTAATAAAAAAGGAACTGTAACGGATTAAAACTCAAGGTACCATTATAGAACTTATTCTAATGGCACCTGCTAAAAATTTTGCAGACATTTCTGTCACCCTCTGTTCTTGGTCTGCAAGAAAAGACCATGCAGAAGTTGGTTGGATGCCCTGGAAAGGGTGACAACTGGGATAATTAGCTCATTCCTCAACTCTCTATAGAAAGAGCAGAATAACAGTGCATGGGCTACTGTTGCAGCACTCTAAAGCTTTGAGCAGTTCTCCATATGCTCGAGCAGGCAGGCAAGAGGTAGCCACTACCACCCTGTCCTTGCTCTCTCTCTCTCCCCCCCCCATTCTCCCCTACACTCGAGCAGACACATCTGCAGTAAACAGTACTTCCAGGGCACCTGAAGCACTGTTTACTATAGAGGCACTTGTGCCACCTGGCAAGGAGTGGCATTTCAGCCACGTGTGAAAGAGCTGCCTGCAGCAGACACAATCGAGTAGACAAGGACCCACACAGAGTGTGTGCCCCCCACCCCCACATCCAAAAAAGACTTTGTTCAAAGGAGCTTCTTTCCAGGAGGATTTGTTAACTGAGGTATTACTCTACATACTTTTTTCCAGAATGGTGCTGCACAATTGAAAATACAAATTCTAAGGCACCCTTTTTGGTTTTTGAAAAATCTGTAGGCTGCTTCAGGGATCCATAGCTGCATTCAGCTGCCCACCCAATGGACAAGCTAGTTCTTTATAATGACCTTTTCTTCATTCATTAATTTTAAATCCAGGGAGTAATTTTTTAAAAAAAAACCTTTCCAAAGAAATACCCACTCTTAGATTGCATTGTAGTAGGCTGCATTACTATCCGCAAAAAGGCAGAAGCCAAACCTCTCATGGCATTAAGGAGGTGTGTTTACCGTCTGCTTGAAAATATGGACATTTCATTAGGAGGCAAGTTAGCTTGACATTTCATTAAGCCAAAATGCAAACACAGAGATATTTAATTTGATCGAAAGGCAGCAGGCATGCTTTGAAGGCTGGTCCTGCGTATGTTTACGTGAAAGCAGGGCCTATTGAATTCACTAGGACTTGATGCCAGGGGCTGCTTCATTCATCAGGGGAAAAGCCTGCAAGGCAGTGGTAGCTGGGTGGCTCCATGTCAGTGGAGCAGTGGAATCCGCTCCAGGTTTTAGTCCAAACTTTCAAGGAGCTGTCCAAGGTGCATCCAGATGGCTATTCCACCATCTGGTGTCCAAAGACAGGAAATGCACTGAAGCTTTCACAAAGTAGTTGGGTGTCAATGGCTGGCAGAGCCCAGTTCATTTTCAGATGCAATCCTCTGAGAACGTAGGAGAACCTACATGTAGACCTACAGAAGAAGTGGAGAACAACAAAAACGGAGGGCAACGAAACAAAAAACAACAAGCAACCAATGTCATGTGGCTTGATCCATAATTCACAGAGTTAGTGGCTGCACCCTGAGGAAGACCCAGGAAAGTTTTGGATGCAGTTTTGACTAATAAGATTCAGAGGAGGAGAAGGAAGGGGAGTGGACCATCCTGTAACCTCTGCAAAGGAACTGAAAATTTATTTATTTATTTGTTTATTTTATTTATATACCGCCCTAAGCCAAAAAGGCTCTCTGGGCGGTGTACATAAAAGATAAAACAAGCAAGATATATAGATACAGTAAATATAACAGAATCAAAAATCAAAACAACAAGCAACAAAAACCAAGCAACATCAAAATATAACAATAATAAGATACTATTTAAAATACACTATAAAAACAATTATTAAAATATGTGTTGGCTGGCTACTGCAGTGGGTGTCCCCTAATATTTATGGCCATACAAGCAGGGTGAGTGTAGGCAGCAATTGCCTTTCTACTTTACGAGGCCTTATATAGAATGGCGGAGGCGCAACAGCTACGGACGAGGGAGCTCCACCACTGACGGCTTTTATGGGGTAATTTTCTATATAAATTCCCCTTGCCGGAGGCTACAACATATTGGAAATACAGGGCAGCCTCCCCTCTCTTTATGCCGTCTCCCTCGTACCTTACCAGGATGCAGCTTGGTGCTTTCGTCTGCACCGGGCTACTGCCGCCGCCGCCATCGCACTGAGCTGGGCTGGAGCTGGAGCTGGGCTGGGGCTGGAGCTGGGCTGGGGCTGTGGCCTTTCGGCGGGTCTGATGCCGTGGCCTGTCCCTGGGAGCACCATGCTGTTGCAATGATCTTTCGGTGAATGCTGAGGGCGGAGGAGCGCCCCTGCAGCCGCTACTATCTTACCATCTGACCTCTGTCTGCTTGCCCTTAATATCGGCAGTGTTTACATCTTAATGCCTTTGTTTTGGGCTTCTGAAGAGAACTTCCTTGTTAGTCGCGACTTTAAGGGGTTTGTTTGCTGCGCCCCACCCCCCGCTGAATGTACTGGATGTTGGATGCTGAGATCAAGAGGGGGTGTTGTTTTTTGGTCTTGCATATGGACTATCACCCACACCGGTCTTTGTGCAAGGGTGGGAAGACTCACATCACAAGTTTCCATCTGAAGGCTCACATTTTGGACTATACAGATGAGAAGCCTTATTGTAACTGAATTTGTTTTTATGTTATTGTTTAGCTTTCTTGCTTAGTGTTTTTGATGTTTTATATGTTTTTTGCTTTGTACGTCGCTCAGAGTGGCTGGGTAGCCAGTCAGATGAGCGACTAAGAAATCGAATAAATAAATAAATAAATAAATAAAATAATATACATTCTTTGAAATTCACACTTTGAATTTTGCAATGCAGTCCTCCAGGCAAACGATTCATGCGTACAGAAATGCATATACTGTGGTAAGTGAGCATAAAAACACATATATCTGTGAAGTAACATGCAAAGATGCATTATATGATGGGGCTTGCTTGCAATGTGAATAGATGTTAAAAACAGTATGCAAAAATATGTATAAAGAGAAATGCACACTGAAATGCTTGCGGAATTTCATGAGATCCCCCCCCCCCAAAAATAGCACATTGCTGCAGAAATGTGGAGAACTGAATAACAGAGCATGGAAAAGTTACTTTTTTGAACTACAACTCCCATCAGCCCCAGCCAGCATGGCCACTGGATTGGGCTGATGGGAGTTGTAGTTCAAAAAAGTAACTTTTCCAAGCTCTGTTTATGATTGGGGGGAAAATAAGAAACTGAGATTGACAGACTCATCCATCCCTTCCTATGGGCTCTTATATTTTGTTTCTTGTCTTTGCCCTGCTCACCTTTGCCCCATCCAACATTTAAAAGCAGCCCCTAGAAGGCTGGCAAGATTCTAATCCAACTCTCAAGTTGAAAATAGTTCCTGGGCTACATGAACCATCAATATGATTCAGCAGTGTGTTTTCTTTTTTAAAAAAATACTCCTTTACCTCAATATATACTCATTAAAACCATAAACAATTTGAGAGGGAGGGGAAGTGTGTGTGTCTGCACGACCCCTCTACGTGTGTTTCTTCAACACCCCTTATATAACTTGAGTTTCGTCTGAAATCCTTGAATGCCCTTTTACAATAGGAGATTATTGACAAAATAATGGAGTAACAGCATCCAAGCCAAGAAACTGACAGTGTGCTACTTTTTTGTTTTTCCTGCAAAGGTTCAACTGTCACCCACCACGAGGGGAAAGAGCTGTATAATTGCTGAATGCCACTGTCATGCTTTGTTTTCTGTTGGGATTCTTCAGACTGTGTGGCTGAGGACAGACATCGGTATCACTGGGCGGTACATGGGACCCTGACCAATCAGGAGCCAGTGCTGCCACCTTTGGCCCTTTGATGAGGCCCAATCAGGTTAGAGGTAAAATGGGTGGTGTGTGTCGGGAGTGGCCATAACCCAGTTGCAAAGCACGTGCTTTGCATACAGATGATCCTGGGTTCAATCCCTGGCATCGCCAGTGTCAACAGTACTAGAGGGACAGTGGACCAAAGCAGTGTAAGGCACCTTCTGTTTATGGAATGCTCTCCCCAGGGAGATCTGCCTGGGACTAACCTTGTCGTGGTTTCAGTGCCAGGGAAAGACATTTTTGTTTTCCCAAGCATTTGGGCAGCATCAGTGATATGATACTGTACTGTTACATCTGTTTTGAATAATGTTCATGTGATTGTATTATTTCATTTTTTTTACTTTGGTTGTAAATTGCTTTGGTTCCCTGGAGAGCCAATCCTACTTGTAAGCAAAGCAGTTTTCACAAAGGTACCATTAGACTTGATGGCACTTATCTCTGGAGGGAAACTGACATATAAAGACTTCCACAAACTTTCCACAGGGAGAGCAAAACTAGGGGTGTGTTATAAGCCCTATGAGAGATGCGACAAGGCATCGTTTTCCATTCCACCCTGTATTTGTTGCAGGCAGCCTTGTTTCCGTTCTGCTGCAGTTCGCCTTCTGCCAAAAGATATGTGATTCATCTTGCTGACTGCTGTGGTCGAATTACATAACTTATATAATTCATTTCATTAATTACATTGTCATTATGTTATTCCATCCTATCCATTTCAGTGCAAAGGAAATACAATGAAGATGGTAGGGGAGGATAATCAATTGCAAACAAGTGATCATTTGCAGATTGCAAGCAACAACAACAGCGAACACCAACTGTGTTCACTGGATTGATTTCCATTCTGGACATGGGGCAAATAAATTAACATCAGCAATTTCTGTTCCTGTTTCTGTTTTTTACAGAATTCTCTGACATCCCCAGTCCTGTGCACAGTAATAATAATTTATCCCACCCTTCGTCCCAGAAGGAGTCTGTTTTACTTGCATATTGTCCCAAGGCATGTGTGGGGCTGTGCTGAGTAGCCCATGGGAATCTGAACATGCAGCATGATGTTTACAGGAAGGGAACCTTCATATGTACTGCTGTGTGCATGAAGGCTTCCATGCAATCTGGAACCCCAATTGTTCAGGGTTCCATTACACGGAAGGCTGTGTGTGGATGTGTGTAAAGGTATATACATGAAGGCTCCCTCTCTGTAGATGTGCCCCTGCTGCCCATTCATGTTTTGGGACAATGTGCTAGTAAAGCCACTCTCATAGGTCTATGATCTTATCACAGTTAGGGAGCCTGGAAGACATTCACTCCACGAGCCCTTTCCCTTAATCCCAGCTAGTTTGTGAAAGGGTTAAATTTACTTCATGGTGAAAGAATGGCACACTCTATGTACTCAGAGGTATTATAATTCTTACATCACAGGTTGCCAAGTTCTGGATGTTGGAGTTTTTCTGAAAGCTGACAAGGGAGTGAAGAGCAAAGGAGCATAGAGTAAGGGTGCCCCCTGGTGGCCCATGGCTTGTATTGCATAAGGCACATTCCCCGGGGTGAAGAAACATAATTTGGGGAGTGTTCATATATTACATTCAGTGAGTGTACAATCAGTAAACACAAAGAGCTGAGCTATAGGTTTGTAGTTATTCTTATTTAAGGTTCACTGAGTGTGCAGTCTGTGTACAAAATAGTTGAGCTTTACAAATTAACAAGCATATACTCTTTCACACAAACACGTGGACAGGTGTATTATCATCATCATCATCATCCTGCCCTTCCTCCCAGAAGGCGCCCAGGGCGACAAACAAAACACTAAAAACACTCTACAACACCTTAAAAACAGACTTTAAACATTAAATATTAAAACAAAACATCTTGTTTAAAAAAGCTTTAGAGACAGTGTAGAGACAGCTTGTACCTGGATTCAGACTCACATATGCCTGTACCCTAAAGGACAAAAGGCACTGGAGGGCCTGAATCTCCCCACTGGGAGGTCCCACAAGGATCTGTGTCCGCAAAGACCACTTCTTCCACATCTCCTTGGTTTATAAGCTGACAGTGGTGGAGGCCAGTCAGCAGCCCTTCAGACAGACGTGGTCCCGGGGTCCAAAGGTGGCCCTTGGAACTCTCCCCAAACCACACCTCCTACCCAGCCTTGCTTCACACACACCCTCCCTGAGTGTTTTTGCCTGGCTAGAATGCGTTGTGGAACTGTGATAACGCCACTTGCTTGCCTGAATGCAAGATGTAGGATGTGTATAAAGGTAATATTTGCAGCCATTGCTCTGCCTACTTTTGCCTCTGGTCCTCACCGACCACTCATAGCTCAGAAGGGGAAAGGGCCTTCCAGCTGGGGAGAAGAGTCCCCTGCCTCCGCTTTAAAGGGGCAGATTTAAGGGCCCAAAATGTGCCATTTCCAGAGCTTGGAAAAGTTACTTTTTTGAACTACAACTCCCATCAGCCCCAGCCAGCATGGCCACTGGATTGGGTTGATGGGAGTTGTAGTTCAAAAAAGGTAACTTTTCCAAGCTCTGCATTTGCCATCCTTTCACTCAACATTCCTTCTGGTGCGCTTGCACCATTCTCTCTAACCTTCCTGCACCCCCCTCCCTCCCGCCATATAGGGAGGACAGAGGCAGAGTGGCTGTTTGTTTCCCAGGCTGGGAAGGGCAACCTGGAAAAGAAGGCAGCAGTGGCGGTTGGTACCTATTGGGACAGATGGGGCGAAGGCAGGGAGCCCAACAGTAGATGCAGCCCGAGCTAATAACAGGCAGAGGCAGAGCCAGTGAGAGGCAGAACCAAATTATTCTGGTTTTCTTCCCCTCCTTCTTCCTGCTGAGTTCTGCGGTTCTGCAAGGGAAACACTGAGAGTGAGGGAGAAGGTGAGAGGCAGTGCTGGACCCTTGACTGGAAGAAAGGAAATGGCCAGCCTTGCATGCTGCAGCTGAGAGGTGCAGATGGATTGCAGAAGCAGCCCCACTGCCCAAAAATGGCAAGTGCATCCCTGAACCTTGACCCACTTCAGAAAGGGGAGGGAGGGAGGGAGGCCACAGAAACTGGGCTGCTCCACAATTGCAAGGAGGGTGCTTGCCCCTTCTTGTTTGAGAAAAATCATGTGTAAGTCTAAAAGTCAAGAATGCTTTCCCTTGTAATTTGGGGAGGAGGTATTGGAAGTTTTTAAAAAGGCTGTTCCTGGTCATATAGGTGTTGTATCTATATTAGGGCTGGGGAAAGGAACCCACTTCAAAACAAACAAGCAAAACTAAGCAGTCTAAAATGCAGTGGTTTGCTCTGTGTACCATTGGGACCAAGGCCTGTCTAGAGCAGGTCTGGTGAGCAGGACAGATCCTTCTCTCCCACAACCCCATGGGCAGTAGCGGCCAGTGGTGCAGGCAGGCCGTCATCACTCACCTGCCTTCAAATGCTGTGCGTTGATGCCAGTTACCGAGAGAGGGAGGGGCAAGGCAACTCAGCCTGGCGTTGATGCGCCCTCATGATTTATTTTGATTCTTGAACTGCATCTGAGATTCATCTCAGGCCACATTCACATCATACATTTATTCCACCATTATTACACTTTAAACAGTCATGGCTTCCCTCAATGACACCTGGGAAGTGTAGTTTGTGACAGGTGCAGAGAGGTGTGTAGTTTGGAGATCCCTATTCCCCTCAGAGAGCAACAATTCTCAGAGTTCTCGGGGAAGAGGGATTGATTGTTAACCACTCTATCAATTGTAGCTCTGTGACAGGAATAGGGGTCTCCTAACAGCTCTTAGCACTTCCCAGGATTATTTGGGGGACACCATGACAGTTTTAAGTGAAATAATAATGCAATAAATGTATGGTGTAAATGTGGTCTGAGTCTGGAGAGTTATTCAGAACACCTCACTCCTAATGTATGCACACACCCTTACTTGATTGCCACATGCTCAGCAAAGCATCTGAAAATAGACCCTGTTTATGTATAGCTTGCTTGACTTCCAAGTAGAAAAGCCACCACAGCAAAGAGCTCTCAAATATCCTCAAAGATTTGTGAAACCTTGTGGAGTTAGATCTTCTTTGTGGCCAGAGAACATACATGCAGGTCTCCCTTTCTGGACATTGTGCCAAATGATGAATGTTTGTGGAGCAGGGTAGGACTGGGGCATGCTTCCCTCTACATGCATGAGGAATCTTCTGCTCACCCACCGGGTAGTTAGGAGGATCCTATATCCAGTGGAGACTGGTGGCTCTGATGTGGGCAGTGAATCAGCTCCGGGTTTTGGTCCAAAATTTCAAGGAGCTGCCTAAGGTTGGACAGCTTCTTGAAAATTCAGACTAAAACCCAGAGTGGATTCATTGCCTCACTAACATGGGAGTCATCAGTCTCCACTGCCTATATCCATAGGTAGAAATGGTGAAGAAGCTTGGTTTGGTTTGCATTTTAATGCAAACGAACCTAATCCACACTTTCCCAAGCAATACACAAACCGAAACATTGCCTCCTTCAAAATATGCATGTCTCCGAATTTTGTGATGCAGTTCCCCAACCACAAAATAGGTACCGCAATATGAATATTATGGGAAAGCGTGCTTAAAATAGATGCATGAGTGAAAACAATGTACAAAAACACATACTTGGGGGAAATTGCTTGCAGAAATATGTATATTTGGAGAAATGGCATACAAAAAAAAGTTTCTATTGGGGGAAATGTGCTGTAAAACCCTGACAAAATTTTGTGATGAAGGCTGTGAACATTTTTGCAAGCTGATGGAGAAATGTGGCAAAGTGAACTTAAGACTGGGAAAAAAATTAGAAATGGAGAGAAACCAGAATTGACAGATTTATCCCTCCTAACCCGTAGGCTGGACGCGCCTGGCAAGACATTTCTCCTGCCTCATTCTCCTGCAACATCTCATTTCCCAGACCAACTATGCTTCAATTAAGCTCTTCTCTTCTAACCTTTCCGCTTATCAGTTCAGCTTTATCTAATATAAACTACTAAGGCTTCTTTGGATCAATTATACCTCCTCCCCTATGTAATTTCTAAAGCTTAATATCTCTGTTACTTGTCAGCCTCTGGGGCAAACTTGTCCAACTGAATCCTATAAACTATCTCAAGCCTTTAATTCAATTGGATCTTCTTCTTCTTCTCTCTTTCTTTTTCTGCACAGCCCAGCCAATTAACATAATTCTTTTATGGCCAAGAAGCCTCTTCAGAAATAATCTAATAGCTCATATTAAAATATAGGCCCCAGCCAGAGCTGCCAAACGGCCAACTTGTCATAACTTTTGAGGATGAGTTTCCAGCTTCTTTCTGGCCTTCATTTTCAACCCATCAGCTCAAGAAGCAGAATTTACTTGCAGTGGTCCAAGCAACAGGCATGACTGGCATTGCTGGATTTTAAGGAGACCCTCTTGAGGGCAACTGGAGGTCCCCTTGAACCCAATCAGTGAAATAAGCCAACACTTTATGTGGCTTTAGAGACAGATTCTCTCAGGTCCTCCATCCTCCTGGGTCTTCCATCACCTTCACTGATAACCATTGATAGCCTTATCCTCCATAAGTATATAGCACATGACCTGTCCTGTGTTCCCCTAGACTAGTTATCCCCAACTGTGATGAAGGACATTGTCCCATCATTGGTGCTGCTTCAACGGCCAGCCTATTAGTCTGCTTCTGAACATGGAATTGGGGTGGGGAGGTTGGTGTCTTATACCTTTCTTCTGAGAGCAAAATGGCCCTGGGCCAACCCCCTCTATGGGCTGTCCATAATCACACTTCAGTGACCTTGAAAAGGGCTTAGAAAGGAAGTGAAGAAACTCAAGCAAACTGCAATTCCAGAATCGATTTTGGAAGTTCTCCAGTTGATAACCACAATTTAGGAGCTGAGGAATTCAAGATGCAGTGTGCACAGAGAATGAGGAAGGAATGGAAGGGCAGGTGGGATCCTTGCAGCCCTACTTTGAGGCTTCCTAGCCATTAGAGTGATACAACAATTGAACCAATGACGTAGGGAGGTGGTGGGCTTTCCAACACTGTAGGCATTCAAGAGGCAGTTCGACCACCACCTGTTGGGTATACTTTAATTTGTATTCCTGCATTGCTCAGAGGGTTGGACTTGATGGTCTTATAGGCCCCTTCCAACTCTACTATTCTATGATTCTATGAGTCCTACTCTCTCATTTAAATGAATGGATGTTGCTAAGTAAGTTCCATTAATTTTAATGTGTCTACTCTGAGCAGAACTTTATTGGAGATGACCCCAAATGTTTTCAGCCTCTCTCCAGCCCCTTTAGCAAGAATTTTTGGTCATCCTCTTCATCATCTATGGATCACTTCCTATGAAGCAATTTCACAATACAGTAAAACATGTATAACAATTGCATATATAAAAGCAGTTTACAAATATTGCATATGCAACAGATAAGACAGCACACAGGCAAGCTTTAAAATGTGGGTGACAGTAAAGCCTCATCAGCAAAAGGAAATGTTTTCTGTTATACAAATCCTTCTACAGGATGACCCAAATGCTTAAAAAAAATGTTCTCATAAAGGGGGAAAATCTAAAATGACAGATGTTCCCAATCTTAAAATTGCACATTATGCCACAGCAGCCAAAATGACTCTTCCCCCAACCTCCCCAATTTTAATTTCTGCAACAATAAAAGTTTCCAACTGTCCACAGAAACTTCCTTCTAATGTTAAGCATGTTTAAATAAAATAAAATAAAATAATCTGGATTATTTTGCAAATAATTTGATCTGTGCCATTTTGAGATGTGCAGAATTCAGAGTTTATAAATGCTGAAAAATACAAGTCCCTTGCAGAAACTATACTGTCAAGGTTTTGGCAAGCTCCCCTTTAGAGATGGTGGGACAGCAAAGCTAAGTGGTGCTTGGGGGAAGGTTGTAACTCAATGGCAGAACATCTGCTTTGCATGCAGAAGTTACTTGGTTCAACCCCCAACATGGTTGTCAGCAATCCATCTGTTCTCAGTGTCACGGTGGGGGATATTCCAAATTCCTTGATGCCCACATCCATTTTGTAGGATCTGCCATCATTTGTTTTGAATCTAACCTTGCTCTGGTTTGAACTAGCACTGAGCCTGAAATTTATCCCAGATATTTTTTTCAACTATTCATTATCAATTAATGAGAAAAAATGTGTTTGAAACTAGTGAAAGGGGGCACAACATTTCAGGGGAATTCTCATGGGTGTTTGTGTGCTTATTTTCAAGGTGACCAAGAGGTGTTTGGGAGTGTCCTGTCTTTCATTCTACAAATCATCTCACCAGCGATGTGCACTCTGTAGCCCTCCCAGGTGCCTACACTTCAACCAAAGCCTAGGGGAAGATATCACAAGGTAACTTCTCCCATGGGGCTTTTTCAGATCAGGAAGTGTGGGTAGCTGAGAAGGCTGTAGCATGTCGAAAAAATGTTTACCAGAAACACACACACATAAACCAACACTTCAATTTTGCACTAATAAGGTAAGCTCCAAACGCTCTCCCCCCCCCCCAAAAAAATCATCTAAAGCCGTTCTGAAGTGCTGTGTGAATGAAACAGGAAAACAGAAGTGTCTTTTGTAGGAGAAGAAAACCTTTGAGAAACTGGAGGACAGATTTTGGCACAGAATGTTTCTGGATGGGGACATCACAATTTTAATAAATGCCCACTACAAATTCTCAGGCGCCCATGTGTGCATGCAACGGGGATTTGTTTCAGCTTAGCTTAATAAGGCCAAGATCAGAAAGGGGATAATATAGATATAGATAACGGAAAGATACTAGCATACAGACATTTTCACACAGCCACTTGCAGTTTTGGAATTTCTGTTGAACTCCAAAATAGGGGTTTAAAATCACTAAATTGGTGACAGTGGGTTGCCTGTTTTTAAAGATCTGTTTTGGGATCCTTCTAAGATGCCAATACAGTATGTCAAAATACCTGAAACTGACCAATTTCTGCAGGCATGAAACCTCTCCCTTTATTTAACTAGGCTGTCATGCCAATCTAGTGTTCAAGATGTGGTTTTAGTGGAACCGTGTTTCATGGACTATGGTCACATCCATACCACACATTTAAAGCCCATGGCTCCCCTGCAAAGAATTCTGTGAACTATACTTTATTAAGGATGCTGGGACCTGTAGCTCTGGGGGAAGCCATGGGCCTTGAATATATGGTGTGGATGTGACCTATCATAGGGCTGTTGTTACTGTGTAAGGCTAGGTGGTATCTGTGACCCAAACTGGATCAGTTAAGGCTGAAGGTGAGACAGTGATGTTCAACTGTTATTGTCTCCCAATAAACATTCCCTTTCTTGGATCTACCTGGGACTGGTATGTTCCTCCTCCCATCAACCCACCCACTCCAAACTGATCCAACTGCAGCAGGATCTGTAGTCTGTAGATCTCGTAACTCAAGTGGCAGATGCTAAGGGGCAGGGTGAGGACAGAGCTGTGTATGTGCTATGCCGCTGGCCCACAGGCTCTCTTTGCTAGCTTTCAAGCTGGACAAGAACAAAGGTGAGGAGTACTGTGTAACTTGGAAATTCTGCTTCTGGTTTGTTTGGGGGTTTTGTTGGGGAGGGGAACAGAAGATTTATAAGACCTAAAGGGAAACCAGAGGACAAGTCTGTCTGTTTTTAAACCCAAGATAAAGATTCCAGTGGAGGCTGATCCACCATTAGGGCAAATGGGCACAGCCCCACCAACCTCAGTCTTTCTCCAGCCAGACACCACCTTCCCGGAGCCAGAAACAATGCCAGGCAGATCCAACTAATGCAGGAAAGGAATCCAGAAAGCAAGGCTTGACTCAGTTAAACAGGCCACATCTTTCATGCTCAAGGCTTCTAGAGAATGTGGCTTTGCATGGGACGGTACCTGTGGTGATGGTGACAATCCAACTGCCATTAGCGGCATCCTCACCTGCCTACTGCGGGTGGGGGAATCTGCCAAGGAAGGTTGGCTGAAGACAGCTGAATGTGTGGGATGCTCCCCTTTCCTGCTTCTCATTGCCAGCCTAGGTGCATGGCTGGCATGTATATACTCAAGATGGACTGGCTCCAGTGGAGGCTGGTCTGTTGGGGCTAGTGGGGTACTGCCCCATGGAGCTCAGTCTGCCCTCAGCCATGCCCCCTCCCCAGACTGCCTTCTTACTTTCAACCAATCCAGGGGGTTGTCCTGGCTGTCAGCTTCCTCCTCCTTAGTGTCAGTGTTGCCCCTTGTAGAACTCATCATGGAGGAGGATGGAGAAAAAACCAAAATTAGTTGGCTCCACCTCTCATTGGCTGTGGCGCCACCTACTGTTGGCCTCCTGCCTTCCCTCCTACCAGCCCCAATGGGCACCAGCCACCACCGAACGATTCCACCCTAAGGCAGCATCTATTTTTATTATGATTATTTTGTATCTCTGTTAAAGAAGAAGAAAAAGACACCCCATGTGAATTTTAAGGTTTCTTTCAACTGGAAGCTTCCATGTTTAAACAACTGCAACCCTTCCAGCCAAGAGCCAGCTGAATTTATCGCCCATGTCAATTCATGTTTGTAAAGCAGTGCAGCAGGTCTTGCTAGACAGCAGCGTTCCTGGACCTCGTATTCTCCTATGGTTTTCATTTCAGCTTTCCAAGTGTACCGTTGAAGCCTTTTGAATATCTTAGGCACCCTCCATCATTGGGGGGGGGTGAAGAGGATGAGAAGTGAAGCACTTTGTTTGTCCTGAGAAAGCAAAAGGTGTGATCCGCAGAAAGGGAGGTGCATATTAAGTTAGGTGCATATTAAAACTCAGGGCGTTTTTGCGCTGTATCTCCTCTCTCTCATTTTGTTATTGTTAGATTCAGTTCACCACATTTCTGCAGCAATGTAAACTCTTCAGCATTTTGACTCATGTACACATTTTTGCAAGCAATTTTTCCCCTAATCTAATGCAGTTTTTGCACTAATATATATATATATATATATATATATATATATATATATATATATATATATATATGCACACTTCCCCCTAATAGATGCACTTTGGTTAGTAGCCTCTGAAGAATGCATTGTGAAACCCAGATGCGTGTGAATTTTGAAGGATGTCTGTGTTTCGTATTGTTTCAGAAAGTGTGGATTTGATAGATCCGGCTTTAAATGCAAACTGTATTGATTTTCTTCCCCATCCTGACTCTGCGTATGCACAAGTTCTTATGTGACAGTTATTGATTTGTACAGTTCAACTTTCTGTGTATACATGTACCCAGATTAAAGGTAAAGGTGTCCTCGCACTTTATAGTGCGAGTCGTTTCCGACTCTTAGGGTGACGTCTTGCGATGTTTACAAGGCAGACCGTATATATGGGGTGGGATTGCCAGTTCCATCCCCGACCTTTCTTTCTTTACCCCCCAGCGTATGCCGGGTACTCATTTTACCGACCACGGATGGATGGAAGGCTGAGTGGACCTCGACCCCTTTTACCGGAGATTCCACTTCCTCCTTCCATTGGAATCGAACTCCAGCCATGAGCAGAGCTTCGGCTGCGTTACCACCGCTTACCACTCTGCGCCACGGAGGATCTTTTGTACCCAGATTACATACTCATTGATTGTAATGCGTGAACCCCGCCCCCTTCTCTCTCTCTCTCTCTCTCTCTCTCTCTCTGTTTTATGGTCCACCTCCTTTAGGAGTGCCTGCTGTCATTTTTTCCCCACCACTTATACATTTATAAATGCAGCAAATGTTCAAAAAAATATATGCTCTGCTTTTTCCACTGCTGCAGTGGAGCAGGGAATCCAGGAATGGGAAGACATGAAGCGCCACCACTTATTTCACAGCAAGGACTATGACACATCACCCGGGGCGCTATTTGCCAGTGCTTTGCATGCCAAATAAATAACCTTTTTCTTAAAAAAAAAAGAAAAAGAAAACCAAAAACCACCAAATAAGCAATGCAGAGGGAGACTAGTAAGCTGAGAATGCCTGGCCAAGTGCTAAACTGCCACTTCATTTAGAGAAAAAAACAATCCCAGACGTAGCCTTCTTCTGATTTCTTGACTATTGTCTCCATTTTGGTTAATGACTGTGCCAAGGTGTTGATAATCCTTGACAAGTTCAATGACCTCATTATCAAGTTTGAAATTCCATAAACCTTCTGTTGTCATTACTTTAGTCTTCTTGACGTTCAGCTGTAGTCCTGCTTTTGTGCTTTCCTCTTTAACTTTCATCAGCATTCATTTCAGAACATTACTGGTTTCTGCTAGTAGTATGGTATCGTCTGCATATCCTAAATTATTGATATTTCTCCCTCCGATTTTCATACCTCCATCTTGGTCCAATCCCGCTTTCCATATGATATGTTCTGCGTATAGATTAAGCAAATAGGGTGATAAAATACACCCCTGTCTCACACCCTTTCTGATTGGGAACCAGTCGGTTTCTCCATATTCTGTCCTTCTGTCCTTACTGTCCAGAGTATAGGTTGAGCATCAAAACAATCAGATGCTGTGGCACCCCCATTTCTTTTAAAGCATTCCATATTTTTTTGTGATCTACACAATCAAAGGCGTAGCTGTAATCTATAAAGCATAGGGTGATTTTCTTCTGAAATTCCTTGGTCCGTTCCATTATCCAACGTATGTTTGTGAAATGATCTCTGGTGCCTCTTCCCTTTCTAAATCCAGCTTGGACATCTGGCATTTCTCATTCCATATATGGTAAGAGCCTTTGTTGCAGAATCTTGAGCATTACTTTACTTGCATGGGATATTAAGGCAATAGCTCGATAATTACTGCATGATAGACGACCACCATCGTCTAGACCACTATATATCATTTCAAGCAATCTTGCTAGAAAAGAATATTACAGACCAGTCCATCTCTTGATGGAGGCCAGACAATAAAGTGGCCGAAACGCATTGGGCTTTTTAAAAGAAAAATAAACACATTTTCCAGCACCGTGAGATTTCCCCCTTTTTTATTCTACGGCGGTATTCTGACACGTGTCACTGATGAAGTAATGGTGCATTAGTGTTGGATTTATACTGGACCATTCCACACATCATTCCACTTCATTAGTTGTTCTGCAATGCCTCCCCAGTGTTACTAAATTACTGCCATCTTAAGGGGGACAAAACAAACAAACCTGGAACACGGTGGCAGCTGGTGGCCATTGAGACTGGTGGGGCAGAAGGCAGAAAGCCCAACAGTAGGTGAAGCCAGAGCCAATGAGAGGCTTTTGTTGTTATGTGCCTCCAAGTCGACTACGACTTATGGTGACCCTATGAATCAGTGACCTTCCACAGCATCTGTCATGGACCACCCTGTTCAGATCTTGTAAGTTCAGGTCTGTGGCTTTCTTTATGGAATCAATCCATCCCTTATTTGGCCTTCCTCTTTTTCTACTCCTGTTATTCCCAGGATTATTGTCTTTTCTAGTGAATCACATCTTCTCAGTATGTGTCCAAAGTATGGTCACCTCAGTTTCATCATTTTAGCTTCTAGTGATAGTTCTGGTTTAATTTGTTCTAACACCCAATTATTTGTCTTTTTCTCAGTCCATGGTATCCTCAAAGCTCTCCTCCAACACCACATTTCAAATGAGTTGATTTTTCTCTTATCTGCTTTTTTCACTGTCCAACTTTCACATCCATACATAGAGATCGGAAATACCATGGTCTGAATGATCCTGACTTTAGTGTTCAGTGATACATCTTTGCATTTGAGGAGCTTTTCTAGTTCTCTCACAGCTGCCCTCCCCAGTCCTAGACTTCTTCTGATTTCTTGACTATTGTCTCCATTTGGGTTAATGACTGTGCCGAGGTATTGATAATCCTTGACAAGTTCAATGTCCTCATTGTCAACTGTAAAGTTGCATAAATCTTCTGTTGTCTTTACTTTAGTCTTTTTGACGTTCAGCTGTAGTCCTGCTGTTGTGCTTTCCTCTTTAACTTTCATCAGCATTCGTTTCAAATCATTATTGGTTTCTGCTATTAGTATGGGGCCAACTAATTCTAGTTGAGTGCCCCTGTTCCTCCTCCCTGCTAAGCAACACTGAGACTAATGAGGAGGAGGAAGTTGACAGGCAGTGCTGGTTGTGCAATCTCTGGACTGGTTGTAAATAAGAGGACAGGTAAGTGGGGGCTGCCTGAGGCCAGACTGAGGTTGGGGAAGTGCTCTATTTGCCCTAAGGAACCAGCCTCCGCTGCTGGAACATTTGTCATGTAAAATGTTACAGGGTCTCAGCAGGAAGTTATGGGACATACACTGATTGGAAACAAAGCAGGGTGTCCACCCCAAAACCTGAGCGGGCACAAACAGAATTGAAAGTTTGCCGCCCTGGGCTCCTGCTGGAAGGAAGGGCGGGATATAAATCAAGTAATGAATGAATGAATGAAATGGGATCACATATAACTGCCCCAATACCATCATGAGCACAAATCATCGTGAATGCACAATAAAAATGATGTTGGGGGGCCCTGTGCTTACTGGATGCACCGAAAAACTTACCCATCCCCCACTATCTTAATTTGCCCAGAGGCATCTATATACATAAGTCAGCATATGCAAATATTGTGCAAATTAGTGGTTATGGGCATGAAACCCCAAATCCTTTAAGCAGCAACATTCCTGGGGGTTGGAAAGAAGGCAGAAGATGGATGGATTTCACCGTTCCTGTGCAAGGATGAAAAATGTTGCCTTTCCTTGAGATGGACCTTGTTTGAAAGTGTAAAGCGGCTCCAGTCTCGGGATGGTCAGTGCCACCAACCGAAAGCATCAGATTCTCCATACCCCCTCCACGACTCCCTCCCCCCAAGCAAAAGCAAACACAGCCAGATTGTTTTATATATCCCCCCCCCTCGTAACTGCCTAAACTGCTGTCAAGCCCCATTAGGCACAACGTGGTCCAGACTGATTCAAGATTAAGCCTTTTTTTGGCGAAATCCAATTGAGGACTTTTCTTACCTTGAGGGGGCAGCTGAGATTACATTAACCAGGCTGCCCACACTTTCCCACCCACAAGCTGTGCAGAGAGAGACAGAGAGAGAAAGAACAGATCAAATTCTCCAGGGGAGAAAAAGTGAAGGGAGAATGAGGGGTGGGGAGAGGCTGTCTCGGGCACCCCCTTCAAACTTGTCTTAAAGCACTGAAGATCCACTCCGCTCCCCACTCCATAGTCTTTGGCCTTTGGGGGATTCAGGAGAGGGGAAGGATCCTTTCAGCTGCTCCAGGCTCTACCTAGTGCCTCCACTAAGGGAAAGCGACCAGGATGCTCCAGGGCAAAACATCTGCGAGGTTTTTATCAATTCAGTAATTCAATCACGTGGAGAGAAGAGAGACTGGGGTTTAAAAAGCTCCCCAGTGCCTCGCCTACAGCTTTTCTTCTTGTCCCAAAGGAGACGAGGGTCTGCAGCAAGGCGCACAGGCTCCTGCGTTTGTCCCACCTGTCAACCTCAGGGGATGGGACATCTGTCTTTGTTGAGTGCCGTTTTCTGCTGAGAGATTCACCTGCCTGCTGGTGAGTTTTCACAAGGCCTCTGCTAAAGGGGTGTTTGGTTTTGGTGGGAGGTGGTATACTCCACGGTTGCGAACTCTGAGGAGGGAGGTGAGACGGCTAGAGCACCAGTGGCAGAAATCTTGCTCTGAGGACGATCGGACACTGGTTAGAGCGGCTGTAGCAGCCTACCATGTGGCAATAAGGGCAGCAAAAAAATGCTGCCTCTATTGCATCCGCAGAGTGCTGTCCCAGGAGGCTGTTCCAAGTGGTCCGAAGCCTGGTCGGTCCAGTTGCTTCGGAACCTGTGGAACATTCTAAGACCTCCTGTGATGAGTTTGCAAAGCACTTTGCAGAAAAAATTGATCGTCTAAAGAGTGCGATTCTGCACACTATGGATACAGTGAGCGAGCCAGAGTCGGCCAGTGGTTCTCCAGTGGTGTGGGATCGGTTCCAGCTTCTTCCTTCTGATGAAGTGGACAAGGTGCTTTCAACCTTAAGGCCAGCCACCTGCTTACTCGACCCTTGCCCATCGTGGCTCATTATGAGCTGCAAGGACAGTCTGGGCGAGGGGATCAAGGCGGTGGTAAATGCTTCCTTGGAAGAGAGCGTAATGCCATCAGCCCTCAAGGAGGCAGTAATAAAACCAATTTTAAAGAAGCCCTCCTTGGATCCCCAAGATTTGAACAACTTTCACCCAATCTCAAACTTACCATTCTTGGGCAAGATGGTTGAGTGGGTGGTGGCGAAGCAGTTGCAAGTGCAATTGGAGGAAGCAGATTATCTGGATCCACTTCAGTCGGGTTTCAGGCCTGGATTTGGGACTGAAACAGCCTTGGGCGCCTTGGTGGATGATATGAGGACAGCATTGGATAGGGGTGAGTGCACCTTCCTCGTCCTCCTGGACCTCTCAGCTGCTTTTGATACTGTTGACCACGGTATCCTTCTGGATCGCCTGGAGGGTTAGGCATAGGGGGTACTGCATTGCAGTGGTTCCATTCCTTCCTCTCTGATAGGCACCAAAGAGTAGCATTGGGGGATGAGGTTTCGGACCCTTGGCCTCTCACTTGTGGGGTGCCACAGGGTTCCATCCTCTCCCCGATGCTATTTAACATGTATATAAAGCCGCTGGGGACTATCATCAGGAGATTTGGGCTGCAGTGTCACCAATATGCAGATGACACTCAGCTCTATCTCTCATTTAAATCTTCACCGAGGTTGGCTGTAGAAACCCTATCCAAGTTCCTGGAATCGGTGAGTGGCTGGATGGGAAGGAATAAGCTGAAGCTAGCTGAACCCTGACAAAACCGAAGTACTGTTCGTGGAAGACAAGGGAAGGTTAGGGGATTTGGACCTGGTGCTCCATGGGCTACAATTGCCCCTGAAAGACCAGGTCCGTAGCTTCGGGGTCATTCTTGACTCCCAACTGTCCATGGAAGCTCAGGTTTTCTGCTGTGAGCCGGGCAGCACTGTATCAACTCCATCTGATATGGAGGCTACGCCCCTACCTTTCCAATCATCTGTTCTCATCAGTGGTACATTCCCTCGTCTCCTCTCGCCTAGACTACTGTAATGCGCTCTACGTGGGGCTACCGTTGAAAACGGTCCGGAAGCTACAACTGGTACAGAACGCGGTGGCGCGCCTGATTAAAGGCAGCCGCCGGCAAGATCATATCACTCCAGTGCTAAAAGAGTTGCACTGGTTACCAGTTGCTTACCAGGCCCAATTCAAGGTGTTGGTTTTGACCTTTAAATCTCTATATGGTTTCGGCCTAGTCTATCTAAAGGAGCGCCTCCAGCATCATCAGTTATGCCGCCCAACAAGATCAGCCTCAAAAGACCTTCTCTCCATCCCGTCAGTCAAAACAGCCAAACTGGTGAGGACTAGAGAGAGGGCTTTTTCAGTTGTGGCCCCCACCCTGTGGAACTCCCTCCCAAATGATCTCTGCCATGCCCCTTCCATGATGAGTTTCCGCTGGGCCTTGAAGACCTGGCTCTTCAGGCAGGCTTTTGGGATGGGCTAGATTTTATTTTCATTGTTTTAGATTTTTAATGTCTAGGTATTGTATGCCTATTTTGTACGTCGCCCAGAGTGGCTGGACAGCCAGCCAGATGGGCGACTAATAAATTAAATAAATAAATAAATAAATAAATAGGAGGCATGGGGCTGGGGGAATGCTGGAACAAGCATCTCCAGGCGTCAAAGGAGGAAGGTGTGGCCTCTGCGTGTATGTGTGTGTTTGTGAGAGTATTGTGTCCACCCTTTGCCGCAGGGATGGATGAGTCTGTCCATTTCAGTTCCTCTCACTTTCTAATTTTTCAGTTCTCACATTTCCACATCAGTTTGCATATTTTTAAAAAAAGTCCTCATGGAAATTCATCAGTGATTTTCTCCTAACATGCATATTTTTGCATGCAATTTTGCCTATTTTTACAGGGGTGTAGTTGTACAGGGTCTCAGGGGATCTTAGACCCCCTTACCTTCTTAGGAGCAGGGTCCCAGCAGGGTCCCTATGTCTCCAGCATCCTGTGAGCCAATCAGCATGAAAGGGGAGAGTGTTAGCCACTGAAGGGAGTCTTGTAACATGCTTCCTTGTCCTTTTCTGCTGATTGGAGCCAATCAGAGTGAAAGGAGGTAATTGAGCCACTGAGAGGACGCTTCTCAGCAGCTAACTTACTACTCTTTCATGTTCATTGGCTCCTAGGAACATCTGTTGTGGTGGGTGAAGGCATTAACAAGGATCTCAATCTCAACCCAGCAGCAAAAGGGGGGGAGGAGGCGTGGCCATGACTACCATGAAGGGACCGTGCAGTTCTGAATTTACCACTACACTATTGTATTTTGGCAAAGAAATTTCCCCTAACATGATGCATTTTTGTATGCATTTTTCATTAATGTGCACATTTTTGTGCGCATTACTTGGTCTGAGAACCGCCTTGCAAAATTCGGAGAGGTGTGAATTTCAGAAGATGGCTGTGGTTCAGTTCTCATATTGCTTTGGAAAGTGTGAATTAGGTAGCTTTGCCTTTACATGCAAACTGAATCTAACTTACCTCTTATGCTTACTGTGCAAATGTGTGTGTAAATGCGTGCAGGCAGGTGTGTCTAGCCAACATTTGCATCACAGCGGTAGACTGTCAGTCTGTTGCACTGCCCATGCACAAATACGTCTACTACGTGTACAGTACGTGAAACTCATTTCAACGATTCACCAAGAGGTCTGGCAAAATCTTAACAGAGTTTGGGGGAAGGGCTGTATCTCAGTGGCTGAGCACCTGCCGTGTGTGCAGAAGGTCCCAGTTTCAGTCCCCAGCATCTCCAGGTAGGGCTGGGAGAGAATCTTCTCTAAAATCCTGGAGTGCTACTGCCAGTCAGTGTAGACAGTATTGAGCTAGATGGATTGATGGTCTTGATTCAGAATGTGGCAGCTTCCTATGCTCCTATAGTTATTTGGCACATAGTTACATAGGAGAGTGCATAGGTGGTGGTGCACAGGGCTCTGCCTTCTGTGTCTGTGTGCAGGCACTTTCATGTGAACAGTTACTGTGCCTTCGCTTTAGCTAACTTTGATTCCATTCACACACAAGGTAAGTCCTGAGACCCTAACTCAGGGGCAAATGCCCCTGAGCACATGCTTCACATGCAGCAAGCCCCAGCTTTAATTTTGAGCATTTTTGTTTAACAGATTTGTGTAGCAGGCGAGGGAAAAACCCTTAACCAGAGACTCAAGGGAGCTATTGACCGTTGTTGTTGTTATGTGCCTTCAAGTCAGTTACGACTTATGGCAACCCTATGAATCAGCGACCTCCAAGAGCATCTGTCGTGAACCACCCTGTTCAGGTCTTGTAAGTTCAGGTCTGTGACTTCCTTTATGGAATCAATCAATCCCTTGTTTGGCCTTCCTCTTTTTCTACTCCCTTCTGTTTTCCCCAGCATTATTGTCTTTTCTACTGAATCCTGTCTTCTCATTATGTGTATGATAACCTCAGTTTCATCCTTTTAGCTTCTAGCAACAGTTCTGTCAGTAACAATTTTATTAACATTGTCAATGTTATTGACAGTTAATCATATACAATACCAGGAATAGATGGACAATGTTCCTGTAAGAAAAGGGGAAGAGTTGTAGCTCAGTGTCAGAGCACCTGCCAGTTCAGTCCCCAGCATATCTGGGTAGAGCTGGAAAAGACTCCTGCCTAAGACTTTGAAAAAACTGCTGACAATCACAGGCATATAGGTCACATCCACACCATACATTTAACGCACATTTAACACTCATGGCTTCCTCCAAAGAAACCTGGGAGCTGTAGTTTGTTAAGGGTGCTGGGGCGTGTAACTGTGATGGGTAAACTACAGTTCCCAGGATTCTCTGGGGGAAGCCATGAACATTAAATGGATGGCATGGATGTGACCACAGTTTAAAGTTGAATATTTTATTGATTCATTTTCAAAGGTTTTTATCTAGAGATCCTCAGGGCAGCTTAGAATAAGACAGGAATATAGGTCCCTGCCTTTTATCGAGATAGACCATTGGTCCATCTAGCTCTACTTTGATTGGCAGCGATTGTACAGGGTTTCAGGCAGGGGTCTCTCTCAGCCCAACCTGGAGGTGCCAGGGATTGAACCAGGAACCTTCTGCAGATGCTCCACCATAGAACTATACCCCTTCCCCATCTCTGCTTACAGCAGATTGCAAATACTAAAACAAAATCTTATACATATACACAGGTAACCCAATGCTCTGGCTGATGGGCAGCACCAGAGGTCAGTATTGTTGGGCACATGTCAAGGCACATGCCACAATAGGGGTGTGTGGGCTACTGTTTGTTCCCCTTCCATTTTCTGCCTGTTCACCTGCCCTCTCAAAAGAGGTGCAAGGAAGAAGAGCAGCCTTCATGGGCTTTATCTTCTTCCTGTGTCAGGTGGCCAGATTGGGTTCAGTGGGACAGCTGTGGAAATGGATGCTGGCATAGTAAAAGGCACCTTCCTATGTCTGGGCTAGTGGAGGGTGACATGATCTAAGGCCACACTAGCAAAACCACGTCAGGGTTTCTCTTCCACTCCCTGGCCTGAGCAAGAGGACAGAAGAAACCATGTTTCCCCACACAAAGTGTATCTTCCCACTTTTTGACTCTGATAAAGTGGTTTTGAAGGGCGGGGTGTTTTTTTTCCCCATTTGCTTTTTGTATTGTTCCAAAAATTTACAAAACCTATCTGATGATCAGTGATGGCAATTCAACAAGAGAAATATGGGAAGTGGCATTTGTCTCACACCACTTTCAGCTCTCGTTAAAAAAAATATTGCCTTTTCCAACCGGAGAGAAAGAGAGAAAAGGAGGTGCCCAGATTTAAATAGAGTGTGCATTAGAGATGGGCAATAAATTCAGTTTGGTTTGCATTTAAAGGTGAAGTTATCAAATTCCTAATACAAGAACTGAAACAAGCCATCCTTCAAAATTTGCACTGACTCGAATTTTGTGATGCAGTTCTCCAACCAAGCAATGTTTACAAAAATGCATATATTAAGGTAATGTGGGCATAGAAATGAATGTATTAGTGAAAATAACATACAGAAATGCATTACATTAGGAGAAATCCCTTGCCAAAATGTGTACAGTAGTCAAAACTGCATACAAAAATGTGTTAGGAGAAATTAGCCCTAAAATACTTAAGAATTGTCATGAAGATTTTTAAAAAATATATATATATTGCAGATTGCTGCAAAAATGTGGAGAACCAAATTTCAGAATGGAAAGATGAGAAACGGAGAGAACCAAAATTGACAGATCCTTTGATCCCCACAGCTATAGCTATAAGATTTAATAGGCAATCCTGTCAGTGTCTGCTCCAAAGTAAACCCCACTGAGTTGAGAGGTTGCTCCCAGGAAACTGGATATAGGATTGAAGCTTCAGGCTTGGATGAAGAACCTATGGCCTTCCCACCAGCCCCAGCCGGCATGGCCAATGGTCTGAGATGATGGGAACTATGGTCTAGCAACATCTGAAGGAAGTCAGTTTCCTCACATCCCTGTTGCACACACTTACCTGAGCAGACATGTTTCAGATGATGATGTAACAGTGAGCAAGTATGCGTGGGATTGTGATGCAACAGTGCAAATCAATGCATAGTTACTCAGAAGCAAATCTTACTGTTCCCAATGGGTCCTCCTTCCTAATAAGTGCTTATGATTGCACACCTAAATAATTACAATGTATTACTATTATTACTATTATTATTACTATTACTATTATTATTACTATTATTATTATTATCATCATTATTACTGTTACTATTATTACTATTACTATTATTACTATTATTATTACTATTACTATTATTATTACTATTATTACTATTATTATTATTTTAAAATAGACCTCTTTCAAAGAACTTGGGGCACACCACATCACAGACCATAGTAAACCACTTCTATTGGTTTGGGTTACCCTAAATAACCTTGTAGGTTTCATGAGCCAGCTTGGCTTTTTCTGCTAAGAGATCCCTGCCACTTTTACAGGACTGCAGTCTCTGAAGTTTAACGTTGTGGTGTGGACGACCTCTTAGACGTGCATGCAAGGTTCTTCTCTCATGTTATCCTCACAACAATCTTGTGAGGTAGGTTAGGCTGAGAGAGATGCAGTGAGCCCAAGGTCACCTGGTGCGCTGCACGGCTGAATGGGGATTGGAACTTGGCTGTTCCCGGATCCAGAGGGTCCGACGTTGCAGTCTGGGGGTTAAAGAAGAGCCCAGAGTCTGGAAAAGTTTAAGGCTACTGGTTTAGGATTTGTGGCAAGGTAGCACCCCTACATTTTTCTCACTTCACACGTGTGTCTTTGAGTGACTATGTAGAATGAAGGTGATTATACCAGGGAACTCCAGCAGGGCGTGTTAATATGCGCCCTCTGTGTATTTGTTTATTACGGTCACAGACCCAATAAAATAAAATAGTAAAACATCAGAATAATTAAGATATAGGAATATAAAAGTACAACATAAAAGAAAGAAATAGCAGTTAAAAGAGAAGAATCCTCTTATGACTCCTTTGCGCCCTCTTTTTTAAGCTCATGAAGTTAAGAGTGGCTGAATGAGTCAAATCTCTGAGGTTTTACGACAGGAACATAGGAAGCTGTGTTATACTGTGTCAGACCCATTGGTCCATCTAGTTCAATATTGTCTACACTGACTGGCAGCTGCTCTCCAGGATTTCAGGCAAGGGTCTCTCCCAGCCCTACCTGAAGATGCTGGGATGAACCAAGGGGTCTTCTACATGCAAAGCGGATGCTCTGCCACTGAGCTATGGCTTTAGGTTGGCGTTGTCTGTTGACTGAGATGTAAAGGCCCTTGTCCCAGTCTCCATGGTGTAGCTGTTGTTTTTTAAAAAGACAAAATGGACTGGTGGCAGAGTGACATTTGTGGGGCAATGCCCCATTCAGACAGCAAAAGATAGGTAGGAAAACCGGGAAGATTCTTTTTCCCAAATGGTGCTAGTAGGCATGTCTAAAATGCCTGGTTTTCTAGTCTTCGTGTACAAAGCCCTATGCAGCTTGGGACCAGGATACCTGAAAGACCGTCTTACCCCTTATATGCCCAGTCGATCACTGCACTCTGCAGGTGAGGGCCTCCTGCAGATACCATCTTATCTGGAGGTCCGTTCTGCACAACATAGCAACTCCCTCCCCTTAAATATTAGGCAGGCGCCATCTCTGCTATCTTTTCGATGCCTTTTGAAGACTTTCCTCTTTCAACAAGCCTTTTAAGTTGAGACCTATCCCAGTCTGTGTCTGTGTTGGAATTGCTTTTTAATATGTTCTTAAACTTTCTTTTTTAAAATGTTTTTAATCTTAGGATATGTTTTCATAGCTTTTATTAAGTAACATTTTTGAATATGTTTTGTTTTAATGTGTTTTAAAGTTTGTTTTTATGATGTTTTAATCTTTTTATTGCTTTTGTTTGCCGCCCTGGGCTCCTGCTGGGAGGAAGGGTGGGATATAAATCTAATAATAATAATTATAATTATAAAGGATTGTCTAGAACATAGGAAGCTGGCTTATACTGAATCAGACAATGGGCCCATCCAGCTCAATTTTGTCTACTCTGACTGGCAGCAGCTCTCTAAGGTTTCAGGCAGGGGACGTTGCCAGCTCTACCGGGAGATGGCAGAGACTGAACCTGGGACCTTGTGAATGCAAAGCAGATGCTCTGAGCTGCAGCCCTTTGCCTTCTCAGCATTTCCTTCTCAGGAAAGGATGTGATTCAGCTACCATTCTTCATTTCGAAATTGCATTGGTTCGAATGTGAGAGGAAAACATGAGCTAAATGTTCTTCTTACCCTGAAATCAGTGGAGTTTAAAAAGTCTTGATTTTGGCTAGATTGCCAAATGGGGCATGTCATTGCTGACTGCTCCTTGATGGAACACAGATTGGTTAGGCAGGAACTGTTCTTAAAATGCATAATTGAAAATGATTTCACTGCCCTTTATTGTTTGCTGCTCTGTGATCCACAACCCAGTTTATCTCACGGGGCGCCTTCAATGCCACCAATTATGCCGCCCGACAAGATCGGCCACACAGGGCCTTCTCTCAATCCCGCCAACAAAAACAGCCAGATTGGCGGGTACAAGAGAGAGGGCATTCTCAGTGGCGGCCCCCACTCTTTGGAACTCCCTCCCACAAGATCTCCGGCATGCCTCTTCCCTAAATGTATTTCGGAAAGCCTTAAAGACTTGGCTTTTTCAGCAGGCCTTCGGGGTATCCGGGGAGGGTTAATCGATATAATTGTAATGCCTCCTACCCAGTTTTAATATTGTTGTTGTAGATCTATTGTTTTTATTGTATTACTGTATTTTATTAATTGTATTTTAATAATTTTGTAAGTCGCCTAGAGTGGCCATTGGCCAGATAGGCGACGAAGAAATTAAATTTATTATTATTATTATTTAACTGAATCTGGATCATTTTCTGTTCTATGTACTTCACTAATTGCCATCCACCAAATAAGTGGAACAAATGTAAATGATATTTTATAGCCCAGGTTGGACCACTGTTGCATTAGCACACTTCTCCAAATTAGAGAATCAGGTCTCCAACCAAGGAATGTGCAGAACAAAATGCATATACTAGGGGAAAGTGTGCGAGTCTCGGGCGAGGGAGGGAGGCTAACCGAAGCGGGCTAGTTACTCCGAATCTCAGGAGTGTCTTTGTTTTGCGCGCACGCCAAAACACAAACAAAACAAAAAAACCGAAGATCGTGGCCGGCCGAGTGGCGCTTAATCCTGGGCTATCGCGAGGCAAGGTAGGGTGAGAAGGAGGAGAGTCCACTTCTTTGGCGAGTGTACGCGGCGGCGCTTGGAATCAGAGGCCGGCTGTCTGGTTTAGTTTGGCCCCCGAGGCGGAGGAGGAGAGCTCAGTGTGTGTGTGTGTGTTTTACTACGGAGGAGGGGGGCGCCACAGCTCTGCCTTTTTTACCCCCTCCTCGCCCCTTCCCTCCCGCTTCATTTGCATGCCCTCCTCCACCGCCTCCTTTCACCGCGCGGCGCGTTTTTGCGCTGCGCTCTTGGAGAGCCCAGCCGAGAGCGCCGGGGTGCCCGCTCCTGGGATAGAGGCAGGGGGCGCTTCCGTTCGCTCCGGCTTCTCGCCAGCCTGCCTCGCCTCCCACTCGCGCTTCGCCCCTCCGCTCTCCCACGCTGAGCTTTTTCCCCTCTCTCTTGTTCCCCCTCCCTCGTTCTTTCTTTCTCCGCTTGGACGTTTGAAGGCGAGGATGAACAAGCCCCTGAACCAGCCCGAGCGGAGGGGCTCGGCAGTGGCGCCGTTACGGGACTGCTCCGATCAGCCGACCAAAAAGAAGGACGTGGAGCTGCTCCTGGTGAAAGAGCAGAACGGCGTGCAGTACACCAGCAGCAACCTCCTGGAGCCCGGCAGTACGCGCTACAGCCCCGCCGCCGGGGAGCCTGAGCGGGAGACGTGGGGCAAGAAGATTGACTTCCTCCTCTCGGTCATCGGGTTTTCCGTGGATCTGGCCAACGTCTGGCGATTTCCATACCTCTGCTATAAAAACGGAGGAGGTAAGAGAGCCTTTTAGTTCCTTATTTTTTTGCAAATGCGAGCTTCACTCTCCACCTCCGGTGCTGTTCGGCGGGCAGGTGTTTTCTCCTCCCTGGGATATGTGGACGGGTCAGGGGCCGCGGAGGGGATGGAGAGATAGCTAGAAAACGCTGCAGCCAATCTGACTAGCCTGTAGACGTTTTACGCACTTGGCTTGGAGAAGTTTTGAATGGGGGGGGAAGGACCTGGGTTCAAACCCCACCGTGTCTGTTAGCCACGCCCAGAAGGGCAAGCTCCTAGCCTCGGTTCCCATCGGTAATGTTGTGACAGTGGCGAACTACCTCCTAGGGTTGTTGTGAAGGTGGCCACAGCAAAGAACACTGGTGGAATCCTGATCTGAAACATACTTGAAAAAAAAACCCTACAGAGTTCACTTACTTGGTTATCTAATACAAGTTTGCCCTTCTCTTCTTCCAAGCAGTGCGAAGGAAGGAAACACTCCCTTTTATTTATGTATTTATTGCATTTCTATCCCACCTTTTCTCCAAGGAGCTCAAGGTGGCATGCGTGGCTCTCCCCCTCCTCATTTAATCCTCGCAACCCTGTGAGGTAGGTTAGGCTGAGAAGCAGTGAGCACCCAGTGAGCTTCATGGCTGAATGGGGATTTGAACCCCTGTCTCCTAGGTCCTAGTCCAATACTCTAAACTACACCATACTGAGAGTGTTGAATTTTGATCTCCTAGAACTTCATGGATGAGTAGAGATTTGAATCCAGATCTTCCCAGAATCAAGCCCAGCATATCATGCTAGCTCTGCTACTGTTAACTATGCTTAGGATTGCACCTTGATTGTCCCAGCTGATGCTTGATGCACTTGAAAGTAAGTAAATGTGCATATGGCTGCAGCTTGACAGTGCAATCCTATGCATGCCATCTCAGAAGTAGGTCCCACTCAGTTCAATAGGGCTTCATGCCATAGCACAATCCTATACATGTCTCACAAAAGTAAGTCCCACTGAATCTTACCCCCTGATCAGTATGTTTAGGATTGCAACCTAAAACTCTTTGCAGATTAAAAGGATACTCTCTCTCTCTCTCTCTGATAAAGTAGAAGCAGTTGATTAAAATTGAAGACTTTTCTAAGCACTTCTGTTTTTTAAAAAAAACAAACGAGGGAGAGAGTTGAGTTATAAACTGACCATGTTGAACATTTCTGTACAGATTCAGGACTTTAAATTTCCCAGCATCCTGGCGCTGATTCATCCATGGCACTCTGTTCAGTGTCTCATCACTTGATGACTCTGAATGGGTGATCTGCTATGCTATCAAAAGGAATTGTGTTTTTCAGGTCATGAGAGGAGCATTCAGATTGCTTATTATGATCGTTATATTATTAATTATATTTTGTTCCATCTTTCCTCTGAGGAGCTCAGGGCATTCCATTTAGACCTCTTCCCCTCCCCCCTTTATTTTCACAACAACCCTGTGAGGTAGGATAGGCTGAGAATGAGTGACTGGTACAAGCTCACCCAATATGTTTAATAGCTGAGTGAGGATTTGAACCCAGAATTCAACCCCACACTGCTGCATAGCCAATTGATTAACTGAGTAAACACAAAACAGCAAAGAGTCTTGCGACACTTTGCCAGTTTTATTGTGGCATGAGCTTTTGTGGATTGGAGTCTACCAACAGATCCATGTAGTGTTATCCACAGTTAGAAAGTATGTGTGTGTGTGTGTGAGTACAGGCACATGTATATAAGATAGGTCAGAGGGAAATGAAATGCAAAACAAATATGGTGGTGACAATTGTACAAAATCAGAAATGTGCGTAAAATAAGCACAGTGACCATTCGCAAAGCAACAGGCTATGGTCTGAAGGCACATAACAGCAGCTCCCTGCTGAAGCTAAGGAGGGTCAGGTCTGGTCAGTGCCTGGATGGGAGACCACATGGGAACCATATATAAGCCGCCTTGGGTTTCATGAAAAGAAAGGTGGGCTATAAATGTAGTAAATAAATAAGTAAATAATATTGATTAGTTGGTTGGTTTTATTTATTATTTTTGCTCCACTTATGCTAAAAAGCAAATCGTTGTCCCAAAAACTGAGCCAGCAACAGATTAGGACCAAATCCAAAACAGCAGATTATGAAAAAACCCAAACAGAACAAAGAAACAATGGTTTGCTAAAACGAGAGAGTTTTCAACCTACATTAAAAATGCTCAAAGAGAAGGGTATCAGTGGATCTCAGTCGAGAGTTCCACCATCTTGGGACCACCACTGAAAAGGCCCTGCCATGGAAATACACCCATCTGATATTGCATATGGAGAGGATCACGAACCAAGCTTTAGATGTTTATTTTAACTAGTGGGCAGGTTAAAAGGAGAGGAGATGGTTTCTGAGGTTACCTGAGATTTAAGTTGTGTAGGACCTAAAAGTTTAAAGGGAGTCCAAAAACAGCGAGGCAGCCAGTGCAAATGTTGCAATGCCTCAGGGACATAGGAAGCTCCCTTACACTGAATCCATCTGCAGTACCTCATTATTGTCTACATGACCAGCAGTGGCTTTCCAGGGATTCATGCAGCAGATATTCCTAGTCCTACTTGGAGATGCCAGGGATTGAACCTGGGACTTTCAGCATGCAAGACAGGTGCTCTGCCAAAGAGCCCTTTCCTAGAGTTACATGTTGTGAACTCTTCTGGATAGGAATCTGGGGGCAGGATTCTGAACCCGTTGACGGTTTTTGGATAGTCTTTAAAGGCAGCCCTGCCATGCAGAGAACATTGCAGTAGCCTGGTCTGGAAGTGACCGGGGGCAGCCTTTACCAACCTGGCTACCCTCCAGGTGTTTGGGACTACAGTTCCCATCATCCCCCAGCCATCGTGGCCATCTGGAGGGCTGTAGTCCAAAACATGTGGAGGGTGCCAGGTTGGCAAAGGCTGACCAAGGGTGTGGGTGACCAACATTATTCCAGATAAGAGGGTGTTAGAGTAGTGAATTAGGACAGTACAGATTTTATCTATCCAACAGATAAAAGGGATAAAGGTATTACTTCTTTGGGGGAGGGCAGCATAGCTTAGTGGAGAGCATCTTATTTGTATGCAAAAGGTTGCCGGTTCAATACCTGGCAATTGCAAGTAGATCTGGGATAAAGATCCCTGCCGGAGACTTTGGAAGGTCGCTGCTAGTCATTGCCAACAATTCTGAGCTTGGTGGACCAGTGGTCTGACTTGGTATTAGGGATGATTAGAGAAATTTGATTCCATTCTCATCTAAAGCCGAAGTGATCAAATCTGCACTTTCCAAACTATGAGAACCAAAACAAGGACATCCTTCAAAATTTGTACTTATTTGCATTTTTGCAATGCAGTTCTCCAACCAAACAGTGTGTTTGAAAAAAATGCATGTAGTGGGGGAAAATATGCATAACAATGAAAATATTAGTGGAAATAACGTAGGAAAATGCTTTCTATTACAAGAAATGTATTGCAACAGTGTCTACATGAGTCAGAACAGCTTACGAAAATGTGTTTAGTAGGAGAAAAATCACACTAAAATGCTGAAGGGTTTTCATGGGGACTTTTGTCAAAAAACTGCCAATTACTGTGGAAATGTGGAGCACTGAATTTAAGATTGGAAAAATGAGAAACTGAGAGAACCAAAAGTGACAGATCCTTCCAACCCTAGTTAGTATAAGGCACCTTCCTATGCTCCCAAGGAGCAAAGTATCTTGGCTGGTGAGACGCCACTCCCACTCCAGGCTGAACAAATTGGACTTCTCTGATTCCGTACATCTGTACTAGAGTCTGGAAGGGCTGTAGGTCAGTGGTACAGCACACGCTTTGCATGCAAAGGTCCCAGGTTCAATCCCTGGCATCTCCAGGTAGGGCTGGGAATGTCCTTTCTCTGAAACCCTGAAGTGCTGCTGCCAATCTGAGCAAGGTGGCCTGATTTCTATAAGCCAGCTTTCTGGGCTCCATCCAGTGTTGTAAGAACCATGCTCACACAGCATGCCTTGTTCTTCTGGTCTCTGTCTAATTTGACTTGCTTGGACAAGAAGGTGCCTTCTGCATGCTTGGTGGAGTCACTCCATCTGCAGTCCTCATTGGGCACCTGCCAGTCCCATATTGGAGGAATAGCGAGTGTGGCAAGCAGATGGAGAACTCTTGGCAAGGCTGTGGAAGGGGTGGGATTGATGTCTGGCTATGAGGGAATCAGGCAGCAGAAGACACAGTTATGTTACGATGCCTGGACCACTCAATTGCCAGATGAGAAAACAGTAACTAAACATATTTGATGTGGAAAATGGATCTCAAGGGATCTGATGAATGCACACGCTCCATAGCTCAATGGCAGAGCATCTGCTTTGCATGCAGAAGGTCCCAGGCTTGATCCCTAGTGACTCCAAGGAGGGCTTGGAAAGACTGCTGTCTAAATCCCTGGAGAGTCACTGGCGATCAGTTTATTTATTTATCTATTACATTTATATCCCACCTTTCCTCCAAGGAGCTCAAAGTGGTGTACATGGTTCTCCCCTCTCCATTTGATCTTCACAACAGCCCTGTGAGGTAGGTTAGGCTGAGAGACAGTGACTGACCCAAGATGACCAGTTGAGTTTCATGGATGAGTGGGGATTTGAACCCTGATCTCCCAGATCCTAGTCCAACACTTTAACCACTATACCACCCTGGCTGTCTAGAAATTCTGAGCTAGATGGATCAATGGTCTGACTCAGTGTAAGGAAGCTTCCTACATTCCTAACTGTGGTTCTGCAAACTTTTACAAAATGCATAACTTATTTATTTTTAAATGGTGGGTTTTAAGAGGTATGAAGCTGAATTACAAGGCATGGAACCTGCCTCCCAGAGCTCAGGTTTTCATGACCTAGGAAACCAGCTCAGTCAGAAAACTTTCTGTACTCAAACTCACTTGCAATACCTTACATTTATGGTTAAAAATATGGCTTATTTGTCATGTTCTGAAACTGTGCAATGTCTGGCAAATCTGTCCATTATTTAGAGTTGTTCACATGGGTGTACATTGCTTGCTTACTCTGCACATGTAAACGCATATGTTCATGTGAACAAACTGGCTGAAAAACAATGCATTTGAGGTCAAGTGGGGTGATAGGAAAGTTTGATGTGTGATAGCCTGTTCTCTCTCTCTTACACACACACATCCCTTGCATAATCTGATGTTACATTCCACAAGTGATGTATCCCCATGTGTGAACCAGCTATAAAATGGGTCGCAAGAACCCTTAGACTATAATCCTATACACCCTTATCTGGAAGTAAGTTCCATTGGATTCAATAAGCCTTATTTCTGAGTTTTCATCTGTAGGATTCTACTGAAATAGGAATATCGGTTTTGTACTGTAACATTTTTTAAAAAATATCTTTGGTTTGTGATGTTGTTTATATCAAAAGCCATGCTGAGCGCTGCAAGCTCAGTGAACGAGCAGGGTGTGAATGTGTTTAAAAAGAGGGGTATTCACATAGTACATTCTATGAATGTACAGTCTGTGTACCTGTGTACAAAATAGTTGAGCTGCACAACTACTTACATGTAACGCTCAGCAAGTGTACAGTTTGTGAACCTGGTGAGCTATACAAATCAACAAGTGTACGCTCTTCCACACAAACTCTGTGTAGAGACATCTTGTACCTGTGTTCAGTGTGACGTAAATAACATAAAGGTTAAGTTATGCTTGCGAACGTGTGTAGCAGCCAAAGGCACTGGAAAGATCACCCTATCAACCAGATAGCTGTGGATATTCCCATGAGTCCTCTGATGATGGAATATATTGGATGAAAGAGCTCTGCCAGCCAACCCATGAATTTGGCTCCTTTTATTTACATGCAGAAACACCGGATGTATTAACTTCAGCTACCTGGATTTAAAAGATTTGGCTTTATTCCTCAAATAGTAGCACAAGGATATTTTTTTTAAACACACACACATGTACAACTTCCTGCATTCTGGGGCTTTGTTCTCTGGTGATTTATTTATCACTTGCCCTATGAAGGTGAGAGATCCATCACCCTGTGGATGAGATTTCTAGCACAATGTGTCCTTTGCGAAGGTGGCTTATCTCTGCCAGTTCTGGCAATAATTTCCCCCCAAAAGCATGGCAAAAGGTGAATGTGAGACTTCCCTTTCTTTGCAAGTGGAAGATGTTATGCGGTGGTCTGGTTTATGCAGGGCCAGTGTTGGGAATTGGCATTGTTGGGTGCCTGTCAGGGTCTGCATCCTGATGAATCTCAGATCCTCCTGCTGTTGCCTCTCACTGCTTTCTCCAAGCATGAGAATAGTGACAAAATTGAGAAGGGAAGGCTCCACTTGCCTTGCACTTTCCTGGGCAATGGCATGGAGACAGGACAAACAAATGAGGAAGTGGTGGCCGTGGAAAAGAGTGTTGGTGGGGGTGCTCAGAAAGGGGAGCAAAAAAACTTGGGCAGTTTTTTGCCCAAGGACTCCCAGAATCTGGATCCGACAATGGGTTGACTCTGTCTAGATCAGAGGTTCCTAAACCGAGGTCTGCAAGCTTCCTTCAGGTGGTCTGTGGTGTGTCCATATCAAATATCCATATTGATTTTGTACTGTGTTTTTACTGCTTCTTTTAATTCTTGGGTTGTATTTTGCTGCATTTCAGTTTGACTTCTATGGAAATCAAATTGTCTCGCAATGCAACATAAGAAGCCAAAGAAGCAATTAAAAAACCAATTAAAGATCACCCAACACCTTGAACAGTGCATGACAAATGCTACAACCAGCAGAAAAATCACCGAGTGGTCTGCCAAAACCCTCGGCAATTTTCAAGTGATCTGTGTCAATAAAAGTTTGGGAACCACTGGCCTAGACGGTTTGGGCGGCTCCTAATGCCAACGGTGTCCTAGCTGACCTTCAGTCCATGGTGAGTCTTTTATGCTCTAAAAGGCATGCAGAGTTAACAAGGAACCTGCTGTTCTGCCAGGGTTACAGCAGACCATGTGCCCAGGCGAGCTCTTGTCAGACTGTACCACTTCAAATTGCAAACGGGGGATTTGAGCGTTTCAACACGCTTGCTGTAATGATGTGCTAATAGAGTACAGCAGGAGTGGGCAACATTTTTTCAGGCCGAGGGCCGCACTCCCTCCTGGGAAACCTTCCAGGGGCAGTATGCCAGTGGTGGGTGGAGCTAAAGGTAAAAGTGAGTGGAGCAACAAATGCAAATTTTATCTTCGTACAGGAGGCTGGCATCTACACATACCCATGTACTTCTCTCTCTCCTCCATCCAGACAAGCAAAAAGGCATTATCAGAGTTCAAGGGCACATTCCAGCCAGACAAAACCACTTAGGGGCCGGCCAGAGAGACATGGGGAGGGGTCTGCATTTGGATCACAGGCCCAAGGATTTCCACCGGGTACTATAATATAGGTTCTTGCACATAGAAATCAAGCATGTCAGGAAGAAAGAGCTTTAATCCCACACACCCATTGCAACTGTCTAAGTTGGACAGAAACTACATGCAACATTAATTGCACGAAGAGACTTAACAAGTGCATGGTTTCTGTTATGTAAATAGCAGCTGGAGTCAGTCTCTGGCAGTAGTGTAGTGGCAAATTCAGAAGCGCAGGAGCCCTTCATAATAGTCAAAGCCAACCCCTGCCACACCCTCTTCTAAGATTATATAACCTTCTAAGATTATTCTGGCTGGGCGTGAATACTGCTTTCTGCTTCTCTGTCACTGTCACCTTTTGACTGTCCTTTCTCACTGTAAGAGATGTTGCTTGAATTACTGAATTGTCATAGAATCATAGAATAGTAGAGTTGGAAGGGGCCTATAAGACCATCAAGTCCAACCCCCTGCGCAATGCAGGAATCCAAATCAAAGCATTCCCAACAGATGGCTGTCCAGCTGCCCCTTGAAGGCCTCCAGTGTCGGAGAGCCCACTACCTCCCTAGGTCATTGGTTCCATTGTCGTATGGCTCTGACAGTTAGGAAGTTTTTCCTGATGTCAGTAACTACGCATTCATCTCCTTCTGCTACCAAACTATTTGATGATGAAGATGGGATGCAATCATCAGGATTCATTGTCTCTTCTTCTGCAATTACAGAATTCTCATTCTCCACAACTTGGCTTTTTGAAGTAGGAACTAATAAGTCCTTTTCCTCTGATTGGCTCCAATCAGCAGGAAACAACAAGGAAGCAAGTTAGAAGACTTTTCTCAGTGGCTAACACACTCCTCTTTCATGCTGATTGGACCATAATGCTTGATGAAGTATTTGAGGATACAGATGTTAGCATTACAGTTTATACCCTTTAATTTATTATCCTTTTGTATTCTGTGTTTGTAACTGATTTGTGAAAAGATGGTGATGTGATTTTGTTCTATTTCCCTTTCTCTTTCAGACATTTCTCACCATTACTAATATCCAATCATAGACAGTGTTTTGTAGAAATTTATAGTTAAAGCTTTTAATTTTTAATCTCTAATTTTTAGGATTTTGATTATGTCTATATGGAATGTACTTGTGTTTGGTTGTAAGTCGCCCAGAGTGGCAGATTAACCTCTGCCAGATGGGCGTCTAACAAATCTCATAAATAAATAAATAAATAAATAAATAAAAATAAGATGCTGGAGACATAGGGACCCTCCTGGGACATGGCTCCCCAAAGAGTAATGAGTCTCCATGAGACCCTGGATGACTACACCCGTGGTCTTTGAACCACAGAAAGGAAAGGTTTAACCTGTCCCTTCCCTTTTGCAGCCCCAGTGAAAATCACCCCTCAGAAGCTGCTAGTTGCATTGGGAGGAAATCCTGTATTGGTTCCAGTGAAGGCTTCCCTTGAAATGCAAATCACAACTTTGGAGAGGCTTTTTTTTTTTTTTTTGGTCGGGAGTGTGGCAGGGAAGGAAAGAGTTAAGCTTCCCTATCCCAGTTTTACAGCTGCTGTTTACATAACAGCAACAAAAAGGCATTCATGTAATTAATGTTGTGTCTAGTTTGGCCCTTTGAAATCTGCCTTTGGGTTTCTGCTACAAACCTGTGATACTTTTCCTAGTTCTCTGTGTGATAAGGATGTGTTTAAAAAACAGGGGTAATCTGTTTTAAAAGCTTTTAAAAATCATTGTATTTCTTTTCGTCCTTTCCATTTTGTGATTCCACACTGACACATTTATGAGCGACTGGGCCAAAACATTTCTTCATTCAGAGCCAGTGTGGTGTAGTGGTTGGAGTGTCAGACTAGGACATGGGAGACCAGAGTTCAGATCCCGATTCACTCAGCCAGTGGGTGCCCTTATGTCAGACACTGTCTGTCTCAGCCTAACCTCCCTCACAGGGTTGCTGTGTGAGGATAAAATGGGGAGGGGGAAAGAACCACATGCACCATCTTGCGGTCCTTGGAGGAAGCATGGGATATAAATGTGCTAATAAATTCATTTGACAACTTTTTAAAAACAAAACAAAACACCAGAGTGATGTGGTTGCTAGTCCTCAATGATTTCTTCCCACCCTGCTTACAATAGCAACTAGCAGATAATAGAGAGAGCCTAACAGTGGTATCTTCCATTGCCAACATTTCTCCCCGCCTATCACCTGCGCTCCAGTAATGTCGGCATGGGATGTGACTATGTTTTCAGCACCTCCAGGGAAAGGTTGTGGCCTCAAAGGATTCTTGAGCATTGCGGGATGGAGTCACAAGGAATCGGCAGTCTCACCACTTCTATGAAAGAAGAACCCACCTGTTGGCAGGCATAGCTGTGCTCTAGCATTGAGTTTCACCAACAAATTGTGCGGAGTCAAAGATTGCTGTTGCAAGCAGTTCTTGATACTGATGTTTGATCTGCTAGGTCAAGGGTGAGGAATCTCAAGCCTGGGGCCAAATGTGGCCCTCCAAATCTTTCTCTCTGGCCATTGGGACCCTCTCCATCTCATGCCCACTCCCCAGCCAGACCACCTCCCCCCAGTCCCTGCTGCTCACCGGCCGTGCTTTGAACTCTTCCTGAGTGGTTTTGCGTGGCTGAGATGCATCCTCTGCTAAAGCCTCTTCCTTCCTTGTTTGGATAAAGGCTAGAGGGGTGGGTGGGTCAACACTTGGCTAGTGTACAAAGACACATTTTTACATCCATTCCTCTTCTCGCTTTTGCCTCTGGCTCCACCCACCAAGGCATATGGCCCCCAGAGATTTGTCCAGGAGAGAATGTGGCCCTCAGGGTGAAAAGGGTTCCTTGCCTCGGCCAGGTGGCCTGAATTTCTCATCTGGCCACATCCTTTTGGATGTCAGTATGTATGTCATTTGCTCTAGTCTTTCAGTCCCTGGATTTTTATTTTTTTTTAATGAGCCAAGCACCGAGGCATATTGCAAAGCTGTTCCCTTGACATATGTTAAAAGGCTTCCCATTGTTCCACAAACGCTCCGTTGTTTGTTAGTTGGTACTCTGCTCCAATAGCAGGGGTGTGATACAGGGACTCTTCCTTGCTACCTGAGAGCTATTCTTAGCAGATGCAAATGAGAATCTCTCTTATCCTGCTGTTTCTTGAACCGCTTCCCCTAGAAAAGGCACAACAACGCGAGTTGAACTGCAAAGTATTGGCAATGAAATAAAGGATATTTATTTATTTTTAAATGATTATATACTGCGTAATCATTTATACACACCGCTTAATCATCACCAGTGGTGGCTGGTGGTTCCATGTCAGTGGGGCAGTGGAATGCACTCCAGGCTTTAGTCTAAAGCGCCCGGGACAGCTTCTTGAAAGTTCAGACTAAAACCCAGAGTGGATTCCACTGCCCCACTGACATGGAGCCACCAGACACTACTGATAATCACTGGTGGGCAGTGACTTAAACCCTGCTTTACTCAGGGAGTTGCCAGCTTGATTAAGCTCCCCATGGACACTCAGTTGTACAGCTGATCCAGCCATGTCTCTGCTTGCCCCACACATATGATGTCATGTGATTTGGGGAAATGGCTTTGCACAACCACCTGGGATCTGTGCTGGGGCAAATTTGGACCGCAGGCTAGAGTTCCCCCCCCCCTGCACTTTATGGCCATATACATGCTCTTTTTTTTAAAAAAACAAGCACTTCAGCTTGTCCATCTTGGCCTGGAGGCTTCTGTCATTAGCATATAAACATCTGTTTCTACTGCCTGTCTCCAAAAGCCTTTGGCATGATCATTTTACCTTATGATGCTTTGTTTTCTCTGACTTGCTATCCTGCCCCCCTGCACTCTCACTCCCTAATTCTATCCGTCTCCTGTTTGGAAAATCATAAGAATTTTCACCCTCATCCCTTAGGGATGACTTATCCCGAACTCAAAGTTCCTCGTCTCTTGTCAGCATTCCACCAGTGATCATTTTCAAAGCTGCTCTGCCAGCTTTATGAACCAGCAGTGTGGTTCAAGTAGTGCCCATCTATTTTGTACGGGCAAAAATGTTCCAAAATGTTCTCCAGTGCCTAACAAATTAAAACACTTCCTGCTGACATCACTGTCTCATCCACACTTTGAGATTCCTTAGCTCTGCCTGGCTTCCTGTAAACAGGACAGGGAGCATTTCAGAGAAAGCTACCACGAAGGTCCTGGCTTTCAACCTCTTACCTAGCAATCTACATGTTGCTTTCAGGACCGCTAGAGCACTTTCTCCCATATCATTAGTGCCACGTTGCACCATGGCCACTGACTCTTCCCCAGCCTTCTCAGTCAGGCTATGTAGATGATCTGTAACAACTTCAACCTTCGCACACCATGCAGTCTGCCTGTTTGCCACAAATCTAGCTGTCTGTGTCCCTAATGATTTAATCGCCAGGACGCTCACAGAGGAGTATCCTTGATGCGAGAGGATATCTGTTCATCACCAGGGAATGAGGCCCTTCTAAGAGATCATTACCCTCTTACTCAGAGTGATATCCTTCCATCAGACACTCCACTTTCTCCATGAAAGCAAAGGTGCTATCCTCTGGGAATGGGATGCCATTAAGATGTCCCCAAAGGCCTCATCTATGATATTGTCAACATCTCCAGGTCAGCTATCTTGGCTTTAAGGAAACAAACTTGTTTCCTGAGGGCCAGGAGTTCATTGCAACGGGCACCCAATCACCCACGATGTCTGTCCAGCATGCAGATAATCATGCATGTCACATTCTGAACTGGGGGGGGGATCATTTGGCCCACCAGATGTTGCTGAACTACAACTCCCATCAGGCCCAGCAAGCATGGCCAATGGCCAGGGATTATGGGCGTTGTAGTTCAGCAACACCTGGCAGGAACAGAGAAAGTTGCCTTATACTGACTCATACCATTAGTCCATCTGGGTCACTATCATGTGCACTGGCTGGCAGGGGCTCTCTAAGGTTTGTCCTACCCTTTCCTAGCCTGGAGATGCCGGGGATTGAACCTGCGACCTTCTGCATACAACGCAGTTGCTCTACCACTGAGCTACGGCCCTTCCCCACCAAAGGTGCCCCACTCCTGTTCTCCATAATTTACTGGAAAGCCCCCACAACCTTTCTCTCCCCTGCCAAGTCTGTATTTCCTTTTAAAAACAAGTTACGCTTACATGGACACATAATCTGATCCATAATTTAATGCCTATCATGTCACAGTAATGTAAATAAATTGTACGGATGTCAATTCTCCTAAAACATAATATGCCAAAAACATAATAAACAATTGTTATGGTTGTCAGCATTCTAAAATTCTATTTGCTTGCCCATTATTTTCTCTTCTGTCATATGTCAGCTCTGATGATGTTACAATATCCATTTCTGTACTGGGATAGCCTGACCACTGTGGTCCTTTCACCTGTAACCTCCAGGCTGGATTACTGTAATGTGCTCTATGTGAGCTGTCATATCAGGAGATCCATTCCTCACAATATACAAATTGGGCTTTGGTGTGGTTGCACCTACCCTTTGGAATTCCCTCCTCTTAAATACTAAACAGGCGTCATCTCTGTTGTCTTTTCGGTGCCTGCCGAAGACTCTCCACTTTCAAGAAGCCTTTTAAGTAGAGACCTTACCCCAGTCTGCATCTGTGTTGGAATTCTTAAAGTTAGATTTAAAAAAAAATATTTAAAAAGATGCTTTGTTTTTATGACGTTTTGTAGAGGTTTTTTTTAGTGTTTTGTTGTTTGTTTGCTGCCCTGAACTCCTTCTAGGAGGGACAGGGTATACGTTAAATAAATAAATAAACAAAACACCTCTGCTGTCTTTCTTCCTGCATACCTGTTATTGCTCCTTATTAATTTACTTTGGACGTTAGGATTTGTTAGGTACTAAAATGGTGGAAGGAGCATACTGTGCTGAACTGACCAGTTGCCTAACTCACTTGTGACCTTGTTTTGAGGCTTTGTCACTGAGACCAAGACACTTCACAGGTGAGGCTCTCCTCTTGCTCATGAAGTAATGATCAGAGGTCTTCTTACACATTTTCTATAGAGTGAAGAACGTGCCCAGGCCCGGCACCAGCAAGCAGCCAGGTTGGGCACTGGCCAAGGGCCTCTGGGGCTGAGAGGTGCCCTTGCTGCTGGGGTTGGGTGGGTGTAGTTACTGCTCCACAATCAGCACTAGCATCAAGTTATGAAGAGTGTTGCCTCCCAGGCAACACCACTCCCTGCTGCTGATGCGGGCTGCCTGCACCACTTCCCACAGTGTCGCAGCACCACTTCCTGTGTTGCCGTGGTGCTGCGTCAGCGCTCTGTGTGGTGATGTTAGGCATATGCACGCAAGGCCTACTAAAGCCTCCAGCGGCAGTGGCAATAGTGCCACCATGCTGCCCCAGCCACCTTCAAGGGCCTGCTGCAGTCTAGTGCCAGCCCTGAACGTGCTGCTAAAAGGAGGGATATATATTAGCGGTATGGGAAGTCTCACCATACAGTCATGTGTTTAGTCCCTGTCATTCAGGGAAGCCATATATATATTCTTCAGGCCACAAGGTGGAGCAGTGAAACTTTAAAATAATAATGTACAGCAGTTATATATGCATATGTTACTTCTCATCTTCTCATAAGATGTCCAAGTTACCCCAAAGATGTTTTCAGTGGGTGGGATCCAGTGGTAGTGCTACTCAGAATAGACCCACTGAAGTTAATAAACATTACTATTAACTTAAGCCAGTATGCTGTAGTGGTTAGAGTGTTGGACTAGGACCTGGGAGACCACGATTCGAATCCTCAGTCACCCATAAAGCTCACTGGGTGACCTTGGGCCAGTCACTGCTTCACAACCTAACCTAACCTACCTCACAGGGATGTTATAGGGGTTAAATGAGGAGGGTGAGAACCAGGTATGCCACCTTGAGCTCCTTGGAGAAAAGGTAAGATATAAATGCAGTAAATAAATACCCAACTTAGATACATTAATTTCAGTGGGTCTACCCTGAGTAGGACTTAGTTAGATACCTACCTCACAGGGTTGTTGTGAGGATAGCATGGAGAGGGGGGATCCATGGACACCAGATTGAGCTCCTTTGAGGAAAAGTGGGATATAAATGTAATAATAAATAATATATATATATATAACTCTACAAAGGGGGGGTATTATACAGACACGAGAATGGCTGTATACTATAGCCAGCATGGATTTTTTGCATTCTGCAATGTTAAATTGAAAATACACCCCATGCCATTCTGATGCTTCCCATAAGTTTATTTCAAAACGAAACCTTGTAGAACTTATAGTCCTGAACTCAGAAACGCTTGCTTAACAACCTTCTAAATTTTCAAGGTGATACACAAAACAGTCAGAGAGAATTGAGAGTTCAAAGTGTAAAAAGAGAGAGAGAGAGAGAAAAAACAGACTGCTTTTGGACTTTTTTCTGTTAGAGTTCCCATAATTTGTTGAACTTAATTAAAAATCAGCCATGTTCACAGAGTACCCATAATCCTATTACTGACATTGCCCCATACTCTGACTTTCATCTTCTGCAGTTTAAAAGTTAAAAAAATGTCTGGCTGATTTTTAATTAATTTAAGAAATTTAGCATTGAACTCAATGATAAGGCATACTCAGTAAGAACCAACTGTCAGTGTTCTAAAAGCCAGACTCACAGCTGCTGACATTGCCTGATCAGACACCCACACCCACGCCAGACCTTTATTTCACTTTAGACAGTCATGGCTTCCCTGAAAGAATCCTGGGAAGTGTAGTTTGTGAAGGGTGCTGAGAGGAGGCTCCTATTCCCCTGAGAGAGCTCCAGTGGCCAGAGTGGTTTAACAGTCAGCTGCTCTCATTGAAGCTCTGTGAGGGGAACAGGGCCTCTCCTACCAACTCTCAGCAACCTTCACAAACTGCACTTTCCAGGATTCTTTGGGGGAAGTCATGACTGTCTAAAGTGAAATAAAGGTCTGGTGTGGATGTGGCCAGGGACAGCTTTGGTTTAAATTTGAGTGGGAGGCTACATGTGCCTGCAGTAGAATAAAAAGGTGGGGGAAACACTGAAAAAGAATGATACTGTTCACAATGTTTTCCTTTTGGAAAGGAAAGGGGCTTACCCAATGCCCACCCACCCAATCTCCTCTCCTCCCCCCTCCTCCCTACCTCTTCCCTTCCTGCCCTCCTCCTCCCCTCCTTGCCCCTCTCCCAGGTCAATTTCACCTATCCTAAGCATGATTGAACAGCAGTAAATTCCATTGAACTCAAAAAGCATGCAAATGATCAGACTTGCTCTCTTCTCCTCCTCCCTCCTATCCCCTTCCTCTTGACCCTCCCCTCCCCCTTCCTTTGCCCCTCCTTCCTCATTCCCCATCCTCTTCCAATTCCCTCCTTCTTCCCCATGGTCAGTTTTACCTATCTTAAGCATGATTGCACGGGAGTAAATCCCATTAATCAGTATGCAAATGATCAGACCTGCCTTTCCCCTGTTTCTCCTATCCTCTCTTCTTCTTCTCTTCTTCCTCCACTAACCTCTTCCTTCTTCCTCCTCCCCTGCCCACTCCAGCCCTCCCTCGCTCCCTCTTCTCTTTCTCCCCCTCCCATGGTCAGTTGTACCTATCCTAGCCATGATTGCATGGGAGTAAATCCCACTGAACTCAATAAACATACAAATGATCAAACCTGCCTTCCTCCTCCCCTCCCTCCTGCCTGCTCCCATCCCCCTCCTCCCCTCTGTCCTTCCTCCCCCCCCTCCTCATTCCCTGTGTTCAGTTTCACCTATCCTAAGCATGATTGCAGGGGAGTAAATCCCATTGAACTCGATAAGAATGCAAATGATCAATCCATTCTCAGCAAACTTGCACTGGATCTCGTTTCTTACCTCCCAGATTTAAAAGCAGAGAAATTCACTAACAGGCAAAAACCCTTGCGGTTTAAGAATGTACCTATAGCTAACAAATATTTCTATCAAACTTTAAAAAGCAGGGAAATTGGGCAGCTATAGTGAATGCACCAGGGGAGCAGGAGACCTGATCTCTTCTCTGAAATATACTGACTTCCAAATTTGTAAAAATGGAAACACAATTTGGGTTGGTCTTTCACAGTCTAATCTACTTCCTATGTATATTGGAAGAATTTGGTAACATGTCTCTGAGCATATGGTGAGTGGTTAGGGTTGCCAGGTCCATGGCCTGAGACTGATCCTCTATCTTTAGGAGAAGAGAAGGTCAGCCAAGTGCAGGTGTTCTTGCAACTCTGTAATGGGAAAAACCACAAGGTGGAAATCTCCCTCCCCCTCCCCAACTTTTAAAGATACACAAGACCTCTTGGAGGCCAGGCTTGGAGGCTGGGCCTGGAGGGGGCATGGCCTGAGGGAGCAACTTGAGTGCTGGATAGAGAGGCCTGTGGGGCTGTAATCGGCCCCTGAGCCTGAAGTTCCCACCCCAGTCAAAAAGGACAGCAAGAGCGAAGCTGATTTCTGCAAGGGTGAAGCTGATTCGTTTTTCCTGGACCAGGTTTTGCTGGGGGCAAATGCCTGCAAACGTTGGGGTTATGCACAACTCTTGGTTTTTTGTAAGCAGCATGGACTCATTCTTTGCCTGATGAATAATTTTGTCAGATTCAAAGCTTGGATACTGATTATTTGTACAGAGGGGGGAAAAACACAATTCAGCGAATGTTGGCCTTCTGTTGTATCATTTGATACGACAATATACAAGGTAGCTTTTCTCTCCCGCCTCTCCCCCCATTTTTCTGGAAGAAATGATAAAGCAGGGACTCTTTCTTAAAAGTCCATGAAATCTTGAAAACTGAATTTTTACCTTTACAGGAGTGAATAAATATATTTAATTTGGAAGGGAAGCAGCCTTTTTTCTCATCCTCTGAGGTCCACAAGCGCTCTTGCAAAATGGGAAGAGGAGGGAAATCTCCCTTACAAAGTCTCCTCTTGCACATTTTAGCCTTTCAGGATAAGACTCGTAAATGAACACTTTGATGTCAAATAATGGTCACGTGGTTTGGAATAACAAGGGTAGGAAGCATTCTGTCAAAGCATTGCCAAGAGATTGTGGGATCAAAGGGGAGCAGCTGGATACGATTTACATCTCTGCAGGACATTTTGCCAATGTAGGGAAATCACAGTTCTTCATGGGGGTGGCGGGGGGGAGTGGTGGTTTAAGGAACTGAAATATTAGATTGAGATCCTTAATTGCACCTCCATAGAAACCTTCCAAGGAGCACCTCGAGGTGGGTGTCAGAAGAGGTTTACTGTTGCCACAGATCAAAGTTGCAAAACTGAGGGACACTTTGAAGCTGCAATTTTGCGATACATCAGATTTGCAATCCATTTTGTTCTCCAGATGTGTGCATCTGGTGGAGCTTCGTGGTTAATGGCTCGACCTAGATGGGGGAGAAATCTGATACATGTTGCATTTAAAGGCGAACCCACCTCATTCGCACTTCCTGAAACATTAAGAGAACCAAAACAGAGCCATGCTGTGAAATTCTATGAATTTGTTCTCCAGACAAGCAACATGTACAAAAATGCATATATTATGGTAAAGTGTGCATAAACAGGTTCAGAGGAGGGCAGCGATTAAGGGACTGGAAACAAAGCCCTGTGTGAAGAGACTGAAAGAACTGGACGTGTTTCGTCTTGACAAGACAAGACTGAGGGGAGATATGATAGCACTCTCCAAGTACTTGAAAGGTTGTCACACAGAGGAGGGCCAGGATCTCTTCTCAGTCATCCCAGAATGCAGGACATGAAATAATGGGCTCAAATTATAAGAAGCCAGATTTCAGTTGAACGCCAGGAAAAACTTCCTCACTATTAGAATGGTACGACAATGGAACCAATTCCCTAGGAAGGTTATGGGCTCTCCAACGCTAGAGACATTCAAGCGGCAGCTGGACAGCCACCTGTCAGGTATGCTTTAAGTTGGATCCCTGCATTGAGCAGGGGGTTGGACTCAATGGCCTTATAGGCCCCTTCCACCTCTACTGTTCTATGATTCTTTGAATACAAATGCATATATTAGTGAATATATAAAATGCATTCCATTAGGGGAAACTGCTTTACAAAAACGTGTACACTGGGAACAATTGCATACAAACATGCATAGATTAGGATAAATTTGCACTAAAATGCTGATGAGTTTTCTTGAGAACTTTGAAAAAAGGCAAACTAATGTGGAAATGTGAAGAACTGCCCTTTAGATTGGAAAAAATTAGGAGCTGAGAGGCAACTGGAATTCATCATTTCACCCATCCCTAGCTCAAGTTCTGAGTTATGAAGCTACTGGGAAAGGCCAGAACTCTGCTACAGCACATTCTTGAAGGGCAATCTGTGATGAGAGAAGTAGCGTTGATGGGCCTTTTGCCTGATCTTCTTATGTTGTTGGACTTCAACTCCCATCAGCACCAGGCAACATGGCCCATGGTCAGGGACGATGGGAACTATATTCCAGTAACATCTAGAGGACCTCGGGTTAGACACCCATGTTCTGGCCAATTTGCAAGATAGCATGAGTTTATCACCCTAGATTAATTAAAAGCAGGTGGTTGGAGAGAAATGTCAAGGTATTAAGTAGTGGCTGGGGAGATAGTTTCCCATATATCACCTCTCTAGGCAAATCTTCTCTCCTGCAGATGTCCTAGTGCACACAATTGATCACCAAGCTGATGTTATATGAGACTGCAGCATAATATCATTTGTAGGTATATTTTATTTATTTATTACATGTGTGTACCACCTATATAGCTCAGTTCTGTGGACCATTTCCAGACCATTAAGAATTCAAAATACAATGCAACATTGAAATGCTAAACAAACACCCAAAACAATTATAAATGAATGGAACAGCCAAGTCTAGTACCAATGCATGCTTAAAACTTTTTATTGTACGTTGTCCTGAGAACTATATTCTGGAACAGTTAAGTCTGCGTTGTTATCGATCCATGGGCACCTCAGTAATAGAGTATTTCTACAGATCTGTAGAAGAATGCAAGGTGGTTTCTAGTTACAATTTTGCTTCTGCCAAATCCAGCTTTCATACATGGAATGGGAGGGGCGCCATCTTGTCCTTTGCCGCAGGCAGCAAAAGGTCTTGGCCCCTTGCTGTGTGGAACGTTATTTCATTTTTAGAAAGGCATTGTTTCACAAAATGCACTAATAACGTAACGAATGAATACAAATCATGGCTCTGGTCCAATCCTTCCCATACTCCTCACTGTGGCTGCTAATATTACTAGTTTTTTAAGAGAAAATTGATCACAGATTTCCTCACTTCATTTCTAATATTTCATTTCATTTGGATGACTTTAAAAGACAAACTCAGGGAGGATAAGGCTATCAACAGCTACTATCCATGATAGCTATGTTCTGTCGGCGGCAGTATATATCTTTCTGAATACCTGCTTCTGGAAACTGCAAATGGGGAGAGTGCAGTTGTGCTCAGATCCTGCTTGCGGGCTTCCCATAGGCATCTGGTTAGCCTCTATGAGAACAGAAAGTTGGACTAGATGGGCCGCTGGCCTGGTCCAGCAGGCTCTTCTTATGTTCTTAATAGCACCCTTAGCCACTACTAGGAATGGGCAAGAAATTCAATTCAGTTGGCATTTCAAACTGAATCTATCAAATTTGCACTTTCCAAAACAATATGAGAACCGAAACACAGCCATCCTTCGAAATTCACGCTTATTCAAATTCTGCAATACAGTTTGCCAACCAGCCAATGTTTACAAAAATGCGTAGGTTAGGGGAAAATGTGCATAAAAATTATTGTATGAGTAAAAATAACATAGGAAAACACACGATGTGATGAGAAATTGCTTGCAAAAATGTGTACCCTAGGCAAAGCTGCCTACAAACATGTTTTTATTGGGAGAAATCTGCACTAAAATGCTGAAGAATTTTCATGAGGATTTTTTAAATAAAAAATATGCACATTTCTGCAGAAATGCGGAGAACTGAATTTAAGATTGGAAAAATGGGAAACTCAGAGAACCGCAATGGACAGATCCTTCCTACTGGGAACATAACCTGTCTTTTACTGAGTCAGGCCATTGGCCCATGGAGCTCAGCACTGTCTACACTGACTGGCAGTAGCCCTCCAGGATTTCAAAGAGGGTCCTCTCCTAGCCCTACCTGGAGATGCCAGGGATTGACCCTGGGACCTTCTGCATGCAAAACATGTTTTACCTCGGAGCTGTGGTCCTTCCCCAGTTGCATCCTGGGAAGGCAGGGACAGTTTCCACTTCGGTTGCATAGCGGCAGAAACACCTCTTGTGAGTTAAAACACGGCTGATTACAGCACAGCGCAAAGAGCCTTAAGTGTCATCTCGAAACATTTGTGTTTTCATTTGATCCTGCTCTGAGCAGAATTTTCAGTCATCTACCTCCTATTGGCTTGTGCATTAACACTCTTGAAAGACACACGGAGTATGTTTCAAATGTTTTTAAGCACTTCTCTTCACCTTGGCATATAAAGGCTCTCAGTGATCCTCCTTCCCACCCACCCGAACCCTTCTTGATCCCTTTTCTAAGAAGCAATTTTCTCTTTCCTCTTGAAGTGCTCCTTTTAGAACTGACGCTGGGCAGCTTGTTTGCTTGTTTGGGTTTTTCACTCTGAAAATCAAGGAGGGGCGAGCTATAAAAAGAAAGTATTAACACATTTTGATGAATTGACTTTTTTTTTTTAAAGTAAAGTAAAGTAGCACTCGATCCTGGCTTTCCAGCTATCTCTGTCGTTGAAGTGTTGGACAGCTTGATGTCAAAATGGAGAAGGAATCCATTCTAAAGGGATTTAGATATGGCATTTGGTGGGTTCCAATCAGAGCTTCACTCACATTAGACCACCTCTTGCATTTTATTTGCTTATTTAAAAGCATTTTTTATTTTAAGTAGTGCACACAGTATACAGTATAAAAACAATGGATGGGATTCAAAGCTGGCCCTGCTCAGAACAAACCTACTGAAGTTAATGAAAATGACTAACTTAGGTTCACTAATTTCCGTGGGTCTGCTCTGAGTAGGACTTAGCTAAATACATCCCAGGAGATTCACTGCTGGTCGGAGTAGATCTATTGATACTAATGGGCATGACTTAGTTTCATTAATTTTGTTGTGTCTACTCTGAGTAGGACTTCATTGCATAGAACCCAGACTCTATTAAAATGAAACTACAGCCTAGCCTAAAGCCAATAAGACAGTATAAAAACATAGAAAGCAAATAAAACAGAGATTTGGGGAAGTTTTACACTTAAATAAATAGTTTGTTTTTACTGGATTTTTAATGGTTTTTACTTGTTTTACTAGTTTTAAACTGCTTTGATGTTTTTAAATGAAATAGTGCTATACAAATATAAATAAATAAATTGAGGTCCAATCTTATGGGCCAGGGAAAACCTGAGCAAAAAGAAAGGTCTTCACAAGGTGTCTGAAGCAACTAATGGTTGCTGCTTCACAGATTGCAGAGGGAAGTACATTCCATAATACAAGGGCAATAGCAGATAATGCTGGTTTTCAGATCACTGCCCCATGATATTCTGTAAGGTGCGGTGCCACAAGCAGGATTTCCCCAGATGATCTAAGTGATCCTACAGTGGCAAGTGATCTTTCAGGTAACCTGGTCCTGAGTTGATCCCAGAGCAACCACTTATGTCTGAGCCACATAAAAAAGCGAAAGTGCAACTAATCATATGCACATAATTATATTATGAGTTGTATTCAATGCTAATCATGCTCAGAGGAGACACACTGAAATGAATGGACATGACTAATGTATGTCCATTCACTTCAATGGGTCTGCTCTGAGTAAAACTTAATGGATTGTATCCACTACATTTCTAAGTAGGTGACAGTTTCTAAATATTACATGCAACTACAAATAACAACCATATAATTTGGTTGGATGACCCCAGAAGAATTATGATTCAGGGGAAAGGGCTGTAGATCAATGCATGTGCATGCACGTTGGATGTAAAAGGTCCCAGGTTCAATCCCTGACATCTCCAGTTCAAAGAATCGTGGGTTAATCTACTCTAAAATCCAGTCAGATACAATCCCAAATGTATAAAGTGTATGTAAGAATCAAACCTTATGCTTTATAATATTTATGAAGCATAACTTTATAAATGCATTAATGCACACCTATACATATAAATTAGCATGTGGATATTTTGGGGAAGCCTATATCCTTATTTGTCCTTCATTTTTGTATGCTTTTTTTTGGTCATAAGTAAATGGCCACCCTAGGATTTGTGCTGTGCTCCCCACCCCATCTGTTTGAATGCACAGTGGAAAGAGGTCTCTGGGGTAGGAGGTTTTGTGGAGTCTGGTATCTTGCTGATCAGAGGACTGGCTGTACCCACCCCTGGGGAGCTGATGTGTGGATTTCTGGATCTCTCCTGGGGAAGTGGTAACTGACTCTTCTCCTTTCTGCCACTTTTTCCTGTATTCTCCTCCTAGATGGAGAAAAAATAATAGCAAGGGAAAGACTGTGTGAGCAGTCCCCCCCTCCGAAGAACCACACATTCTCTGCCATTTTTTTAGATGCTCTGTGGGCCATTTTATCAAGATTTGCCACTGCATATATTCAGGGTTGTAGCCAAAGTTCTACTCTCAGTATACCCATTGAAATCAATAGACATGACTAACTTAATTATTTTAAATGGGTGTACTCTGAGTAGAACCTCATTGGACTCAGCCCTTCTTCTACCTCTAACAGAGAAGACCTTTCCCCTGTCATAATCATAGCACAAGAGAAAAAAGGGTTTTGGGAAATGTCCATTTGAAATGTATGTTGTTAGCTATCAAGAGGGGTTCTGAGGGGCTGCTGCTGCTGGGATTCTTATTTTCTATGTTGTGTTGTGCATCTATAAATTCCACAAACGAATGCATACAATCTGCCCAAGTCTATTTTCTTTGATCTTGAACATCCCCCATTAACTCTAGTTACACTTTGATATTGAAATGAGCCATGTCCTGATGGGAGAATCATATCACTAAGATGGATTTACTCATTTGAGTGTTGTAGCTATCACTGTAGACCAGCTGGATAATTCTCCCACCTCCAGACACATATGTACATAGACACATACACCCATCCGCACGCACACCATTAAAGCATTTTGCTATATGCCACATCTGGAATATTGCTCAGTCAATTGAACAGTGGCCAACCATACAAACCTCATCAAATGGACAGCTGAGTAGTCAGCGGAAACAAAAGAATGTGCAGTTTGTGTCTTCATTGGGGAGACGAGTGGGATACAGGAGTGGGATCCAGAAAGCAATGCAGGACTGGGTCAAAACAGGTCACATCTTTCATGCTCATGGCTTCTAGAAAATGTGGCATGGGCTGGTGCCTGTGGCAATGGTGGCAACCGGACTGCCATTAGTGGCATCCTAGCCTGCCTGGTGTGGGTGGGGGAATCTGCCAGGGAAGGTTGGCTCAAGACAGCCGATGAGGTGGAATAGGGATGGAGGGAGCTAGAGAGCCCTTTCCCTCTCCTAACTAGAGCTGGGACAGACATTTGATCTAGTTCACATTCCAAAATGTTTGTTTGCCACCCTGGGCTCCTACTGGGAGGAAGGGTGGGATATACATTTGATATTGATAATGCTAAAGACCAACCTATCTAATTTGCACTTTTTGAAACCATACAAAAACTGGAAATAGCCATCCTTTGAAATTCACTCTTCTCCATATTTTGCGATGCGGTTCTCCAGCCAAGGAATGTGTACAAAAACACATATACTGGGAGTAAAGTATGTGTACAAATGCACACATTAGCGAAAACAACATACAAACATGCATTACATTAGGAAAAATAGCTCTGCAAAAATGTGTACATTTCGCAAAATTGCACACAAATGTGTATACTAGGAGAAATTCATACTAAAATGTTGATGCTGAATAGTCATGCAGATAATGCAAACTTCTCTGGAAATGCGGAGAATTAAACTTAAGTTTGGAGCAATTCAAAACTGAGAGAAACTGAAATTGACAGATTTGCCATCTCTAGTCTTAACCTAGAAGGATGGTAGTTGAGGTGCATAAATAACAAAAAGGCTGAATTTTAGGATTTGTGGATATGCCGAGGGCTACGGATGGGATCTGCATTTTGGTGCTGGTTTGATTTTCACTCCGTCGAATTTCCTTCCGGTACTACTTTGTCAGGGATCAATGTTTGCTATTTGCTATAAATACCAATTTGGGTTTTTTTCCCCTTCAAAAATATTGATATTAATATTGATATTTTTAAAATATTCATTTTTTCATAGATTTTAAAATATATCAATATTTTTAATGAAATATCAATATTGTTTTGAGGGGAAATATCAATATTTTGAGGAAAATATCGATATTTTGAGGCAATTTTTAAAAAACAAAATCCGTTTCAGCCACAGAAACCCACTAGAAAAAAACCCAATCCATGAGGACAAAAAAAAAGTGAATAAATCTGGTGTCGAATTCAAATGTTGTGAAATTTGAGCACATCCCTACCGAGGGCTGAATGAGAAGCCACTGGGTTGTCCTTCTCTCTCCCAGTGCAACAGTTTCTTAATTCCTTTTGCAGCCCTGGGGCCAGCACATTCAACCAGACACCATGGGTTGTATTCAACTAAGTCCTACTCAGAGCTGACCCATTTAAATTAACAAACCTATGTTAGTCATGTCTATTCACTTCAGTGGGTCTACTCTGCATAAAATTAGCATTGACTACCACCCCATAACATCAATGCAACAGCTGCAATTTTGAAGCAGTAGCTCCAAAAATGTTGGATTCCAATAATGGAACTGTTGGTCTGCAGTCATTCTTCCATGTGGTCACATCCCTGATCCTACTAGGATTAGGGTTTGCTATATCCTGTGACCTGGTCAAAGGCTGCTTTCTTTACAAAGCTGAGGAGATCAGTGAAGTGAATCCAAAGCTAAACTGGCAAGCAACTGATCTTTGTCTGATGGTTTTGTTTTCAGGTGCCTTCCTCATCCCTTACATCCTCTTCCTCATCATTGCTGGGATGCCCTTATTCTATATGGAACTAGCTTTGGGCCAGTATAACAGAGAAGGGGCTGCCACCGTATGGAAAATCTGTCCACTTTTTAAAGGTAAACCCCAGGCTTTCTGCTTCATATGTTTTCAATGTGACCCTTGATATTGAACAAATCTCCCAGGCTTGCATTAAAGGATGTTTGCAAGGTAGGATAGCCGACATGTGTATTTTCAGAGTCACTTTTCACTGATTTCTTTATTGCTTACAGCCATTCATCCAGCATAATATAGAATATACCAGGCCAGGTTCAAGGTTCTTCTGTTGATATACAAAGCCATGAACTACTTGGACCTTAAGGATTGCCTGAGCCCTTATATCCCATCCTAGGCATTCTGTCAACCTAACATCAATGGAGTTTGTTCTTTGTCCACTAGCTGCTGTGTTTACCAACTGTTTTTTTCCCTTGCCAAAAAATATTGATATTAATATTGATATCTGTATAGGAAATATTGATAATTTAAAATGAAAGGTCAATAAATGAAAGGAAATATCAAAATTATTCTTAATATTGATATTTTAGAGGCAGGGTTTTTGTTTTTTTTAAAAAAAATCCATTTTTGAAAGTAGCAGCAGAAAATTGCTATATAAAAATCCAATCCGCAAAATAGAGAATAAGCAAATAAATGGAAAATTTGGTACCAAATCTGAATTGGGTAGAATTCTAGCATATCCCTATCCCAACCCATCCCAATCACTGAGATCATCTGGAAGGGCATTGTTAGTTGTCCCCAATTGGCCTCAACCAGAAGTCAAGCATTTAGTGTCACCAGTCCCATGCTGCGGAACACACTTCAGGCAGAGATTCTGCATGCATCCTTGCTTTTGACTTTCAGGCATCTCTTGTAGAGTGCCGACAAGCCTATGCAGCTATTTAAAATGTTTGGTTGTGGGTTTTTGTTTTTTTTGGTAGCTAGTCATTTTAATAATAGTTTTGTATTGTTTTAAAATGTTTTGTATCTTGTATGAGAGGGTGGTATATAAATACTTTTATATATAAATAGTTGGTTGGTATAGCACAGTGGGAAGGAGAGCCTGGCTGGGAGTCTAGAGTCTGTGAGTTCAAATCCCCGCTCGTGTCTCCTGGGTGTCAAGGGCCAGCTAAAGACTGCCCCCACAGTGAGTGGCTCAGGGGTCACGTGCCCTGCCACCTGTGCAGCCGTGGGCAAGCTGCAGAGTCCCAAGGAGCCCAGTTGCCCCCTGCTGGCAGTTGCAGACAAGGAAGGGGCTGGCTGGTGCAGTTGTGGCAAGCTGAGCAGGCCCTAGCCAGCTGGGGAGGACTAGCCTCAGAGGGAGGCAATGGGAAACCTCCTCTGAATACTGCTTACCATGAAATACCTATTTACAGGGTTGCTATAAGTTGGGATCGACTTGAAGGCAGTCCATGTCCATTTTTTCATATATAAATAAATAAAAATATAGAGCTGCCTTCACAAACCTGTTGCTCTCCAGATGTTTTGGACTACAACTCCCATCAGCCTCAGCCAGCAAATGGGAACAGTAGTCCAAAATACTTCGGGGCAGCAGGATGATGAAGGCCAACATAGAGGGAGGAGAGATGCCATCTTTGCTTCCACCATTTCAAAATTGGTAGCAAAAGTGAAAATAACAAGGAGAAGGAAACAATTTCACTCATCTTTTCTGCCCCAGCTTTGAGTTGAAAATTATCCACTTTTTGGCTCAGTCTCTGCTAGATGACAATTTGCCAATACCTCCAAATCAGACAAATGCCATGGGGTGCTTTGCCCTAATGATAGGACTAGCCACAGTGGTGCTATGTGTGTGTGTGTGCGGCCATTTGAACTCTGGTATGTTTGAACCCAGAGGCAAAATGTAGACATTGCTGAAATGCTTATAGTGGAAAACTTTAGACAGAGCTATATTCAAAGGTTTAGCTTCGACTGCAGTGGACGGCAGCCTTCCGGAGTTCCTGTTTTCATGGCTTTCAGGAATACAGATCTTTAACGATGATGATAAACCTACAGTTTATCTTTTGGGGTTTTTTTAAATATCTTTAAGAAAAAAAAGATTGGCTAATTTTGGTTTGCTTTCTAGTCCAAAGGTTCTTTCCAGGTGCAGTAAACATTAAAACAAAACAGGCTAATATTAGTTATAAATAGCAGTGTTGTGAAATCCAGCACTTGGTGGTAATGAAGTGGGCCCATCGTGTTTGGCACTAAGGCTGTACCCTGCAATCATCTTGGAAGTGTTCATTCAAATGTTGGGATTTGAGGACTGATTTTAACCGCTTGGGTGGCTCCCAGCTGTTGTAAATAGCAGGCTGTGTCCAGATTTAATAGGCCACACTTGCTTCTAAAACTTACTCTGATGACATCCTTGAATAATTTACACCCTGGGTATTATTCTGGATTTCCAGTTTTGGTTTGCAGTGTTTTTGTACATGCTCTGCTAGGACTGAAATGTTGGCCCATGGACTGGTCAACTGTCATCAGTTTACTTCCTGTTATTTCACCATGGTTAAATGTTATCAAATATTCCAGTGTGTGAATCAACAGTTTACCCTTACAACTGCCTAATGTAACTTGATTTTTTTTTAAAAAAAGTTGATGTTACTTTCCATTATTACTATTTTAGCATCTTTTACCTTTACAATTCCTTTTTTTTTTAAAGAAATAACTTTTCCAAAAAAGGTAGCCAAGTTTTAAGACTTGTTTTTTGTAAAGTTGCTATTATTAGTATTATTATTATTTATTAAATTTATACCCCGCCTTATGGCCAAAAGGCTGTCAAGGCGGCTTACAAAAACACGAATATAACACATCATAATGCATAAATACAATAATGCAATTCTCAAAATTAAATAACAAATAACATTATTAAAAGAAAAGAAAAAACATTTAAATGTGTCACAATAAAAGAACCAAACACTTTATAAAAAGGCCTAGATAAAAATCTTCAATTTCCCAGCAAATAAGTAGCATTTTTATTTTTAACATATAAATATACACAGTATATAAGTAGCCAAACAATAATAATAAACAACAAACTAATGAGAACATCTCAATAAATATACAATTAAACAATCCCCACACACTTCACAACAGTGTTTAACAAAAATATGCTGTAGTCCAAATAACAGCAAAAATGAATCTCCAAAATTAAATCTTGACCCCCAAAACAACTAAAAAACAACTAACCCCAGTAGTCTATAGACATCCCGAGCAGCAGGTTCATGCACACATACACACACATTAATTTCCTTTATTGCTTACAAGTGCCTGTACGCTAATGCTAGGAGCCTCCGAACCAAGATGGGAGAACTGGAGTGCTTGGTCTTAGAGAAGAGCATTGATATAGTGAGCATAACCGAGACCTGGTGGAATGGAGAAAACCAGTGGGATACAGTTATCCCTGGATATAAACTATATCGGAAGGACAGGGAAGGACGTATTGGTGGCGGAGTCGCTCTATACGTGAAAGAAGGCATTGAATCCAGAAAGCTCGAAACCCCAAAAGAGGCAGACTCCTCCACAGAATCGTTGTGGGTGGTGATACCGTGCCCCAGGAGGGACTTAATACTGGGAACGATCTATCGTCCCCCTGATCAAAATGCTCAGGGAGACCTTGAGATGAGATATGAAATTGAGGAAGCATCCAAACTAGGAAATGTGGTAGTAATGGGTGACTTCAACTACCCGGACATAGACTGGCTGCATATGTGTTCCAGTCATGACAAAGAAGCAAAGTTTCTAGATATTCTAAATGACTATTCCCTAGATCAGTTGGTCATGGAACCGACCAGAGGGACGGCAACCCTGGACTTAATCCTCAGTGGGGACTGGGACCTGGTGCGAGATGTAAGTGTTGTTGAACCGATTGGGAGCAGTGACCACAGTGCTATTAAATTAAACATACATGTAACTGGCCAATTGCCACGAAAATCCAACACGGTCACATTTGACTTCAAAAGAGGAAACTTCACAAAAATGAGGGGATTGGTAAAAAGAAAGCTGATAAACAAAGTCCAGAGGGTCACATCACTCAAAAATGCTTGGAAGTTGTTTAAAAACACTATATTAGAAGCTCAACTGGAGTGCATACCGCAGATCAGAAAAGGTACCGCCAGGGCCAAGAAGATGCCAGCATGGTTAACGAGCAAAGTCAAGGAAGCTTTTAGAGGCAACACGCCTTCCTTCAGAAAATGGAAGTCTTGTCCGAATGAAGAAAATAAAAAAGAACACAAACTCTGGCAAAAGAAATGCAAGAAGACAATAAGGGATGCTAAAAAAGAATTTGAGGAGCACATTGCTAAGAACATAAAAACCAACAACAAAAAATTCTATAAATACATTCAAAGCAGGAGACCATCTAGGGAGACAATTGGACCCTTGGATGATAAGGGAGTCAAAGGTGTACTAAAGAACGATAAGGAGATTGCAGAGAAGCTAAATGAATTCTTTGCATCTGTCTTCACAGTGGAAGATATAGGGCAGATCCCTGAACCTGAACTAACATTTGCAGGAAGGGATTCTGAGGAACTAAGACAAATAGTGGTAACGAGAGAGGAAGTTCTAAGCTTAATGGACAATATAAAAACTGACAAATCACCGGGCCCGGATGGCATCCACCCGAGAGTTCTCAAAGAACTCAAAGGAGAAATTGCTGATCTGCTAACTAAAATATGTAACTTGTCCCTCGGGTCCTCCTCCGTGCCTGAGGACTGGAAAGTGGCAAATGTAACACCAATCTTCAAAAAGGGATCCAGAGGGGATCCCGGAAATTACAGGCCAGTTAGCTTAACTTCTGTCCCTGGAAAACTGGTAGAAAGTATAATTAAAGCTAGATTAACTAAGCACATAGAAGAACAAGCCTTGCTGAAGCAGAGCCAGCATGGCTTCTGCAAGGGAAAGTCCTGTCTCAGTAACCTATTAGAATTCTTTGAGAGTGTCAACAAGCATATAGATAGAGGTGATCCAGTGGACATAGTGTACTTAGACTTTCAAAAAGCGTTTGACAAGGTACCTCACCAAAGGCTTCTGAGGAAGCTTAGCAGTCATGGAATAAGAGGAGAGGTCCTCTTGTGGATAAGGAATTGGTTAAGAAGCAGAAAGCAGAGAGTAGGAATCAACGGACAGTTCTCCCAATGGAGGGCTGTAGAAAGTGGAGTCCCTCAAGGATCGGTATTGGGACCTGTACTTTTCAACTTGTTCATTAATGACCTAGAATTAGGAGTGAGCAGTGAAGTGGCCAAGTTTGCTGACGACACTAAATTGTTCAGGGTTGTTAAAACAAAAAGGGATTGCGAAGAGCTCCAAAAAGACCTCTCCAAACTGAGTGAATGGGCGGAAAAATGGCAAATGCAATTCAATATAAACAAGTGTAAAATTATGCATATTGGAGCAAAAAATCTGAATTTCACATATACGCTCATGGGGTCTGAACTGGCGGTGACCGACTAGGAGAGAGACCTCGGGGTTGTAGTGGACAGCACGATGAAAATGTCGACCCAGTGTGCGGCAGCTGTGAAAAAGGCAAATTCCATGCTAGCAATAATTAGGAAAGGTATTGAAAATAAAACAGCCGATATCATCATGCCGTTGTATAAATCTATGGTGCGGCCGCATTTGGAATACTGTGTACAGTTCTGGTTGCCTCATCTCAAAAAGGATATTATAGAGTTGGAAAAGGTTCAGAAGAGGGCAACCAGAATGATCAAGGGGATGGAGCGACTCCCTTACGAGGAAAGGTTACAGCATTTGGGGCTTTTTAGTTTAGAGAAAAGGGGGGTCAGAGGAGACATGATAGAAGAGTATAAAATTATGCATGGCATTGAGAAAATGGATAGAGAAAAGTTCTTCTCCCTCTCTCATAATACTAGAACTCGTGGACATTCAAAGAAGCTGAATGTTGGAAGATTCAGGACAAAAGGAAGTACTTCTTTACTCAGCGCATAGTTAAACTATGGAATTTGCTCCCACAAGATGCAGTAATGGCCACCAGCTTGGATGGCTTTAAAAGAAGATTAGACAAATTCATGGAGGACAGGGCTATCAATGGCTACTAGCCATGATGGCTGTGCTGTGCCACCCTAGTCAGAGGCAGCATGCTTCTGAAAACCAGTTGCCGGAAGCCTCAGGAGGGGAGAGTGTTCTTGCACTCGGGTCCTGCTTGCGGGCTTCCCCCAGGCACCTGGTTGGCCACTGTGAGAACAGGATGCTGGACTAGATGGGCCACTGGCCTGATCCAGCAGGCTCTTCTTATGTTCTTATGTTCTTATGCTGTTTTAGTATCTTTTTTAAAAAAAATTATAGGTTGACCCTGGCATTCCAGTTAAAACCAAAGAAAACTGTGCAATGAAAGTTTTGCATTTGCAATTTATAATAATTTATTACACGTTCTTTAAAAGGTTAATTTAATTGTTCTTACAATACTTTAGCTCATTTCTTTTTGTAATTAGTATAAAGTGTTTGTTTGTTTGTTTGTTTGATGGGGATTCCAACCCTGCCTTTCAACTAAAAGGGCTGGAGGCGTTTAAGCAGAGGCTGGACAAGCCATCTGTAAGGGATGCTGTAGTAGTTGCATTCTACATTGCAGATCCTATGCTGAGCAGGGCTTGGACTAGATGACCTCCAAGATATCTTCCAACCTGATGATTCTATTAAATTTGGTTTCCATATCATCAGAAATGCAATCAAATAATCAAACATATAAGCAATATTTTAAAAGCAGAGGGTGGTATTCAATGCTACCCCTATTCAGAGTGGATATGATTAACTTGAATTCATTCATTTCAATGAATCTGCTCTAGTAGGATTTAGTTGAATAAAGCCCAGAAACAATGAAACATACAAGCAGTGTTTTAAAAGCAATGGCTGTGAATTAATTGATTGGATCTTTACAGTTCAAGCCTACGTGCTGTTTCCCCTCTCCGATTAAAAACCAGTTTTGCTTCCCAGACCCAAACACACACCTTGGTGTGGAATTTGTTTGGTAAATTGTCAGTTGGGGCGATGAGCAATGGCACCCTTTTCTAGCCCTCGCTAGGAAGATGATCCTGACACGATGTGACTTATGGCTGAATGTGTAATCCGATTTTCCTTTGTCTTCAGGTGTAGGCTATGCTGTGATACTCATAGCTCTATACGTGGGTTTCTACTACAACGTTATCATAGCTTGGTCTCTGTATTATCTGTTTGCATCCTTCACGCTGGAGGAGCTTCCCTGGACAAAGTGTGGCAACCCCTGGAACAGCCCCAACTGTACAGACCCCAAACTCATCAACGCCTCGACGTTTGCCGCTGGCACCACTTACTCCAAGTACAAGATGACTCCTGCAGCTGAATTTTATGAGTAAGTCTGGGGGGCCCGTATGGCTGTTGAAAGCAATTTGCAATTGTCCTGGGATCTATTGAAAGGCTCCTCTGGACATCCTTTTTATTGTGCATTCATCATGATTTGTACTCACAGTGGCATTAGAGCAGTTTGTGATCTCGTATGCAATAGTGCTTTCGCCTTCAATAGATACTGCTCCGTTTCCAGTCTGTGTGTGACCTGTAGGTTCCCGCTTGAAATCCTGTAACTTCATACCGCAAATGTTCCGGGTTTGTGTTTTGTCCCACTTTTGTTGTGCTTTAGCAGAATAGTGCCCCTCCAGATGGCAATAATGCGGTAACATTGGGGAAGCATCCCAGAACAATTAATAAAGTGGAATGATGTATGGGTCATCCAGTATACAGTAAATCCACCACTAATGAACTATTATTGGATCAAAGACATGTTGCAGAATATAGCCACGAAAAACACACTCACATCTCAACCAGGGCCTGACAACCTTTTTAGGCCTGTGGCGCATTTGGACTATGAGTGAGTGCTGTAGGCACCACCCCTTATAGTCACTTGTTTCCCTTCTCCTCCAGATCAACACCTCTTCCCAAGAGACAGGAAGAGAGGAAGCGCCTGCACACAAACTTCACTTATTCAAGAGATCTTGGTAAAAGTCATATCCAATATAATTAATCTGAAAAGTGCATAGAGATGAAAGAGGAAGTGGGAAAGAATGTCACTTTTCCAACTTCCTCCTTGAGTTCTATCTACTTTTCAGGGGAGAGAAAGGTCATGACTAAAGAGACAATGGGGGAGACTGGAGGCTTCCTGGGCATCACAGGGAGACTTTAAGGATGCTATTGTGCCCATGAGTACTATATTGGAGACCTTGGTTTAGCCATCTCCATCTATCTCCTTCTGTACGGAAGTTGTGTTTTCCAGGAAGTAGATAAAGGATTCCTTTCTGAACTGTGAACACAAGATGACTAAAGGCCCATCTAGTCCAATATCCTGCTTTCCACAGGAGCCAAGCAGATGCCTCCAGGAAGCCTACATGCAGGACATGATGGCAGTAGCTGTTTCCCATTATTGCTGCTCAGCAGCTGGCATCTAGTAGCAGACTTTGAACATTGCTGTCCCATCTAGCCATCGTTCCCTCTAATAGCAAACTTGGGTGTTGAGTGCTGACATGACTGCATGCGGAACCCAGGTTCAATCCCCAACATCTCCAGGAAACAGGACCTGTTAGCAGGTGATGGGAAAGACCTTTGCCTGAGACCCTGGACAGCTGCTACTGCTCACAGGAACGTAGGAAGCTGTTCTGTACTAAGTCTGACCATTTGTCCATCTAGCTCAGTACACTGTCTGGTAGCAGCTCTCCAGAGTTCAGACAGGGAGCATTCCCAGCGTTATCTGGAGATATCAAGGACCTTTGCATGCAATGCTGGTGCTCCACTACTGAGCCACAGTCCTTCCCTTAAATGATTATTTTCTATACTGACTGGTAATGGCTATCCTGGTCCAGATACATTGGATGGATGCTGTTGGTGTTGTTGGTGTTGGTGATGATGATACAACTCTTAGAAATTATCTCAGAAAATTAAAGTAAAACAGGATGCTTTTTTCCCCCCAAAATGGAATAATTGTGTTTTTCTTACTAATAAGAACAACGGCACAAGGACACTCCCAGCCCAATACATGACAATTTGGAGGGGGAAAAAGTTAATGATTAAAGTGTCTTTGGTGGTGTTGATGATGCCTTGAGTCCTGTCTCTTTGACAAAAATGATAATGGTGATTGTTAGACCCATAACACGGAAGAATATTCTGTTAGCTCAGCTGTTATGACAGTACTTTCTAGGCCTTTTCTTTGGTCTGGAGTTAACTGCTGTTGCTATTTGTTTTGATTTATTTCGTTCTCTCTCTCTTTTCAAGTTAGCCTTGGAGACATCTAACCAAGTATCTGTCATGTAATTATAGTTTGGCCTTGATGGTAGTTAGACCAGTAGGTTCTCCTTGGATAAATGGTGTTCTGAAACATTTTCACCCTAAGCCTTAAACTTATTTTGTAGATGGTTGGAATCTATGGAACTAGAGTTTCTACATCATGTGTTTAGCAGAAAGGTATTTAGGTTTGTTTTTTCTGGCTCCATCTTCAAGATCAAGATCGAAAAACAAAGTGGGCACATCCCATCAAGGTACGTCATGTTCTTTTAAATGCTGTTTCCTGTTTAGGGTTCATATCCTTTTAACAGCGCCATAAAGAGTAGACTTTCAGCAAAGCTCACAAAGAAGAAATGGAATACACAATAAAGGGTGATCTAAAGGTTTTATGTTTAGTTTGTATCCCTAATAACAATAATCTTTTCTTTTCTTTTTTTACAAAGCACTCTAAGTCTCAAAACGCTTTATGCATTATTTTAGCCATACTTGTAACACTTCTGTAAGGTAGACTGGAGGGAGATTTAGGGTGGTATTCAACTTACTCAGAGTGAACCCATTGAAATTAATCAACCTAAGTTGGTCATGTTCATTAACTTCAATTGTCTACTCTAAGTAGAACAAGCATTCAAGGTGAGACATGGTAATTTGCCTGAGCCACCCATGGCTGAGATCAGGTTGTGCTTGAGTGGGAAGATTTTTTATTTATTGATTTATTGTACTTATTCAGAAAATAAAAATAAACTGCTTGCTCAAAAAGACAAACAAATCTCTGAGTGGTGTATGAGACCAATTATGTATAAAACAAGATTGAAAGAGACAATTAAAAACAAGTATACATAAAACATCTTTAAAAAAATATAAAATCAATAAGAGATTTAAAACAAATGGATTGTATTTAGCTAAGTCCTACTAATAGACCCACTGAAATTAATGAACTGAAGTTAGTCCTGTCCATTAACTTCAATAGATTTACTCTGAGTAAAACTAATATTGAATCCAACCCATTACTCTCTATCTATTAATAGCTCCATCCTGAATTTCCTGATAGGTTTGTTCTTTATTCACTTTTCTTCATGCACCAATGTGAAAAGACTGACCGTGGAGGCACAAGTTGCTTAGAGACTTTTTGGGATGTGATGGGATCTATGGAGAGAAATTTGCATGAAAATTGTTATTTTAAAGTCCTTTTTGATTGCCTTTACTTTAAATTAGCAATCTGCTTCAATCACTTTACTTTCCACCACCACAACCTTTTTATTTTCTTTTTCTAAATCAGACTAGCACTGAATACCGCCCAGTGTAATTATATCATATGTCTGAAGAGGCTTGCTGGAACAGAAGAGTGTTCAGGACGTATCTGAAATAGTACTGTGAAGGTGCCTGCCTAATGTCAATAGGCAGGGAGTTGCAGAATGCAGGTGCCGCCATGCTAAAGCAATGAATATGGATGAACAATGGGCATCTGGTTCAGAGCCTGCAGGGGCAGACTGACTGCAGTCTTGCACAATCTATTTCCTTTTTTAAAAACAGGAAACCCATGCAACGAGAGCAACAGGATTGAGGGGGCTCTTGTCAATCTGTCCTCCCTTCTGCATCAGTGAACTTTGGCAAGCTTACCTTGCGGTAGATTTTATTTAGTTCCACACAGCATTTGAAGCTGTATTCCTTATTTATTTGTTTATTTATTACATTTATATCCCAACTTGTCTCCAAGGAGCTCAAGATGGTATACACGATTCTCCCCCTCCACATTTAATCCCCATAGCAACCCTGTGAGGTAGGTTAGGGTGAGAGCCAGTGACTGGCCCAAGGTCACCTAGTGAGCTTCATGGATGAGTGGGATTTTGATCCCTCAGGTCCTAGTCCAGCACTCTAACCACTACACCACTCTACCTAGATCTGGCAATCAGCAGTACTCTGATCAGTGCTGGACAGCTTGAGAGCTGCCTTTTAATTCCCCCAGCATCACTCGGAAGCACTGCAGAGAATTAAAAGGGCAGCTCCCAGACCCATGCAATTTTTTTTAGGGCAGGCATCAGCAATAGATCCTGGGGACCAGTGTCTAACCTGGCCCCATTGTCCACATGGAAAGTTCTCTAAATCAGGGGTGGGGAGCCTTTTTTCAGCCCAAGGGCCATAATCTCTTCTAGGCAATTTTCAGAGGGCCACACACCAGTAGTGGGCAAGGCATGGCCAGAGGCAAAAGCGGCAGAGCAATACATGTTAACTTTACCCTTGTACAGTAGGCTGGTTTCTACATACCGCTCTCTGTCCTCCATCCAGGCAGGCAAGATGCATCATCAGACTTCAAGGACATATTCAAGCCAGGCAAAAACACTCAAGGAAGATGCAGAGCAGGGCCAGTAAGGGGTGTGGCTGGGGAGGAGGCGTGGCCTAAGGAGAACCAAAACCCAGACAGAGAAGATTAGATGGTTTCATTCAGTTCCTGGGCCTGAGCTTCCCCGCTCCTGGTCTTGATGGATGCACCAAGGGTGTATACTTGGGGAATCTTAACAGCTAAAGCATCAATCTGTGCTGTCTGATCCTCCCGAGTGTGCACGTTTGCTTAAGAAAATAAGAAATGACTTGATGGAGCAGATCACGATCCACCTAGTCTAGTCTTCTTTGCAACAATCCCAGAAACTAAAAACACTATGTGGATCACCAAAGGTTTATTAGTAGCCTACTGGTGATTGGACATGGGCTACCTTCTGCTCAACCCTGGCTAACAGGAATGATAAAATATGTCCAGTGGGTGACCCCAATCGAGGAAACTTAGATGACCCATCCCGAAATCAAACTGACTTGCCTATGATTTTTCTGATTGAGGTTTTTTTTTTTTTTTGCTTTTTCTGTTTTGCAGACTCCTTGAGGAAGGCTTGATCTAGACAAACAGCTCATTCTTACCTGAAACCACAGTTGCAAATGGGAAGCAGGTGAATGATTGTTTCTCCATATAAATGAATCTAACTCAATCGCTCTCCTGTCTCTTTTTGGTTAGACGGCGAGTTTTGCAGCTTCACCAAAGCCGTGGGATTCAGGATGTCGGCTTGCCCCGATGGCAGCTCATACTGTGTCTCTTGGTGGTGGTGATTGTTCTTTTCTTTAGCCTGTGGAAGGGTGTGAAGACTTCAGGAAAGGTAGGTAAACACTTTCCTAATACATAGCTTTTTTTTTTTAAGAAGAGGCTTTTCTATTAATATTTTGGTTACTTCGGATATAATGCCAAACCATAGTTTGTGCAGAATGTTGTCTACATTCCAAACCATGCTGTGTGTGTTCCACATATACAACCACACTGTAGCTTGTGCAGTTTCCATCTGTTCTTCCCTTCACCTTCCCTGCTGTTATCCCAAGCAGTGGAGGACCCCTAAACTGTGAACTTCCTTCAGAGAGAGTGCAAACCCTTTCTGAAACTGGTTGTACCCATCTATAATGATAGGCTCCCACACTCACAGTACTTCTGTCTTGCTTTAATTTAGTTTCAGCTTCTTCAACCTGTAATCTATTCCAGACTATCCAAACTATATCCAGAGATCCATTCAGACTTCCATAGCCTCCTTGGTTTAGATCTGGGATACTCAACATGGTTTGATCATCGTGTTTTTTAACTAATCACAGTTAGACCAAGCCACAGTTCACTGAGTTTGGACTTAAACAGGGAACTCTGCTTAGTTCAAGCAGAAGCTTTCAGTGTTCTCTTCATGCGTGTGAAGGAGGACGAGATCCATCCATGAAAGCTGCTCCACGTGAAAGCTGAAAAATAAAGTCCAGAGGGTCACATCACTCAAAAATGCTTGGAAGTTGTTTAAAAACACTATATTAGAAGCTCAACTGGAGTGCATACCGCAGATCAGAAAAGGTACCGCCAGGGCCAAGAAGATGCCAGCATGGTTAACGAGCAAAGTCAAGGAAGCTCTTAGAGGCAAAAAGTCTTCCTTCAAAAAATGGAAGTCTTGTCCGAATGAAGAAAATAAAAAAGAACACAAACTCTGGCAAAAGAAATGCAAGAAGACAATAAGGGATGCTAAAAAAGAATTTGAGGAGCACATTGCTAAGAACATAAAAACCAACAACAAAAAATTCTATAAATACATTCAAAGCAGGAGACCATCTAGGGAGACAATTGGACCCTTGGATGATAAGGGAGTCAAAGGTGTACTAAAGAACGATAAGGAGATTGCAGAGAAGCTAAATGAATTCTTTGCATCTGTCTTCACAGTGGAAGATATAGGGCAGATCCCTGAACCTGAACTAACATTTGCAGGAAGGGATTCTGAGGAACTAAGACAAATAGTGGTAACGAGAGAGGAAGTTCTAAGCTTAATGGACAATATAAAAACTGACAAATCACCGGGCCCGGATGGCATCCACCCGAGAGTTCTCAAAGAACTCAAAGGAGAAATTGCTGATCTGCTAACTAAAATATGTAACTTGTCCCTCGGGTCCTCCTCCGTGCCTGAGGACTGGAAAGTGGCAAATGTAACACCAATCTTCAAAAAGGGATCCAGAGGGGATCCTGGAAATTACAGGCCAGTTAGCTGAACTTCTGTCCCTGGAAAACTGGTAGAAAGTATTATTAAAGCTAGATTAACCAAGCACATAGAAGAACAAGCCTTGCTGAAGCAGAGCCAGCATGGCTTCTGCAAGGGAAAGTCCTGTCTCAGTAACCTATTAGAATTCTTTGAGAGTGTCAACAAGCATATAGATAGAGGTGATCCAGTGGACATAGTGTACTTAGACTTTCAAAAAGTGTTTGACAAGGTACCTCACCAAAGGCTTCTGAGGAAGCTTAGCAGTCATGGAATAAGAGGAGAGGTCCTCTTGTGGATAAGGAATTGGTTAAGAAGCAGAAAGCAGAGAGTAGGAATAAATGGACAGTTCTCCCAATGGAGGGCTGTAGAAAGTGGAGTCCCTCAAGGATCGGTATTGGGACCTGTACTTTTCAACTTGTTCATTAATGACCTAGAATTAGGAGTGAGCAGTGAAGTGGCCAAGTTTGCTGACGACACTAAATTGTTCAGGGTTGTTAAAACAAAAAGGGATTGCGAAGAGCTCCAAAAAGACCTCTCCAAACTGAGTGAATGGGCGGAAAAATGGCAAATGCAATTCAATATAAACAAGTGTAAAATTATGCATATTGGAGCAAAAAATCTGAATTTCACATATACGCTCATGGGGTCTGAACTGGCGGTGACCGACCAGGAGAGAGACCTCGGGGTTGTAGTGGACAGCACGATGAAAATGTCGACCCAGTGTGCGGCAGCTGTGAAAAAGGCAAATTCCATGCTAGCAATAATTAGGAAAGGTATTGAAAATAAAACAGCCGATATCATCATGCCGTTGTATAAATCTATGGTGCGGCCGCATTTGGAATACTGTGTACAGTTCTGGTTGCCTCATCTCAAAAAGGATATTATAGAGTTGGAAAAGGTTCAGAAGAGGGCAACCAGAATGATCAAGGGGATGGAGCGACTCCCTTACGAGGAAAGGTTACAGCATTTGGGGCTTTTTAGTTTAGAGAAAAGGGGGGTCAGAGGAGACATGATAGAAGAGTATAAAATTATGCATGGCATTGAGAAAATGGATAGAGAAAAGTTCTTCTCCCTCTCTCATAATACTAGAACTCGTGGACATTCAAAGAAGCTGAATGTTGGAAGATTCAGGACAAACAAAACGAAGTACTTCTTTACTCAGCGCATAGTTAAACTATGGAATTTGCTCCCACAAGATGCAGTAATGGCCACCAGCTTGGATGGCTTTAAAAGAAGATTAGACAAATTCATGGAGGACAGGGCTATCAATGGCTACTAGCCATGATGGCTGTGCTGTGCCACCCTAGTCAGAAGCAGCATGCTTCTGAAAACCAGTTGCCGGAAGCCTCAGGAGGGGAGAGTGTTCTTGCACTCGGGTCCTGCTTGCGGGCTTCCCCCAGGCACCTGGTTGGCCACTGTGAGAACAGGATGCTGGACTAGATGGGCCACTGGCCTGATCCAGCAGGCTCTTCTTATGTTCTTATGTTCTTATGAGATTGTGAGAACCCAAGGCTCATACAGCCTTGTCCTCATAACAACAAACCATGGCCATCATCATGGCCTTATTCACATGCCACAATAAGCCACAGTTTGCACTTAACTATGGTGAACGTGTTTCCCCCTTCCGAATAGGTTCTGAAGTGGTTTCCTCCTTTGGTTTATTTCTAGCTTACCACACATTTTTGGAAAACAAACCACAGTCTGGGCTTGGACAACATGCCAGGCCACACCATGGCTTGTTTGAGGTGCACGGGCATTGCATGTGTGTGTGTGAGAAGGGACCCATGTGACAGGGAGAAGGCATGTTCATGATTAAACTAAGACATATTGTAGGTTACCATGTCATGGTCTGCATCTGTATTTGCCTGTTTGCATGTGTGAGAGAGTGGTTTAACAGTCAATCCCTTTCCTAGAGAACTCTGGGAATTGTAGCACTGTGAGGGGGACAGAGGTCTCCTAACAACCTTCAGAGCCCTAAACAAGCTACAATTCCCAGGATTCTTTGAAGAAAGCCATAACTGTTTAAAGTGGTATGATACTGCTTTAAATGTATAGCATAGATGGGCCCTGAAATGGGAAGACCATTGACCGTATTGATAAAGATTTGATTTGGTCTTAACTTATAGGTTGTATGGATAACAGCCACATTGCCTTATGTTGTATTATTTGTACTGTTAATCCATGGACTAACCTTGCCTGGTGCATACGATGGGATCAAAGCTTACCTCAACATCGATTTCAGAAGATTAAAAGAAGCCACAGTAAGTGCTCAGGTTTCATCTTTGCTTTTAACATTGAAAAGGAGATTGCAGTGAAATCATGATAAAAACAAGTTTGCTCATTGAAATACAATTGAGTTATTAGTCAATTAACAAAAAATATTTCAGTTTAGCATATTGTGTTAATGGGCTCCTTTGGGAGGAAGGGCAGGATATAAATTAAATAAATCATCATCATCATGTTCACTGAAGCTCCAAAATGCTGGGAAATTTCAGCTGTTGAGGGTTGAGCTATGTAGGCAATATGGTTATGATATGGTATCCTATGTTGTGGGTAATTCAAGTTTGATTGCTGCCACAAACTTTGGAGCTGGATGGCTATCAATAGGGAGCAACAGAAACAGGAGGTGAAATTGCTGATGTTCTATTATTGCTGTTGTTGTTGTTGTTACCCACCCTTTACCAAGAGGTCCCAGGGCAGCTTACAACAATTTTAAAACACATAGTTAAAACAGTTAAAAACAACCTAAACAACAACACAGGAAATAGGGTATATAAAAATATACATCTCTGGTGTTGAAAGCCACCAGAGGTGCGTCTTCAGCATTCACCCAATGTTGTACAATGAAATTGCCAGATGCACCTTGGTAGGGAGGGAGCTCCACAGCTTAGGGATTGCCAGAGATAATGCCCTCTCCCGTGCCACCATCCCCTGAGCTTTTGAGGAATGGAAATCAATCCAGAGAATACCATCAATGTTGGCTGTTGCTTTCAGTCTGCAAACGATATATAATTGATTTCATTTCCTCCTATTTGCATTGTGCTTCCTTTGCATTGAAAGGAATGGGGTGGAATAATGTAATGACAACGTAATTTACCTACTTTAAGTAATTAATGATATAAATTACCTAAGTTACATAATTTCACCACAGTGGAGAGCAAGATGATTAACGTTGTTTTGGACAGAAGAGAAACGGCAGTGGAACAGAAATTGTGCTGCATGGGACAAATACAAGGTGGAACAAAAGACGATGCCTGTTTACACCTCTAGTTGTCAGTGGCAGAGAGGTGGACCCAAGTCCTAGATTTGTCTGTTCACTGGAGGAGGCCCATGAAGTCTATGCAACTGAAGCTATCTTGCAACTAACTCTGCCATTCCATGTTAGAAGTGCCCAACTGGCAACCATTCCCAAACACATAGGAAGAAATGTCATGATCAATAAGAAATCTCACACTTTAATCTCACATGGCTTTAAAAGAAGATTAGACAAATACATGGAGGACAGGGCTATCAATGGCTACTAGCCATGATGGCTGTGCTCTGCCACCCTAGTCAGAGGCAGCATGCTTCTGAAAACCAGTTGCCGGAAGCCTCAGGAGGGGAGAGTGTTCTTGCACTCGGGTCCTGCTTGCGGGCTTCCCCCAGGCCCCTGGTTGGCCACTGTGAGAACAGGATGCTGGACTAGATGGGCCACTGGCCTGATCCAGCAGGCTCTTCTTATGTTCTTATGTTCACTGTTTAGAAGGGTAAGATGCCACGTGCAATTTAGCTTTTGCCTATTCAGTGGCTAAGACTGCAGTCCTAATCCCTGGGCAGCAGCAGCAACAAACTTTGATGAAACAGTACAGCCACTCTGCATCCACAGCTCCAGCGTTTGCATCAACCATGGTGAAAGGTGGGGAGGGAAGGGGGAGAAATGCCCCTGTGCTGCTCCAGCTCCCAGCCTGCCACAGTGAAGAGGCTTTAACTGGGCCCGCTGCCATCATGTGACAGCAGCAGAGTCCACAAAGCATCCAGCGGATCCTGTGCTGGCCCGTCCCACTCCAATCCTCTTCCGCTGGGTACTGCTAATGGGGATGCTATTGAAACATCTGAAGCTCGCTGTAACGACATCGCAGGGCACTTCTAAAATAAAATCGCATGCATCCGTAGGGACCTAGACTCCGATGTTATGACAGACGAATCCATTGAAGTGTCCAGAACACGGTCTTGTCTTTCATTATTGGATGAGTTTCAATTGGTGCAGCTTGAGGAAGTGGACAAGGTACTTGGATTGGTGCGGGCGACCACGTCTGCTCTAGATCCTTGTCCATCTTGGCTAGTGAAGGCTACCAGGACTACTACCACCGGCTGGGCCAAGGAAGTGATAAATGCCTCCTTGAGTGAGGGAGTAGTCCCTAGTAGCCTCAAGGAGGCAGTAGTAAGACCTCTCTTAAAGAAACCTTCCTTAGACCCAGATGACCTGAACAACTATAGACCGGTGGCGAATGTCCCCTTTTTGGGCAAGGTTCTGGAGCGGGTGGTTGCCGGTCAGCTCCAGGTGCTCTTGGATGAGACCGATTATCTGGATCCGTTTCAATCCGGTTTTAGGCCTGGTTTTGGCACTGAAACAGCCGTGGTCGCCCTGTATGATGACCTTTGTCGGGAGAGGGACAGAGGGAGTGTGACTCTGTTGATTCTCCTTGATCTCTCAGCGGCGTTTGATACCATCGACCATGGTATCCTTCTGGGGAGACTCGCGGAGTTGGGAGTTGGAGGCACTGCTTGGCAGTGGTTCCGCTCCTACTTGGCGGATCGTCACCAGAAGGTAGTACTTGGGGAACATTGCTCGACTCCTTGGACTCTCCATTGTGGAGTCCCTCAGGGGTCGGTTTTGTCCCCCATGCTTTTTAACATCTACATGCAGCCTCTGGGTGCCGTCATCAGGAGTTTTGGAGTGCGTTGCCACCAGTACGCTGATGACACGCAGCTCTATTTCTCCTTTTCATCTTCTACAGGTGAGTCTGTGGATGTGCTGAATCACTGCCTGACCGCGATAATGGACTGGATGAGAGCTAATAAACTGAGACTCAATCCAGACAAGACTGAGACACTGTTGGTGAATGGCTTCCCTGCCCAGATGGTGGATGCTTACCCTGTTCTAGATGGGGTTACACTCCCCTTGAAGGAACAGGTCCGTAGTCTTGGGGTTCTTTTCGATCCTTCCTTGTCTCTGGAGGCGCAAGTGGTCACGGTGGCAAGGAATGCATTCTACCACCTTCGGTTGGTAGCCCAGCTACACCCCTATCTGGACAGGGATGACCTCGCCTCAGTTGTTCATGCTCTGGTAACTTCTAGGTTGGATTACTGTAATGCGCTCTACGTAGGGCTGCCCTTGAAGACAGTTCGGAAGCTTCAGCTAGTGCAAAACGCAGCAGCCAGACTGCTGACGAGGACCAGCTGGTCAGCGCATATAACACCTGTTCTGGCCCGTTTGCACTGGCTACCTATTTGCTTCCGAGCCAGATTCAAGGTGCTGGTTTTGACCTATAAAGCCTTACACGGCGTGGGACCGCAGTATCTTGTGGAACGCCTCTCCCGCTATGAACCGACCCGGTCACTTCGCTCAGCGTCTAAGGCCCTCCTCCGGGTACCAACCCATCGGGAAGCCCGGAGGACAGTTACTCGATCTAGGGCCTTTTCTGTAGTGGCCCCCGAATTGTTGAATAGCCTCCCCGAAGAAATACGCCTGGCGCCGACGCTTCTATCTTTTCGGCGCCAGGTTAAGACCTGGCTATGCTCCCAGGCATTTTAAAGCGTTTAATGTTACAATTTTAAATCTCTTTGTTTCAGTTTATTTATTGTGATATTTTGTATTTCTGTACTTTTAATCTTTTGTACACCGCCCAGAGAGCTATTCGCTATGGGCGGTTTAAAAATGAAATAAAATAAATAAAATAAATAAAAATAAATGCCACCAGCGATAGTTTTTGCCTGCCTGCTGTTTGGGGAGATGTATTGGGGTGCTCCTCCCCTATGGAGCTTCCCCACCAATAATGGAAGCCTGCAGAGCCAGGCAAGGCTAGGGGCTGAAACAGAGTGGACAGGGGAGGGCTTTGTGTCCTGTTTGTGGGAAACAAAAGTCTTAAACAAGGGGAGAGGGCTGTAGCTCTGTGACAGAGCATCTGCTTTACATGCAGAAGGTCCCAGGTGCCATTCCTGACATCTCCAGGGCTGGGAATGTCCCCTATTTGAAACCCTGGAGAGCCGCTGCCAGTCAGAGTAGTGAATACTGGGCTAGATGGACCAGTGGTCTGACTCAGTATAAAGCAGCTTCCTAAGTAAGATGCTGCTCTAGATGGACCTACAGTCTGATCCAGCAGGGCTTTTCTTAGTAGAGTTGGAAGGGGCCTATAAGGCCATCAAGTCCAACCCCCTGCTCAATGTAGGAATCCAAATCAAAGCATTCCCGACAGATGGCTGTCCAGCTGCCTCTTGAATGCCTCCAGTGTTGGAGAGCCCACTACCTCTCTAGGTAATTGGTTTCATTGTCGTATGGCTCTAACAGTTAGGAAGTTGTTCCTGATGTCCAGTCGAAATCTGGCTTCCTGCAACTTGAGCCCATTATTCTGTGTCCTGCACTCTGGGACAATCAAGAAGAGATCCCGGCCCTCCTCTGTGTGACAACCTTTCATGTACTTGAACAGTGCTATCATATCTCCCCTCAGTCTTCTCTTCTTCAGGCTAAACATGTCCAGTTCTTTCAGTCTCTCCCCATAGGGCTTTGTTTCCAGTCGCCTGATCATCTTATATTCCTGTGACTTTTTTTAAAGTGCCTAACTGCATCTATCTGAGTTAAAGTGGCTATGTGAAATTGTTGTCATTGGCCAGTTTTTGCAGACCTATCTTCCCAAAGTGATAAATCTTTTTTTTTTAAAAAAAAATGCACTGGCAACTTCAGTTGTCTAATTACCCAGAAGGACATATTTCAACATCATCCACTCTGGCTCCAAGATTAGTGGACCACCTTAATCTGCAAGAGGTAGAGTGCACACTCCATGGCTTTTCTCATGCTGCCTCTGAGCTTCTTGGGCGCTGTATGCTAACAGAGCATGATGGTGCTGGTACGATGGTAGGTCCCATGGCAGTCTTAGGTTTTCTGCAGATGCTTGAACTTGAAGCTCCCTGGGGTTGCTCCATTTCATCTGAGAGTTATCTGAAACTAAACAGTGTGCAATGAATCCTGGAATGCCTACAACAGGAAGTTGTAACCACATTGGCTCCCCAGTAATGAATAAATTTTGCCACATGGACGTCAAGTGTTTGAAAGGACAGTGAAATCTGAGATGTTAGGAAGAGTCTGTGTCTCTTCTTCATTGTTCTCTGTAAAGAGCTTCTTGCAAATGCTTTATAGTGTTTGTGGGTGCCCTGATTGTTTTTCTCTTCCTTAGGCTATAAATCTGCAGTTTATTATGTGTAGGCAAGAATCTTGCACTACCCAAACGTCGCAGCAATGCTAGCAATGACGCAGCACTAAAGCTTAGAAGGAGAGACTGTCTGGCACCTCTTGGGAAAATATTTGGCAAACTTGAAATAGTTTGGGAAGTACTAGGGCTGTTGAAGTCAACATATAACACAGTTGTAGATTGTAGCCTACAGCTGTGGCGTATTTGAAATTAATCTACACAAAAAACCCACCCCTCACAGAGAGTTAGATTTATTTTACAATGCAAATGGTATGAGTTAGAGATGAGAAATAAACAAATTTAAACTTAAATCATTTAGAATGTAAAATTATGGGTGTCGGGGATGGAAGGTCAGGAACCCATTATTACTAGAACAAATTATCATAGATTGATAGAATTTTGATTTGGAATTATTTTATTTGTATTTTGATTTGCGATATCTGCACATTTGAATAACATACCATTTCAGCAGTGCCTAATTCCATAAAAACTGAAATGTATGTGCTGTATAATATAGAACCTAGTGCAGGGATGGGGAATCTATGGCTCTCCAGCCTCCCACTGGCCCCAACTAACATGGCCAATGGTCAAGGAGGATGAGAGTTAGAGTCTAGTAACTTCTGGAAGGACCCAGGTTCCTCACCTCTGCTCTAGGGAAAGGTAACTGCTACACACATTACTCTTTGTGCCCACCAGTGAGGTGTATCATTCATTACCTGAGTCCAATGAGCCTCTACTTGAATTGCATATCATACAGATCCAATCCTATGACATCTTCATTGGTTACCCATTTGTTTCTAAATTCAATTCTAAGTGCTCGTGTCTTTTTTTATATCCAGTATTGGCCTAGAATTTCCTTTGCCAACCTAGTGCCCTGCAGATATTTTGTATGCCAGCATGGGGGAGTTGTCATCCAAATCATCTGGGGGGCATGGTTGGCACAAACTGTCCTAGAACCAGGATACCTTAAAAACCACCTTCTTCCATATGAAATCTGTCTGAGCCTGAAGATCAGCTTTGGAGACCAGGGGTTGTACGTAGTGTTCTACTCAGAATAGATCCATTGAAATTATTGGGCATAATTTCAATAATTTAGGCCCATTAATTTCAGTGGGCCTACTCTGACTAGACCTAGCTGGATACAACCCCAGGTGATGTGTCCCATTGGCTTTATAAAATGGTGCATCAGTGGTACTTGACACCATTTTTTGGGGGGGGAGATATGGAAATGACATGCAGATCTCTACGTGTACATTTTGGCAGTGTGCAAAAATTAAAAGATTGTGTCAGTTAGCATTGGACTATATCAAACAGATTACAGGATATAATATTCCAAATGAGCCAGTAAGAGTATTATTGAATTACTTGGAAGATGTGTTGATGTTGAGATGACTGTAAATCTATTAACAGTGGCAAATGTCAATAGCCATGCACTGGAAAAAGAAAAATAGCTCCATCTCTATCAGATTGGCTTTATAGGCTGTATTGATATATGACATACAGCTGTATTGCATAAACTTACTTCTTATGTCCAGATCCACAAAAATCAGAAGCCACACCGACACCATCTATTTAAAGCACTCTTAGACCATTTTAATAGTCATGACATCCCCCAAAGAATTCTGGGAACAGTAGTTTGCTGAGGGTGCTGAGCATTGTTAGGAGAGACCCCTTTTCCCCTCACAGAGCAAAAATTCTCAGTGGTTTAACAATCAATCCCTCTTCCCAGGGAACTCTGGGAATTGTAGCTCTGTGTCTTTAAAGTGGTATACATGGGCACATACTAGACATGGGTTCAAATTGTTGCCCATCTACACCATTTGGACTTCCGCAGACCTTCCTCTCTCACTCTGTTCATCATTTATGAAATGGATCCACACACACCAAATTATGAAATTGCAAACATACTGGGTTGTATCCAGCTAAGCTCTACCCAGAGTAGACCCACTGAAAATAATGACCCTAAGTTCATTGTATCAATTAATTGCAATAGGTCTCCTCTGAGTAGGACTAACATTGGATACAACTTATTTTTTCTTGTTGTCAAAATTCCTATCATCCATACACTACATGCCTCTGTTCTCTTTATGCAGGTATGGATTGATGCAGCCACGCAGATATTTTATTCCTTAGGGGCTGGTTTTGGGGTCCTAATTGCCTTTGCCAGCTACAATAAGTTCGACAACAATTGTTACAGGTAAGCCAAATGCTGTAAATGTGCCCAAGCATCTGTAATTGATTGATTGATTTAATCATTTTGTTTTCATAAGAATATATTTGTAATCTAGTATTGCTCCAGAGAGAAAGTATTCATTCCTGCAGTTACTGAGCATAAGAACTCAGCTGGACCAAATGAATGGCCCATCTAGTCCAGAATCCTGTTTCCCACTGTGGCCAATCAGAAGCCAGTGGGAAACCCACAAGCAGAAAAGAAGATCAACAGCCTTCTGATGTTGTTACCTAGTGACTGGTATCTGATGGCATTCAGCCTCTTATCTTGGGGAGTACCGTATAACTTAGGGCTGGAGAACCTTCTTCATCCCAAGGGCCACCTTCCCTTCTGGGCAACCTTCTAAGGGCTGCATGCTAGTAGTGGGCAAGGTCAGAGGCAGTGGCGACTGATAGCTCCGGATTTTAGTCCAAACTTTCAAGGAGCTGTCCAAGGTGTAGCACTGCCCCTCTGACATGGAGCGACCAGCCACCGCTGGCCAGAAGCAAAAGTGGGCAGAGCAACAAATGTAAATTTTACCTTTGTACAGTAGGCTACTTTCTCCGCCCTCACACTCCCATCTCTATCCTCCATCCAGGCAAGCAAGACACATTATCAGAGTTTAGGAGCACATTCCAGCCAATTGGAAACACTCAAGTAAGCTGCAGATCAGGGCCAGTGAAGGGGTGTGGCTTGGGAGGATGTGTGGCCTGCGGAGAGTCCCAAGGGCCAGGTAGAGAGGCCTGGAGGGCTGCATTTGGCGTCTGGGCCTGTCGTTCCTCACCCCTGGCTTAGCCATTGTGACTGTTAATTCTGCATTTTACGTAGCAGTTTTATTTTCACAGGGATATAAAAAAAAGGAGGGGCAATAAATATTATTGCATGTCACCCCAGTCTCTGAGCGGTGCAAGACTTACCTTGGGTTTGGTTTCCTTGAAATGAAGGTCAATGGAGACTGTGGTGTCTTATAGGGTATATGTTTTTTATTTACACATATTGACAACCTGAGCATAAGACGGAGAGGTTCTCACATTAATAGTCCATCAGATCTTGCCCCCCAAAGCCATAGTGTCTTTCCAGCTTCACCTCCAAGACAAGACTAAAAGACACAAGCCTCTCCTTATCTCCAGGATGGGGGGTGGGGGAGGAAGACCTCTCCCCTGAAAAGAGTTCCAATAGCAACAGGATCTCTTCTGGCCACATCCCTTTGGATATGCAGATTGGCCACTCAATAAGCTATTAAATCACAGGCTGACTTGGCTAAACAGTTAGCTTATGCAAAGGAAACTGGTTTGCCCAGCTTTTATCAGGTCTCTCCATTGCAGATTGTATCTCTTACAGGCACACAATTAGAAGCTACAAGGGGTTTCACAGATACCATCCAGCCCCCCTCGCACAATCTTATAACACTACCCCCTTCCCTGAAAAAGGTCTGTTGTAAACCTGCAAACAGACAACAGAATAACAGCTTCTCCTATAGATAAAAACAGGAACAGGTTAATAGAGACACTGAAACACACGTCATCAAAAGCATAGTCATAGCACAGTTACATTTTCACACAATATAATATCACTCCAGAAAGGTTTTCATTCTTGGTATTATGTATGTACAGACACACACCCAATTATGTGTGTTTAGGTGTTTGTGTGTGTGTGTGTGTGTTTATTCATTCTGCCTTTCAGTTTTACAAATTTCTAAGGTAGCATACAATTCATTAAAAAAAACAGCATTAAAACAGTTTAAAATACAAAACAGTACTAAACCAGCAGAGCAGTTTAAAATAATAAAAGCAGCAAATACCAGCATCATTGGAGTTAAGAAGTTAGAAGATTAGCGAGCCTGAGTAAATATCAAGATCTTGCCTGGCGTCTGAATGTAATTAAATGTGGCAGCAGGTGAGGCTCTTTGGGGAAAACTCTGAGGTATCCCAACTGGAAAGGCTTCCCTCTACCCGTCCACCACTAGCCTAAATCTCTGATGCTACTTGGTGAACGACTTCAGATGATGTTCTGAGAACTGCACAAGCTGATATGGCAGCAGACCAGGAAAAAGGAACCTGTGGCCTTCCAAATGTTGCTGGATGACAGCTCTCATCATCCCTAGCCATTGGCCACACTGGCTAGAGCTGACAAATAACTAGAACACCTCAGGTGGCCCATCCCAGCAGTAGTTTTACTGTCATTGTGAAGGCAAAGCTTCCTGTAGCTATTTGGAGGGAGGGGAGTATTTTATTTTATTTTTTTGTCATATGTACATTGATGAATTGTAGGTTTCATATAATCCTTTTTTCCCTTCTCCTGTGGTATAATATATTTATGTTTATGTTTTTAAATGTAAGTCACTTGGAGACCTTTTAGATAACAAGATAATAATAATAATAATAATAATAATAATAATAATAATAATAATAGGATGAATGACTCTGCCCAAAAGTGGCTATGAGTAGTACTATCCCAGCATGAAAACATCAAGATTTTCATGCATTCTTCAAATTGTTGCTGGGGAGAGATATTTAGACTACTGTGTCTATTCCAATGAGGCAACTGTTCCAAGACTGCTTTGCTGAATTTGCCAAAAACAAATCATAACAAAGCACAAAAAAATCCATGTATTGGGTTTGGCAATCTGCTATTTTCTTTGCTTCAGATTTGAACCGGGCTTTAGACTCCCAAGTGAGGTATTCCTCAGTGACGATCAATGGGAATCATTTTGTAGCAGAAGTAATACCTGTAATCACACACGGTTATCCAAATGACAACCATCTGCTTTTTTTGCAATTAGATTACCATTCATCGTCAGCAATCACTAGGAAGTGTGCCTTTAAAAAGAGAGAAGGAGGGAGCTGTTTCCTCCATAATTGCTTTTATCCTGTAATCTGAGTAAATGTGCCATGAAACCTCCAAAAAGGAAAACAAAAATGCCTCCCCCACCACCACCACCCTGCTCAAGGCAATGGTCACAATTGCATTACATTGTTCAAAGATTAATAATCGTGTCTTCCGGAACACAGGAAACAGCCTTATACCATGGGTCCATCTTGCTCAGCGTTGCCTACACTGACTGGCAGCAGCTCTCCAGGGTTGCAGGCAGGGAATTTTTCCCAGTTCTACCTGGATATGCCAGTAGGGATTGAACCTGGGACCTTTTGCATGCAAGGCAGACACTCTGCCACTGAGCTATGGCCCTTCTGCTTTTATACCCATGTTTTTTGCCCTCAGTCAAAAATAGTTATCCGTCCCTTCTTTACTGTTTTATCTTAAATCCTTTCAATTGGACGTGAGGAGTGTGGCCCTCCAGATGTTATTGGACTCCAACTGCCATCAGTCCCATGAGCCAATGGTCAAAGTATGATGGGAGCTGGCCGTCTTCCATCATACCTTGAGAAATGTCATTTTCACTTTGAACAGAGTGTGTGCTTTATGAAGAACCTTCATATAGTTTCAGTTATTATGTTGCTGTGAAAGGATATACAGATACAGGGACGGATCATAGCTTAGTCGTTTGCATGGTTTAATCCTTGGCATCTCTATGTAGAACCAGAAAAAGACTACTGTCTAAAACCCTGGAGAGTCTCTACCAGTCAGAGTAAACCAGGGGTTCCCAAACAGTGGTCTACGGACCAACAGCAGCCCACAAGCTCTATTCATGTGGTCTGCCGTTGTCTGCAACAACACAATTAAAAATCATACAGCATCTAGCACAGCACGTTGCAATTGCTACAACAGGCAGGAAAAAAATCATTCAGACACTCGCAGTTTTCAAGTGGTCCGTGGAGAGAGAAAACTGGTGTAGACAATGCTGAACCAGATAAACCAACGGTCTGACTTGATATAAGGCGCCTTCCTATGTTCCTTCCTACAAATGAGCTTGTGGTAGACAGATCCTGAGTATGGTCCTATTAAGATGACATGTGTGTCATACCTGAACCAGGCCTGAGGCCAGTGATGACTGGTCGATTAGAGCACATGGAGCACAGCCCCACCAGTCTCAGTCTGTGCTTAGCCAGCCCCCACCTGCCTGCCTTCTTATTAACAACCAGTCCAGAGGGCAGCACTGGCTGTCCACTTTCTTCTTCTTAGTTTCAGTGTTGCCCTTTTAGAACTCAACAGGGAGGAGGATGGGGGCAAACTCTGTCTCCACGTACTGTTGAGATCCCTGCCTTCCACCCTACCAGTCCTAATGGGCATCAGCCACCACTGCCTGAAGCCTGATGTAAGAGCTATTTCACAGTAGGACAGACTGCTGTAGGAGGTGGTGGGCTCTCCTTCACTGGACACATTTAAGCAGAGGCTAGTTGTCCGTCTGTTAGGGTTGTTGTAGTTGCAAGTTTCTTGCAGTGAGCAGAGGGCTGGACCAGATGGCCTCCTGGGTACCTTCCAACTCTCATCTGACATGCTCCTCCCCACACTCGTCTCTGTCACCTGAGAAAGCAGAGAGCAACTGACAGAACTGGTAGATCCCATGCTCAAAATTTCCCTGATCCTGAGAGACAGAAACAAGGGATGTAGTAGATTTAACCTTGCACAATTTTGAATTTAGGGACACCCTACTAGAGTAGAGCTGGGCGCAAACATGCCCCCAAATTCACCATCCTTTGGATTGGTGGCTGAGGGGGGGGAGACTTTCATCGATATCTTTCAAGTGCAGGAGAAATGTTATTAATTTTCAGGGCTTGAGGACTGAGGTCTTACTAAGGCTCCATCTGCACTGTATATTTAAATTTTATATTTATTTATTTATTTATTGAACTTGTATACTGCCCCATAGCCGAAGCTCTCTGGGCGGTTTACAGCAATCAAAACCATTAAAACAAATATACAATTCAAAACACATATTTCAAAAACAATTTAAAACACAATTTTATTTAAAACAATATAAAAACAATTTAAAACACATGCTAAAATGCCTGGGATAAGAGGAAAGTCTTGACCTGGCGCCGAAAAGATAACAGTGTCAGCAAAATCATTTCATAATTTGGGGGCCACCACTGAGAAGGCCCTCTCCCTTGTTGCCACCCTCCGAGCTTCCCCTGGAGTAGGCACCTGGAGGAGGGTCTTTGATCTTGAACGTAGTGTATGGGTGGGTTCGTATCGGGAGAGGCGTTCCATCAGTTATTGTGGTCCCAAGCCATGTAAGGCTTTATAGGTCAAAACCAGCACCTTGAATCGAGCTCGGAAACATACAGGCAGCCAATGCAAGCAGGCCAGAATCGGTTTTATATGTTCGGACCGTCTGGTCCCTGTTACCAATCTGGCCGCTGCATTTTGCACAAGCTGCATTTTCCGAACTGTCTTCAAAGGCAGCCCCATGTAGAGTGCATTGCAGTAATCTAATTTGTACCATTTAAACAGTTCCCCCAAAGAATCTTTAGAACTGTAGTCTGTTAATGGTGCTGAGAGTGGTCAGGAGACCCCTCTTTCCTCCTGGAGCTACAATTCCCAGAGTGGCTTAATAATCCCTTGTCCCAGGGAACTCCACACTGGTTTGGAGATCTGTTGAGATTTCATTTTGGCTAGATGGGGCCCTTGATTCTCCCTGAGGCCTCTGTTTCTGAAGCTTTGACTGCTCCACTCAAAACTGAAATCTACCACAAGATGTTGCCTCAAAACACATGTTTCAGAATATGATGATACGGATGCAAATTGATGCATGGGTGGTGGGATTAAAAATGGCGGTCAGATTTTTACCCCTCAAACTTGCATTTGGTTCTTCTGAAGTGGTATTGCACTAAAACGGTTCTTAAATGGGTTTAGGCACTGGATCATCCTTGCTATAGATCATCTCTTGATTTCTCTTAGGGATGCACTGATGACCAGCACCATCAATTGTGTCACTAGCTTCATCTCAGGATTTGCAATCTTTTCTATCTTGGGCTACATGGCTCACATATACAAAGTCAGAATTCAAGATGTGGCCACTGAAGGTAAGAATGCTTCCCTACCACACTGCCCAGTCAAACTGAATACTTTCTTCTTTTCAGGCCACACACATACACCCGTACCTCTCTTTGTTGAGTCAAAAATATTTTTTCCACCTCCAGATTTTTCTCTTCTGGCCTATGTACTTTTCTCTGCCTTCTGGTTGCTCACTGTAAAATGAGTGTGGTCTAATCCTGCAGAACTGGAAAGATTTCTCCTTTGTCTCAAGCATTTAGAAAAGACTGGCTATTTTTCAAGGATTGTTTCCTTATTTGTTATAGGTAGCAATGTTTTACCGTATCACTTGGCATTCTTATACGAAGTGATAAAGTAAAATCTTAATACCTATAACGAATAAGGAAACTGTCCTTGAAAATAGCCAGTCTTTGCTTAATAAATTTCGGACAAAGGAGGTACCTTTCCAGTTCTGCAGGATTAGGCCACATTCAATTTGTTACAAGCTGTGCGAACAGCTTGATAGTGTCACCTGCTGACAGATTACAGGCATTACAACACATCATATATACATTTTTAGCCAAGTGTTGGGAAGAGGAAAGGAAACACATGAATTAGAGAAGATATTTAAAAATAAGAATCCTCTAACCAAGGCTTAATTCACAAATAGGAAATGTTGCCTTAAGGCTGTGCAATTAGGAATTATTCTTTCCTTCTTCCTCAGGGGCTGGATTAGTTTTCATCATTTATCCAGAAGCTATTTCAACCCTTAAAGGATCAACGTTCTGGGCAGTGGTGTTTTTCATAATGCTGCTTTCACTGGGTATTGACAGTTCTGTGAGTATACATTATATTTCTCCAGCAACATCCTTTATTTTACATCTATATGGGTGTTGATCCTAATGTGCTCCTTCATTCATGTATGTTTGGCGGAGGGAACTTTGGTCCCAGGAAGTGAGTAGATGCAATTTGGGGTGATACCTTGACTGTCATTAATCATAAGCCACAGATAACAAGCCTACAGCTGGGATGCAAATAGTATCATATCTACACCCTAAAGCGTTCAGAGTCAGAGATAGACTATGTATGGAATGGGGACCCTATGACCCTCCAGATGCTGATGGACCCCCAACTCCCTTCAGCCTGGCCAATACATGTAGGGAATTGTAGTCTAGCAACATATTGGGGTGGAGGGGAGGTCCAGGTTCTCTATCACTTGATTATATGTACCTTTTCTCTGGTTCTGCATGTTTTTTCTAAACTTAATGCTTTCATGCAAGCACATACCAGTAAGCTCCCCGTACTGTATATCAGATAGGGATGGGATTCACCCCTGCCGATTTGATCCGCCCTGCTCCCACCTAGCATCACAGAGAAGGAGGAGGCAGGAAAGAAGGGGCCCTCCCCAGATGGAAGGCCAGAGTGGCTGCTATGCCACACCTTCTTTGTTTGCAGAAGGTCCCAGATTCAGTGGCCAGCATCTGGAGGAAGGAAGTGGCTGCCTATGCAGATCCTCTCTGAGAGCATCCAAAGAGTGACAGGAGAGAGGAGCATCCTCTATGAGCATCCTTTGGGAAGGGCCATAGCTGAGTGGCTAGAGCCTCTGTTTTGTGTGAAGAAGGTCCAAGGTTCACTCCCTGGCATCTCCAGGTACGGCTGCCAGTCATTGTAGACAATATTGAGCTAGGTGGACCAATGGTCAGATTTATTATGATGCTGCTTCCTATGTTCCTATGTACTGCCAATCAAGCACAAGGACAGGGCTGAAACATAATATTAGAACACCTTCTCCAATGTGAAGCCTTGCAGGGAAAGAACAGAACAGGCCAACTCAAATGACCAAGAGATCGGAGCATCTTTGGGACTCTGATAAAATCAAAATGGCTTGACATGGTTGACATTTGAAAAGTTTTGCGTTGTGGAGAAAGAAAGTGAATATAAAGGGCCATTGCAATTATTTCCTCTCATTCTACTTGATCTTGGATGATGACGAAACTGATTGGTAATAGGTTCAAGACAGACAAAAAAGGAAGACCTTGCACAACACATAAATAACTTGTGAAATTCAATTCGTACAGGATGTGGTGTTTGGTCATTAACTTAATTCGTTTTTTAAACAGAGGGTTAGGCAAAGTGATGAAGGATTGGTCGATCAATTGCCATTAGACGTCATATGGAACACATTTGGAGACAGGATACCTTTGAATGCCAGATGTTTGGGACAAACAACAGGAAATAGCAATCTCCATCTTATTCATCTGATGAGTTTCCCTGGGCTGTCTTGGCTCTCACACTGGCCCAGAGTTGGAGACAAAATGCTGGATGTGGTGGATTTTGGATGATAGGACAATGGGAAGCTGCCTTAAATTGAGTCAGGCCATTGGTCCATCTAGCTCAGTATTGGCTGCACTGACTGGCAGCGACTCTCTCCCAACCCTACCTGGAGATATATGCAAACCAAATGCTCTACCAGTGAGTATTGGCCCTTTGCAAAAAACAAAATAAAAACTGTCTGTTCATATTATTTCTTCTTGATATAACAATGAAGTTTATTTTTAATGTTAAGCCAGAGTCATTTTCAAATCAATCTGTCCCATCCACCCCCAATTGTGACTTATGTGGAGTGTATCTAATTAATACTGCAGATTTTAAAGCATAAGAATGTTAAATGATACCTGATGAATTTTTCCTAAGCTCTCTCTCTCTTGCTTCCTCTTTAGATGGGTGGCATGGAAGCTGTAATCACTGGCTTAGCAGATGATTTCCACATCCTGAAAAGGCACAGAAAGCTTTTCACATTTGGGGTCTCCTTTGGCACGTTCCTGGTTGCACTATTCTGCATAACAAATGTAAGTATTCTTTGAGAAGTCTGTGCCTCTTCTAAATGTAAATGTACTGCCTTCAAGGGCGACCCCATGAATAGGGTTTTCATGAGGCTGAGAGGCAGTGACTAGCCCAAGGTCACCCAGTGAGATTCATGGCTGTGTGGGGATTCAAACCCTGGCATCCCAGGTCGTAGTCCAACACCTTAACCACTACACCACACTGGCTCTCATAGGGCAACATTTTTATTTTTATTTTTTGCCCCCAACCAATGCACTGGAAATGATGCTGCATCACAAGGTGGTGCTATTCAGGAAGACACTCTGGGGATCACATGATCACCAGGCTGTTGGGACGAATGCTGCAAAACAACAAACTTTTATTTTTTAAAAAAACTTTGCTGCTACTTCTCTGGTAAGCTGTCTGCCCCTCTGGAAATTTCATTATTTTTCACCTGCCTCTCAAAGATGTCTTGCTTTACCCTTTTGCCCACAGACCCCCTCAAAGTTCCATTAAAAATATATATATTTTCACCCCTGGCTCTAATGCTTCCTCCCTATGCAAAGCTAATACTTCTGCATGGCATAGCTCTGCTGTTCAGGGGCTTAGTGCAGTAAGGCCACATTCACACCATACATTCACTCCACGATTATTCCACTTAGCCTACAGCCATACTACCCTAAACATGCCCGATCTCGTCTGATCTTGGAAGCTAAGCAGGGTCAGGCCTGGTTAGTACTTGGATGGGACACCGCCTGGGAATACCGGGTGCTGTAGGCTTAGAGGAAGGCAATGGTAGACCACCTCTGAAGACCTCTTACCATGAAAACCCTATGAATCTATAAAAAAAAAGATTCATAGTGTCACCGTAAGTCATAATCGACTTGACGGCATATAACAACAAACAACAATTATTCCATTTTAAACAGTCATGGTTTCCCACAAAGAATCCTGGGATGTGTAGTTTTTGAAGGGTGGTGAGAGTTGTTAGGAAACCTCCTTTGCCCTCACAGAGCTACAGTTCCTAGGGTTCTCTGGGAAGAGGGACTGATAGCTAAACTAGTAGGGAATTGCAACTCTATGAGTGGAACAGGGGTCTCCTAACAACTCCCAGGATTTGATTTTTTTTTTTAAGGAAGCCAGGACTGTTTAAAGTGGAATAATTGCTGGAATAAACATTAGTGGAATAAATAGATAATGTTTCCATTTAATTTAATTTTTGTATATTGTATTGTTTATTTATTTATTTATTTATTTATTTTATTGCACTTGTATACCGCCTCATAGCCGAAGCTCTCTGGGCGGTTTACAGCAATCAAAACCATTAAAACAAATATACAATTTAAAACACATATTTTAAAAACAATTTAAAACACAATTTTAAAAATTCAAAACAATATAAAAACAATTTAAAACACATGCTAAAATGCCTGGGATAAGAGGAAAGTCTTGACCTGGCGCCGAAAAGATAACAGTGTCAGCAAAATCATTTCATAATTTGGGGGCCACCACTGAGAAGGCCCTCTCCCTTATTGCCACCCTCTGAGCTTCCCTTGGAGTAGGCACCTGGAGGAGGGCCTTTGATCTTGAACATAGTGTACGGGTGGGTTCATATCGGGAGAGGCGTTCCATCAGGTATTGTGGTCCCAAGCTGTGTAAGGCTTTATAGGTCAAAACCAGCACCTTGAATCGAGCTCGGAAACATACAGGCAGCCAATGCAAGCAGGCCAGAATCAGTTTTATATGTTCGGACCGTCTGGTCCCTGTTACCAATCTGGCCACTGCATTTTGCACAAGCTACAGTTTCCGAAACTTCTTCAAAGGCAGTCCCACGTAGAGTTTATATTGTATATTATGTTTATATTGTATATTATTGTATTTTTATACCTGTGTTTATTTTTCTTGTAAGCTGCATTGAGGGCGTTTGGCCGAAAGGCAGGGTATAAATAAACTATATATGGTTCCCTGGCTCTCCCTGTCAGGTTCCTACCTGCTCGTGGTTACTGCCTGTCACTAGGCACCACCAGGGACTCCACCAGTCCGGACTGTCCTTTTTTATGGTTTCTCTCCCCGCTCTAGCACAGATCTCAACAGATCCCCCTGCTAGGCAGCACCACCAGTCACGTCCTATAACCAGTAGTCCCAGAGACTCTGCCTGAGTCTCTCTATCAGGTTACCTCTGTGACTGAGTGCTTAAGCTGTCCCCAATCCCTTTAATCTTTATATATAATTCTGGTTTGCTCTGAATACTTGTGGTGTTATATTATCCCCTTCACCGCTGCCACCATTTGTTACAGTTTCCCTTCAGCCTTGGTATTTACCTTACCCTCCCTTCTGGTCTGTGAAACCCCAGCCAAGGATCAGGCCTTTGGTAAACCAAATATATTTATTAAATAACAAAGATAACAAGATTTCTTTATAAAGGCACTTAAGCATATGGTTTCATCTATTCCTGAGGTACTGGTCTTAGTATTAATCCGAACTCCACACTCTCCTCACATCCACCAACTCTCCACACAATCTCCTCTCACAAACCCACCAAAACAACCCACTAACATCCACCGTCCACCCAGATTCAACTGTCATCCTTCCATTTATATCCTCCAGCCATCCAAACACTCAGCCAATCATCCAGCATTCTACTGCCCATTCACTCCCCCCTCCTCTTTCATTCCACTTACCCTGTATCTCCTATCCAAACAGCACTTACCATATATACACTAATACAGGAACATCACATTTCCCCCCCCCCTTAAAATAACAGCAAAGTATTATTCCTGTTCCAGGATTCATACGTCGCGTTAATAAGTAAAACAAGTCTCTCTGGGGAAAATGTCTTTCTTTGTTCCTCCGTCTGGTCACATCACTGCAGTCCCAGCCACCTGCCTTGACAGTCCATCGGCTAATACATTGTCCTTGCCTTTTATTTTAATTTGTATTCTAATTTTGTTTTTAAATATGTTTTTATAATTGTATACTGTAACCCACACTTGTTCGTATTTTAAATGTGGTTTTATCTTGTTGTACACCGCCCTGAGAGCTTGTTGCTATAGGGCGGTTTAAAAGTGCAATTAAATTAAAATAAATAAATAAATGGTGTGAATATGGCCTAACACTATACCTGGGGAAACCAGGGGCATTTCTTAATGATAGCATAAGGCAGGGATGAGGAACCTTTTCCACTGGAGGTCCAGATCTTCATCTCCCCAACTCCTGGCAGGCCAGAGATGACAGGTGGGTGAGGCCACCTACCTGTCAATCACTTGCCATCATAGTGATGCTGGGTGATGCTTCCCTTTGAAACCATGATTTTTGGGACTTCAAAGTGAACCGCGGGGCTTTTATATATGGAGGGGATTAAAGGTGCACTCTGATCTTCCCATCAGCTGATCAGCAGGTGGGAGCAAGCTTTCAAATGACCCCTCCCCTGGCATCTCCTTCAGATCTCTGCGGTCTGAAAGAGAAGGGTGGAAGGGATTGAAGGCAAGCTCCAGCTGGCCCATCAGTTGCCAAGAGGAGGGCATGGCTTTGTAGCTGGAGTCCTGAGTAGGAACACTCCAATAGCACAGTGGTCCAATAGCATGGAGAAGGTCCCAGGACCAGTCCTCAGCATCAGGAAGCATCAGGAAGACTCTCTGACTGGCAGAGCCACTGCCAATCAGTGTAGGTACTACTGAGCAAGATGGGCCAATGATCTGATTCAGTATAAGGCAGCTCCCTATATTCCTATCTACACTTGGATATCTGTTCAGACTGATTTGTTTGGCCCCATGCATGCTTCACATACTGTACAAGCGCATTACCTCACCTAACAGAGCCATGTCAACCATATACAAAAGGGGAGTCAAACAGTGTGTGTGCTACTGTAAACCGCCCAGAGATAAATAAATAAATAAATAAATAATTCCATGGTTTGTTTTTACAACCTCAGAAAAGTAATGGTGTTTTCCATTAGTTCCCCTTTATACAAATGACCACATCAAACTGAGATGTGGAGCAACCGTGTATTTTATGCTTTAGCTTTTCACTGTAGGTTTGTTAATCTAAAGAGTGCCTGTCAGTTCACCAGGTAAGCTGCAAGCTAAACAGCATCTGGAACATGAGAGTGACAAAAATGGTGAAGGTCTTGGAGACCAGGTCCTAAAGCTGAAAGAGCTGGGTATGTTTAGTCTGGAAAGAGACAGTTAAGAAGTGAAATAATAGCAATCTTCAAATATTTGAAAGGGTTCTTGCATAGATCAGAGGTTCCCAAACTCTGATCCATGGACCACCAGTGATCCACAAGCTTCATTCATGGGGTCCATGGCATATCCACAAGAAGTATTCATATTGATTTTAATGACATTTTATTGTTTCCGTTGTTTCTTATACTGTGTTTTATTGTATTGCAATCTGAATTCTATTGAAGGCAATTGAAAAATACAATATAAGAAATAAAATAAGCAATACATTTCACTTAAAATCATACAGCACCTAGCAGAGTGCATTACAATTTCTAAAATAGGCAGAGAAATCATTAAGTGGTCCACCATAAGCAATGTTCAAGTGGTCCATGGAGGGAAACGTTTGCGACCCGCTGGCATAGATGATGGTGCTAATTTTATTTTCTAATGCTCCAGAGGGTAGGCCCTCAGCCAATGGGTCCCAATTACAAGATTACCTTCTCCAGATAGTTTGAACTCCCATCAGCTCCAGACAGCATGGCCTTGCAGACTGGGCCTGATGATATGAATGGCATGAGGTTGGGGAAGGCTGATCTACGTTGAATCAAACTCTCCTAATGCTGAAACTGGTTGGTTACATGTGTGGAGTGTCAAGCAAATTATATCCCACCTGGTCATAGTTTTGGGTACTTGAGGATGCTCTAGAAATGCTGGGCTGCTCGACTGATTGGCTGCTTTCTTTTTGTTACTTAGGGTGGAATCTATGTACTTACTCTGTTAGACACTTTCGCTGCTGGGACGTCCATCTTGTTTGCTGTTTTGGTGGAAGCCATTGGCGTTTCCTGGTTTTATGGTGAGCCAGGGGGTGAGGGAGGATTGTTCAAATTATTTTTGACTGCTTCTTTGGATGGCCCAGGGTTCTAGTATTATGAAAGAGAGAGAAACTTCCCCATCCACTTTTCCCACACCAGCCATAGTTTTCATAGAATCATAGAATAGTAGAGTTGGGAGGGGCTTACATGGCCACCAAGTCCTACCGCCTGCACAATACAGGAATCCAAATTAAAGCATATGCGACAGGTGGATGTCCAGCTCCTTCCTGAATGCCTCCAGTGATGGAGAGCCCGCCACTTGTCTAGGTCATTGGCTCCATTGCAGTATCGTTCTAACAGTTAGGAAGTTTTTCTTGATGTTCAGCCGAAATCTGGCTTCCTGTAACTTGAGCCCATTAATCCGTGTCCTGCACTCTGGGATAACTGAGCAGAGGTCCTTGCCCTCCTCTGCACTTGAAGAGTGCTATGATATCTCCCCTCAATCTTCTGTTCTCTTCTCAAGGCTAAACATCCCCAGTGCTTTCAATCTCTTTTCATTGTGTCCCTCTTAATTGCCTTCTTCTAAGCTAAATAGCCTCAAACATTATAACCTTTGCTGATAGAATTGCTCTGGCCCCTTGATTACTTTGGTTGCTTTTTTCTGCACCTCTTCCAGTTCTAAAATGATCTCTAGTTTGCCATACAGGTTTCATGCAAGAAGGTGAAATCTAGCCCCAAGCAATGGGTGTTATTCAGTGCCAGTCTTCCTCAGAGGAGACCCACTGAACTTAATGGACATGACTAACTTAGGTTCATGAATTTCAGTGGCTCTACTCTGAGTAGAACTTTGTTGAATGTCATCCAATTCCTTTCCTTTCACAACTGTAATAATTTATCATTGTTCTGATACATTCTCCTGGCCTGCTGTGGCAAGTAAGGATTGGTTCGAGTTATGTTGTCGTTAGCATTAGTATTAGTGATGGCCACTGGCTTGGATGGCTTTAAATTTTAAAGTTTAAAAGATGATTAGGCGAATACATGGAGGATAAGGTGATCAACAGCTACTAGCCATGATGACTACATTCTACCTCCATTGTTAAGAGACAGTATTCCTCTGAATGCCAGTTGCTGGAAACTGCAGGAGGAGAGAGTGCTCTTGCACTCAGGTCTGTTTGCAGCTTCCCATGGGCATCTGGTCTGCCACTGTGAGAACAGGATGCTGGTCTAGATGGCCCACTGGCCTGATCTAACAGGGCTCTTCTTATGTTTTTATCTTTATTTATTAGTCAGTTTTTCACAAACTGTCTGTCCCTGTTGCAGAAAGTAGACTGTGCCATTACACACTACAAGTCTGAATGCCCCCCACATGCCAAAACTCCTGCAAGTAAACTCCTTGCAATTGAAAAACAGCTATGAATGTATGCAGCAGGGAGCAAGACTCAAAGCATTCAAAACCATGATCCATGGACTGCAGTCTGATGATGTGGCCTATTCTACCACCTCAGGACTAGACCACATCATCAGGGCTTGCCCCAGGCATGCAGGGGCCCTTGGGCACCAGCCTGCCCTGGGCCCTGGCACCGGCATGCATGCCCCACCTACCTACGTTACCTACCAGGTGAGTGGAGGAGCGGAAGGTTGGGGGGGGAGTGAGTGGGGGGGCAGGACAGCGGGCGATCAAGCGGTGGGGCAGGGGGAGGGGGAGTGAATGGGGGGCAGGGGGGAGGGCGAGCAAGCTAGTGGGGGAGAGGGGGAGGGCGAGCAGGTGGGCAGGGACAGAGGGAGAGCAAGCGGGCAGGCGGATGGGGGGAGAGCGAGCAAGCAGGTGGGAGCTCCCTCCCTGCAATCTGCTACTCCCCTACCATAACGAGGAGCCCTTCTGGGGCCCCTGTGTGCCATGGAGCCCTCGGCCAGGGCCCCACCTGGCCGCCCTTTGGATCCGGCCCTGCACATCATTTACACAGCATTTGTCTGAATATATATGGCGGGCCTTCCAAATAGCAGATGAAGAGTTAAACCTGTGTCTGGACTGTACCTCTTCAGACAGCAGCTCACGGGATAGGAATGATTGCTTACAAAACAAAAGTGTTCCTTTCTGTATGGAATATGAGCATGTCAAGGAAAGAGACTATGCTACAGCCTTAAAGTGTTCCTGCTCATATAGAATATGTGCTACAGCCTTTCTCCTTGACATCCTAGTTTTCTATGTATATGGATATTTTCCCCTATATGTATGGATGTTATGTTATATATAAACTGATATAACCTTATGAGCCTCCCACCTGCCCTCTGCAAAAGTACAGTCCAAACAAAGCAGGGTTTTTTTTACCTCTTCATCTGCTGTTTATCAGACGGAGGCCAAAACGTCAGGTCAAAGACTCCCTTTATTTACACACTCAGTTCAGCTTTTTGAGATTAGTTGCAATTCAACATTGGAGGACAGAGCTTTGCCCTCTGATGCTTTTTGTGTGTCAGATAGCCACAGGACATAAACACAGACTAGTGGAGTAAAGGAGACATAGAGAGATTAATTCCCGCCTGCCCCAACTGTGTACACGATCATAACGCTGCCAGGCAGGCAGGCAGGGAGGGAGGCCAGCTGTCTCTTCTCCTTCTCCTGCAAATGAAAATGAATGCGCTCAGATAACCTGGGCTGGAGAAGCTTGCCAAAGCTGTATTTATTCTAACAGCTCTTTAGAGAGTTTACTAAACACAGCAGGGCAACCTGGGGGAAATGGCTTCTTAATCACACAGTCTCCTGCCAAGAGGTAAGAGTGAGGAGGCTTCTGACTGGCTACCTTGAAGGTTGGGAGCACACTGTTAATTATGCCCTCAATTACACTGTTCCCTTCTGCTTATATAAATGCATGTGATTGCAGGGCACCTGCAACTCGGCTGGGATGGGCAATTTCTGTTCATCCCCCAACTGAATATTGTTGGGCCTAATGCTTTTATTATTATTGTTATGATTATTGTTGTTGTTGTTGTTCGTCATGAAAAATTCATCAGCATTCTAGTGCAAATCTGAGTATACATATTGCTGTATGCAGTTTTTCCTAATAACCACATTTTTGCAAAGCACTTATCCCTAATATAATTCATTTATGTATGTTATTTTCACCAATATGTGTATTTTTATTTTTATTTTGCATACTATGTGCCTTTTAGTATACATTACTTGGCTGGAGAACTGCATTGCAAAATGTGGAGCAGTGTGAATTTCAAAGTATGGCTGTGTTTTGGTTCTGGTATTGTTTCAGAAAGGAAAAAAAAATCACAAACCGATATGGAAATATCCTGAACTGGATTTAAGACTGGAAAAATGAGAAACTGAAAGAAACTTGCTGTAAGCATGACTGAGACTAGATCCAGCTCTCTCATTTATTCTTTGGGGAGAGGAAACTGGTGCCCTCCAAATGTTCTTGGATTACAATTCTGATCAGTCCCAGCCACCACAGCCAATGGTTGAAAATGGGAGCCAGAATCCAACATCTGGAGGACAACTGCTTCCCCATCCTTGTGTAAGAGAGTCTGCATGGTTAGAGATGCTCCATGGCTTGCTTGCTTTTTTATTTATTTATTATTTAGTATTTATTACATTTATATCTTGCCCTTCCTCCCAGTATGAGCCCAGGGCAGCAAACAAAAACACTGAAAAACACCCTGAAATATTATGAAAACAGAGTTTAAAAGATATTAAAACAAAACATCTTTTGTTAAAAAAAAAGCTTTAAAAACATCATAAAAACTAATTCCAACACAGACTCAGACTGGGATAAAGTCTCTACTTAAAAGGCTTGTTGAAAGAGAAAGGTCTTCAGTAGTGCCAAAAAGGTCACAGAGGTTGTGCCTGTCTATTATGTTAAGGGGAGGAAATTCCAAAGTGTCGGTGCCATGACACAAAAAGTTCTCTTTCTATGTTGTGCTGAAAGGACCTCCTCATAAAATGGCATCTGCAGGAGGCCCTCACCTCGTTAGAGTGAGGCATGAAGCCATTACTCATTGTTAAATCTCTTCTCTTTGTTGCTCTTCTCAAAATTCTCTCGAAACAAGACGCAGAACTGAGGACACTCCACATTATTGCCAGCATTAAATGACACACACACAGCCCGGTCCTCTCTTTTCTTCTCTGGTCATTGTCAGGTGTCTTCTTAAAGGGTTATTTTTCCTATGAACTTTGGTCTCTTTCATATTACCACTCAGTTTTCCCATCAAATGCCTCTTCTTGGTCATGAACACTCTCATCTTTTCATTCATCTGCCAAAGTTTCCTAAGGACTTTGGCAACCCCTGAAAGGGCAAGGAAGACACAATCATCCAAACAATATGAAATGGCTTGAATGCACATTCCCTCATCCCTTTTTCCATCTGCAGTAAAAAATAAAAAGGATCATGAACAGATTCATAAAAGTAATTCTGCTTGGACTGTATAATTTCAAACTGTCCAGTGCATCCCTTTCAAAAAGTCAGTGTTGATCAACAACTTTTATAGAGATTGCTTTTCTTCGTCATCTCTTTGGCCTACTTGTTAATCCTCCAGATGCGCTTTCCCTTTTTTTCATCCATCTCCTCTTCAGTAATAATGGGGAGCATAGTTGCGCTCCTCCCAAGGTTAAAACAAGGTCAACATTTGTTATGTGAACATCATCATATGCTTTCTTCTTCTTTGCTGCTTATAGCTCCTCTTATGCTGCATACGTGCAATGTTGGAATGTGATTGAGGTCATGGCATGTCTGCTGGAGCTTGCCAATCAAAGAATATGACATTAACGGCATCCCTGTTTTCTTTGCACTCAGAAGTTCTTTATTGCTACTCAAGTAGGATTTACTTGCCTTTTAGAATAGCTACCTTCTGGTTGTGGTCTATGTCATTCTCTCTCTCTCTCTCTCTCTCTCTGCAATGAGCCAGAGCCTATTTATTTCTCAGAACTTCTTCTTTCACAATTGCTACCACTTCTCTTCCCACCGACATCCACTTCCCTTTTGGGGAAGGTTCATAGCTCGGTGGTAAAGCACATTCTTTTGCCCACAAATGGTCCCAGGTTCGTTCCCTGGTATCTCCAGATAGGGCTGGGAAAGACTCCTGTCTGATGTCACTACCAGTGTAGATAGTGCTGGGATAAGTAGACCAGTGGTCTGATTAGCTTAAAGACAGTTTCCTATGTTGGGGGAGGAGCCATAGCTCATTGGCAAAGCACCTATTCTGCATGCAAAAGGTCCCAGGTTCAATCTCCAGGTAGGACTGGAAAAGTCTCCTGACTGAAGCCCTGGAGAGTCACTACCAGTCAATGTAATCAGTGATGGGCTAGCTTAACCAATAGTAAAAGTTTGTTTTCTATGTTTCCTCCCTGCAAATGGGTACGAGGGGAGAATTTCAAGTCATCTGTCTCAGGCATGCAACAGTTGCTTTTTTTGCTTACACATTATAACCCATTGCTGTATAAAGAAAAATTTGTTGTGGCTGCAGTTAATGTTCAAATTGACCACTAGTTAAATCCAGCATGCCTCTGTCCACCTATTAACTTCTGGGTTAGCCTCTCTCTCTCTCTACACGTGCGCACATGCATGCATGCACACAAGCACACACACATATTCTAGCCATTTCGATGATGCCCAGTTCCCTTAGTGACCCATACAAAGCTCTGTTTAGCTGAAAGGCTCACTCAACATTTTAGTGTGAACCAAAGCAAAGTTTTTGCTGACATGTTTAAATGGGAATTAAGCTATACCTGTGTCCATTGACAGTGGGGAAGGAATTGTTGCATATAGAGGTACTTACAAATAAGGATTGCAAACAAGAATGTGTTATAACAAGGATAAACTGTAATGTTTGTAAATTGAAGTAATATTCTTATAAGTTGAATGTTTGACTTTCGTTTTGGGCAGCAAACATTTGGGGAGGGGCAAAATGGTTTCTGACCCTGCGCCCCAAATATTGCAAATGTTCACATGCTTTGTTCTGGTCCTCTGGTATTATTTCCCCTCTTCACTGCACTTTTGAAACTCCATTTTCATGGACTGACTTCTTCCTGGAAAGAGTCACATGGGAGATTCTAGCTAATCATGAACCTTATGAACAATCTTATGAACATGACAATGTCATCATGCTACATAGCCAATCAGATGTTGCTGCATAGTGTCATCCTTGAAGCTAATTGAGAGTGAGGGAAATTCTTCCTGGATCAATATTGCCCTCCCTCTAAATAAGTAAATTTATTTTTCTCTGTTTTGGAGATGTCTTTTTTTTTTTTTGCCATTTCAAAATTGAAAAATGTTCTCTTTTCGGCGCAGCCCTAATTAGTACTGGTTATTAGTATTGTAAAATAAGGTTTAAAATCCTCATGATAACAGATGTAGAAAGCAAGTTTTTGTAAAGTGAAGGGACTTCGATTACAACAGTTAGGCTGGATTACGGGTTTTAAAGAGAACAAACATTTGCTGTGATTGTTGCAGTCCAAACGTATGAAACTTACCAGAGCTCCCCACTGAGTTCATGGCACTTACTCCGAAGTAAAAACACACAAGAACTCCAACCAACCAAAGATTGCTTAAATCCTTTTGACTTCAGTGACTTTGAGACAGCAGTCAATTGGCCAGCTGGTCACCATCATTTCATAGACCCCCCCAAAACAGAACCACCATCTTATTGATGCTTCCACAAAACATGGATCACACAGTTGAACAGTTTATCAGCATTCAGGGGGATCGTAGGCAAGCAGTGTAAAAAGAAAGCATTACAGCGGATACTGTAGTCATATATAACAGTGTGTTGTCTGCTTCATCCTTCGTCCTCTGTGGTCAATCTTCAGGTGTGGACAGATTCAGTGAAGATATCCAGCAAATGATGGGCTTCAAACCTGGCCTCTACTGGAGACTGTGTTGGAAATTTGTGAGCCCTGCTTTTTTATTGGTAAGCTGGTCAGTTGTTTTAATAGAAATGATAGAATGTGTGGATTTTTGGCAAGTATAGCCTATTGCAGAGTAGGTTTTTAGCTCACCAAATGGAAGACAGACACAGTTATAAGGCTTAAACTTAGTCTTTTACTTAGAATAATCAGCTATCACAGCAGAAGCAAAGAAGAAACTAAACTCACAATCCAGGAAGGCCATTTAACTTCCTAGGCCTAAAAACATTAACTCTTTAGCATTTTCTTCTCTCAGTACAGTGGGTATTAATTAAAAACAGTTGCTTATTCCAAAAAGCCAACATGGTGTCCTCCAGATGATGTTGGACTCCAACTGTTATCAGTCTCATCCAGCATGATCAATGTTCAGGGATGTTGAAAGCTATAGTCCAGCATCATCTGGGGGGCTCCACATTGGCTACTCCTAATCTATGGTATGGTTTACTCCTCTGCCTCTTCCCAAATAGATAAAAGACATGGGCCCTATTCCAGATATGTTCAGGCATAAGAAACCTATTCAGGTGTTGTACTCATATGTGATCAGGTAGACTGGGAATGAGTATGTTAGCTCTGCCCTGTGGGCCTCCATAAATTGGAGGGTGGCCATCAAAAGAGGTGAGCCTATTCTAACTTGTGTCAGGTCCTTGTGTAAGGAAGACCGTTATAAAATCAGGGATTCTGCATAACACGAGGAGGCTTCCACCTGCAGATAATTGACCTCCAGCTCATGGAGAACAATAACGTGTGTGTGTATGTGTGTGTGTACCCTGCTCATCTCCACTCACATTTTCTATTCAGTTATGAATATAACAACTGAATAGTTCTAAGATGTTTGGTGCAATTAACAACCCAAACTAGTAAGTGAGGATAACATGGACTGAAAGCCAATACCCCATCCAAACTGTGCAGTGTAGATAGGGCTTGCACAACAAATGCCACATCAAGATTAGGGATGAGGGAGAAATTTGATTCAGTTCACATTTAAAGGCAAATTTATCACATTTGCACTTTTGGAAACACTACGAGAACCGAAACTCGTTCTCCATCCTTCCAGTTATGCACTTATCGGAATTTTGCATTGCAGTTCTCTAACCAAGCAATGTTTACCCAAAAAATGCATATATTATGGGAATATAACATGCAAATAACATACAAAATGTATTACATTAGGAAGAAAATGCTTGCAAAAATGTGTTTATTAGGAGAAATTCACACTAAAATGCTGAAGGATTTTTATGAGGGTTTTTTAAAAACAAATTGCAAATTGCTACAGAAATGTGGAGAATCAAATTTAAGATTGGAAGAATGAGAAACTGAGAGAACCAAAATTGACAGGTCTTTCCATCACTAATCAAGACCTACAATGCAGATGTGCACCCAGATCCAATATTTCGATTGCAATTCCTAATCCAGAAAGGAGGTCTGCATATTTATTTATTTATAAAAATATTTATATACTGCCAACTCATTTAAAATATCAAGGCAGTGTGCAACAATGTATACAATGTATAAACACCATACAAACAATACAAAACAATCATTAAAATGACTGGCTAAGGAAGGAAGCTTAAACAGCTGCATAGGCCTATTGGCATAAAAAGATCTTCAAGAGATGCTTGAAAGTCTATAGTAAGGATGCCTATTGAATCTCTGCTGGAAAAATGTTCCACAGCACAGGACCAACAACACTAAAACTTCTAGTTGAAGCCAGTCGGGCCTCTGTAACATAGAGGACAGCTATCAGCACTCCTCTGGATGATCTCAGTGATCAAGCTAGGATTTAAGGACAGTTCATAAAGTACCCTGGACCCAAGTGGCTTAGTGCTTTGTATATTAATACAAAGAACCTTGAACCTGCATATAGGCAGCCAGTGCAGATGTTTTAGCATGTCGGCTGTCAGTCATCTGCCTCTGTCTGCAGTAGGAAAACCTTATTCTGCATTTGGATCTCCCTTGGTGGATGAGGGACAAAATGAACAACTCTTGACCTGGGACACCATCAGTCTGAAATTGTCCTACATGAGACTACTGAAAGGAATGGCACTGCACAAAAAAGCATGCTTTAATGGCTTTTGTGCAGGAAATAGATTGTTCCTTGGGTTTAGGAACATGATGATCAAAGGGAACAACGCCAAGATTATTGTTAAATGGAAGTTTCACATTTTTGTTTGTGGGTTTGGTTTTGTTGACTTATTTTCAATATTCAACCATTGTGGAATCTGAAAATAAGATATTTGTTCATTCATTTTAAAAGAAAAGGGAAAACCAGCAAGCCTTTTGGCATCATTTAAATATTTTAACACATGGAAAATATTTCTTCTTGGAACACTTGCAACCCATTTTTGGTAACTTTTTTTTTTTAAAAAAATCTCACTCAAAATTTTGAAATTTTTTGCTTTTGCTTTCACTAATTCTAATCATGGGGCCTTGAAAGACTATTAAATGCATGATTTCAGAGTGAAAAAAATACGTAAATAACAGATGTGGTCCACCTTTCCGGATTCTTTGGTCTCATAAGATTTGAAGAAAAGAAGAAAAAACAACCACCCCCAAACAGCAGCTGACTATTTAATTGCAATGATGAACAGCAGATGGGTTTTTTTTTAAATAAAATAAATAGAAAAATAGAATAAAATTGGAAACAGTAAAAGAGCAAACCTAAGGAGTTCCTTTCAGATGTCAGGAAAAGTCAGTGTGAATGTAGTAAATGTATATATATTAAGGAGAAATGTGTGTTAAAATGCTGGTGAAAAATAATCACAACCTGATGTAGAAATGGGATGGAAAATGGAGAGAAACTGACATTGACAGATCCATCCATCTCTCACCCAGAGTAGTTGCCTGCAGTGGTGACTAGTGCCCAGTGGGACAGGTGGGGCGGAAGGCAGGGAGTCCAAACAGTAGATAGAGCCAGAGCCAATGACAGGCAGAGTCAATTCATTCTAGTTTTGTCCCCATCCTCCTCTCTGCTGTGTTCTACAAGGCCAACACTGAGACTAAGGAAGAGAAAGATGACAGGTAGTGCCACCATCCCCTGACCTAGTTGTAAGAAAGAAGGCAGACAGGTGGGGACTAGATGAAAGCAGATTGAGGCTGGTGGGGCGGTGCCTCCCTTGTCCTAATGGACCAGCCTCCACTGGTTCCCTGGAATCAAAGGTACTACTCCAGTGTAAACAAACACATTTCAGAATCCAGATTTTAGTAGGTTTTGGCTGTAGTATTTTGTTGTTGTTCCAGAGACACAGAGCTGCCAGCCAAACTGTCAATTCATGCTGAAACCTTTTATTCAGCATCTAATACCGTTAACTTGATGTTTGAGTGATGAACCTAATAACTAACATTACAGGCAGATCAAAACCCTTTTGGGCCTTTCTTTGTGACAAGATTTAGCTTGACACTCAATATTAAACAACTAGATACATTCGGGATGTGTCCCTTTTCCGAGATTGCCATTTGCACTTGTCCTTTGACATTTGATAGCTGGGAATGACATGATTAAAAGGCATGTAGAGAGGGTGTAGTCAGCAGAAGCCAACAGAATTTTCAGAATAAAGGAAGCCATTGGAGGTTTTGGATTAAGATACGGTCAAATGGGGCCCCACAACAAAATGTATGTGTCTGAGGCAGCAAAGCTTCCAAAGCTCTTCTTTCTTGAACAGAAGAATGCTCAGAGTGAGTGAATGGGTAGGCACTTTATCCACCAGTGTGGTATAATGGTTACAGTGTCAGATTAGGACTGGGAGGCCAGGGTTCAAATTCCCATTCAGGCACTAAGCTCACTGGGTGAACTTGGGTCAATCAGTCACCATCTCTCAGCCCAACCTACCTCACAGGGCTATTGTGAGAATAAAATAGGGAGAAGGAAAATCATGTATGACTCTTTGAGTTCCTTGCAGGAAAGCTAAGATACAAAGATAATAATCAAAGATAATAAATATCTATATGTCTCTTTCTCCATTATTCTTTTCCAGCCACTCTGTTCTGCTCGGTTTTTATTTTCATTTTTCCTCTTGACAATCTGCATTCTGAGAGGACTGAGTTCTCCATAGGACTTTTTTTGGCATCCCCCCAAATTATTGTTGTTTTTTAAAAAATGTATACATAAGAGGCGGCATTCTGAGAATTCAATCAGAATGAGAATATAGGTTTGCTCACATATTAATACTAAACATAGGTACAAGTTGTCTCTACACGTGTACAAGTATTTGTGTGGAAAGAGTGTGCACTTATTGATTTGTACACCCAGCTGTTGTGTACACAAATTGTACACTCATTCAGCTTTGCATGTGAATCACTGTATGAGTGAGCATACAGCTGAACAATTTATATATGCAGGCACACTGTTTGTACACTTGTTTAATATAATGTGTGAATACCCCCTATAGAATGCTAAAATGGCATGCAGAAAACTGCTCTGGATTGTCAGTGGACTTGATGACTTTTCCTTACATATCTCACTTTTCTAGTCTTAAAATGGAGCATGTGTATATGTTACCCTTCCGTAGGGATGGAAATATCTGTCAATTTCGCTTCTTTCAGTTTCTCATTTTTCCACTCTTAAATCCAGTTCACATTTCTGCAGCAATTGAATTCTCCAGCACTTTAGTGTGAATTTCTCCCAATAAACACATTTTTTGTAGTTAGTTTGACTAATGTACACATTTTTGCAATCCATTTCTTGTCATACAATGCATTTTTGGGTGTTATTTTCACTCATATATTTGGTTTTATGCACACTTTTGCCTAATATATACATTTTTGTAAACATTGGTTGGCGAACTGCATCGCAAAATTCAAATAAGTGCGAATTTTGAAGGCTAGCTACGTTTCAGTTATCTTATTGTTTTGGAAATTGTGAAGCTGATAGATTTGGCTTGAAATGCAAACTGAATTGAAATCCTCGCCCATCCCTATTCCTCCATAGACTGGGACAAAACCCCGCACATGGTCATAACCAATTTGAAAGCCATTCTCTAAGGCTCTTATATCATACTACTTTTCAAGTGGAAGCATTTATAGACAGTTTGATCAGCCTTTGGGGAATGATCACAACTGCAGATAAATACTGCATGGTTATTTTACCCTAAAACAGACATCTTCTAAGTACAAAATCACCCTTGCACTTCTACAAGTTCCAGGCAGTTTGATCAGAGTCTAGAGCAGCCATTTATTTATTTAAAATATTTCTATCCCACCCTTCTATCCTATAATAGGGCACTCAGGGTGGCTTACAAAAATAAAATCAAACATGTACATAATAAAATTGTAAACAGTAAAATCACAAAAACATTAAAATACATAAAATAGAATTAAAATACATAAAATAGAATTAAAATACATAAAATAGAATTAAAATACAATTAAAATACATAAAATACAATACAAACACACACACACATATACATATATATAGGGATTGGTACTAAAGGGACTACAAAGGTAAAATTTAACATAGAAGGCATAAAATCAGTGTCATTCCCACCCTTGTGTCCCCAGATGCTTGTTGGACTACAACTCCCATAATCCCCGGCCAGCATGACCAATGGCCAGAGATGATAGGAGTTGTACGTTGTCGATCCAATGAGCAAATGGGCTCACGTAAAGTCCTTTGCTGATTAGCCTCTCTGTGGGTGTTGACAGTTTGATGATGCGGAGACTTCGAAAAGGAACTGGAGGGAGGACCCAGGAGATTGAATAAAGGTTTGTAGTTCATTTTCTTGCCAGGGTTGAATTTGACATTCTTGATGTTCTTGGATTTTTTTGATCCATGCGAGGCTGCCTTGCAGGGCTTATTAGCCTTGGAGCCATTCGTGGGAGCCATTTTAGGTGCCTGGTTACCGGAAGGGAAAGTGGAGGGCTGAGTGATAACACTGGATTTATTGCTTAGTAATTGTCTCGTAGCTTGTACCAATGTTGTGAGTAAGCTATTGGTCTCCGCAATAAACCCTTTAATCAAAGCTTGGACTACAACTCCCATTATCCCCAGCCAGCATGACCAATGGCCAGAGATGATAGGAGTTGTAGTCCACGAAGATCTGGCGACCTGTGGTTGGGGATGGGTGGTCTAGAGGACAGAGGTAAGCATAAATGTAGGGCTGATTAAGATTAGCTTTTGCAGGCAACAACCCGTTGATGCAGAGTCTCCTTCCCCACCCCCCTTTCAGCTTGGAATAAACATGTGCTTCAAAGAAAATTGACCATTACCTTCTGCTCTTCTTCCCCCTAGTTTGTGGTATTAGTCAGTGTTATAAATTTCAAACCTCTGACCTACGATGAGTACGTCTTCCCACCTTGGGCCAATTCTGTTGGATGGGGGATTGCGTCGTCGTCAATGATCCTTGTGCCTGCATACATTCTCTATAAATTACTGAAGGCGCGGGGGACCTTTAAACAAGTGAGTGGCCGAGCAGTGAAATGTCATGGAAATGTTCTTTGTGAAATGAAAATCGCCAGCATTAAGCTAAGAGTTTGCTTTCTTTAATTCCACAAACGCTTTGCGGTTAGGTGACCTTTTGGAAACAGCTTTTAAGTAATTTGCCGTTTTGAGAAGGGATTTAGGACTCTTCTCTACTTCCTCTTCTGGAAGTTGGGAAGCTGAAGTACCCCAGGATTTGACCTATTAAGGGAGAAACAAGGCATGAGATCCATCATCTAATTTCCTAGCACAAGGATAGCCAATGTGGTGTTGAACTCCAACTCCCATAGACGGTGTTGAACTCCAACTCCCATCAACCCCCAGCCAGCATTGGCCAGTAGCCAGAGATGATGAGCAGTGTAGTCCAAAACATGTGGAGGGGACCACACTGGTTGCCCAGGAATCTTGATCTTCAGAGTAGCTGTGGGGGCTACTAACTTGGTTCAGCATTTCAGGGAAGAGTTGGCCCTTTCCCTGATTGGAAATTTGTTCCCTGAATATGCTATTAGCTAGGACTAATCAGTTTGGGAAGGGCATGAAACGGTGCAGGGCGAAAATGCTAACACCCCCTTCCTGGCATCCCGAGTGACTATTTTGGCATCAAGTGGTATATAAATTAATAAATGAATTATAACACTAACTAAAATGCACAAAATATAAAGTGGAAGCCTTTGAGTTACACAGAACACTTCCTCGCATTGGGTGCAAAAATTATTTATATTCCAAAACTGGAAAAAAAGTGCTCCACAAAACTTGTCCTCACACTGGAGGTGAAAGTAAATGGCGAAGTCCTCTCTGCGGTTGTTTCAATCTTAAGATGTTAATGGAGGGAACCACCTGCAAAGTGTCGGAACTGGGAAGGTGCCTTGAGCAAAAACGGTTAAGTGGCATGCTGAGACAGAGAGTCAGCAGGAGCACTCTCTTTTTCCAATTGAAATCCCAGCAAAACTGTGGAGCAGAGATGGGCAGGGTCGTCGCTCAGTGGTAGGGCATCGGCATGCAGAAGGGCCCAGGTTCAATCCTTGGCATCTCCAGGTAGGGCTGGGAGAGATTGCTGTCTGAAACTCTGGAGAGCCTCCACCGCTCAGTGTGTGCAATACTGAGCTAGATTGACCAATGGTCTGACTCGGTATAAAACAGCTTTCTATGTTCCTGTGTTTTCTATGTTCCTAACCTGTGGTTTTCCAGATGTCTCTCATGCTGACCGTTGACCATGCTGGCTAAGTCTGATGGGGATTGTAGTAGTCCAACAATGTCTGGAGGGCCACAGGTTAACTAGCCCTGATGTAAAGATACAGAACCAAGAGTTTATCATATGTGGTTTATCTGTACTTTCAAACACACACACACAAACGGTTGCTGTTCTCCAGTTTTAGAGAGCCTTGGTTTCTATGGTGAAAAAGTGTGTCCCATTATTCTGCATTACAATTGCACTGTGCTCGCTTCCCAATTACCATTCCTAAACCGCGCAGAATTACGTTTTGTGATCATATTAATTTTCCTGTCACTGGAAAACATTCTTCTCAGGGCTGTCATGCCACCCCCTTTAGGTGTGTTTCAGCCTTTTGGCAAGAAAGCACAAATTTCCCTCTCTTGCTTTTCAAGCATGTGACCTTATAAAACAAGTTCAAAGCAGGCTGTATTTCCCCTAAGATTTCTGTGATCCTCTCCTGCCGTTTGTTGAAGCTGCCATGATGTCACAGAAAGCTCATATTCAGCCAAAGATTTCAGTGTAACTTATGATGTGTTTACCCCTATGCTAACTAAAGTGAGTTTTTTGTTACTAAAAAGCTTTTTTTAAAAAAAAAAATAGAAGTGAGGCAATCGTATCATGAATAGCTGACCTAGAAGAGAAATGGCTCATCATGTGGTCTGTTGACTCAGATGAGCCTCACATAAGCCAATCTGTACACCTAATGAGGTGTCAAGTGGATTAAGCATCAGGGGTGGTCAGGGGTCATGACTGGATAAAAGATATAATTCCTTTAAGGAAATAGTCGGGGAGGTGAAATCAAGAGGAGAGATTGGCTCGGCTCATAACAGCTCAGAGATTCCCAAATGGAGTCCATTTCTGAAATGCACGCAACATGCACACCATTTCTGAAATTATTCAGCATCCCAGTTCTGAGGCTCTTTGCTTCATAGAAGGAGGTGAGACTTTCAAGGGAAGTGATTTCAGGGTACCGGAGGTGGATTGCCCTGATGACTTCATTCTGTCTAATAGAGGGTGATGCACAAGTCAAAAGCTTTGGATGCTCCTATTTTCATACAGTCAATCCTCTACCGTTGTTCCATGTAAGACTTTCTTCCATCATCAGTATGCAGATACAAATTCCCTTAAAGTGACTTTCTCCTCTACCTGTGCTCCTCTGTAGAGACTAGCATACTGCATCACGCCTGAGAATGAGCAACATCTTGTAGAACAAGGGAATGTGCGACAGTATAAGGTTTGTATTCTCCTGTGTGTATTATTTATTTATAAATGTCTGTTCCTTAAAAAGAGGCGAGGGCGATGTACATCAACACACATAGACACACCCATGGCTGGGTTTATTAAGCAATTCATCTATGGTATGAAATAATAAATGAAATGTATACCAGTTTGGTATTTTGATTCTCAGCCATTGTGTAAGAATTTTTATTATAACGGAAGCCCCATTTTATGTTGAGCAAGGCAGCCCATGTGGTGGCATCCACCTGTAGGCTGACTATGACTCCCATCATTCCTGGCCATCGGCCGTGCATGGTGGGGCTGATGGGAGATGGAGTCCAATGACACCTGGTTGCCCCTGCAGTAGAGGGATCCATGTCATTCTTCCAAAGAAGTCCTTCAATGTTTTCTCTGTGAAGCTTTCATAAAACAAAGAAGTGTGATGTTCTGAGGGTGTACTTTTTTAAAAAATATATTGCTTATCAGCCTCCATTAGCTTGCCTATACAAGAGATGGGCAGATTTCAACCATGTGTTGGGGGGGGGTCTACATTATTATTGTTGTTGTTGCTGCTGTGTTGCTGTTGCTGCTGCTGTTTTGTTGCTGGTATTGTTATTGTTGTTATTATCATCTAAATTCCAGCATGCTTGCCACTGTGTTACAAAACGTATTCATTCTGTGAACCCCAGTATAATTAACAACATTTCGATAGTATTCACCCAAATCTTTTTTTTCCCTTTGCAGCTCCAGCATTGGCTATCTATATGATGACTAACAAATTTAAAAGGGAAATCCAGTACATTATAAAAGCTAAATTGGGAATATCAGAGAAGTGACCATCAAAGCTCTTAACCGTGCTTGGTCCTGGCTGGCTGGCTGGCATGCTCAGAAGATTATCTTCAGATTTCTTTGGGTGAAGATTCACCTTTCACTCTCCAATACCTGTTCATTCAGTTCATCAAATGAACTACCTGGATGGCATTTATTCATTTCTGTTTTGTTTTTCGTTTTTTAATACCTAAGTTTTCAGTGTGCTGATCTTCATCCTGACCAAAGGGGCAACCTGTGCTAATGACAGAAGCAAACGAGAGGGGGGTTTAAAAATCAGCATCTAGCTGAAGGCTATCTTATCTGGGGCAGACAGATCAAGAGAATAATTTAAACTCATTTCAAGCAGAGACTATAGGAAGATGCCTTAGACTGAGTCAGATCATTGGACCATCTAGCTCAATATTGCCTACACAGACTAGCTGTGGCTCTCCAGGGTTTTAGTCAGGGGTCTTTCCCAGTCCTACCTGGAGATGTCAGGGATTGAACCTGGGACCTTCTGCATGCAAAGCAGATGCTCTCCCATTGAACCATATTCATTCCTCTATCAGTGTGATCGCTCTGAAAGATGGAGATGTCCATCAGCAGACCCTTATTTGATTATAAAATCATTGAGCTCTAGACTTTGAAGGGGCCGAGCAATCCTTCTTGTCTAACTCTCAGCTCCCAAGCCAGACCATCCCCAAAAGATGGCTGCCCAGCTTCTGCATGAAGACCTCCACTATGGGAAACCCCACCACACTCCCATGTAACCAATCTCGTTGTTGAATTGTTCTTACCATCAAGATGGTTTTCATAATCTTCGGGCGATGGCTTGCTTGGGCAAGCCAGCCATGGCTGATTCAATAATGCCAACATAACTTCGACATCCTCTGATGTCACCTCCAAGGCAATACGTTTCTCAACAATGGCAAAGATGATTGTCTGTTTTGCACGTCTCTGCCATTCCCCAAAAGCAGCCAGAGATGGGATTGGATTCCAAGCTCTGGAGGCTGTCACAGTTTGCATCACCTCAAAATTTGTTTGAATCACTGAGCAAAGTGGTTCCTTTATACACCCTGTATTTGCTATACAAATGAAAGTAGAGGAGCAGAGAGAGAGAGAGAGAGAAGATATTTTGTTGTTATGTGTCTTCAAGTCGATCGCGACTTATGGCGAGCCTATGAATCAGCGACCTCCAACAGCATCTGTTGTGAATCTGTTCAGTTCTTGTAAGTTCAGATCTGTGGCTTCTGTTATGGAATGAATCCATCTCTTGCTTGGCCTTCCTCTTTTTCTACTCCCTTCTGTTTTCCCCAGCATTATTGCCTTTTCTAGTGAATAATTTCTTCTCATTATGTGTCCAAAGTATGATACCTTCAGTTTCATCATTTTAGCTTCTAGTGATAGATCTGGTTTAATTTGTTCTAACACCCAATTATTTGTCTTCTTCGCAGTCCATGGTATGCGCAAAGCTGTCCTCCAACACCACATTTCAAATGAGTTGATTTTTTTCTTACCCACTTTTTTCACTCTCCAATTTTCACAAACCATCTTGTCTATAACAGCAACATATGGCTGCTCCTTGCTGATATACAGTGATCTATCTAAATTCTAATGATCTTCCATGGAAGCTAGAAAGACAAAACTTGGTTAGTAATTGGGGGAGGGGGATCCAAAATGCCAGATGTCTGCTAAAATCAATACATAAACATCTGACACTTGTTTTAAAGGCTGGCTCATTCCAATAGCTTTTAGGGTGTTATACCTCCTATAGGGAGCCTCCAAAAGTCTAGTGGCTAGAATGCTGGGTTGGAAGAATGTGGCAAGACCAAGTTCATTTGGACAAATCATTGGCCTAGTCCTCACTGAGACAGTAAACCTGTGCACGGGCTGCACCACTTCAAACTTTAGTTGGGGGTTCACAATATGTAAAGTTCTACCATACCACCCCCATTTGGTAAAGGCCAGGCATTTATCGTTCAGCCTAATGTAATTCACAGGGATGTTGTGAGGCTAAAAAACCCCTATAAGCTCCTTTGAGGACAGGCAAGGTGATACAAACATAATACAAAGTCAAATGGCACACTGCATTTTCCGAGTGTCTAAGTGATCCTCCATTCCAGAGCTTGGAAGATTACTTTTTAAAAGTAATAAATTACAGTTACAGTTACATGGCCCAAAAAAGTAGTAATTACCGTTACAATACAATTGCTCTGAAAGTAACTGATTACTTTACTTTTTCTCAAAAGTAATCACTACAGTTACATTTCAGTTACTTTTTTTTAAAAAACGCCTACAAGGTGCTGGCCTTGGTTCCTGCACCTCTAAGTAGCCTAAAACAACATTAAAAATAAACACACACAGAGAAGGTAGTAGAATAATACTTTTACAAATTCTTCAAAACTTAATTTCATGGTATCCTAGAACATTTGCAGCTCCCATTTTATTCTAAACCAGGCCCAAAGAATTAGTGCTGGCAAGTCTGAGCTTAAGCTGACAATTAATGAAGGTAACTTTTTTCACATTCGAACAGAACTGTATGTCCTTGTGCAAAGGTTATATTCAGAAAGATGACTCTTTAAACTCTTATTTAAAGTTTTTAGGCAGCTGCTATGTCTTTACTGCTCAAACGCAGAACAAAGCCTATTAATTCCGACAGTGTCCTATATTAACTTATCAGTAGTTCAGGGATAATAACTAAGATGCTAAGCAAAAAATAGCCAATTAATCTCAGCTATGGAATCCATTCCTGACCTAACTTCAGAGCTCTATACTATACACATATGAATTTGCATTGCTCAGTGTGCTCCTACAATTAATTCAAAATGTTACAAAGAATGTGGAGGCACACACAACTTTAATTAGGATCAAACCTCTTTAAAAATAAGCTAAAACAAAAGACAAATATTTACTTTCAGAACATTATTTTCATTATAATTGCTTTTATATACAGCTCATCAGTCAGAAAATTAGAAGAGTAGTGAATGTGATCCCTTCAGCACTTCACAGTAATATGTTCCCCTCTTACTACAGGCAGCTAGAAGTCAGCATAACCATAAAACCACTTCTACATGTCATCAATGATTTACAGCCTATTCTGGACAACGATACACCCCTCCCGCAGGCCCTGGGTGCTACACCAGTCCTTGGTTAGAAACAGCCCTGCAACCTTCAACAGCTACTTACCAGCAACAGGCCATATAACAGAGATACAAATGGAGGGACCAGATCCTGTGGCAGACCCAGATGCCAGTTCTGACCTTAGTGCTGTTTTATCTAGCAACACTATTGCAGGATCTAACAATGTCACCCACAACATAAACATCAATAGGACTATTGCTGGCTGGGAGATAGGCACCAACCATAACCTCCCTAACCTTTTTCTGCTGCACCTCAAGAACAGCAACCTGTTGCCACAGCTATAGCTGGTTTACAAGGGGCAAACCTATTTGGCAGTAGCCAACAGGTCAGCCCCAGACCAGGGAAACATCAAAGGAGAACGTCACTCCTTTGATTTGTTCCTTGAGGGTGTGATGAGAGTGAGGGAACCTCATGTGGATCATGGGCTATGGATGAATTTGCTCCTAGCTGAGAGATTGGAGAGGGGCAGCGGAATGTGAATTAGCCAGACTTACCAGTAAAAGATGGAATGTTGGCTTCTCCATCAGGCTACTGCTCTGTTGATTACAACAACCACTACCAGCCCAGAGAAAAGTGGTTGAACTATATGTACCTATACAGTTCAAATGTGACACAGACAGAATATGTTCTTTGTACTTAGGAACTGTTTTGTCTGTTAAATCTTGAGTAATCTGAAGCTCTCTAACAAGAGCACTGTCTGGGCTATAGCTCAGTGGTCATGCACATGTTTTGCATATGAAAGGTCCTAGGTTCAATACTTAGCATATCCAGGTAGGATTGAGAAAGACCCCTGCCTAAGATCCTGGAAATACGCTGATAGTCAATGTGGTATGATAGCTGCCTAATAACCTGACTTATCATAAGGCAGCATCCCCTGAAGATCTGGATCTGTGTTACTACCTACAGGCCCATGCTGCCAGCTTAAACCTTGAAAAGTTTCATTGATGAGTACATCTGTTCATGCTCTGCCTATGACAGTTACTATTTAGTGATAGCCTAGCTATGTGAAGTAACCTTATGCCTATCTAATGGTAAACTAATAAGCTGTATGAACAAAATTTAATAATTTCATGTTAAATATTTCAGATCAGAAAACACTTTAAATTAATGTTAGATAAAAGTAATCCTATTTAAACTGAACTGTGTTTCCAAAAACTTGAAATTGGTACGTCATCTGTTATTTTTGTCCATTTAACATAATTATTAAAGCATTCACCACAGGTCTCTGAAGAGGAATGGATATAAAGGAGGACAAAAGGAAACATGCAGTCTTTCAGGAGTTATTGTTTCTCATGTTACATGAAGTCATAAAAAAATCCAGAAAAAGTCATTTCAAGGCCTATAATCCAAGAATGTTTTGCCAGGGAGATTTTATGCCACCATGATATAAAAACAGAGAGAGAAAAACTGCCATTTGGGCTCCTGCTGGGAGGAAGGGCAGGATATAAATCAAATAATAAATAAATAAATAAAATTTCTGTAATTCAAGAGTTTGCTGCCAAGGACAAAGTATGGTTTGGGGTATGATGCTACCTTTCATTTCTCTACAGCAAGACTGATAAATGCCCAGTTATTCTACACAAAAAAAAATCTTTCCTTCTTAAAGGGAGCAAGACAGCTTATACAGCATCATTACATCCTTGTAGAACAAAACAAAAATGTTCTTTTTTAAGTTAAACAAAAATGTGCAGAAAACCAACACAGAAGCGTCAACACTTTCCAAGAAGGGAAAGAAATGATTAGAGAAGAAAGTGGAAATTAAAGCAAAAGAAGCCAGCTCTGCCTACAAGATCAAGCCAACTAAATGTAAAACTGACCAGCTCTGGCTACAGTTCTCTCACTTTATTAAGTGGTCAGCTTCGCTTCTGATCCAAGATCAAACAAAGCTCTTTGTAATTACAGTCTCTCAAAGAGATCTGACCCTTCAAATGAGTACCATAAAGGGTACTGTTCGTCTCGTTCCATTTCCAGCCCCCCCATCTCTACTGCAGCCAAATAAATACTGACATACATTTGACGATCTATGCAACACACTAAAAAGGGTGAGATAGATATGAAAATTACTTCCCTGAGTTTGCAACAGCAGCCCTCTAAGCACTCTTGCAATGCAACCACAACTAAAGACCACATATTTTTTTTTAAAAAATAAAGTGAGCAAGCAGGGGGGAGTAGAGGGAGTGAGCAGTGGGGGCAAGAGAGTGGGGTGGGGGTGTTAGGATGAGTGAGGGAGTGTGCAAGAGGGGGTGGCTGAGTGAGCGTGGGCAAGAGAATGGGGGTGGGGGTGTTAGGATGAGAAAGGGAGTATTGCAAGAGGGGTGGCTGAGCGAGTGCGGGCAAGAGAGTGGGGGTAGGGACATTACCATAACCCTCACACACACAGAGCTCACCTCCATTCTGCTGCTGCCTCCTCCATCCTTGTCCTCAGTCTTTCTCCCTCTGCTCCTTTCTTCTCCACCACCGTCTATTCTTGAAGCATTTTTTTCTCTTTCTCTCCACTTCCTCCCTCGTGCCTCTAACACAGAACACGAGGGAAGAGCAGCTCTGCGCAGAAGCCCAGTATAAGGCACATGTCTTACATCCACCAATCACAGCAGCAGACTTCCCCCGTTCCCCCATAACATCCAAATGTAACGCGGGAAACGTTATAGTTACAGCTAAAAAGTAATAAAATTACCACTCGTTCTGTTACAAGGAAAATGTAACGAAGTTACCCACTCGTTACGGAAAAAAGGAGTGAATTACAAATAACTCGTTATTTCTAACGAGTTACTTCCAAGCTCTGCTCCATTCTGCACTCTTTCCGAGTACTTTGAAGGGAGGGAAGGTGAGTAATTTCTAGGTACCTCTGGTTAGTTTAATCAGCAGACGGGTGGGATGTGTCACACCCCCTTTTAAAGATTTGGAGCATGGAATGCTCCTCATCTTAAAACCTTCTGTGCTTTTCAAACATCCTTCCCAGTTATGGCTGCTTCTCCTTGGCAGTTGGGCTTGAGTCCTACTTGTTTCTGACTCTTTTTAATCATCTGTCTTGCAGCTCTGGGCCCCTAATAGGTGCCCGTAGGGATGAGGGGAGAAATTCAATTTGCGTTTATAGCTGAACCTACCAAATTCTCACTTCCAGAACAACAAGCACACCAAAACACAGCCACGCTTTGAAATTTGCACTTCTCCAAATTTTGCAGTGCTGTTGTTTTCCAGCCAGCTAATGTGTATAAAATGCATGCACAAGGGTACAGTGTGCATAACAATGCATGATATTAATGAAAACGACATGCACCAAAATGTGTTAGATTGGGGAAAGTTGCTTTGCAAAGTTGTGTACATTGGACAAAGTTGTATGTTTGGAGAAATTTGCACTAAAATGCTGAAGAATTTTCATTTTTCATAAACTGATGTGGAGAGCTGAACTGGAAAAATAAGAATCTGAGGGAAACCAAAATTGAGAGATTTGCCCATCTCTAGGTGCCTGTATCAAATGCTTCTTTCACTTTAAAGTTCCTTACCACTGAGTCTCTCTCATACTTTTTTGTGTGTGGCCATTTCACTTGTATGCTCTCTCTCTCTCTCTCTCTCTCTCTCTCTCTCTCTCTCTCTCTCAGTCTCTCTCTCAGTCTCTGTCATGCTCCTCCACTCAGTTAGCTGCAAATCTTAACTATCAGCACACTACCTCGGAAAAGACCCTTCTCCACCTTTGAAGTGTCCGGGTTTGTTTCAAGTGAGCAGGCTTGAGATGTCTACAGGCTCATTATTTTTTCCAGTAAAACAAAACCAGGCTTTTGGAAGTTATTTGCCACAGTGGAGGGGGAACTGTTGCCCTTATGTGGAGTTCTGGGGGCAGTTTTTGCTCCTCTGCTTACTCTTGGGCACATCTGCCAGACATGTAGTTTCACGTAATCTCTGTACCAGATGTTGTTGGACTCCAAATCCCATCATCCCCAGCTTGTATGCCCAATGGTCAGGGATGAAAGTAGTTGTAGTCCAAACTGCTATCATCCCTGACCATTGGCCATACTAGCTGGGGATGATGGGATTTGGAGTCCAACAACATCTGGAGGTCACCAAGGTGAGGGAGGTTGCTCCTGAGTCTTTCCTGGAGATATCGGAGATTGAACCTGGGACCTTCTGCATGCAAAGCATGTGCTTTACCATTGAGCTAAGGTCCTTTCCTTTTAAAGTCAACAAGGAGGGATTTGAACTTGCCACCCTGGGTTCTCTAGCCCCTAAAGGTGCAACTATGGCACTGAGCTACACCATTCCAGCTGGATCTTAGGAGTTTGGCTGGGGAATAAATGATCTGCCCATGAGGAACAAACCCCAGTTCCTTACTCAGCCATATACTTGAGTGCTGCCATTTTGTCTACCAGCAGCATCAAAACAAACCCAGCTACACTGCATAGGCCATGGAGCAGTGACTTGTGGTGAAGAGGGCCCAAATCTTTTCAGTTTGGGTCTTTCTTACAGCCATGTGCACAACCCTGTTTGTTTTAGTGGAATAAATTTTGCAGATGGTAGAAGCACAGACACTTCCAACAAGGAACATCCTCTGGCTCTTGATAAGACCCATACACTCTGTTTTCCTCTTTCATATGGATTCTTGGCAATAATTTAGTTCTGAGTGTTTCAGCAGACAAGAGACCAGTATCTTTATGATCCCATGATCATAAAGTGATACCAACATGTCAATATGAAGTTAGATGGCTTTATATTATTATTATTATTATTATTATTATTATACTCACTGGCACTTCATTTCAGGAGGACCAGAAATAGCATTTGCAAACTGTAGCAGAGGGTTATGCCTGTGTGTTACCTCAAGTCATCATTGCAGATCTTGGTGTCACACCCAAATGAATCTTTGGAAGAGTGTGCAAGGCTGGTAAAAGGAGCCTAGCTATTGCTGTGGGCCACCTGGTGCCAATCTTGTGGATCAACCTTCAAAATTATAAATGATCTGCTTCCATGTATCTGTATATTGCACCTGAGGGCTAGGATCCAAAGGGCTATTTTAGCCAAGCCCATGGGCTTGGGTAGCCAGTAAAAACTTTTACACACACATATACTTAACACTTTAAGTAACAGAAATCCATGCCACATCGAATTTTCATGAGGGTCAGTTTTCACTGCCAAAATGGCCATCTCAGGGTGAGACAGAGAGGTCCACCTTCTGCATCTTGCAGTACTTTGTACATTTTTATGTCTGTTTGCAGACCTTTTGGCTCTCCACATGTTGCTGGTGGCATCATCCCTTGCCATTGGCCATCCTTGCTGGGACTGATAGGCATTGTAGTTCAGCAACATCTGGAGGGCCAAAGGTTCCCCACACCTGTGCCACTGCTTGACTGTGGACAGGGAATTTATCCTTGTTGCCAAGACAAATGGGCTGATCCTTCCATGCACCAAGTACCCATCCCACTCCAAGGAATTCCATGCAGAGGATGACATCCCAGTGCCATTGTCATTCCCCCACACCATATTAATTGGGATTTGCACCCCCTTGAAACTTAGAGGCCTTGGCAATGGGGACACATTCCCTTGTCTCCCAACACTAGGCCCAATCTGAATACTGAACATAGAAGATAGGGCTACTAACTTCAGAGGTAGCATGCCACCAAATACCATTTGCTGGAAGTCACCAGTGGAAAGGCCTATTACTTATTTGCTTTACTTCTGAGAAGGGATGGGGCAGAAATTTGATGCAGCTTGCATTTAAATGTGAACTTGCCTAATTCGTGCTTCCTGAAAAAATATGCGAACTGAAACGCAACCATCCTTTCACATTTGCACTCCTCTGAATTTTGCAGTGCAGTCCTCCAGCCAAGTAGTCTGTACAACCAATCCATATGTTAGGGTAAAGTGTGCATATGTCAGTGAAAAAAGCATAGAAAAATGCTTTATATTCAGGGAAATGGCTTTGTAAAAATGTGTATATTAGACAAAATGCACACAACAATATCTATGTAAGAAGAAATTTGCACTAAACTGCTGATGAATTTTCAGGGGGCCTTTAAAAGTTGTAGACTGATGTGGAAAAGTGGAGAACTGAATGTAAGACTGGAAAAACAAGAAACGGAAAGAAATTAATGCATTTGTCCATCCCTACATCTAAACTGGAGCAGAAATCTGGAAGCATCTGGCCGGTTTCTGTTGGAAGCAAGATACTGGGTAACATAGACCTTTGGTCTGATCCAGCAGAGCTCTTCTTATGCACCCTTTTGCAAAGGGGTGCATAACATCACCTCCATTCCAAAAAGTGTGCTTATTTTTGCATGTGGGGAAAAAAACACCTTCACAAAATGAGCCCCAATTGTTTTGGCTCTGAACTGGCAGCATCCATACCCTATCACCAACTGCTTTTGAAGCTCTCTGCAGTTTCAAAAAGAGCCACTGATTGACAGAGGTAAGGAGAAGTCCAAAGATGCCCTTGGGATGTGCATAACTAGTTGTGTCACTCTTTGGATCCTGGCCCTCATGGGCTTCTTTGGGAGTTATATCCCTTGTGCACTTCATTATGAAAAAGGAACTTTTCCCCCCAAATATTGCACAAGTATCTTACAGTATAGTCTTTTCAAGTTTGCCTTACTGAAAAGAGCTTTATAGTTAATATTGTCTTGGTTACTCTCCCACGCTTTGTTTAATTTGTAATGCCTTTTTATAGCAAAAGGTTCAATAAGGGTACCTCTGTGTATATCAATATTTTTATCATTTTTTTATGTGGGAAGTTCCCATCAAACTCATTGGATCAGCCGACCTAGTTTGATCTAGTCTGGTAGAATGGGTTCACCTTTTTTGATTCTCAGTGTAATGTGATAAAAGGAGAATAACACACTGACATCAACAACGTTGTTACCTGCAGTGCAATATTCTCCAAAACTGCCTTAATCTGATAGAGGAAGTTGTGTTTATTTGTAGTCTATATTCTCAAGAAACCAGAGAGTATTTTTGTGTGTGAGTTTATTGTAGAAAACTAAATGTAACCCACATTGGAAGTGTGGGGAACCGAACCCATTACCCCTGATCTAGCTTTCTATGTATAATAATCTGAGCACACAAAACACCCAGGCTCAGGCTCCTATTAATTGAACTGCTGGGGCCCAAAGTCGCATGTGCGTAATTATAGATCATCTCCCTTAATTGAAAGGATTGGGGAAGCCATTCTAGGTATTCCTGTTCATTTAGAAAATCCCTCACTTTGCTACTATAGAGGACAGAGCACTGGACCTGAAACTAGAGATGGCCAAAGTTCAAATCTCTGCTCAGCCATGAAGCCAATTTGGTGGCCATGGGCAAATCTCTGCCTCACAGGCTACTTTGCAGGGTTGTTGTGAGAATAACAGGGGGAAACCAACATTTACAGTTTCTTCAAGCTCTCTGGAGAAGTGGTGGAATACAAATATGAGGAACAAACACATAGATCCCTGGATCAGGGTGAGTGGATTATGGAGACTCTCTGGAAGCTGAGCAATCTTCTCCAGCATCATTCAAGAAATTTGGAGCACAGCTTATTTTTATTTGAAGGTGACAGAGAGCTAACTCATCCCTAAAGACAGCAATCACAACAGCATACCTACTGATGCACAGACAAGTACAGGAAGCTTCTCGCCTCGTTCCATTGACTTCAGTCTGCCGTAGATGCATCTGGCAACAGTTTCCTTTTGTAAACACAGCCCTGTTAGTACTTTAGGCAACTGAAAATAGCATTTTATTCTATTATTTTCCCACTGTCACCACATGGCAACGGGCAGAGCTACATCCCTAGGTATGGAACCAGGAATAGCTATGTTTCTTTACAATTATGGGCGTAAGTGTGATGTATGCACTGGTTGACTATATTCAAGATGTGGGTCAAGTTACTGAATGTCAAGTATTTCCTCATGTTTTTTTTTAATGTCTCCTGTGGATCCATGTACCTAAGAGTCACTGTGTTTGTTTGGTTTTTTTAAAAGCTGTGCATTGTAAATGTTAGGGGTTATTCAAATATTGTGTTACAAAATCTTATTTAAGTTGACATAGAAATATGCACTAAAATGAAGTATATACAATAAAGACTATCTTCTGTACCGATAAACTGCATTTCTGGATTTTTTGGATTTAACAAACGGTGGTTGTGATGTTCTTGAATTCACCAGTGAGGGACTGGGGCCAGAGTCTGCTAATATAATAAAGATTTGTTTGCAACATGCACAGGAGGCATGTAAGATAAGCCAAGGACAAATAATGTGGTTACTTACAGATGTTGTGGATTATAGTTGGCATCATCCCTGACCATGGGTCATTCTGGCTGGGGTGATGTAGTCTGAAACATCTGGAGGACACCATGTTGGCTACCCCTGAGATAGGCCTTTGGTCAGATCCAGCAGAGTTTCTCCTGTGCTTTCAAGGGCACTTCCTCTGTTCTGAAGAGGGCATACTCAGGGGCATTTAAATTAGTTTTCCCTCCACTGTTACATTTATTACCATGCAAGAATGTTAAGCCTGTTGGTGGACCATGTGGATTCTAGGGTTTTGGCTTGTTTTGTAAGCTGAGTGGACCAAATGAAACTGAAGCTGGGCCATTTCCCATTCATTCATTCATTTATTAAATTTATACCCCTCCCTTTCTCCCAGAAAGAGCCCAGGGAAGCCAACAAAAAACACTAAAACCTCTTAAAAATGAAAGACTTTAAAACATATTAACACAAAACATATTTAAAAACATATTAAAACAAAACATCTTCAAAACTGCTTTTAAAAAGCCATCTTTAAAAAAAGCAATTCCAACACAGATACAAGCTGGGATATCTACTTTATGACATAGGAAGCTGCTTTATACTGAATCAGACCCACTGGTCCATCTAGATCAGTATTGCCTGCACTGACTGGCAGTGGCTCTCCAGGGTTTCAGGCAGTGAATCTTTCTCAGCCCTACCTGGGGATGCTGGGGATTAGTCATGGGACCTTCCGAATGCAAAGCAATCCCTCTACCACGGAGCTACAGTCCTTCCCCTACAAAAGTCACAAATGGTACATGTCAGAGATTGAAAACCCAGGGTCCTCCACATATGGTTGGACTCCATTGACCCCAGCCAGCATCACCAATGGTCAGGACTGATGGCAGCCGCAGTCCAATAATATCTGGAGGGCCATAGGTTTCCCTCTCCTGGTGTTTCCATTTTCCTTCCCAGTAAACATATCTTGAACACTCTTCAGCCTCCCCGGCTGCCTGCACTTCCTGAGCTGAACAACAACAAGAAGCCTGATAGGAGGAGTTACCATATGATGTATTTTCCTAAATTTACATTGAAGCATAGGAAGCCAGGGAGGCTGGCTGCTGAGCACCTGAGATCACTGCACTCACTGATTTTGTTTTAAGGGATGTTCATCCTTTTACCTTTTTTTAAACTTTCTGCACTGATTTCTTTACAAGTAAAAAGATTTTCCTTTCAAAAAGAAAAAAAATGAATGGATGTCAAATGTACAGTAGACAACCTCCCCATTTCCCCATACTTACAGGACAGTCCAGCTGAGAGCACCACTGGGTTTTCTGAAAACATGGGCACCCAGGAAGGCTGCAGGAGGCAGACCATCAGAGATGTTTAGCAGAATAAAAGAAAAAAGCACAAGCATCTCTTGTCCACCTTAGAAGTAAGGTAAGCACCACAAAAAGCCTGCACCTGACCATAAGAATTTCACCAAGGTGTTCCCTCTCCTTGATCAAATTTAATGTCTTTTCTCATTAAATGATGGAGAATCATCATGAAAAAATTGCAGGAGAATGTTTGGCAAGGCGCCAGTTTTTTACAGAACTGGTTTATCACCACAGCCATAGGACACAGTTCCAGAACTGTAGCAATTGGCCAAAACAGTGTGACCTAAAATAATCTACCCCCCAAAATCATGCAGAAAAAATGGCTGCAAAAGAGGGAAACTGCAGCTGCAATTACAGAAACTGTGGGATGAGTTTTCATACTAAGCATTGCATGAAGTCAGTCCTGAGCTCCAAAGCACTTGTTCCAAGTTTGGGCACAATCTACAAAGCTGCTTTAAACAAGATTTTGGGAAAACAACAGCTGAGGACAGATGTTTGTACAGAATGTGATTAGATCTGGGAAGACTGAGTGCAGCTGGGTACCATGTGTATTTTTGCACAGCATGAGTACTAATTTTTCCAATTCACAAATTTGGGGATTTTTTTTTCATTTGCACCGTTCAGCTGAAATGTTCCATTTTCCTTACACATGCTGTCCTCGCTGGATCAAGCCCTTCCAATTTTGGGGTGTTCACTTGCCCCAAGAATTAATCAAGAAAAGCAGAGGAATGCCAACACAGTCCTAATCCAAAAATCTGCACGCACCAGAGAATACCACCACTGATGCCTGCAATGCCAATTCAGAAATTAATCAGGACCCATGGTACAGCCTGTCCCATCTCAAATATTCAGAGGGGGGAATTGTGGTCATTTTAAAAAAAATGCTCTCCCCCTACCCCTGAAAGCTAATTTGAGAATGTGGAAAGTTCCCTATTGTTATAATCAACAGAGTGAAAACAGCATACAAAATTAGTTCAAAATCAATCAGTACTGTGGAAGATCCAAATTTAAAAGATGTGTTAATGTCAAAAGAGTAGTCAAGTTTGGAGTGTCAGAATAAATTCCATAGTTTGTCTTACAGCAAATACGGGGAACCTGTGGCCCTCCAGATGCTATGAAATTCCAGTTCCCATCAGCCACAGACACCATGGCCTCTGGTCAGAGATGATGGGTATTGTAATCCAACAACATCTGGAGGGCCACATGTCCCTTATTCCAGCCTTATAGAGTAATGCTGCTATCAGTTGCTTTCATATACAAGGCCATATTTGCACATTTAAAGCACTTGCACCACTTTGGAATCATAGAATAGTAGAGTTGGAAGAGGCCTATAAGGCCATTGAATCCAACCCGCTGCTCAGCGAAGGAATCCAACTTAAAGCATATACAGTCAGGTTTCCTCAAAGAATCTTGGGGACTGTAGTTTGTTAAGGACACTGGGAGTACACAGGACAGGGGGTAGGGTTTTGAGCCCAAGCACAAGAAGAAAGATGTTTCAGAGCAACGTTCCCCTTAGCTGCTCTCCAGAGCTGCTGACTCTCACTTGATTGTTTTCAAATGCATGGGGAAAACAGGGTTGGTTTTCATTTGGCTGAAGCACTAAGGCATGTGCTTGTATAGCTGAGCTAATGCCAAGCTATTCTTGGGCATCTGTGCACTAAATTAGAGTATGAGGTGAATGTCAAAGCACAGGAGAAAAATCATTTTTTGGGGAGGGAGAACTGTGCAAAGTGATTATTACCTTACAAGAAGGCTCGCTCTAATCTGCATCGCAGGATGGAGACCTCAGGAAGCACAAAAAAGGCTGCACATCTCCTATTCTTCGGGGGTGAGAAACCTCAGTTCTCCAGGCCTCTGTGGCTGCATTCAGACAGCAGTTTGTTCTGTTTTCCTGACACTTCCTTACCTGATAATTCCTATGTTTTATTTGATCTTTCACACAGCATAAACGCCACTTCTGGAAATCAAAGTGGACTGTAGTGGAAGTTTAACACTCATTTCCATATTAATTGTTTCGTCATTGCAACCCCATTAACCCAGGAAATCGTGGGAGTCAAGTGATTTGGATCGGTTATACGGCATACAGTTATTTCCCGCCGTTTTCATGGGGGGAATCATGGGGGAACAGAAGTGCACATGCGCAGACATGTCCAACAATTTCATTGTTGCATCACACTGCACCCACTGGTGTGAGTGAAATTTAGCATGACGTGGCAGGATTTGGGTCAAAAAGCCACCGTTCCATAATGCAACACATATGCTGCAGTGGGAAAGGGATAGAAGTGGTACCATTATAAATCAGTAAAACTAATGCAGTAAACCACATGTTTTAATGCAGCATCTGGCCAACCAGACTTTCCCAAGCCGTACCCCCCTCGCCTGGCCAAACCCCTCAACAATTCTGTCCCAGGCCCTCTTTAAATGTGCTTGTGTCCTTGAACTGTGACAATGCCTCCTTCTTGCCTTGGTGGAAGATGGAAAAATGTGTCTGGGCATGTGCAAAAACCTCTGGCTGGAATGTAACCTACTGTGCAAAGGTATAAGTTACATCTGCCACTCTGCTCACTTTTGCCCATGGCTCCACCCAGTTTTTCCTCTGGCCCCGCCCACCATTGTCATGTGGCCTCGGAAGATTGTCCATGAGGAAAGGTGGCCCTTGGGCTGAAAAGGTTTTACCCCAGCCACCCTACGGTATCGGTTCATCATTTCCTAGGCTGACATAAACTTAGGGAGGAAGTCTATGACCCATCCACACACTGAAATTCAGATGATAGGTTTGGGTAGCATTTTGTAGGCAGCCAGATTTGGCCAGGAGCCAGAGAGCTTAGGAACATAAAAAGAGCCCAGCTGGATCAATTCAAAGGCTCATCTAGTCCAGCATCTTGTCCTCACAGTGGCCAACCAGATGCCCCCCAATGGGAAGCCCACCAGCAGAACATGAGTGCAGCAATACTCTCCCCACTTGTGATTCCCAGTGACTGGTATTCAGAGGCATACTCCTTCCGACAATGGATTCCATGGGATCCCTATGGGAAATCACTGGATCCCACCGACTGCATGATCCTAGAGGCAACCATTTTGAGCCCGAGGGCACATTTGGAAATCTAAAAAACTGTGATGGGCCCCACAAAATACCCATTTCACAGAAAAAAGCCTGCAGATGCTTAGAACCCCATCCCAAACAGGCAAAACACCTGCACACAAACTCTAAAACAAATAATACTTTTTAAAGAAAAGAAAAAGCAGGCAACACCCCACCAAACTACCCCCCCAAAGAACAACAAAGAATATACAAATTGGGAGGGGCAGGAGGCTTGGGTAGCTCTAGCCATCTCTTTTTTACCATGTTTCATTCTTGCTTTTGCTCTCATTAAGTCTAGTGACAAAACTAAGTTCCAGATGGAAAGAGACCACAGAGTTACTGCCAAATAAACCTGCCTTGTCCAAATAATATTTTTTTTAAAAATGAAAAAGAAACACACAGCCCTTTGTAGTGAAGAAATGGTTGCACTGACCCTTTTTTATTGCTACCTCTTCAGATTAAGCAAGTGTCCCCAAGGCATTTATTTGCCATTAAAGTTATCTTTCATGTGCTAAGTTGGGCTTCCTTTCAAGTTGTAGATTTTATTTGGAAAGTTACAATCTATAATATCGCTGCACACGACAAACTGGTAATTGCAAGCACATGTGCTAAAAAACCCCTTGGCCTCAACTGTGGGTTTTAGAGATGATAGCTGGCAGCAAGTCAATGGTGAGACACCCTTTGAGCTGCACATGAATCCTCTGTTCAGTATGTACCTCCACTCCCTCAATTTTTCTCATTAAAGTGCCAAATGGATCTCATTGATGTTACCAACAGTAATAGAACATAGTGGACATGCACAGGGGAAGATATAATATGGCCCTGGGAAATTTTGTCACAGATTTTTATTTATTTCATTTTATTTTTATTTATTGCTTTGCTACAAATGAAACTTTGGAACGAGTAAAAGCCTTGCCACCTGAACTACACAAAGGGTTATTAGAACAGCAGACTCAGAAGTAACACAAATGCAATCCGAAAGGGTGACAAAACCAATTATCAGCAGAAGATTTAAAGGATCTACACACCCCATCCCAGAAGTGGTAGATCAGTGGTAGATCTTGAAGCTGGTGCCCTCCAAATGTTTTTGACTTCAACTTCCATCAGTCCCAGCCAGAATGGCTAATGGTTACGGATGATGGGAGTTGTAGTTCAAAATATCTAGAGGACTCCTGGTTGGGGAAAGTTGCCCTACCACTTGGCTTTTTTTCGGGGGGGGGAAGTCAATGGAGGACGGAGGGATGTTGTGGTGTAAATGAATACAGTGGGCAGAGTAGGGCCTTAAGCAATGTATAATAAGAGGGACAGAGATCATTGTAATGAATTAGGATGCTACACATGATTGCCCCTAGTTTCAATGTTAAGAAATACTGGAGAGTATGAAACAGGGAGGCAGTGATGTTGGCCAACTTGGATGGCTTTAAAAGAGCACCAGGTTGGCTGCTGCTCCTGACACAGGTGTAGTGCCTGAGAGTAAATCCCCTGGAACTCAATAGGACTTTCTTTGGAGTAGAGGATTGCACTGATATAATAGTCCAATAATAATTAATAAGTAGTGAAGGCCGCCAACCTGAATGGCTTTAAAAGATTAGACAAATTCCTGGAGGATAAGGCTATTGATGGCTAATAGCCATGATGGCTATGTTCTGCCTCTACAGTTGGAGGCAGTATGCTTCTGAATGCCAGTACCGTTGAGCTGAGGTCCTGCTTGCAGGCTTTCCATAGGCATCTGGTTGACCACTGTGAGAACAGGATGCTAGACTAGATGGGCATGGATTTGGCATAATTAATGCGGCTAGGAACATAGGAAACTGCCTTATACAGAGTCCATCGTTGGTCCATCTTGCTCAGCATTGTCTACACTGACTGGCATTCCAAGGTTTCAGGAGATGCTGGAGATGCTGGGGATTGAACCTAGGATCTTCTGCATGCAAGGCAGATGCACTGCTACTGACCTACAGCCTTAGCAAAAGACAGGACCAGTAGATCCAGTTTGAAAAGGTCCTTCTCTCTTCAGGTACAGACAGAAAGCTCAATGGAACAGACAGCAGCAGGAGATCTCCTGTCCACAATGCTCAGTCTAGCAGGCTGGGGGACTCTGCCATGTGGAAGCAATCTGGTTGGCCACTGTGAGAACAGGATGCTGGACTAGATGGACCACTGGCCTAATCCAGCAGGCTCTTCTCATGTTCTTAGGGAGAGTCAGCAGGCACACAGCAGTCTCAATCTGTACTGAAGGGGTTCTCATCTGCTCCCAACCAATGTCCTGTTCTAGTGAGGTGAGGCAGGCCAGGGGTTTCAGAACCATAGAGACCTCCCAGTGAGCAAGTTGCTCCAACAAACGGCTGAAAGAAAACTGAGTTTTTAAAAAGGCTCTGCCCCGAGACCACCTCTCTGAGGCTCCCCCCCCCTTTGTGGAGAACTTAGATTCTTCAAGGGCCAACACTCTGGTCTGAAGATGGGCGTTTCTCCTATATTCTGTGGCATGGCAAGGGAAGTGCCTGCCCAAACTGTTGCTGCTCACACAGGAGAGGAGAGGGTTAAAGAGCCCTTTGCCTTAGGGGGCAGACTGGCTGCTCATGTTGTAAATGAGTTGCCTTTGAGGGCTTCATCTTCTCAAGCAACAAAATGTTTGAAACTGTCCTGCTCTGCTGATAAGCAGCAGGCAGCAAACATCAAATAAAGTCACGGAGGATAAATTCATTCAGTCCGCATTTCATAGAAAAAATGGGTGGTGGGAAAGAGTTGCCCTCCTGACATCGGCGTTGCTACAGACTACCTGGGTGGGATTGGGTTGAGGCAGGGCAAGAGCAAGTTGGGGTCTGTGTGGATGCAACAGCAGGAGTGACAGACTGACTCTTCAGGTGCATCCCTGCAGACCCAACCTTGTAGCCACTAACACATCACACCTGCCATTAGTTTGGGATATTCTACCACCCCAAGACACATTTGAATTCAGCTTGGAAGAGAAAAAAATCCCCTAAAACTTTCTATATCAGTTTCTTAGTTTCTGTTTAGGGATTAACATATGGGGTGAAAAAAGTTCTGTGTGGTTTCTCAAGCAAAAACTGATCTAGGGAAGCAGATTAAAGTGCTCTTCTCCTGACAGATGGCTTTGTTTTGAACAGTCTACTACCCTAAGATAAAATAGAAGTCAGCTTCGGGTAGAAAATTATCCTATAAAATTGTCTGTGTCATTAAAAAAAAAAATCCCAGATGATTGCAAACTGGCCTAGTTTGCCTAATTTGGTTACATACATCACAAACCTTGCAATGGGGTTTTCGTTTTTTTTAAAAAAAAATGTGCACAAAATGAGCATTTTATGGGGAGGAATGCATATAAAATGTAAATTCTAGGGGAAATGCACTGAAATGCATGCAAAATGTGTATTTTAGGGAAATAATGAGTGCAAAATGCATACAATTTAAATGTGATTGTTGGGTGCTTTTTAATAAGTAAATAAATAAATAAATCCACACACACCCCTTCCTCCAAAAAGGACAGAATAGGCCTATGAATGATTACGTGCATAAATGGCATTCAGTGGGAATAGACTGACCTGTCCATCAGTGTCATGAGTCAGTAAGTGTGTGTGTTTAAAAATAATTAATTAATGGGTAGAATTAGGGGCCCATAACATTGCAAGTTTGCACCATCTAAAAGGCCGGTAAATTGCACCCGGCGATTCCTGTAAACGGGCGACCTTTTCCTCCTGCGATGCATTTTCTCTTATTTAACCAGGCTTTATGGATACAATGCAAATGTTGGTTTTATTATGTGGCCTATTCAAAAAGGGGGGGGTGAATGTCAGGCAAGCTTTAATAATAATAAAGAACACAAAGAAAACACACAATGGCATTACCTTTAAAGAGGGCTCCAGCAGCTGAGCACCAGAAGGGAGAGAAAATGGCCAAGCGCCACTGACTGCCCTCATAAGATAAAGTGTCCATTACTCACTGTTCATCGCTTTTATGAAACATCTCTTCTTGAGCAGCTGAAGCCTTGCATTTGCTGAGATTAATCTCTCCCTACCCTTCTCATCCACTGACCAAAAAGATGGGCTTTAAAATATCCGGATACTGCTTGTGGGTCTGTTAATTCTATTGTATTGTTCAATGTTTATTGAGTTTAATGCAAGGAGGGGTGTAAGAAGCCATTGTTTCCCGTTCTGCCCTATATTCATCACATGCAACCCTCTTTCTGTTCTGCTGCAGTTTGTCCTCCACCCAAACCTACAGTTACTCATCTTGCTGTGGCGACATGATATAACATACTTAAATTACATTGTCATTACATGATTGCACCCTGTTCATTTCAGTGCAAAGGAATTGCAATGCCAATGAGTGGGAAATGTAACCAGTTACGTATCATTTGTGGGCTGAAAGCAACAACAACAGATAATACCTTTTTATTCACTGGTTTGACTTCCATTCTGAACATGGAACAAATAAGCAAAAAGCAGCAATTTCTGCTCCTGTTTCCCTTTTTGTCAGAATTATCCAACATCCCTAGACCCAACTAGAAACAGCCAGAACCCCATTCCCACCATTTCCCATATATTCCTTCTGTCCTAATATACATACATCCCATCGCGACACAGACAAATGGGAGTGGGAAACTGGGTCTGGCCTGTGGGATGGATACTTACCTTCCCCAATCCTGGGGGCCAAATGACAGGTGGGTGGGACCATCCTTCTGTTCATCACCTGATGTTCACAATGATGTCAGATGACCCAGTTTGATTTTGAAATCAAAGTGTGTGGGCAAAAGGACAGTGCACTTGCCAAGTGCAGGGTTTCTCAACCCTTCCATAAGACAACTTATGGGGGGGGGGAGAAAGGATAGATGTTGATGCAGGAAAGCAAGATGCTAAATAATAGCATCTTATGAGAAGATGCTGGACTGTATTTGTTTATATTTGTTTTAATGTATTTCAAAGTCTGTTTTTATGATGTTTCATTAATGCAAGTTTCATTAATCCTGCTAGTATTTTCTACCATTGATTAAATGGACATCTAGAAGTGTACCAATTGAGGTTCATGCTGAACAAATAATTAAATGTACCTCTTGAAATGACCGCTAATTCCTTGAATCGTTTCATTGACCTATCCTTTATTAAATGACTGCTTAGATCTATTTATAGAACAACAACAACACTGCAAAATAGTCTGGGCATCTGGAGTTGACCTGCCTTCCTTTGCCAAGGACTGAGTGAACTGCTTTGTATTTAGTTTGCATCCCTCCAGTGATGCCTGGTGCCCATTGGGACTGGTAGGAGCAGAAGACAGGGCGATCCACAGTAGGTGGAGCCAGAGGCAATGACAGGCTGAGAAAACTAATTCTAATTTCGTTCCTTTCTTCCTCCCAGAGGAAGAAGTTGACAGGCAGTGCTACCCTTGGGCTGGTTAAAAGAAAGCAGGCAGGTGAAGGCTGAGGGCAGACTGAGGTTAGTGGCGCAGTGCCCCATTTGCCCTAATAGATCAGCCTCAATTGGGGGTAAGGATACAAGGATCTCCCCATTTCGTTTCTCTCAGTTTCTCATTTTTCCTTAATCTTAAATTTGGTTCTCCACATTTCTGCAGCAATTTGCAAATTTCTTTTTTAGAAAATCCTCGTGAACATTATCCAGCATTTTAGTGCACATTTCTCTCAATTTACACATTTCATATGCAGTTTTGATTAACAGACAAGCCAATTTCCTTTATGTAATGCCTTTTTGTATGCTGTTTTCACTAATAAATTCATATTTTATGCACACGTTCCCCTAATATATGAATCTTTGCAAACATTGCTTAGTTGGAGAAGTGCATGCAAAATTTGGATAAGCAAGATTTTTGCAGGACGGCTGTGTTTTGGTTCTCAAGTTGTTTCAAGAAGTGCACATTTGATAAATGTGGTTTTAAATGAGAACTGAATCTAATCTCTCTGGGGGGGACACAATTTTTGTCCTTTGGCTCAGGTAGCAAAATATTTTGGGCCAGCCTTGTGCAACATTATTGAAAAGTGTTAGAAACAGGATCTTTGTAAGGTATTGATGGCAAGAAAATAAAGAAAACTGCGCTGCTTAATGTAATCAATAGATAAATGAATATAGGATCATAGAGAGCTGCCTTATACAGAGTCAAGCCATGGGTCCATCTTGCTCAGTATTGACTGAAAGCGGTTTCTCCAAGGTTTCAGACAGCAACTTTTTCTGAGCCCTACCAGGAGATGCTGCAGACTGAACCTAGGACCTTCTGCATGCAAAACAAATGCTCTACTACTGAGCTACATCCCTTCTCCAGACATAATATGACCTCATGTTAAGGCCTTCTGGAATTTGAATATAATTTGTCTTTACAGGTGACATCAACAGGCACAAGAAGATTTTGATATTTTCCCCTTCCAGTTCATTTTCTTCCAGACTCCCCCCTCCTCCACTGCCAATCGTCTTTATCAGATGCAAAGAAAGGTCAAGCTCAGAAAATTCTTTCAAATTTGGTTAAACAATAAAAGTCACCAAAGTGATTACAAACCTCAGCATAATTGTTGTGGCTTTGGAAGAGCTTAATCCAATTCAGAAGAAGAAAAGGAGTGTTCAGAGAGCCAGCTCGTATCGCAAACTCATTCAGACAATACCAACGCTAATCTAATTGGTAAGATGTTAATCCGTCTGGTTCCTGAGCTAAAAGCTACTATTGTCAAAGAAAACCTTGCAATGTAATCCAATTTGAATATTTTAAGACTCTATAAAAACAAATTCTCAAAGGGCACCGCTGCTGAGAATAGCCATTGACTCAAATGTGTACTTTCAAGAAACATTTTCAGATGTACCTGGGGAGTTTGATTGAAAGCAATGGTCAATCTTGCAAGAAGAGCAGACCTCTGGAGGGGATGTGGGGGTCAGAACTAGGGATGTGCTAAAATTCTACCCAATTTGGATCTGGTACCAAAATTTCCATTAATTTGCTTATTTGCTATCATTGCAGATCGGATTTTTATATCGTGATTTTCTGCAGGTATTTTTGAAATGCTAAAATATTGCTGCATCTAAAATATTGATATTAATGCTAATATTTTAACATTTCCTTTAAAAATACAGATATTAATATCAATATTTTTCCCAATGGAAAAAACCCCACAGATTGGTAAAAACCACAGTTTGTGGACAGAGAGTGAACACGAATCAATACCACCCTGTTAGGCTGACAGAATGCTGTGAAACTGACCCTGGCCAGCAGATCCCATCCCTAATGAGAACACTGCTTACAGCAGCTAATATAAGGCATTTTGGTAAGTGTTAGGAACATAGGACTCTGCCTTATGCCAAGTCAAGCCATTGGTCTATCCAGCTCAGTATTGCCTTAAATGTCTGGGCAGCAACTCAGAGCTTGGAAAAGTTACTGCTGGCTGGGGCTGATGGGAGTTGTTGTTTTTAAAAGTAACTTTTCCAAGCTCTGCAGCAGCTCTTGAGGGTTTCAAGCAGGATTCTTTTCCATCAGGAGATGCCAGGGATTGAACCTGGGACTTTCTACATGCAAAGCAGGTGCTCTGCCGCTGGGCTATGGCTCTGTTGCTCAAGTACTAGTAAAATGCAGTTTCCACCAAATTTCACCAAAAGCAGAATTTGGAGATTCCAGTCAGGAGAACCATCAGGATGAATGTTGAACTCTAATGGAATCTTGACAAGATCTGTGACCCTTCTCAGGACTGGGAGGAGAATGACAACTTTGTGAATTGCCCCAATTTCAAGCCTAATTCAAAATTCAATCCTACTTTGGTCAAATATAGGCAAATTGAATTCAAAATCCCTTCCCTCGCCATAAAGGATTTTGAGAAGATCAGTGTCAAAACATTTCTCAGAGTGTCATGGGTTCCCATATTTCTAAGTTGCCACTGGATTTCAATCACAGCATTCAAAGTTCATTTAGAAGTTCTTCCCAGGTTGAAATATCAGTGAGAATTTCAAGGGAAGCTAAGAGTGTTATGGAAATATATATATATATATATATACACACAGAGATAGCAGTCTGAGCTGCGTGTGTGCCAGTGTGTCTATTTACCTAAGTAGCAGGCTTTTACCCTGCATTTAGATCACTGAGACTTAAGACTTAGTAAAATAAGAAAAGCTACTTTATTTATAGAAATACATAATAGATAGGAAAGGCATACCTAGTTCTAACTAAGTTGGAGCAGCAATGCCCAGACTTGGGTATTGCCCTCATGGCTCAAGAGAGAGAGCAAAGATAAAGATATCTCCTCTCTCCTTGGACAGTCAAAGAAGAAGACAAAGGAAGGAGGGGCAGCTCAGCTTCCCTGAGCATATCAGTTTACAACTGAAGGTAGTTAGGTAGAGAAGAGCACAGGTAAAGGTAGGCAAGTCTAGCCAGCTGGATGACCCTCACTCTATCTTCCTTCTGGAATACAAACAAAAGAACCCAAACAGGAGTTGCTCTTGCCCCACTTCCAACAAAGAGAATGTGGATAATATTAATAAAATCCATAAAAAGGGGATTCATACATCTGTAGTCAAAGGCGAAGGATAGGGTTCTTTGATTCAGACTCTCAGGACAATTTATTTTTAACCTACTTGCCTAGGAGAGGGTCACAATGGATTGTATCCAAGATTGGTTTCTCAGAAGTCCTCTCCCTTAAAAAAAATAAAATCCTTATCTATTTACACATTATGTTTCATGTGGATTTAAGGCACAAAAGTCACTATATATAGCAATTTCCTATCTTACTTCATTAATTATGAGTGATATCGTCTTCTAAAATAAGACTGTTAGACTGGCATAAAATGCCTATGTCCCAACTCAACTTGGACAAGAAAATATAAGAGACTAACAATAATGTGCAAACAGAAATCCCGTGATCCTTCGCAATATGAATGCTCTCCTTCCATGTCTAATCTGCCAATCATAATTACAGGCATTTACTAGTTAATAATACATGAATAACTAAATAAATCCACCTATGTCTGCTCCTGACCCCTGGAAGGCACAATGTTCGTTCTTTTGTGGATGACTGGCTTTGCCTTGTTATCAGTCATATCATGACTCAAACACAGCTTGTGATTCAGCCTTGCAGTCCTGAAATCCTAGTAATCCTAACCATGTCTACTCAGAAGTAAATCCTACTGTATTCAATGGGGATTATTCCCAGATAAAGGATTAGGATTGCAACCTAAGTGTTGGGGATTAAAAATCAGTTCAGTTTCTGCCTGTCCTTGAGGTAAGTTAAGATATAAGAAATATTCTTTATACTTTGGGTCTCAGGAATCACAGAACAAGAAAGGGGCAGCAAGGGTGTGTGTGTCACCATTATGAATGTTCTTAGCAACCACTAACAGCTTTCACAGCTCATGAAAACAACATTATCATTCCTGATTAAAAATAATTCCAATTGGACTTTGCAACAGACTTTTTGTGTGTGGCAATTCTGGTTTCAGTTTTTTTTGTTTTTTTAAAGAAGGGGGCCTAGTTGTTATTACTAATTTTCAAAGAAGAGTAGAGAGAGTTGCTAAGGGAGGAGAATACTGCTGCATCCACTTTTTGAAGTTTTTTTCCCCCTTCCTCTCTTTTGCATAATACTAGAACCCAAAGAAGTCATCCCATGAAGCTGAATAGTGAGATTCAAGACAGACCCCCCAAAAAGAGGACTTCTTTACAGAGCCCGTTGTTAAAATGGAATTTGTTGCCACAAGAAGTGGTGATGGCTGACAACGTGGACAGTTTAGAAGAGGTTTAGACGAATTCATGGGGATATGGTTATCAATGGCTACTAACCCTAATGGCTATGTTCTGCCTCCACTGTTGGAGGCAATGTGCCTCTGAATACCAGTTGCACTGAATCACAAGTGGGGTGAGTGCTGTTGTGCTCATGTCCTGCTTGTGGGCTTTCCATAGGCATCTGGTTAGCCAATGTGAGAACAGGATGGTGGACTAGATGGACCTTTGGCTTGATCTACCAGAGTTCTTATGTTCTTAACTTAGTACAAATCTCTTATTTCCATTTCTTATCCTTCTGATAATTGCTATTTATTATTTTTATTCATGCTACTTCTTCAGACAATCACACAGAATTCATATATGGAATTTGCTGTCAGATGTGGAGATGGCCACTGACTTAGGTGGCTTGTAAGAAAGGGGACTTAGGCAAATGCAGGATGAGGGCATGCCTGTCAAAGACTTCTAGCCACGATTGCTAAATGGAATGTCCATGTTCTAAGGTAGCAAACCACTGAACACCAGCTGGCTGTGGAGCAATAATGGGAGAAGGTAGATGCCTTCATGATGTTCTTGAGGCCTTCCTGGAGACATCTGGTTGCTAAAATAATTAGACCCTTGGTCTGATCCAACATGGATGTGAAATCTGGTGTCCTCCAGATGTTATTGGGCTATGGTCATCTCAGACTACTTGTCATGCTGGCTTGGGATGACTAGAATTGGAGTCCATCAATATTCAGAGGAGCCACATGTTCCTCACCCTTGGTCTACACTGACTGGCTACAGGGCCTTTTCAGCTGTGGCTCCCCATCTGTGGAATGCACTTTCCAGCGAGGTCCATCTTTTTCATGTCAGGTAAAGACTTACCTTTTCCCCCAGGCTTTTGACAGACTAAGATGATGTTGCTCGTTATTAGCGTGATGCCAAAGCTTCCTGTGGCTGTTGTGGGGTTTTTTTTTATTTTGTTCCTGTTTTATGGTATAATATAGTTATTTGTGTTTTGAACAGTGTTGTAAGTCTCTTGGAGACCTTTCAATAACAAGTCTAAATAATAACAACAATAATAATAACAACAACAACAATAATAGTTTTCCAGTGTCTCAGACAGGAGTCTTTCCAGGCCTAACCTTGAGATGCCAGGGACTGATCCTAGGAACTTCTGCATGTTAAACAGATGATCTACAACTGAGCTACAGACCTGATATAGTTGATGCAGCTGAAGAGTGTTTTGAAGGGAGAGAGGGAAGGAGGTGGTGTGAGTTAAATGTATGAAAACAAAATTAAATGGATATTATTGTTGTTATTATTATTAAATAATACTAATACTAATAATATCCATGTCAACTTTGGGGAAGAATCTTTAACTTGCAAATGGCATAGACAGAATGTTTGTGTACAAATAGATCACCCCTCATTCAAAAAGTCACCATAGCGACCCAGCCACTTACCACCAAACAGAATGATAGCTGTCACTGAAGCAAAGGCAGTTGAGGAGTCAAAAGATGCAATAGGGCAGGAGAGGGTGAAAAACTAACACCTCATTAATCTGCCTCTTTGATAAGCCTTGTTACTTCATGTCAGGAATGAATGTGGCACCGAGCTTTCTTCAGGCTCATTGTTAACTCTGCAGAATTTACAGCAGCATATTTGCTTTGCTGCGTTTTAGCTGAGCTCTTGTGGTCCAATAACCTTATCTTCCATGATTGAGCTGAACAGGAGGATCTCGGTCAATAACAACCTGTTTTCCAACTAAGTTGTAGTAGGATCAACTCAGGCGGTTCAAATGGGACTTCGGAGTACAAGGTGTTCCTGTGCCCTCTCTCATTGTTGGGGGCAAATAATGAATGCATTGGTCAGAATTCAGAAGGGAAAACACAATATCACCGATCTGCTTGTTAAAAGCCTTTTGCAGCCCTCCAGATACATTTTAAAATATAGACTGTTTTACTAACCTAAACCGTTTCCAACTTTCCTCTGTGGTTTGCATCATTTGTCTGCTTGCCAGGTCCCTAAGTTGGCAGTTTACACATGAAGAGTATTATTTCATCTTATCAGTGCCTTCCTGCTGGTGAACCCATTATGCAGACATCCCAACATGACACTCTGAAAATGTACCAACTCCATAAGAGACAGACCTGATGGGCATATACCCCTTTTCCCCAGCCTTTCCCCACCAGGTATCATGACAATTAATGTTTAGCTAACTTACCACTAGGGATGGGGGAGAAATTCAATGCAGTTTGCCTTTAAAGCTGAATGTGTCAAACCCACACTCTCGGAAACTATGTGAGAACTGAAACACAGCCATCCTCCAAAAATTCGTACTTATCCAAATTTTACAAGGCAGTTCTCCAATGCTTACAAAAATGCATCTACTGTATAGGGGAAAGTGTGAACAAAATGAATATATTGGTGAAAATAACATACAAAAATGCATTATATAATGAGAAATGTGCGCATCAGTCAAAACTGCATATAAAAATGTATTTATTAGGAGAAATGTGCACTAAAATGGTGAAGAATTTTCATGGGGATTTTTTCAAAAAAAATAATTCTCACATTGCTACAGAAATGTGCAGAACCGAATTGTAGATTAGAAAAAAAATGAAAAATTGAGAGAAGTAAAATTGACTGACCATCACTTCCCTACTTAGCTTTCAGGTTGCTGTGACGTCTTGGGCCTAAAATGTTCCTGTTGGACTCCAATTCCTATCGCAGCCTGATAGATGATAATAATGAACTCATCCTCCAAGTGGCTTCTTAAGTAGACAAAATGGTACCACCTGTGTCATCAAGGCTGGTGAGACCCTAAGGTTTAGGAACATAGGAATCTTCCTTATACTGAGCCAGACCAATTGGTTCATCAAACTCAGTATTGCCTACACTGACTGGCAGTGGCAGCTAGTGGCTCAATCTCAGTGTGGCAGTGGAATCCACTCTGGGGTTTAGTCCACACTTTCAAGGAGCTATCCAAAGTTCTGAACCTATTGTAGGATTAGGTGTCAGCAATTCGGGCAGCACATTGAAAGTCCCAACTAAACCTTGGAGTGGATTCCCCTGCCACACTGCCACAGAGCCACCAGCCACCACTGCTGATTAGCAACTAATCTCCAGGATTTCAGTCAGGGGTCTTTCCCAAAGGGGTTGATGTGCCACTGAGTGATGCCCTTTCCCTCCACAGCTAACAACTACTGTAAGACATCTCCTCTGTGGATTTGCCTAAACTCTTTAAAAAAAAAAAACCAGCTAAGGTGGTGGCCATCACCACACTGTGAGCCTGAGAATTCAGTAAATTATATATGTGCCATGTGAAAAGGGCTCTCTCTGGTTGCTCTTGGATCCCCTTCCTGTCACAGGCTGGAACATGTTCTTGAAAGGTGCTAATGCCTTTTACTTGCCTGGATGGAGAGATATGTGTGTGTGTGTAGAAACCACTGAATTGGGCATGGCTTGAATGTAGCCTACTCACAAAGGCAAGAGTCACATTGGTTGCTCCATCCACTTTTTGGCCTCTGGCCATGTCCACTACTGGTGTATGACCCCAAGAAGGTTGCCCACATGGGACACTGTGACCCTTGGACTGAAAAAAGTTCTCCACCTCTGGCTTAGATACCCACCCACTTTCTATAAGAAAGTAGTGTAGCCAACTGAAGCCATCCTGGAGCCCCACGCTATCCAGCTTCAGAAGGCAAGCAGGCCAGGACCAACCAATATTGGGATCAGCAATCTGCCAGAAAGCAGCCTTGTCTTCAGTACTTGGGCCACATTCACACCATGCATTTATTCCACTATTTAAACAGTCATGCCTCATACACACACACACACACACACACACACACACACACACACACACACACAGAATTCCTGTAAAGTGCAGCCTATGGGTTGACATTAGGAGACTCTTCTCCTCCTCCCAGAGCTACAGTTCTCAGAGTGGTTTAACAGTAAGTCCCTCTTCCCAGAGAACTCTGGGTATTGTAACTCTGTGAGGGGAATAGGGGTCTCCTCTCCCTACTCTCAGCACCCTTCAAAAATGATACTTCCCAGGATTCTTTGAGGTAAGCCATGACTGTTTAAAGTGGAATGATAGTGGAATAAATGCATGATGTGAATCAGTGGTGGCTGATGCCTTCATGTCATTTCGGTAGTGGAATCTGCTCTGGGTTTCAGTCTGAACTTTCAAGGACTTGCTCAAGGTGCTGAACCGAGTTTGGCAATGACTCCTTGACAGTTAGGACTCTGCCCCAATGACATGGAGCCACCAGCCTCTGTGAATGTGGCCTTAGTCTTGGCCAAGCTGGCATCAGCTTCAAGCCCACAGCCCAGTCTCTTGCAGACTTCAGCTAAACAACCTTTCAAGCACTCCTGGATCCCAGCAAGTTCTTCTTGGTGAAGATGTCCAGAAGGTGTCCTTTATAAACTGTCCTTTTAGTCTCAGGCAGAAGGCAGATTTTCCCTCTACCCTCAACACCCCCCCCAAATCTAATTATGAACCTAATTTAAAAAGCCAGGTTCATAATACGATATCACCAAATGTAATAAAGAGATGTTATAAGATTTACAAAGAGCCTGTAAAGTTGTACAAAGCTAGATAGCTGGGAAAGTGCATAACTAATGTTTGGTTTGCCTTTTCAATGGAACAGTTCCTCTAAACACAATTAGACCAGTCAGCTCTTAATTTATAGGCAATCACAACAAGACTGACAAAGCCAATCAACACCCTGACACACACTCTCTCTTGAAGCAGGGGTCAGTGAGTCAGCAAAGGAGGGGCTGTGGTGTGCACCTGGCTTCCTGACACCAAGCGTCCCTGCCACTTACTAGGGATGGAAAGATCTGTCCATTTTGGTTGCCTCAGTGTCTCATTTTTCCAATCTGAAATTCAGTCCTCCACATTTCTGCAGCAATTTGTGATTTTGTTTTGTTTTGAAATCCTCAAGAAAATACATCAGCATAAAAGTGTGAATTTCTCCGACTAAACACATTCTTGTGTGGACTAATGTACACATTTTCTCAAGCAATTTTTCCAAATACAATGCATTTTTGTATGTTTATCTTCAATTATATATTCATTTCCATGAATGTTTCTCCCTAATATATGCATTCTTGTAATCATTGTCTGGTTGGAGAATTTTATCACAACACTCGGATACGTGTGGATTTTGAAGGATGGCTGCGTTCTGTTTCATTTCAGAAAGTGCAAAGGTAATCGATTTGATTTTAAAAGCGAACCAAATCGAATTCCCCACCCATCCTTACTGCTTACCGAGAGGAAGGATGGGAGGGGCAGGGTGTGGTGTAGTGGCCATGTGGCAGAAGCATTGCATAGGCTCCACCACTGCCGTGCCTATACCACACCTAGCTCCCCACACCAAGTGAGATGTTATACTTAGAGAGCGCCTAAATTAAGTTCTTCTAAAAGTGATCTAGGTAAATGCAAAGGTGTGTATAATGAGATTATAAAGATGGTCAAAAGCAATGGTTAAAGATGATAGATATTCCATGATTCAGCCATAAATTAAAGTTTGAACCAGGATAATCTCCCCTTCTTGCTTAGTCTGTGGTTTGCCAAACCGGGTGTGAATTTTATGGCCCATAAAGTTTGCTTCAAACTATCGACCTTACAAACTCTTGCCACGTGCCTAAAAAAGTCTCCACATCCTCACACAGCTGCCTGGGAATCTATTGACTTGGCAGGCTTGGTCTTCTAGGAAGCAGAAATAACCGAAGTTCAAAGCCCAGAATCTTGATTTGCCAGCCCCAGTCATCTCAGGTCATCTGAGGTCAGGATGCACTCCTATTCCCAATTGCCCTAATCTTTTCACAGAAAAACTGAAAGCTAAGGTACTGAAGAAGCCTGCAGGTCTCAGAGTTTCCATCAGGGAACACTGCTCGAAAGCAGCTAATCAAATTGTGTGCTAATGAGGCATACTGGCGGCCAGTTTGTTCTTCCTTTATGGCTCAATTCCCTCCGTTCGGTAACACGCTGTAGTGCCCTGTCCCTGAAATGTTGTGCAGAGATAGAGACGTAGAATTGCATTATTTTCAACTTACTGATAAAGTTCATTCTAATGCAATAAAAACTCAAAAAAGAGAGAGTTTGGCTGAGACTTCTACTGATCAGGCGTAGAAGATCCATCAATTACAAAGAAAAGGAAAATGAATATTTGCAGTGGTGACTGGGGCCCACTGGAACTGGTGGGGCGGAAGGCAGGGAGCCCAAATAGTAGGTGGAGCCAGAGCCAATGGCAGGCAGAGCCAACTCATTCTGCTTTTGCCCCCATCCTCCTCCCTGCTGAGTTCTACAAAGGCCAACACTGAAACTGGGAGGGGAAAGGTGACATGCAGCACCACTCCCTGGACTGGTTGTAAAGGCAGGTGGAGGTAAGTAAGGCTGAGCGCACACTGAGGTCACTGGGGCAGTGGTCAGCCACCAATGAACATCTGTCCAAACTAAACAATTTCAGATTGCTCTTTCCACATACAGTACAGGGACCCTCAGGAGCAAACTATGTGATGCCCTATAGCAGGCTTTCCCAACTTTTGGGTCCCCAGATGTTGCTGGACTACAATTCCCATCATCCCTGACCATTGGCCATGCTGGCTGGGGCTGATGGGAGTTGGAGTCCAACAACATCTGGGGACTGAAAGGTTGGGAAAGGCTGCCCTATAGATCCATGATAAAGGTTTTCCATTTACTTTTTATTTCACAGGGTTGGTGTGAGGATAAAAAGGGAAAGGGAAGAACCATGTATGCCATCTTGAGTTCCTTGGATGTAATGAAAGAACAACATTTTTGTTGCGGATCTCACTTGCTGTCACTGAAAAACTGATTTGCCAGAGTATCATTCCACGCTTAAATGTGTGGCCAGGGCACACTTTGACAGCTTCTGCAGAAACACCCTTTGGATGTGCTTCACTTAATTTATTCATGGCCATAGTTTGGTGAGCATCGCTACTAAAAGTGAACTTTTTCCTGTTTCCCCAATGACTGAACAGAGCAGCACTTAAACACACACACAAACATATACAGGCTGAATTGCCGGTAATTTGCTAGAGCAACATTTAAATGGCACATTTAAAACAAACGGTCTAGCAGCGATCATTAAAATGTCAAAACTCTGTAGTAACTGTTGACAACTATCAACTTTCCTTAAATGTCGGCCACCTGTTAGCTAACACTGGCAATAGTTCAACATGGGCAGCCTGAGAAACCTTTGTGTTATTAAACAGGGAACTGCTGATTACTTTAAGATCAGCAATTTGCCTTTTCTCTGAGAAACCATCCACTAGATTAAACACATACACACAAAAAGGCACTGGGAAAACCCAAGTCCAAAGTTATTGCTCCTACCAACAGTAGGAGTGTTTTAAGATAAGGTTGGAAGGAAAGATGGCTACAAAGCTGTTGCATCTCCTGTGGTTGGTTCTAAGCTGAAATCTTCATGACAAACAGCAGTGGTTTGAAAGGGATGGGTCCCTATTTTCTGCTCCATGATAAATTGCTGTTCCTTATTGGTCCCTATTTTTACCTTTTCAGGATGACTTGCTAATTGATTACTCCCCTTAACTATCAGACAGGTGTCGTCTCTGTTGTGTTTTTGGCACCTACCAAAAACCATCCCTTAACTCGGTCGACATCTGCTGAAATGTTTTTTAAGATGTTTTTATTGTGTTATCAACTTTTGTTCCCAGGTTTCTTGGGGGGGGAGCCATGACTGTTTAAATTGGTATGATACTGGTTTAAATGTATAGGACAGATGAGGTCAGAGTCTACTGGCACAGAGTGGGTCCCTCTTCGTGTTAGAGACACAGGGGGAGTGAGTGGGTTGCTATGGGTGGGAAATAGAATGGGAAATATTGCTAAGGCTATTGCGTATTTAATCTATTTGAATGTCCTTTGTCTGTTTGTTTGTTTGTTTGTTTGTTTGTTTGTTTGTTTACCTAGATAATTGATTAAATTGGAAATGTTAATTTTTGTCCTCATTGTAGCTCATTTGGCTTGCAACATAATTGTTAATTTGTTGTTTACTGCACCTGTTTATATGATTTTGTACGTTTTGTTTATTAATTTTTCTCTGTTAAACTTTATATTTTCTTTCCTGCTCTGGGATTGAAAAGTTTCAATAAAGGTTGGGCTATAGACATTGTGTGGTGTAGTGGTTAAGGTGTTGGACTACGCCCTGGGAGACCAGGGTTCGAATCCCCACACAGCCATGAAGCTCACTGGGCCAGTCACTGCCTCTCATCTTCAGAGGAAGGCAATGGTAAACCCCTTCTGAATACCACTTACCACAAAAACTCTGTTCATAGGGTTGCCATAAATTGGGATCATCTTGAAGGCCGTCCATTTCCATTTTCATAGATATTGTAAATCAGTAAGGAAATCAATATTAATTTATTTCATTTACAAAACACTTCCTATGAAGCATCTCGAAGTGATTTCACAATGCAGTTAAATACTCCATTCCCCCAAACACACATCCCCCAAACAGACTGTCCATTCATTCTTAAAATTTATATCCAATGAAGTTATTAATATATCAGTTGGCAAAAATAGTCTACAGCAAGACTTGAAGGCAGAGGCAAAATAAAACAAGGATGACCCATCAGTCTTCAGCTTCCGTGACAATCACCTGCTTCTCATAACAGCAGCTACTGTAGATTTCAACAAAATAATATTGATCAGACAAATCCAATCCAATCAAGGAACTCTTATACTGCCTCTAGGTGCAGGCCTTGCTATAACCTTGTAAAGCAGTAATAATAATAAAAAAAATAACGTGCTTGATATTTTAAGAAAACGATTCAAAAGTTAACGAGAAAGGTTTACATTTGAAGTCACCAAAAAGGGCAGCAAATGTCAAATAACGTTGGGAAGAAACAGTTCATAACACACCAAGTGATGTCTGTTAAAATGGTTTGAAAATGTATTTGGGATTATGGGTATAACAGTAAAACAAGTTCTCCCTCTGGCTACTCTTCTGTCCCTAGAAATGGAAGGAAAATAGCAAAGTCCAAAAAAAGGGGGATCTTAACTGTAAGTTTAATGGGGCTGTCTTTGTGATAGCATCAAGATGACAGCTCCTTTAGCCATCCATCCAAGGCTTCTCATAAAAAAAAACAACACCAGCATTATTATCAAGCACAATTATTGGTCACAGGATGGTTCCAGATCCTAAATTATACTCTCTGTATGTGTGGAATTCTGATCCTATCCTGGAATATCTGGTTGCATACCTTTCAGTGGCTGTGTGTTTAGTAATCGTGCCAGGCAGGCAGGATGATTCTGACATAACTGTTGAAAGGTGGTACAAAAATAATAATAATCCCTTTTTATAGCTGTCTCTGAGAAGATCCTCTGTGGCGCAGAGTGGTAAGCGGCGGTAACGCAGGCGAAGCTCTGCTCACGGCCGGAGTTCGATTCCAACGAAAGGAGGACGTCGAATCTCCAGTAAAAGGGGTCGAGGTCCACTCAGCCTTCCATCCATCCATGGTCGGTAAAATGAGTACCCGGCCTATGCTGGGGGGTAAAGAAAGGCCTGGAATGGAACTGGCAATCCCACCCCATATATACGGTCTGCCGAGTAAACGTCGCAAGACGTCACCCTGAGTTGGAAACGACTCGCGCTACAAGTGTGGGGACACCTTTACCTTTTTACTGAGAAGGTGACACATAAAGGTCTCAAGAGGCCAGGCACACCGTGAGGACTTTGCTGCAGTTTGGTGGACTTTCATGATGAACAATACAGACGGCTACTCCCAGCCAAATACAACTTCCTTTGGAGAAACTGGTGGCTTTACTCAGTGAAACCACTTTATGCTGTGGTTTCATATTTCATTGCTGGTCCCCGGACGTCCTCAGTATATACTGGACTTTGCACCTGGATTAATTCTCCGTGAAGAAAGCTATATGAACACACACATGCCCTTCAATGAATCCTGCTGGCTATGAACTCAGTGGAGCAGTGAATCCGTTCTGGGTTTTAGTCTGAACTTTCAAGGCACTGAAGCACCTTGGACAGCTCCTGGAAAGTTTGGTCTAAAACCTGGAGTGGATTCACTGCCCCACTGAAATTGGAGTCACCAGTCTCCACTTTGGTGATGGAAGGAGGAGGAAGAAGGCATCCATATGGTTTGGGTCATTGGTTTGTTCATGTTTGTACGTGGATGACTTTGGTATCTGCTTACCAGATACTACAGCTCAGTGGTAGCTCACTGGAAGAGCAACTGCTTTGCAAGCCGAAGGTCCCACATTCAATCCATGATGGCATCTCCAGGTAAGGCTCCCTGAAGCCCTGGAGAATTGCTATCAGTCAGTGTGAGCAATGCTGAACTGGATGGACCAATGGTCTGATTCAGACCTTGGAAAAGTTACTTTTTTGAACTACAACTCCCACCAGCCCCAGCCAGCATGGCCACTGGATTGGGCTGAGGGAGTTGTAGTTCAAAAAAGTAACTTTGCCAAGCTCTGGTCTGATTTGTATAAGGCAGCTTCCTATATATTCCTACGCTTTAGTGAAAAATCATTCTACAAATGTGCTCTTATTTAACACTGAGGTACTAGCAGAGTGATAAGTGCTCTGCAGGACACCAAAAAGCACACACACACGGCCAGCCTCCATCTGCACTATGCATTTAAAGCAGTATTATGCCACTTTAAACAGCCACTGCTTCCCCCAAAGAATTCTGGAAACTGTAGTTGGTTTAAGGGTGCCGAGAGTTGTTAGGAGACTCTTGTTCCCCTTGTTGAGATACAGTTCCCAGAATTCCTTGGGAAGAAGGATTGATTGGTAAACAACCCTGGGAACTGTAGCTCCATGAAGGGAATAGGTGTCTCCTAAGCACTACAGATGGGGCTCCAATATAGGGGAGAAGACTGGAGTGCATTGGATGAGCAAATCTGGTCGGTGATCTTTTGCAGTGACAGATTGTATTTATTTATTTATTTATTTATTATACTTGTATACCGCCCCATAGCCGAAGCTCTCTGGGCAGTTTACAGTAACTAAAAACAAATACAATTTAAAATACATCTTTTTAAAAAAACCAATTTAAAACACAATTTAAAAATTTAAAACAATATAAAACACATGCTAAATATATATAGGGTTCCCAAGTCGTCTCCCATCCAGGCACTGACCAGACCAGACCCTGCTTAGCTTCAGCAGGGAGCTGGCCTTCAGACCGTCGCCTGGGACCTCCCTATTGGGGTCCTCTCCTGAGACAGGAGCCGTGGAAGGCCCCGAGTTCTACCTGTTTCCAGTCTCCTTGATGGGCTGGGGACTGGGTCTCTCCAGAAGCCCCTTTCCCAGGGCTATGGGGCTTGGGAAGAGCAAGGTCTGGCTGGCCCCTGTGCAGGAGACTCTAGGGCCACCAGTCCTCCAGTATCTTTGCCCCAGAGGACTTGGGTGGTCAGGAAGCCTCTTCTCCTCCCAGCTGGCAGAGAAGCCACAGCAGGTCCCTGCGATAGTGAGGGAGAGGTTGTCCTGGCCCCTACAGAAATGGATCAGAGCCTTCTTAAAGGCTCCATGCTGGTAGGAGCCCTTTGGCCCAAGGCAATCCCCTGCAGACCGTCACAGCCCCCAACTGCCGTTGAGCCCCACTGAATATTCAAGCCCGTCCTGCTGCTCACCCTGCGTGCCTCTTCCCTTCCCCCAGTTTTTTCCAGGTCCCTCAACAATGATGCTTCTTCCAGAGTTGCCTATTCCATGGTGAGGGACGCCGACCAGAGCCCCAACAAGCCTGAGAAGTCCTTCTGGACCAAATTCGTCCGCAAAGGTCACCTCGGGCAGGAGGATGCACCTGGCAAACTGATAGTGAGCCACGTCTTCTCGAGACCCCACCACGCAGGAGAGACTGTGCTGGACAATGGCACTGAGGCTTTTCCAGAGGGCACCCACCCGCACTTGGAGGGGCATGCCGATGGCATCACTGGGCACACCCTAGCATCACTGGCATGGACAGAGGCTGGCAAGGTGGTCCTGGAGCTGTTGTACTGGCTGAATGGAGAGTGTTGGACTCATATGGGGGAGAACCAGGTTCAAGCCCTCACATGGCTATGAAGTTTACTGGGTGATGTTGGGCCAGTCACTCTCTCACTTTAGCCTACTTCACAGGGCTGTTATGAGGATAAAATGATGAGGGAGCACCAAGCACATCATCTGGAGCTCCTTGGAGGACCAGAGATTCAAAATGTAAAAGATAACGATGGATTGCATCCAACATCAGAGTAGAGCCATTGCAATTAATGGACATGACTAAATAGGGTTGCCAGGTTCAGGGCCTGATCCTGTATCTTTAGGAGAAGAGAAAGTCAGCCAAGTGCAGGTGTTCTTGCACCACTATAATGGGAAAAACCACAAGGTGGAATTCTCCCTTCCCCCTGAACAACTTTTAAAGATACATAAGACCTCTTGGTTGCCAGGCCAAGCCTCCAAGATGTCTTCTGTATCTTTAAAAGTTGTGCAGGGGGAAGGGAGAATTCCACCTTGTGGTTTTTCCCATTACAGGGTTGCAAGAACACCTGCACTTGGCTGACTTTCTCTTCTCCTAAGGATACAGGATCAGTATCAGGCCCTGAACCTGGCAACCGTATGACTAAAACAGGATCTTTGGGTTGTATTTAACTAAGCTATTGAAATTAATGATTAATTAATCATGCCTATTAACTTCAGTGGGTCCACTCTGAGTGAGACTAGCATTGAATACCACCCATTAATTTGAATGGGTCTACTTCAAGTATAACTAAGTTGGGTACAGTCCTATGTCTTCTGGATAGAGTATATTTCCTAGGAAATAATATGATTCTTTTATAGTTGGCAATCATGTTTATCTAGCTGCAAGAACTGGCACATTTATTTCTAAAAGGCAGCCAATGACATTGGCAGAGTGGCACGCAAAATTCCTTAGGGCAAAGTGTGAAATGAACAAAAATGTCACAGGCAATTGTTGCTTAATATGGTTTTATTTATACCGACATCACAACTCCCCCCCCCCCAAAAAAAAACGTTCTTGAACATCTGGGATTTGATAGATTAGATTAGCTCTTTATGAGCACAGGTACGCTTAGATCTTATTATGCGAAACAATGAAAAACAATTTAAACGATCGTCTGCAGATGTCCAGCCCAGAGGTGAGGACACCAGCAAACCTCCAGGACTGTAGTTTAAATGCTAAGAATCCAAAAGATGAATTTCCAGACTCCTCGAGTCAAGTTGTTTCTTGCTCAGGCAGAAAGTGTACTCACCCCGGCAAGAAAAACTAATTAAAAGAAAATTGCTTGGGTTCGGGATGTGTCACTTTTCTATAATTACGGAGAGACATCACAAAGTTGCTCTTCTCAGTTTGGTAGGGTGTGTGGAAACAATGCCTTGGGAACATAGGAAACTCACTGGTCCATCTAGCTCAGTATTGTCTACACTGACTGGCAGCAGCTCTTTAGGATTTCAGACAGGCTGCTCCCCCAGCCCTACCTGGAAATGCCAGAGATTAGATCTGGGACCTCATGTATGCAAAGCAGATGCTCTTCATTGAGCATCTTGGGGTGCAAAGATGGGACTCAACAAGTCTTGCGTCACAATTACTGCTGCAGTGTGCATCCACAACACATGCAGACAATTACATTGTATGGGTGATATTCAACGTCAGAGCAGACCCACTGAAGCCGATGGGCACAAATGCTTTCTTGTGACTTGGAATCCTGCATGACAGAAGGCTTCATGTGGATGCATGAAAGTTCCAAACTATCAGACTTTCACACTCTTTGCAAAAAAAGGCTGGGGGGGGGGGCAGAGCTACTCCACTTTTGTCATGACCAGCAGCAACCCAGACACGGAGTCTACAGAGGCACCAGCTACAGAGCTGGACCGGGCTCAGATTGGGATGCTGTTCAGCCTGAGGCTGAAGTCAGGGACCCACAGGAAAACCTCCTATCGCACCAAGTCCTGCAGAGTCAGAGCCAGAACCCTCATGAAGTCACGGACCCCCTTCCTTGAGCCTGAGGAATCAGATGCTTCCCACAGAACCTCAAGGGTCCAGAAGCATGGGGAGCTCATCGGGAGGGAGGCCATGAAACGGAAGAGGAGTGCTCCATCTTCAGGCCACAGCTGCCAGTAACCTACTGGCAGCCAGTGCAGATCCTGCAGTAATGGTGCTGTGTGCTGTTCAGAGCCAGCTGCAGTCAACAGCTGGGCTGCTGTGTTCTGGGCCAGCCGCAGCTTCTGGACCAGCCTGTGCTCAGATCTCGCTTCTTGTCTTCCCATAGGCATCTGGCTGGCCGCTGTGAGGACAGGTATTTCTCATATTTGGATGTCCCTGAAGGAGGAGTATTCTTAAATATGCTAGGCCCTTCTCTCTCTTTTTCCTTGTCAGCAGTTCTTTCCTGCTTTTGTTCTCATTTCCCCCCCTGCTTTGACTGAATCTGACCGTTAGCCTTTCTAAGCCAGTATTTTGTACTCTGCTTGGCAGCCGTTCCTTAGGGCTTTGGGCAGAGATCAGGCCTAGCAGCAGTTGGCCTGGTTGGGCACTGGCTAAGGGCTCCAGGGGCTCAGAAAAGCTCTCCACCAATTCCACTCAGTTATATTGCGATTCCTCGCCCTGTCCTGGACAGTCATTTTAGGTAAGAACCAAATCTGGAATTTTCTATTGCTGCTGAGCTATGGCCCTTCCCCTTGATGCACCTGTTGCCTCATCATTCCTTGCAGGTGATGCCCTGGAACCAACCTCTGCCATTCTCCCTTGGTAGCCCTTTCCCCACTGGCCATTCCCCATTGCAGAAAGGGCAATAGCTCAATAGCAGAGGGTCTCCCTTGCATGCAGAAAGGCCCCGTTTCAATCCCCAGCATCTCCAGATACGTCTAAGAGAGAGCCCTGTCTGAAATCCTGGAGAGTTGCTGCTAGGCAGTGTAGACAATACTCAGTTAGATAGACCAATGGCCTGACTCAGTGTGATGCAGCTTTCTAGGATCTTGATGCCCCCCTGTGGCTCCCTTAGGATGTAACTGCCAATTTTGCAAACCTGTACCTCTGCTGCCATCTAGTGGCAAAATCGCACCAGGAGCACGCAAGCAGTTTCCCTGTCTTTCACTGGCAAAGCTGCTGACTGTATCTTTTTCTTCCTCCTCTTCCCCTACCTTGCTTTTCTCTTCCTTATCATACGGTGGGAAACTAGAGGAAGAAAGTGCCTGACTCCATTGGGCAAAGAGCAGCCTGAATCCCCAAACTCACCCTCATCCTGGTGCGAAAATGGGCAGGAAAACTACATCAGACTAGAGGTGCCTCCTCTAGACAGTCACTATTTTGCAGGGGGGGGGTGTACCAAAGATTTAGGTGTGGGCAATGGAAGTGCATTAAAGCACTCTGTCAATCTAGTGTAACAAATCCACTTTTTAAACCTTCATCCTGACTGTTTGAAAAAAATAAATCACACTTGCCTAACTTGGAGGTATATTTGAGATTTCCAGTGGAAGGATTGGGTCACTTGTCCCACTGAGGACCCCTCTACTTTTTTGGTCATCATAAGTGTGCTTGACATCACCAAAGCACCTTGGGTCAAAAAACACTTATTCAGCAGAGGCAGAATTTTTCTGAGCAGTATACTTCAGCCCCTTCTCCATGCATACTGAGTAAACTGGGACATTTTTGGACCCCCCATGGGTTTTTGTGTGTTTTTTTTGCTTCCAGAAGGAAAATGGTTCAGCATTAACTGGCTGAAATTTGGGGACATTGTGCTGGTGACTGTGACAATGTCCTGGAAGGACAACCCCTTAGGTCTACTCATGTGTAGATTGCACAATAAAAGGCAGAAATCTGCCCCCAGGGCTTTTTGCTGGGGTATGTTTTGGCCCACAGTGGGTTTTTATTTCCAGAAGGAAAATGGTAAGTGATAACTGGCTGAAATTTGGGGACATTATACAGTTTAAAATTTGTGACAATGTCCTAGAAGGACACTCCTATAGGCATACCTTTGTTTAAATCACGCAATGAAAAGTGCACCTGAGGGTCCAAATGGACCCCAGAAGTCAGGGTGAAGATTTAAGAAAATAACCACAGACTTTGTGAGGTTAGAAAAGTCGTAGGAAAATGCATTGGAATGTCTGGGATGAATCAAAGATTAACAGGAACTCATGCAAATGCCCCATGTGCAAATCAAGATGAATTCTCAATAAAGACAGACCAGAGGGGGTTTCCAGACTCTTGCTATTTTCGGGTTGGTTGAAATCTCAAGCTGGCAAGTTTAGGTTGTGCAATTAATGCTGATTTTGAGCACTCGTGCAGCAAATCTGCTTCTTCAACAGATCAATTACTTTTTGCAATGGGGACAGTGACAGGGAAATGCCGTTGAAAGTGTGGAGTGCTCATTAGAATAAAAAGGTCATCTGGAAGCAACTATAGTCTAAGCCCCACAAAAGCTTTTTACAAGCATTGTTGGGGGGGGGCGTTGGTCTGAATGATGTGATTTTGAATCTGATTTTGAGTTGTAGCAGAGGAACCTGCTGTACTGGTCCAGTCAGTTTCTTTGTTAGGTTAATGGGTCAGTAAAGTACCCGATCTAAATGTCTACAGATTTGGCCAAGATATGTTGCCATAGGAAATGAGAGTAGCTCTCCTCCCTCACAATGCAGGAGCACCCCCAAACTGCTCTTTCAGAGGGAGTATGACTCCATTCAAAGCAGGCAACTGACCAATTATCTGAATTCACATCTCCGAAGGGTCTAAAACTCAATTTCCTGGAATTGATGTCAACCCACAGTGCCTCCATCTTGCTTGATTCAGACTCAGGCTTGATTCAGACTCAGTTTATTGGTTCTCATCCAGCCCACCACAGAGTCCAAGCACCAATCCAGGGCTTGCACAGCATCCTCTGATTGAGAGATCCAGTAAGAATAACAGGGTCACACTCCCCTTGTCCTTCTCCTGATAAAGATCATCCATCAGGGTGACCAAGGCCCATTCAGTCCCATAACCAGGCCTGAACCCAGATTGGAATGGGTCAAGATAATCTGATTCATCCAAGAGTACTTACAATTGCTATGCCCTCTTGCTCTTGCTCACCTTCCCTAAAAAGCAGATATTTGTGACAGGGCGGTAGTTGTCACAAATCAGTGGGTCCAGGGTGGGGTTTTTCATGAGCAATTGGATCATCACCTCTTTCAGGGTGGCTGGGACCACTCCCTCCCACAATGACACATTAACCACACCCTGGATCCACTCAGTCAAGCCCCCTTGGTAAGGCTTAATAAGCCAAGAAGGGTAATGGTTGAGGGAACATGTTGCTGGCCACATCGTCACAAGCACCTTGTCCACATCATCAGGCCACATCAACTGAAACTGATCCCAAGAAGTTGCAGCAGTTGTTGCACTGGACACCTCACTGGGGACTACAGTAGATGTAGTTGGGGCATAAAGATTGCTACAGAGGTGAGCAACTTTACCCTCAAAGTGCCTTGCAAACAATTCCCAGTGAGCCTCCAAAGGGTCTAAAACTCCATTTCTTGGAGTGATGTCAACAGACCCTTGACAACATGGAAAAGCTCCACTGGACGGCTCCTTGAGGATGCAATGGTGGCAGAGAAGTGGGCCATCTTCACAACCCTCGCCGCCACACAGTAAGCATGCTTATGATGTTCCCGATCAGCCTCACAGCACATCTTTTGCCACTTGCGCTCTAGCTCTCATCTAGCCTGTTTCATTGCCCTTAGTTCACTGGTATACCGAGGTGCAAACTGGGCTCACAATGCCAGAGAGGGCGCTCAGGGGCAACCTTGTTAAGAGCCCGATGCGCCTCAGTGTTCTGCAGCGTGACAAGGGCTTCAACAGGGTCACTTGCTCTATCTGCTGGGAGCTCCCCTTGGGCATTCAGGAATCCAGTGAATTTCATTAGTCTCCAGGGGCAGGCCATCTAAATCTGCCCACCACCCCTGCAGGAGAGGATCGGAGCCATAAGTCTAAACTTCACAAGGTCTGACCATGATATTGGGGTGACATCCACCACCACCTATCTCCAGAACACCCCTTCCTCCATCTAGAGCAAACACCAAGCCGAGAGTATGCTCTGCCCTATGTGTTGGACCGGTGACAACTTGAGACAGTGCCATGGTCATCATGGAAGCCATGAAGTCCCAAGTTGGAACACTAGAAGCAGCCTCAGCATGGACATTGAAATCATCCAGGACTATCGTTCTGGGCTTCTCCAATACCAAAGCCAAGATGGCCTCCAACAGCTTGGGCAAAGAAGCTGCTGGGCAGCAGGGTGGACAGTACACCAGCAGCAAGCCTAGTTTACTGTCTCCTTGGCCCGACACCAGGTACAGGCCCTCACAGCCAGCTCCAAGACAGAGTGGTTTCCTGGTGACAGAGATGGAAGTTCTGTAGACCACAGTAACCCCTCCCACCCATCCTGCAGCATCTGCTGGTGTTGCACCAAGTATCCAGGTGGACAAAGCTGGGTCAGATCAGCTCTTCCCAGCTCACCCACCCAGGTCTCGGTAACACACACCAGATCTGCACCTTTATCCATGATCAAGCCAGTGGGCACAGCGGGGAACCAGTTAAACAGTATGTTTAATCTGAAATAATCACACGGATCTGAAGGGATTCCATGCCTCCATTTCTCGCTTCCTCCGTTGTTTCCTTGTATTTCCTTGTGCCTGCTCTAAATCACAAACCAGTGGCCAGTCATATCTGTTCTTTTTAAAGTGACATGTATATAGATAGCACTATGATAGCCATCCAAGGGTCACCAATATGGCACCTATGGGCACATATGTGCCTGCGGAGGCCCTCTCTGGTGCCCACAAGGTCTCCTCTCCCACTTCCCACCCGCTACTGATGAAATTAAGCTTAGAATAAGCATTCTATTGCAGCCAATAGAATGGGCTATGGGGTATGTCTGGCATTAGGAATGTAAGAAGGCATCATTTTCCATTCCACCCCAGCACTCGTCGCATGCAGCACTGTTTCTGTCCCACTGCAGCTGGTCTTGTGCCAAGAAGTATGTTATTCATCTCATTGTACATTGTGGGAACATTATGTATTTTAAGTAATTTATGTAATTAAGTAAATTATGTTGCTGTTATGCTATATCAAAGGATGCAAAGGAAACACAATGCAAATGGGGGGAAATGTCATCAGTGACATATCATTTGCTGGCTGAAAGCAACAACCATTGCGAATACTGATTGTGTTTGCTGGGCTGGTTTCCATTCCAAACATGAGAAGAATGAGCACACACTGTCAATTCCCACTCCTGTTCCTGCTTTCGTCAGGATTCTCTGCTAACCCTATGTGGTGCTCTCAGTATTTCCTCTGGTGTACAAATGCGCCCGTGGGCCCAAAAAGTTTGGTGACCCTTGTAATAATCCATCACTAGGAAATCATTTGGCGCAGCTCCCGTTCATTTCACTGGTGTTATGCAGGTGAATGTCCTGGCAGATCCTCCTCCAGGTCTTCTGTTTGCACAGTATACTCCAAAAGCAAATTCTCCACCCATTTTCCCTGTCTTCAGTCTCCTCTACCGTGCAGTTCTGATCCGTTCAAGTTGTTGCTTGCTTGTACTTCTTCCGTGTCCTTCCTCTTCTTTTGGCAAAGCATAAATTTCTCCAGACCATCCTGGAACTTTTGTCAATCTTTCCTGCAACTTGTTGCTGTTGCTGCTACAGCTGTTCCTTTCTAGCTATGAGGTCTGGCTTCACTCCGTTCTATATATTATGGTAAGAACTGCAATACATCTTTTCTCTCAAAGATGTGATGTTTGTTTTGTGCATTCTGTCCTTGAGCCCCAGATTGGTTTCCTGGATGGAGTGACAAAGTGGGGGCTCTGAGGATACACATTATTTTTGAAACACACTGTAGTGCGCTCTCTCACCCCCCACCTCTCTCTCACACACACAGCCTCATGGACCCCACTATCTTCTCCTCTGGCCTTCCATTGTCATATTTCAATCCCCTCACCACTACCCAGAGGTTTGTTGCCTAAATGGTCCTTCTCCATATTTCAGAGGTGCAGCTGTAATTTACAAGGGAGGTTGTAAGTAGGGATGAAACGACCTGTCAGTTTTGGTTCTCTCAGTTTCTCATTTTTCAAATCTTAAATTCAATTCTCCACATTTCTGCAGCAATTTGCAAATTTATTTTTAAGAAAAATTCCCATGAAAGTTCTTTAGGAATTGAGTCTGAATTTCTCCTAATCAACACATTTTTGTATGCTGTTTTGGCTAATAAATATATTTTTGCAAGCAATTTCTCCTAATACAATGCATTTTTGCATTTTGTATGTTATTTTCACTAATGTATTCATTTGTATCCACATTTTACCCTAATATATGCATTTTTTTAAAAAAAAATGTGGCTGGAGAACTGCGTTACAAAATTTGGATCGGTGTGAATTTCAAAGTGCGGGTTTGATAGATTCAACTTTAAATGTGAACTGAATCAAATTTCTCTTCCATCCCTGGCTCGTACCAAGCTGCTTTATGTTGAATCAAACTATTGGTCCATCTAACTCACTTTAGTCTATGCTGACAGACAGAAGCTCTGCAAGGTTTCTGATAGCAGAACAGCAGAAGATTGCTACCCAAGATTGATTTAACTAGAAAATGGAAAGGGACTGCCTTCAAGTCGATCTCAACTTACGGCGACCCTATGAATAGGGTTTTCATGGTAAGCAGTATTCAGAGGTGGTTTACCATTGCCTTCCTCTGAGGCTGAGAGGCAGTAACTGGCCCAAGGTCATCCAGTGAGCTTCATGGCTGTGTGAGGATTCAAACTCTGGTCTCCCAGGTCATAGTCCAACACTCTAACCACTACACCACATTGAGATAGCAAAAATTGACCCTGGGACCTTCTGCATGCAAACCATGGGCTCCACCACTGTGCTAGGAATGAACAGATATAGCAAGTTGTTGACATGCGGCAAGGGTCATTTTTTTTTAATGTGTGCCAAGGGGCACCTGCTTTACCTTTTTAGTACATCAAACTTGTTTCAACAACCTTTAACATAAACCCAGAGGGAAATTTTGTTCCACAAAGGGCAATTTGTAATGAAAGCAAACGTGACAATGAAAACATAAAAGGACCCTGTTCCAAAGACTTAACACAAGCCTTGAACCAGAAGGTGGCACCCTAGATCTTTTGATGCTGAGCTTTCTTCCAGCTACATTGTGAAAGAGAGGCTGGCTGGCCCATGCTTCTTCAACTTTTATGTTTCTTAAAAGTAGGGTTTATTGATCGTGGTTGTGACCTGCTACTCTGCGCCTGACCCCTCTTTGCTTTCTTCTCTTGGAGCCCCAGAGGAGTGTAAAAGTCTTGTATGACTACCAGATTGAAAGAAGAGATGGGCTGACCTTTTCCAGATAAGCTTTAATTCACAGGCGCCCTCTTCTTACAGACATCGAGTAAAGCAAAATCATGCGTTAAATGGGTCTGGAATTTGGGCTGTGGAAAAGCTGCTGGCTGTTTCTCCAACATCCATGCCTTAGGACAGGGGTGGGGAACCGTTTTGATACAGTGGGTGAGATCTTTATCAGATCCTACCCTTTTTGGCCAAATTTGACAGGTGGGCACTGCTGCCCACCTTGTCATTCACCTATGAGGAAAGGTTGCAGCATTTGGGGCTTTTTAGTTCAGAGAAAAGGCAAGGAAGAGGTGACAAGATACAAGGATATAAACCTATGCATGACATTGAGAAAGTGAACAGAGAAAAGCTTTCTCCCTCTTGCATAACATTAGAGTTCGTGGCCATCCAATGAAGCTGAATGTCAGAAGAGTCAGGACAAATAAAGCAAAATACTTCTTCACAAAGCGCATAGTTCAGCTATGGAATTTGCTCTCGCAAGAGGCAGTGATGGCCACCAACTTAGATGGCTTTGAAAGAGGGTAAGGCTATCAGTGGCTATTATTGGAGGCAGTATGCCACTGAATACCAGCTGCTGGAAACCGCAAGAGGAGAGAGTGCTCTTTCATTCAGCTCCTGCTTGTGTGCTTCCCATAGGCATCTTGCTGTCCACGGTGAGAACAGGATGATGGACTACATGGGCCAGTGGCCTGATCCAGCAGGCTCTTATGTTCTTATGATGTCACAATGACATCGGTTTTCCCCCCACCCCAGATGACCCATAATCTCCAGATTCCCAATTTTTTTTTTTTTAAAAAAGAGCAAGGGTGCATTCAGACATCACACAAGCTGACTTCCTCTCCCATGAGCCTCCCCCCAAATCTGCTCCAGAGAGCCCTCCAACCCTCCAGAGCAATTTTTTAGGATGCACAGAGAGTTGCAGAGCAGGGGAGGATCCATTTTGGAAATGTTGCCCACTCTGCAGGTGGATAAACACTGCTGATTTCACCCAATATTACATCATAAACTGTGCTTCACTAGAAGGTTCCAGGGCGGATCACAACAACATAAAATACAATATTTAAAAAGTTTAAAACAAAAACTGGAACAGGTTCAGAGGAGGGCAACAAGGATGATCAGGGGACTGGAAACAAAGCCCTATGAGGAGAGACTGAAAGAACTGGGCATGTTTAGCCTGGAGAAGAGAAAACTGAGGGGAGATATGACAGCACTCTTCAAGTACATGAAAGGTTGTCACATAGAGGAGGGCAAGGATCTCTTCTCGATCGTCCCAGAGTGCAGGACATGGAATAATGGGCTCAAGTTGCAGGAAGCCAGATTTTGACTGGACATCATGAAAAACTTCCTGTTAGAGCCATACGACAATGGAACCAATTACCTAGAGAGGCATTCAAGAGGCAGCTAGACAGCCATCTGTCAGGAATGCTTTGATTTGGATTCCTGCATTGCGCAGGGGGTTGGACTTGATGGCCTTATAGGCCCCTTCCAACTCTACTATTCTATGATTCTATGAAATTACACTCACAATTAGAGGGGGGTCCTAAAATGATCTATCTCAAGCATCAAAGGCCAGGGTGAGGAGGCGAGTCTTCAGCTTATGACAAAAGCTTTCCTCACGAAGGTGCCAGACATCTCTGTGGCGAGGGAATTCCACAATTTAGGGGATCCCACAGAGAATGCCCTCATCCGGGCCACCCTCCCCTCCAACTTCTGAGGGTGGTGGAACTCCCAAGGGAGCCCTCGGAGCAAATGGGGGGGGTAGAGACATGGCAGACAAAATCTGCTTATGTAATGTTGCCTCAAAAAAATAAAAACCCCAGCATACTCTGAAAGTGCCTAAAGGCACTCCTTGTGTTTCATGATGATGTGAAACTCCTCTGATGTTCTGATCTGACATGCACTATAAGATGCAAGAAAGACCACCCTCAATTCTGCAATTAAAAGAGATTAGCATGCATGTGTGAAGCCGTCTCTCTGTGCTCCCAAACCCAGGTGGTTTTGTAAGTAGGCTCTTCATTCTGAAATCTTTTTTTTCTTGCCATCCCGTTTGGAAAGAAGTGCTGAATTTCTACCATTTGTTTGATGAAGCAAGCTGAGTATTACTTCAACTGTTTTTAAATAATGTAGAGGCACGTGGAAAGTATGTTATGTGTGCGTGTGTAAGAGTGGTGCCAAGACGCTCTTGATTCCATTGGCTTTCCAAATTCTGTGACTGATTAAACAGCTGCCTACTATTCTAGATAAATCAGTTTCCTTATTTAAGGTTTAAAAATATCAAAGCCTGCTCTCTGTGGCTTTCAAGGTGTTCTGGGAAGGAAAGAACAGACTTCAAATGCCAACATTTCCAATCTTATCTATTTCTGCTCGCAGCTGTGCACTGATTTCAATAGCACCCTCCTACCAGATCTTTTAAAAAACAGATCTTTTAAGCCATGCTTCAGATCATCTATATTTAGCACTAAATACCAGTTTGAAATTTGGAAACATTAAGACATAGTACTTCAGTTCAAATAATTACCAACTTTATCTATACCTGATCGGACCACCACCACCACCCCAAAAAAGAGGACAAAAGCTAAAAGAGCATCAGCTTAAACAGCTCCAGCTTCTGTCAATTTTTCCTGCGCTGCTCAACCCCACCCCCAAAATGCTAGCCTAAAACAGGAATGAATAATGTGTAGCCCTCCAGATGTCATTGGACTTCAGCTGCCATCATCCTTTTGCAATGGCTATGCTGGACGAATCTGATGGGAATTGGAGTCCAGCAACATTTGGACAGCTACAGGTTTTATCAACCTCTGCCATATAGCAACGGAAGCTCCGGAAGGGGGGATCCAGGTCTGCGTTGGGTTGATTGGGTTGGCATTTCCTGCAAAGATCAGTAAGGGGACACATTCAGAGCAAGAAGATTCTCAACAAAAGAGTGGCAAAAATGTTTGTCTGACTTTTGCTGTAAACAGCAACAGAAACAAAGTCAGGTAAGATTCCAGACCAAATTGCAATGGAACTATGTCTCTTAGACAGCCAACTTAAGAATGTTTTGTGCACCCTCTGATCACTAAAAGAGGTCTCATTCCCTCAACAATGGCCACGTCTCTCTTAGACATAGAGTTGCCAGGCTCAGGGTCTGAGACTGATCCTGTATCTTTAGGAGAAGAGAAAGTCAGTCAAGTGCAGGTGTTCTTGCAACACTGTAATGGGAAAAACCACAAGGTGGAATTCTCCCTTCCCCCTGCACAATTTTTAAAGATACAGACGATCTCTTGGAGGCTGGGCCTGGCAACCAAGAGGTCTTCTGTATCTTTAAAAGTTGTGCAGGGGGAAGGGAGAATTCCACCTTGTGGTTTTTCCCATTACAGTGTTGCCAGAACACTGACACTTGGATGACTTTCGGTTCTCCTAAAGATACAGGATCAGTCTCAGGCCCTGAGCCTGGCAACCCTACTTAGACAGAATCTTTATTCACTTCTCAGTTTCCTTGATGGCAAAACAACTCAACCCTGCTTCTAACGCACTGGATTGCAAAATATCAGGAACAACAACATTCACAATTTGTGCAGAAACCTTTTTGTTTGGAGGTTTAACTTTCCTACCTCCTCCAATGAAACTTAACTTTAGGAATGGCTGACAAAGCAAGTTTACAACCGGAGTTACAAGGTGACATCAGCATTGGACAACACATCGACAATGACATTACAGTCATGGTTCCATTTCTGAGGAACACAAGCATACATCAGACTGAACAAAATACAGTACCAAAGTCTCATCAGGAGCAGACTGCAAAGAATCCTGCCAAAATCTCTCAGCAGAAGTCTCTGTTGATAAGGCAGCGGCATGTTCAGATGACACAAGGGCCAGATTCTCACTCCTAATGCGGTCAAGGAGTTGAACCGCAGACGATCCTTGCCCTGGACTAGAAAAAAACAGTCTTGTCCATAGTCTGTACATTCATTTCATTGGCGATCACTCGTGGCCGAGTAAGATTGTCTTCCAAGACAAGGTCTTTAACCGTGGGTCTGTAAGTGACTGTGGAGGCCAATTCTGGATCCACACAGCCTCCCGCAGTGAGGTTATAGGTTTCCAGATGGAAGATGGTCACGATGATTATTTGTTTGATGTCCCTTCCGCTTAGCTCATTTGTCCCGTTCGCCCTGTATTTGTGCTTCTTCAAAATCCACAGCACCTTTGATCATAGCCGACCTCCATTTGGGACGTTCGTGGGCCAAGACTTCCCAGTTGTCGATGTTCATGTTACATTTTTTTAGATTCACTTTAAGAACATCTTTAAACCACTTTTGGTGTCCACCAATATCCCGTTTTCCATCCTTAACTTGGGAGTAAAGTAGCTGCTTTGGAAGACGGTTTAGAAGCCAGGCGCTCTTGACACAGGGAAACAAGACTTCATCTGGGTGAGGCTGGTGTGGGGTCACTGCTAGGAACATAAAAAGCTGCCTTACCTGAGTCAAACCATTGGTCCATCTAGCTCAATACACTGCTTCCTGGCAGGAGTCTCTCCCAGTGCTATCTGGAGATGCCGGGGATGAAACCTGGGGCCTTCTACGTGCAAGGCAGGTGCTCTGCCACTGTTTATCTTGCATGTACTGGTGTGGAATCTGATGGAGTGGGGAGGGCACGCAAGTGCAGCCCCACTCTCCAGAGCTCATATGATTACAGCCACACATTCCTGTATGCCTCCGGAGGGCTATGCCGTGCAATGGGCTGACCCTACAACAAACAAAACGGGATGCAAGCAATCATAAGAACATAAGAACATAAGAAGAGCCTGCTGGATCAGGCCAGTGGCCCATCTAGTCCAGCATCCTGTTCTCACAGTGGCCAACCAGGTGCCTGGGGGAAGCCTTTGCCTGTTGAAAAATCTTCACCTCCAACTGTAATTTAGTCCCCCATTTAAATCTTTTTGGGCTTAGGGAAGATAGCAAGAAACATCCAGGCGGTCTTCAGCTGGCTGCAAACTCTGAAATCAGCAGTAATTTAAGAGCATATGGGATTTAACGTATTAGGATGGAGGCTCATTTAAAAACCTGCTTGCTATTTCCTGTCAGTGCTGCCACACACAGAAGACTGGCACAGCCTGTAACTGCAGGTCTTCAATCATTTACCTACACATTCAATCCGAGTCCCTTTCGGCTTACATGATCTAGGTCAAGCTTTTATTTTTGTTTTTCTTTTCTTTTTCGGTTCCAGAAAGAACATTGCAAGCAAGGGAACATGAAATAAGCATGAAATTAGAAGTATATTTACAAGAACGGTGCCAGGAAGGAACTGTGAAGTGGCAAAACAGTGATTAAAATCCCTCCCATAGGCATCAGCCAGCAAGCAGGTGTTTTTATAATTAAACGTCAGCAACAAATCCGTAAACCCTGAGTTTTTCCAAGCACGTGGTCCAGCAATTATTAGATATTATACTTTTACAAGTGTTCCAAGAGGCAAAAGTGTTACGGATGCAAGAGGACATAACACAGGAACAGAGGAAGAAGCAGCCTTGCTCCAAATCACATCAATGGTTCATCCAGCTCAGCGTTGGGTGCCCACAAGCTTCATGTTGGTGACTCATGCCTTAGATTTAAAAAAGGTGCACGGAGAAACGGAAAGGCTAAAAAAAAAATCCAGTCAAGGCCAGCTTCTCAGAAGTTTCTTCTGGCTGCCTTTACGAGGTTGGGGCAAATGAGATTAGGGCAGGTGGGGAAGTCTAAGCTTATTTTAGTTCTGCTTAAAAGTGTCCAAGGAAATCTGCCTTGTTAGTATCTGATCTCCCCATCAGACGCTCTGACTGCTCTGGGGAACCAGGAAAGAACCACCACTGCAAACAGAAGGACAAGCACCACATCCCTAAAGAAATGTTTTGCGGTGTACCTCCCAAGCTTCCGGCTGTAACTGTGGGCTTTAAACCTCTCGACCGCTTCTCTGATGCTATGCTGCTGGGGATCATACCCCAGCTCCCTCTTGGCCTTTTCCAAAGTGAAATAATGTGTGACGCCAGTTTTGTAAACCTCTGTGCAAGTGAGGAGGGGCTGGAAATTATAGAAGCGCCCCACCATGAAATGAACCGCTTCAGTGAGAAAGGCGAAGACGTAAACAAGAGAAAGAGGGAGGCACAAAGTCGGGAATGGGTAGCCTAAGCCTTCTATCAAAGGCCGGAAAAATTCAAAGTTGTTGACGGGCCTGCCGTCTGAAATAAAGTAAGCTTGACCAGCTGATTTATGCCCCTTCCTACTTCCCAGAGCTTCTGCAGCTAAAATGTGAGCTTGCACCAGGTTGTCCACATGGACAAAGTCCACCAGGGTGCCGGGATCCCCATAAATGAACTGAAACCAGCCCCGTTCAACATAGCCCATAATCCTTGGAAGGTGTCTCTGCTCTCCGGGCCCATAGATGCCGGCGGGTCTCAAGGCACAGGTCCTCAGTACCCCTCGCCCTTCCCCAAGGGCCATTCCATTGGCCTCCAGAACCTTCATCTCAGCTATGGCTTTGGTCCTCGAGTAATGGTCTGGGTGAAGATGGAGAGGCAGATAAGGCAGAGACTTGTCCCCATTTTCTATTACTTGGCCCCCAAACACCACATTGTAGGTGCTTGTGTAAACCAGCTTCGAGACTCTCGCTTTCCGGCAAGCTTCAATTATGTTTTTTGTTCCCCCAACATTCACGTCTTCTATACGTTTTTGGTTTAGCTGCTCCCGGCCAGACATCCCATAAGAAGCAACATGGAAGACACATGTCACTCCTCGGACAGCTCTTTCCACTTCGGAGGGCACACATACATCACCCTGCACAAATTCCACTCCTTCTGGCATCACTTGGATGGGCTTAGAGACATCAAAGAGGATCACATCCATTCCCTTCTTGGAAAGAGCACAACCTAGACTGGGATGCGACAGGTAACACAAGTTACTGGCACAGAATCTGGAACATGAGATGCTCCATTAAAAAGGAATCTGGAACATGAGATGCTCCATTAAAAAGGATGCAGGGCATCTGTAACTATTTAGCAGCAGCTGAATCTCTTTGAACCAATTCGGATCTGCCAAACAAGCTTCCGTGATGACTCAAAGTGATTGTTTATGGCTGTACTGACAATAATAATTGTTGGTCTGTAAGCATTCAGGGTTTCTCACATTGTGGTCTGTGAACCACCAGTGGTCCACAAGCCTCATTTGTGTGGTCCGTGGCATGTCCTTATTAAATATTCACATTGATTTTTTTGACTGTATTTTTATTGCTTCTTTTATTTCTCATATTGCAGTCTCAAACTGTAATACACTAAAATACAACATAAGAACAGGAGCATTAAAAATACAATCAGAAATCATACAGCATCTAGGACAATGCATTACAATTGCGTCAACAGGCAGAACAATCATTAAGTAGTCCATCAAGACCCTCAACACTTTTCAAGTGGTCTGTGGGGGGGGGGAGTTTGGGAACCACTGCTTTAGTTGATTAGACTGGCGGTGCTTCAAAATTATGAAATTATAGGGAAAGGATGCAGGTCTGGTAGACCACATGCTTTCCATGCAAAAGGTTCCTGGTTCAATCCCCAACATTGCAAGGTAAGGCTGAGAAAGACTGAAACCGTAGAAAGCCACTGCCAGTCTGTGTAGACCAGGCATGGGAAACCTTTGGCCCTCCAGGTGTTGTTGGATCGCAGCTCCCATCAGCTCAAGCAAGCATGGTCAATTGCTAGGGATGATGGGAGTTGTAGTTCAGCAACATCCGGAAGGCCAAAGGTTCCACATACTGAGCTAGGTGGACCTATGTAGTAGCGGGGCAATTGTAATTTTGTGGCAGAATTAGTGAAAAGAAAATGAGGTTGGGTTTATTTGATCAGAAGCTACCTTTAGAGACGATTTCCATGATGTAACTATGGTGTGTGGTGTATAGTTTTGATGACATCATCAAGGTGGCTGCCAGGAAAATTCACAAAATCATGAATATCTCTGTAAATAGTGGATGGATTTTAATTTATAAGGTCTCATTTTATAGGCATTTCACAGAACTATAATTTTTATAGATATTTGCATATTTATAATATCAACTCCACCTCTATATAAGTTTTGGATGTTACACAGGTAATAAAGACAGAACAAAAAAAATACTACGGGATTTATTTTTTGTGTGTGGTATATTTAATACCTAACTATTTTAATAGGTAGTAAGTTTAACAGGTGACAGCTTTGTGTTGATAGTAATATGTAATACAACTGCAGTGTTATCAGCTGTATAAAGTCATTCACTATTGTTTATTGGAACTGTTAGTCATCACCGTAACATAACATATCAGCTCACACATTGCATATCCTAACAGCCTTTAGTCAACATGGTCACCATCATCATCATCACCATAATCATCTTCATTAACAGAGTCTGAGTGGTCTGGCCTAATGTGAGAATCATTTTCACACAGGTCATCATTTCCTCCATACTCCCACATGTCTGTACATGGTAGGTTGTTGGTGAACTGCATCCGTTCTTTACATATGAACATCTGATCAACTGCAGAATTGAAACTGGTGTGTATCACAGAGAATCGGAGATATCTTTCCATGCCCCGTCCATGTCCAACAGGAGATGGAATTGAATTTTACTATATTAAAATTTGAATTCCATTGAATTCAACTTGTAATATGGTAAAATACAATATAAGAAACAGAAGAACCATTAAAATACAAATAAAGATGAATGTGGATATTTAATGAAATGGAATATGCTGTCTTCCACCTTCAACCACAAATCCACAGACCACTGATGGTCTGCGGATCACAGTTTGAGAATCCCTGAGATAGATATAGCTGGTGTGTGTGTGAGAGAGAGAAATAATTAAAAAAAAATCCCTACCAAATGGCATCATTGCTAAATATGGCAGTAGTTTTATTGCACAATTTTTTCCTCTAAAATAAAGTTAATTCTTGATGTGCGTACTAACCGTAAACCAAAATAACCACCTCCTCCTGTAATAAGGGCAGTTTCCTTGAAAGAGTCTTCTGCATCCATGCTGTGCTTTCTGCTGCTACCTCAAGCCACCCGATCTATAAAGAAAATCAGAGAATGCCTGATATCGCTATTTTTCTATCAATAAATATGAACGTGGATCTTAATAGCCCAAGCATTGTGAAAGCTGCACATTGCAGGATTTAGTTCCAAGTGCCTGATCCCCGCCCCCCCAGATTTCCCAATGTCCTCCTAGAACACAGGGACATGAGATGCAGCCTTATAACAGAGTCAGACCCTTGGTCCATCTAACTCAGTTCTGTCTACACAGACCGGCAGCAACTCTCCAGGTTTCAAGCAGGGTTCATGCCCAGTCCTACCTGGAGCTGCTGGAGATTGAACCCAGGACCTTGTGCTCTGAGACATAGCCCTTCTCTGTGATGGGTCAGTCCAACATCCACTTAGTCCATTCTGTACCCAGATGTAACCAGCCAGGTACTTTAGGGAGCTCACAGACAGAGTATTAAATGGGATTGTCAACACCTGTTATGGAATCATAATTCCTTCTATTTCCAACATTCAGGGTATGAGTGCCATTGTTTTGGTAATAATAATAATAATAATAATAATTTAATTTATGTGTCGCCTATCTGGCCAATGGCCACTCTAGGCGACGTACATCTTTGTTACAATAAAATACATCATAATAATACAATACAATGATAAAACTATAAAACTATAAACAATGACAGTTCAGAGTACTAGGCAATTTGTCATAGAGATTAACCCTCCCCGGAAGTCCCAAAGGCCTGTCTGAAAAGCCAGGTCTTTAAGGCCTGGCGGAATACATTCAGGGAAGGGGCATGCTGAAGATCATACGGGAGGGAGTTCCAGAGAGTGGGGGCCGCCACTGAGAATGCCCTCTCTCTCGTCCCCACCAACCTAGCTGTTTTAGTTGGCGGGACTGAGAGAAGGCCCTGTGTGGCTGATCTTGTGGGGCGGCATAATTGGTGGCGTTGGAGGCGCTCCATAAGATAAACTGGGCGAGACCGTATAGGGATTTAAAGGTTAATACCAACACCTTGAATTGGGCCCGGAAAACAACTGGAAGCCAGTGCAGATCGAACAGCACTGGAGTAATATGCTCCTGGCGGCGACAGTTTGTAAGTAGTTGAGCCGCCGCATTTTGTATAAGTTGTAATTTCCGGACCGTTTTCACGGGTAGCCCCACGTAGAGCGCATTACAGTAATCCAAACGAGAGGTGACCAGGGCATGTACCACCAATGGGAGCTGATGAACAGGAAGGTATGGTTGCAGTCTACGCATGAGGTGTAATTGATACCAAGCTGCCCGACTCACTGCCGAGATCTGAGCCTCCATGGACAGCTTGGAATCAAGAACAACCCCAAGGCTGTGGACCTGGTCCTTTAGGGGCAATCTCACCCCATCGAACATCAAGTCAATATCTCCCAACCTTCCTCTGTCTCCCACAAGTAGCACCTCGGTCTTATCGAGATTCAGCTTCAACCTGTTCCTTCCCATCCATCCACTCACGGATTCCAGGCACTTGGACATGGTCTCCACAGCCAACTCTGGTGAGGAATTAAACGAGAGATAGAGCTGAGTGTCATCCGCATATTGGTGACACTGCAGCCCAAATCTCCTAATGATTGTCCCCAGCGGCTTCATATAGATATTAAATAGCATGGGAGAGAGGATAGAGCCCTGTGGCACACCACAATTGAGAGGCCAAGGGTCTGAAACCTCTTCCCCCAATGCTACCTGTTGATGCCTATCGAAGAGGAAGGAACGGAACCACTGCAGTACAGTGCCCCCTATTCCCAACCCCTCCAGGCGATGTAAAAGGATACTGTGGTCAACTGTATCAAAAGCCGCTGAGAGATCGAGGAGGACAAGAAAGGTGAATTCTCCCCTATCTAGTGCCCTCCTCATATCATCCACCAGAGCGACCAAGGCTGTTTCAGTACCATGTCCAGTCCTGAAACCCGATTGGTATGGATCCAAATAATCCGTTTCATCCAAGTGTGTCGACAGCTGATTAGCCACCACTCGCTCAATGACCTTGCCCAAGAATGGTAAATTTGAAATTGGGCGAAAGTTGTTCAGAACTTGGGGATCCAAGGAGGGCTTCTTTAAGATGGGCTTTACAATTGCCTCCTTGAGGGCTAATGGCATTACACCCTCCTCCAGGGATGCATTAACCACCGCCTTAATCCCCTCGCCCAATTTCTCTTTGCAGCTCATAAGGAGCCACGACGGGCAAGGATCATTTAGACATGTGGTAGGCTTCACAGTTGAGAGCACCTTGTCCACATCCTCAGAAGGGAGAGGCCGAAACCGATCCCATTCGACCGGCTTGCAACTGGTCAACTCTGGTTCATTTACTGTATCCACGGCGTACGGGATCAAGTTCTGTAAGTGTTCGATTTTGTCAGCAAAGTGCTTTGCTAATTTGTCACAGGAGGCTTTTGACTGTTCCAAGGGTTTCTGAGCAACTGGACCGACCAGGCTTCGGACCACTTGGAACAACCTCCTGGGACAGCACTCTGCAGATGCAATGGAGGCAGCAAAGAACCTCTTCTTTTCTGCCTTCACTGCCACTTGATAGGCAGCTACTGCTGCTCTAACCTGTGTCCGGACATCTTCGGAACATGATTTCTGCCACCGGCGTTCTAGTCGTCTCACCTCCCGTCTCAGATTACGCAGCCGTGGTGTATACCATGGTGCTAACTGAGTTCTATTCAGGGGGAGAGGACGTTTCGGAGCCACCCGGTCCACTGCTCTGGTGATTCCCTCATTCCACTCTATCACCAGGGTATCGACCGGGCGGCCTTCAGCAGGTTCCAATTCCCCAAGCGCAGTCAGGAATCCTTCTGGATCCATCAGGCGCCTGGGGCGGACCATTCTAATAGGTCCTTTACCCCTGCGGAGGGTGTGTGGCATCGAGAAGTCTATGTTCACCAGGTAGTGATCTGACCATGACACAGGGGTGGAAGAAACCACCCCCAATTTCAGAGCACTTCCCTCCCCTCCCAGGACAAACATAAGGTCGAGAGCATGACCGGCTACATGGGTGGGCCCAGTGTTACTAAAGTGCAGTTCCCAGGAAGCCATGGTTTCCAGGAAATCCCGAGGGACTCCAGTGAGAGTGGTCTCGGCATGCACGTTGAAGTCACCCAGCACTAATAATTCTGGGGACAACGCCCGTATAGCCGAGACCACCTCCAGCACCTCGGCCAGGGAGTCTGCTGTGCAGCGGGGTGGGTGGTACACAAGCAGGATCCCCAAACTGCCCTTCGGGCCCAACCTCCAGTACATGCAGTCAACAAACTTAGTCCTGTGAAGAGGAGGTCTGGTAGACAAAATGCACAAGAGGGAGATATTAGCAGGCTTGGGGGAAGCTTGGCAAAAATATTTTTTAAGAATGGGGGACAACGTTAAGAGAGTGAAACCCCCAGAACACCTCAATGAGAAAAATTAACTCATTTGAAATGTGGTGTTGGAGGAGAGCTTTGTTCATCCCATGGACCATGAAAAAGACAAATAATTGGGTGTTAAGAACAAATTAAACCAGAACTATCACGAGAAGCTAAAATGATGAAACTGAGGTTATCATACTTTGGACACATAATGAGAAGACATGATCCACTAGAAAAGATAATGCTGGGAAAAACAGAAGGGAGTAGAAAAAGAGGAAGACCAAACAAGAGATGGGTTGATTCCATAAAGGCAGCTACAGACCTGCACTTACAAGATCTGAACAGGGTGGTTTACAACAGATGCTATAGGAGGCCACTGATTCATAGGGTCGCCATAAGTCGATATCGACTTGAAGGCACATAACACAGAGAGAGATTCTAGGAAAGGGTATGGGTAGCTGGAACCCTGAACAGGAACGCTCTACTTTGCAATGTTTTGTTGCAGACCTACGTCTATTAAAAACATAGTGATCTATCCCAGGCAATTGGTATTCAGCTGTATACTGCTTCTGAAAGCTGTAGTTCCTGCATAAAGGCTTAAGAGATTGAACAGTGTCAACTGGGATGTTCCATAAAAACACAAGAAGAGCCTGCTGGATCAGGCCAGTGGCCATCTAGTCCAGCATCCTGATCTCACAGTGGACAACCAGATGCCCCAATGGGAAGCCTACAAGCAATAGCCAATCTGCCCAATAGTACTTATTAGAAAGATATCTCTTTATAAATATTTCCAAGGCAGTTCACAGTGAAGCAATGCAAACAATTAAAATAATAATAATAAATCTATAAAACCAGCCAGAAAGAAAGAAAGAAAGAAAGAAAGAAAGAAAGAAAGAAAGAAAGAAAGAAAGAAAGAAAGAAAGAAAGAAAGAAAGAAAGAAAGAAAGAAAGAAAGAAAGAAAGAAAGAAAGAAAGAAAGAAAGGAAGGAAGGAAGGAAGGAAGGAAGGAAGGAAGGAAGGAAGGAAGGAAGGAAGGAAGGAAGGAAGGAAAGAAAGAAAGAAAGAAAGAAAGAAAGAAAGAAAGAAAGAAAGAAAGAAAGAAAGAAAGAAGAGCTGTATAGAGCAATCTCATCAATGTTTTTTGAAAAGATGCCTTGTGAGTCGCTATCTCTGAACCTCACAGGGTTGTTGTGAAGATAAAATGGGGAGGGGCACCTATGCTGTTTTAAGCTCCTTAAAGGAAACTGTAATGTAGCAAATTAATGAATAAGCATATATCATTATGCAATACTGGTTAAACTGTATCTACATCTCTGCTTAGCAGCACAGAAAGTGGTTCGCAACAGTAAAGTCCATAATAATTGCCAAATCTTAAAACCCTAACCTTTCACCCATCAGCCTCATGTCCAAGGGCCTTTATCCACCAATACTGATCTTATCACTGAAGAACTCAGGTCAAGCTTGCAAGCAGTATCAGAGCACATATTTCAAAACTATACATAGTGAAAGGAAGGGAGTTATCAGGCATATCCTGAGATCCTTGTACACCAAATGAGGTCAGATGATTAGACTGTCAGACTAGGGTCCTTCCAGACTTTTGGGGTGTACTTAAATCACATTCTAGCATGCTTAAATTGTGCAATTAAAGTCAATTTGAAGCTCTTATGCAACAAACCCATCTCTCCCCCCCCAAAAAACCCCCCAGCGTTTTTGTGATAAGGAAAGCGACAGGAAAGTACACTAAAGGATGGGACAACATCTGCTTGACGTAACGTCATCTAACCACTCACGTCATCTAACAAATCAGAATGAATGCTCTTACCTAAACTCCCCGAAAACTTTCTGCAAATAAATCTGGATGAACGCTTAATAAACAGGTCATTGCGAAGTGCTCTCTAGGATTGGGGACACTCGGAGTCAAAGCCACATTCAGCTATGAGGCTCACTGGGTGATCTTGGGCCAGTCACTGACTCTTAGCCTAACCTACCTCGTAGGGGTGTTGTGAGGATGAAATGGAGGGCCTGGTTTGAGCTTCTTGGAGGAGAGCTGGGATATAAATGCAATACAGAAACACACAGTCCAATCTATTGCAATGACAGTTAAGTCGCAACCTTTTAACTTTTGAGTCCCCAGATGTTGGACTACAACTCCCATCAGCCCCAGCCAGCATGGCCAATGGTCAGGAATTATGGGAATTTTAGTCCAGGAACATCTGGCAGCCCAAACGCTGGGAAAGGCCAGAGGGTTAGGATTTCAGCCTGGGAGCTTGAATTAACACCATTAGGAAAACAGAACCTTTTCTTTTGTAGCATGTAATGCAATCAATCAATAAAATAGCAATACACTTGGCGCCACCCTCTGAATGGGACCAGTTAGGGTAAAATTCTAAAATCAGTTAGGGTAAAATTCTAAAATCAGGATTGGAGTCATACACTGTATACCCACCAACCGTTTAAGTATCAGGTGTTTATCTGTAGGCTTGTTATCTTAAGCCCATGCTGAGGCATTCTGCACATGTTCAAGGGCAGTCTCTTCATAATTATTGGTACAAAGGAGGGCTGAGCCCTGACATCAAGAACAGATCCTGGGGCCAAATCTAAGCTTCGCTTAAGTTCTTAGATAGTTCCATCCTCAACCCCTCAACCTTTCCATGATAAGCAAAGGGCATTCTGCACATGCTCTAGGGGCATTCACTCTTCACAATGATTAGTACACGGGCGGGTAGACCCTGGCATGAAAAAAATGAGCCATCCGCGTCGAACTCAAGCTCTGGTATAGCCCCCAATTGTTCTGCTTCTGCCCTGTCCCCTTGATCCAGTTGGGGGAGATGAAGCCCCCAAACTTCCATCTTCTACAAGACCGCGGAGCCGCCAGAGGCAAGCCTGATCTAGAAACTTCCTAAAGGCAACCCACCACCACCTCGGCTCCCAGGACTCCCACACCCTCTTCTCAAGAATTTTGCAATCAGTGCAAGCTTGGGTTTGAGGAGCGGGGCGGGTATACAGGGAGCAGACCGCGCTGAAGACTGAGGCAACTGACAGCGGCAGTTCCGTTGATTCCTCCACTCTAGAACAGCGGGTCTTTCCCCTACCTTTCTCCCCTGCAGGCTCGCAATGGGCTGTCCCTCCCGCCCCATCACCCTATGTGCTCGCTCCTCCCAATAGCTGGGAAGGGCAAGTCGCAAACCCACCTTTAAGCACAACCAGGCATGTAATACACCTTCCCCTTACGTCGAGGCAAGCAAAAATGAAGGGGAGGGGCAAAGGCACGTTCTCTGCTCAACTTCCCATCCCCACTGCGGGCCAGTGAGACCCCTTCCAGCGAAGCAGCCACTCCCGAAAAGCGGCAGTACACTTCTCACGCCCGTTATCGCTGCGGACTGAATCTGCCAGGACTTCACGGGCCTCCGTAGCGCCAATATGGCGCCCTCCGCCATGGGTTGGAATTTTTCCGTACAAGATGGCGGAACGCGAGGTCTGGGCTGTCGTGTAGTAAAATGGTACTGTCTGCAGGTGGAGGGATAGCGCCATACAACAAGATGGTAGTTTATAATAATAATAATAATTGCTGTTGCTTCTGCTGCTTTTGTTATTATAATTATTATTTTATTAGTTGTTGTTTCTGCAATTATTATTGTTATGATTTGCTGTTGCTTATGTAGCTATTGTTGCTGTTGTTTTCATAGAATCATTAGAAGAGTTGGAAGGGGCCTATAAGGCCATGAGTCCAACCCCCTGCTCAATGCAGGAACCCAACTTAAAGCATACCCAACAGGTGGCTGTCAAGCGGCCTCTTGAGCACCGCCAGTGTTGGACAGCCTACCACCTCTCTAGGTCATTGGCTGCACCGTCGTACTGCTCTAACAGTTAGGAGGTTTTTCCTGATGTTTAGTCAAAATCTGGCTTTCAGTAACTTGAGCCCATTATGCCGTGTTCTGCACTCTGGGATGATCAAGAAGAGGTCCCAGCCCTCCTCTGTATGGCAACCTTGCTAGCATTTGCCTTTTTTTGCAGCCACATCACACTAGCTCATATTGACCATGTCATCAACAATTCCAAGATCCTTCTTGCATGTCGTATTGCTGAGCCAAGGATCCCTCATCTTATAACTGTGCATTTGGTTTCTTTTTCCTGTTTGCAGAACTTTGCACTTGTTCCTGTTAAATTGCCTTCTGTTGTTTTCAGTCCAATTCCAGACTATCAAGATCACTTTGAATTGTGTTTCTGTCCTCACCCTCCCAATTATCCCTCCCAATTTTTTTTCATCTGCAAATCTGATAAGCGTTCCCTGCACCTCCTCATCCAAGTCATTAATTAAAAGGTTAAAGAGCACTGGGCCCATTACCGAGCCCAATTTTGTGTGTTTTCAAATGTGATTACAAGTCATCCAAAGACGGACTTGTCTTGGATGTTCAACAAATTAAACAAGTATTATGTAGACTGCTTTAAGGGTCTACATATCATGATCATCATCAATGCTTTTTTGGTAAAAAAAAATGAGGTGCCGGTGCTCATATCTTGCCATGGGTGCAAGCACTAAATGGCTGCCAGGGGCAACAAAAAAAGAGGTGCCAGTACTCTGTTCTGGTCCATACTGTTACAAAACAGTAATAACAATAATAATAATTGAACCCTCAAGGCAGTTTACAGTCCTTGCTAACATACAAGGACCCCACCCTCTGGAACTCTCTCCCTTATGATCTTCGGCATGCTTCCTCCCTGACGGGTTTCCGCCGAACTTTAAAGACCTGGCTCTTCAGGCAGGCCTATAATTTCGGGGTGGATTAGCCTTCTGTTGTACCAATTATTTATTATTTATTTAGTTAGTTTAATTTATGTACCGCCCTAAGCCCGAAGGCTCTCTGGGCGGTGTACAAAAAGATAAAAACAAGCACAATATATAAATACAATAAATACAATAAATAATAAATTTTAAAAAAACCAATAACGAACCAAACAACATCCAAAATACGGAAATGCTGTTTAAAATACACTTTAAAATGCCTGGGAGTATAAAAAGGGTTTCACCTGGCGCCGAAAAGATAGTAGCGTCGGCGCCAGGCGCACCTCATCAGGGAGACTGTTCCACAGTTCAGGGGCCACTACTGAAAAGGCCCTGGTTCTAGTCATCACCCTCCGAGCCTCTCGATGGGATGGCACTCGGAGGAGGACCTTAGATGTTGAGCGCAGTGTACGGGTAGGTTCATATTGGGAGAGGCGTTCCACCAGGTATTGCGGTCCCATGCCGTGTAGGGCTTTATAGGTCAAAACCAGCACTTTGAATCTAGCCCGGAAACAAATAGGAAGCCAGTGCAGACGGGCCAGAACAGGTGTTATATGAGCGGACCTTCTGGTCCACGTCAACAATCTGGCCGCTGCATTCTGGACTAGCTGTAGTTTCCGAACAGTCTTCAAGGGCAGCCCTACGTAGAGCGCATTGCAGTAGTCCAATCTAGAAGTTACCAGACCATGAACAACTGAAGCGAGGTCGTCACTGTCCAGATAGGGACGTAGCTGGGCTACCAATCGAAGATGGTAAAAAGCATTCCGTGCCACCGAGGCCACCTGGGCCTCAAGAGACAGGGAAGGATCGAAAAGAACTCCCAAGCTACGAACCTGTTCCTTCAAGGGGAGTGTAACCCCATCAAGAACAGGATGAACATCCACCATCTGAGCAGAGAAGGCACTCACCAACAGCGTCTCAGTCTTGTCTGGATTGAGCTTCAGTCTGTTAGCTCCCATCCAGTCCATTATCGCGGTCAGGCAACGGTTTAGCACGTTAACAGCCTCACCTGAGGAGGATGAAAAGGAGAAATAGAGCTGCGTGTCATCAGCGTACTGATGACAACGCAGCCCAAAACTCCTGATGACCGCACCCAGCGGCTTCATGTAGATGTTGAAAAGCATGGGGGACAGTACCGATCCCTGCGGGACTCCACAATCAGATGTTTTGTTATCAGATGTACTGTATATTGCAATTTGTATTTGTGTATTGCATATTGTATATTGTATTTTAACTGTTGTTGTAAATCGCCTAGAGTGTCTGTGAAGTCGGACAGATAGGCGACTAACAAATTAAATTTATTATTATTATTATTATTACAAAAACTTAAATACAGTCATTTCATATATTCATTAATAAAGTCACTTCATATAACAGCATGTGAACTGAGAGATGCCCTGAGTTGCTTGTTATATTCTAGGGATTCTCAAGGAGAGGCAGTGTGGTGTAGTGGTTAAGGTGCTGAACTATGACCTGGGAGACCAGGGTTCGAATCCCCACACAGCCATGAAGCTCACTGGGTGACCTTGGACCAGTCACTGCCTCTCAGCCTCAGAGGGAGGCAATGGGAAACCCCCTCTGAATACCGCTTACCATGAAAACCCTATTCATAGGGTTGCCATAAGTCAGGATCGACTCGAAGGCACAGTCCATTTCCATTTAGGGGTTCTCAAACTATGGCCCACCAGTGATCCGCGAGCATCGTTCACGTGACCTGCAGCATGTCTGCATTAAATAGTCATATTTATTTTTAACTATATCTTTATTGCTTCTTTTATTTCTTGTATTTTATTGTATTACAATTTGATTTGTACAGAATGCAAATTGTAATTCAATAAAATGCAATGTTATGCATTAAAGGAAATAAAAGAACCAGTACAAATGTAATGTAAAACCATGCAGTGTCTAACACAGTGTCTAACACAACCGCTACAACAGGCAGAAAAATAATTAAGTGGTCCACCATCAGCAACTTTCAAGTGGTCCATTGGGGGGGGGATTGGAAACCACAGTTATGTTCTAAGTCCCCTCCTTGCATCTCTGAATAACATGCAGTGCAATCCTATGTGTGTTTACTTTTAAGTAAGCCCCACTGTATTCCTTGGGGCTGCTTATGCCATAGAAATAGGATTCTAGCCTTTGGCATAGGATTGTGCTCTTGGAGAGTTTTCTACTGCCTAATGAGACATTTATGGCTGCAGTCCTAACCCCACATACTTGGGAGTAAGCCCCATTGAACTCTAAAGCACGTAGTTCTGAGTAGACACGGTTAGGACTGCACTATTAGCGGATCAAACATGTGATTAATTCATCTAATTCAGGGGTCGGGAGTCAACTGAGGCTGCATCCCTATACACTCTAGGGATGGGGAGAATATCCACTAAATCGGACTTATCACTGGATTTTGACTGAATCCGACAGTCCTCTGTCTTTTTGGACCAGCACTGATTTCTTGTGGCAGGCCACAGCTGTAATCAGCATGCCTTTTCCCCCAGAATTCCCCCTCCCCGATTTTACATAATTATCTTCGTAATTACAATTGCTTTTATCCATTAACTGCCATGGATTTATATAAGCATTTATGTTAAAAATTACATAGTTTTTTTTCACCACCAACAAAACCCAAAAAACAGCAGATCGAATCGGCAAGTGCAAAAGTGGGAACAAAAAAAAAAAGGTGGATCGGGAGTGAACGATGGACTATCGGAATGCAAACTGATCAGAACTAAGCAGTGAACTCCATCTCTAATACACGCTTACCCAAGAGTAAGTCCTGTTGAGTTATATAGGGCTTCCTTCTGAGTGGACTTGCCTAGGATTGCTCTGTATTGCAGCCCTAATTTCTTAGCATTTACTATTTATTTTTTAATAGTGCTTTTAGGGTGCTCAAATTCTTACAGCAGCCCTGCATGGTAGGTTAGTATAATTATCCACAGATTGTAAAGAAGTAAGACTGAATCTGAGAAAAGGGAGCTTAGCTACCATGAATTCAGGGCTGAAGCAAGATTTGGGTCGCACAGCTCAACCTCTTAGCCTCTTCACCAGGAGTGCACAGAAGACAATATGCCAATATGATCCCCAAGAACTAGTATCTTGCTGTACAGAAGAGTGTACCAGTGGTAGACCAGTCTTTTCCAACATTTATCCTGGTTCCAGAGATAGAATACCACAGTAGGTAAGCCTTCATCTGATCCACAAAGGAACTGCTTATGGTCTTGAGCAAGAGCTGCATGTCCAAGAGCTCTTTAAATAGTTTGTGTTTAGGCATGTTTCTCAGATGCTTCTATGCAGGGCTTTTTTTAAAGGAAAGTTTAGAACTGCCCAGTGGTATATGAAGTTAATTTGTGCGCTGCAACACCGCACCTGTGTATTTTCCTCCATACATGCTTTCAAGCTTATAGTCACATTCCATGATATTAGAAGCCTACAAAGAGTGGGAGAAAATCTTCAGAACTGGGAAATTGACAGCAGTAATGCAGAAGAGGGTTATAGTCAAGTTTCACACACAAGAGGCATCACGAAGCCCTACAAAGCCTGTGGAGCCTAGACTACTTAAGCCACATCCACACTATACAATTAAAGCACTATGATACCACTTCAGAGATGGCTTTTTTTCCAAAAGAGTCCTAGGATTCTATTCCCCAATTCCCAGAGTTCCATGGGAAGAGGGAATGATTGTTGAACCTGTCTGGAAATTGTAGCTCTGGGACAGGAATAGGGTTCACCTAACCCACTCTCAGCACCCTTAACAAACTATAGTTCTCAGTATTCTTTGGGGGAAGCCATGAGTGTTTAAAGTGGCATGACACTGCTTCTGCTACTACTATAGTGCAGATGTGGCCTGAGGTTCCCACCCAGATTTTCTGCTTGCTCTGTTTTCCTACCTGGGAACAACAACAGCTGACTTTTGGCCTCTTAAAGGGATGCAAAACCTCCAGTGCTAAACTCCAGAAGCAACCTTTCCTCTCAAACGCAACAGGTGGTGCTGTCGTACCAGTGAGCTGAAATAAGGATTATTCACCATAGCTGCTTCTCAACCGGTTTTGTAAACCAAAACCTAGGCACATCAGAAGGTGCCTTATACTGAGTCAGACCATTGGTCCATCAAAAGGCCCACTCTGGACCCAATGGAGTGTAATAAATGTAGACCAGATACCAACACCTCTTTCTTGGCCAAGGTGGTGGAAAGAGTGGTTGTGGAGCAACTGCAGGCATTCTTGGATGAGATGGATGATCCAGGTCCACTTCATTCTGGGTTCAGACCCGGTTTTGGAACTGAATCAGCCTTGGTCTCCCTGGTGGATGACCTTTATTGTGCAACTCTGTTACTTCTGCTCGATCTCTCGGTGGCTTTTGATACCATTGACCATGTTATCTTCCTGGACCGACTCAGTGGGATGGGTATCAGCGGCACTATATGATGATGGTTCCATTCTTACCCCCAAACACCACTAGGTATTTTGCTTCTGGACATGTTTAACCATTTAATTCTGTTAATTCCCCGTCTTTACCCAACTAGAACCCACTTCAAACCAGACAAACGTAACTTTGGATATTGCCAGATTATGTTTTTATGATGTTGTGAGGTGTCTTGGGTGGCCTGTTACCCCGAAGGCAGCATGTAAATAATTCAACAAACACAAATTAAATAACATTTAAAAGCAATAAAATGAAATAAAATCTGCTCGCTAGATATATACAGCACCCCTCCAGACAAGCTGTTTATTCAGCATCCATTCTGATTTGCTTGCACGCAGCTTTGATTATATCTAGTCTTCTTTATTGAGCATTCGTTCTGATTTATTTATGAGGCAGTTTACAGCAATGAGCATTCATTCTGCATTCATCTTGGTTTGCTTGTGGGGTGCTTAACACATCACACCTTTGTGTTACTTGTTTGTTCAATTCATTTCCCTGTCCTTTCTGCATCTGCAAAAAGCCAGGTCTTTTAAAGTGGATTTTTTTTTTTTGCACTGGCAGGGGCGACCTCAGGGCTGGGGGCCAAATGTGTCCCTCCAAGCCTCTTTATCTGGCCCTCAGGACTCTCTGCAGGCCACACCCCTTCCCCAGCCACAACTCCTGTTGGCCCTTTGTTGAGTGTTTTTGCCTGGCTGGACTGCCTCTGGCTTTCTTGGATGGAGGGGTGTGTGAGTGGGCGTAGAAACTTAATCTACTATACAAAGCTAATATTTGGATTCATTGCTTTGCCCTCTTTACCTCTGGCCCAGCCCACCACTGGGCAGCGGCCCTCAGAAGGTTGCCCAGAAATGAATGCAGCTCTTAGGCTGAAAAAGGTTCCCTACTAGGGTGACAGAGCCCTTGGATCCACCTGAAGCATCCAGTCCTCAATTTCCATGCGCCTGAATCCCTCCCACAAAGTACTGCAGAGAGGCACCCACTGTTGCAAAGGATTTGAAGGCTGATTTTGAAGCTTTTGAGCAACATTTGCCATGTGTCTTAAATCTCTGTGATGACCTCATTCAGCTTTCACCAGCCTGCTTCCCCCCCCCCCCCCCGATCCTTTGGACTACAACTCCTGTCGGCTCTGGCTAGCACCAGGTTAGTGGAGGCTGTTTTCTAATTGGATTCCTGTTGGGGCTGATGTATATCCAGCTGCAGTGAGCTCAAGAACAGATGGCCAGGAAGGGTTTCCTTCCTTTCCTCCCCCTGTGCCCAAGTAAAAATTAATAAGCTCACTAAGGCTACAGTTCTATCCTCACTTTTACCTGGGAGTAAGCGCCATTAAGTTCCGTGGAGCTTTCTCTTGAGTAGAGATGTGAGGGTTTGCACTAAAGCCAACTAATACGCTCCCTGACTGTTACGTCTTACAGGATATTCCTCTTTTCTCAATGTTTGGGAAATGCATCATGTTATTTCGACAGGAACCCTTTGGCGTTCTTCCCAAAAGTGGGAGAGGCATTTGCTTTGATTGCTGGAGAATGAATTATTATTATTTCCTTTGATTGTTAACATGCCAGGTTCTTGTATGTATGGCCTCTCCTCCATATGGAAATAATTTGTTAAGGCTAATAAATGCCTTTGCTCTATACCTTGAACAACATTTAACTCGCTGTGAGCCAGAACGCAACCAAGCCCTGATAGATTGGACCAAGGGTGCTTTCACACTGCACTTTATTCCGTTATTCTGACGATTTATTTCCTCTTAATTTGTGCATAAAATTTGAGCTTTCACATGACATAATGGGTAGCTCCGGAATTCTGGTGGAATGTAGTGGAAGTTTAGCGCTAAATTCCGCAATAAATGATACCTGAAAAATTCCGATAGCAAGGCCGGGGACACGGAAGATTGCAGGAGTTTTGCGCTAGCTGCCGCTGCTCACGTGACAGGCATCCCAGCATGCAGTGCGTTCCCGCCCTTACAAACAGCCATTCCAGCATGCAGTGCGTTCCTGCCCTTACCACCGCCTCTGCTGCTGCGCTGCTGCGCCTCTCAGCTGATTGCAATCGCGCCTCTTTCAACCCCCCCCCCCACGCACCGAAAGAACAGGCCTCAAACCAAAGGTAGGTGAAGACCTGCTCATCCGGTGTCACCTGAGGCCGAATGAAGAGTAGGGAGAGAAAAACTCTGCTCTCTGTTCATTGTAATGTGATGATGATGATGATGATGATCATGTGGCTGCTTTCACACATGGAGCTAATAGCGCCTCGAAAAGTTACAGGGGAAATACACCAGTGTGAAAGACTGTTGCACAAAATGCCGGTATAACAGGTACTGCAATGTGAAAGGGATTTTTGAAATCTGGAACAAAGCGCTACCTTTTTAATCCGTTAAACTAACGCTATTAGCCCCATGTGTGAAAGCAGCCCAGAGGATTATCTAATTGAGGATCCTGTTTGCACAGTGGCCAGACAGATGCGCATGAAAAGCCGACAAGCAGAATCTGAGTACAAAAGCACTCTCCCAACTTATAAGTCCCAGCAACTGGTATTCAGAAGCATATTGCCTCCAACAGTGGAGGTAGAATATAGCCAATGTGGCTAGGAGCCATTGAGTGCCTTACCCTCCATAAACTTCTCTGCTCCCTTTATTTTGGTTATCCTTTTCTGAACCTTTTCCGACGCTATAATATTGTTGCACGCCACCCCAATCTCTCACCGATTTACAGGGGACCCTGCGCTTACCCAGAGGTTTGGTTTCCTTGGAAAGAAGGTCAGGGGAGACTGCAGTGTCTTTATGAAATATGGTTTATTTATTTACACACATTCCAACCTGAGGGGTTCAAACCATCAACAGTCAATATCTTGCTTTTTCATCAGGCTTACAGGAGGCATCCTAAAGCCATGGTGCAGGGAACCAGCCTCTCTGTATGTCTCCAGTTCCCAGCCTTTCCTCAGACTCAACTCAAAACACAAGCCTCTCCCAGAACCCCCCCCCCGGGGGGGGCTCTCCTGAAGAGTTTCAGTAACAGTAGGATCTCCTTGGCCCTTTCACCTGTTAACAGGCACTTGACAGACCCATTAACTCACCTGGCCACTCTGTTAGACTAACAAAGGAAGATCTGGCCAGCAGACCAGATTTCTCACCCCCAGGCGCAGGGTTCCTAATCAGATGCTGGAAGGGGACTCATAGAAATCATCCATCTCAACCCCAAACCCACAACAATATCCTTTTTGAGGTGGGGCAACCAGAACTGTAGACAGTATTCCAAGTGTGGTCACACTCACAACACAGATTTATAAAACAGCATTGTGATATTGTCAGTTTTATTTTCAGTCCCTTCCTTGTCACTCACCACCAATTCAGACCCATTAGTGTATATGTTAAATTAGGATTCTTTTTGCCCTGATGTGCATCACTTTACACTTGCTTACATCACCATTTTATTTCCCATTCACCCAGTCTGGAGAGATCCTTTTAGAGATCCTCACAATCTCTTTTGGTTTTAACCATCCTGAATAATTTAGTGTCATCAGCACTCTTGGCTACCTCGCTGCTCACCCCTAACTTTTGATGGTTAATGAACGAGTTGGAAAGGACAGGTCCCAATACTGATCCCTGGGGGGATTCCACTTTCTATATAGCTTCACTGGGAGAATGCCCCACTGATTCCGGCTCTCTGCTTCCTGTTCCTTAACCAGTTACTGATCCATAAGATCAGCAGATCCATTTCATAAGATCCATTTCCTCTTACTCCACAACTGCAAAACTTTTTCAGGAGTCGCTGGTGAGGTACTTTGTCAAAAGCTTTTCGAAAGGCTAAGTACACAAGAAGGAAAGTACACAATGTATAAATTACTTTTCCTTTCTCCTTCTGTACCTTAATTGATTCATTTCTGGATGAGGCTTAGACTTCACTGTTGTTTTTAATCTATGCTTTGCACTTGGACTAAGATCAGTTCTGTTTATTGAGCATTCATCCAGATCTGTATGTACAAAATTTGTGGGGAGGTTATGTCTATTTAGAAATCCTTCTTATTTGTTTGCAAGGAGGTTACATGACACCGCATCAAGCAACTGATATCTGACACTGTCCACTGCACTTTCCCATAACTTTCCTCACCGCAAAACATTCTGGTTTTGGGGGAAGCAGGTTCATTGCACAAATCCACTTTCACTGTGTAACCTGAATTTGCCAGTATGCAGCTGCATCCTACCTGCAAAACAGTGAGAAATCTGGAAGTAGGGTAAGTTTCTGTTTGGGTGTTCCTGGCTTAAAGTTGGGATCTGCTAGCTGGGCCGGATCTGCTCACATTCCATCGAATCAGAATGCAGTTCCATTCTGACTTGCTTTGTTTTCACAAACTTCTGCTTGGTTCAACATGAAGGGGCTGTAATAAGAACCAGGAACCAGATGTATATATTGTATAGATCTCTGCACCTTTCTGTGTTTCAGTTCTCAAGCCTGCTCCCCCCCACCATCGGACTAACCTTCTTTACATGGCTGGGGGATTTCCTCTGGTTCCTTGGTCTTCCCTGCTTTCTATATGATAGCGGCAGCTTCTCTTAGGAGCTCCATGCTGCATCCACCTGCCTTTTCCTCACCTGCCTACCACCTTTGACTTCCCAGGCACCCTGCTGCAAGAACACCCAGTAGTGGCAGTGGCTTCCTTGTTCTCCTGGGCTGCACTGTTTTCCCCTAGAGTCGCTGCACCTGCCTTTTCTCCTTCTCCATCCTTCCTTCCATCCTTTGCTCTTCTGCTGGGCCAGGCCAGGCTAGCTTTGTGTGCCATGTTACCAAAGTGGCTGACAATGTTTACAGCTCTTGCCTCCCTTCCCCGCTAAAGCAACTGCCCTTGTGGAAGAACATCATTTAGAAGGTTAATACTAGAGATTAAAAGGGAATCCTAGAGTATCTAATTAACATGAGTGAGACTTTCTAGGATTCCCTGCTCATGTCTGTAGCATTAAACCTTTAAATAGGGAAGGCAACAATATATGAATTACTATTTTTTAAAATCCAGGGTCGGCAACCTTGCAGAGCAGAGCAACCTTTCCAAAGATTTGCTCATCCTTCTCTCATTCATACAATTTATGACTGATTGCATTAATAACAGTAATGTTGGTAAGAATAACAGTATACATTAGTGTATACTGTTTCATAAAATTTTCAGACTCACTTTGAAGAATAACATCTGACCCAGTGTAGTCTGTGACAAATGAAAGATTTAGCAATAGTTAAATTGTAATTAATCTTCCGTTCTGTAATCCTTGAGTTATATTCAGTGTTAGTCCTTCTTAGAATAAACCCATTGAAATTGATGGACATACATTAAGTACATTAATTTAAATGGGCTTACTCTGAGTAAAACATAATTGGCTAAAATTCCTTGAATGTAATCGCCACTTTACCTCATGGTTTCATACAGTTTATTTCACATTTTGTTTTTTATACATTTTGTATTTTAGTTTTTCCTTTGCATATTTTGATTCTTATATTTTGCCTTCCCTAAGACTCCTTTAACAGCTGGTATAGCACAGTGGGGAGGAGAGCCTGGCTGGGAGTCCAGAGTCTGTGAGTTCCAATCCCCACTCGTGTCTCCTGGGTGTAAAGGGGCAGCTAAATCACCCCCACAGTGAGTGGCTCAGAGGTTACGTGCCCTGCCACCTGTGCAGCCGTGGGCAAGCTGCATAGTCCCAAGGAGCCCAGTTGCCCCCCAGCTGGCAGTTGCAGACAAGGAAGGGGCTGGCTTGTGCAGCTGTGGCAAACTGAGCAGGCCCTAGCCAGCTGGGGAGGACTAGCCTCAGAGGGAGGCAATGGGAAACCCCCTCTGAATACCACTTACCATGAAAATCTTGTTCACAAGGTCACCATAAGTTGGGATCAACTGGAAGGCAGTCCATTTCTATTTTTCAAGACTCCTTTATGGAACACAGGAAGCTGTCTTATACTGAGTCAGGCCATTGGCCCATCTGCTTCATAACTGACTGGCAGTGGCTCTCCAAGGTTTCAAGCAGGAGTCCTTCTCAGACCTACTTGGAGATGTCAGAGGTTCAACCTGGGACCTTCTGCACACAAACCAGATGCTCTACCTATGAGCTACGGTCTTTTCATTATGCGTAGCGTGCCTTTGATTCTCCTTTGATATTATTTGTGGATTATTGTCTGCATAAACTGAAATGCATCCACTGACCTTCTGTTGATGTACTTTAAATACATTTTCCAAACTGATTTCAGTCTCTGGCCATATCTGATCACAGCCTTCTTGCCCCCTGGGGCAAATTAGAGAACCTCTGTAACACTTAAAAAAGTCCTTATACTTATTTTTGTATTGACTAAGGAAAATGGGGACAAAACAGAAGGTATCCTGGATAGCCTAGGCCCCTCAATATTGCTCTCATCCTTTCCCCCTCCTCCCATCGTCCATAGTTCTAGCAGATTGTGATTGTTTCTAGAAAAGGAATCTTGTTAAATGAATGCGAAAGATGTGGCCACTGTCATCTGAAAGAAATGCAATCTATTAATCTAAGGAACAAAGATCCTTCCTTTGGAAAATGAAAGGGATTTCTTCATGTCTTCAGAGGCCTCTCTGGAACAGGATTTCTTTTATTTTTTGTCTCTTTCAAGGGGGGGAAAAGCATACCTGGTTAACAAATCCAAGAGAAACTTTCCTTGGGAAGGGATAAAACTTGGAAAGAGATCCCAGTGGTTAGAGTATCAAACCAGAAGTGCTAGAAGATGCAAGTTCAAATCCTTGCTCAGCCATGAAGTTCACTGGGGTGAGCTTGAGTTGAGTTCTTTCCTTTTCCTCACAGCTGCATCTACCTCACAAGATTGTTGTGAGGATAAATGGATGGACTGGATAACTCTTTCTGCCACTCTGAGCTCCCCAAAGGAAGAGTGGGATTGAAATGCTGGTGAAAAAATCATGGCTCCGTCTAGCTCAGTTTGTCTGTTCTACATGAAGGGGCTGCAACTCTTCAGGATCTAGGGCCAGTGTGCCTCCCAGCCCTACCTACAGATGCCAGGGATTGAACCTGGGACCTTCTGCATGCAAAGCAGATGTTCTACCACTGAACTGCAGTTCTTCCCCAAAACTTGGTTTGCACTGTGTGAGGCTCAGATTAACTAATTGGAAACCACACACATACATGTACTCTCTCTCTCTGTCTGTCTGTCTCTGTCTCTCTCTCTTTTTTGGGGGGGGTCGCTAGAATACCATTGCAGTTTCCACTGTTAGTGACCAAACCAGGAAAGCTAATGAAAAGACTGGAGAAAGAGACTGAGTGGGTTGCCAAGGCATGGTGGTAGGTTACTTCTGAAGTCCAATTCGCTTGGGAAATTAGCTGAGCTATTTCCAAAGGTTGAAAGTAGCTTGGATGATTTTTTCCTGAGCCGATCTGATACGAGCCCAGGAGAAATGACCATGGAAACCATCACACAGCATTGAAATAAGAACAGAAAACATTTCATTGTCAAATAACTGAGTGTTGTAGGCCTGAGGCTGTTTCTGCCCTAACTTTTGGCAGAGAATAGGATTGTAACTCCCAAAAGTTGGCAGGTAGAATTAGATGCACTTGTTGTAAACGAGGGAAAAGATGTCATTTCTCATAGTACTGCAGAAAGAAAACTGACGCAATGGTCAGTTCTGGAGGGTGGCTGTGTGTGACTGGTTTGGATGGTGTCAGTCTGAGCCCGAAGCCACTAGTTTCTAGCTGAGATTGTTAGATATCTATTGCCTTTTATAACCCCAGAAAGCAAGATCTGTGCTGAAGAGAGGTTATTACAGCTGTTCCCCTGCAATTGTGACTTCCTATTTACAAGGCAGTGAAACTGCTGCTTGAGTAACGGAGACGTCAAGAGCATTTGATCTCCATTGTTCCCGGAACAGACGGTTGTTTTCTTGCAAATTCACCTGTGTCATTTTAATAGGTAACCTGAAAGCTGACGCATGGACTCTATAAACAAAGATGTTCGTGCTCAAAGACAAAAAAAAAATGGGGAAATGTTCTTTGCCGCCTCTGCCATATCACCCTCCAAATAAAACCAGGCACGCTTTCTTTGTGCCATCTGAAGTCTTTGCCTCTGAGGATCTGCTTTCCAGAAAGAAGGAAGCCTGTGGATGCAGTCTGACAGCTTGAAGGATCCAGACTACGACTTGACTATACACCCTAAATGCTTCTCCAGCACATGCTTTGCATGCACAATGACCCAGGTCCAACCTCTGGCATCTCCAGGTAAGGCTGGGAAAAGATATATGTCTGGAACTCTGGAGAGCACCGCCACTCAACAAAATATTGCAGTCAGTGGTATTCATTGGGACTGGTAGGGCGGAAGGCAAGGAGACCAACAGGAGGTGGAGACGGAGCCAATGACATGCAGCACCAACCTCTGATTGGCTGCACGTAAGGCAGGCAGGTGAATGCTAGCTTAGAGCACACTGAGGTTAGTGGGCCAGTGCCCTATTTGCTCCAATGGGCAGCCTCCAGAGTTTATAGTGTATCTTTCACCCTAACAGAAATGCTCTGGGTGCTCCAGCCAACCAGGTTTAGTTGTTTCTTTTCCCTTTTGTGGCCTGAGGGTTGTATCCAACTAGACTTTACCCAGAATAGACCCATTGCAATTAATGGATCTAATTTAGTCATGCCCATTTGTTCCAATGGGTCTATTCTGAGCAGGACTAACAGTGGATACAACCCTTAATTTTTATATGCAACCACGCAGTCTTATTAACCCTTACATCAAGAGCCCCCAACCTTTTGGGGCCTGGAGTTACATCTTGGCATCTGAGAAACTGTCACAGGAGCAGTCTACTGGCAACAGCTTGCTCTGCTGCTAAGAGAGCTGCACTGGTTGCCAGTTTGCCACCAGGCCAGGTTCAGAGTACTTGTGTCAATTCACAAAGCTCTGAACAACTTGGGTCTAAAGAACCTAAAGGAATATCTGATCCCTTATGCTTCACCTTGATCACTGAGATCCTCTGATGGGGCACATCCTGTGGTTCCCCATGCCCCAGAGGTTCAGTCAGCCTTCACCAAGCTTTTAGTGTGGCAAGTCCTGTCCTGTGGACCTCCCTGCCGGTAGAGGAATCACCCTGCCTTCTTTTAGACAGTGCCTAAAAGTGGTGGTGTTTAGCCAGGCCTTTGGAATGTGAATTTTCTTTTAACCAACCAGTATTTGTGGATGTTTTCAGTGATGTTTTTATTGTTATAATTTTTCTATGGGGTACACCACATTGTTAGTTTTTTTTGTTACCAAAGTCCAGTTTATACATATTTAAATAAATAAATACATTTCACAAGGGGGGAGGACTGATGATACTCAAAATACCCCCCAAGGCAACCTCCAGCACAACCTCTTCCTCCAAGAGGGCCAAAAAACCCTTTTTTAAAAAAAAAAAATGGGAATGGCTAGGAACCCTGACAGGTGCCAAGATAAGTGCCTAATGGCACCACGGAGCAAACAGGTGGCATATTGGGGACTATAGCTTTACACTGTGTCAATTACAATCTAATCCTTTTCTACAGCACCTGGAATTCATAGGCAGTCTCCCATCCAAACACTAACCAGTTCAGACCCTTCTTAGCTATGATGAGAGTGTGTGTGTTCAGGGTGATATGGCCATAGGCTAATCCTTTTTAAAAGTCATCTCAGTCAATGGCCATCAGCACCCTTTCTGTGACAGCGAACTCCAGAGTTTATGCACGGTGTGAACAAATGATTCCTTTTGTCTCTCTTGAATCTCCCACCATTCAGCTTCACTGGATGACCCCACTGGGATAAAAATGTAATAATGAATTAAAATAAAAATTGGGGGAGGGGGGGAAAGAGAGCAGATATAGCTGCCACCCTCATTATTGACTGATGTATTATACAACCACAAGAGTGGCTGTTGTATACTATAGCCAGCATGGATTTTCACATTGCGCAATGTTAAATAGAAAATACCCCCATGCCATTCTGCTGCTTCCCATAAACTCATTTCAAAACAAAACTTTACAAAATGTATAGTTTTGAACTCAGAAACACTTGCTTATCAACCATCTAAATATTCATGGCAATATACAAAACAGTCAGAGAACTGAGAGTTCAAAGTGTAAAACGAGAGAAAAAAAATCCAGACTCCTGTTGGATTTTTCTGTGAGTGGTCTCATAATTTGTTGAAATTAATTAAACATCAGCCATGTTCACAGAGTACCTGTAATCCTATTACTGACCTTGCCCCATACTCTGATCTTCATCTTCTGAAGTTTAAAAGTTTAAAAAATGCATGGCTGATTTTTAATTAATTTAAGAAATTTAACATTGAAGTCTGTTATAGCATTGGGCACGCTCGGTAAGAACCAACTGTCAGTGTTCTAAAAGCCAGACACAGCTGTTTGACTTGGCTAATTGGAGCCACACCCACCCCAGACCTTTTTTTCACTTAAACCAGCCTTTCCCAACCAGTGTGCCTCCAGATGTTGTTGGACCACAACTCCCATCAGCCTCAGCCAGCATTGCCAATGGTCAAGAAAGATGGGAATTGTGGTCCAACAACATCTGGAGGCACACTGGTTGGGAAAGGCTGCTTTAGACAGTCATGGCTTTCCCAAAGAATCCTGGGAAGTGTAGTTTGTGCAGGGTGCTGGGAGTTATTAGGAGACTTTTATTCCCCTGAGAGAGCTCCAGTGGCCAGAGGGGTTTAACAGTCAGCCCCACTTCTGGAGACTGTAGCTCTGTGAGGGGAACAGGGCATCTCCTAGCAACTCTCGGCACCCTTCACTAACTACATTTCCCAGGATTCTTTGGGAGGAGCCATGACTGTCCAAAGTGAAATAAAGGTCTGGTGTGGATGTGGCCAGGGACAGCTTTGGTTCAAATTTGGGTGGGAGGCCACATGTGCCTGCTGTAGAAGAAAAGGGGGGGCCCCTGAAAAGCAATGATACTGTTCACAATGTTTTCCTTTTGGAAAGGAAAGGGGCTTTCCCTCTGCCCAGTGCCCACCCACCCAATCTTCTCCCATCCCTACCCCTACCCCCTCTCCCCCCACCTTTCTCCATATCTGTACCCTTTCTCCCCCTCTCTCTTCCTGCCACTCCCCCACATCAGCTTCACATATCCTAGGCATGATTGTACAGGAGTAAATCCCATTGAACTCAAAAAGCATACAAATAATCAGACCTGCCTTTCCCCTCCCCCTCTCTCCTCTCCCTTCCTCCTCCCCTCCCCACTTCCTTCTTCCCCCTTCCCTGACCACTCCAACCCTCCCTCCCTCTTCTCCTTCCCCATGGTTAGTTTCACCTATCCTAAGCATGATTGCATGAGTAAATCCCATTGAACTCAATAAGCATGCAAATTATCAAACCTGCCCTCTATCTCCCATCCCCCTCCTCCCCTCTGCCCTTCCTCTTTCCCTCCTTCCTACTCCCCTTCCCCTGCCCTTCCTCCTTTGCTCCTCCCTATCCCACTGTAGTCAATTTCACCTATCCTAAGCATGATTCCAGGGGGGTAAATCCCATTGAACTCAATAAGCATGCAAATGATCAATGTATTCTCAGCAAACTTGCACAGGATCCCATTTCTTACCTCCCAGATTAAAAAGCAGAGAAATTCACTAAATGGGCAAAACCCCCTTGCGCTTTAAGAATGAACCTATAGCCAGTAGATATTTCTATCAAACTTTAGACCTCCTCTCTGAGATTTTGTATTGCCCTACAAATTTGTAAAAATGCAAACACAATTTGGCTTGGTCTTTCACAGGCCAATCCACTTCCTGTGTTGCTTGGAAGAATTTGGTAACATGTGCCGCTGAGCATATGCAGAGCTTAGAAGTAATTCGTTACAAGTAATCAATTACTTGTAATTCATTACTTTTTTGAGGAACATGTGGGTAATTCCTTTACATTTTGATTGTAACAGAACAAGGAGTAATTTTATTACTTTTGAGCAGCAATTGTAATGTTTAGAGCATTACTTGGGGGCATTACTGGGGGGGGGATGGCCTAATTCACATTTTTCAAACCAGTTTTGAATTTTGCAATGTCACAGTGTGTTCAAAAATGCATTTATTAGGGGAAAGTGCATAAAATGCATTTGTTGGTGAAAACAACATACAAAACTGCATTATATTAGGGGAAATTGCGTGCAAAAATTAATATTAGTCAAAACTGCATATTAGGAGAAATATACACTAAAATGCTGACACATTTTCATGAGGATTTTTTTAAAAATTGCTGTAAAAATGTGGAGAATTTAAGACTGGGAGAATAAGAAATTGACAGATTTAGGGGAAGGGCCACAGTTCAGTGGTGGAACACCTGCTTTGCATGCAGAAAGCCCCAAATTCAATTCCCAGCATCTTCAGGTGGGCCTGGTAATATCTCCCACCTGAAAACCTGGAGAGAAGCTGCCAGCCAGTGTAGACAGTACTGAGCTAGATGGACCAATGGTGTGTCTCAGTTCCTAGCCATCCCTGTATTTATTAAACAAAGTTGAAAGATAAGCATCACATGGGAGCATAGAAAAGATAGAGAGAGCACATCTCTCTCTCTCTCCTTCTTAAGAGCAACACCTGTAAACATGTAAGATGTGTAAGAGCTATAATTTCTCTTGGGACTTGCCACTTCATGCTCACTCCTCAATCTGTCAATCATTTACCCAAGCTGTACGTCCCTCTGAAGGTGGAGCCTTCCTACAATTAAAAAAAAAAGTGAGGGGAAGTGTCCTAGTATTTGGACCTATTTGACAAGCAGCTCAGATAAGCCACTCCAGGCAAATATGTATGTACATACATCCAGGAGACAGTTGCCCTTGCAACTTCATTACTTGAAGTCCCTAAAGCTCTCTCCCATCCCCTTCTGCAACTGACCCCTCCTCCCTTCACATAGAAGTTACGGCACCTTATAGCAATGCATGCATTGTGAGCACTGCCAGGATTCTATTTTATTTTTATTGTATTCTGCTGTGCCTGTGGATGCAGTCCTGCCTGTCTTCCGCCGGCAATCATGGCCATGCACCAGTCTGAAGCGGACAATTCCCTGTTGATCTACATGGGTGCAACTGTGCTCTATGGAGGGACAATTCTTTACCGAGCCAAAAAGTACCGCATGGAGAAATCCCTCTCTTTCTGCTGGGGTCTCCTCTTGCTTTTTGCTTTGGAGGTCCTGTGTTTTGCCACACTGAGAAGTTATCTGGGCTTCAGTTTGTTCTCTCTCGTGTGTCTCCTCTTCTGCGTTTACACATCTGATCAAGCCATGTTACCTGTGAACAGCAAAGCAGTACTCATCACAGGTGAGTTGTTTTTTTTTTAAAAAAGTTCAACCAATGTCAGGTCTTGAGAGAATCTGTAAAACTTTACATTACCCAATTGCCTCTGAAATAGAACTATTTTGACTGTTTTTCATCCCTGCCATGTACAGCCTTATATTTATTAGTATTCTCTGCCCCATCATTTTCTGAAACTCTTTGGGAAGGGGGCTGTTTTGGTGCAGAGATATCAGGCCTTTGGGCCCCATCCAAACAGGAACCCTGTGAGAGTTCTACCTTCTGAAGTGTCTGTTTTCACTCCTAAGGGCAGCATGAGAATTACTGGAGTTCTTTCAGCTGCAAATTGAGTTGTGATTGGTGTCTCTTTACCTAGACTTTTTTCTTCAAAACTATCAGGGTGGCTGTGCAGCTCATAGAGAACTCAGGTTTGCTTTTGCAAAGTTTAACAAAACAAAGCCGGGAAACACCATTTCATTTATTGACACAAAGCTTTAAATGGCATGTCAGTCTTGATAAATTGCCACAGGAGTACTTCCGTGGATGAAATGCTGTGGGTGTGTTGTTGCGCCCAGGTACAAATTGCCTGCCCAGCATATTCCTAAAGAAAGGACATTGCCATGCATTGGTCATAGTGGGGCGAGGGGTGGGGAAGAGAAGAACAATCCATCAATGGCTTCTAAAAAAAAAAAGCGATTCGCATGGAAGACCAGTAGACATGCCACAGTGTTCACCTATGAAGCTTTGCGTGTCTTTTCTTCATTGCGCCATAAGATCGAGTCGCGCTGAGTTTCACCAACGCACCTTATTGCTCTTTCGGAGTTAGGTGGAAAGAAAAATCTCTCCATTTAAAAGGCTAGTGTTGAGTCACTCACAGCTGTAAACCAGATTGCTGGAAAGGTTTGTAGAGGAACGTAAATTGGATCGGATTATATTCTTGGGGCTAAGTGTATTGAACTAGACAAACAAATGATGGAATCGCATCTGCAGAGTGTTCCCAGGCTGTCGGTCCTCATGGCCAAGTTCTGTCTAGGGTTGTGTGTTTAAGATGATAGCTTGCAGTAGATGCAGGAGCAAGGAGGGACGGCAAGGGAGAGCAAGAGCAAGGGATTTATTCAGAAGACACAGCCTTAAAAACCAGTCATAGCCGCCCTCTAGATTAACTCATGCTTTACATGATGGTGTCTGGATATTTTTGTCTTTTTTTTTTAAAGGATCCTTAATAAAGTACCTCATGTCTAAAATATATTTTGTTTTTGTGTGTTAATCAAAGGTGGTATCCAATGATAGTCCTAATCAGAGGAGACCCACTGAAGTTAATGGGCATGATTAACGTAGGTTCATTAATTTCAACAGGCCTTCTCTGAGTAGGACTTGGTTGAGGACAACCGTAACTTCCTAACCACTCCCACCCACTTCAGATGCCAAATAGAGTCTTTAAAACATACCAAATATTTCAAATTTGAAAAATTTGAATAAAAATTATTAAAAAAAAAAACATACCAAATAGCCAATTAAAACATACTGACCACCACCACCCAGTCTGCTATGTAGGTCTGCCCTGTTATAGCTATGGGGAAGGGCCATAGTTCAGGGGTAGAGGATCTGTTTTACATGCAGAAAGTTACAGGTTCAATCCTTGGCATCTCCAGATAGGGTTGAGAGAGACCCCTGCCTGAGAGCCTGGACAGCCACTGCCAGTCAGTGTAGACAGTACTGAGCTAGATGGACCAAGAGTCTGACGCAGTATAAGGCGGATCCTTGCGTTCCTTTTTTAATAGCCAGAACCGTGCCTTTATCAGCTGTCTAATTCATACCTTCTGAGATTTAACAAAGGACAATGGGGATATGCTTGTCACATCTCAATTCCCAAACCGAGGGCTGTTTCCTGGTACACTAGTACCATGTCATTCTAAGCCATTGCTGAAGACTCTGCTCACCCTTTTCAATGCTGTGTTCATTTACTTTGCAGTTGTTTCTTTTTCCGAAAGTTTAAAAGCTGGAGTAGTGTTTTATTATCCTTTTGGTTAAAGATATACTAGAAAGGCTAATTGTCCTCTAATAGGTAATCAACAGCTCAAAATATCTGGTGACCTTGTGTGCAGAATCCCAAAATAATGACCATGCTGACAGCTTACATGAAACATTTTAGCAAGCCATCTCTAAAAGGCACCGCCAGGGGCAAAATCAGGGCCAGATTCAGACATGCTGAGGCCCCAAACCATGCCAAGATTCCAAAGCTCCTTACCATAAAAAATAAAGAGAAAAAAGTTATGGGAAAGTGGCGAGGAAGGGATTAGCGGAAATGATGCCTAGTGTGGAACGGGATTTTAGAATGTGTTGGTAGGCTAGCTCCCATTGTCTCCTCTTGAGGTATGAGGTGAGATTGGGCAACCTGTGGTCGATGCAAGTAGTCCAGCAGCCCTGGAAGAGAAGTTGATGGGCTGGGTGTGGATTGGGATAGGGAGGTCCAGGATTCGGGTGGTGGATTTTATATGAACGGTTATTTAAGCCAAAGCAATTTCAATTATAATAAATCTTATTAGTAATCTCCAATGTATTTGGAGGCCCATCGTAATGGGAGGCTCTAAGCCATGGCTTAACTTGGCTTGTTCCTAAATCCAGCACTGTTTGAAATGCATCTCTGCATTTAATGTGGCCAGGTTTTGTGTGTGCGTTTCTAAACGCAAAGAGCATCAGCAAGAGGTGGAAGCATTATTGGGATCTCACAGCAGGCATAGAGCAAAGATCCTGGGGCCACATGCCAGAGATGGGTGGGGCAAAAGGCAAAAGTGGTGGAACAACTATTTTTTTCTTTAGTTTTTGTACAATAGGCTAGTTTCTATACAGACTCACATGTCCCTCTCTAACCAGCAAAAGAGGAAATATCAGACTTCAAGGAGACATTCCATTCAGATAAAAACACTCAAGAAGGGTGTGAAATAGGGCCAGTGAGAGGTGCTGTCTGGGAAGAGTTCTAAGGGCCTGATGGAGAGGCCTGGAGGGCCACATTTCCCCCTTCCCTGAAATTAAGGTTCTCCACACCTGGCATAGAGGGTGGATTTGATCCTTTTCCTCCCCTGCTGCAAACCTGAGAAGAAAATCTCTATCTGAAGCTGGATTTTGCATTTGGGAAGAAATCTCCCATTGATACCAACAGAAGATTTCCCCCTAAAGAAAATTACAGCTCCAGTAGAGGCATTTCCCTCAAGATTGCATCAGGCCAGGAGGAAAAGGATTAAATTCCCTCTCCGCGCCTGTGGTGATCCCAATAATCTCTGGAATTGTAGCTCTGTGAGGGGAAAAAGCATCTCTTAACAGTTCACAGCACCCTTAACAAACTATGGTTCTCAGGATTCTTTGGAGGAAACCATGACTCTGTAAAGTGGACTAACAATGCTTCAAATATACAGTACAATGTCATTCTGAGGTGAACAGTGAGGGATAAAAGATGGCAGCTCTCAGTAACCAAGCAGAACATTTCCATTGCCATAGAACAGAGTACGGTGGTGGTTACAGATGACTGAATGTCTCAATTTCTCAGATTCTTGTTTTTCCGGACTTTAGTTCATTCTCCACATTTCTGTATCATTGCTCAGAATTTTTGTGCCCCTTTCTCCTAAGAAACACATTTTTGTATGCGATTTTACCTAATATACACATTCTTGCAAGCTATTTTCCGGAATACAATGCACTCAGTATGGTATATTCATGAACAGATACATTAATATGCACACTTGATATTTAATTAATTAATTTATTAAACTTGTATACCACTTTATATTTCAAAAAATCTCAAAGTGGTTTACATTTCAACAAAAATCAATATAAATTCTACTTTTAATACAGTTGCTAGTAATAAGAACAACAATAATCCACATTTTAAGTAACGTAATTGAGCAATAAATTGAAAGCAATCAATATAGCAACAAATTGCTATATTATACATCAATATGGGCAGCTTTGTACATGTTTGTTTGGAGAAGTGCATTGTAATATTTGGAGAATGGTGGCTATGTTCTGCCTCCACAGCCAGAGGCAACATGCTTCTGAATACCAGTTGCTGGAAACCGCAAGAAGGGAGAGTGCTGTTGGGCTCAGTTCCTTCTTGCGGGCTTCCCAGAGGCACCAGGTTGGCCACTGGGAGAACTATCTGGACCAGATGGGCTGTTGGCCTGATCGAGCAGGGGTTCTCGTTATGATAGCTGCATTCCAGTTTTGGGATGTGTGAATTAGGTAGGTTCACACTGACATGAGAACTGAACTGAATTTCTTTCCCATCCCTAAGTGGGTGGGCTGGACTTAGGGATGAGGAGGAAGTTGGTTCAGTTCACATCAAAAAGCAAACCTACCTAATTTGCACTTTCTGAAAGAATAAGAGAACCAACATGAGTCTTCCTTCAAAATCTGGACTGTGTTAAACTCTGCAATGCAGTTCTCCTCCCAGGAACAGTGCAAATTTTGAAGAAAAGCTGTGTTTCTCTTACTGGTTGAGAAAGAGCAAATTAGGTAGGTTTGCTTTTTGATGCGAGCTGAGGGCTCATCCACACTGCAGTTTAGTGTGTGTCTGGTGCTACTTGCATTCCCTTGTAATTTGCATGGTTCACATGAAGTTGCAGGCAACGAGAAGCAATAATGCAGTTTCCCCCTTTAAATCCATATTAACCCAATCCAATTTAATGCAAAAAGGAAAGGAAAAATGGTCTCAGCTGCGCAGTGCTCCTCCTTTTAGGCACTTTGTTTTGATTTCTTTTAGTGGGCGGCCTCTCTTTTAATGCCTCATTGCCCGCTCCCTCTCTCTCTGCCACCCTCAAAAGCTGCCGCAGCCACTGCCTACTTGGCTTTTTCACTCACTCACCATCTGTCCTTCTGGGCTGGGACAATGGAGAAGAGGGGTTTTTTTGAACCGGAGGGAGTAAACATGTAAAATTAGAGGGTGGAGCCACAAGGAAACAGCAACACTGATTCTTCACAGAGGAACATCTACTAGTGTGAATGGAAAACAGCACATTTGAAGCTACCAAGTGTGGACCTTGCAAATCTATCACAACTGTAAAAGCAGTGTCTTTAGTAGGAAGGTATGCTCCCTTGTGGATAAGCCCTGAATCAGATTCCTCCCTATCCTTAACCCCAGACCATCTTGTTTCACTTCCATCAGAGGTGAGGAAGACATTCAGCTCAGTCCTCTTTTCAGTGTGAACCTGCCTCATTCAAACATCTCCAAACAATGTGCAAACTGCAGTAAAGATTGCATCAAAATGCATTAAATTAGGGGAAATTGCTTTGCAAAAGAAAAAAAATGTGTGCATTAGACAAAACTGCATACAAACCTGTGTATATTAGGAGATATTAATGCTGAAAATGGAAGTGGACTGCCTTCAAGTCGATTCCGACTTATGGCGACCCTATGAATAGGGTTTTCCTGGGAAGCAGTATTCAGAGGGGGTTTACCATTGCTTCTCTCTGAGGCTGAGAGGCAGTGACTGGCCCAAGGTCACCCAGTGAGCTTCATGGCTGTGTGGGGATTCAAACCCTGGTCTCCCAGGTCGTAGTGAAACACTGTTGAATTTTCATGAGGACTTTTGAAAACAAATACTTAAAAAATAAAAAGTGTAGAGAACTGAATTTAGATTGGAAAAAATAAGAAATTGAGAGAAACCAAAATTGACAGATTTGCCCATCCCCCCCTTTTCCCCTAGCACCAATTCAATTTGAAAGCTCTCCATGGAGAGCCTTTGGCTCAGCTTTATTAGGAATTTTTTAAAAAAAGATCTGTGCTGTTGCCTTCGACTCATGAGAGCGCATGCCTCCTGGGCTGCTCAAATCTTCAGGCCTTCCTGCTTACAATCATAGGCATGTATCCCTTCAGGCAGAAGGGATCAGAGGGCAGGCTGCTTTTGCCTGGAGAATTTGTGAGACATCTTTGTAAAACCTGCACAATTAGGTGGATTTTGGCAGAGAGAAAATAAGTTTTACAAAGGTCTCATTGGAGAAAAAAATTAGCACATTTTCATGCTACACAGTTGTCTCAGCCTGCCTGGTGCCGGTCTTCAGAGAGCATCACTGTCTCCGCCTCAGTGATGTTTTTTACCCTTGAGGTCTGAGAGGCAAACATTGTCATAAATAGCTTCCCACAGTTCTGCTAGAACTGACAAAAATGAAATTGATCAATTGATAATGAGTAGTTTCAAACAATCAAGCTTCTAAGTGGGGGTTCTCCCCTAATTAAGGCCACTGCCCATGTTTCTTGTCACCCACCATGAGATCCAAATAAATCCAACCCCCAAGCAAGATCTTCCCAGCAAAATCCGTGATCTTTACTCTCTTCTCAAGATTAATCAATTTTATAACATCTTTGAGATTTGATTTACATACCTTGTTTCTGACCTGGATGAGGAGGTGCAGGGGTGGTGGTCTCTCCACTGGTAAGGGAGGCGGAGAGGGAGGCAGAGACCACTGCTGAGATCTTTGTGCGTCAAACCAAGTGCAACCCCCCCACACACTGCAAACACATTATTCAAACACACACACACACACACATGTTGTCATCTTTCACCTCCACAGTTTTTTATCTCCATTCTGCTGCTGCCTCCTCCTTTATCCATGTTCTTGCCCTCAGATTCCTTTCTCCCTCCACTCCATTCTTCTCCACCACACTCCAGTTTTTAAACAATTGTTTTCTCCACTCCACCCTTGTCTCACTCTCCACCTCCTCCCTTGTCACCTCCTCGTCGAGGGAAGAGCTATGCTGCTCAGAAGCCCAGTTTGAGGCACATGATTTTCATCCACAAATCTGAGGAGCAGAAGACTTCCCCTGCTCCCCCCCCAAGTAATGCCCAAAAGTAATGCTGGAAACATTACAATTACTCCTCAAAAGTAATAAAATTACTCCTTGTTCTATTACAATCAAAATGTAAAGGAATTATCCACTCTTTCCTCAAAAAAGTAATAAATTACAAGTAATTTGTGTTTTGTAACTGGTTACTTCCAGGCTCAAAGTGATCTTGATAGGCTGGAGCATTGGGCTAAAAACAACAGAATGAAATTTACCAGGGATGAGTGCAAAGTTCTACACCTAGGAGAAAGAAACCAAATGCACAGTTATAAGATGGGGGATTCTTGGCTCAGCAATACTACATGCGAGAAGGATCTTGGGATTGTTGTTGATCATAAACTGAAGAGATCCAACAGTGCAATGTGGCTGCAAAAAGGCAAATGCTTTTTTAGGCTGCATTAACAGCAGTATCGTTTCCAAATTGCGTGAAGTACTAGTTCCCCTCTATTCGGCACTGGTTCAGCCTCATCTTGAGAACTTTATCCAGTTCTGGATACCACAATTTATGAAGGATGCAGACAAACTGGAACAGGTTCAGAGGAGGGCAACAAGGATGATCAGGGAACTGGAAACAAAGCCTTGTGGCTGTGAGGAGAGACTGAAAGAACTGGGCATGTTCCCCCTTGAGAAGAAAAGACTGAAGGGAGATATATGATAGCACTCTTCAAGTACTTGAAAGGTTGTCACACAGAGGAGGGCCAAATCTCTTCTCAATCATCCCAGAATGCAGGACATGGAATAATGGGCTCAAGTTACAGGAGGCCAGATTTCAACGGAACATCAGGAAAAACTTCCTAACTCTTAGAGCGGTACGACGATGGAACCAATGACCTAGGGAGGTGGTGGGCTCTTAATTATATATATATATAATTAATGTGGAGAGAACAAAGGTGTTGCCCTTCAATTGCTTTGGGCTACAACTTCCACCTGCCTCAGCCAGTATGACCAAGACTTCTGGAGGGCACCATGTTGGCTACCCCTGCATTAATGTATTAACTTAACAGTTGTCAGCAAAAGTGGCTTTACTTACTCGAATTGCAAAATAGAGCCTTGTGTGCTGTTGTCTGAATTGAAAATGCTGATTTTGTGCCCATATTACAGATGCTAATGTTCACATCTACACATACATACTGTATATAACTAATTTCCCAACAGCCTCTCCATAAGTACAGAACAGTATTATTATGAATCAGAATGACATAAATATTTGCAAGTGCACAAGTCTCTTTACCATTCATGTTAGCAGTCCCATAATCTCAAGCTGTTCCTTATGTTCTTTTTCTGTATGTAAAGAATAGCTTACAGATAGCATCTGAGCATAGCGTTCCTTCTTTGGTGGCCTGGGGAATTTAGAAAGAAGCCACACAGTGATGATAAGTACTGATTAAGAAAATACAGGAAAAGTTGTGTAAAAAAAGGTGTGCAATATTAGCAGAGCAGAGCCCTGTGGGCATATGGGTGGAGGAGGTCTTTATCTATCATACTGTTTGCATGCGTTGTGTTTTGAATTGCAAGACTAATGTGACAACATGCGCTATTTAATTTTTGTATGGTTTTCTATGGGAGAACTAAAAGCTTTCTCTAAACTGAATTAAAGGGAAAAAAGGGTAAGGCTGGGAATGTCGCCTGCCTGAAATCCTAGAGAGTTGCTGCCAATCAGTGTAGACCAGGGATGGAGGATTTCAGGCCCAGGGGCCAAATTGTGGCCCTCCAGGCCTCTCTATCTGCGCTTGGCACTCTTACAGATCACACATACACCCCAAGTCCTCGCTGCATCTACTCCACACCCTCCTCAACTATTTTGGCCCAGATGGAATGTGTCCTTTCTTCCCTGGAAGGAGGATGGAGAAATGTATTGAAACCACAGGCTTCTGCTATGTTGCATGGCTGGAATGTTGCCTCTAAGGTTGGATCTAGCCCCACCCGCCCTCATCATGTGTCTCCTGGGACATTGCTCATGAGAGAATGCAGCCCTTGGGCTGAAAAAGTTTCCTAACCCCTGGTGTAGACAATGCTAAGCTAGATGGACCAAAACATCTTGGATAGCTCCTTGAGTTATTTCAGCCTATAACCCAGAGTGGATTCTGCTGCCCCTCTGACATGGAGCCGCCGCTGCCAGGCAGTTGCCCATGTTCCGATCTATGTACGGAGTGTTCTCACAATGCAAACGGGCTTGGTTTTGGTATTGCATGGGAATGCAGGAGTCGACAGAGGCTAGGAGCAATATGCATCATTGGTTGGCTTTGCATGCGCAGGGCTCCAGGTCCCATTCCCAGCACCTCCGGGTAGGGCTGGGAACATCCCCAGTCTAAAGCCCTGGAGAGCCACTGCCAGTCAGTGTAGACAGTACTGAGCTAGATGGACCAATGGTCTTTTCCAGGGTAAGTCAGCTTCCCCTGTTCCTCTTGCATGCTGGGAGTCTGGCAGCAGTCCTCATGGCCCTTGGGAAATATAGTTTTCTGCAAGGCCTCAGGGAATTATAGTGGGGGATTTTTTTGAGGGGGGCACTCAGGGAAGAATCCAGAGCTTCACCTCTTCCTTCAGGCTAGCATTGTTTCAGGCCCATGTAGCTTGCATCTGGATCCAAACCTGGACAGCTCTGCTGACCTCTCTGCCCAAGGTTCAGGAAAAGTTCGCTTTAGGTATTTACGTGCAACGTGCCAAGAGTCCCTCGTGCATTTCACAGGTTATTTGTTTCCAGTTTGGAAGTTTGCTTTTTCAAACAACTTTCTTCCCTTAAGCAAGTATTGAGCATATGTAGAACATTTCTGTGCAGGCACCATTGTTTTCTGTTTTACGATCCAGGCTCACTCCTCTGCTAAGGGATGGACTCCTTTCATTCATAGAAGGAGCTGGGATCAAGCACAGCCTTCCCATGGGTGGAAGGAGGTGGTTGTTGCAGAGTCACTCTTCCCAGGGCAGCCCCTAGCTTCACCTCCCACACTGTTCTGGAGGGTCTTGTTATGATATATGCACTGACCACATCAAAGGGCAAGCCTTAGGCTGAAACTGAGCAGAGTTGCTTCAGCAACAGTCAGCCTTATGCAGCGCATTTTTAAAGGAGGTGTTCCTGGGTGTGCATTTTTTTTTTCATTCATATTGTTTGCTCGTGGAAGCCTCTCTACCATGTACAAGCCCTGACATTTGGGCTGAGGTGAAAGTGGTTCAAACTTTTTTTTTTTGCAGTCTTGCAAATGCATTTACGCAAGTCACCAGCCGAGCATAATTCTTGCTAGCCTGCCCACCCACCAATAAATATAGGAATTAAAAAAGCAAATTAGAATTTAAAACGGCTGCTTATGATCCATACCTTGCTGTAGCAGAACTTTGTACAAAAAAAAATTAAACATAATCACAGTGTATAGGGAGAGAGCTTTTGTTAAGATGTCTTTCAAAAAGACTGATGGTTTGTAAGAACCCTAAGAATGATTGGAAACGTAGCCTTACGTTCTGCTGTTTCTACTCAATTTCACTAAAACATTCATACCTCTAGTCAGCATTTCAGTGGCTCTGGATTTGTGTTCTTGGTTCATTGATTAACGTTTAGGTGTCCATTTGTTTCCACTGTATGTCCAAAAGCTAGTACTTGGGTGTCTATTTGGACACACAACTGTTACTTTAAAAAAATGCCTCTTCACTTAAAGGGACCCAACTAGCTCCAGCAGTTTTTTACTACGTTGGAGAAAGGGAGACTGTGACTTGTACTTGGGCTTTGGTGATGGAGTCCTCTGCATCACAGAATGGCAATACAACATCCTTGGGTCAGAGAGGCACTGGTACCCTGGAGTCATCTCACAGGCATGCTTTTGGGGCTGGACCCGAGTCTACTACCCCTTCTGACTCAGAATCATCACTCCCATCCCCTGAAGAAGGGGAATCTGAATCCAAAGTCATGAGTGACAGGTCTCTCAACCCTTCACAGCAGCTTTAAGGGAGCTGTAGGAATCAGATAATGTTGCCTTCCCATCCTCATTTGAGCAGCTCTCCCCTGAGCACAAGACTGAGTCCAATCTGTTATTCCTGCAATACTGAGAATGATGTGACTAGTTTTGCATGACTAGTGAGTGCTGTATTATTGCAGGCTCATATATTTAGTTTATGAACTAGTTTGCAGTTTTTTGATTTGGAGCAGTCCAGCTAAATCCTACTCAGAGTAGACCCAGTGACATGAATGAAATGGTTAGTTCTGTCGAGTAACTTCAGTGGGTCTACTATGAGTAGAAAGACACCCCAAAAGGTTTGATTTTCCTTAACATACCTTAAAGACCATACCAGAAAGAAGAGTGTTAAGGAAAACTAGTTCAAATTAAATTACAAATACTAAAATAAATATTCAGTAACCATGAAGTAAACACAACGGGCAACAAATCACTCCTATACAAGGCACGTGCCTGTTTAAATGTTCCTGGAGTAGTTTGACCGCGTGCGTTTCCACCTTTTGGTCTTCTTCAGTGGCCAAATAAATAAAATCCACTGGCTTTAGGATGGAAATTCACTGGAACATTAATCAGGCTTGTTTGGATACAAGATTTTATCAATCGGCATTAGTAAATTGCAGTATGAAGTATCAAAATTATTTTCAAACAGCATGAAGCATTGGGTACTACCTTTTATTTGTATGACTAGCATGGGGTACCACCTTTTATTTATAATAGGTTGTATCAATATTAGTTCTACTCAGAGAAGACCCGTTGAAATTAATAGATATGACTGCCTTGGATCCTTTCAATTCAGTGGGCCTATTCTGCGTAAAACCTAGCTAGATATAATCCACAATATTTAAGATAATTGCATCCTGCTTTGAGAATTCTGCATGGGCTGAAAAATCAGACCATTAAATAAATAAATAAATAAAACAAGCATATTTTTTCCCCAGGAAGTGACAGCGGCATTGGGCACGAACTGGCAAAGTACCTTGACAGGTTAGGATTCGTTGTGTTTGCCAGCGTTCTAAATGAGAAAGGGCCCGGTGCTGAAAAGCTAAGGAAGACCTGTTCGGAGAGGCTTTCTGTCCTGCAACTGGACATCACCAATTCAGTGCAGATTAAAGAGGCGTATCTTGAAGTAAGAAGAAAATTGCAAGATGCAGGTATGTTCCATGTGGTGCATATACATGATCCTTGTAGGAGTCGTTGTAGAGGTCAAATGACATTTTGCAAAGTTTCAAAGGTTTGTTTTTGTTGATCCTAGCCTCAGAATTCCAACATTCATATTTCAGAATCAAAATCATTATTGGGGGATGGGGGAGAAATTTGATTCAGTTTGCATTTGAAGGTGAACCTACCCGATTTGCAATACAAAGAATGAAACACAGCCAGCCCCCAAAACTGGCCTTTTCTCCAAATTTTGCAGTGCAGTTCTCTAACCATGTAATGTGTACAAAAATGCAGGTACTGAGGTAAAATATCCATGGAAATGGATAGGTTCATGAAATTAACATATAAAATGCATTGTTTCAGGGGGGAATTGCTTTGCAAAAATATGAAAAGGCATGAATTGGAAATGTGGAGAACGGAGCATAAGACTGGAAAAATGAGAAACTAAAACTGACTAATTCACCCCTTCTTTTCACATCACACATACACACAAATCACTTTTAACAGAGCAATCCAACTCAGGGGAAGCTGGCAGAAGGGGTGCGGGCAGAAGAGGAGCCGGGGGGGGGAAAGTCTGCAGCATCCAGGTATTGTTTGGGAGCCTCCAGGTTGGCTGAACTCTGGCTCAGCCGGGAACTGCGCACGGGGACTGGAAAGTAAAGCTGGCTCCCATGAATACCACTAGCGGGGAGTCAGCACTCTCCATAAACTTTCATTGTAATTATTTTCGTAGATGACCTGTTTCCTGGCGTAACTCTGGCCCGGATCGGGACTTGCAGATGAACTCCCAATATGAGTTGGATGTTGCCTAAGTCCCCTCCCCCTCGGCCCCTCCTTCGATACACCAACGGTGTGCCCCTTTTTCAGGCCTTATGCCCACTTCCACCGGCTCCTTTTCTGCTGGGCTCCCAGCTGAGCTGGCAGGGTCCTGGCTCCCCCCGCGGCTAGCCAGAATGAGGGGCTTCTGCCAGTGGAGCCTGGCTAAGCTGGGACCCTGCCAGCTCAGCTGGGGGTCTGCCATATCCACTTCCCCACAGCTCGGTGTAAATAGCAGTTGGATTGAGCTTTAAAAGGCATGGACTTTTAGCCCTAAAGTGAGTCAATGAACTAATGAAATTAATATATAGTGTTCTATACTCTGCTGTCAAAATCCTGTGAGTAACAGGAACATGCCAGATACTGATCTCTCAACCTCTTGTTTTAATTGCTGTGTTCTTTTAATGGGATTGTTTTACCTTGAATTTTAATTGTGGATACCTATATTTTAATGTTTTAATGAGACAATTCATTCTGCATTTTAATTATGGATGTTTATATTTCAAAGTCTGTGTAATAGGATTTTATATTTTGTGAACCATTTAGGGTGCAGTCCTTCTGGTGCTTATGCTGGGCCGAGGAGAATCAGGATGCGGCATATGTCTGGGGGAGGAGGGAGGTGCAGCCGGGCTGTGCCAGCAAAAATCCACATTTGGGCATAGCCTCAGTGCAGCCAGGGGACTCCGCCGCCACCTGGACGCAATTGAGGCTTAGCTGGTGCAGCTGAGGCCAGCGCAAGGCCTGAAAAAAGGATGTTCTGGGTTTGGGGGGGGCTCTGTTTGGCTCTGTCCTGCGCCCCCCCCCCGTCCTGGCTGAATCTATGCTGGGGGAAAGGGTGGCAAAAGAAAACATGCATTTTGTTTCCTTCCACCAAGCCCTGCTGGCACAGCAAGCGTACTCCCCTCCCTGGGACTCCTGAACCACAGTAGGATGTGGCGGCTTCTTCTGCCTCCTTCCCGTCCACTGACTCTACTCCTGTCAGTCTCCTCTGTGCTGGATTGCTCTGTCCAAGCCTGTTTTGGCATTGAGTGGTATATAATTAGTAACACAGAAAAGAAGCAAAGTAAGAATACCAACAAACATACAAAAATGTAATTCTCCATCTTTGGAGATGGCAGGTGTTGCCACCACTCACCATATGCTCAGAGGCACATGTTACCAAATTCTTCCGAGCTACACAGGAAGTGGATTGGACTGTGAAAGACCAAACCAAATTGTGTTTGCATTTTGACAAATGCGTAAGGTAGTACAGTATCTCAGACAGGAGGTCAGGTCTCCTGTTCCCCTGGTGCATTCACTATAGCTGCCTAATTACTGCTTTTAAAACTTTGATAGAAATATCTATTGGCTATAGGTACATCCTTAAACTGCAAGGGTTTTTTGCCTGTTAGTGAATATATATTAAATAGCCAATCTGGTGCCCTCCAGATGCTTTGGGCTACAACTCCCATCAGCCCCAACCAGCATGGCCACAACATCTCCAGGTAAGACAAAAGAGAGAATGCTGTCTGAAATGGCAGAGAGCCACTGCCTGTCAGTGTAGACCAGGCATAGGGAACCTGTGTCCCTCTAGATGGAATCTAAATTATTGTCTCCCTTGATAATTTACCATGATGGTTATGGTTGATGGGAGTTGGAGTCCAACAGCACCTAGAAGGCTGCAAGCTCCATAGCTTATCTTTGGAGATGCAGTCCTGGTCATGACAAAAGGAAGGAAAGGAAAGGTTTGCCTCACATACAGCCTAGCAATAAATACAACCATAGTGGGTTATGTAAACTAAAACACAGCCATCCTTTGAAATGTGCACTTTTCCAAATTTTGCAATGCAGTTCTCCAGAAACGTCAATTGAGTCATGGGTACAAAAATGCATATACTAGGGTACAATGTTCATGAAATGCATATACTAGTGAAAATAACATACAACATCCATTATATTAGGGGAAATTGTTGTGTAAAAAATGTGTGTATCAGACATAAATTCATACAAATATTTGTGTATTAGGATAAATTTTCATTAAAATGCTATTAAGGGCTTGTGTTGAACTGAAGATTGGAAAAATGAGAAACTGAGAACAGCCAAAACGGTCTGTTTTGCACAGCCTTACTTTCCTACATATCCTTCTTCCTCCTTGCCAGATCTTTGGGGCATCATCAACAATGCCGGGGTCCTGGGATTCACCGCCGATGGTGAGCTGCTCCCCATGCATTGTTACAAGCAGTGCATGGATGTCAATTTCTTCGGTCCCGTTGAACTGTCAAAGACATTCTTACCGTTGCTCCGGAAATCCAAAGGAAGGCTCATTAACATCTCAAGCATGGCAGGTGAGTGAAACTGATGCATTCGTGTGATTTATAAATTGACAGGCTGCTATTCTGTGTTAGCTGTTCTCTGGGGAGTATCCCATTGTCTTATATGTTACAGCTGCCAAAGTGAGATGTTTCCAGATTAAAAACTCTACTTCTTCCATACCCAGATCCTACTGTAATGCTGTCAAAAGAACGCATAAGCCAATATTGGACTGTTAGGCAATCTAAAACGCAGGGAGAGAGGCAAGACTGGAATACAGTACTGGAGCAGGCTGTCTAAGGCCACATTCACACAATATACGTTTATTACACTGTTATTCCACTTTAAACAATCATGGCTGTTTAGTGAAGTTCCTAGAGCTACAGTTCTCAGAGGAGTTTAAAAGTCTTCCCTGAGAACTCTGGAAATTGTATCTCTGTTGGGGGGACATGGGTCTCCTCGCAATTCTCAGCACTCTTCACAAACTACACTCTCCAGGATTCTTTGGGGGAAGCCATGACTGTTTAAAGTGGAATAATAGTGGAATTATTCTGGGGTGAATGAGGCCTAGGTTAGAGATGTGATCCATTGACCAGTGCCACTTTGAAAGCATTATGTCGACCTACCAGGCAGTATCAATTCAAGTTCATTCTTTATCCACTATCCATTACAACAATCTGACTTCCCCTCTCCCGCAAAAAAAATATCAATGTTAATATCAATATTTTGAAAGCAACTATCAATATTTTGAAAGGAATTATCAATATTTTGAAAGTAAAGAAGCTTTCTATCCTCCTCACTTTTAGCTTGGATTATTTGAGTGGGAGTGGTGGAAAAAGAGAGTGAGAGTGAGTGAGCTGTAGTGCTATGCTGTGCTGTGTAGAATCAGCAAAAGAACAATATATTTGAGAGAATATTTGCGAGGGGGAGAAATCTAGTGTTGGGGGAAAGCCACTGAAGTGCGGAGCAAGTAGGATCCAAATTCAGCTGAATTTTCGCCCATCCCTAATCTAGGTTAGATTCCAGATTTAGCCTGGAAGTAGTGGTTGCTGGGATGGAGTTCATAGATTTCGTGGGTAAGACTCTCACACAGGGCTCATTTTTTCCCCAAGGGGAAAAATAGGTTTTCTTGCTTGGCCAGTGCATTTGCCAGCAGGATTGAACCCTGATCATGATTGTCAGATGGGTGTGGTTTTGGAGAATTGGTTTTGTGAGACAAATTGGATCCCCTGGTAGGCCAAGATTGACTTGTCTGGAGGTTCTGCACCCCTGACATAAATGGTTAAAGACATCAACTGTCCTACCCTTTAATTTTCTATTGACTCCAATAAACCCAATGCAGCAATTTTACCAAGCTTAAAAGTAGCCCCTGTTTCATAACAAGACAACATTATGGGATGTGTTCCTACAGAACAGAAAGCAGTGCATTATGCATCTTCTTAACAATCTCACCTCTCTTTGGGGGCCTCTTAAACATTTGCAATAATGGAAACATGAGTTGTCTGCTAGCCAATGAAATCTGTGTTGGAAAGTCTTTCAACTGCAAGGTTCCCTTTCTGGCAGTCAAGATTGATGAAGACAGGGTAAAGCGAGGCCATAGCAAACTTGTTAAAGAACGTTCCCTCGCCTCCTCTCTGCTGCTTTGGGCTCTGTCTCCAACAATGGCAGGAGTCCAATTGCTGAGCCAAATGGCGTATGTATCCATCAATTTCAGCAGGTGTAAAAGCCAGTTTGTCAAAAGTGTCTGTGTCACTTGGGGATTTAAAGAAGTAGTGGAGAAAACGGCAAACTGAAAAAAAATTGGAATGACAAGCTGATAAATATGTACAGTTCTGTAGTAACAACAAAATTGGCTACCTTCCTGTTGTGTGTCCCGACTTGTAGAGATGAGGGACAAATTTAGTTCAGTTTGCATTTTAATCTGTTTCATTCTCACTTTTTGAAATAAAACGTTAACTGATATGCTGCTGTCCTTAGACATTTGCACAGCAGTATAGTTTTACTGCAAATTTATCCTAATGTACACATCTTATATGCCAATTTTGCAAAATATATGCACATTTTTGCATAGCTTTCCCCACTAAAATAATTCATATTTTATATGCATTTTTATGCACGCTTTGATATACACATTTTTGTACACATTCCTTGGCTAGAAAACAGCATTGCAAAATTCAAAGAAGAGAAAGATGGCTGTGTTTTGGATTTCATATTATTTCAAACAGAGCAAATTAGGTAGGTTCATTTTGAAATGCAAACTGAATCAGATTTCTCCCCACCCCCGGACTGACAGATAAGTAACAGGGAGCTGGGGGTAGGTTGGTGGGAGAGTAAGATGGAAACTGAACTGAAAAGAATCTGCAGATCTGTGGCAAATTGTGCCTGCTCCAGTCTAGGAATTAACACTAGACATTTTCCCAGTAGCACTGGAATTTGGGAGGTACGCAGGGCAGGGCAGAGTGAACAACAGAACAGTAAATGGCAAATCCACCCACCCCTAGGGAAAACACTAATGCAATGGCTTCACGTCACATGCCTTCTCAATTATGTATATGTGCAGACACATGGTTTGACTATGACTATGTGTCTTCCTTTAACTTACAGCTTGGGTCATAGCCATTGTACAACACCAGTTCCATCTGTGTCAATCACTGCTGCAAGATAAACAAGGCTTAACTAACTTTCCCTTTCCAGTATTTTTGTCAGTAGTGCCCTTTTGTTTCGTTACGCCCAGTCCACACTCTAAAGCCATCCAAGTTGGTGGCCATCACTGCCTCTTGTGGGAACGAGTTCCATATGTGCTATGTGAAGCAGTACTTTCTTTTTTCTGTCTTGAATCTTCCAACATTCAGCTTGATTGGATGTCCAGAAGTTGCAGATGTGGTATTAGAAGAGAGGGTGAAAAGGTTTTCTCTCTCCACTTTCTTCATGCCATGCATAATTCTACATGCATTTATCATGTCACCTTTTCTCTAAACTAAAAAGTTTTCCTTTTCAAAACCTTTTCCAGGTCTACAGAATCCTTTTGAGGTGAGGCAACCAGAACTGTACACAGTATTCCAAATGCAGCCGCACCATAGATTTATGTAGCCACTTCTTTCCGGGAGAAAGAGGGGTGGGAGATAGATGCCTTTGGATGTCGGGTATCTGGTGCTCCTTTGCTAGTGATTTTCTCACCTGGTCTCTGCCCGACACTTGGCTCTCTTTCCTGCCTGATGTCCCACGCTCTGAAGGAGCAAGCACCCTGCAGGGTCAAATTCTCTGCTCAACAGCTGTCCCACAGAAGATTCAAGCAACAGCTGTTGATTGGAGGATGTGATCCTGTGGGGTGCATGGTGCTCCTGTGCAAGCAACTTCCCTGCAGGGAAGCCGCTTGCAAAGGAGTGTCTTGCAGGATTGAACCCCCTGCTCTCAGGGGCGTAACTACCGGGGTGCGGAGGGTGTGGCCCGCACCCAGGTGTCACCACGAGGGGGGTGACACCCAGAGCCGCCCCGCCCCGCGCTGTTGCCCAGCAAGGCTGCTTCAACTCCTCCTTGGAGGCAGGCGGGCGAGACCAGGAGTAGTGTCAGCAGGGTGAGGGAGGCGTTCTGGCGTTCCCAGGCCTTCTCCAGCTGGGTGCCCCTCCGGCACGTGCCCTCCCAGGGGCATGGACGGGGTGGCTGGCCTCGAGTGTGCACGCATGAGGTCCGCACCCCCCCCGCACTCCCGCTAGTGACGCCGCTGCCTGCTCTCAGTCCCGGGTTTGTGTGGGGGAGAAGTTGCAGTGCCTCCTTCCTACCCCCTCCCAACCATTCATTTAATTTGGGTTTTAGAAGGTCCTAATTAAGCATTCTCCTTGCCCCTCTGATGCTGGGTGCACAGTCCCTGGGTCAGCCCTGGAGTGGGGCTGTACACAGCCCTACTGTAATCCTTTATTTCATCTACTGAACCTGTTTCTATTGCTCCTATAGGAGGTATCCCAATGCCACGCTTTGCTGCCTATGGAGCGTCCAAAGCAGCCCTGTCCATGTTTTCCGGAGTGATGAGACAGGAGCTCTCCAAATGGGGTATTAAAGTATCTGTCATGCATCCATCAGGCTTCAAAACATGTAAGTTGCTGGAGTTTCAGATGGTTTTCTAACTCATAACAGGGGGAAGGGGAACTTCCTGAGAGTCCCATGTTCTCAAGAAGAAATAATAATAATAAAATTTTATTTTTTGGCCGCCTATCTGGCTGAATGAACAGCCACTCTAGGCGGCGTACATAATTAAATTTAAAATATACTTATAAAATACATAAAAATACAATTATAACATATTCAGTTACCCCCATCTGTACACTATAAAACTAAAATTAACTAGGGATTCTATATGCCCGCTGAAATAGCCATGTTTTTAGTCCTTGGCGGAAACCTACTAAGGAAGGGACATTGTGAATGGCCCTCAGACACCCACAGGGATGTGTGAACTTTGCTTTTTGCTCATTGGGGATCCAGACAGAGTTTGCTTTAGTGACAGCATGTGTAGGGCAATATTTCTAGGAGTGCTTACCAGGTAGCTAATTCACACGATCGCTTAGGAGGTTTTAATACCAGTTTATGACATCTTTGAATAGCCTGTAAACCAAAATGTGCAAACAGAAATGTGGTTAGCTGAATGATGTATCAGGTGCTGCCTGTCCGGAACTGATTATAGCATTCCACTCCACATTGCAATTTTTAAGCATTTGTCTTGAGGTGGCAAATTGGGATCTGTAAATCTGCATGCCTGACTCAGAGGATTATTATACAAGCCCATGTTAAGTCCAAGCACCCCCTATCTCTAAAACAAACAGATTAACAATAGCATTCATAAATAAATGAATCAATCTTCAACTATTCGGGGAACTCCAGAGCTACCCCTGACAATCTTGAGAACCACACACACAAAACAGCATGGATTGAAAAAGAGGTGATTCATTCTGAGGCACAGTTCACATGGGTGCGTGTGTGTGTGTGTGTAAACACACACCATCGTGGCCTTTTTTCCAACTGATACATTTGTTTCTCAGTGGGTCTTGTGAATGTCTGGATATGTGTGCATATCAAATAAGCATTGCCCTGTATCAACTGACTTTCCAAAAGATAATCCCAGATGCATCAGACTTGCATTTGATAGCTATTTATGAGACCAATTCAACACATGCAAATCCGTCTGAAAAATCTGCCCTGGTTGTTGTTCTTGTTGTTATTATACACAAGTATAGACCACTTCATAGCATAAAATCATTGAAGATGTGTACAAGATAAAAACAAAATAAAACAGAAACAGAAGCTCTATAAACAATAACATCTATTCAACTAAGAACAATAAAAAACATACCGACTTCAAAAGAAAAACCAAAACAATTTCATCAGTGACATTCCATAAATGACATAAAAGTGACATTCCATAAATGACATAAAAGTGACATTCCATAAATGACATAAAAGTGACATTCCATAAATGACATAAAAGTGACATTCCATAAATGACTGGGTTATATCTCAGGGAAAGCCTTCCTAAACAAAAATGTCTTCAGGGGGTGCCTAACGCCTGTCTGATTTCGGCTGGTAATTCATTCCAGAGAGCTGAAGCTACAACCCTAAAAAGGCCGGTTTCTAGTACAGGCTGAGCATACCACTGGGACATATAGGACTCCCAGGAGTGCCCCATCGGAAGAGAGCAGTTGCCAGGCAGGAATATAGTGGGAGCGGTGGTTCCAAGTTGTTTAGGGCTTTCGGGGCTTAAAGCAAAACCACGAACTGCACCCAGTAGCATATTGGCAGCCAGTACTGCTCCCTCAGAGTATAGAGAATGTTGTGGCAATCCACTGATGAGATTTCCAGTGCCAAACTCACAATGGCCAAGCTGGCTTGGTCCAGGAATGGCTGCAGCTGTACTATCAACCAAAGCTGATAAAAGGCAATCCTAGCCACCAAAGCCACATGTGCCTGCAGTGACAAAGATGGATCCAGGAGCACCCCCAGACGACTTCATTGGGAGTGCACCCCCAACCAGAACATATAACTGATTGACAGTAGTGCAATGGCAAATTCAGGAGTGCAGGGTCCCTTCATGATAGTCACAGCCATGCCCCCTCCCCTCTATTTTTGCTGCTGGGTTGAGAATAAGATCCTTGTTAATGCCTTGTCCCACAACAGACGTCCCTAGGAGCCAATAACCATGAAAGAGGAGAGTGTTAGCTACTGAGAAGTGTCTTCTCAATGGCTGTCTCACCTCCTTTCACTCTGATTGGCTTCAATCAGCAAGAAAGGACAAGGAAGAATGTTAGGAGACAGTTCTCAGTGGCTAACACATTCCCCATTCATGCTGATTGGCTTGTAGGATGCTAGAGATGTCGGGATCCTGATGGGACCCTGCTCCCCAAACAGTAAGGGATCTCAGACCTCCTGAGACCCTGATGACTACAGCCCCGCTGATCTATCTTCCAGACACGGAAACCGCTCACCCGCAGGGCCTCTGTCTTGCCAGGGTTTAAACTCCATCTGTTGACCCTCACCACTGTGTCCAGACACTGGTGCAGAGTCTGCACAGCCATTCCTGATTCAGATTCAGAATTGGACCATATCTTTTTTGCTCCAAGGATAAAACATGTTCAAATATGTCTCCTGGGTGAGGCGGGGGGGGGGGTTACTTTAGAAATCCTTCATCCCACATTATTTGCATTTCCTGTTATTTCATTCTGATTAGAACAAAAAATGTCAAATTAAGAAGCCTAGATATTCATCAGTGAATCGCCCTATCTCCCAGGCATCCAGGGAACTCCTGAGTTCTGGAATAAGGAGGAACGCATCCTTCTCGAGAACCTAACGCCAGATGTGAAGAAAGATTACGGTGAAGATTACATCCTCAACCTGAAGAAGCTTCTCAATGACATGTTTGCCGTTTCCGGGTCAGATCTCTCACCGGTGCTTTGTGATGTTTTACACGCATTATTGGCGGAGCAGCCGCATGGCTTATACACTCCGGGCAAGAATGCTTACAAATTCCTCCTCATCTTCTGCTATTCCCCTCTCTGGTTTTATGATTTTTGCATGAGCAAAATGATCTATACTTCAAGCATACCCAGTGCTCTCAGAGCAGCAGAGGCAAAAAACAAGGACTTGTAGGCAAATCAGGGAACGCGCACACATATCTTTCTAGAATTCACATGATAACACCTGATGTAGCCATATGTTTGCCAAGTAATATACTACATAGTGAATAGTGGTGGAAAGGTCTGTCCATTTCTGTTCTCTCAGTTTCTCATTTTTCCAATCTTAAATTTAGTTCTGCAGCAATTTGCTTTTTTTTTCCTAAGAAATTCCTCAGGAGAATTCTTCAGCACTTTAGTGCAAATGTCTCCTATTAAATACATTTTTGTATATAGTTTTAACTAATGTGCACATTTTTGCAAAAATTTTCTCCTAAAATGATGCACTTGCATGTTATTTTCACTAATATATTCATTATTAGGAATATTATTCCCTGATATATCCATTTTTGTAAATGTTCTTTGGCTGGAGAACTGTATCACAAAATTTGGATGTGCGAATCTCAAAGGATGACTGCATTTTGGTTCTCATAATGTTTTGGAAGTGAGAATTTGATATAGTAGCCGTCAAATCCAAACCAATTTGAATTTCTCCCCCATCCCTAGTTGTGAGTGTTGGGGATCTTGGATATTTAAATCCACTGAGCTGCTTTTAAATACACATTGGATGGACAAAAGTAGAGGGGAATGCTTAACTTTAAGATCCTTTGTAAATTTCACCCTTGTGTCACTTTTTTCAGGTGCATTTTTATCTTGATTTAGGCTGAACTGAAACTCCTATTGTATTTTACTATGAGCATCTTATTGCAATGCCAAAAAAATACCTCCCCTTTATTTTTTGGCAGTCCTTATCAATATGTCTAAATACCCTTATTCCCGATAATGTAATCACACATATGTATCTAATTGGCTGCATAGTATTAATATGCTATCCCATTCACTATATCCCTTTTTGTGTTTCAGGGAGCACATGCATTTGTTTGCAGAGTTGATGGGGTGGGAATGAGGGTTGTTCTGCTGTCCAGTCTGTTAATGTCCATGTGGTTAGCTAATGGTGTGAATAGAGTCTATGCACATAGAAGTTGTATGATCATTGGTTCTCTCCAGATAATCAGGAACCCTGCAAAACACAAGGTTCCTGATTGCCTGTACAGTTGTATGGATGTAGGCTCTGTTCAGTTGAATATACCAAGGCTGAGGGAGAAGGGGGCAGTGGGGGCTATACCACTTCCCACTCCATTCATTCAGTGAATGAAGATATCATTTGATTAGTGAAAAATATGTGATCTCTGATTGGTTGAGATCACCTATATAATGAATCCAAGAAAGAGATAGCAGCAGCCTGGGCAAGGATCTTTTGTCAAAGAAAAGGGAGAATATTCACATTGTCTGTTTGAGATAGAAATAGTCACAACACCAAAATCACGAGTTTTGGCTCTAAAATTGCAAGTAGAGACTATTTGATGTGAGCCTCATTGTGGCTGCCACATTGGAATACATTATTTCATGCAGGAATTGGTGAAGGACAATGTAATGCAAAGCTAAGAGCAGCTTTGCCATTTGATTGGCATATCGGATTATCCTAAATCTTCATGCTGGAAGTTTGGAGATCCATTCCACCCACTGGAAAATCACCAAGGGCATTATTACATGAACACCTTGTTTATCCTAGGTTGAGCTCGTCAGAAAACAGCGAGGCCAGGTTTGTGCTGGTTTCTGTACAACTCATAATGGGCTTGCATGACCCATCATGAGTGAGAATGGCAGCCTGAGAAGCTGCAAGCGTTCTCTGAGTCCTGACCTCCTAACATGTAATGTTTGATGTTGCCACCCAATTTGGGTCGGCTTGACATGGGCTGTACAGGATGTACCTCAAGGCATCCACACCCACCTCTACAACTCCTGAGTTTGTTGATTGCTCCACAGAATGCTGATACCAAAGTGAGAAGTTGTTTAACCACAAGGTTATCATTAATGCCATAAAGTTTGTGCTGTGCCTGGGGAAACTCTCAAGAGCTGCATGCCAAGGATCCCGGTTAAAAAAAAAAAAGGGTGTGTGTGGTTAAATGTATTGCAGGCAACAATAAATCAAATATCTGCCATGTTGCCTTAAGGAAAAGGCATGCAATTGCCTCTTTTATTGTTGAGGTTTTCCTATCAGATGTCCGTGACTTGAGCTATCAGAGCAGGCTGCCCTATGCACTGCTTGGCCAGCGTCTTCTCAGCATTGATAGCCCACAATATTCAGGTGACGTGTCTCCTTGGAAGCTAAGATGGCCCATGAGGGCTAGGCGATGGCTAGAGGAGATTATTCATCCTAATCTCCCTAACCATTGCCACCACCAGCTAGCCAGAAGAAGCAAACTAGGTCTCTGTGTTAAAGAAAGGACTGCCTTCAAGTTGATCCCAATTTATGGCAATCCTATGAATAGGGATTTCATAGTAAGCGGTATTCAGAGGGGGTTTCCCATTGCCTCCCTCTGAGGCTAGTCCTCCCTGCTGGCCAGGGCCTACTCAGCTTGCCACAGCTGCACAAGCCAGCCCCTTCCTGTCCGCCACTGCCAGCTGGGGGGGGGCAACTGGGCTCCTTGGGACTCTGCAGCTTGCCCACAGCTGCACAGGTGGCAGGGCATGTCACCCCTGAGCCACTCACTGTGGGGGTGATCTTTAGCTGGCCCTTGACACCCAGAAGACACAAGCAGGGACTCCCAGCCAGACTCTCCTCCTCACTGTGCTATACCTGCTGTCTGTTAAAGAAAGGACACCACTGCAGTTCCAGGGAAAGGCAGACAGACACAGAGAGAGGCAAGTATGAACTCTGTAACCTAACAGCAGTTTGGGGAGCTGTCCCTCACTCTAAAGAACTGATGATGGAGTGGTGGATTTTGACTGGTGGAGTGTTTAAGCAGGGCCTCCACCTATGCTCAACCTGTATATTTGTAAATGAACACAAATGTTGTAAAATGCCAGCAAGTCTCCAGCAACCTCCTTCTGAAGGAAACCAAGTCTTAGCACACACACCTGGAATGGGGAAAATATAGAGAAAAAATGGTTTTACAAGAGGGAAGTGGTGCTCCTTTTTCTCTTCCACCCTGCTGCCATATGCTCGACCAGATTTTGTGATACAGATCCTGTTCCCTCAAGCCATCAGCAGAATTGTTCTGCCCATCTGCAGTTCAGTGACCAGTTAAGGTGTTGGACTACGACCTGGGAGACCAGGGTTTGAATCCCCACACAGCCATGAAGCTCACTGGGTGACCTTGGGCCAGTCACTGCCTCTCAGCCTCAGAGGGAGGCAATGGTAAACCCCCTCTGAATACCGCTTACCATGAAAACCCTATTCATAGGGTCGCCATAAGTCAGGATTGACTTGAAGACAGTCCACTTCACTTCCAAGCCCCACTGAACTCAATGGAACTTTCTCCCAAGTAGGCATTATGGGATCGTGCTGTCAGGCATCCATGGATGCCCACAAATTCTTGATAGACTGGATTCAGCAGGTTGTAGCCTTTCCTAAGCCACCTACACTGCAATGCCAACCATGTCTACTCAGAAGGAAGTCCTGTTGAATTCAGAGGGGCTTGCTCCCACATAAGTGGGGTGAGGATTGCAGCCTTGGCCTTCTGAATGCCACAGCTATGTTTGAAAGATACTTCTTGCTGTGAATCTTGTCCTCCTGGAGACAGTATTCCAAAATTTAATGTTCTAATTTCTGTAAGGATAAGGCAGATGATGAAATGTAACCAAAGGGGGAAAACCACAAATTAATAAAGACAAAATACAATGCCAAGAGGGGGAAAAGTTTTCAGCTATGCAACAATGTTTCGGCTGCCCTGGGCTCCTTCAGTGGAAGGGTGGGATATAAATTCAAAAAACAACTGTTAGCAGAGTTAGGCTGTGTGACTTTAACTGTAGCGGGGCAATCACTGAGGCTTCAGCCTTTGGCAAAATAAGAAAAACTAACTTTATTGAAAAAAATACATATTCGCTAGGAAAGGGATTCTAGTTCTAACTAACTAGCTAAGTTAGAGGCACGAAGATTAGATGTGGTCATTGCCATCATGCTGCAGGTGAGAGAGACAAAGGAAAGATGTCTCCTCTCCTTGAGAGACTGAGAAGAAGTGGGAAGCAGAGTTGGAATGGGTGATCAGCTTCCCTAAGAGTATCAGCATTAGGATGGAAAGATCAAGGGGATGGAGTGACTCCCTTATGAGGAAAGGTTGCAGCATTTGGGGCTTTTTAGTTTCGAGAAAAGGCGGGTCAGAGGAGACATGATAGAAGTGTATAAAAGTATGCATGGCATTGAGAAAGTGGATAGAGAAAAGTTCTTCTCCCTCTCTCATAATACTAGAACTCGTGGACATTCAAAGAAGCTGAATGTTGGAAGATTCAGGACAGACAAAAGGAAGTACTTCTTTACTCAGCGCATAGTTAAACTATGGAATTTGCTCCCACAAGACACGGTAATGGCCACCAGCTTGGATGGCTTTAAAAGAAGATTAGACAAATTCATAGAGGACAGGGCTATCAATGGCTACTAGCCATGATGGCTGTGCTCTGCCACCCTAGTCAGAGGCAGTGTGCTTCTGAAAACCAGTTGCCGGAAGCCTTCTTGCATTCAGGTCCTGCTTGCGGGCTTCCCCCAGGCACCTGGTTGGCCACTGTGAGAACAGGATGCTGGACTAGATGGGTCACTTGCCTGATCCAGCAGGCTCTTCTTATGTTCTTATCTGTCAATTTCTATTCTCTTTGTTTCTCATTTTTTTCAGTCTTAAATTCAGTTTTCCTCATTTCTACAATTTGCAATTTTTTAAAAAAACCTCATGAAAATTCTCCAGCATTTTAGTGTGAATTTCTCCTAAACACATTTTTGTAGGCAGTTTTGTCTAACATACACATTTTTGCATGCAATGTCTCCTAATAGAATGTATTTTTGTATATTATTTTCACTCATATAGTTATTTTTATGCACACTTTCCTCTAATATATGCATTTTTATAAACATTGGTTGGTGAATTACATTGCAAAATTTGTGTGAATTTCAAAGGATGGCTGTGTTTCAATTCTCATAGTGCTTTGGAAAGTGGATTTGATAGATTTGGCTTCAAATGTGAACTGAATCAAATTTCTTGCCCATCCCTTATCAGCATACAGATATGAAGATTAGCAGATGAGCAAAGGAGATGTGTAGCCTTGTATCCTGGAGGACTCCTCTCTATCTCCTCTCAGATATACAAATCTCAACTCAATTCAAGGAGCATTACAGGGTTGGCGCCAAAAGGTGGCCAAGTTGGGCCCTGGCCGAGGGCCCCTGCTTAGGGTGTGAGGGTAGCACTCCCGTTCTGCAATCCATGGCAGCGTCGGCTCCTGACCCTGCCACGGATAGCAGATATGAAGCTCCCAGGCACAACCCCCCCAATACAGTCAGTGTGGGTTTCAAGAAGCCCGCACTCACCCCCACCTACTCCCATCCTGTGAATGATGCGTGTGCTATGCACACATGCCTGCCATCAACCAAGATGGCAGTGGGGGCATCCCTAAGTGGCTGATGCCCCCACCGCCATATTGGATGGTGGCAGGCATGCTCATACGGTACGCACATCATTCACAGGGATGGGAGAGGTAGGAGGGACATGTGGGTGGCCTTATTAGCCCTGTGCCACCTGTATGGGGGGCTGGGATACAGTGCCATGGTCCCAGGGCAGGTTGGTGCCGACTCTGGTGCATTCCCACAGTTCCAACAACCACATACTTAACTTTGTTCACCTGCCTTTATGCCTTTGCTTCCCAAATATATATATATATATTTAAAAAATCCCTAAATCATCCAAACATATTAAGCTATTGCAACACCTTCTTAGATTGGGACATTTCAGCCCATTCTACTGGATGATTCTTTACAGAGAGCCGCAATCACTCCCTGTAATAGCAAACTCAGGTGGTGAATCCCAACAGGATTAGAATAAAAAAGTTGACCTTTAATTGGGGAGCAAGAGAGAGGGACGTGCTTGGGAGAACCGCCAGGTTTGCAGCAGCAGCAGATGAACGCCTAATGGGTCCAAGCAAACAAAATCCGGCCCAATGGGAACTGAGCATGCTCAGTAGCCACAGAATGCTGAATGTCCATTGGAAAAAGGCAAGGCAGAAGGGGCAGAGGGAGGCCCTGCCAGGATCCCTTGCAGCTTATACCCAAGGTGAAGAGCCTATGGCCCTCCAGGCACTATTGGACTATTAACTCCCGTCATTCCTGACAATTGGCCATAAGATAAGAACATAAGAAGAGCCTGCTGGATCAAGCCAGTGGCCCATCTAGTCCAGCATCCTGTTCTCACAGCGGCCAACCAGGTGCCTGGGAGAAGCCCGCAAGCAGGACCTGAGTACAAGAACACTCTCCCCTCCTGAGGCTTCCGGCAACTGGTTTTCAGAAACGTACTGCCTCTGACTAGGGTGGCAGAGCACAGCCATCACGGCTAGTAGCCATTGATAGCCCTGTCCTCCATGAATTTGTCTAATCTTCTTTTAAAGCCATCCAAGCTGGTGGCCATTACTGCGTCTTGTGGGAGCAAATTCCATAGTTTAACTATGTGCTGAGTAAGGAAGTACTTCCTTCTGTCTGTCCGTACTTCCTTCTGTCTGTCCTGAATCTTCCAATATTCAGCTTCTTTGAACGTCCACGAGTTCTAGTATTATGAGAGAGGGAGAAAAACTTTTCTCTATCCACTTTCTCAGTGCCATGCATAATTTTATACACTTTGGCCATGCTGGGTGCAGCTGATAAGAGTTGGGTCACAACCAAAGCATACATTTAAAACACTCTTACACCACTTTGAAAGTCAAGGAGAATCCTGGGAACTGTAGTTCATTAAGGGTGCTGGGAATTGTAGCTCTGTGAGGTCAGTACCCTTAACAAACTACAGTTCCCAGGATACTCCACAGCAACATTAGATGGAAGGCCTGTCTAGTCCAGCATTATGTTCTCACAGTGGCTAACCAGATGCCTCTAGGAAGCCCACAAGGAGGACCTGAGTGCATCTGGTATTCAGAAGCATACGGCCTCATTCAGTGGAGGTAGAACGCAGTGATCCTGACTAGCAGCCACTGCTAACCTTATCCACCATGAATTCTTCTCATACCATTTTAAAGACATCCAAGTCAGGAGCAATATTGTAGTAGCAAATGCCATAGTTTAATTATGTGCATTTGTGTCAAGAAATATTTCCTCTCATGAGAGCAGAAACTCCCAACATTCAGCTTCACTGGAAGGGTTAAGTCCCACTGGTTTCAATGGGTCTATTCTGAGCATGGCTACATCTGTTGGGAATTTTGAGGAGGGGATTGGCGGGGCTGTCATTCACTGTGCAACGGCCTCTGCTTTTGCAGTGATGAGTTCTACTTTACAGGTTGTAAAATATGCCATGGGACTTGCCAGCCAATCTCCAATGGAGAGAGAAGAAAGTGCACCTGATAGGCAGGTGATGCAATTCATTGTGGAAATAAGATTATATGAATGCACTTTAGACTCTCAAAAACAAGTGGCGTGAATCATAATTGCGGTGCCTACATAGTTGGAAGAACAAATTCACAACTTTATTTAAAGCAAGCCAGGGACCTGGGGAGAAACACATCTCACAGTAATAATTTAATGGAAGAACAGCAAAAAGGAGAATGAACAAAGCAGAGCAAATCTAATCTAATTTCTGTGACTTTTTTTTTTTATATACATAAACATGCAACACTATAGGTGTCCTAACTTGCAAACTTGGCGGAGGTGAAGGAAGTGGAGGTGGGTGGTCACAGGACTCAATAAAAATCTGGGGACTCAAGGTTGAAGAACAGTGGCTTACAACATACAGATACATGATACAATTAAAAAAACCAATAAAAACACAATTAAAACAATTAACAAAAGCGTCAACAAATTGTGTTCGTTGGAGGGGGTGAGGAAGAAAGGAAATTCATGTTCAAAGTCCTGTCTAAAAAGTTTGGTTTTCAAGAGATGCTTAAGAGAAGGAAGGGATGGTTCCTGTTGAACCTCTGCTGGTGGGAAGTTCCACAGGGCAGGGCCTGCCATACTAAAGGCTTGGTCCCTGGTGGAGGCCAACTGAACATCACAGGCATAGGGGACCACTAAGAGTGTCCCATCAGAAGATCTCAGTGATTGAGATGGAGCATAGGGGGTTAGGCACTTTGGGCCCAAGATGCTTAGAGCTTTGTGAATTGACACAAGTACCTTGAACCTGGTCTGGTAGCAAATTGGCAACTTTATTCTCCATGAATTTGTCTGACCCCCTTTTAAAGACGAGACACATAAAAAAAGAGAAGATAAGCTTCCAGAGGCATTTGAAGGAACAATTGAACCCATTACCAGAGATCTCTGCTTCTTGTTTTCTTACTTTCATTTGGCTCCTAATGAAGGCATAAAATACATACAGGCCGAAAGGTGTTGGGCTTTTTAATAAATAAATCAGCTGCCAGCATGTTGTGATTTTTCACCTTTTTATTTATGTCACCCCCTTTTAAAGCCATCCACGTTTGCAGCCATTACTACATCTGGTGGTAGTGAATTCCATGTGAAGACATGTTGGCCGTGTGCCTACAGCCTAACATAGTACAGCACATTCACTCATTGAACATTCCTAAGTGAGGAGTAAACTAAAGATGTGAGATAGGATCAACAAGCAGGGCTTTTGTTGCCACGATAGCTTCAAGAAGGAGCCATCTATCTGAGTGGCAAGAATTTGGGATTCCTGCAGCAGAGTCCTTAAAGTCCAGGAGTGTTCTTTAGCTCACCATTGTGCAGGTTCTCCAGGAGAGCTTTTCTTTTTCTTTTTTAATGGGGAGGAGAGTGGAGGGAGGACCACAAAATCTATAGCATAGTCATTAGGGATAGAAAGCAACTTGTTTCTGCCTGTAAAGCTCATTTCATCCACAGCGTCTGCCAAATTACATGATCAATGAAAGTGTGCAGCAGGGTACAAGCTGTCCTGCTACAGCCTTAAAAGAGATGGAACTGTTCTTCACTGTTTGGAGAACGCTGGTGCAGCCCAAGGTTCAGACTCAGCCAAGGGAAGATGTTAGTTCATCTGTTCCACCCTTGTCGGAAATTTAGGCCTAGCCCAGGGAGTGTATTTCTGAGCATCACCTGGGACTGCTTCCCATCAATTATTCTGCAAAGGCAGTGAAAGAAAGAAAGAAAGAAAGAAAGAAAGAAAGAAAGAAAGAAAGAAAGAAAGAAAGAAATTCTAGGACTGAAACCAGATCAGGTATTGTTCCTCAGTTTTGGTCCTGGTACGCATATCAAATCCTTTCTGAGTTCTTGACTTTTTTACTTTTTATCTCCACATCAGTTGACAACTTTTTTAAAAAGTCCTCTTCAAAATTTATCAGCAATTTAGTGCAAATCTTTCCCAATACACACGTTTAGTGCAATTTTGCCTGACAGAAGCATTTTTGCCAATTTTCCCTCACAGCATGCATTTTGGTATGTTATTTTCACCCGTATATGCATTTTATGCACATTTTACCTGAGTAAAAAGGCTTTATTTATTTATTTTTACACACTGCTTGAGGGGAGAACTGCATTGCAAAATTCAGAGAAGGATGGCTGCCTTTCAGTTTGTACAATGGGTTCAAAAACGCGAATGTTTCAGGACATGCAAATTAAAAACGTCACCCTTAAATGCTAGACTGGACTGATTTTTTCCTCTTTCTCCACTTAGTATAAAGAAGTTTTAGCCAATGGAGGCCAAGGGGGTGGGTTGGGTGGGATGTGTGTGTGTATGTGTGTGGCCAAACACAAAGAAATAGGAAATACATGTTTAACTTATGATATAACCATGACAATGCAAGGATTAGGGGGCAGGGCTGGCAAAATGCACATTCTTTACTTAAGGACTGTGAAAATGAAGAATGAACGGTTACAGAGAGAGCCCAAAAATTGAGTTAAGACACTTTGGTGGCAGTTCATTTTATAGTGTACAGACCAATTATGGCCGCTGTCAGACTGAATGGAATTTACTACCCCAGGAAGGCGTGAAAAGTTTAAAGGTGTTCTTGCAAATCACAGAGCAAGCTGCATGGAAATAACATTCCCTCTTGCCCCCCCCCCCAGTCCAAGGAACTGTCTCTTCCCATTTGGCAAGGTGTTGGTTTTTTAAAGGACCGTAGGCAGCACTGAAAAGATGCTGTAAACACAAGGGAACCGCGGACCCTGCTGCTTCCCTGCTGTTTCAAGAGGACAGGGGAAGAGAGTCAACAGTCACCATGTGTGGTTATTAAAGGACAAACTTGTTTTCATTTTCAGGAAATAGATGCAGAAGTGTGTAGGAAGCTGCCTTAAACGGAGTCAGACAGCTGCTCCAACTAGCTCAATATTGTCCACACTGACTGGCAATGGCTGTCCAGGATTTCAGGCAGGCATCTCTCCCAGCCCTCCCTGGATATGCTGCTGGGGATGGAACCTGGGAACTTCTACATGCCAAGCAGATTATCTACCACAAAGCTCCAGCCCTTTCCCTTTAGTAAAATGACCAGAGAGAGAGAGAGAGAGGAGATATGTAATCTATAGGGGGATATATCTCAGCTGAGTAATGGCCTTATCATTAGGCAGAATGGGGAGGCCACCTCAGGCTGGAAGGAGGGAAGGAGAGGTGTTGACCCTGTGCCATGTGCCCTGCCCTATGCACCCGGAACTAGCCTGCTGTCCACAGGTCTGGTGGAGGACACCAGGATTAAATCACAGGAAACATGGAAGTGGCTTTATACCAAGTCAGACCATTGGTCCATGTAGCTCAGTACTGCCAACACTGACTGGCAGCGGATCTCCAGGATTTCAGGCAGGAGCCTTTCCCAGCCTTGGGAAAGCCTTCGATGCTAGTCCTACTCTGAGTAAGACTATCATAATGAACATGAGTTCATCATTTCAAAGGGTTTACTCTGAGTAGGAGTTAGCTAAATACCACCCCTTACCTGGGATTAAACCTGGGACCTTCTACATGCAAAGCATCTGCTCTGCCATTAAGCCATTTGGTCCTCTTCCTCAAGATTCAACTGCCAATCTGATCACCATCCGTAGCACATGGAATGGGGAGCACCATTGTGTCCTAAGGCCTTGGGTCATTGCATCTGGGTAATGATCTTCAAAGTGAGAGATTTCTGGAGCTCTTGGTTGGGGGAGCAGGATCTTTTGGGGTGTTAAGAGTAGAGGTGGGGGAGAAATTTGATGCCACTGGCATTTAAAGCTGAATTGATCAAATTTGCACTTTGCAAAACAATGTGATAACTGAAACACAGCCATCTTTGGAGATTCGCACTTATCCAAATTTTGTGATGCAGTTCTCCAACCAAGCTATGTTTACAAGAATGCATATATTAGGGGAAAGTGTACAGAAATATATTGGTGAAAATAACACACACAAATGCATTATATCAGGAAAACTTGCTTGCAAATAACATGAACCTTAGTCTAAACTGCATAAAAATGCATTTATTAGGAGAAATTTGCAGTAAAATGCTGCAGAATTTTCACAAGGATATTTAAAAAATAAATAAATCTGAAATTGCTGCAGAAATGTGGAGAATTGAATTTAAGATCAGAAAAATGAGAAACTGGGAAAACCAAAATGGACAAATTCTTCCATCCCTAGGTAAGAGCTAAGATGATGATGAAGAAACTATGAACTGCAAACATGTGCTGAAGTCTGTGTGCTTTGCAGAGAGATAAAAGTGACATCCAGTGCAGTAAACTTGCTGAGAAAGACTTCAATGGACAGTTCATTTCCATTAGGCAAGGTGTTCTTGACCTGCTCTGGCTGTGCTGTGATTTACAGGGGTCAATAGAGCATCTTGCATTCCTCCCAAGGGTGTGTGAGACTGAGAAGGACATCCTGTTGGATACATTGGGGAAGAGGAGCTTGCAAAGGCACCACACATGGAGCTGGAGAGGATGAGGCACAGATTAAAGAGTCACACTCCTAGCTGGATTTACTGGCTGGGGTGTAAACAAATCATCACATCTCAGCCTACAACAGCAGAATGGGGAAGTGAAGGGTTAAACCCTCCACTCCTCTTCCATCCCCCCCCCTTCTCTACTCTAAACCCCTTTCTTCCCATAGTTCCTTTTCTATAAACAAAGCACGGTTGGGTCTAAAACACATATTTACATTCAGTCGTTTGCTTAACCCCCCCTTCTGTGTGTGTGTGTGTGTGTGTGACAGAGAGAACCCTCACCTGGGGGCCTGATCAAGCCCAGTAAGCAATTTTCTCTCCTCCATCCAAAAAAGGGAGAAAAACAGGGGGAATTGAAGTAGAGATAGCACTAGAGTGGGCAGAAAGGTATAAATCTCTCCATCAAGCTCACTGCCCTGATGGGGAAGCAATGGGGGGGGGACAGATAGCCTCCTGTCCTCACCCAGTTTTAGGGATGGAAAGCTCTGTTGATTTCAGTTCTTTCCTAATTTTTTTCAAACTAAGGTCAGTTCTCCACAGTTGTGCAGCAATTTGCGGGTTTCTTTTTTTAAATCCTTGTGAACATTTTCCAGCATTTTGGTGCAAATTTCTCCCTAACACTCACATTTTTGTATGCAGTTCTGACCAAGTAGCACATCTTTGCAAGCAATATCTTCTAATCTAATGCATTTTTATACATCCCTTTCAGTAATATGTTCATTTTCATGCACACTTTCTCCTGATATATGAATTTTTGTAAACATTTGGTTGGAGAACTGCTTTACAAAATTTAAATAAGTGCAACTTTCAAAGGATGGCTGTGTTTTGGTTCTCAGACTGTTTTGGAAAATGCAAAATTGATAGATTTGCCTTTGAATACAAACTGAATCTAATTTCCCCCCCCCATCCCTACCTGATCTGTGTGGGGTGTGTGTGTGCAAGCGTACGTGTGGCAGTGTAGGGTGGTCATATCACACACCCACTTTTTTCCACACTCATTGCTGCCTTGTAGCCCTCAGGGGGTTGGTCAAAAATGGCTAGCAACCTCAAGGTTAGGATAACACTGGCGTACCCCACAGCTTCTGACTGATGTGTGGCTGGAATGTAACCTACTATAGAATGGTCAGAGTCACATCCATCACTCTGCCCTCTTTTGCAGCTTACCATCCTCACCACTGTTATGTGGTGTGGCCCCTAGAAGGTTCCCCATGAATGAATGTGGCCCTTCTGCTGAAAAGGGTAACACCCTTCTCTTCCACCTTGCAATCACACCCATCCCTTTTATTCCTTTGACCCAAATTTCTAATTCTACCAGAAACATATGCACATGTGCACACAATCTTGGATTTGCAGAGGCAGATGAAATGTTGAGGTGTACTGTGAAATAGCCAAACTAAGATATTCAGGGCCAGTACCAGAGGGTGGCCAGGTTAGGCCCTGGCTGAGGGCCCCTGTAGCCCAGGAGGGCTCCTGAAGGGCCTCTCCTTAGGGTGGGAGGGTGGTGCTCCCAGTCTGTGATCCATGGCAGCATCACGTCCTGCAACCTGACCCTGCTGTGGGTTACAGAGAAGGAGCTCCCAGGTCCCCCCAACACAGACAGTAGAGACTTCAATAAGCCCACACAGACGCCCCACCTACCTCTCCTGTCAGTATGAATGCCATGCATGCTGTGCCTAAGATGGCAGCAGGGGTTTCCTAAGGGGCTGGTTCCCCCCCACCATCTTGGTTGATGGCAGGCATGTGCACTAAGCCCGCACATCATTCACACGATGCAAGATGTAGGTGGGGTACATGGGTGGGCTTATTGGCCCCACACCACCTGTATGGGGTGTGTGTGTTGGGCTACAGTGTTGCGGGTCTGGGGCAGGCTGAAGATATGCTCTCTCTGCTAATTACATCAGTATTTGGATGAGCTCTGCTCACTGGCCAAGAAATTACTAAAATATGGCATTAATAGCCACCCTTGATAAATGGCAAGCAATTAAACATTAACTTGGTGTGTGAACTAAATTAAAGTTCAACCAGACACAATTTATTAAAGGATGCACCAAGGTGTCTTTTACTTCAGCCAGTGAATATGTTTGGAGCCTACATTTGTGTCCATTTCTGGCAATGATCACCGTGTTTGACTGATTCCAAGGCTGACTACACCATTAGGCAGAGTAAGGCAGCAGTCTCAGGGAGCAGACACTGGGCAGGTCAGTTTTAGCACATACAACTATTCTTCTGAGCGCTAAGCTAGTCTACTCTGTATCCCCTAAACTAGCATGTAACATGTGAACCCCCCTAATGTGACTGAGGCCGCATCTCCACTATACATTCAAAGCATAATTATTACACTTTGAACAGTTATGGCTTCCCCCCAAAAATCCTGGGATCTGTAGTTTGTGAAGAGTGCTGAGAGTTGTCAGGAGACCCCTGTTCCCCTCACAGAGCTACAATCTCCAGAGTTCCCTGGGAAGAGAGATTTATTAATAAACCCCTCTGGGAAAGAGTTGTTAGGGGTCTTGTAATGATTCTGAGCACCTTTCACAAAATATAGTTCCAAAGCCACATGGGCTCCTGCTGGGAGGAAGGCTGGATATAAATCAAATAATAAATAAATAAAATAAAATGTGCTTATTTTAGCCTTGCAAAACCCCAACCTTCAATGGGATTTTGGATCTCATAGACTTAGATGTAAACTGGAAGGGGGAGTGCAGATGTGACAGAGGGGACATGCAAGAATTCCTTAAAGATGTAATTTTGGGATCAGATGTGCCTAGAGATTATCCTCTCTGCCTCTGCTCTCTGGTGATGTATATTGTGCAAATGCCTTCATTTGGGAAAAACAAGGTTTGTCTTATGAATTGCAAGATTTTGTAAATTAAGCTTGGACTGACACCATTGTTCATTTGGAAGGAAGATTATCCTGAGGGGAACCAATAACTATTACATTTAAAGTCCTTCCTTATTGCCACATAGATTATCAATGCATAGCTTTGTGTAATGTCTGGAATCAGGGAGTTGGTTCTTCATACATTTTACAACAATGGCTTCCTAGGGTTCTAAAATGCCCATGAGTATAGGAGGCTCCCTCCTTCAGTCTCTTTCCAAAGACACAGATGCATAAGAGGCTGCCTTATACCGAGTGAGACCATTGCTTCACCTAGCTCAGTAGTGTCCACACTGACTGGCAGTGGCTCTCCAGGGTTTCAGGCTCTCCCAGCCCTACCTGGAGATGCTACTCGGGATTGAACCTGGGACCTTCTGCTTGCGAGGCAGATGCTCTACCACTGAGCCACAGCCATGAGCTGGAAGGTGATGGAAAAAGCAATGGGGTGGTAAATTAGCATGCTTGGCCCTGCTGCTCCCCCTCATCCACTCCCCTATTCCCAACCCATGATGAGGACACTACAGAACTAGGCATGTGGTTCTCTCAGTCCAGCCTGGCTTTTTAAAAGCACGAACAAGCTATTGAATGAAATTTAATGAAAACTGGAAATCTGGAAGAAATGTAGAATGCGAATCCGACTTTTTATTTTCTTTTTAACATTTGGAGCATTCCCGTTTTGCTTTTAGAACAGAAGTTTGAGGAATACTTTTGTGTGTTTTTAAGCCCTTAAATCGTGGAATTTTAAGGCCCCAAGGTTAACATTTATCTTTTCCAATTTAATATCTTGGTTTATTTCTAAAACTCCAGAAGCCAACAGTTTTGCATAATTTGGCATGTTTTAAGATAAGGAGCTTCAAAACATGAGGAATTTGCTTGACAAACTCTCTCTCTCTCTCTCTCTCTCTCTCTCTCTCTCACACACACACACACACACACACACACACACACACACACACACACATGTACTCTCTCTAGCCTGAGAGCAACCTCATTTTTTCATCATCACATACAACTGGCAAATCTCTCCATGCCTTTTATTTTAAAAAAATGCCTTTCTTGGCACCATTTCTCTGTGAATTGGCATCCCTCCCGAGGTGAGTGAAGAATTAATCCACAATTACTATGAGATCGCTCGTAAAACAAGTGGAGTTTTTTAAAACTCTATTTGGCAGTTATTAAAATAAATAAAAGATGGAGTGATAGGGACTTGTATCCATCAAGCCATCATCAAAGGAGGTAAAGAACTGCTTGACACCCATTTTGGGGATGATTATGGCTTAAACACGTTTTCCAGTGTTGGGGAAGAGGGGAGGAGAAGTATAGCACTCATCCTCATGCTTATGCACAAAGGCTTGAGAAAAAGATTGCAGCATGCATGTGTCCAAAAAGGAGTGGGACAGAAATTAAAGGAATCACTCATGATTTCTTAAGGAGCAGGATTCATTGCTTTTGAACTTTTATGGTTCGGAAAGTCAACTAATCATAAAGTCCAAGGAGGAGATTAAGCACTGTGCAAACTAAGGGAATGAGTGAAGTTAAAAAAAAAAAAAAAGGCGGGAGACCCAAGTCTGTTGTAGCTCTCTCTACATCTAGTAACTTGGTCTAATGTGTACGATGGCGTGCCTCCTTGATAGTTTACTTCTTGCTTTGTGTAAATATTATCAAACATTATCTATAATACAGAGCTAGGTGGGGTTACCGTTGTACCTAACAGGATGAACAAGTCCGACCAAAGGGCAATCCTATCACTGGAGAGTTCCAAGGTGTGAATCATTCATCAATGCGCAAGGAAAAGAAGCATTGTTAGGAGCACAAGAAAGAAAGCTCTCAAAAGCCCCTTGCAGATGTTGACCTCCACATATTCCAAAATGTGCATGGATGGTGTGTGTGGGGGGGGTGTACACCTGGCTGATTGCGTTGGGGGCCCCATGTGCATCCAAGGTCAACATGTGTAGGGCCGCATTCACATTTATTCCACTATTATTCCACTTTAAACAGTCCTGGCTCCCTGGAAAAAATCCTGGGAAGGGTAGTTTGTGAAGGGTGCTAAGAGTTGTTAGGAGATTCCTGTTCCCCTGACAGAGCCACAATTGCCAGAGTGGTTTAACAGTCAGTCCCTCTTCCCAGGGAACTCTGGGACCTGTAACTCTGTGAGAGGAATAGGGGGTCTCCAAACAACTCTCAGCATCCTTCACAAACTAAACTCCCCAGATTCTTTGGGAGAAGCCAGGACTGTTCAAAGTGGAACTATAATGGAATAAATGTATGGTGTGAATGTGGTCTAGGTTTGGACTTTCAACAGAACATGCAAAGGTCAAGGGTGGAGTTGATGGGAAGGGGGACACTGACACAGGACAGTGCACACAGCAACCTCCCCCTCCACATGTTCCAAGAATGCATAGAGGATAATTCTGAAAGGGATGGTTGGCTCATATGCCTTGCTGATTTAGGTTGTTAAAGGTAAGGAACACAGGCCACATCCACAGCATAAATTTAAAGGTCTCTTATACCACTTGAACAGTTATGGCCTCACCCCAAATAATTCTGGGAACTGTAGTTTTACAAGGGTGCTGGGAATTGTAGCTCCGTGAGGGGCTTCTTTAAGAACTCTCAGCACCCTTTGATCTGGAGATTTCTTTGGGTGAAGCCATGACTGTTGAAGTAGTACAAAGTGTTCTTTAAATTGATGGTGTGGATGTGACCACTTTATGCTTCTAAACAGTTTACCAGTATAAAAACTAGGGCTGTGAACTGGATTTGCCAAACTGGGCAGATTTAGGAACGATCTGGGCTTCTGTTGAGTTATCTGATGGCAGCCCTGGTTGAATCTGGGTCCGGTCAGGCCTCTGAAGTGATCCAGGGCTGTGAGGTGGTGGGGGCCTGCTTCACCAGCATGTTGCCTACAGCGAAAGCTCTCAGGAAGCAGACCTCAGTAAGACTGAATTCTCTGCTCACCAGTGGAATCCCAGCACTATGCTCAAGGCTTCATTACCAGGACAACTGCCCAGGCCTCTTATCACCAGCCAAAGCTGGGATGCAGGAGACTGATGGCACTGGAGGAGCAGGATCCCGGCCAGGGAGAAGCATGTGGGGAACCTACAGGGCAGAGGTAGGCCCAGGCGGTTGCTGTAGCAATGGGGGTTTGGGGAACAGACCATGGGACCTGGCAGGGAAGTATTTGGGGAGAGGGAGTTTCAGTCCTTCAGGGGAGCCACTTGTGAAGGTGCACCCTGCAGAACTGAATCCTCTTGTTGTTGGTGATGGTGGGGGAAAGAAGGCACAGTGTCTCCTCCCCCTCCTGAATGTCATTTTTAAAAAACCCTCTAATTAAACATTACCCTCCAAAAATATATTCAGGGGCAGATCTGGGAGGGGTAGGGGGTCCTTGGGTCAGCCTGGGGCAAGCCAGCCCAATCGGAGAGGACAGATCGGGCTCTGGGGCAGGTCTGGGGGGTCTGGGTACAGACCTAATAAAAACCAATGATCTTTTTCTTATGCTCTACCTAAGGTGATGGACTGTCTTGAAACTCCTATGTATCCATGGGTGTATGATCCTATGCATTTTATATATCCACTTCTGGTGTGGGAGAAGGGTGGGGGTGCAGGCTGCCTACATGCAATGGGCTTACTCCTGAGCAACTATGCAAAGGTCTTTTCAGATGTTAGTCGCACTCAGCTCAATGCAGCTGACTCCCAGGTACAGTCGGTGGGTACAGGATTGCAGTCTCAGAGTCATATCAAATAGCATACCACAGTGGGCAGGCTTTGCTGACCTCTTAAGGGTCTCACCAACCCTCTCTTTAGCAGGACGGCACACCCTCAGTGGCCCAGCTATAGTGGCCAATGCTCAGCTGTGAGTAAAAAAGGAGGTCAGGGATGAACCTTCCGAGCTCTGGGGATGATGCCCAGGTGCACACGGATCTCTAGATCAAAACAGATGTGATGCAAGGAACTGTAGGAAGGGGGAGATCAACTCCAATGTAGATGGCTAAAGAGCTTTGAACATCATTGCGTTTTCCAACTTTTCTGAAAAATCCATTGCCTTATGATTGGAAAGATGAGAAACTGGGTTGTGAAATTGAATTAAAATTGACAAAGTCCCAAGGGCCAAATGGAGAGGCCTGGGGAGCCACATTTGGTCCTTGGGCCTGAGGTTTCCCACCTCAACATACAGTCAGTTACTGAACATGGAACAAGCTGCCTTATACTGAGTGAGAGCACTGTGGTCCATCTATCGCAATATTGTCTACACTGACTAGGATCACATTCACACCATACATTTATTCCACCATTATTCAATTTCAAATAGGCAAGGCTTCCTCCAAAGAATCCTGGGAAATGTAGTTTGATATGACAGGAGACCACCGTTCCCCGCAAAGAGCTACAATTGTTAGAGTGGTTTAACAGTCAGTCCCTTTTCCCAGGGAACTCTGGGAAAGAAAGAAAGAAAGAAAGAAAGAAAGAAAGAAAGAAAGAAAGAACAGGAATCAAACACACCCCTTAAGAACATAAAAACAGCCTTGCTGGATCAGACCAAAGACCCATCTCTCCCAGCATCCTGTTCTCACATCCATGTCCACAAGCAAGGGATGGAGGAAAAAGCCATTTCCTACTGTTGTTCCCCAGCAACTGGTATGCAGCTTCTGAATCTGGAGGTCCCGCCTAAGCATTAAGACTATGGGTGGTATTCAGCTGAATAATGGTGCTACTGCAAGGATTAGCACTAGTGCAACAGGACTTCCGCCCTCTCCTCCCACCACCTTATGCCAACCCGAAATCTGTTCCAGAGGGTTTGGGGAAGCCCCCAGAACAGATTTAAGGGGTGCGCTGGTGGAGAAGAGGAGGAGAACATTCTGTTGCACAAGAAGAAATCCTTGTACTGGTGGAATCAGCAACCTAGCACTACACTGAATTAAGGATGGGGGAGAAATTTGATTCAGTTCGCGTTTCAAGCCAAATTGATCAAATCCGCACTTTCCGAAACAATATGAGAACCAAAACACAGCCATCCTTCAAAATGTGCACTTATCCGAATTTTGCGATGCTTTTCTCCAACTAAGCAATGTTTACAGAAATGCATATATTAAGGGAAAGTGTGCATACAAATGAATATATCACACATATCACACAAAATTACAAATGAAAATATCACACAAAATTACATTATATTAGGTGAAAAATGTTCCCAAAAATGTGTACATATGTTAAAACTGCAACCAGAAACGTGTTTATTAAGAGAAATTTGCACTAGAATGCTGAAGAATTTTCCTAAGGATTTTTGGTTTTTTGGCTAAATGTGGAAATGTGGAGAACCAAAAAATACATGGAACAATTGCATACTTATCCAGTCTGCGTCAACAATGAATCGGTGAAACCCATATGGAAAGTGTGACACATGGAATGCATTGTGTGGCCTTCAAGAAACAGCTCTCCTTTACCACTGATAAAGTGGTCTTACAACCCTGGAAGGGTTGAATGGCTCCCCCAATCGCTCATTGGTCAGAGAACCTTTTTTCCCTTGTAGCATATGAAAGAGCTACTTTTACTCGGCAGCACAAAGAACATACATACTCTGAGATCTGGGGCTCCTGCTTGGCGCTCTTTGCATGATCGGTACGCCATGTGGGTTCTGTTGTAATCTATTCCTTCCTATCCCTTCCCTTCCCTATCTGACCCCTATCTCTCCCCCCGATTTATTTAATTATTTTTATTCCCCTTTTTTCTTTCTCTTTTTTTTAAAAAAAAATATATATATATATCATTTTCTGGATGGTATTATGACTTGACAAGTTTTGCTGCTCTGTTCCCTTTTCCCTTTTCCATGCTTGTCACTTGTACTGTTAGAGAAATATTTGAAAAACAAAGCATGCATTTTTTTTTTTTTTAAAGTCACTGTCCTTCAGCTCTCTGGCAAATTAGAAGCAACATGCTTGTTTACGGCAGTTGATTGTGTCGTAACTTTAGTGAGCTGTTTATTGGCTTCATGTTATCTTGCAAGCTGTTCTGGGTGCTATGCAAACTGCCCAGGACATAGCTTGTAAATGTCAATCAGTCAATAAAAGAAAACCACAATGGTAAAATCACTTTGTACAAAAAGCAAAAACAACCGGTTAAGGGTTGTTCTAGTTATTTATTTTATTTTATTTACCAAAATTTATATACCACTTGATTTCAATAAAACCTCTACGTGATTTACAAGAAATTAAAATTATGAAGAACAAACAGTTGAAAGCAAGCCATTAAAACATTTAAAAGACAATTAAAATCAGAGTAAACGAAGAAGATATTAAAACACATCAGCATCTATGTGTCTGGATAGGCTTGCCTAAACAAAAATGTTTTAAGCAGGCGCCCAAAAGAATATAGCAACGCTGCCTGCCTGATGTCAATAGGCAGGGAGTTCCAAAGTGCAGGTGCTGCTACACTAAAAGAACAATTTCTTACAAATGCAGAACGGGTATTATGTGGCACCTGTAACAGTGCCAGTTCTGCAGATCGAAGAGGTTGAGTGGGCCCATATGGGGTACGGTGATCCCGCAAGTAGACTGGTCCCGAGCTGTTAAGGGCTTTATAAATCAGCAGTAACATTATGAACTTGGCCTGGTAACAAACTGGAAACCAGTGCAGATCTCTGAGCAGAGCTGTTATATGCTGGCAGGGTCTCACTCATGACAGCAATCTTTCTGCTGCGTTCTGCACTAACTGCAGTTTCTGGGTCAAGCACGAGGGAAGCCCCACACATAGTGCATTGCAGCAATCCGTTCTTAGGTTTTTAAACCCTAATTAAGCAGGGAAAGAGGCAGGGAAAGGAGACCTTGCACCTCCTCCTCCTCTCCATGACTGAGACTGTTCAGCAGAGGCATTGAGAGGGGGGCAGTACTGCAGCACTCTGCAGAACCGACCCCTCCACTAAACAGCTGATCAGCAGAGGGGGTGATTCTGTGCTGGGAATGCTCAGCAAGTGACTTATCTTTAGGAAAGCCACTTGTACAGCATCCCCTTTACTGTACAGTATCACCAAGGGATTGATCCTGGAGGCAGGAGGTGGGGCAGGCAGCAGGCAGGAAGGTAGGCCTATCTGCTCCTGGAAGACCCAGCTGGGGATCTGAGGCAGGTCTTGGCCTTTTCATGAAGTTTTCCCGCTCTGCTTGCCTCCACTTACTGTCCTGTGCCCCCTGACAGCCACGGATTGTTCTGGGTCACCCAACCCAACCCATAGCGATCTATGGCTGTCTGAACCTGACTCAGCTGAGCCCCAAATGCCTCTGAAGAGGCCTGATTCAGCTTCGGCCTCCAGCCTTCAATCACAGCCCTAACATTTCCACCTCTAATATATGCATTTTTGAAAACATTTTTGGTTGGGGAACTGCTTCACAAAACTTGAATAAGTGTGGATTTTGAAGGATTATTGTTGTTGTTGTTTGATTTATATCCCGCCCTTCCTCCCAGCAGGAGCCCAGGGCAGCAATGTCCCAGTTCTCGTACTGTTTTGGAAAGTGCGAATTTGATAGATTCAGCTTTAAATGCGAACCAAATCAAATGTCTCCCGCATCCCTACTCCAGGACTAAGTTGGACTATCCTGACTTTTAAGAAAAATCAAGAGGTTGACCTCTCTCATACTACCATGAAAAGATTTGCACTGTCCTAACAATGTTCTGTCCAAGCAGTGTCTTCAGGAACCAGAACAGGAAATCTTATTTTTGCTAGAGGTGAAAGCATGCAAACCATGCAAGTGAAATTATGGTGACATCTGGTGGCCACTGATGTTTCACTTGTAGTGTCCAGGACAAATCTCAGTGTTGATCCATAGCAAAAATCAAGAACTGCAGAGTCTGAGGCCAAAAATCACGTGCTAATTTTAAAGCACATGACTTGGGAATCTTTCCTTGCCTGGATTAATGCAGTTTATCATTGTTTGCAGGTTACAGTTTCCCCGCTTTAAATGTCATCACACCCCAGTCCAGCTACTGCGGGAGAAAAGAAAAGAAGGAAGGAAGGAAGGAAGGAAGGAAGGAAGGAAGGAAGAAAGGAACCCTTTCCCATTGCCTACTCGGGATGCAGCACAATATGCCCTTCCACTGGATTCAGAATAAAAATGTGCAATATCCCATGTGTGTCTGCTAGGGCAGGGATAGGTGCATTCCAGGTGTCACTGACAACAAACCCCCATTGTCATAGAATCATAGAATCATAGAGCTGGAAGGGGCCTTGTAGGCCATCGAGTCCAACCCCCTGCTCATAGCAGGAAATCCACAGCTAGAGCATCTCCCGCAGATAGCTGTCCAGCCTCTGCTTGAAGACATCCAGCGAAGGGGATCTCACCACCTCCCTAGGCAGTCGGTTCCATTGCCGAACTGCCCTTACTGTCAAGAAGTTCCTTCTAATGTCCAATCTGAATCTACGCTCCTGCAACTTAAAACCATTAGACCTAGTCCTACTTTCTGGGGCAGCAGAGAACAAATCTGTACCCTCCTCTATGTGACAGCCCTTCAGGTACTTAAAGAGTGCAATCATGTCACCCCTCAGCCTTCTCTTCACCAGACTGAACATGCCAAGTTCCTTCAACCTTTCCTCATAAGACTTGTTCTCCATACCGGCTATCATCCTTGTCGCCCTCTTCTGAACCTGCTCTAACTTGTCTATATCTTTCTTAAAATGAGGCGCCCAGAACTAAACGCAGTATTCCTGATCAGTGACCAGGCTGGCCAGGGAGGATATGGAAGTTCAAGTTGAAAGTATCTGGAGGGCACATTGCAACCTGTCGGAAGGCAGAGCTGGGGTCCCAATCCCGGGGAGCTGGATCCCGGAGAGTTGGGAGAAGAGTATTCGGATGGATGGCAGAGGGAAGGGGGAGGAACTTCCCCCCTTTGGAGCGAAGACGAAACAGAGGAACTGCCAGTGATAAGGTCACTTAGCAACGGGGAGCCTGAGCCCTCCCTGGACATTCTCACGCCTCCCCCTCTTTCAGGCTCAGAGCAAGAGGGGGAAGAGGGAGGGCTGCTCACAGCCGAAAAGCGGGGAGGCAGTTTACCATCAGCCCCTCCCCTATCCCCCATCCTGGAATCGGAAACTTCAGAAGAGGAGGGGGTGATGCTTCCCCCCTCACCGCGCACAAGCAGACAGCTGAAAAGACAGGAGAGAAGGGGGGGAAGGCGGGCAGTACCTGAGGGGCAGTTAAGGAGGAGCGAAAGATTGCGCGCCCGTTTGGCCCCTTTTTAAAGAACAGGCGGGAAGAAGTCCCTTGCTCTGTCAACTTTCTCCCAATGCCGCAGGACCTGTATCCCTGTATTGATTCATGAGAAAACGCAGTCTTTGTTTGGACATTACCCTAATAAAACACGAATTAACTACAATCGTTGGTCTGGTTCCTGAGTCACATCCTGGGCCTGACAGCTTGACAGAGCCACCTAAATCACCCTCAACGCTCTCTTCACTTGACTGGGACAAGATGTCAAAGGGAGCAGCGGGGGGGACGAACCCCACTTCTGAGACGGAAGAAGTGGAACTCCTGAGGACTAAGGTAGCTGATTTGCAGACGGATGTTCAAGCCCTGCTAGCAGCAGTCAAGGCGCTGAAGACGGATAATCAAACCTTGAAGGCCACGATAGACCAGATGCAAACAGCCGCTCCAGCTGCCGTAGTAAAGGTTCCCATTGGATTGCCCCCAAAATACGCGGGACAAAGTGATCAGTTGGCAACCTTCATGGCTCAATGTGAGTTATATCTAGATGTCAGGCACACGGAATTTCCAGACAATAGGGCTAAAGTAGCTTTCGTGATTAGCCTGGAGGGAGAAGCTGAAAAATGGGTGACTCCGTCACAGGCAGTCACAGCTCTCTTTTCTGCACGAGCGCTGCCAACACCCCACAGGATCTCTGCAGGTGCATTGCACAAGTTTGCTCCCTCAGCTTGTTGGCTGTTGAGTCCATGGAGCAATCCGGGGGAGGGGGTTGCATGTGGCAGGAGGAAGCATCGGTACACCCTGCAGAATTAACCCCCAGCTCAGGGACAGGGGGCAGCAGCTAGAAGATCTCATTTCTCATATGATTTCATAAAGGGTCAATTTGATAAATTTGGTTTGAAATGTGAACTGAATCTAATTTCTCCCCCATCCCTAGGAGCAGTGATGGCCACCAACTTGGATGGCTTTAAAAGAGGATTAGACAAATTCAGGGAGGATCAGGCTATGAATGGCTACTAGCCACGATGGCTGTGCTCTGCCTCCACAGCTGGAGGCAGTATGCTTTTGAATAACAGTTGCTGCAAACTGCAAAAGAGGAGAGTGCTGTTGTGCTCAGATCCCTGGGCTGATTTTGGGAGGAAGGGCGGGATGTATATTATATATATCCACGTTTCTGGTTGGCCACCATGAGAACAGGGTGCCACCAAGCTCTTCTTATGTTATGACTTCGAAGGTCCCTTCCTACTCAACAATTCTATGACCTGATCCAATATCACTCACTGAACATGCTTGCCCCCCTCAAAAACTAATTTTGGCACAAAGCAAGCAGACAAACAAAAAATGCAGCAGCCAAACCAGCCCACTCCTGTCTCTTAAAATAACAAGCTCCATCTGTTTTTTACCAACTGGAAATCCAGAGTAGCCCATGTTCTCTTGGCAATGGAAAAGGGGAAGATAAATTCACTAATAGGCAAAGAAAAAACCCTTACGGTTTAAGAACATACCTATAACCAACAGATATTCCTATCAAAAAGCAGGGAAGTTGGGCAGCTATAGTGAATACACCAGGGGAGCAAGAGACCTGACCTCCTCTCTGAGGTATTGTACTGCCCTACAAATTTGTAAAAATGCAAACACAATTTGAGTTGGTCTTTCACAGTCCAATCAACTTCCTGTGTAGCTTGGAAGAAGCGATTCAGAGTTCAGGACTATATGTTTTGTAAGGTTTTGTTTTGAAATGAGCTTATGGGAAGCAGCAGAATGGCATGGGGGCAATATTTTCAATTTAACGGTGGACTGTGAAAAATCCATGTATACTATATACAGCCACTTTTGTGGCTGTATAAACACACACAGAGACAGAGAGAGAGAAAGAGAAAGAGAGAGAGAGAGATTTTACAGTTACAACTACAAAGCTCCACCCTCTTCTCAGCTGTTGCCTTCTTTTGCCAAGAACACAGAACGAAAAGAGAGGGTGGATTCCTCGAAGAGACGTTAACTTCTGGAGTTTTCAGCTTTAGTGAAATAGCAGTCAGAGGTTTGGGTGTGCCCCCCCCACATTTTGTTTTTGTTTTAGTAAACCATTAAAGGAAGCCAGAGTACAGTAATTTGATCCTCCCGTACACTCCGTGTTCAACTTCAGGTAAGGCATTTTATGAAGCTCTGGAATCTTAGCGATGACAAATTTGCTTGGAGGGATGGGTTGTATGAGTGCATGCATTTAATTATTCATTAGAACATTTATTAGAGCATTTCTAGTGTAAACACATCACTCAGGGCAGCTGACACCAGATCGGGAGAAAAAAAGATTGCTATTTCATAAAAGCAATTACAAAAGAGACAGGTTTAGCAGTTAAAAATATTAAAAAAAAAAAAAAACATTCTACCTCTCTCTAAACACACATATACATGCCCACAGGGGTGCATGCAGAAAAATGGCTGCCTGTTACACAACAGTCAGATGAAACAGTTTGAGACTGGCTGAGAATTTCTTCTCTTAAATCAGTCTAAGTCAAACAAGGGCTCAGGAGGGCTTCCCAAGGGTTCTGTTAAGACAACAACAGGGCAGGGAAAGGAACTCTGAGCCAGCAACTGCACATGCCACCAGAGTTATAATCAAGCTGCTAGGAATTAGATATCACAAGACTCTCAAAAAAGGAAGAGAGTATAGCCCAGTGGTGCATTTAGGAAATTTTAGACCCTAGGTTTACAGTGGTCATACCTGGTGTGGGGACCCTTCAGAAGCTAATGGGGGCCCCATCTGTCCACTGCATTTACAGCACTATTATACCACTTTAAATGGTTGTGGTTTCCCTCAAAGAATCTCTGGAACTGTACTTTGTTAAGGGTGCTGGCAGCTGCTAGGAGACCCCTGCTCCCTTCACACAGCTCCAGTTTTCAGAGTGGGGGAGGGGAAGGGATCTATTAACATGTCTCAGCTCCCAGGATGCTTAAAGGGAAGCCATGGCTGTTTAAAGTGGTACAATAGTGCTTTAAATGTATGCTGCAGATGGGGCTTGTGTTGCATCATTTATGTCAGCACATGTTAAACCAGCCTTGCTGTGTTGGAAGCGGGGGGCGGGGGCTCCTGCTCATTCTTTTGAGTGAAGTCCTGGATAGCAACGCTGTCCGTGAGCTCCTGGTGCACTGATTGCACCGCTGACCGTGAGCAAGCAATTTTATATGTCTTATTAGTGACGCTAGCTTTATGGTGAAAGTCAACATTCAATGGTTTCCAAAGCAATGGTTCAGAACCTTAGTGGGATGGCTAAAATGGGAGTGCAAGGATGGCAAGGTATGGAGGAGAAATTTGATTCAGTTTGCATGGCCAATGGCAAGGAATGATGGGAGCTATAGTCCAACAACACATGGAGGGCCACAGATGTTCCACTACGGCCTTATAGGGTTGGAAGGATTACATAGGCGTGGGGGACCTTTGGCCCTTCAGATGTTGCTGAACAACAACTCCCATCACCCCCAGCAAGCATGACCAATGATCAGGGACGATGGGAGTTGTAATTCAGCAGCATCTGAAGAGCAGAAGGTTCCCCACACCTGGACTGCAACTAGATTAAAACAAATTAATAAAATGGTCACTTGAAAGTGCCGTACTTATGTCAAGTATTATCATCACCGTTTCCAATAACTGTAAAATGGAACTGAGGCAATGCAGGGAGCGTAATTTAACTGTTTATGTTACTCAGTGGACAGAGAAACACATCGCCATGAATATTAAGGAGTATTTTGCAAGAATTTCCTACAAAGGTCCCCAGGAATGCTTGGACTTAGAGACCTTAACAGCAATCCTTCAGCATCATATCCGATCGGTGCCATTTGAAGGTCTCAGCATACACTGCGGCGAAAGCATTAAGTTGGATTTAGAACCGATCTATGACAAAATTGTGAAGCAGAACCGTGGCGGATGGTGCATGGAGAACAACCATCTTTTGTTCTGGGTCTTTCAGACGATGGGCTATGATATCAGCCTTTTAGGAGCGTACGTTTTCAACCCTCTGCAAGACACATACGGAAAAGACATGAATCACCTCCTGTTGAAAGTGGTGATGGATGACAAGGTCTACATTGTTGATGGCGGCTTTGGGATAGCCTATCAAATCTGGCAGCCAATGGAACTGGTGTCTGGGAAAGACCAGCCTCAGGCACCAGGCATCTTTCGCTTCACTGAAGACAATGGAGTGTGGTACTTTGACAAACTGAAGCGCAAGCAACACATAATAGATGCCGACAACCCCTGTTCTGATTCTCCGAAAGACATGACCTGCAAGAAAGTTTTTTCATTTACCTTACAACCACAGACAATAGATGAGTTTCGGCTGATAAACAAGTATCTCCAAACAGCTTCCGATTCCCTGTTTGTAAATAAGTCCATCTGCAGCCTCCAGACCACCAGTGGCTTTCAGGTTTTGATTGGGTGGACTTTCACTGAAGTCACATACAATTACAAGGACAACATAGATCTGGTAAAAATCACCACCCTTACTGACGAAGAAGTGGATAAAATGCTGCAAGAGCGATTCAACATAAGATTAGATAAGAAACTTGTCCCCATTAACACCAGATTAACACCTGTATTGTTTTGACTAGCTACCAAATTTCAATAAACAAACTGCATTCAAAGCAGATTTGGAGGACGATGCATGGACGAAACATTCAAGGAATTTTAGGAGAAGCAGAAGAGAGATGTGAAGGCCGGGGAGGGGGGGGCGGATGTAAAATTCAAAGGCTTTGTTTTTCCCCCAAAACCTTTTTTTCCCCCTGAAATGATTGGGGGGTTGCTGTTATGTGCCTTCAAGTCCATTACGACTTATGGCGACCCTATGAATCAGCAACCTCCAATAGCATCTGTCATGAACCCCTTTGTTTAGATCTTGTAAGTTCAGCTCTGTGGTTTCCTTTATGGAATCAATCCATCTCTTGTTAGGCCTTCCACTTTTTCTACTCCCTTCTGTTTTGCCCAGCATTATAGTCTTTTCTAGTGAATCATGTCTTCTCATGATGTGTCCAAAGTATGATAACCTCAGTCTCATCATTTTAGCTTTTAGTGACAGTTCTAGTTTAATTTGTTCTAACACCCAGTTATTGGTCTTTTTTGCAGTCCATGGTATGTGCAAAGCTCTCCTCCAACACCATATTTCAAGTGATTTTTCTCTTATCCGTTTTTTTCACTGTCCAACTTTCACATCCATACGCAGAGATCAGGAATACGATGGTCTGAATGATCTTGACTTCAGTGTTCAGTGATACATCTTTACGTTTGAGGACCTTTTCTAGTTCTCTCATAGCTGCACTCCCCAGTCCTAGCCTTCTTCTGATTTCTTGACCATTGTCTCAAAAAACCAAAAATTCTCAATTTTTCCCAGGGGTTTTCCTAGGCCTTCACATCTCCAATGCAGAAACATTTTGATTTCTTGGGATCAGGGTAGGGAACTCAATTCATCAGTGGCAACTGAGTTTTACTTAAGTGTGAGGTAAATTTGGAGAACAGGTCAAATGAAACCTGTCACAAATTTTGAGAGAAATAATAATAATAATAATAATAATAATAGTGGTAGTGGTAGTGGTAGTGGTAGTTGTCGTCATATATTCAGCAGGCATCCTCACTTTTGACTTTCAGGCATCTCTTGAAGACTTTTTGGTACTGACAGGCCTATGCAGCAGTTTGAAATGTCTCTTGAGTAGCCAGTCATTTAAATGACTGTTTTGCATTGTTTTTACATGCTTTTATGTTGCCATACACTGCCCTGATGTTTTGCAAGAGGGTGGTATATGAATACTTGTATACACAAAGAAAATAAGCAAACATGCAATGATCACTTCCCCATATTTGAAAAGATAAAGTCCTGCTGTTACTCAGTGCTGTCTTCATCTTTAGGAAGGGGAGAGGAACATTAGTAAAGGCATTTAAATAGTTGTATCACATTTCTAAGGGGTGCATCCAATGTTAGTCCTACATGATGAACTTAGGTCCATTAATTTCAGTGGATCTACTCTGAGTAGGACTTAGCTGGAGACAACCCCCAAAACTTCTATTTTTATTCTGGGAGGTGATGGACTTTGAGGGAAGCCCAAGAGGGACGTGGGCCTATCATGGCTCCCTCGTGGCTCAACTGGAGCTACCCAGCTATGGGTAATGAAGATTGATGTGCCAGTCCCTTCACCTTCTCAAGTGCATTGACAAACACACTCTCATTCCTTCTCATAATCCCGAAGAACAGTAACACTGCAGGCAATTGCAAGCCCCAGAATACCTTGGATGAAGCCCATTAGATTCTCATCTTTGCAAGATATGTGGGGCACCACAGGAGCAGCATTGCACACTGGGAAGAGTAGTCTTAGAGGACAAGCCAATTTAGAAGGCTAAGCAATACTGTCAAGGTGCTTCATAGTCGTTACAGTTTTTACTTCATCAGGTAGAAAACCTTCAATTTCTACTTTCTTTTCTTTCGGTCTGAAGAGGCAAAGGCAGAGTGTTTGATGAAAACAAGTTTATCCTTGATACTTCATATATTTCCTAAGCAATGGTACAGATCTGACCACTAAATCGGGTTCAGTTACAATCAAAGACAGCAAGTGGTATCTAGCTAAGTCATACTCAGAGCAGACCCACTGAAATTAATTGACTTAAATCAGTTGTATCCAACATTAGTCATACTTGGAGTAAATCCATTGTTATTTTCCACATTAGTCCTTTCAGTAGACCTATTGAAATTAATGAACAGGACTAACTTAGATCCATTAATTTCAGTAGGTCTACTCAGAGTCGGATGTATAGTAGTTGGCTACAACCCACTGAAATTAATGGACATGACTAATTTAGGTCCATTGATTTCAATGAGTCTAGTCTCAGTAGAACTCAAAGAGTATAAAGAGCCCTGCTGGATCTGACCAAAGGCTCATGTAATCCAGCATTCCTGTTCTCACAGTGGCCAACCAGATGCCCATGGGAAGCACACATGGAAGACCTGCACACAACAGCACTCTCGTCACTTGTAATTCCCAGGAACTGGTATTCAGAGCCATCATGGCCAGTAGCCATTGATAGTCTTATCCTCTATGAATTTATCTAACCCTGTCTTAAAGCCATCCAAGTTGGTGCCCATCACTATTTTTTTGTGGGAGCAAATTCCATAGTTACAATCCTCTGTTGGATACAAACCCCTGGTTCCCACTGATCAACTTTAGGTATCACTTAGCCAGATATGCCACATTATGTACCCAGCTGTTTCTCATATCAGCCCAAATGTTTTGTATCATTTTAATCATTAAAAAAAAGGACATCCCTTTAGAAAGTTTAAGAACCAAAGTCCAATCAGTTCATGGATCAGTGATACTGGAATATGTGCAGACATTTCATATGAACTTTCTCCCCTCCAACCTTTTAATGTCCAATCCCCAAATAAATCAAGAGCAAGAGAGAGAGAGAGAGAGGACTGAAGAATTAAAAGCCTGACAGAACAGAAACTGCAAAATTCATGTCATCTCCTTATACGCATAGTACAACAGTGTGAAATCTCAGTATCATTTTCAGCCCAATGAAATCTTCAAACGACAGTGATTAAAGATCTTAACAGGTAAGATTTTTTTTGTTTGCATTAAAAAAAAAGCTTTAAAGAACAATGTTAAGTGACGTAGACTCCTGTATTTTGGAGAGGCCTTCTTAGTTGTGCCACAACCTGCAGATGACCATCTGGCCCCAATCTGGAAGGGGGCCTTTTCTATGGTGGCGTCTATAGCCTCTCCCAGAAATAAGACATGGGCTGATTCTGAAATCATTTTGGTAGATGCTCAACACTTACTTGCCTGTGCTGGCTGTTGATGTTAGCGCATGCAGAATTTCAAGTATTTTTTTTTACTGACGGCTTGATGAGGCTTGATTGTAATTGCATTTGCACAATTTTTTTTGCATTGTGCTTGTATATTTTTGCAGGGCACATTACAATATGACGGCACACCACCTTGAAATGTTTGCATAGTGGCAGAGTATATCTAAAAAAACATATAAATGTATTGTGAATGCATAGAACTGCCTTAGCCTGAGTCAGATCTGTTTGCCCCTTGCAGCTGGTGGTGGCTGTCCAGGGTTTCATTAATTACCACAGAAATTAATTCCTATTCCCACTGGAAGCTGTCTTATATAGCGTAGCATTGCCTGTACTGACTGGCAGTGAATCTTTCGTAGCACTACCTGGAGATGTTGGGGTTTGAATCTAGGACCTTCTGCAGACAAAGCATGCGCTCTACCACTGAGCCATGGGCTTTCTCATTGAGTTCTAAAACCTGCTGTCCAAGGTCCTGTAACTGGAGATGCCAGGGACTAACCTGCAACCTTCTGTAGGCCAAACATCTGCTTTGCTAAAGCGCTAGAGCTCTTGGCCCTAATGTGTGGGGGGGATTCCCACAGAGAAACCAGTCCACAGTATTCAACATATGCATAGCTGGCTGCAGGGGCCGTACAGCTGTACTGTCAAGGGAGGGTCTTTGTGAGACCCTTAGTAGATCCCAGCAGGTTTTTGTTCCTGTGCTCCTCGGCTTCAACTATGCAGTTTCTTTGACACTACATACTTTAATATATATATGTATATATATATATATTTGGAGAGACCACTGTGCAGGCTGGCAGGAAGGCATGAGAAGTCTTTTATGCTGTCATCATTTTAATTAGTTTCTTTAACATTTGCCTTCCAGGAAACATGAACACTGAAGAATATTTCACAAGAATCGGCTACAAAGGCTCTCTCGAAAAACTGGATTTTGAAACTTTAACGGCAATCTTCCAGCACCACATACGAGCCGTGCCCTTTGAAAACCTCAGCATCCACTGTGGAGAAACCATTACATTAGACTTAGGTCAAGTTTACAACAAAATTGTGAAGAAAAAGCGAGGAGGGTGGTGCATGGAGAACAACCAGCTTTTGTCTTGGGTTCTGAAAAACCTGGGATACAACACCACCATTCTAGGAGCCTATGTTTACAATCCGCAGCAAAATGTCTATGCTACTCACATGACCCATCTCATCATCAAGGTGGTTATTGACAGGACAGCCTATATCGTCGATGCTGGCTTTGGTGTGTCCTACCAAATGTGGCAACCATTGGAGCTGGTGTCCGGCAAACACCAGCCTCAAACGCCTGGGATCTTTCGCTTCACAGAAGACAACGGTATTTGGTACTATGAGAAAATCAGAAGAAAACAACACATTCCCAATCAAAACTTCTCCAGCTCAGATCTCTTAGAAAAAAAGACACGCAGGAACATCTATTCGTTCAGCCTTGAGCCACGGACAGTGGAGGATTTTCAATTCCAATGCTCCTATCTCCAAACATCCCCAGATTCCCCGTTTACCAAGAAATCTATCTGCACCCTCCAAACTAATGATGGCTTTAGGGCTTTGATTGGGTGGACACTCTCGGAGACACAATACAAGTATGAGGAGGACATGGATCTGGTGGAGTTCACAATGCTAAGTGACGATGAGGTGGAGAAAACATTGAGAGAGAAATTTGGTATAACTCTGGAGAACAAGCTTGTTCCCATTGACATCAAAGGATTATATACCATCTAGCATGGAGAATAAGACTTTGCACAACCCTACACAATTACAGCAGGCTTTGCCATTTGCTTAATCCATTGTTCAGTAAATTGCAGAAAGATTAAAACCTGTGCACAAACTGTAAGCACTCTATCATATGCAGGAAAGGATAATTGTATATTGTGGTTTTTTTCACTGACAGTCCTGTAGATGCAAACCAATGACTGCACAGAAAGTAGTTAAAATGCCTTGGATAACAAATTTCCAAACAATTGAAGCACTTGGAAATGGACTAATCTGCATTTCATATTTTATTAAATTACATGGATCTGAATTCAAAGTAGAACCAGTTCTGATGTGTGCTCAGAATTCATCTATGCACAAGATATTCTGTTCATTTCAACGTAGGAAGCAAATCCTCACGTCTAAAAGAATGTTTTTTACACAAAGTATCTTCCTTTATTAATACAAAATGGAGCAAACCTGTACAGGATAACAATATACCTATAAACAATGAGTGGGCTGGTCAATTCTAAGGAAACTGGGAATTTTAATACTAATATGAGTTAGCTGCCCACAGGCTAGTTCATATTAAAAGCTACATGACCAAAAATGTTAGCAAAAGATTGAAGTCACAAATTGCCCTCTCTTACCTGTAGAGTTAAACACTGATGATCTTTTGTGGAACTCTGCACAGGAACAGTGAAGGGGATGCTTTAATTAAAATACTTCATATACTCATTGCAGATTTGCAAGGGCACAAGCTTTTGACAAACACGACGTTTAATATAGTCAGCAAGCAATGAAAATCCTTTGTGAAGCCTTAATCTGAAAAAATATGGATATTGATATAATTTTAATTACATGAGCCAATATTGACAGAGGCTTTTCGTCCCAGTCTTCATCTATTTCTGTTCATGTATACATTAGTAACACCTGTGAGAGTTATACTTAAGTTACCGGCTCTGATGAAGTACCATGCCGTTGTTAGGTCCAAACCCAACACGCAAGTCGCCCTGTCAACCCCAACTCGCTTATTACACCCGGGAAGAGTGCGGAGTTGAATGCAAATGAACCCACTATCAGAGATCAAGTAACACGAGACAAAAACCTTTGCAAAGGGGACCCAATACTTACAAGCCGAAGCAGGTCAGCATGGGAACCTCGTTCATTGGTGTTCAAGGGTTTATATAGGCCTACCCCGAAGTTTACAATATCGGGTTCACGTCATAAAATACAAAAGAAGCAATTGCTAACTGTCATAGCTTTGGGGCATATGTAAGGAGGTAAAGGGGTACAGGGGGAAGGACAAAGTGGAAACATCAAGACTATCTCTTAGACTCTATGTCTGCATATTTCGCATGTCCTTGAGATAAGCACTATGCAGGAGCAGACAAAGGCAACTATTGAGGGGAGGCCCAGCTGCAACCGGGCGCCCCCTAAACTGGAGACAGACATGATATTACTTTGCTTACATATCAAAGGAGTTTTACAAGTCAAGGTTTGTGGGACATTGGAACAGCGTTTGACATTCCTATGCAAGGCACATTAGTAACAATAAGCAAGGTTATAAGCATAAATGTGATACAGAAATGCATAGTAGGGACGTGTCCAGCTTAAACCGGCTTTTATTATGCGAGCCACTGGAATGTAGGTAAGGGTCAGGTCACCAGGAAATAAACCGACATTTTATATCAAAAGTCAAATAAAGGCCACTTTGGTTCTATTTCCCATAAAGCCCAAGCTGGTTTAGATAGGACAAGTGAACTATAGTTTTACAAGCACTGGGGATTTCAATTTAACCCCAACACTGTACTCTGTGTCAGTGGCGTCACTAGGGTTGGTGTCACCCGGTGCGGTAACTCATGGTGTCACCCCCATGGACCTCCTTCCGTACCAGACCATACAGAATCCTTAGTAATGTTTTTTGTACTGTTACTCGTAAATCGTAATTCCCGTATATCGCTGAATGTAATAGCACACGCACACACACGCACACACACAGAGCCAGCTGTGGGATCGTCACACAAACAACCTAGAACATTTTTTCCCTTCACAAGGACATGCAAAAGATTGAACCCAGGACCTTCTGCATGCAAAGCACATGCTCAGCCTACCACTGAGATATAGGGTAGAAAAGCACTCACTGTTCTGCTGGCCTGGGGATAATTCTGAGGGCCAGTTAGAGAGGCTTGGAGGGCCACATTTGGTCTCTGGGCCTGAGCTATCCTCCCCCCCCCCATTCTAATGAGCAGCCACAAGTGAAACAGGGCAAGGGGTGCAGAAATCCTGATTCAATAGGCCCCCTTCCCAAGTCTGCACAGTTTTGTTTTGGCTTCAGAGGATCTCCAAATCAAGGATTATAGGGACAGAAGAGGCAATGTCATTTCCACACAGAATTGAACTGAAACCTATATTTGTTTGAGAAATTAAGCACTGGGGATCATATTGCACCAAGTCTAACAGCAATGGTAAATTTCTAAATAAAAAAAAAAGTGCCAAAGCTCATGGGTGCTTGCTAGTTCTGTACCCCTAAACCAAGGGATGTAGTCATCCATTGGTCTGGGGCGGGGGTTAGACCCGTTGATTTTTGGAAGCAGGGTCCCCGCAGGGTCCCTACGTCTCCAGCACCCTACAAGCCAATCACCCTGAAAGGAGTGTAAATTACTGAGAAGAGTCTCCTAACATGCTTCCTAGTCCTTTCTTGCTGATTGGAGCCAAGCAGAGTGAAATGAGATGAGTCAGCCACTGAGAAGACTCTTCTCAGTAGCCAACACTCCCCCCTTTCATGCTTACTGGCACCTAGGGATGTATGTTGTTGTGGGAGAAGGTATTAACAAGGATCTCATTCTCAACCCAGCAGCAAAAAGGGTGTGGGTGTGGCTGGGAGTGTCATGAAGGTGTATTCTATTGTAAACCGCTTTGAGATCTTTTAGACAGTAAGCGGTCTATCATCATCATCATCATCTTTACACTAAAGCAGGGGTGGGAAACCTTTTTTCAGCCCAAGGGCCACATTCTCTTCTGAGCAATCTTTCAGGGGCCATATGTTAATAGTGGGCAGGTCCAGAGGCAAAAGTGTCCGGAGCAACACATATGAATTTTACCTTTTTACAATAAGATAGTTTTCTCTTTGATGTAAAATCCCTTGGGAGTTTCTACTGAAAAGTACATAACTTCTTTCGAAAGTATGTAGTATTGATTGTGTGCTGGATTAAACCTTCCAAGGAAATACGCTGAGGTGGCTGCAGCTGTCCAGTGTGAGCATATACATGTCTACTCTGAAGTAAACCCCGCTGATTTCAGTAGAACTTCATCCCAGACAGTGGAGCTGTTGGGAATTTTTGACCCTGGGCTTAGTGGGCTTAACGCACACACCCCATTCTTTAGAAGGGGAAGGGTGTAGCTCCATGACAGAGCATCTGCTTTGCATGCAGAAGGCCCAGGTTCAATCTCCAAAAGCATCTCCAGGTAGGGCTGGAAACATCCTTTCCCTGAAACCCTAGAGAATCACTGCCAGTCAGTGCATATAGTATTGAGCTAGATGGACCCATGGTCTGATCTGGTATGAGGCAGGTTCCTATGGTGCAATGGGACTTCACTTACTTTGGAAAGTGGTACGCCAGTCCTAATCTGGGGTTTGGAGGGGAGGAATCTCCCCAGGAGAAAAAAAAAACAAAAGGTTGTACCCCAAGTAAGTCCTACTCAGAGTAGACCCATTGAATTTATTGGACACGACTAACCGAGGTCCATTCATTTTGGCTGGTCTGCTCTGAGTAGGGCTAACGCCGGATACGACCCAGAAAAATATATATGAAAAGGTTGCATTCCCAATGATATTCTACTCAGGGAAGACCCAATGAAGTTAATTCTTTCTTAAGCTGTCCATTGGTTTCAATAGGTCTACTCTGAGGAGGGCTAAAGCTGGATGCAACCCAGAATAAAATTCAAGGTTGCACCTAGCTAAAATCTACTCAGAGCAGACCCACTGGTAGGAACGGAGGCGAGTCTGCCGTGCCCTTTCATTTCAATGGGTTTACTCTGCGCAGGAACAGCATGGGATACGCCAGCCTAAATCCTTGCCTGGTGGGCGGCCCCAAATCTTTCTCTTGTGACCCCCCATGCACCCCCACACTCCTGCCAGTGACCTGAGCATAGCATCCATGATCCTCCAGCCGGGAAGCCACTCGATTTCCTGACCAGCGCCGGCTCCAAAATAAAATCCTATAAAAAAAGAAAACTCTGCCCATGAAGATCTGAAGAACGCCAGCCTGGGAAGCGCCGCCCTCCACTCTTTTTGAAGGAAGTGCTTTGTGCTTTGCAAGGGACCATTTGCAAAGTCTCTGCGCCAACAGGAAGCGTTGGCAGATAACTCTCCTTCCCTCCTTCAGGCAGTCAGAAAAACAGCACGGTGCTCTTCCCCCACGCCTTCCATGTGCTAGCGCGGGCAGGGCAGCTCTCCGCCTGCCCCGCTTCCCGGTGCCTAGGGGTGGGTGGCTCTGGGTGTCACCCCCTCTGATGGGTGTCACCCTGGTGCAGTCTGCACCCCTGCATCGCCCTAGTGACGCCGCTGCTCTGTGTAGTTCCTCCCCCCACACACACACATTGCATTTTTACTGAATGAAAACCATTGCTTAAAATTCCTCTAAGCCGATCAGAAACTCATTCTGTATCTACACCATTTTATATGGCCGGGCCTGGCAACCAAGAGGTCTTCTGTATCTTTAAAAGTTGTGCAGGGGGAAATGAAGAATTCCACTTTGTGGTTTTTCCCATTACAGGGTTGCAAGAACACATGCACTTGGCTGACTTTCTCTTCTCCTAAAGATACAGGATCAGTCTCAGGCCCTGAACCTGGGACCCATACTCCAAACTGTTTAGCCAGGGCAACAACTTTCCCACCACCAAATTAGTCTGCTGAAATGAAGAAAGCTTGGGGTCGGGGTGATGGAGTGGAGCCAGAAACTGATTTAGGACAAGGGCCATAGCTCAGTGGTAGAACATCTGCCTTGCATGGAGAAGGTCCCAAGTTCAATCCCCAATGGCATCTCAAGGTAGGGCTGAGAAAGACTCGTGCCTGAAACCCTAGAGCTACTGCCAGTCATCGCAGATAATGTTGAGCTAGATGGGCCAATGGTCTGATCCAGTATAAGGCAGCTTCCCATGTTCCTATAACTCTGAGCTCAGTTCTGGGACAGAAAACAAATTTCTGAGTTAAGATACAAAAGAGACACCCTGTTCGTTTATTCCAAGTTCAGCCCGCTTGGCTCCAGCTGGTGGACCTCTGAGTTCTAGGGCAGTGGGGCGGGGACGAAATAGATCCGGCAAGCTTAAAGTCCACTGGCCCCTGCCGTAAACAACAGAGACCAAAGTGTAATTGTGTTTATGGATCAGTGAAGTCAACGAGACAGAATTCTGCCAGGATCAGCAGAACTGTGAACTTTACCATTTTTTTTTTAAGCTTCAGCACAAAAGCAAGGGAGAAGCGGTGGACCAGAAAGGACAAGATTTTCACAAGGACAGCCAGAGGATTCTGGTAAAAGATTAAAGTGGATAAGTACACTGCAAAGTTTACAGCCAGAACAATTCAGATCATAGCACGTAAGAGAGCCAAAGGGGAAATAGATTGGGCTGAGACACCAGATTATCCCTCATGGTTAGAGGCATTTGCGACTGTTTCCAATCACACACCTCTCCGAAGCAAGACCAGACAAAGTTGTGCAGGAATTGCGGAGGAATTGGAGGCGGCGGCAGGGGCGTCGCTTTAGGTGGGCCGCTGCTATGGCACAGTCGCTGGTCCAGGCGGGCCTTCTCAGACGAGCAGCAGACTGGTCTATTGCACATCCCACATCAGTACGTGGTGTCTGTGTGGTCATCTCTCTCCAGGCACTGGAAAGTTTCCAGCTGCGTGTGCACCCCATATTGCCAGACCTAGCACCAGTCATCCTTGGGGCTCGTTGAAACACTCCCCTAGGCCAAGAGTAGGAGCAGGGCCGGATTATCCATTAGGCTTAGTAGGCTGAAGCCTAGGGGCCCGGAGCTCTTGGGGGCCCATGGTGCACTGATCCGAGGGCAACTGGAGCTACAGGGGGCCTCCGCTCTCCTTCCGTGATCTGCGGAAGCATCCGCGGACCGCCATCCCCCCCGCTTTACCTACCTTTCCGTTGCTTTTTGCAGTGCGCAGATTTGCCATCAATAAAGATGGCAGCTGAGGTTTCCTTAAGAGGCTGAAACCTCTGCCGCCATCTTGGCTGATGGCACGCATGCATGCTACACACGCTTGTTGCTGCCATCAACAAAGATGGCAGCAGAGGCTTCAGCTCCTTAGGGAAACCTCTGCCGCCATCTTGATTGATGGCAAACCTGCGCAAAAAACAATGGAAAGGTAGATGAAGCGTGGGGATAGGGGCCCCCAAACACCAATCAGCCTAGGGGCCCTCCTCAGCTTAATCGGGCCCTGAGTAGGAGCAGGGCGTTCAGGAAACAGATGTACATGAACACATGGAGACCAGCGTCCTTTCCTTAACTCAGTTTCCGAACTAACCCTGTCTACCTAACAAATCAAATAGGCCTAGAAAAGGCACCCGGGCACACTCTCATCACACACCTTCATGAAGAGGAAAGCAGGCAGTTACAGAAAGACTGTGTTACTGGGCAGGATGTGGCCCTCTGGATGTTGTGGGACTGCACCACCCATCACCCTTGAGCATTGGCCAAGCAGTCTGGGACTGACGGAGCTGGGAGCCCAACAGCATCCAGAGGGCCACACGTTCCTCTTCCCTGGCCTGGGATTCCTTCCTGCTCCAGAGGCCCACATCCACTGAAATTCATACATCAGCCTTCCCCAACCTGATGTCCTCCAGGTGTTTTGGAGAACAATGCATACCAGTCCCAGCCAGCATAGCCAATAGTCACGGAAGATGGGGACTGTAGTCTAAAACATCTACACCAGGTTGGGGAATACTGTCATATATACACGCAGGCTTCGCCATTCATTTCCAAGGAGGTAGCTGCCAGGTTCATTCACATGTTCCTTTCAGAAGAAAAAGAAGAGGGTTGCAGGATCAGGCCAAAGGTTCATCGAGTTCAGCTGTTTCCTTCACAGTGGCGAAGTGTCTGCTTCCAGGAAGCCAACAGACAGGGCATGGCAGCTGCACAGCTTTCCCGCCATTATGGCCCTAGCAAATGATATTCAGAGGCATCCTGCTTTTGAACATATTTCAATATAGCTCTCTTGGCCAATAGCCTTGAATAGCTCTCTCCCAAGAAGTTGCCTAAACCTCTTTCAGAGCTATCTAGAGCGGGGTATGTGTGTGGACCTTTTTCAGCTCAAGGGCCACATTCCCTTCTAGGCAACCTCCTGGGGGCCACAGATTGAGGACCTTGGGGAGCAGGCAGCCCCACCCTGAATCCAACGCTGATGGCCCCCTTGAGGGCCCCTTTGGGTTGATACCTGATGATGAACCCATGGAACTGTCAGAGGAGGGGGGGTGGCTACGCTCTGCCTCCATGGCCAGAGGTGGTATGCTTCCAAATACTAGTTCCTGGAAGTAAGTAAGTAAGTCAACTTTAATTGCTCAGAGCTATTTGCCATCACAATAAAATACGATAAAATACTATAAGATACAAGAGCAGATATAGGGATATACAAATATTACAAGTATTACAAAATAAAAAGGAGTAGATAAGTATGTGTACGTATATGCCCAAAATATATAGTTAAGAATATAATATTAAATATTTAAAAGCTGATCCTGAGCTGAGGCCAAGTGTTTAACATACTTAGCCCTAATTTTCCCAGCTGCCAGAGCGAAATTTGCCACTTGTTGTGGTGTCGTTGCCCACTAATAGGATAGCTTTTTGCTCCATCGTCGGCCTTCCAGACATAGAGCAGATTATAGGGTATAAGAATTTGTGCCTAGGGTCTTTATAGAGGGAGCATCTCAAGAGGTAGTGGATAATATCCTCCACATCCCCCGATTGGCATATACAAACTCGGAGATGAGGGGGAGTATTAGCATAGCACCCTTCTAACAGGGCTGTAGGCATAGTCTGGAGTCGTAAGGCGGTGAATGCTCTTCTCAGAGAGGGTACTGTTAAGAGGGCAAAATAGGGCTCCATGTTAAATGATGTTTTATACCATGAGTACCCCGGTGAAAAAGGAGATTGGTTGGCTGAGTGGAGAGTCCATCTTTGGGTATATAAAAGTATCCTATCCAGAGCTTGGAAAAGTTACTTTTTTGAACTACAACTCCCATCAGCCCAATCCAGTGGCCAAGTTGGCTGGGGCTGATGGGAGTTGTAGTTCAAAAAAGTAACTTTTCCAAGCTCTGCTATCCCTTAACAATTTCTTGGCCCTAGATGATAATTGAGTCGGTAAAAGGTCAAGGGAGATCCCGTAGGCTGCCATTATAGGTTTTATCCGACTTAGCCACGTAGTTAAGAGGGGTGACTGTAATTGCTCAAGAAGGCATTTTTTTGGAAGGCAAGAATCATCCATGGCAGCCAACCTCAGCCAATAAGAGGCCAGCGCAACATGAGCCAGTGATTCAACCGAATGTGAGCCGGTCTCCAACCTTAATAAAGAAACAGGAGTACCGCAGGGGGCGACCAGGATAAATCTAAGAAAGTGATTTTGGACTTTCTCAAGGGGAGAGATGTTGACATAACCCCAAATCTCTGCCCCATATAGAAGTTGTGGGATTATCTTCCTACGGAAGATTTCTACCGCTGGGGTGACCAAGCTTCCACCTTTGGTGTTGAAAAAGCGACAAAGCTGGTGAGAGGCGTGAGCGGCCTTTAGCCGGGCCGATTCCAGGTGTAAATTCCAAGAGAGATTGGAATTGAAGTGAAGGCCCAGGTAGCGGTAACTACGTTGCTGTTGAATGGGCTTACCATTTAATTTCCACACATGCCTAGCCCTTTTCCTTCCAAACACCACCACCTTGGTCTTAGCATAATTAACCTTGAGATGTTCCCTGGCGCAAAATGAGCCCAAACTGGCAAGCAGTCTTCTCATTCCAATTTGGGTAGTAGAAATCAAGGCCAAATTGTCGGCATATGATAACACGGATAGTTTGTCTGTTAAAATCGAGGGCGGGAAATACTGTGCGCCTGAAAGATCCTGGACAATATTATTTATATAAAAATTAAAGAGAAAAGGGGCCAGGAGGCAGCCCTGACGGACCCCTCTTTTAGTAGGGATTTCCTCTGAGAGGAGCCCATTTGCCCCCAATCTCACCCTAAGGGAGGTATCTGAGTGCAGGATTTGCAGTAAGGAGAGAAGGCGTCTATCTATATTTGTATTAGCTAATTTTAGCCATAGATGCCCTCTATCTATCTGGTCAAAAGCAGACAAAAAGTCTACAAAAGCGACTAATAATTCTTTTCTATTATAGAAGGCATATTTCTGAATTAGGTGAGATAAAATGTAACACTGATCTGACGTGGACTTGCCTTTAACAAACCCTGCTTGCTCCTGTGCAATAATAGCATTCGCTTTGGCCCAATTTTCCAACTTGTTTAGAAGGTACTTGGCATAAATCTTGGATGCAATATCTAGGAGGCTAATCGGCCTAAAATTGTCAGGATTGGACTTAGATCCACCCTTATGGAGGGGCACCACAGTATACCCCAACCTTTGGGAATAACTCCATGACTGTTAATAGAGGTGAATAGTTTTGCTATCACCAGTGCCCACCATACCGGATTAGACTTAAATATTTCAGGGGGAAGCATGTCCTCACCTGGGGCCTTATTATTAGACAGAGAGTTAATCAGTGGGATAACTTCCTTGGGTAAAACAGGTTCCCACTCAGGACATGAGTATAAAGACTGAATTATTTTATTAAGATCTGGCTGAGAGCTTAATGTACCATTACTATAAAGTGTAGTAAAGTGCAAACACCATTGGTCTGAAGTTATTTGATTCTCGATGATTGCACAGTGACCCTTCAGTCCTTTTGAGACAAGTTTCCAAAATTTAGATGTGTTTTTCTCTGCAGAAGCAAGACCCAGCTCCCTCCACTGTTTCTGAATATAATTAGCTTTTTTTTGGCTTAAAAGTTTTTTATAGGAGCGGTGGTGGGACAAAAAAGTATGGAAATTTTCGTAGGAGTCATCCTGACGCAGGCTCCTAATGGCCTGCGATAAATCACGTTTCGCTTTTACACAATGGTGATCAAACCAGCCCGTGTTCTTGAAGGTAGAGGGACGTGTATTGATCAAGAAAGGCTTTAACATCTCGGCAATGGAGTTATAAAGGGTGGATGGATTGGATGAAGACAGAAGAGATTCATGTAAATCTAATAAAGTAGGGAGATTTAGGAAGGAGTTTATAGCCGCCTCAGTTTTACCATTCCAGAGAATTCTTTTACCACCTTGAGAAACTAAGTTCATAGATGGTACAAAAACATTAGATGGGGGGCATAAAGGAGTGGTAAGGAGTAAATATATAGGCATATGGTCGCTCTCTGGTCTAGACATCACCCCAAAAAATTTAATTTGGGAAATAAGGGGTTGAGAGAGGACCATAAAGTCAATTACACTCCTGCCACTCGGACCAAAATAGGTATAAGCATCTGAATCTGGGAACAGAGAGGAACCATTACACAAAAAGAGCTGATATTTGTAAACCAGATTAAAGAACGAACAACCTGCAGAATTTATAACTGTGTCCTTCGATGTCCTACAAGAAAAAGCAGACAGGTCCTCTGTAGTTAGCCCTAACTTACTTCCCAAAACAAAGTTCTTGGGTCCTAATCTTGCATTGAAGTCCCCAGTCAACAAAATTGCAGGATCCTTAAATGTTTGATCTATATATAGGTCAATACCCGGTCTAATTCTGACCAGATCGCAGGGCACCCAGACTTAGCGCTCGCTGGTGGAACGTAGACATTAATCACGATAATTTCAAAGTTTGGGGGCCAACAAATTTTGGAGATCAAGGTATTAGTTGATGGCGACACAACAATCTCAGAGATATTTGGATTGCCATCTACTGAGATTAGGGTAGCCAACCCACCCCGCGGTCTGCCCCCACATGATGACCTAGTGGCAGGGAGCGCATGGGCGATAAAACCAGGGAGTGAGGGGAAGGGCAGGAAGGCAATCCATGTTTCTTGAATGCAGATTATTTGAAATGGCATGCACACCAGTTGCTGGAAACTACAGGAGGGGGACAGTGCTCTTGTGCTCAGGTCCTGCTTGTGGGCTTCCCATTGGGGCATCTGGTTGGCCACTGTGAGAACATGAGGCTGGACTAGATGGGTCTTTTTGGCCTGATCCAGCAGGCTCTTCTTACATGCTTATGGAATTGCCTCCTGCATCCTCTAGAGCAGCCTTTCCCAACCTTTGGGTCCCCAGATGTTGCTGAACTACAGTTCCCATCATTCCTGACCATTGGCCATGCTGGATGGGGCTGATGGGAGTTGTTGTCCAGCAACATCTGGGGGCCCAAAGGTTGGGAAAGGCTGCTCTAGAGTGATGGTGCAAGAACGTTTGGGCCTAGGCTGAAGAGTGATGGCAAGGTATATGTCCATGAAACCTGACTCATTGGTCTACTCATGAGTAAGGAGTGAATAAGTAACAATTGATACTCCTCCACTATCTGCAGCTGTGGTTAGGGTGTGGTTTAGAATGCCAGAGGATATAAGGCCTCCCCCTTGAATATTCTAGCTTTTGGAAGCAACACAGGTTTCTGAATTAGTCTTCCTGTCTTGTTGAATTGTGTCTTGCCTGAATGTCCTGTGTTATTGACCTTGCAGTGTTGCCTGGCTTTGTCTCTGGATCATATTTGGACCTAAACTGTTTCTCTGGGCTGTGCTTGACCTTGGTTTGTTTGGCCTGTGCTACATCTGGAACTCTGCTCTCCTTGGGTGAGTACTTTGGTGAAGCTTTATATCTTCTGTAACTGGGACCCCAGCCCCTGAAGGCATCCCTTGGAGTTTTACTGGCAACCCAAAGGTCACTGCTGAAAGAATGTTTTTTGGTGTTTTTTTAGAAACAGTGTTTTTAACTGTAATGGCATTTTAGAATGTTTTTGGTGTGCTTTTATTTTTTCTGATGAATTGTTTTGTTCATGTTTGCTGTCCTGGGCTCCTTCATTATAATATTATAATAAACATAGAAAGCTGTTTTCTACAGAGCCAGGCCATTACTCCATCTAGTTTCATCTTGCCTATGCCAGAGGTAGTGTGGGACCCTTTGGGTGTTGTTTGATTCCAGTGTTCCTCAGCCCCAGCAGCTAAGCATGGCCAGCAGGTAGGGGTGATGATGATGGGAGCTGTAGTGCAACCTTCTGGAGGGCTGCCAGTTTCCAACAAGGTTCAATCAACATAGGCCCCCAGAATCCTAAAAGCTCAGAACAGGGTAGGTTGCTTTTCTCAAGTGTGTGACTCAGCTTTTACCTGGCAAAACCTATATCAGCTGGAGAACAGACGCTTAATTCTGCTGTGGTTGCCCTGTGTTCAACCTGGTCTCAACTGGTTGCCCTGTATCATCTTCTGGCTAATGCCCGTTCTTCCCAGACCAAAGCTGCCTTATTCGTTCAACCCTAAGGCTATCCTAATTGTTCAGTCAGGGACCAAATGTCATTTCTGTCTCTGGTAAGTGGATGTCTCGCTTGCTCAAAGGCAGCCTTTCTCTTTCCTTGGAAGAGTTCTGCTTATGAAGGAGCATGAGGCTGACCCAAATAGAGTTGCTAATGTTTAATTCAGCTTCTGCAAAGGCCAACAGGACACTGCAATGGTTTTAATGGGGTTGGTGACTGCTGGGATTGCAGATCCGTGACTAGAGAAACAACCTGTATGACACAAGGCTGGGGGGGGGCTGTTTAATGATGATGTTTACATGCTTGGTCAAGATGGCCTGTGGAGCTGAATGTCAAATTATTACTTGCGCAGTGGAGATATCTTTGGGTGCGATGCTTCAGGAAATTTGAATGCTGCAGTGATCCCCCTCTTTCTCCTCCTCCAGTTTGTTTTTTACAGTGGGGAGTGACCTCAATGGTGGGACTGTGGGAAGGTATTTTTCTGCCTTTGCTTCCCAGCAGTGAGACTTTCAACCTGGGCCTTATCGCATCTTAGTAGAAATCCATTGATGCAGAAGGCAGAGGGATTCCCAGGGGTTAGAATGGGGAGCCGCTCATTGCTGTGCACGTGTGCCCCCATGTGGTCACCATCAGAGTTCTAGGTTGGAGCATCTCTCTTAGGCCAGGGATAGGCAACCTTGTGCCCTCAGATGTTGTTGGACTCCAACTCCCATCAGCCCTAGATGGTATGACATCAGTGGTCAAGGGTGAAGCCCCTGTGCAGGTAATGAACAATAGCTGCTATCACAACTGCAAAAATAAAATAACTTAATGGGTAGGTAACACATTGCTCAGAAATGATAGTTATCAATAAATAGAAATAATAGCCACTAACAATGTCCTCTTTCCCTCACCCTTACAATAAAAAATGTAAGCTTTGGCCCATGAAGGACCCTGCTTCTGGTCCATGAAGTCCATGGTGACTGAGAAGCTGCTGAGCACAGGGTTGTCAGAACTGAGATGAGCTCACAGTCTTTCCACACATAGATCTATTCCTACTTTCCACAAGTATTCTTAATTTCAGTTGTCAAATTTCCAAACGGATGTGTGCCCTTTTGTTGCTATTGTTAAACAACTGGAAGCCAGAAGGGCTTGCCAATTACCTACAAATCTCCCAGGGATCTACCAATAGATTACAGTCTATCTTCTGGCCATCCCTGCACTAAATCATTTGTATGGGCACAGACCTACCTTGCAGGGTTGTTGTAGCATGGTTCAAAGGAGTGCTTGCAAGAATGAAACTACAATAGCAGAGTTAAGACTCTTCAAAACATTGCCAAAGAAGGCATTCTCAAAAAAGCAATGTCATCTTTCTACTGTGTATCCAGAAATTGAGAAGAAAAAAAATGTGGATTTACTCATCTCTGTGCAACTCTTTTCTCTGTCAAGTGTCGTGCATCAAACTTAGACACATCTGTTGGTCAAAAACACATGTTAAGGGCTGCCTCCATTAGAAACTGCTGTCAGAAGTAGCTGCATCACATGGTTGTATGGTAACACCAACCTGCCTTGTAGGGTTGTAATGTTTTGATTATTTATTTATTTATTATTTGATTTATATCCTGCCCTTCCAGCAGGAGCCCAGGGTGGCAAATACTCTGGTTCGGATGGTTAGACTTCATGGTTAGACTAGATCAGGATCTAATACTCTAGATCAGGATGGTTAGACTTCAGGTTTTTGGTATTGAGTTTTTATTATTATTATTACAAAAACCCAAGATCCACCAACCAGAGCAAGCCACAAAATATATGCACTGAATAAATAATTCTTAGCCCAGGGATCTGTTTGGAGTTCCAAAATTGAACTGAGCTCACAGTATTTCCACACAAAAATCCACTCAGATTACCACCCACTTTCTTCATTTCAGCAGTATAATGGTGGGGTGGTCATTTTCTTGTTTTCATTGTGAAACAGGAGTCTGAAATCCTTACTGATCTTCTGTGAGTCATCCTGAGATGCACCAATACATTTTGATCTACGTTTTGCCCACCCTGCATTTAAAGTGCTATCCAAAAGCTAAATATTATGGCCCTATTCACGTTACAGTCAACGAGTGTACAGTCTGTGTACCTGGGTACAGAAGTAGTCAGGCTGTACACTTGTACAGTTATTCCCATGAAATAGTCAAAGAGAGTAGAGTCTGTGTACCTGGGTACGCAAGTAGCTGGGCTATACACTCATAACGTTATTCACATGTAACATTCAATGAGTGTACAGTCTATTATATGCACATTTGCTGCCAGGGAAAGAAAATAGCTTCAATGAGACTTATTAAATGCGGCATTGAAGCAATTCCCTTTTACTGGCAACAAGGCAAGGCATGCTGGGTTTGTTATACTTCCTGAAACTGTTTCCTGTCAAGGGGTGCATTCAATAGAAAGAGTGTTGGCAGAAACAGGAATGTAGTTTTACGCTTTTCATTTTTCCTGCAGATTCTTAAATTTTTAAAATCAAAACACCAACTTTTAAAAAGAAAATACTAACCTGTAACTATCATAATTATAGTTATTAAAATATTGTATTTTTCATTGCCTGTTATTAGAGTATGTATGGGTTTTGATGTAGGCTTTCATGGAACAATCCTATACATGTCTATACAGTCCTATAGAGATCAATAGGACTTACTGATAGATAAATGTGTGAAAGTGCAGACCTAAATATATTGAATATTTATATATGAAAATATTTTGAGGGGGCTGCAACAAAAACAAGCTGCTTAAAAGTTTATGAACTGAACCTATTTTTCCAACATGGTACACCTGATTCTTTCTTGAGGATATCATGCGTTTTAATACACAAAACTACACTCAAAATATAAATGTGGGGGAAATTATTTATCAGTTGGGCTTTCCAGCCTACTGCTCTCACTGTAACACACTCTGTCCCCTGGAAAGCCTTTCCTGGTATTTGGGAAACAGGAAAGCTCTGGGCTGTGGTTTTTCAGTAGAAATGTTTGTAGCTCAGTATGAAAAAGTGATCATCAGTATCTTGTTTTTATGATCTATGTCAGTGGTTCCCAACCTTTATGAGTACGGGACCCTCTTTATAAGCTGAAAATGTTTTGTGACCTCCTCCCTCCAGAAAGGCAGCTTGGCTGCCAGGAAGGAAGGAGGAAAGCGGCCTTTCCTTGCAGCCTTGCTTCTTTTTGCTTCACAAAAAGCCCTCTCGTTCTGAGTAAGGACGTCATCAGTAGTGGTAGTGTGAGGAGACGGCAGTCAGTGGTAGTAATTCCCCCTTCTTTCTGGTAGCTCCACCTCAGCCTCCTTTGGTGTCTGCCATGTATTTTAGAGGCAGATGCCTGCCTTTGGTGCGCCTGAAAGATGCTCTAGCACTTCAGCAAAACTCCTCCCTTCTCATTTGCAGCAAGGAGGAGGTGTCATCTGCAGCGGCAGTGGGGAGCAGACAGTGCCCAGGGAGTGAAGACTTTTTTTAAAAAAAAATTAATTTCTTTACTGTTTGCAGGCCCTTCCGGATTACTTCACACACCTCAGGTTGGGAACCACTAATCTATGTCATAATATTTAGCTTTTGGATAGCACTTTAAATGCAGGGTGGGCAGAACGTAGATCAAAATGTACTGGTGTATCTCAGGATGACTCACAGAAGGTCAGTGAGGACTTCAGACTCCTGTTTCACAATGAAAACAGGAAAATGAGCACCCCACCATTATACTGCTGAAATGAAGAAAGTGGGGGGTAATCTGAGTGGATTTTTGTGTGGAAATACTGTGAGCTCAGTTCAATTTTGGAACTCCAAACAAATTCCTGGGCTAAGAATTATTTAACTCTTCAGTGCATATATTTTGTGGCTTGCTCTGGTTGGTGGATCTTGGGTTTTTGTAATGATAATAATAAAAAACTCAATACCAAAAACCTGAAGTCTAACCATCCGAACCAGGGTATTTGCCACCCTGGGCTCCTGCTGGAAGAGCAGGATATAAATCAAATAATAAATAATCAAAACATTACAACCCTACAAGGCAGGTTTGTGTTACCATACAACAATGTGATGCAGCTACTTCTGACAGCAGTTTCTAATGGAGGCAGCCCTTAACATGTGTTTTTGACCAACAGATGTGTCTAAGTTTGATGCACGACACTTGACACAGAAGGTAAGAGCTGCATAGAGATGAGCAAATCCACATTTTTTTTCTTCTCAATTTCTGGATACACAGTAGAAAGGTGACATTGCTTTTTTGAGAATGCCTTCTTTGGCAATGTTTTGAAGAGTCTTACCTCTGCTATTGTAGTTTCATTCTTGCAAGCACTCCTTTGAATCATGCTACAACAACCCTGCAAGGTAGGTCTGTGCCCATACAAATGATTTAGTGCAGGGATGGCCAGAAGATAGACTGTAATCTATTGGTAGATCCCTGGGCGATTTATAGTTAATTGGGAAGCGCTTCTGGCTTCCAGTTGTTTAACAATAGCAACAAAAGGACACGCATCCGTTTGGAAATTTGACAACTGAAATTAAGAATACTTGTGTAAAGTAGGAATAGATCTATGTGTGGAAAGACTGTGAGCTCATCTCGGTCCTGATAACCCTGTGCTCAGCAGCTTCTCAGTCGCCATGTTCTTTCATACTAGATGTATGTCTTTTGCAGCTGGCTGCAGTTGGTGGCTCTTGAGGTTCTAGTAAAATGCAAGGTGGTTCCCTGACTCTGCAATAACAGTGTTCTCTCAGTAATGGCAACATTGCCACTCACTGAAAGAGACAAGGTGCCTGCAAGTTCAGGGCTGGTGGCACCACCATCCTGCAGCACGTGGGCACACAACTGCAAGCTTGTGCTGCATTCCACCAAAGTACCCCCAACCTTGCCATCTCTGTGCCACTGCCATTCCCCCCCCCATATGTATCATTGCTGACCTATGTTATCAAATTATTGGAAGAGTCTTGGCTACATTTCTCTATCTTGACCTTTAGGAGGAAATAGAAAGCACACAACAGAATTTACCTTACCATTGATTTCAATAGGTTTTAAAAGACCAAGGAAGAGAAGTATAGTGGGTAATTTATATTGGATTTATAGAGGTACTGTAGTGTACAAGTTCTGCAAAAGCCAGTGTGGTGTAGTGATAAGAGTACTGGGCTAGGGCCTGGGAGACCTGGATTCAAACCCTCACTCAGTCATGGAACTCACTGGGTGACTTCTGGGCTAGTCACCTTGTCAGCCTAAACTACCTCATAGGGCTATTCTGAGGATATCTTTGAGAGGTGCAGGACTACGTATGCCACATTGAGCTCTTTGCAAGGAAGTTGAGACGTAAAGGAAATAAGGCATTAAATAAGGTGAAGGCTACAATCCTTTGCACATTTACTTCAGAGTAAACTCCATTGAACTGTGAAAGTTACTTTCGATAAACCTGCTTGGGATTATGTTGTTAAGATACAAGGGATAGCTATTACCCAAAATTTCTATTATTTATTGATAACTATCATTTCTGAGCAATGTGTTACCTACCCATTAAGTTATTTTATTTTTGCAGTTGTGATAGCAGCTATTGTTCATTACCTGCATAGAGACACATGATGACACATTGAACATTTAACAGACATTATAAATTTTATAATATTGATAAATCTCCTAGTATTTAAAGGAAAGGATTGAATTTAGAAGTTAAAGGCTGTAATTCTATATTCACATTCACTTCAGGAGTAAGCCCCATTAAACTCAGTGGGACTTACTTCTGGGTAAACATGGCTAGGACTGTACTGGACTGTGAGCAGACACAGGGGGTATTCACACATAACTCTGTACCCAGGTAGAAGCCCCCTGTGCCTGGGTACAGCTGCTCTTGAGAAAGAGTCTACACGTGGTGGTTTAAAAAATCACCATGTGTACAGGTACCCTGAAAAAAGATGTCTTCTGTTCATGTGGTGATTCTCCCTGCATGCTGTCCACCTGGAGCTGAGTGTGAGCAATTAGTTTTTGACCCTGGTGACAGCCTGAGCCTTTGTTCTAGCAGCAGCAGCAGCAGCCAATCAGAAATGGGCTGAAGGAAACTCAGTTGCTGGAGCCACTGAGCGGGAAAAAAGAATACAGCGAAAATGGAGGGAAGGGCAGGGAAGGGAGACCAGCCTGAAGCAACGAATGAGCTTGAGGGAAGGAAAGAGGCAAGAAAACGGGGTGGGGGGAGAACTTTGAAGGACTCACTGCAAGTTTTAAAAAGACTACTCAGAGGTAAGTCCCATTGAGTGCAGTGCTTCTGTGTGCTGGCAATGAGTGAGTTTGAGGAAAGGACAGAAAAAAAATGGAGAGCAGACAGCTTTGCAGGATTCACATTTGAATTTTAAAAATGTCTACTCAGAAGGAAATCCCCCTGAGTTCAGGGGGGCTTACTCCCAGGTAACTGGAGTGACTAAAAATGTGCTAGCGATAAGCCTGAGGGGAAGGAAGCAGGCAAAATGTCTACTCAGAAGGAAATCCCCCTGAGTTCAGGGGGGCTTACTCCCAGGTAACTGGAGTGACTAAAAATGTGCTAGTGATAAGCCTGAGGGGAAGGAAGCAGGCAAAATGTCTACTCAGAAGGAAATCCCCCTGAGTTCAGGGGGGCTTACTCCCAGGTAAATGGAGTGACTAAAAATGTGCTAGCGATAAGCCTGAGGGGAAGGAAGCAGGCAAAATGTCTACTCAGAAGGAAATCCCCCTGAGTTCAGGGGGGCTTACTCCCAGGTAAATGGAGTGACTAAAAATGTGCTAGCGATAAGCCTGAGGGGAAGGAAGCAGGCAAAATGTCTACTCAGAAGGAAATCCCCCTGAGTTCAGGGGGGCTTACTCCCAGGTAACTGGAGTGACTAAAAATGTGCTAGCGATAAGCCTGAGGGGAAGGAAGCAGGCAAAATGTCTACTCAGAAGGAAATCCCCCTGAGTTCAGGGGGGCTTACTCCCAGGTAAATGGAGTGACTAAAAATGTGCTAGCGATAAGCCTGAGGGGAAGGAAGCAGGCAAAATGTCTACTCAGAAGGAAATCCCCCTGAGTTCAGGGGGGCTTACTCCCAGGTAAATGGAGCGACTAAAAATGTGCTAGCGATAAGCCTGAGGGGAAGGAAGCAGGCAAAATGTCTACTCAGAAGGAAATCCCCCTGAGTTCAGGGGGGCTTACTCCCAGGTAAATGGAGCGACTAAAAATGTGCTAGCGATAAGCCTGAGGGGAAGGAAGCAGGCAAAATGTCTACTCAGAAGGAAATCCCCCTGAGTTCAGGGGGGCTTACTCCCAGGTAAATGGAGCAACTAAAAATGTGCTAGCGATAAGCCTGAGGGGAAGGAAGCAGGCAAAATGTCTACTCAGAAGGAAATCCCCCTGAGTTCAGGGGGGCTTACTCCCAGGTAAATGGAGTGACTAAAAATGTGCTAGCGATAAGCCTGAGGGGAAGGAAGCAGGCAAAATGTCTACTCAGAAGGAAATCCCCCTGAGTTCAGGGGGGCTTACTCCCAGGTAAATGGAGCGACTAAAAATGTGCTAGCGATAAGCCTGAGGGGAAGGAAGCAGGCAAAATGTCTACTCAGAAGGAAATCCCCCTGAGTTCAGGGGGGCTTACTCCCAGGTAAATGGAGCGACTAAAAATGTGCTAGCGATAAGCCTGAGGGGAAGGAAGCAGGCAAAATGTCTACTCAGAAGGAAATCCCCCTGAGTTCAGGGGGGCTTACTCCCAGGTAAATGGAGCGACTAAAAATGTGCTAGCGATAAGCCTGAGGGGAAGGAAGCAGGCAAAATGTCTACTCAGAAGGAAATCCCCCTGAGTTCAGGGGGGCTTACTCCCAGGTAAATGGAGCGACTAAAAATGTGCTAGCGATAAGCCTGAGGGGAAGGAAGCAGGCAAAATGTCTACTCAGAAGGAAATCCCCCTGAGTTCAGGGGGGCTTACTCCCAGGTAAATGGAGCGACTAAAAATGTGCTAGCGATAAGCCTGAGGGGAAGGAAGCAGGCAAAATGTCTACTCAGAAGGAAATCCCCCTGAGTTCAGGGGGGCTTACTCCCAGGTAAATGGAGCGACTAAAAATGTGCTAGCGATAAGCCTGAGGGGAAGGAAGCAGGCAAAATGTCTACTCAGAAGGAAATCCCCCTGAGTTCAGGGGGGCTTACTCCCAGGTAAATGGAGCGACTAAAAATGTGCTAGCGATAAGCCTGAGGGGAAGGAAGCAGGCAAAATGTCTACTCAGAAGGAAATCCCCCTGAGTTCAGGGGGGCTTACTCCCAGGTAAATGGAGCGACTAAAAATGTGCTAGCGATAAGCCTGAGGGGAAGGAAGCAGGCAAAATGTCTACTCAGAAGGAAATCCCCCTGAGTTCAGGGGGGCTTACTCCCAGGTAAATGGAGTGACTAAAAATGTGCTAGCGATAAGCCTGAGGGGAAGGAAGCAGGCAAAATGTCTACTCAGAAGGAAATCCCCCTGAGTTCAGGGGGGCTTACTCCCAGGTAAATGGAGTGACTAAAAATGTGCTAGCGATAAGCCTGAGGGGAAGGAAGCAGGCAAAATGTCTACTCAGAAGGAAATCCCCCTGAGTTCAGGGGGGCTTACTCCCAGGTAAATGGAGTGACTAAAAATGTGCTAGCGATAAGCCTGAGGGGAAGGAAGCAGGCAAAATGTCTACTCAGAAGGAAATCCCCCTGAGTTCAGGGGGGCTTACTCCCAGGTAAATGGAGTGACTAAAAATGTGCTAGCGATAAGCCTGAGGGGAAGGAAGCAGGCAAAATGTCTACTCAGAAGGAAATCCCCCTGAGTTCAGGGGGGCTTACTCCCAGGTAAATGGAGTGACTAAAAATGTGCTAGCGATAAGCCTGAGGGGAAGGAAGCAGGCAAAATGTCTACTCAGAAGGAAATCCCCCTGAGTTCAGGGGGGCTTACTCCCAGGTAACTGGAGTGACTAAAAATGTGCTAGCGATAAGCCCGAGGGGAAGGAAGCAGGCAAAATGTCTACTCAGAAGGAAATCCCCCTGAGTTTAATGGGGCGTACTCCTGAAGTGAATGTGAATATAGAATTACAGCCTTTAACTTCTAAATTCAATCTTTTCCTTTAAATACTAGGAGATTTATCAATAAATATTGTAAAATTTATAATGTCTGTTAAATGTTCGGTGTGTCATCACGTGACTCTTATTGTTGCTTGTTACAAGTAGTACTCCTACTATTCAGGATAGTGCCACAGATAGATTCCAAAACTTGCTCCAGCCCCCCTCGCAGGTAATGAAGAATAGCTGCTATCACAACTGCAAAAATAAAATAACTTAATGGGTAGGTAACTCATTGCTCAGAAATGATACTTATCAATAAATAATAGAAATTTTGGGTAATAGCTATCCCTTGTATCTTAACAACATAATCCCAAGCAGGTTTATTGAAAGTAACTTTCACAGTTCAATGGAGTTTACTCTCAAGTAAATGTGCAAAGGATTGTAGCCTTCATCTTATTTAATGCCTTATTTCCTTTACGTCTCAACTTCCTTGCAAAGAGCTCACTGTGGCATATGTAGTCCTGCACCTCTCAAAGATATCCTCAGAATAGCCCTATGAGGTAGTTTAGGCTGACAAGGTGACTAGCCCAGAAGTCACCCAGTGAGTTCCATGACTGAGTGAGGGTTTGAATCCAGGTCTCCCAGGCCCTAGCCCAGTACTCTCATCACTACACCACACTGGCTTTTGCAGAACTTGTACACTACAGTACCTCTATAAATCCAATATAAATTACCCACTATACTTCTCTTCCATGGTCTTTTAAAACCTATTGAAATCAATGGTAAGGTAAATTCTGTTGTGTGCTTTCTATTTCCTCCTAAAGGTCAAGAAAGAGAAATGTAGCCAAGACTCTTCCAATAATTTGATGACATAGGTCAGCAATGATACATATGGGGGGGGGGAGAATGGCAGTGGCACAGAGATGGCAAGGTTGGGGTACTTTGGTGCAATGCAGCACAAGCTTGTAGTTGTGTGCCCACGTGCTGCAGGATGGTGGTGCCACCAGCCCTGAACTTGCAGACACCTTGCCCCATTCAGTGAGTGGCAATGCTGCCATTACTGAGAGAGGACATTGCAGAGTCAGGGAGCCACCCTGCGTTTTACTAGAACCTCAAGAGCCACCAACTGCAGCCAGCTGCAAAAGACATACATCTAGTATGAAAGAACATGGCGACTGAGAAGCTGCTGAGCACAGGGTTGTCAGAACTGAGATGAGCTCACAGTCTTTCCACACATAGATCTATTCCTACTTTCCACAAGTATTCTTAATTTCAGTTGTCAAATTTCCAAACGGATGTGTGCCCTTTTGTTGCTATTGTTAAACAACTGGAAGCCAGAAGGGCTTGCCAATTACCTACAAATCTCCCAGGGATCTACCAATAGATTACAGTCTATCTTCTGGCCATCCCTGCACTAAATCATTTGTATGGGCACAGACCTACCTTGCAGGGTTGTTGTAGCATGGTTCAAAGGAGTGCTTGCAAGAATGAAACTACAATAGCAGAGTTAAGACTCTTCAAAACATTGCCAAAGAAGGCATTCTCAAAAAAGCAATGTCATCTTTCTACTGTGTATCCAGAAATTGAGAAGAAAAAAAATGTGGATTTACTCATCTCTGTGCAACTCTTTTCTCTGTCAAGTGTCGTGCATCAAACTTAGACACATCTGTTGGTCAAAAACACATGTTAAGGGCTGCCTCCATTAGAAACTGCTGTCAGAAGTAGCTGCATCACATGGTTGTATGGTAACACAAACCTGCCTTGTAGGGTTGTAATGTTTTGATTATTTATTTATTTATTATTTGATTTATATCCTGCCCTTCCAGCAGGAGCCCAGGGTGGCAAATACTCTGGTTCGGATGGTTAGACTTCATGGTTAGACTAGATCAGGATCTAATACTCTAGATCAGGAATGTTAGACTTCAGGTTTTTGGTATTGAGTTTTTATTATTATTATTACAAAAACCCAAGATCCACCAACCAGAGCAAGCCACAAAATATATGCACTGAAGAGTTAAATAATTCTTAGCCCAGGGATCTGTTTGGAGTTCCAAAATTGAACTGAGCTCACAGTATTTCCACACAAAAATCCACTCAGATTACCACCCACTTTCTTCATTTCAGCGGTATAATGGTGGGGTGGTCATTTTCTTGTTTTCATTGTGAAACAGGAGTCTGAAATCCTTACTGATCTTCTGTGAGTCATCCTGAGATGCACCAATACATTTTGATCTACGTTTTGCCCACCCTGCATTTAAAGTGCTATCCAAAAGCTAAATATTATGGCCCTATTCACGTTACAGTCAACGAGTGTACAGTCTGTGTACCTGGGTACAGAAGTAGTCGGGCTGTACACTTGTACAGTTATTCCCATGAAATAGTCAAAGAGAGTAGAGTCTGTGTACCTGGGTACGCAAGTAGCTGGGCTATACACTCATACCGTTATTCACATGTAACATTCAATGAGTGTACAGTCTATTATATACACATTTGCTGCCAGGGAAAGAAAATGGCTTCAATGACACTTATTAAATGCGGCATTGAAGCAATTCCCTTTTACTGGCAACAAGGCAAGGCATGCTGGGTTTGTTATACTTCCTGAAACTGTTTCCTGTCAAGGGGTGCATTCAATAGAAAGAGTGTTGGCAGAAACAGGAATGTAAAAGTTTTACTCTTTTCCTTTTTACTGCAGATTCTTAAATTTTTAAAATCAAAACACCAACTTTTAAAAAGAAAATACTAACCTGTAACTATCATAATTATAGTTATTAAAATATTGTATTTTTCATTGCCTGTTATTAGAGTATGTATGGGTTTTGATGTAGGCTTTCATGGAACAATCCTATACATGTCTATACAGTCCTATAGAGATCAATAGGACTTACTGATAGATAAATGTGTGAAAGTGCAGACCTAAATATATTGAATATTTATATATGAAAATATTTTGAGGGGGCTGCAACAAAAACAAGCTGCTTAAAAGTTTATGAACTGAACCTATTCTTCCAACATGGTACACCTGATTCTTTCTTGAGGATATCATGCGTTTTAATACACAAAACTACACTCAAAATATAAATGTGGGGGAAATTATTTATCAGTTGGGCTTTCCAGCCTACTGCTCTCACTGTAACACACTCTGTCCCCTGGAAAGCCTTTCCTGGTATTTGGGAAACAGGAAAGCTCTGGGCTGTGGTTTTTCAGTAGAAATGTTTGTAGCTCAGTATGAAAAAGTGATCATCAGTATCTTGTTTTTATGATCTATGTCAGTGGTTCCCAACCTTTATGAGTACGGGACCCTCTTTATAAGCTGAAAATGTTTTGTGACCTCCTCCCTCCAGAAAGGCAGCTTGGCTGCCAGGAAGGAAGGAGGAAAGCGGCCTTTCCTTGCAGCCTTGCTTCTTTTTGCTTCACAAAAAGCCCTCTCGTTCTGAGTAAGGACGTCATCAGTAGTGGTAGTGTGAGGAGACGGCAGTCAGTGGTAGTAATTCCCCCTTCTTTCTGGTAGCTCCACCTCAGCCTCCTTTGGTGTCTGCCATGTATTTTAGAGGCAGATGCCTGCCTTTGGTGCGCCTGAAAGATGCTCTAGCACTTCAGCAAAACTCCTCCCTTCTCATTTGCAGCAAGGAGGAGGTGTCATCTGCAGCGGCAGTGGGGAGCAGACAGTGTCCAGGGAGTGAAGACTTTTTTTTAAAAAAAATTAATTTCTTTACTGTTTGCAGGCTCTTCCGGATTACTTCACACACCCCAGGTTGGGAACCACTAATCTATGTCATAATATTTAGCTTTTGGATAGCACTTTAAATGCAGGGTGGGCAGAACGTAGATCAAAATGTATTGGTGCATCTCAGGATGACTCACAGAAGGTCAGTGAGGACTTCAGACTCCTGTTTCACAATGAAAACAGGAAAATGAGCACCCCACCATTATACTGCTGAAATGAAGAAAGTGGGGGGTAATCTGAGTGGATTTTTGTGTGGAAATACTGTGAGCTCAGTTCAATTTTGGAACTCCAAACAAATTCCTGGGCTAAGAATTATTTAACTCTTCAGTGCATATATTTTGTGGCTTGCTCTGGTTGGTGGATCTTGGGTTTTTGTAATGATAATAATAAAAAACTCAATACCAAAAACCTGAAGTCTAACCATCCGAACCAGGGTATTTGCCACCCTGGGCTCCTGCTGGAAGAGCAGGATATAAATCAAATAATAAATAAATAAATAATTAAAACATTACAACCCTACAAGGCAGGTTTGTGTTACCATACAACCATGTGATGCAGCTACTTCTGACAGCAGTTTCTAATGGAGGCAGACATTATCATGTGTTTGACCATCAAGTGTGTCTAATTTTGATGCACGACACTTGACACAGAAGGTAAGAGCTGCACAGAGATGAGCAAATCCACAATTTTTTTCTTCTCAATTTCTGGATACACAGTAGAAAGGTGACATTGCTTTTTTGAGAATGCCTTCTTTGGCAATGTTTTGAAGAGTCTTACCTCTGCTATTGTAGTTTCATTCTTGCAAGCACTCCTTTGAACCATGCTACAACAACCCTGCAAGGTAGGTCTGTGCCCATACAAATGATTTAGTGCAGGGATGGCCAGAAGATAGACTGTAATCTATTGGTAGATCCCTGGGAGATTTATAGTTAATTGGCAAGCGCTTCTGGCTTCCAGTTGTTTAACAATAGCAACAAAAGGACACACATCCGTTTGGAAATTTGACAACTGAAATTAAGAATACTTGTGTAAAGTAGGAATAGATCTATGTGTGGAAAGACTGTGAGCTCATCTCGGTCCTGATAACCCTGTGCTCAGCAGCTTCTCAGTCGCCATGGACTTCATGGACCAGAAGCAGGGTCCTTCATGGGCCAAAGCTTACATTTTTTATTGTAAGGGTGAGGGAAAGAGGACATTGTTAGTGGCTATTATTTCTATTTATTGATAACTATCATTTCTGAGCAATGTGTTACCTACCCATTAAGTTATTTTATTTTTGCAGTTGTGATAGCAGCTATTGTTCATTACCTGCACAGGGGCTTTGGAGCAAGTTTTGGAATCTATCTGTGGCACTATCCTGAATAGTAGGTGTACTACTTGTAACAAGCAACAAGGAACTCCTGAACTGAATGTGAATATAGAATTACAGCCTTTAACTTCTGAATTCAATCTTTTCCTTTAAATACTAGGTGATTTATCAATAAATATTATAAAATTTATAATGTCTGTTAAATGTTCAATGTGTCATCATGTAACTCTGTGCAGGTAATGAATAATAGCTGCTGTCACAACTGCAAAAATAACTTAATGGGTAGGTAACTCATTGCTCAGAAATGATAGTTATCAATAAATGATAGAAATTTTGGGCACTTAAGCAAAACTCTTCGCTTCTCATTTGGAGCAAGGAGGAGGTGTCAGCTGCAACGGGGAGCAGACAGTGTCCAGGGTGTGAAGACTTTTTTTAAAAAAATGATAATTAATTTCTTTACTGTTCGCAGCTCCTCTGGATTACTTCACACACCCCAGGTTGGGAACCACTGAACTATGTCATAATATTTAGCTTTTGGGTAGCACTTTAAATGCAGGGTGGGCAGAACGTAGATCAAAATGTATTGGTGCATCTCAGGATGACTCACAGATCAGTGATGATTTCAGACTCCTGTTTCACAATGAAAACAAGAAAATGACCACCCCACCATTATACTGCTGAAATGAAGAAAGTGTGGGGGGGTAATCTGAGTGGATTTTTGTGTGGAACTCCTGTGAGCTCAGTTGAATTTTGGAACTCCAAACAAATTCCTGGGCTAAGAATTATTATACAGCCGCGAGAGTGGCTGTATACTATAGTCAGTAGGGATTTTTCACGTTCTACCATGTTAAATGAAAACAACACCCTTCACCTCTTTCTGGTGCTTTGTATAGTCCCAATTCAAAACAAAAACTTACAAGTCTTATACTGTTGGATTCAGAATCACTTGCTCTACAACTCTGGAAGTTTTCTCGGTCATACACAACCCCCCCCCCCCCCCACGGAGAATTCACAGGTTAAAGTGAAAAACGGGAGGAAAAAAAACTAGAAGCCGTTTGGACTTTTTTTTTTTTTGAGAAATTGACATAATCTGTTGAAATTCATTAAAAATCAGAGATGACTGTAAGGTATCCCTAATCAAATCCCTGAGCTTGCCCCATACACAGTACTTCATCTGTAGTAGGTTTAAATTTAAAAAACGGCATGGTTTATTTTTAATTAATTTATTTAACAATGCATAACAGTGTATCATAACGTACCGCATGCGTAGAAGAGTTCTTTCGTTTCACTCTATCTCCCCTTCCAGTTACTTGGAGGAAGCAGGGGAAGTCTGCTCCTGTGATTGGTGGACAACAGACATGTGACTCACACTGGCCTTCTGCTGAGCTTGCTCTGTGTGAGGAAGCACGTGAGAGAGAAAATGGCCAATGGAGGGAGAAAGCAGCAGCAGAATGGAGGTGAGTGGGAAAGAGTCAAAAAATGGGGGGCGGGAGCTTTCTTTCTGTTCTTCTCCAGTCCTGTTTTAAAGCAATTAGGTAGGGTCTACTTAGATATTACAGTTTTTTTATTATGTAGGAAACTAATACTGATTTGTTTAAAATTAATACTGATTTTTTGAATGACCAACTGGTTTGACAATAAACCTTAAATAAGGGGTCCTTTATGGGCCAGAAGCACGGTCTTTTATCGGCCACAAGCAGGGTCCTTCATGGACCAGAAGCAGGGTCCTTTATGGGCCACAGCTTACATCTTTTATTGTCAGGGTGAGGAAAGGAAAATGTTGTTGGTTGCTAATGTTGTGTTTAAATTGAAACCCCCAGTGCTTGTAGAAACTATAGTTCACTTGTCCTACCTAAACCAGCTTGGGCTTTGTGGGAAATAGAACCAAAGTGGCCTTTATTTGACTTTTGATATAAAATGTCGGTTTATTTCCTGGTGACCTGACCCTTACCTAGATTCCAGTGGCTCGTATAATAAAAGCCGGTTTAAGCTGGAAACTTCCCTACTATGCATTCCTGTATCACATTTATGCTTATGGCCTTGCTTATTGTTACTAATGTGCCTTGCATAGAAATGTCAAACGCTATCCCAATGCCCCTCATATCCTTGACTTGTACCACTCCTTTTGATATGTAAGCAGAATAATGTCATGTCTGTGTCTGGTTTAGGGGGCGCCCGGTTGCAGCTGGGCCTCCCCTCAATAGTTGCCTTTGTCTGCTCCTGCATAGTGCTTATCTCAAGGACATGCGAAATATGCAGACATAGAGTCTAAGAGATAGTCTTGATGTTTCCACTTTGTCCTTCCCCCTGTACCCCTTTACCTCCTTACATATGCCCCAAAGCTATGACAGTTAGCAATTGCTTCTTTTGTATTTTGTGACGTGAACCCGATATTGTAAACTTCGGGGTAAGCCTATATAAACCCTTGAACACCAATAAACGAGGTTCCCATGCTTGCCTGCTTCGGCTTGTAAGTATTGGGTCCCCTTTGCAAAGGTTTTGTTTTGTGTTGTTTGATCTCTGATAGTGGGTTCATTTGCACTCAGCTCCGCACTCTTCCCGGGTGTAATAAGCGAGTTGGGGAGACAGGGCGGCTTGCGTGTTGGGTTTGGACCTAACAATTGGGGGCTCGTCCGGGATCCCTTGTGCGGACCCCCTTTTTGCCATTGCACCCCTTAATTTGATAACAGGCGCCACGAGACATTTCTCTCGGTTATCAATAAAGCGGGCGGCTCTGACATTTCGGGGATAAAGCACAGTTGAGGAACAACCCGCTATCAGACGTCATGGGAAATAAAGGGAGTGTGCCGGTAAAGGACAGCCCTTTGGGAATCATGTATATGTTGTGGCAAGAGGAGGAATTGCCGGTGAGAAGGAGAGGCCTGAAAAAGAAAAGAATGATAGAGCTCTGTGAGGAGGAGTGGCCGCGGATGACTGCAGTGTTGGTGCCGGGTGAACGGTGGCCGAGGGGTGGGTCCTTTGAAATTGCTCCGCTACTGGGAGTGCGGAGATGGATTGGGGATACCCACCCGGATCAATTGGAATTTTGGCTCCTATGAAAAATAGGGTCGCAAAAATGGGATAGTCTTACTTTGATGGCAGTGAGAACTTTGTCCATTGAGGAACCCCCTCCTCATTATTTTAATGATGAGACGTCTGGTAAAAGAACAGTCTTGAACCGTTCTATAATACCTTCTGCTCCGGATCCGCTCCCAGCTCCCGGGAGTGGAGATCCCACTCCGGAGGAAGGGGTCTTTTCATATGTGTCAGATGATGAGACAGATGAAAAGGGAAAGGAGAAGGGGGCCTCAGGGGGTATGGACACGCGCCAGCGAAAAAAGGAAAAGAAAAGAAAGGAGGCAGAGGCGTTGGAAATGCCGTTGCTTGTACACGATCAGCCGTACGTGGATGGCCGCGGGGGTATCCAGCGTACTGAGGTGGTTGAACTAAAGAGTTGGTTGGAATGGGATTTAAAAGAATGGAGTAGAATGGCTGGAACTTTTGGGGAACAGCCAAGGAGAATTAGAGAACTATTAGGCAGGTTGTTCGAAAGCCACAATCCGACATACTCGGATGTGGAGCATCTTTTGAGAAGAGTATTGACAGGTGAAGAACGTAGCAGGTTGTGGACTATGGAGACTGCTTGGGCTGCGGAAGCGGCGACAAATAGAGCTTGGTCGGACCGAGCGCAAACGGCTGCAGCTTGGGTAGCGGGAGACTGGACGCAGCCTCGCCGCGCCCAGCTGCAGACCGATAGGGATAGGCTTTTAACACATTTGGAGCGAATGTCACAGAAACTCCCCAACCAAGCTAAATTCATGGCGATAAAACAAGAAGCCAGTGAACCTCCCAGAAAATTCTGGTCGCGCTTGTTAGAGGGAGCATGTAGTTACACTAATCTGAACCCAGAAAACGTGCTGGATCACCCGACCCTCATTGCCAATTTCGTTCATCAAGCGCAGCCAGTGGTGAGGGATTACTTTCTGAACTTCAGACTAGGATGGGGGGGGGGAGGCTGTGACGGTGATATTGGAAGTAGTGGATTTTGTGTGGGACAAGGATAAGGAGAAAAGTAGAAAGAAGGAGAAGAAGGAGGACTTTGAAATGTTGGCTCTTGCTATAAGAGGTCAGCCACCAAATAGAGGATTTCGAGGCAGGGGTAGAGGTTTTCCAAGGGGGCCGAGAGCCGGAAATCAGAGAGGAAGAGGACAGATGAGGAATTCATGGCAAGGAGATAGGGCTTGTTTTCAATGTGGAGAGTATACTCATTTCAAGAAAGACTGTCCGTGGAGGACAGGGGATGCACAATACGCCTCCAATAACCCTTCTTACCCAGATTTTACAGGTGCGCAAGCAGATTACCCGCCTCCACCTCCTCCCGCCGTCCAACAGACACCGGCTTCGTGGGACCAGTACGGCGGGCGCTCGGCTAACCAGCAATGACTAACTGCGGAAAGGGAGGGGTTAGGAGCGGGACTAATGAATCTTATGTCTCTAGCAGGTTTTTTTCTCTCTCTCTCTCTCCCGATCCAAGAACCAAGACTGCCCTTAAACGTACAGGGGCAAACAGTGGTTTTCCTGGTGGATACTGGAGCCACATATTCCTTGATAAATGTTGCACCTGACAATTGGCTAAGTAAAGAAGTGAAAATGACAATGGGGGTAGACGGAAACCCCACACCTATGTGCATAACGTTACCATTGCAAGTTAAATACAATGATAAAATGTTTAATCATGTTTTTCTCTACTCTGCTTCATGTCCTATTTCTTTAATGGGCCGTGATATGTTGTGTAAACTGGAGGCTACCTTAACCTGCACCCCTGACGGGGTGGGTTTGTTGATGAGTGTATTGGGGGTGCCTGTGGGGAACACGATTAAACACAAACATATAGGTCACAGTTTACCAGAAGATCTTGCTGACCTGCCACCTGACTTATGGGGTACGGAGGATACAGATGTGGGGCTGTTGCGATCGGTAAGCCCTGTCCGAATTCAGGTAAAGCCATTTCTCCCGCCACCAAACGTCGCCCAGTATCCTCTGTCATTAGAAGCGAGAGAAGGCATACGCCCCATAATCGAAGGTTTTATCGCAAAAGGAGTCATCCGGCCGCAGCGGACCCCCTGCAACACGCCTATACTACCGATAAAGAAACCTCCAAAGCAACCCGGAGATCCAGTTCGGTGGAGATTTTGTCAAGACTTGAGGGCGGTAAACAGGTATGTGATCCCTTTACACACTGTTGTTCCGGATCCAGTGACAATCAAACAAAGAAATACTAAAATAGGCGATGGGTGGGATGGAAATACGTTTGTTGCCCTAATGGAAGAAACAGCTCCTAAGAAGGGCACTTGTTATGTCTGTGCACACACACCACCGCATGGGCAGGCTGGAGTCCCCTTGACTGGGGCCCCTCTGCCGTTGAAAGAATATCTTTCCTTTGCCTCACATTCCAGCTCACAGGAACTAGAAGGGGGCTGGTCTTAAGCAGACCCATCGCCAGATCAGTTTGTGTAGGCAGTGGGAGCCAGCCAACGGGTGGAATGATGTGCGATGGCCTGATTTTCTCTACAAACCCGGGTAATTGGACATTTTTAAACGGAACACACAGAGCAGAGGGACTGACTTGGTTGTCCATTTGGCAGCATTTGTTGCGGCTGACTTTTGCAGACCATCATTTGGTGCCTTTCCTCACGGACTTAGTGGATCACCAAACCCCAGCTGGACTCTGGTGGCTTTGTGGGCACTCAGCGGTAAGGAAACTACCAGTATCGGGTTCCTGGACCTGTACTCTGGGAAGGGTGGTACCGGGGCTTCGGGTTTCCCCCACGCTGCCCACTCTGCGCCGTCGTAATAAAAGAGGCACAGGGGAGGCAGTGCTGAGAGGATTTTTTCCAATGTATAGCGCAGCCAAAACATAACAGGAACTCATAGAACTGTCTCAAGCCTTTGAACGTTTCATGAATGATTCGGCTATTTCCTTTTCAGATCTTACAAATGAACAAGGACAAATTAGAACTGTAGTTTTACAAAACTGGCTCGCCTTGGATTTTTTATTAAGCTCTCACGGGGGGGTCTGTTCGTTAATAGGGAGTGAATGTTGTACCCGTATTACGGACAGTAAAGCAGACGTGATTAAGCACATTAATGATATTGGAAACATTTATCATGAGGTAGAACGCCTTGGGAACTTCTCTTTGTTCTCCGGGTTTTCTGACTGGTTTTCTGCATGGCCTGGCTGGCACAAAATCATATTTTATATTGTTATGGTGTTTGCTTTGCTGATTTTTGTCTGCTGCTGTTTGCAATGCATTCCTAACTTGATGCAAATGGCCTCGGTCTGTTTGGGCAAGCTCACCCTGTCTTTTTCCCGAAAACCACAGCCAACTTACATGGAAATGGCTTTAAGACCGATTTGGCAACCCAAGTAAGGTAATACAGCTACCTGAGAGACTAGTCAGTCTCTCAGGGCTGAAAGGGGGGACTGTTGTGTTTAAATTGAAACCCCCAGTGCTTGTAGAAACTATAGTTCACTTGTCCTATCTAAACCAGCTTGGGCTTTGTGGGAAATAGAACCAAAGTGGCCTTTATTTGACTTTTGATATAAAATGTCGGTTTATTTCCTGGTGACCTGACCCTTACCTACATTCCAGTGGCTCGTATAATAAAAGCCGGTTTAAGCTGGAAACTTCCCTACTATGCATTCCTGTATCACATTTATGCTTATGGCCTTGCTTATTGTTACTAATGTGCCTTGCATAGAAATGTCAAACGCTATCCCAATGCCCCTCATATCCTTGACTTGTACCACTCCTTTTGATATGTAAGCAGAATAATGTCATGTCTGTGTCTGGTTTAGGGGGCGCCCGGTTGCAGCTGGGCCTCCCCTCAATAGTTGCCTTTGTCTGCTCCTGCATAGTGCATCTTTTGAGAAGAGTATTGACAGGTGAAGCCCTAGAATGGTTTAGTTTGCATCATACTTGGTGCTGAGACAAAAAACCGCTTCCTTCATAGGCCAGAAACAGGGTCCTTCATGGGTCTGAAACAGGGTCCTTTATGGGCCAGAAGCGGGGTGTTTTATGGGCCAGAAGCGGGGTCCTTTATGGGCCAGAAGCACGGTCTTTTATCGGCCACAAGCAGGGTCCTTCATGGACCAGAAGCAGGGTCCTTTATGGGCCACAGCTTATATATTGTATTGTCAAGGTGAGGAAAGGAAGACGTGGTTGGTGGCTAACTGCCCCAGAATTGTTTAGCTTGCATCATACTTGGTGCTGAGACAAAAACCCGCTTCCTTCATAGGCCAGAAACAGGGTCCTTCATGGGTCAGAAGCAGGGTACTTTATGGGCCTGAAACAGGGTCCTTTATGGGCCAGAAGCGTGGTCCTTTATGGGCCAGAAGCAGGGTCCATTGTGGGCAAAATCGGGGTCCTTTATGGGCCAGAAGCTGGATCCTTTATGGACCAGAAGCATGGTCCTTCATGGGCCAGAAGCAGGGTCCTTCATGGGCTATAGCTTACTTTTTTTATTGTCAGGATGAGGCAAAGAGGATGTTGTTGGTGGATAACTGCCCCACAATGGTTTAGCTTGCATCATACTTGGTGCTGGGGCAAAAACCCGCTTCCTTTATAGGCCCGAAGCGGACTACTTTATGGGCGAGAAGCAGGGTCCTTCATGGCCACAGCTTATATTTTTTATTCTCAGGGTGAGGGAAAGAGGACATTGTTGGTGGCTAACTGCCCCAGAATGGTTTAGTTTGCATCACACTTGGTGCTGGGACAAAAACCCGCTTCCTTCATAGGCCAGAAACTGGGTCCTTTATGGGCCTGAAACAGGGTCTTTTATGGGCCAGAAGCGCGTTCCTTTATGGGCCAGAAGCGCGTTCCTTTATGGGCCAGAAGCAGGGTCCTTCATGGACCAGAAGCAGGGTCCTTTATGGGCCACAGCTTACATCTTTTATTGTCAGGGTGAGGAAAGGAAAACGTTGTTGAAGCTAACTGCCCTAGAATGGTTTAGTTTGCATCATACTTGGTGCTGGGACGAAAACCCACGTCCTCCATAGGCCAGAAGCGGGGTCCTTTATGGGCCAGAAGGGGGGTCCTTTATGGGCCAGAAGCGGGGTCCTACATGGGCCAGAAGCGCAGTCCTTTATCAGCCAGAAGCGCGGTCTTTTGTCGGCCACAAGCAGGGTCCTTCATGGACCAGAAGCAGGGTCCTTTATGGGCCACAGCTTATATATTTTATTGTCAAGGTGAGGAAAGGAAGACGTCGTTGGTGGCTAACTGCCACAGAATTGTTTAGCTTGCATCATACTTGTTGCTGAGGCAAAAACCCGCTTCCTTCATAGGCCAGAAACAGGGTCCTTTATGGGCCAGAAGCGGGGTCCTTTATGGACTAGAAGGAGGGTCCTTCATGGGGCACAGCTTACATTTTTTGATGTCAGGATGAGGCAAAGAGGATGTTGTTGGTGGATAACTGCCCCACAATAGTTTAGCTTGCATCATACTTGGTGCTGGGGCAAAAAACCCCGCTTCCTTAAAAGGCCAGAAACTGGGTCCTTTATGGGCCAGAAGCAGGGTACTTTATGGGCCTGAAACAGGGTCCTTTATGGGCCAGAAGCGCGGTCCTCTATGGGCCCGAAGCGGACTCCTTTATGGGCCAGAAACAGGGTCCTTCATGGGACACAGCTTATATTTTTTATTCTCAGGCTGAGGGAAAGAGGATATTGTTGGTGGCTAACTGCCCCAGAATGGTTTAGTTTGCATCACACTTGGTGCTGGGACAAAACCCCGCTTACTTCATAGGCCAGAAACTGGGTCCTTTATGGGCCTGAAACAGGGTCTTTTATAGGCCAGAAGCGCGTTCCTTTATGGGCCACAGCTTACATTTTTTATTGTCAGGGTGAGGAAAGGAAAACGTTGTTGAAGCTAACTGCCCTAGAATGGTTTAGTTTGCATCATACTTGGTGCTGGGACAAAAAGCCACGTCGTCCATAGGCCAGAAACTGGGTCCTTTATGGGCCAGAAGCGGGGTCCTTTATGGGCCAGAAGCGCGGTCCTTTCTGGGCCAGAAGCGCGGTCCTTTCTGGGCCAGAAGCGCGGTCCTTTCTGGGCCAGAAGCGCGGTCCTTTCTGGGCCAGAAGCGCGGTCCTTTCTGGGCCAGAAGCGCGGTCCTTTCTGGGCCAGAAGCAGGGTCATTCATGGACCAGAGCTTACATCTTTTATTGTCATGGTGAAGGAAAGGGGACATTGTTGGTGGCTAAGTGCCCCACAATGGTTTAGCTTACATCATACTTGGTGCTTGGGCAAAAACCTGCTTCCTTCATAGGCCAGAAACGGGGTCCTTTATGGGCCGGAAGCGGGGTCCTTCATGGGCCAGAAGCAGGGTCCTTCATGGACCAGAGCTTACATATTTTATTGTCAGGGTGATGGAAAGGGGACATGGTTGGTGGCTAAGTGCCCCACAATGGTTTAGCTTACATCATACTTGGTGCTGGGGCAAAAACCCGCTTCTTTCATAGGCCAGAAGCGGGGTCCTTTATGGGCCGGAAGCGGGGTCCTTTATGGGCCGGAAGCGGGGTCCTTTATGGGCCGGAAGCGGGGTCCTTTATGGGCCGGAAGCGGGGTCCTTTATGGGCCGGAAGCGGGGTCCTTTATGGGCCGGAAGCGGGGTCCTTTATGGGCCGGAAGCGGGGTCCTTCATGGGCCGGAAGCGGGGTCCTTCATGGACCAGAAGCAGGGTCCTTTCTGGGCCACAACTTACATTTTTTATTTTCTGTTTGAGGGAAATAGGAGATTGTTGGTGGCTTACTGCCCCAGAATAGTTTATTTTGCTTCATTCTTGGTGCTGGGGCAAAAACCCGTTTCCTTCATAGGCGAGAAGCAGGGTCCTTTATGGGCGAGAAGTGAGGTCCTTTATGGATCAGAAGCGGGGTCCTTTATGGGCCAGAAGCAGGGTCCTTCATGGACCACAGGTTACATTTTTTATTGTGTGGATGAGGGAAAGAGGAGATTGTCGGTGGCTAATTGCCCCAGAATTGTTTAGCTTGCATCATACTTGGTGCTGGGGCAAAAAAATCCGCTTCCTTAAAAGGCTAGAAGCAGGGTCCTTTATGGGCCAGAAGCAGGGTCCTTTATGGGCCTGAAACAGGGTCCTTTATGGGCCAGAAGCAGGGTCCTTCATGGGCCAGGAGCGGGGTGTTTTATGGGCCAGGAGCGGGGTCATTTATGGGCCAGAAGCACGGTCATTTATGGGCCAGAAGCGCGGTCTTTTATCGGCCACAAGCGGGCTCCTTCATGGACCAGAAGCAGGGTCCTTTATGGGCCACAGCTTATATATTTTATTGTCAAGGTGAGGAAAGGAAGACGACGTTGGTGGCTAACTGCCCCAGAATTGTTTAGTTGGCATCATACTTGGTGCTGAGACAAAAACCCGCTTCCTTCATAGTCCAGAAACAGGGTCCTTTATGGGCCCGAAGAGGGGTCCTTTATGGGCCAGAAGAGTGGTCCTTTATGGGCCAGAAGCGGGGTCGTTCATAGACCAGAAGCGGGATGTTTTATGGGCCAGAAACAGGGTCCTTCATGTGCCACAGCTTACATTTTGTTTTGTCAGTGTGAGGGACAGAGGACATTGTTGGTGGCTACCTGCCCCAGAATTGTTTAGCTTTCATCGTACTTGGTGCTTGGGCAAAACCTGCTTCCTTCATAGGCCAGAAACAGGGTCCGTTATGTTCCAGAAACGGGGTCCTTTATGGGCCAGAAGCGGGGTCCTTCATGGACCAGAAGCAGGGTCCTTTATGGGCCACAGCTTACATCTTTTATTGTCAGGGTGAGGAAAGGAAAATGTTGTTGGTGGCTAACTACCCTAGAATGGTTTAGTTTGCATCATACTTGGTGCTGGGGAAAAAACCCGCTTCCTTAAAAGGCCAGAAACTGGGTCCTTTATGGGCCAGAAGCAGGGTCCTTTATGGGTCTGAAACAGGGTCCTTTATGGGCCAGAAGCGGGGTGTTTTATGGTCCGGAAGCGCGGTTTTTTATCTGACACAAGCAGGGTTCTTCATGGACCAGAAGCAGGGTCCTTTATGGGCCACAGCTAATATTTTTTTTGTCAAGGTGAGGAAAGGAAGTCGTGTTGGTGGCTAACTGCCCCAGAATTGTTTAGCTTGCATCATACTTGTTGCTGAGGCAAAAACCCGCTTCCTTCATAGGCCAGAAACAGGGTCCTTTATGGGCCATAAGCGGGGTCCTTTATGTACCAGAAGGAGGGTCCTTCATGGGGCACAGCTTACATTTTTTAATGTCAGGATGAGGCAAAGAGGATGTTGTTGGTGTATAACTGCCCCACAATGGTTTAGCTTGCATCATACTTGGTGCTTGGGCAAAAAACCCTGCTTCCTTAAAAGGCCAGAAACTGGGTCCTTTATGGGCCAGAAGCGCGGTCCTTTATGGGCCAGAAGCGCGGTCCTTTATGGGCCAGAAGCGGGGTCCTTTATGGGCCAGAAGCGGGGTCCTTTATGGGCCAGAAGCGGGGTCCTTTATGGGCAGAAGCGCGGTCCTTTATGGGCCAGAAGCGCGGTCCTTTATGGGCCAGAGGTAGGGTCCTTCATGGACCCGAAGCAGGGTCCTTCATGGACCAGAGCTTACATCTTTTATTGTCAGGGTGAGGGAAAGAGTACATTGTTGATGGCTAAGTGCCCCACAATGATTTAGCTTACATCATACTTGGTGCTGGGGCAAAAACCCGCTTCCTTCATAGGCTAGAAACGGGGTCCTTTATGGGCCGGAAGCGGGGCTCTTCATGGACCGGAAGCGGGGTCCTTTCTGGGCCACAACTTACATTTTTTATTGTCAGTGTGAGGGAAATAGGAGATTGATGGTGGCTAACTGCCCCAGAATAGTTTATTTTGCTTCATTCTTGGTGCTGGGGCAAAAACCCGTTTCCTTCATAGGCGAGAAGCAGGGTCCTTTATGGGCCAAAAGTGGGGTCCTTTATGGGAGAGAAGTGAGGTCCTTCATTGGACAGAAGTGAGGTCCTTCATTGGACAGAAGTGATGTCCTTTATGGACCAGAGGCGGGGTCCTTTATGGGCCAGAAGCAGGGTCCTTCATGGACCACAGGTTACATTTTTTATTGTGTGGATGAGGAAAAGAGGAGATTGTTGGTCGCTAACTGCCCCAGAATTGTTTAGCTTGCATCATACTTGGTGCTTGGGCAAAAACCCGCTTCCTTTATTGGCCCGAAGTGGACTCCTTTATGGGCCAGAAGCAGGGTCCTTCATGGACCACAGCTTATATTTTTTATTCTCAGGGTGAGGGAAAGAGGACATTGTTGGTGGCTAACTGCCCCAGAATGGTTTAGTTTACATCACACTTGGTGCTGGGACAAAAACCCGCTTCCTTCATAGGCCAGAAACTGGGTCCTTTATGGGCCTGAAACAGGGTCGTTTATGGGCCAGAAGCGCGTTCCTTTATGGGCCAGAAGCAGGGTCCTTCATGGACCAGAAGCAGGGTCCTTTATGGGCCACAGCTTACATCTTTTATTGTCAGGGTGAGGAAAGGAAAATGTTGTTGGTGGCTAACTACCCTAGAATGGTTTAGTTTGCATCATACTTGGTGCTGGGGAAAAAACCCGCTTCCTTAAAAGGCCAGAAACTGGGTCCTTTATGGGCCAGAAGCAGGGTCCTTTATGGGTCTGAAACAGGGTCCTTTATGGGCCAGAAGCGGGGTGTTTTATGGTCCGGAAGCGCGGTTTTTTATCAGACACAAGCAGGGTCCTTCATGGACCAGAAGCAGGGTCCTTTATGGGCCACAGCTAATATTTTTTTTGTCAAGGTGAGGGAAGGAAGTCGTGTTGGTGGCTAACTGCCCCAGAATTGTTTAGCTTGCATCATACTTGTTGCTGAGGCAAAAACCCGCTTCCTTCATAGGCCAGAAACAGGGTCCTTTATGGGCCATAAGCGGGGTCCTTTATGGACCAGAAGGAGGGTCCTTCATGGGGCACAGCTTACATTTTTTAATGTCAGGATGAGGCAAAGAGGATGTCGTTGGTGTATAACTGCCCCACAATGGTTTAGCTTGCATCATACTTGGTGCTTGGGCAAAAAACCCTGCTTCCTTAAAAGGCCAGAAACTGGGTCCTTTATGGGCCAGAAGCGCGGTCCTTTATGGGCCAGAAGCGCGGTCCTTTATGGGCCAGAAGCGCGGTCGTTTATGGGCCAGAAGCGCGGTCGTTTATGGGCCAGAAGCGCGGTCCTTTATGGGCCAGAAGCGCGGTCCTTTATGGGCCAGAAGCGCGGTCCTTTATGGGCCAGAAGCGCGGTCCTTTATGGGCCAGAAGCGCGGTCCTTTATGGGCCTGAAGCGGGCTCCTTTATGGGCCAGAAGCGGGCTCCTTTATGGGCAGAAGCGCGGTCCTTTATGGGCCAGAAGCGCGGTCCTTTATGGGCCAGAAGCGCGGTCCTTTATGGGCCAGAAGCGCGGTCCTTTATGGGCCAGAGGTAGGGTCCTTCATGGACCCGAAGCAGGGTCCTTCATGGACCAGAGCTTACATCTTTTATTGTCAGGGTGAGGGAAAGAGTACATTGTTGATGGCTAAGTGCCCCACAATGATTTAGCTTACATCATACTTGGTGCTGGGGCAAAAACCCGCTTCCTTCATAGGCTAGAAACGGGGTCCTTTATGGGCCGGAAGCGGGGCTCTTCATGGACCGGAAGCGGGGTCCTTTCTGGGCCACAACTTACATTTTTTATTGTCAGTGTGAGGGAAATAGGAGATTGATGGTGGCTAACTGCCCCAGAATAGTTTATTTTGCTTCATTCTTGGTGCTGGGGCAAAAACCCGTTTCCTTCATAGGCGAGAAGCAGGGTCCTTTATGGGCCAAAAGTGGGGTCCTTTATGGGAGAGAAGTGAGGTCCTTCATTGGACAGAAGTGAGGTCCTTCATTGGACAGAAGTGATGTCCTTTATGGACCAGAGGCGGGGTCCTTTATGGGCCAGAAGCAGGGTCCTTCATGGACCACAGGTTACATTTTTTATTGTGTGGATGAGGGAAAGAGGAGATTGTTGGTGGCTAACTGCCCCAGAATTGTTTAGCTTGCATCATACTTGGTGCTTGGGCAAAAACCCGCTTCCTTTATTGGCCCGAAGCGGACTCTTTTATGGGCCAGAAGCAGGGTCCTTCATGGACCACAGCTTATATTTTTTATTGTGTGGATGAGGGAAAGAGGAGATTGTTGGTGGCTAACTGCCCCAGAATGGTTTAGTTTGCATCACACTTGGTGCTGGGACAAAAACCCGCTTCCTTCATAGGCCAGAAACTGGGTCCTTTATGGGCCTGAAACAGGGTCTTTTATGGGCCAGAAGCGCGTTTCTTTATGGGCCAGAAGCAGGGTCCTTCATGGACCAGAAGCAGGGTCCTTTATGGGCCACAGCTTACATCTTTTATTGTCAGGGTGAGGAAAGGAAAATGTTGTTGGTGGCTAACTACCCTAGAATGGTTTAGTTTGCATCATACTTGGTGCTGGGGAAAAAACCCGCTTCCTTAAAAGGCCAGAAACTGGGTCCTTTATGGGCCAGAAGCAGGGTCCTTCATGGGACACAGCTTATATTTTTTATTCTCAGGCTGAGGGAAAGAGGATATTGTTGGTGGCTAACTGCCCCAGAATGGTTTAGTTTGCATCACACTTGGTGCTGGGACAAAACCCCGCTTACTTCATAGGCCAGAAACTGGGTCCTTTATGGGCCTGAAACAGGGTCTTTTATAGGCCAGAAGCGCGTTCCTTTATGGGCCACAGCTTACATTTTTTATTGTCAGGGTGAGGAAAGGAAAACGTTGTTGAAGCTAACTGCCCTAGAATGGTTTAGTTTGCATCATACTTGGTGCTGGGACAAAAAGCCACGTCGTCCATAGGCCAGAAACTGGGTCCTTTATGGGCCAGAAGCGGGGTCCTTTATGGGCCAGAAGCGCGGTCCTTTCTGGGCCAGAAGCGCGGTCCTTTCTGGGCCAGAAGCAGGGTCATTCATGGACCAGAGCTTACATCTTTTATTGTCATGGTGAAGGAAAGGGGACATTGTTGGTGGCTAAGTGCCCCACAATGGTTTAGCTTACATCATACTTGGTGCTTGGGCAAAAACCTGCTTCCTTCATAGGCCAGAAACGGGGTCCTTTATGGGCCGGAAGCGGGGTCCTTCATGGGCCAGAAGCAGGGTCCTTCATGGACCAGAGCTTACATATTTTATTGTCAGGGTGATGGAAAGGGGACATGGTTGGTGGCTAAGTGCCCCACAATGGTTTAGCTTACATCATACTTGGTGCTGGGGCAAAAACCCGCTTCTTTCATAGGCCAGAAGCGGGGTCCTTTATGGGCCGGAAGCGGGGTCCTTTATGGGCCGGAAGCGGGGTCCTTTATGGGCCGGAAGCGGGGTCCTTTATGGGCCGGAAGCGGGGTCCTTTATGGGCCGGAAGCGGGGTCCTTTATGGGCCGGAAGCGGGGTCCTTTATGGGCCGGAAGCGGGGTCCTTCATGGGCCGGAAGCGGGGTCCTTCATGGACCAGAAGCAGGGTCCTTTCTGGGCCACAACTTACATTTTTTATTTTCTGTTTGAGGGAAATAGGAGATTGTTGGTGGCTTACTGCCCCAGAATAGTTTATTTTGCTTCATTCTTGGTGCTGGGGCAAAAACCCGTTTCCTTCATAGGCGAGAAGCAGGGTCCTTTATGGGCGAGAAGTGAGGTCCTTTATGGATCAGAAGCGGGGTCCTTTATGGGCCAGAAGCAGGGTCCTTCATGGACCACAGGTTACATTTTTTATTGTGTGGATGAGGGAAAGAGGAGATTGTCGGTGGCTAATTGCCCCAGAATTGTTTAGCTTGCATCATACTTGGTGCTGGGGCAAAAAAATCCGCTTCCTTAAAAGGCTAGAAGCAGGGTCCTTTATGGGCCAGAAGCAGGGTCCTTTATGGGCCTGAAACAGGGTCCTTTATGGGCCAGAAGCAGGGTCCTTCATGGGCCAGGAGCGGGGTGTTTTATGGGCCAGGAGCGGGGTCATTTATGGGCCAGAAGCACGGTCATTTATGGGCCAGAAGCGCGGTCTTTTATCGGCCACAAGCGGGCTCCTTCATGGACCAGAAGCAGGGTCCTTTATGGGCCACAGCTTATATATTTTATTGTCAAGGTGAGGAAAGGAAGACGACGTTGGTGGCTAACTGCCCCAGAATTGTTTAGTTGGCATCATACTTGGTGCTGAGACAAAAACCCGCTTCCTTCATAGTCCAGAAACAGGGTCCTTTATGGGCCCGAAGAGGGGTCCTTTATGGGCCAGAAGAGTGGTCCTTTATGGGCCAGAAGCGGGGTCGTTCATAGACCAGAAGCGGGATGTTTTATGGGCCAGAAACAGGGTCCTTCATGTGCCACAGCTTACATTTTGTTTTGTCAGTGTGAGGGACAGAGGACATTGTTGGTGGCTACCTGCCCCAGAATTGTTTAGCTTTCATCGTACTTGGTGCTTGGGCAAAACCTGCTTCCTTCATAGGCCAGAAACAGGGTCCGTTATGTTCCAGAAACGGGGTCCTTTATGGGCCAGAAGCGGGGTCCTTCATGGACCAGAAGCAGGGTCCTTTATGGGCCACAGCTTACATCTTTTATTGTCAGGGTGAGGAAAGGAAAATGTTGTTGGTGGCTAACTACCCTAGAATGGTTTAGTTTGCATCATACTTGGTGCTGGGGAAAAAACCCGCTTCCTTAAAAGGCCAGAAACTGGGTCCTTTATGGGCCAGAAGCAGGGTCCTTTATGGGTCTGAAACAGGGTCCTTTATGGGCCAGAAGCGGGGTGTTTTATGGTCCGGAAGCGCGGTTTTTTATCTGACACAAGCAGGGTTCTTCATGGACCAGAAGCAGGGTCCTTTATGGGCCACAGCTAATATTTTTTTTGTCAAGGTGAGGAAAGGAAGTCGTGTTGGTGGCTAACTGCCCCAGAATTGTTTAGCTTGCATCATACTTGTTGCTGAGGCAAAAACCCGCTTCCTTCATAGGCCAGAAACAGGGTCCTTTATGGGCCATAAGCGGGGTCCTTTATGTACCAGAAGGAGGGTCCTTCATGGGGCACAGCTTACATTTTTTAATGTCAGGATGAGGCAAAGAGGATGTTGTTGGTGTATAACTGCCCCACAATGGTTTAGCTTGCATCATACTTGGTGCTTGGGCAAAAAACCCTGCTTCCTTAAAAGGCCAGAAACTGGGTCCTTTATGGGCCAGAAGCGCGGTCCTTTATGGGCCAGAAGCGCGGTCCTTTATGGGCCAGAAGCGGGGTCCTTTATGGGCCAGAAGCGGGGTCCTTTATGGGCCAGAAGCGGGGTCCTTTATGGGCAGAAGCGCGGTCCTTTATGGGCCAGAAGCGCGGTCCTTTATGGGCCAGAGGTAGGGTCCTTCATGGACCCGAAGCAGGGTCCTTCATGGACCAGAGCTTACATCTTTTATTGTCAGGGTGAGGGAAAGAGTACATTGTTGATGGCTAAGTGCCCCACAATGATTTAGCTTACATCATACTTGGTGCTGGGGCAAAAACCCGCTTCCTTCATAGGCTAGAAACGGGGTCCTTTATGGGCCGGAAGCGGGGCTCTTCATGGACCGGAAGCGGGGTCCTTTCTGGGCCACAACTTACATTTTTTATTGTCAGTGTGAGGGAAATAGGAGATTGATGGTGGCTAACTGCCCCAGAATAGTTTATTTTGCTTCATTCTTGGTGCTGGGGCAAAAACCCGTTTCCTTCATAGGCGAGAAGCAGGGTCCTTTATGGGCCAAAAGTGGGGTCCTTTATGGGAGAGAAGTGAGGTCCTTCATTGGACAGAAGTGAGGTCCTTCATTGGACAGAAGTGATGTCCTTTATGGACCAGAGGCGGGGTCCTTTATGGGCCAGAAGCAGGGTCCTTCATGGACCACAGGTTACATTTTTTATTGTGTGGATGAGGAAAAGAGGAGATTGTTGGTCGCTAACTGCCCCAGAATTGTTTAGCTTGCATCATACTTGGTGCTTGGGCAAAAACCCGCTTCCTTTATTGGCCCGAAGTGGACTCCTTTATGGGCCAGAAGCAGGGTCCTTCATGGACCACAGCTTATATTTTTTATTCTCAGGGTGAGGGAAAGAGGACATTGTTGGTGGCTAACTGCCCCAGAATGGTTTAGTTTACATCACACTTGGTGCTGGGACAAAAACCCGCTTCCTTCATAGGCCAGAAACTGGGTCCTTTATGGGCCTGAAACAGGGTCGTTTATGGGCCAGAAGCGCGTTCCTTTATGGGCCAGAAGCAGGGTCCTTCATGGACCAGAAGCAGGGTCCTTTATGGGCCACAGCTTACATCTTTTATTGTCAGGGTGAGGAAAGGAAAATGTTGTTGGTGGCTAACTACCCTAGAATGGTTTAGTTTGCATCATACTTGGTGCTGGGGAAAAAACCCGCTTCCTTAAAAGGCCAGAAACTGGGTCCTTTATGGGCCAGAAGCAGGGTCCTTTATGGGTCTGAAACAGGGTCCTTTATGGGCCAGAAGCGGGGTGTTTTATGGTCCGGAAGCGCGGTTTTTTATCAGACACAAGCAGGGTCCTTCATGGACCAGAAGCAGGGTCCTTTATGGGCCACAGCTAATATTTTTTTTGTCAAGGTGAGGGAAGGAAGTCGTGTTGGTGGCTAACTGCCCCAGAATTGTTTAGCTTGCATCATACTTGTTGCTGAGGCAAAAACCCGCTTCCTTCATAGGCCAGAAACAGGGTCCTTTATGGGCCATAAGCGGGGTCCTTTATGGACCAGAAGGAGGGTCCTTCATGGGGCACAGCTTACATTTTTTAATGTCAGGATGAGGCAAAGAGGATGTCGTTGGTGTATAACTGCCCCACAATGGTTTAGCTTGCATCATACTTGGTGCTTGGGCAAAAAACCCTGCTTCCTTAAAAGGCCAGAAACTGGGTCCTTTATGGGCCAGAAGCGCGGTCCTTTATGGGCCAGAAGCGCGGTCCTTTATGGGCCAGAAGCGCGGTCGTTTATGGGCCAGAAGCGGGGTCCTTTATGGGCCAGAAGCGGGGTCCTTTATGGGCCAGAAGCGGGGTCCTTTATGGGCCAGAAGCGGGGTCCTTTATGGGCCAGAAGCGGGGTCTCTTATGGGCCAGAAGCGGGGTCCTTTATGGGCCAGAAGCGCGGTCCTTTATGGGCCAGAGGTAGGGTCCTTCATGGACCCGAAGCAGGGTCCTTCATGGACCAGAGTGCCTTAAAACTAAGACTAAGTGCCTTAAAAGGCCAGAAACTGGGTCCTTTATGGGCCAGAAGCAGGGTCCTTTATGGGCCAGAAGCAGGGTCCTTTATGGGCCAGAAGCAGGGTCCTTTATGGGCCAGAAGCAGGGTCCTTTATGGGCCAGAAGGAGGGTCCTTTATGGGCCAGAAGCAGGGTCCTTCATGGGCCAGAAGCGGGGTGTATTATGGGCCAGAAGCGCTGTCTTTTATGGGCCAGAAGCAGGGTCCTTCATGGACCAGAAGCAGGGTCCTTTATGGGCCACAGCTTACATCTTTTATTGTAAGGGTGAGGAAAGGAAAATGTTGTTGGTTGCTAACTGCCCTAGAATGGTTTAGTTTGCATCATACATGGAGCTGGGGCTAAAACCCGATTCCTTAAAAGGCCAGAAACTGGTCCTTTATGGGTCTGAAAAAGGTCCTTCATGGGCCAGAAGCACGGTGTTTTATGGGCCAGAAGCGCGGTCTTTTATCAGCCACAAGCAGGGTCCTTCATGGACCAGAAGCAGGGTCCTTTATGGGCCTCAGCTTATATATTTTATTGTCAAGGTGAGGAAAGGAAGACGTCGTTGGTGGCTAACTGCCCCAGAATTGTTTAGCTTGCATCATACTTGTTGCTGAGACAAAAACCCGCTTCCCTCATAAGCCAGAAACAGGGTCCTTTATGGGCCAGAAGCGGGGTCTTTTATGGACCAGAAGGAGGGTCCTTCATGGGGCACAGCTTTCATCTTTTATTGTCAGGATGAAGCATAGAGGATGTTGTTGTTGGATAACTGTCCCACAATGGTTTAGCTTGCATCATACTTGGTGCTTGGGCAAAAACCCGCTTCCTTTATAGGCCCGAAGCTGACTCCTTTATGGGCCAGAAGCGCGGTCCTTTATGGGCCAGAAGCGCGGTCGTTTATGGGCCAGAAGCGCGGTCCTTTATGGGCCAGAAGCGCGGTCCTTTATGGGCCAGAAGCGCGGTCCTTTATGGGCCAGAAGCGCGGTCCTTTATGGGCCAGAAGCGGGGTCCTTTATGGGCCAGAAGCGGGGTCCTTTATGGGCAGAAGCGCGGTCCTTTATGGGCCAGAAGCGCGGTCCTTTATGGGCCAGAAGCGCGGTCCTTTATGGTCCAGAGGTAGGGTCCTTCATGGACCCGAAGCAGGGTCCTTCATGGACCAGAGCTTACATCTTTTATTGTCAGGGTGAGGGAAAGAGTACATTGTTGATGGCTAAGTGCCCCACAATGATTTAGCTTACATCATACTTGGTGCTGGGGCAAAAACCCGCTTCCTTCATAGGCTAGAAACGGGGTCCTTTATGGGCCGGAAGCGGGGCTCTTCATGGACCGGAAGCGGGGTCCTTTCTGGGCCACAACTTACATTTTTTATTGTCAGTGTGAGGGAAATAGGAGATTGATGGTGGCTAACTGCCCCAGAATAGTTTATTTTGCTTCATTCTTGGTGCTGGGGCAAAAACCCGTTTCCTTCATAGGCGAGAAGCAGGGTCCTTTATGGGCCAAAAGTGGGGTCCTTTATGGGAGAGAAGTGAGGTCCTTCATTGGACAGAAGTGAGGTCCTTCATTGGACAGAAGTGATGTCCTTTATGGACCAGAGGCGGGGTCCTTTATGGGCCAGAAGCAGGGTCCTTCATGGACCACAGGTTACATTTTTTATTGTGTGGATGAGGGAAAGAGGAGATTGTTGGTGGCTAACTGCCCCAGAATTGTTTAGCTTGCATCATACTTGGTGCTTGGGCAAAAACCCGCTTCCTTTATTGGCCCGAAGCGGACTCTTTTATGGGCCAGAAGCAGGGTCCTTCTTGGACCACAGCTTATATTTTTTATTGTGTGGATGAGGGAAAGAGGAGATTGTTGGTGGCTAACTGCCCCAGAATGGTTTAGTTTGCATCACACTTGGTGCTGGGACAAAAACCCGCTTCCTTCATAGGCCAGAAACTGGGTCCTTTATGGGCCTGAAACAGGGTCTTTTATGGGCCAGAAGCGCGTTCCTTTATGGGCCAGAAGCAGGGTCCTTCATGGACCAGAAGCAGGGTCCTTTATGGGCCACAGCTTACATCTTTTATTGTCAGGGTGAGGAAAGGAAAACGTTTTTGATGCTAACTGCCCTAGAATGGTTTAGTTTGCATCATACTTGGTGCTGGGACAAAAACCCGCGTCCTCCATACGCCAGAAACTGGGTCCTTTATGGGCCAGACGCGGGTTCCTTTATGGGCCAGAAGCGGGGTCCTTTATGGGCCAGAAGCGGGGTCCTTTATGGGCCAGAAGCGGGGTCCTTTATGGGCCAGAAGCGGGGTCCTTTATGGGCCAGAAGCGGGGTCTCTTATGGGCCAGAAGCGCGGTCCTTTATGGGCCAGAGGTAGGGTCCTTCATGGACCCGAAGCAGGGTCCTTCATGAACCAGAGTGCCTTAAAACTAAGACTAAGTGCCTTAAAAGGCCAGAAACTGGGTCCTTTATGGGCCAGAAGCAGGGTCCTTTATGGGCCAGAAGCAGGGTCCTTTATGGGCCAGAAGCAGGGTCCTTTATGGCCCAGAAGGAGGGTCCTTTATGGGCCAGAAGCAGGGTCCTTTATGGGCCAGAAGCAGGGTCCTTCATGGGCCAGAAGCGGGGTGTATTATGGGCCAGAAGCGCTGTCTTTTATGGGCCAGAAGCAGGGTCCTTCATGGACCAGAAGCAGGGTCCTTTATGGGCCACAGCTTACATCTTTTATTGTAAGGGTGAGGAAAGGAAAATGTTGTTGGTTGCTAACTGCCCTAGAATGGTTTAGTTTGCATCATACATGGAGCTGGGGCTAAAACCCGATTCCTTAAAAGGCCAGAAACTGGGTCCTTTATGGGTCTGAAAAAGGTCCTTCATGGGCCAGAAGCACGGTGTTTTATGGGCCAGAAGAGGGGTCTTTTATCAGCCACAAGCAGGGTCCTTCATGGACCAGAAGCAGGGTCCTTTATGGGCCTCAGCTTATATATTTTATTGTCAAGGTGAGGAAAGGAAGACGTCGTTGGTGGCTAACTGCCCCAGAATTGTTTAGCTTGCATCATACTTGTTGCTGAGACAAAAACCCGCTTCCCTCATAAGCCAGAAACAGGGTCCTTTATGGGCCAGAAGCGGGGTCTTTTATGGACCAGAAGGAGGGTCCTTCATGGGGCACAGCTTTCATCTTTTATTGTCAGGATGAAGCATAGAGGATGTTGTTGTTGGATAACTGTCCCACAATGGTTTAGCTTGCATCATACTTGGTGCTTGGGCAAAAACCCGCTTCCTTTATAGGCCCGAAGCTGACTCCTTTATGGGACAGAAGCGGGGTCCTTCATAGAGCAGAAGCAGGGTCCTTCATGGACCACACCTTTTATTTTTTATTCTCAGGGTGAGGGAAAGAGGATATTGTTGGTGGCTAACTGCCCCAGAATGGTTTAGTTTGCATCACACTTGGTGCTGGGACAAAAACCCGCTTCCTTCATAGGCCAGAAACGGGGTCCTTTATGGGCCGGAAGCGGGGTCCTTCATGGACCAGAAGCTGGGTCCTTTATGGGAAGAAGCGCAATCCTTTATGGGCCAGAATCGCGGTCCTTTATGGGCCAGAAGTAGGGTCCTTCTTCGACCAGAAGCAGGGTCCTTCATGAAACAGAGCTTACATCTTTTATTGTCAGGGTGAGGGAAAGAGGACATTGTTGGTGGCTAAGTGTCCCACAATGGTTTAGCTTTCATCATACTTGGTGCTGGGCAAAAACCCGCTTCTTCCATAGGCCAGAAACAGGGTCCTTTATTGGCCGGAAGTGGGGTCCTTCATGGACCAGAAGCAGGGTCCTTTCTGGGCCACAACTTACATTTTTCATTGTCAGTGTGAGGGAAATAGGAGATTGTTGGTGGCTAACTGCCCCAGAATAGTTTATTTTGCTTCATACTTGGTGCTGGGGCAAAAACCCGTTTCCTTCATAGGCGAGAATCAGAGTTTTTTATGGGCCAAAAGTGGGGGCCTTTATGGACCCGAAGCGGGGTCCTTTATGGGAAGAAGCTCAATCCTTTATGGGCCAGAAGCGCGGTCCTTCTTGGACCAGAAGCGGGGACCTTCATGGACCAGAGCTTACATCTTTTATTGTCAGGGTGAGGGAAAGAGGACATTGTTGGTGGCTAAGTGCCCCACAATGGTTTAGCTTACATCATACTTGGTGCTGGGGCAAAAACCCGCTTCCTCCATAGGCCAGAAGTGGGGTCCTTCATGGACCAGAAGCAGGGTCCTTTCTGGGCCACAACTTACATTTTTCATTGTCAGTGTGAGGGAAATAGGAGATTTTTGGTGGCTAACTACCCCAGAATAGTTTATTTTGGTTCATACTTGGTGCTGGGGAAAAAACCTGTTTCCTTCATAGGCGAGAAGCAGGGTCCTTTATGGGCCAATAGTGGGGTCCTTTATGGGACAGAAGTGAGGTCCTTTATGGACCAGAAGCGGGGTCCTTTATGGGCCAGAAGCAGGGTCCTTCATGGACCATAGGTTACATTTTTTATTGTGTGGATGAGGGAAAGAGGAGATTGTTGGTGGCTAACTGCCCCAGAATTGTTTAGCTTGCATCATACTTGGTGCTGTGGGAAAAAAACCCGCTTCCTTAAAAGGCCAGAAACTGGGTCCTTTATGGGCCAGAAGTGATGTCCTTTATGGGCCTGAAACAGAGTCCTTTATGGGCCAGAAGCAGGGTCCTTCATGGGCCAGAAGCGGGGTGTTTTATGGGCCAGAAGCGGGGTCCTTTATGGGCGAGAAGCGTGGTCTTTTATCGGCCACAAGCAGGGTCCTTCATGGACCAGAAGTAGGGTCCTTTATGGGCCACAGCTTATATATTTTATTGTCAAGGTGAGGAAAGGAAGACGTTGTTGGTGGCTAACTGCCCCAGAATTGTTTAGCTTGCATCATACTTGGTGCTGATACAAAAATCCGCTTCCTTCATAGGCCAGAAACAGGGTCCTTTATGGGCCAGAAGCGGGGTCCTTTATGGACCAGAAGGAGGGTCCTTCATGGGGCACAGCTTACATTTTTTAATGTCAGGATGAAGCAAAGAGGATGTTGTTGTTGGATAACTGCCCCACAATGGTTTAGCTTGCATCATACTTGGTGCTTGGGCAAAAACCCGCTTCCTTTATAGGCCCGAAGCTGACTCCTTTATGGGCCAGAAGCGGGGTCCTTCATGGACCAGAGGCAGGGTCCTTCATGGACCATAGCTTATATTTTTTATTCTGAGGGTGAGGGAAAGAGGATATTGTTGGTGGCTAACTGCCCCAGAATGGTTTAGTTTGCATCACACTTGGTGCTGGGACAAAATCCCGCTTCCTTCATAGGCCAGAAACGGGGTCCTTTATGGGCCGGAAGCGGGGTCCTTCATGGGCCAGAAACAGGGTCCTTCATGTGCCACAGCTTACATTTTGTTTTGTCAGTGTGAGGGACAGAGGACATTGTTGGTGGCTAACTGCCCCAGAATTGTTTAGCTTGCATCATACTTGCTGCTTGGGCAAAAACCCGCTTACTTCATAGGCCAGAAACAGGGTCCGTTATGTTCCAGAAACGGGGTCCTTTATGGGCCGGAAGCGGGGTCCTTCATGGACCAGAAGCAAGGTCCTTTATGGGCCACAGCTTACATCTTTTATTGTCAGAGTGAGGAAAGGAAAATGTTGTTGGTGGCTAACTGCCCTAGAATGGTTTAGTTTGCATCATACTTGGTGCTGGGGAAAAACCCGCTTCCTTCATAGTCCAGAAACAGGGTCCTTTATGGGCCCGAAGAGGGGTCCTTTATGGGCCAGAAGCGGGGTCCTTTATGGGCAAGAAGCGGGGTGTTTTTTGGGCCAGTAACAGGGTCCTTCATGTGCCACAGCTTACATTTTGTTTTGTCAGTGTGAGGGACAGAGGACATTGTTGGTGGCTAACTGCCCCAGAATTGTTTAGCTTGCATCATACTTGTTGCTTGGGGAAAAACCCGCTTCCTTCATAGGCCAGAAACAGGGTCCTTTATGTTCCAAAAACGGGGTCCTTTATGGGCCGGAAGCGGGGTCCTTCATGGACCAGAAGCAGGGTCCTTTATGGGCCACAGCTTACATCTTTTATTGTCAGGGTGAGGAAAGGAAAATGTTGTTGGTGGCTAACTGCCCTAGAATGGTTTAGTTTGCATCATACTTGGTGCTGGGGCAAATACCCGCTTCCTTCATAGGCCAGAAACAGGGTCCTTTATGGGCCATGAGCGGGGTCCTTTTTGGACCAGAAGGAGGGTCCTTCATGGGGCACAGCTTACATTTTTTAATGTGAGGATGAGGCAAAGAGGATGTTTTTGGTGGATAACTGCCCCACAATGGTTTAGCTTGCATCATACTTGGTGCTGGGTCAAAAAACCCCGCTTCCTTAAAAAGCCAGAAACTGCGTCCTTTATGGGCCTGGAACAGGGTCCTTTATGGGCCAGAAGCGCGGTCCTTTATGGGCCAGAAGCTGGATACTTTATGGACCAGAAGCATGGTCCTTCATGGGCCTGAAGCAGGGTCCTTCATGGGCTACAGCTTACTTTTTTTATTGTCAGGATGAGGCAAAGAGGATGTTCTTGTTGGATAACTGCCCCACAGTGGTTTAGCTTGCATCATACTTGCTGCTTGGGCAAAAACCCGCTTCCTTTATAGGCCCGAAGCGGACTCCTTTATGGGCCAGAAGCAGGGTTCTTCATGGACCACAGCTTATATTTTTTATTCTCAGGGTGAGGGAAAGAGGACATTGTTGGTGGCTAACTGCCCCAGAATGGTTTAGTTTGCATCACACTTGGTGCTGGGACAAAAACCCACTTACTTCATAGGCCAGAAACTGGGTCCTTTATGGGCCTGAAACATGGTTTTTTTTGGGCCAGAAGCGGAGTCCTTTATCGGCAGAAGCGCAGTCCTTTATGGGCCAGAAGCGCGGTCCTTTATGGGCCAGAAGCGCGGTCCTTTATGGGCCAGAAGCGCGGTCCTTTATGGGCCAGAAGCGCGGTTCTTTATGGGCCAGAAGCGCGGTTCTTTATGGGCCAGAAGCGCGGTCCTTTATGGGCCAGAAGTAGGGTCCTTCATGGACCACAGGTTTCATCTTTTATTGTCAGGGTGAGGGAAAGAGGACATTGTTGGTGGCTAAGTGCCCCACAATGGTTTAGCTTAGATCATACTTGGTGCTGGGGCAAAAACCCGCTTCCTTCACAGGCCAGAAACGGGGTCCTTTATGGGCCGGAAGCGGGGTCCTTCATGGACCAGAAGCAGGGTCCTTTATGGGCCACAGCTTACATCTTTTATTGTCAGGGTGAGGAAAGGAAAGTGTAGTTGGTGGCTAACTACCCTAGAATGGTTTAGTTTGCATCATACTTGGTGCTGGGGCAAAAACCCGCTTCCTTCATAGTCCAGAAACGTGGTCCTTTATGGGCCGGAAGCGGGGTCCTTCATGGACCAGAAGTAGGGTCCTTTATGGGCCATAGCTTATATTTTTTCTTGTTAGTGTGAGGGAAATAGGACATTGTTCGTGGCTAGCTGCCCTAGAATGGTTTAGCTTGCATCATACTTGATGCTTGGGCAAAAACCTGCTTCCTTCATAGTCCAGAAACAGGGTTCTTTATGGGCCTGAAGAGGGGTCCTTTATGGGCCAGAAGCGGGGTCCTTCATGGGCCAGTAACAGGGTCCTTCATATGCCACAGCTTACATTTTGTTTTGTCAGTGTGAGCGACAGAGAACATTGTTGGTGGCTAACTGCCCCAGAATTGTTTAGCTTGCATCATACTTGGTGCTTGGGGAAAAACCCGCTTCCTTCTTAGGCCAGAAACGGGGTCCTTTATTTTCCAGAAACGGGGTCCTTTATGGGCCGGAAGCGGTGTCCTTCATGGACCAGAAGCAGGGTCCTTTATGGGCCACAGCTTACATCCTTTATTGTCAGGGTGAGGAAAGGAAAATGTTGTTGGTGGCTAACTGCCCTAGAATGGTTTAGTTTGCATCATACTTGGTGCTGGGGCAAAAACCCGCTTCCTTCATAGGCCAGAAACAGGGTCCTTTATGGGCCATAAGCGGGGTCCTTTATGGACCAGAAGGAGGGTCCTTCATGGGGCACAGCTTACATTTTTTAATGTGAGGATGAGGCAAAGAGGATGTTTTTGGTGGATTACTGCCCCACAATGATTTAGCTTGCATCATACTTGGTGCTGGGGCAAAACCCCCCGCTTCCTTAAAAGGCCAGAAACTGGGTCCTTTATGGGCCAGAAGTAGGGTCCTTTATGGGCCTGGAACAGGGTCCTTTATGGGCCAGAAGCGCGGTCCTTTATGTTCCAGAAGCGCGGTCCTTTATGGGCCAGAAGCAGGGTCCTTTGTGGGCAAAAGCGGGGTCCTTTATGGGCCAGAAGCTGGATACTTTATGGACCAGAAGCATGGTCCTTCATGGGCCTGAAGCAGGGTCCTTCATGGGCTACAGCTTACTTTTTTTATTGTCAGGATGAGGCAAACAGGATGTTCTTGGTGGATAACTGCCCCACAGTGGTTTATCTTGCATCATACTTGATGCTTGGGCAAAAACCCGCTTCCTTTATAGGCCCGAAGCGGACTCCTTTATGGGCCAGAAGCAGGGTTCTTCATGGACCACAGCTTATATTTTTTATTCTTAGGGTGAGGGAAAGAGGACATTGTTGGTGGCTAACTGCCCCAGAATGGTTTAGTTTGCATCACACTTGGTGCTGGGAGAAAAACCCACTTACTTCATAGTCCAGAAACTGGGTACTTTATGGGCCTGAAACATGGTCTTTTATGGGCCAGAAGCGGGGTCCTTTATGGGCAGAAGCGCAGTCCTTTATGGGCCAGAAGCGCGGTCCTTTATGGGCCAGAAGCTCGGTCCTTTATGGGCCAGAAGCGCGGTCCTTTATGGGCCAGAAGCGCGGTCCTTTATGGGCCAGAAGTAGGGTCCTTCATGGACCAGAAGCAGGGTCCTTCATGGACCACAGCTTACATCTTTTATTGTCAGGGTGAGGGAAAGAGGACATTGTTGGTGGCTAAGTTCCCCACAATGGTTTAGCTTACATCATACTTGGTGCTGGGGCAAAAACCCATTTCCTTCATAGGCGAGAAGCATGGTCCTTTATGGGCCAAAAGTGGGGTCCTTTATGGGCCAAAAGTGGGGTCCTTTATGGGACAGAAGTGAGGTCCTTTATGGACCAGAAGCGGGGTCCTTTATGGGCCAGAAGCGGGGTCCTTCATGGACCACAGGTTACATTTTTTATTGTGTGGATGAGGGAAAGAGGAGATTATTGGTGGCTAACTGCCCCAGAATTGTTTAGCTTGCATCATACTTGTTGCTGGGGGAAAAAAAATCCGCTTCCTTAAAATGCCAGAAACTGGTCCTTTATGGGCTAGAAGCAGGGTCCTTTATTGGCCTGAAACAGTGTCCTTTATGGGCCAGAAGCAGGGCCCTTCATGGCCCAGAAGTGGGGTGTTTTATGGGCCAGAAGCGGGGTCCTTTATGGGCCAGAAGCGCGGTCTTTTATCGGCCACAAGCAGGGTCCTTCATGGAACAGAAGCAGGGTCCTTTATGGGCCACAGCTTACATCTTTTATTGTCAGGGTAAGGAAAGGAAAATGTTGTTGGTTGCTAACTGCCCTAGAATGGTTTAGTTTGCACCATACTTGGTGCTGGAGCAAAAACCCGATTCCTTAGAAGGCCAGAAACTGGTCCTTTATGGGTCTGAAAGAGGGTCCTTTATGGGCCAGAAGCGGGGTCCTTTATGGGCCAGAAGCACGGTCTTTTATCGGCCACAAGCAGGGTCCTTCATGGACCAGAAGCAGGGTCCTTTATGGGCCACAGCTTATATATTTTATTGTCAAGGTGAGGAAAGGAAGACGTCGTTGGTGGCTAACTGCCCCAGAATTGTTTAGCTTGCATCATACTTGTTGCTGAGGCAAAAATCCGCTTCCTTCATAGGCCAGAAACAGGGTCCTTTATGGGCCATAAGCGGGGTCCTTTATGGACCAGAAGGAGGGTCCTTCATGGGGCACAGCTTACATTTTTTAATGTGAGGATGAGGCAAAGAGGATGTTTTTGGTGGATTACTGCCCCACAATGATTTAGCTTGCATCATACTTGGTGCTGGGGCAAAAAACCCCGCTTCCTTAAAAGGCCAGAAACTGGGTCCTTTATGGGCCGGAAGCGGGGTCCTTCATGGACCAGAAGCAGGGTCCTTTATGGGCCACAGCTTATATTTTTTATTGTCAGTGTGAGCGAAATAGGACATTATTCGTAGCTAGCTGCCCTAGAATGGTTTAGCTTGCATCATACTTGGTGCTGGGGCAAAAACCCGCTTCCTTCATAGTCCAGAAACAGGGTCCTTTATGGGCCCGAAGAGGGGTCCTTTATGGGCCAGAAGCTGGGTCCTTTATGGGAAGAAGCGCAATCCTTTATGGGCCAGAATCGCGGTCCTTTATGGGCCAGAAGTAGGGTCCTTCTTCGACCAGAAGCAGGGTCCTTCATGAAACAGAGCTTACATCTTTTATTGTCAGGGTGAGGGAAAGAGGACATTGTTGGTGGCTAAGTGTCCCACAATGGTTTAGCTTTCATCATACTTGGTGCTGGGGCAAAAACCCGCTTCTTCCATAGGCCAGAAACAGGGTCCTTTATTGGCCGGAAGTGGGGTCCTTCATGGACCAGAAGCAGGGTCCTTTCTGGGCCACAACTTACATTTTTCATTGTCAGTGTGAGGGAAATAGGAGATTGTTGGTGGCTAACTGCCCCAGAATAGTTTATTTTGCTTCATACTTGGTGCTGGGGCAAAAACCCGTTTCCTTCATAGGCGAGAATCAGAGTTTTTTATGGGCCAAAAGTGGGGGCCTTTATGGACCCGAAGCGGGGTCCTTTATGGGAAGAAGCTCAATCCTTTATGGGCCAGAAGCGCGGTCCTACTTGGACCAGAAGCGGGGACCTTCATGGACCAGAGCTTACATCTTTTATTGTCAGGGTGAGGGAAAGAGGACATTGTTGGTGGCTAAGTGCCCCACAATGGTTTAGCTTACATCATACTTGGTGCTGGGGCAAAAACCCGCTTCCTCCATAGGCCAGAAACGGGGTCCTTCATGGACCAGAAGCAGGGTCCTTTCTGGGCCACAACTTACATTTTTCATTGTCAGTGTGAGGGAAATAGGAGATTTTTGGTGGCTAACTACCCCAGAATAGTTTATTTTGCTTCATACTTGGTGCTGGGGAAAAAACCTGTTTCCTTCATAGGCGAGAAGCAGGGTCCTTTATGGGCCAATAGTGGGGTCCTTTATGGGACAGAAGTGAGGTCCTTTATGGACCAGAAGCGGGGTCCTTTATGGACCAGAAGCGGGGTCCTTTATGGGCCAGAAGCAGGGTCCTTCATGGACCATAGGTTACATTTTTTATTGTGTGGATGAGGGAAAGAGGAGATTGTTGGTGGCTAACTGCCCCAGAATTGTTTAGCTTGCATCATACTTGGTGCTGTGGGAAAAAAAACCGCTTCCTTAAAAGGCCAGAAACTGGGTCCTTTATGGGCCAGAAGTGATGTCCTTTATGGGCCTGAAACAGAGTCCTTTATGGGCCAGAAGCAGGGTCCTTCATGGGCCAGAAGCGGGGTGTTTTATGGGCCAGAAGCGGGGTCCTTTATGGGCGAGAAGCGTGGTCTTTTATCGGCCACAAGCAGGGTCCTTCATGGACCAGAAGCAGGGTCCTTTATGGGCCACAGCTTATATATTTTATTGTCAAGGTGAGGAAAGGAAGACGTTGTTGGTGGCTAACTGCCCCAGAATTGTTTAGCTTGCATCATACTTGGTGCAGATACAAAAATCCGCTTCCTTCATAGGCCAGAAACAGGGTCCTTTATGGGCCAGAAGCGGGGTCCTTTATGGACCAGAAGGAGGGTCCTTCATGGGGCACAGCTTACATTTTTTAATGTCAGGATGAAGCAAAGAGGATGTTGTTGTTGGATAACTGCCCCACAATGGTTTAGCTTGCATCATACTTGGTGCTTGGGCAAAAACCCGCTTCCATTATAGGCCCGAAACTGACTCCTTTATGGGCCAGAAGCGGGGTCCTTCATGGACCAGAGGCAGGGTCCTTCATGGACCATAGCTTATATTTTTTATTCTGAGGGTGAGGGAAAGAGGATATTGTTGGTGGCTAACTGCCCCAGAATGGTTTAGTTTGCATCACACTTGGTGCTGGGACAAAATCCCGCTTCCTTCATAGGCCAGAAACGGGGTCCTTTATGGGCCGGAAGCGGGGTCCTTCATGGGCCAGAAACAGGGTCCTTCATGTGCCAGAGCTTACATTTTGTTTTGTCAGTGTGAGGGACAGAGGACATTGTTGGTGGCTAACTGCCCCAGAATTGTTTAGCTTGCATCATACTTGCTGCTTGGGCAAAAACCCGCTTACTTCATAGGCCAGAAACAGGGTCCATTATGTTCCAGAAACGGGGTCCTTTATGGGCCGGAAGCGGGGTCCTTCATGGACCAGAAGCAAGGTCCTTTATGGGCCACAGCTTACATCTTTTATTGTCAGAGTGAGGAAAGGTAAATGTTGTTGGTGGCTAACTACCCTAGAATGGTTTAGTTTGCATCATACTTGGTGCTGGGGAAAAACCCGCTTCCTTCATAGTCCAGAAACAGGGTCCTTTATGGGCCCGAAGAGGGGTCCTTTATGGGCCAGAAGCGGGGTCCTTTATGGGCAAGAAGCGGGGTGTTTTTTGGGCCAGTAACAGGGTCCTTCATGTGCCACAGCTTACATTTTGTTTTGTCAGTTTGCATCATACTTGGTGCTGGGGAAAAACCCGCTTCCTTCATAGTCCAGAAACAGGGTCCTTTATGGGCCCGAAGAGGGGTCCTTTATGGGCCAGAAGCGGGGTCCTTCATAGGCCAGAAACGGGGTCCTTTATGGGCCGGAAGCGGGGTCCTTCATGGGCCAGAAACAGGGTCCTTCATGTGCCACAGCTTACATTTTGTTTTGTCAGTGTGAGGGACAGAGGACATTGTTGGTGGCTAACTGCCCCAGAATTGTTTAGCTTGCATCATACTTGCTGCTTGGGCAAAAACCCGCTTACTTCATAGGCCAGAAACAGGGTCCGTTATGTTCCAGAAACGGGGTCCTTTATGGGCCAGAAGCGGGGTCCTTCATGGACCACAGGTTACATTTTTTATTGTGTGGATGAGGGAAAGAGGAGATTATTGGTGGCTAACTGCCCCAGAATTGTTTAGCTTGCATCATACTTGTTGCTGGGGGAAAAAAAATCCGCTTCCTTAAAATGCCAGAAACTGGTCCTTTATGGGCTAGAAGCAGGGTCCTTTATTGGCCTGAAACAGTGTCCTTTATGGGCCAGAAGCAGGGCCCTTCATGGCCCAGAAGTGGGGTGTTTTATGGGCCAGAAGCGGGGTCCTTTATGGGCCAGAAGCGCGGTCTTTTATCGGCCACAAGCAGGGTCCTTCATGGAACAGAAGCAGGGTCCTTTATGGGCCACAGCTTACATCTTTTATTGTCAGGGTAAGGAAAGGAAAATGTTGTTGGTTGCTAACTGCCCTAGAATGGTTTAGTTTGCACCATACTTGGTGCTGGAGCAAAAACCCGATTCCTTAGAAGGCCAGAAACTGGTCCTTTATGGGTCTGAAAGAGGGTCCTTTATGGGCCAGAAGCGGGGTCCTTTATGGGCCAGAAGCACGGTCTTTTATCGGCCACAAGCAGGGTCCTTCATGGACCAGAAGCAGGGTCCTTTATGGGCCACAGCTTATATATTTTATTGTCAAGGTGAGGAAAGGAAGACGTCGTTGGTGGCTAACTGCCCCAGAATTGTTTAGCTTGCATCATACTTGTTGCTGAGGCAAAAATCCGCTTCCTTCATAGGCCAGAAACAGGGTCCTTTATGGGCCATAAGCGGGGTCCTTTATGGACCAGAAGGAGGGTCCTTCATGGGGCACAGCTTACATTTTTTAATGTGAGGATGAGGCAAAGAGGATGTTTTTGGTGGATTACTGCCCCACAATGATTTAGCTTGCATCATACTTGGTGCTGGGGCAAAAAACCCCGCTTCCTTAAAAGGCCAGAAACTGGGTCCTTTATGGGCCGGAAGCGGGGTCCTTCATGGACCAGAAGCAGGGTCCTTTATGGGCCACAGCTTATATTTTTTATTGTCAGTGTGAGCGAAATAGGACATTATTCGTAGCTAGCTGCCCTAGAATGGTTTAGCTTGCATCATACTTGGTGCTGGGGCAAAAACCCGCTTCCTTCATAGTCCAGAAACAGGGTCCTTTATGGGCCCGAAGAGGGGTCCTTTATGGGCCAGAAGCTGGGTCCTTTATGGGAAGAAGCGCAATCCTTTATGGGCCAGAATCGCGGTCCTTTATGGGCCAGAAGTAGGGTCCTTCTTCGACCAGAAGCAGGGTCCTTCATGAAACAGAGCTTACATCTTTTATTGTCAGGGTGAGGGAAAGAGGACATTGTTGGTGGCTAAGTGTCCCACAATGGTTTAGCTTTCATCATACTTGGTGCTGGGGCAAAAACCCGCTTCTTCCATAGGCCAGAAACAGGGTCCTTTATTGGCCGGAAGTGGGGTCCTTCATGGACCAGAAGCAGGGTCCTTTCTGGGCCACAACTTACATTTTTCATTGTCAGTGTGAGGGAAATAGGAGATTGTTGGTGGCTAACTGCCCCAGAATAGTTTATTTTGCTTCATACTTGGTGCTGGGGCAAAAACCCGTTTCCTTCATAGGCGAGAATCAGAGTTTTTTATGGGCCAAAAGTGGGGGCCTTTATGGACCCGAAGCGGGGTCCTTTATGGGAAGAAGCTCAATCCTTTATGGGCCAGAAGCGCGGTCCTACTTGGACCAGAAGCGGGGACCTTCATGGACCAGAGCTTACATCTTTTATTGTCAGGGTGAGGGAAAGAGGACATTGTTGGTGGCTAAGTGCCCCACAATGGTTTAGCTTACATCATACTTGGTGCTGGGGCAAAAACCCGCTTCCTCCATAGGCCAGAAACGGGGTCCTTCATGGACCAGAAGCAGGGTCCTTTCTGGGCCACAACTTACATTTTTCATTGTCAGTGTGAGGGAAATAGGAGATTTTTGGTGGCTAACTACCCCAGAATAGTTTATTTTGCTTCATACTTGGTGCTGGGGAAAAAACCTGTTTCCTTCATAGGCGAGAAGCAGGGTCCTTTATGGGCCAATAGTGGGGTCCTTTATGGGACAGAAGTGAGGTCCTTTATGGACCAGAAGCGGGGTCCTTTATGGACCAGAAGCGGGGTCCTTTATGGGCCAGAAGCAGGGTCCTTCATGGACCATAGGTTACATTTTTTATTGTGTGGATGAGGGAAAGAGGAGATTGTTGGTGGCTAACTGCCCCAGAATTGTTTAGCTTGCATCATACTTGGTGCTGTGGGAAAAAAAACCGCTTCCTTAAAAGGCCAGAAACTGGGTCCTTTATGGGCCAGAAGTGATGTCCTTTATGGGCCTGAAACAGAGTCCTTTATGGGCCAGAAGCAGGGTCCTTCATGGGCCAGAAGCGGGGTGTTTTATGGGCCAGAAGCGGGGTCCTTTATGGGCGAGAAGCGTGGTCTTTTATCGGCCACAAGCAGGGTCCTTCATGGACCAGAAGCAGGGTCCTTTATGGGCCACAGCTTATATATTTTATTGTCAAGGTGAGGAAAGGAAGACGTTGTTGGTGGCTAACTGCCCCAGAATTGTTTAGCTTGCATCATACTTGGTGCAGATACAAAAATCCGCTTCCTTCATAGGCCAGAAACAGGGTCCTTTATGGGCCAGAAGCGGGGTCCTTTATGGACCAGAAGGAGGGTCCTTCATGGGGCACAGCTTACATTTTTTAATGTCAGGATGAAGCAAAGAGGATGTTGTTGTTGGATAACTGCCCCACAATGGTTTAGCTTGCATCATACTTGGTGCTTGGGCAAAAACCCGCTTCCATTATAGGCCCGAAACTGACTCCTTTATGGGCCAGAAGCGGGGTCCTTCATGGACCAGAGGCAGGGTCCTTCATGGACCATAGCTTATATTTTTTATTCTGAGGGTGAGGGAAAGAGGATATTGTTGGTGGCTAACTGCCCCAGAATGGTTTAGTTTGCATCACACTTGGTGCTGGGACAAAATCCCGCTTCCTTCATAGGCCAGAAACGGGGTCCTTTATGGGCCGGAAGCGGGGTCCTTCATGGGCCAGAAACAGGGTCCTTCATGTGCCAGAGCTTACATTTTGTTTTGTCAGTGTGAGGGACAGAGGACATTGTTGGTGGCTAACTGCCCCAGAATTGTTTAGCTTGCATCATACTTGCTGCTTGGGCAAAAACCCGCTTACTTCATAGGCCAGAAACAGGGTCCATTATGTTCCAGAAACGGGGTCCTTTATGGGCCGGAAGCGGGGTCCTTCATGGACCAGAAGCAAGGTCCTTTATGGGCCACAGCTTACATCTTTTATTGTCAGAGTGAGGAAAGGTAAATGTTGTTGGTGGCTAACTACCCTAGAATGGTTTAGTTTGCATCATACTTGGTGCTGGGGAAAAACCCGCTTCCTTCATAGTCCAGAAACAGGGTCCTTTATGGGCCCGAAGAGGGGTCCTTTATGGGCCAGAAGCGGGGTCCTTTATGGGCAAGAAGCGGGGTGTTTTTTGGGCCAGTAACAGGGTCCTTCATGTGCCACAGCTTACATTTTGTTTTGTCAGTTTGCATCATACTTGGTGCTGGGGAAAAACCCGCTTCCTTCATAGTCCAGAAACAGGGTCCTTTATGGGCCCGAAGAGGGGTCCTTTATGGGCCAGAAGCGGGGTCCTTCATAGGCCAGAAACGGGGTCCTTTATGGGCCGGAAGCGGGGTCCTTCATGGGCCAGAAACAGGGTCCTTCATGTGCCACAGCTTACATTTTGTTTTGTCAGTGTGAGGGACAGAGGACATTGTTGGTGGCTAACTGCCCCAGAATTGTTTAGCTTGCATCATACTTGCTGCTTGGGCAAAAACCCGCTTACTTCATAGGCCAGAAACAGGGTCCGTTATGTTCCAGAAACGGGGTCCTTTATGGGCCGGAAGCGGGGTCCTTCATGGACCAGAAGGAAGGTCCTTTATGGGCCACAGCTTACATCTTTTATTGTCAGAGTGAGGAAAGGAAAATGTTGTTGGTGGCTAACTACCCTAGAATGGTTTAGTTTGCATCATACTTGGTGCTGGGGAAAAACCCGCTTCCTTCATAGTCCAGAAACAGGGTCCTTTATGGGCCAGAAACAGGGTCCTTTATGGGCCAGGAGCGGGGTCCTTTTTGGACCAGAAGGAGGGTCCTTCATGGGGCACAGCTTGCATTTTTTAATGTGAGGATGAGGCAAAGAGGATGTTTTTGGTGGATAACTGCCCCACAATGGTTTAACTTGCATCATACTTGGTGCTGGGTCAAAAAACCCCGCTTCCTTAAAAGGCCAGAAACTGCGTCCTTTATGGGCCTGGAACAGGGTCCTTTATGGGCCAGAAGCGCGGTCCTTTATGGGCCAGAAGCTGGATACTTTATGGACCAGAAGCATGGTCCTTCATGGGCCAGAAGCAGGGTCCTTCATGGGCTACAGCTTACTTTTTTATTGTCAGGATGAGGCAAAGAGGATGTTCTTGTTGGATAACTGCCCCACAGTGGTTTAGCTTGCATCATACTTGCTGCTTGGGCAAAAACCCGCTTCCTTTATAGGCCCGAAGCGGACTCCTTTATGGGCCAGAAGCAGGGTTCTTCATGGACCACAGCTTATATTTTTTATTCTCAGGGTGAGGGAAAGAGGACATTGTTGGTGGCTAACTGCCCCAGAATGGTTTAGTTTGCATCACACTTGGTGCTGGGACAAAAACCCACTTACTTCATAGGCCAGAAACTGGGTCCTTTATGGGCCTGAAACATGGTTTTTTATGGGCCAGAAGCGGGGTCCTTTATGGGCAGAAGCGCAGTCCTTTATGGGCCAGAAGCGCTGTCCTTTATGGGCCAGAAGCGCGGTCCTTTATGGGCCAGAAGCGCGGTTCTTTATGGGCCAGAAGCGCGGTTCTTTATGGGCCAGAAGCGCGGTTCTTTATGGGCCAGAAGCGCAGTCCTTTATGGGCCAGAAGTAGGGTCCTTCATGGACCACAGGTTTCATCTTTTATTGTCAGGGTGAGGGAAAGAGGACATTGTTGGTGGCTAAGTGCCCCACAATGGTTTAGCTTAGATCATACTTGGTGCTGGGGCAAAAACCCGCTTCCTTCACAGGCCAGAAACGGGGTCCTTTATGGGCCGGAAGCGGGGTTCTTCATGGACCAGAAGCAGGGTCCTTTATGGGCCACAGCTTACATCTTTTATTGTCAGGGTGAGGAAAGGAAAGTGTAGTTGGTGGCTAACTACCCTAGAATGGTTTAGTTTGCATCATACTTGGTGCTGGGGCAAAAACCCGCTTCCTTCATAGTCCAGAAACGTGGTCCTTTATGGGCCGGAAGCGGGGTCCTTCATGGACCAGATGTAGGGTCCTTTATGGGCCATAGCTTATATTTTTTCTTGTTAGTGTGAGGGAAATAGGACATTGTTCGTGGCTAACTGCCCTAGAATGGTTTAGCTTGCATCATACTTGATGCTTGGGCAAAAACCCGCTTCCTTCATAGTCCAGAAACAGGGTTCTTTATGGGCCTGAAGAGGGGTCCTTTATGGGCCAGAAGCGGGGTCCTTCATGGGCCAGTAACAGGGTCCTTCATATGCCACAGCTTACATTTTGTTTTGTCAGTGTGAGGGACAGAGGACATTGTTGGTGGCTAACTGCCCCAGAATTGTTTAGCTTGCATCATACTTGGTGCTTGGGGAAAAACCCTCTTCCTTCTTAGGCCAGAAACAGGGTCCTTTATTTTCCAGAAACGGGGTCCTTTATGGGCCGGAAGCGGGGTCCTTCATGGACCAGAAGCAGGGTCCTTTATGGGCCACAGCTTACATCCTTTATTGTCAGGGTGAGGAAAGGAAAATGTTGTTGGTGGCTAACTGCCCTAGAATGGTTTAGTTTGCATCATACTTGGTGCTGGGGCAAAAACCCGCTTCCTTCATAGGCCAGAAAGAGGGTCCTTTATGGGCCATAAGCGGGGTCCTTTATGGACCAGAAGGAGGGTCCTTCATGGGGCACAGCTTACATTTTTTAATGTGAGGATGAGGCAAAGAGAATGTTTTTGGTGGATTACTGCCCCACAATGATTTAGCTTGCATCATACTTGGTGCTGGGGCAAAAAACCCCGCTTCCTTAAAAGGCCAGAAACTGGGTCCTTTATGGGCCAGAAGTAGGGTCCTTTATGGGCCTGGAACAGGGTCCTTTATGGGCCAGAAGCGCGGTCCTTTATGTTCCAGAAGCGCGGTCCTTTATGTTCCAGAAGCGGGGTCCTTTATGGGCCAGAAGCTGGATACTTTATGGACCAGAAGCATGGTCCTTCATGGGCCTGAAGCAGGGTCCTTCATGGGCTACAGCTTACTTTTTTTATTGTCAGGATGAGGCAAACAGGATGTTCTTGGTGGATAACTGCCCCACAGTGGTTTATCTTGCATCATACTTGATGCTTGGGCAAAAACCCGCTTCCTTTATAGGCCCGAAGCGGACTCCTTTATGGGCCAGAAGCAGGGTTCTTCATGGACCACAGCTTATATTTTTTATTCTTAGGGTGAGGGAAAGAGGACATTGTTGGTGGCTAACTGCCCCAGAATGGTTTAGTTTGCATCACACTTGGTGCTGGGAGAAAAACCCACTTACTTCATAGGCCAGAAACTGGGTACTTTATGGGCCTGAAACATGGTCTTTTATGGGCCAGAAGCGGGGTCCTTTATGGGCAGAAGCGCAGTCCTTTATGGGCCAGAAGCGCGGTCCTTTATGGGCCAGAAGCTCGGTCCTTTATGGGCCAGAAGCGCGGTCCTTTATGGGCCAGAAGTAGGGTCCTTCGTGGACCAGAAGCAGGGTCCTTCATGGACCACAGCTTACATCTTTTATTGTCAGGGTGAGGGAAAGAGGACATTGTTGGTGGCTAAGTTCCCCACAATGGTTTAGCTTACATCATACTTGGTGCTGGGGCAAAAACCCATTTCCTTAGAAGGCCAGAAACTGGTCCTTTATGGGTCTGAAAGAGGGTCCTTTATGGGCCAGAAGCAGGGTGTTTTATGGGCCAGAAGCACGGTCTTTTATCGGCCACAAGCAGGGTCCTTCATGGACCAGAAGCAGGGTCCTTTATGGGCCACAGCTTATATATTTTATTGTCAAGGTGAGGAAAGGAAGACGTCGTTGGTGGCTAACTGCCCCAGAATTGTTTAGCTTGCATCATACTTGTTGCTGAGGCAAAAATCCGCTTCCTTCATAGGCCAGAAACAGGGTCCTTTATGGGCCATAAGCGGGGTCCTTTATGGACCAGAAGGAGGGTCCTTCATGGGGCACAGCTTACATTTTTTAATGTCAGGATGAGGCATAGAGGATGTTGTTGGTGGATAACTGCCCCACAATGGTTTAGCTTGCATCATACTTGGTGCTTGGGCAAAAACCCGCTTCCTTCATAGGCCACAAACAGGGTCCGTTATGTTCCAGAAACGGGGTCCTTTATGGGCCGGAAGCGGGGTCCTTCATGGACCAGAAGCAGGGTCCTTTATGGGCCACAGCTTACATCTTTTATTGTCAGGGTGAGGAAAGGAAAGTGTTGTTGGTGGCTAACTACCCTAGAATGGTTTAGTTTGCATCATACTTGGTGCTCTGGCAAAAACCCGCTTCCTTCATAGTCCAGAAACGGGGTCCTTTATGGGCCATAAGCGGGGTCCTTTATGGACCAGAAGGAGGGTCCTTCATGGGGCACAGCTTACATTTTTTAATGTCAGGATGAGGCATAGAGGATGTTGTTGGTGGATAACTGCCCCACAATGGTTTAGCTTGCATCATACTTGGTGCTTGGGCAAAAACCCGCTTCCTTCATAGGCCACAAACAGGGTCCGTTATGTTCCAGAAACGGGGTCCTTTATGGGCCGGAAGCGGGGTCCTTCATGGACCAGAAGCAGGGTCCTTTATGGGCCACAGCTTACATCTTTTATTGTCAGGGTGAGGAAAGGAAAGTGTTGTTGGTGGCTAACTACCCTAGAATGGTTTAGTTTGCATCATACTTGGTGCTCTGGCAAAAACCCGCTTCCTTCATAGTCCAGAAACGGGGTCCTTTATGGGCCGGAAGCGGGGTCCTTCATGGACCAGAAGCAGGGTCCTTTATGGGCCATAGCTTATATTTTTTATTGTTAGTGTGAGGGAAATAGGACATTGTTCGTGGCTAACTGCCCTAGAATGGTTTAGCTTGCATCATACTTGATGCTTGGGCAAAAACCCGCTTCCTTCATAATCCAGAAACAGGGTTCTTTATGGGCCTGAAGAGTGGTCCTTTATGGGCCAGAAGCGCAGTCCTTTATGGGCCAGAAGCGCGGTCCTTCATGGGCCAGAAGCGGGATGTTTTATGGGCCAGAAGCGCGGTCCTTTATGGGCCAGAAGCAGGGTCCTTCATGGACCACAGCTTACATCTTTTATTGTCAGGGTGAGGGAAAGAGGACATTGTTGGTGGCTAAGTGCCCCACAATGGTTTAGCTTTCATCATACTTGGTGCTGGGGCAAAAACCCGCTTCCTTCATAGGCCAGAAACGGGGTCCTTTATGGGCCGGAAGCGGGGTCCTTCATGGACCAGAAGCAGGGTCCTTTCTGGGCCACAGCTTACATTTGTTATTGTCAGTGTGAGGGAAATAGGAGATTGTTGGTGGCTAACTGCCCCAGAATAGTTTATTTTGCTTCATACTTGGTGCTGGGGTAAAAACCCGTTTCCTTCATAGGCGAGAAGCAGGGTCCTTTATGGGCCAAAAGTGGGGTCCTTTATGGGACAGGAGTGAGGTCCTTTATGGGACAGAAGTGAGGTCCTTTATGGACCAGAAGCGGGGTCCTTTATGGGCCAGAAGCAGAGTCCTTCATGGACCACAGGTTACATTTTTTATTGTGTGGATGAGGGGAAGAAGAGATTGTCGGTGGCTAACTGCCCCAGAATTGTTTAGCTTGCATCATACTTGGTGCTGGGGGAAAAAACACCCGCTTCCTTAAAATGCCAGATACTGGGTCCTTTATGGGCCAGAAGCAGGGTCCTTTATTCGTCTGAAACAGTGTCCTTTATGGGCCAGAAGCGGGGTCCTTTATGGCCAGAAGCAGGGTGTTTTATGGGCCAGAAGCACGGTCTTTTATCGGCCACAAGCAGGGTCCTTCATGGACCAGAAGCAGGGTCCTTTATGGGCCACAGCTTATATATTTTATTGTCAAGGTGAGGAAAGGAAGACGTCGTTGGTGGCTAACTGCCCTAGAATGGTTTAGCTTGCATCATACTTGTTGCTGAGGCAAAAACCCGCTTCCTTCATAGGCCAGAAACAGGGTCCTTTATGGGCCAGAAGCGGGGTCCTTTATGGACCAGAAGGAGGGTCCTTCATGGGGCACAGCTTACTTTTTTTAATGTCAGGATGAGGCAAAGAGGATGTTGTTGGTGGATAACTGCCCCTCAATGGTTTAGCTTGCATCATACTTGGTGCTGGGGCAAAAAACCCCGCTTCCTTAAAAGGACAGAAACTGGGTCCTTTATGGGGCAGAAGCAGGGTCCTTTATGGGCCTGAAATAGGGTCCTTTATGGGCCAGAAGCGCGGTCCTTTATGGGCCAGTAGCTCAGTCCTTTATGGGCCAGAAGTAGGGTCCTTCATGGACCAGAAGCAGGGTCCTTCATGGACCAGAGGTTAAATCTTTTATTGTCAGGGTGAAGGAAATGGGACATTGTTGGTGGCTAAGTGCCCCACAATGGTTTAGCTTACATCATACTTGGTGCTGGGGCAAAAAAACCCGCTTATTTAAAAGGCCAGAAACTGGGTCCTTTATGGGCCAGAAGCAGGGTCCTTTATGGGCCTGAAACAGGGTCCTTTATGGGCCAGAAGCAGGGTCCTTCATGGGCCAGATGCGCGGTCTTATATTGGCCACAAGCAAGTTCCTTCATGAACCAGAAGCAGGGTCCTTTATGGGCCACAGCTTACATCTTTTTTTGTCAGGGTGAGGAAAGGAAAATGTTGTTGGTTGCTAACTGCCCTAGAATGGTTTAGTTTGCATCATACTTTGTGCTGGGGCAAAAACCCGATTCCTTAAAAGGCCAGAAACTGGGTCCTTTATGGGTCTGAAACAGGGTCCTTTATGGGCCAGAAGCGGGGTCCTTCATGGGCCAGAAGCACGGTGTTTTATGGGCCAGAAGCGTGGTCTTTTATCAGCCACAAGCAGGGTCCTTCATGGACCAGAAGCAGGGTCCTTTATGAATCATTGTCCTTCATGGGCCAGAAGCAGGGTCCTTCATAGGCTGCAGCTTGCTTTTTTTATTGTCAGGATGAGGCAAAGAGGATGTTCTTGGTGGATAACTGCCCCACAGTGGTTTAGCTTGCATCATACTTGGTGCTTGGGAAAAACCCGCTTCCTTTATAGGCCCGAAGCGGACTCCTTTATGGGCCAGAAGCAGGGTTCTTCATGGACCACAGCTTATATTTTTTATTCTCAGGGTGAGGGAAAGAGGACATTGTTGGTGGCTAACTGCCCCAGAATGGTTTAGTTTGCATCACACTTGGTGCTGGGACAAAAACCCACTTACTTCATAGGCCAGAAACTGGGTCCTTTATGGGCCTAAAACAGGGTCTTTTATGGGCCAGAAGCGGGGTCCTTTATGGGCAGAAGCGCAGTCCTTTATGTGCAGAAGCGCGGTCCTTTATGGGTCAGAAGCGCGGTACTTTATGGGCCAGAAGCGCGGTCCTTTATGGGCCAGAAGCGCGGTCCTTTATGGGCCAGAAGCGCGGTATTTTATGGGCTAGAAGTAGGGTCCTTCATTCACCAGAAGCAGGGTCCTTCATGGACCACAGCTTATATCTTTTATTGTCAGGGTGAGGGAAAGAGGACATTGTTGGTGGCTAAGTGCCCAACCATGGTTTAGCTTACATCATACTTGGTGCTGGGGCAAAAACCCGCTTCCTTCATAGGCCAGAAACGGGGTCCTTTATGGGCCGGAAGCGGGGTCCTTCATGGACCAGAAGCAGGGTCCTTTCTGGGCCACAACTTACATTTGTTATTGTCAGTGTGAGGGAAATAGGAGATTGTTGGTGGCTAACTGCCCCAGAATAGTTTATTTTCCTTCATACTTGGTGTTGGGGCAAAAAGCCGTTTCCTTCATAGGCGAGAAGCAGGGTCCTTTATGGGCCAAAAGTGAGGTCCTTTATGGGACAGAAGTGACTTCCTTTATGGACCAGAAGCGGGGTCCTTTATGGGCCAGTAGCAGGGTCCTTCATGGACCACAGGTTACATTTTTTATTGTGTGGATGAGGGAAAGAGGAGATTGTTGGTGGGTAACTGCCCCAGAATTGTTTAGCTTGCATCATACTTGGTGCTGGGGAAAAAAAAACCCGTTTCCTTAAAAGGCCAGAAACTGGGTCCTTTATGGGCCAGAAGCAGGGTCCTTTATTGGCCAGACGCGGGGTCCTTCATGGGCCAGAAGCGGGGTCCTTCATGGGCCAGAAGCGGGGTCCTTCATGGGCCAGAAGCGGGGTCCTTCATGGGCCAGAGGCGGGGTCCTTCATGGGCCAGAAGCGGGGTCCTTTATGGGCCAGAAGCGCGGTCTTTTATCGGCCACAAGCAGGGTCCTTCATGGACCAGAAACAGGGTCCTTTATGGGCCACAGCTTACATCTTTTATTGTCAGGGTAAGGAAAGGAAAATGTTGTTGGTTGCTAACTGCCCTAGAATGGTTTAGTTTGCATCATACTTGGTGCTGGAGCAAAAACCCAATTCCTTAAAAGGCCAGAAACTGGGTCCTTTATGGGTCTGAAACAGGGTCCTTTATGGGCCAGAAGCGGGGTCCTTTATGGGCCAGAAGCGGGGTCCTTCATGGGCCAAAAGCGGGGTGTTTATGGGCCAGAAACAGGGTCCTTCTTGGGCCACCGCTTACATTTTGTTTTGTCAGTGTGAGGGACAGAGGACATTGTTGGTGGCTAACTGCCCCAGAATTGTTTTGCTTGCATCATACTTGCTGCTTGGGCAAAAACCCGCTTCCTTCATAGGCCAGAAAGAGGGTCCTTTATGTTCCAGGAACGGGGTCCTTTATGGGCCGGAAGCGGGGTCCTTCATGGACCAGAAGCAGGGTCCTTTATGGGCCACAGCTTACATCTTTTATTGTCAGGGTGAGGAAAGGAAAATGTTGTTGGTGGCTAACTGCTCTATAATGCTTTAGTTTGCATCATACTTGGTGCTGGGGCAAAAACCCGCTTCCTTAAAATGCGAGAAACTGGGTCCTTTATGGGCCAGAAGCAGGGTCCTTTATGGGTCTGAAACAGGGTCCTTTATGGGCCAGAAGCGGGGTCCTTCATGGGCCAGAAGCGGGGTGTTTTATGGTCCAGAAGCGTGGTCTTTTATCGGCCACAAGCAGGGTCCTTCATGGACCAGAAACAGGGTCCTTTATGGGCCAGAAGCGGGGTCCTTTATGGACCAGAAGGAGGGTCCTTCATGGGGCACAGCTTACATCTTTTATTGTCAGGATGAAGCAAAGAGGATGTTGTTGTTGGATAACTGCCCCACAATGGTTTAGCTTGCATCATACTTGGTGCTTGTGCAAAAACCCGCTTCCTTTATAGGCCCGAAGCTGACTCCTTTATGGTCCAGAAGCGGGGTCTTTCATGGAGCAGAAGCAGGGTCCTTCATGGACCACAGCTTTTATTTTTTATTCTCAGGGTGAGGGAAAGAGGATATTGTTTGTGGCTAACTGCCCCAGAATGGTTTAGTTTGCATCATACTTGGTGCTGGGACAAAGACCCGCTTCCTTCATAGGCCAGAATCGGGGTCCTTTATGGGCCGGAAGCGGGGTCCTTCATGGACCAGAAGCAGGGTCCTTTATGGGCCACAGCTTATATTTTTTATTGTTAGTGTGAGGGAAATAGGACATTGTTTGTGGCTAAGTGCCCTAGAATGGTTTAGCTTGCATCATACTTGGTGCTGGGGCAAAAACCCGCTTCCTTCATAGTCCAGAAACAGGGTCCTTTATGGTCCCGAAGAGGGGTCCTTTATTGTCCCGAAGAGGGGTCCTTTATGGACCAGAAGCGGGGTCCTTTATGGGAAGAAGCGCAATCCTTTATGGGCCAGAACCGCGGTCCTTTATGGGCCAGAAGTAGGGTCCTTCTTGGACCAGAAGCAGGGTCCTTCATGGACCAGAGCTTACATCTTTTATTGTCAGGGTGAGGGAATGAGGACATTGTTGGTGGCTAAGTGCCCCACAATGGTTTTGCTTACATCATACTTGGTGCTGGGGCAAAAACCCGCTTCTTCCATAGGCCAGAAACGGGGTCCTTTATTGGCCGGAAGTGGGGTCCTTCATGGACCAGAAGCAGGGTCCTTTCTGGGCCACAACTTACATTTTTTATTGTCAGTGTGAGGGAAATAGGAGATTGTTGGTGGCTAACTGCCCCAGAATTGTTTAGCTTGCATCATACTTGGTGCTGGGGAAAAAAAAACCCGTTTCCTTAAAAGGCCAGAAACTGGGTCCTTTATGGGCCAGAAGCAGGGTCCTTTATTGGCCAGAAGCGGGGTCCTTCATGGTCCAGAAGCGGGGTCCTTCATGGGCCAGAAGCGGGGTCCTTCATGGGCCAGAAGCGGGGTCCTTCATGGGCCAGAGGCGGGGTCCTTCATGGGCCAGAAGCGGGGTCCTTCATGGGCCAGAAGCGGGGTCCTTTATGGGCCACAGCTTACATCTTTTATTGTCAGGGTAAGGAAAGGAAAATGTTGTTGGTTGCTAACTGCCCTAGAATGGTTTAGTTTGCATCATACTTGGTGCTGGGGCAAAAACCCAATTCCTTAAAAGGCCAGAAACTGGGTCCTTTATGGGTCTGAAACAGGGTCCTTTATGGGCCAGAAGCGGGGTCCTTTATGGGCCAGATGCAGGGTGTTTTATGGGCCAGAAGCGCGGTCTTTTATCGGCCACAAGCAGGGTCCTTCATGGACTAGAAGCAGGGTCCTTTATGGGCCACAGCTTATATATTTTATTGTCAAGGTGAGGAAAGGAAGATCTCGTTGGTGGCTAACTTTGTTTCATACCTGGTGCTGCGGCAAAAACCCGTTTACTTCATAAGCGAGAAGCAGAGTCCTTTATGGGCCAAAGTGGGGTCCTTTATGGGACAGAAGTGAGGTCCTTTATGGACCCGAAGCGGGGTCCTTTATGGGCCAGAACTAGGGTCCTTCACGGACCACAGGTTACATTTTTTATTGTGTGGATGAGGGAAAGAGGAGATTGTTGGTGGCTAACTGCCCCAGAATTGTTTAGCTTGCATCATACTTGGTGCTGGGGCAAAAAAACCCGCTTCCTTAAAAGGCCAGAAACTGGGTCCTTTATGGGCTAGAAGAAGGGTCCTTTATGGCCCAGAAGCAGGGTCCTTCATGGGCCAGAAGCGGGGTGTTTTATGGGCCAGAAGCGGGGTCCTTTATGGGCCAGAAGCGCGTTCTTTTATCGGCCACAAACAGGGTCCTTCATGGACCAGAAGCAGGGTCCTTTATGGCCCCAGCTTATATATTTTATTGTCAATGTGAGGAAAGGAAGACGTCGTTGGTGGCTAACTGCCCCAGAATTGTTTAGCTTGCATCATACTTGGTGCTGAGACAAAAACCCGCTTCCTTCATAGTCCAGAAACAGGGTCCTTTATGTGCCAGAAGCGGGGTCCTTTATGGACCAGAAGGAGGGTCCTTCATGGGGCACAGCTTACATTTTTTAATGTCAGGATGAAGCAGAGAGGATGTTGTTGTTGGATAACTGCCCCACAATGGTTTAGCTTGCATCATACTTGGTGCTTGGGCAAAAACCCGCTTACTTTATAGGCCCGAAGCTGACTCCTTTATGGGCCAGAAGCGGGGTCCTTCATGGACCAGAAGCAGGGTCCTTCATGGATGACAGCTTATATTTTTTTTTCTCAGGGTGAGGGAAAGAGGATATTGCTGGTGCCTAATTGCCCCAGAATGGTTTAGTTTGCATCACACTTGGTGCTGGGACAAAATCCCGCTTCCTTCATAGGCTAGAAACTGGGTCCTTTATGGGCCCGAAGAGGGGTCCTTTATGGGCCAGAAGAATGGTCCTTTATGGGCCAGAAGCGGGGTCCTTCATGGGCCAGAAGCGGGGTGTTTTATTGGTCAGTAACAGGGTCCTTCATGTGCCACAGCTTAGATTTTGTTTTGTCAGTGTGAGGGACATTGTTGGTGGCTAACTGCCCCAGAATTGTTTAGCTTGCATCATACTTGGTGCTTGGGGAAAAACCCGCTTCCTTCATAGGCCAGAAACAGGGTCCTTTATGTTCCAGAAACGGGGTCTTTTATGGGCCGGAAGCGGGTTCCTTCATGGACCAGAAGCAGGGTCCTTTATGGGCCACAGCTTACATCTTTTATTGTCAGGGTGAGGAAAGGAAAATGTTGTTGGTGGCTAACTGCCCTAGAATGGTTTAGTTTGCATCATGCTTGGTGCTGGGGCAAAAACCCGCTTCCTTCATAGGCCAGAAATAGGGTCCTTTATGCGCCAGAAGCGGGGTCCTTTATGGACCAGAAGGAGGGTCCTTCATGGGGCATAGCTTACATTTTTTAATGTCAGGATGAGGCAAAGAGGATGTTGTTGGTGGATAACTACCCCACAATGGTTTAGCTTGCATCATACTTGGTGCTGGGGCAAAAAACCCCGCTTCCTTAAAAGGCCAGAAACTGGGTCCTTTATGGGGCAGAAGCAGGGTCCTTTATGGGCCTGGAACAGGGTCCTTTATGGGCCAGAAGTGCGGTCCTTTATGGGCCAGAAGCGCGGTCCTTTATGGTCCGGAAGCGGGGTCCTTCATGGACCAGAAGCAGGGTCCTTTACGGGCCACAGCTTATATTTTTTATTGTCTGTGTGAGGGAAATAGGACATTATTCGTAGCTAACTGCCCTAGAATGGTTTAGCTTGCATCATACTTGGTGCTGGGGCAAAAATCCGCTTCCTTCATAGTGCAGAAACAGGGTCCTTTATGGGCCCGAAGAGGGGTCCTTTATGGGCCAGAAGTGGGGTCCTTCATATGCCAGAAGCGGGGTGTTTTATGGGCCAGAAACCGGGTCCTTCATGTGCCACAGCTTACATTTTGTTTCGTCAGTGTGAGGGACAGAGGACATTGTTGGTGGCTTACTACCCCAGAATTGTTTAGCTTGCATCATACTTGTTGCTTGGGCGAAAACCCGTTTCCTTCATTGGCCAGAAACAGGGTCCGTTATGTTCCAGAAACGGGGTCCTTTATGGGCCGGAAGCGGGGTCCTTCATGGACCAGAAGCAGGGTCCTTTATGGGCCACAGCTTACATCTTTTATTGTCAGGGTGAGGAAAGGAAAATGTTGTTGGTGGCTAACTACCCTAGAATGGTTTAGTTTGCATCATACTTGGTGCTGGGGCAAAAACCCGCTTCCTTCATAGGCCAGAAACGGGGTCCTTTATGGGCCGGAAGCGGGGTCCTTCATGGACCAGAAGCAGGGTCCTTTATGGGCCATAGCTTATATTTTTTATTGTTAGTGTGAGGGAAATAGGACATTGTTCGTGGCTAACTGCCCTAGAATGGTTTAGCTTGCATCATACTTGGTGCTGGGGCAAAAACCCGCATCCTTCATAGTCCAGAAACAGGGTCCTTTATGGGTCCGAAGAGGGGTCCTTTATGGGCCAGAAGAGTGGTCCTTTATGGGCCAGAAGCGGGGTCCTTCATGGGCCAGAAGCGGGGTGTTTTATGGGCCAGTAACAGGGTCCTTCATGTGCCACAGCTTACATTTTGTTTTGTCAGTGTGAGGGACAGAGGACATTGTTGTTGGCTAACTGCCCCAGAATTGTTTAGCTTGCATCATACTTGGTGCTTGGGGAAAAACCCGCTTCCTTCATAGGCCAGAAACAGGGTCCTTTATGTTCCAGAAACGGGGTCCTTTATGGGCCGGAAGCGGGGTCCTTCATGGACCAGAAGCAGGGTCATTTATGGGCCACAGCTTACATCTTTTATTGTCAGGGTGAGGAAAGGAAAATGTTGTTGGTTGCTAACTGCCCTAGAATGGTTTAGTTTGCATCATACTTGTTGCTGGGGCACAAACCCGCTTCCTTAAAAGGCCAGAAACTGGGTCCTTTATGGGCCAGAAGCAGGGTCCTTTATGGGCCGGAAGCGGGGTCCTTCATGGACCAGAAACAGGGTCCTTTATGGGCCACAGCTTATATTTTTTATTGTCAGTGTGAGGGAAATAGGACCTTGTTCGTGGTTAACTGCCCTAGAATGGTTTAGCTTGCATCATACTTGGTGCTGGGGCAAAAACCCGCTTCCTTCATAGTCCAGAAACAGGGTCCTTTTTGGGCACAAAGAGGGGTCCTTTATGGCCCAGAAGCGGGGTCCTTTATGGGCCAAAAGCGGGGTGTTTATGGGCCAGAAACAGGGTCCTTCTTGGGCCACCGCTTACATTTTGTTTTGTCAGTGTGAGGGACAGAGGACATTGTTGGTGGCTAACTGCCCCAGAATTGTTTTGCTTGCATCATACTTGGTGCTTGGGCAAAAACCCGCTTCCTTCATAGGCCTGAAACAGGGTCCTTTATGTTGCAGGAACGGGATCCTTTATGGGCCGGAAGCGGGGTCCTTCATGGACCAAAAGCAGGGTCCTTTATGGGCCAAAGCTTACATCTTTTATTGTCAGGGTGAGGAAAGGAAAATGTTGTTGGTGGCTAACTGCTCTATAATGGTTTAGTTTGCATCATACTTGGTGCTGGGGCAAAAACCCGCTTCCTTAAAAGGCCAGAAACTGGGTCCTTTATGGGCCAGAAGCAGGGTCCTTTATGGGTCTGAAACAGGGTCCTTTATGGGCCAGAAGCGGGGTCCTTCATGGGCCAGAAGCGGGGTGTTTTATGGTCCAGAAGCGTAGTCTTTTATCGGCCACAAGCTGGGTCCTTCATGGACCAGAAGCAGGGTCCTTTGTGGGCCACAGCTTATATATTTTATTGTCAAGGTGAGGAAAGTGTGACGTCGTTGGTGGCTAACTGCCCCAGAATTGTTTAGCTTGCATCATACTTGTTGCTGAGGCAAAAACCCGCTTCCTTCATAGGCCAGAAACAGGGTCCTTTATGGGCCATAAGCGGGGTCCTTTATGGACCAGAAGGAGGGTCCGTCATGGTGCACAGCTTACATCTTTTAATGTCAGGATGAGGCAAAGAGGATGATGTTGGTGGATAACTGCCCCACAGTGGTTTAGCTTGCATCATACTTGGTGCTGGGGCAAAAAACCCCGCTTCCTTAAAAGGCCAGAAACTGGGTCCTTCATGGGCCAGAAGCAGGGTCCTTTATGGGCCTGAAACAGGGTCCTTTGTGGGCCAGAAGCAGGGTCCTTTGTGGGGAAAAGCGGGGTCCTTTATGGGCCAGAAGCTGGATCCTTTATGGACCAGAAGCATGGTCCTTCATGGACCAGAAGCATGGTCCTTCATGGGCCAGAAGCAGGGTCCTTCCTGGGCTACAGCTTACTTTTTTTATTGTCAGGATGAGGCAAAGAGGATGTTGTTGGTGGATAACTGCCCCACAATGGTTTCGCTTGCATCGTACTTGGTGCTTGGGCAAAAACCTGCTTCCTTTATATGCCCGAGGCGGACTCCTTTATGGGCCAGAAGCAGGGTCCTCATGGACCACAGCTTATATTTTTTATTCTTAGGGTGAGGGAAAGAGGACATTGTTGGTGGCTAACTGCCCCAGAATGGATTAGTTTGCATCACACTTGGTGCTGGGACAAAAACCCGCTTACTTCATAGGCCAGAAACAGGGTCCTTTATGGGCCAGAAGCAGGGTCCTTCATGGACCATAAGCAGGGTCCTTTATGGGCCACAGCTTACATCTTTTATTGTCAGGGTGAGGAAAGGAAAACGTTGTTGAAGCTAACTGCCGTAGAATGGTTTAGTTTGCATCATACTTGGTGCTGGGACAAAAACCCGCGTTCTCCATAGGCCAGAAACTGGGTCCTTTATGGGCCAGAAGCGGGGTCCTTTATGGGCCAGAAGCGGGGTCCTTTATGGGCCAGAAGCGCGGTCCTTTATGGGCCAGAAGCGCGGTCCTTTATGGGCCAGAAGCGGGGTGTTTTATGGGCCAGAAGCGGGGTGTTTTATGGGCCAGAAACGGGGTCCTTCATGGACCAGAAGCAGGGTCCTTCATGGACCAGAGCTTACATCTTTTATTGTCAGGGTGAAGGAAAGAGAACATTGTTTGTGGCTAAGTGCCCCACAATGGTTTAGCTTACATCATACTTGGTGCTGGGGCAAAAAGCCGCTTCCTTCATAGGCCAGAAACGGGGTTCTTTATGGGCCAGAAGCGGGGTCCTTCATGGACCAGATGCAGGGTCCTTTATGGGCCACAATTTACATTTTTTATTGTCAGTGTGAGGAAAATAGGAGATTGTTGGTGGCTAACTGCCCCAGAATAGTTTATTTTGCTTCATTGTTGGTGCTGGGGCAAAAACCCGTTTCCTTCATAGGTGAGAAGCAGGGTCCTTTATGGGCCAAAAGTGGGGTCCTTTATTTGCCAGAAGTGAGGTCCTTTATGGGACAGAAGTGAGGTCCTTTATGGGACAGAAGTGAGGTCCTTTATGGACCAGAAGCGGGGTCCTTTATGGGCCAGAAGCAGGGTCCTTCATGGACCACAGGTTACATTTTTTATTGTGTGGATGAGGGAAAGAGGAGATTGTTGGTGGCTAACTGCCCCAGAATTGTTTAGCTTGCATCATACTTGGTGCTGGGGCAAAAAACCTCGCTTCCTTAAAAGGCCAGAAACTGGGTCCTTTATGGGCCAGAAGCAGTGTCCTTTATGGGCCTGAAACAGGGTCCTTTATGGGCCAGAAGCAGGGTACTTCATGGGCCAGAAGCGGGGTGTTTCATGGGCCAGAAGCGGGGTCCTTTATGGGCCAGAAGCTCGGTCTTTTATCGGCCACAAGCAGGGTCCTTCATGGACCAGAAGCAGGGTCCTTTATGGGCCACAGCTTACATCTTTTATTGTCAGGGTGAGGAAAGGAAAATGTTGTTGGTTGCTAACTACCCTAGAATTGTGTTGTTTGCATCATACTTGGTGCTGGGGAAAAACCCGCTTCCTTCATAGGCTAGAAGCTGGGTCCTTTATGGGCCAGAAGCTGGGTCCTTTATGGGCAGAAGGGGGTCCTTTATGGGCCAGAAGCGGGGTCCTTTATGGAGGAGAAGCAGGGTCCTTTATGGGCCACAGCTTACATCTTTTATTGTCAGAGTGAGGAAAGGAAGACGTTGTTGGTGGCCAACTGGCCAAAACGGGTTTAGCTTGCATCATACTTGGTGTTGGGGAAAAACCCGCTTCCTTCATAGTCCAGAAACAGGGTCCTTTATGGGCCAGCAGGGGGGCCTTTATGGACCAGAAGCGGGGTCCTTCATGAGCCAGAAGCGGGGTCCTTTATGGGCCAGAAGCGGGGTCCTTTATGGGCCAGAAGCGGGGTCCTTTATGGGACAAAAGCGGGGTCCTTTATGGACCAGAAGCGGGGTCCTTCATGGGGCACAGCTTACATTTTTTAATGTCAAGATGAGGCAAAGAGGACGTTGTTGGTGGATAAGTGCCCCACAATGGTTTAGCTTGCATCATACGTGGTGCTTGGGCGAAAACCCGCTTCCTTTATAGGCCCGAAACGGACTCCTTTATGGGCCAGAAGCGGGGTCCTTCATGGACCAGAAGCAGGGTCCTTCATGGGCCACAGCTTATATTTTTTATTCTCAGGGTGAGGGAAAGAGGACATTGTCGGTGGCGAACTGCCCCAGAATGGTTTAGTTTGCATCACACTTGGTGCTGGGACAAAAACCCGCTTCCTTCATAAGCCAGAAACTGGGTCCTTTATGGGTCTGAAACAGGGTCCTTTATGGGCCAGAAGCGCGTTCCATTATGAGCCAGAAGCAGGATCCTTCATGGACCAGAGGCAGGGTCCTTTATGGGCCACAGCTTACATCTTTTATTGTCAGGGTGAGGAAAGGAAAACGTTGTTGGTGGCTAACTGCCCTAGAATGGTTTAATTTGCATCATACTTGGTGCTGGGACAAAAACCCGTGTCCTCCATAAGCCAAAAACTGGGTCCTTTATGGGCCAGAAGCGGGGTCCTTTATGGGCCAGAAGCGGGGTCCTTTATGGGGCAGAAGCGGGGTCCTTTATGGGCCAGAAGCGGGGTCCTTTATGGGCCAGAAGCGGGGTCCTTTATGGGCCAGAAGCGGGGTCCTTTATGGGCCAGAAGCGGGGTCCTTTATGGGCCAGAAGCGGGGTCCTTTATGGGCTTGAAGCGGGGTCCTTTATGGACCAGAAGTGGGGTCATTCATGGACCAGAAGCAAGGTCCTTCATGGACCAGAGCTTACATCTTTTATTGTCAGGGTGAGGGAAAGAGGACATTGTTGGTGGCTAAGTGCCCCACAATAGTTTAGCTTACAGCATACTTGGTGCTGAGGAAAGAACCTGCTTCCTTCATAGTCCAGAAACAGGGTCCTTTGTGGGCCAGCTGCGGGGTCCTTTGTGGGCCAGCAGCGGGTCCTTTATGGGCAAGAAGCGGTGTCCTTTATGGGGAAGAAGCGGGGTCCGTCATGGACTACAAGCAGGGTCGTTCATGGACCAGAAGCAGGGTCCTTCATGGGCCAATGGTTACATTTTTTATTGTCAGGGTGAGGGAAAGAGGGCATTGTTGGTGGCCTTCTGCCCCAGAATGGTTTATTTTGCATCATACTTGGTGCTGGGTCAGAAACCCGCTTCCTTCATAGGCCAGAAACGGGGTCCTTTATAGGCTAGAAGCGGGGTCCTTCATGGACCAGAAGCAGGGTCCTTTATTTGCCACAGCTTATATTTTTTATTCTCAGTGTGAGGGAAATAGGATATTGTTGGTGGCTAAGTGCCCTAGAATGGTTTAGATTGCATCATACTTGGTGCTTGGGCAAAAACCTGTTTCCTTCAAAGGCCAGAAACTGGGTCCTTTATGGGCCAGAAGCAGGGTTCATTATGGGCCAGAAGCGGGGTCTTTTTGGGCCAGAAACAGGGTCATTCACGGGCCACAGCTTACGTTTTGTTTTGTCAGTGTGAGGGACAGAGGACATTGTTGGTGGCTAACTGCCCCAGAATTGTTTAGCTTGCATCATACTTGGTGCTTTAGCAAAAACCCGCTTCCTTCGTAGGCCAGAAACAGGGTCCTTTATGTTCCAGAAACCGGGTCCTTTATGGGCCGGAGGCGGGGTCCTTCATGGACCAGAAGCTGGGTCCTTTATGGGCCACAGCTTTCATTTTTTATTGTCAGGGTGAAGGAAATAGGACATTGTTGGTGGCTAACTGCCCCAGAATTGTTTAGCTTGCATCATACTTGGTGCTTAGGCAAAAACCCGCTTCCTTCATAGGCCAGAAACTAGCTCTTTTATGGGCTAGAAGCAGGGTCCTTTATGGGCCAGAAACTGGGTCCTTTATGGGCCAGAAACTGGGTCCTTTATGGGCCAGAATCTGGGTCCTTTATGGGCCAGAAGCGCAGTCCTTTATGGGCCAGAAGCAGGGTCCTTTATGGGCCACAGCTTACATTTTGTATTGTCAGGGTGAGGGAAAGAGGACATTGTTGATTGCTAACTGCCTCAGAATTGTTTAACTTGCATCATACTTGGTGCTCGGGCAAAAACCCGCTTCCTTCACAGGCCAGAAACAGGGTGCTTTATGGGCCAGAAACGGGGTCGTTTATGGGCCGGAAACGGGGTCCTTTATAGGTCGGAAGCAGGGTCCTTTATGGGCCACAGCTTACATTTTTTATTGTCTGTGTGAGGGAAAGAGGACATTGTTGGTGGCTAACTGCCCTAGAATGGTTTAGCTTGCATCATACTTGGTGCTGTGGCGAAAACCCGCTTCCTTCAAAGTCCAGAAACTGGGTCCTTTATGGGCCAGAAGTGATGTCCTTTATGGGGCAGAAGCATGGTCCTTTGTGAGCAAAAGTGGGGTCCTTTATGGGCCAGAAGCATGGTCCTTTATGGGCCATCAGCGGGGTCCTTTATGGGCCATCAGCGGGGTCCTTTAAGGGGAAGAAGCGGGGTCCTTTATAGACCAGAAGCAGGGTCCTTCATGGACCACAGGTTACATGTTTTATTGTCTGGGTGAGAGAAGGAGGACATTGTTGGTGGCTAACTGCACCAGAATTGTTTAGCTTGCATCATACTTGGTGCTGGGGCAAAAACCTGCTTCCTTCATACGCCAGAAACTGGGTTCTTTATGGGCCAGAAACGGGGTCCTTTATGGGCCTGAAACAGGGTCCTTTATGGGCCAGAAGCGGGGTCCTTCATGGACCAGAAGCGGGGTGTTTTATGGGCCAGAAACTGGGTCCTTTATGGGCCAGAAGCGTGGGTCTTTATGGGCCAGAAGCAGGGACCTTTATGGGCCACAGCTTACATCTTTTATTGTCAGGGTGAGGAAAGGAAGACGTTATTGGTGGCTAACTGCCCCACAATGGTTTAGCTTGCATCATACTTGTTGCTGGGGCAAAAACCCACTTCCTTCAAAGGCCAGAAACTGGGTCCTTTATGGGCCAGAAGTGATGTCCTTTATGGGCCAGAAGCAGGGTCCTTTATGGGCCAGAAGCAGGGTCCTTTATGGGCCAGAAGCGCGGTCCTTTATGGGCCAGAAGCGCGGTCCTTTATGGGCCTAAAGCAGGGTCCTTTATGGGCCTAAAGCTGCGTACTTCGTGGACCAGAAGCAGGGTCCTTCATGGGCCACAGCTTACATTTTATATTGTCAGGGTGAGGGAAGGAGGACATTGTTGGTGGCTAACTTCCCCAGAATTGTTTAGCTTGCATTATACTTGGTGCTAAGCAAAAACCTGCTTCCTTTATTGGCCAGAAGCAGGGTCCTTTATGGGCCGGAAGCGGGGTCCTTCATGGACCAGAAGCAGGGTCCTTTATGGGCCACAGCTTACATTTTTTATTGTCAGGGTGAGGGTAATAGGACATTGTTGGTGGCTAACTGCCCCAGAATTGTTTAGCTTGCATCAAACTTGGTGCTAAGCAAAAACCCGCTTCCTTCATAGGCCAGAAACTGGCTCTTTTATGGGCTAGAAGCAGGGTCCTTGTTGGGCCAGAAACTGGTTCCTTTATGGGCCAGAAACTGGGTCCTTTATGGGCCAGAAACTGGGTCCTTTATGGGCCAGAAACTGGGTCCTTTATGGGCCAGAAGCGCGGTCCTCTATGGGCCAGAAGCAGGGTCCTTTATGGGCCACAGCTTACATTTTGTATTGTCAGGGTGAGGGAAAGAGGACATTGTTGATTGCTAACTGCCTCAGAATTGTTTAGCTTGCATCATACTTGGTGCTCGGGCAAAAACCCGCTTCCTTCATAGGCCAGAAACAGGGTCCTTTATGGGCCAGAAACGGGGTCCTTTATGGGCCGGAAACGGGGTCCTTTATGGGCCGGAAACGGGGTCCTTTATGGGTTGGAAGCGGGGTGCTTTATGGGTCGGAAGCAGGGTCCTTTATGGGCCACAGCTTACATTTTTTATTGTCTGTGTGAGGGAAAGAGGACATTGTTTGTGGCTAACTGCCCTTGAATGGTTTAGCTTGCATCATACTTGGTGCTGGGGCAAAAACCCTCTTCCTTCAAAGGCCAGAAACTGGGTCCTTTATGGGCCAGAAGTGATGTCCTTTATGGGCCAGAAGCAGCGTCCGTTGTGAGCAAAAGCGGGGTCCTATATAGACCAGAAGCAAGGTCCTTTATGGACCAGAAGCATGGTCCTTTATGGGCCAGCAGCGGGGTCCTTTATGGGCCAGCAGCGGGGTCCTTTAAGGGGAAGAAGAGGGGTTCTTTATAGACCAGAAGCAGGGTCCTTCATGGGCCACAGCTTACATTTTTTATTGTCTGGGTGAGGGAAGGAGGACATTGGTGTTGGCGAACAGCCTGAGAATTGTTTAGCTTGCATCATACTTGGTGCTTGGGCAAAAGCCTGTTTTCTTCAAAGGCCAGAAACTGGGTCCCTTATGGGCCAGAAGTGATGTCCTTTATGGGCCAGAAGCAGGGTCCTTTGTGAGCAAAAGCGGGGTCCTTTATGGACCAGAAGCATGGTCCTTCGTGGACCAGAAGTAGGGTCCTTTATGGGCCACAGGTTACATTTTGTATTGTCAGGGTGAGGGAAAGAGGACATTGTTGATTGCTAACTGCCCCAGAATTGTTTAGCTTGCATCATACTTGGTGCTTGGGCAAAACCCTCCTTCCTTCATAGGCCAGAAACAGGGTCCTTTATGAGCCAGAAACGGGGTCCTTTATGGGCCGGAAGCGGGGTCCTTCATGGACCAGAGCAGGGTCCATTATGGGCCACAGCTTACATTTTTTATTCTCAGTGTGAGGGAAATAGGACATTGTTGGTGGCTAAGTGCCCTAGAATGGTTTAGCTTGCATCATACTTAGTGCTGGGGCAAAAACCCGCTTCCTTCAAAGGCCAGAAACTGGGTCCTTTATGGGCCAGAAGTGATGTCCTTTATGGGCCAGAAGCAGTGTCCGTTGTGAGCAAAAGCGGGGTCCTATATAGACCAGAAGCATGGTCCTTTATGGACCAGAAGCGGGGTCCTTTATGGACCAGAAGCGGGGTCCTTTATGGGCCAGCAGCGGGGTCCTTTATGGGCCAGAAGCATGGTCCTTTATGGGACATAGCTTACATTTTTTATTGTCTGGGTGAGGGAAAGAGGACATTGTTGGTGGCTAACTGCCCTAGAATGGTTTAGCTTGCATCATACTTGGTGCTGGGGCAAAAACCCGCTTCCTTCAAAGGCCAGAAACTGGGTCCTTTATGGGCCAGAAGTGATGTCCTTTATGGGCCAGAAGCAGGGTCCTTTGTGAGCAAAAGCGGGGTCCTTTATGGGCCAGAAGCATGGTCCTTTATGGGCCAGCAGCGGGGTCGTTTATGGGCCAGCAGCGGGGTCCTTTAAGGGGAAGAAGCGGGGTCCTTTATAGAGCAGAAGCAGGGTCCTTCATGGACCACAGGTTACATTTTTTATTGTCTGGGTGAGGGAAGGAGGACATTGTTGGTGGCTAACTGCACCAGAATTGTTTAGCTTACATCATACTTGGTGCTGGGGCAAAAACCCGCTTCCTTCATAGGCCAGAAACTGGGTTCTTTATGGGCCAGAAGCGGGGTCATTTATTGGCCTGAAACAGGGTCCTTTATGGGCTAGAAGCGGGGTCCTTTATGGACCAGAAGCAGGGTGTTTTATGGGAAGAAACTGGGTCCTTTATGGGCCAGAAGCGCGGTCCTTTATGGGCCAGAAGCAGGGTCCTTTATGGGCCAGAAGCGCGGTCCTTCGTGGACCAGAAGCAGGGTCCATCATGGCCCACAGCTTACATTTTGTATTGTCAGGGTGAAGGAAAGAGGACATTGTTGATTGCTAACTGCCCCAGAATTGTTTAGCTTGCATCATACTTGGTGCTTGGGCAAAAACCCGCTTACATCATAGGCCAGAAATAGGGTCCTTTATGGGCTAGGAAACGGGGTCCTTTATGGGCCAGAAGCGCGGTCCTTTATGGGCCAGAAGCGCGGTCCTTTATGGGCCTAAAGCAGGGTGCTTCGTGGACCAGAAGCAGGGTCCTTCATGGGCCACAGCTTATATTTTGTATTGTCAGGATGAGGGAAAGAGGACATTGTTGATTGCTAACTGCCCCAGAATTGTTTAGCTTGCATCATACTTGGTGCTTGGGCAAAACCCCGCTTCCTTCTTAGGCCAGAAACAGGGTCCTTTATGAGCCAGAAACGGGGTCCTTTATGGGCCGGAAGCGGGGTCCTTCATGGACCAGAGCAGGGTCCATTATGGGCCACAGCTTACATTTTTTATTCTCAGTGTGAGGGAAATAGGACATTGTTGGTGGCTAAGTGCCCTAGAATGGTTTAGCTTGCATCATACTTAGTGCTGGGGCAAAAACCCGCTTCCTTCAAAGGCCAGAAACTGGGTCCTTTATGGGACAGAAGTGATGTCCTTTATGGGGCAGAAGCAGGGTCCTTTATGGGCTGGAAGCGGGGTCCTTCATGGACCAGAAGCAGGGTCCTTTATGGGCCACAGCTTACATTTTTTATTATCAGGGTGAGGGAAATAGGACATTGTTGGTGGCTAACTGCCCCAGAATTGTTTAGCTTGCATCATACTTGGTGCTTGGGCAAAAACCCGCTTCCTTCATAGGCCAGAAACTGGCTCTTTTATGGGCCAGAAGCAGGGTCCTTTGTGGACCAGAAGCAGGGTCCTCTATGGGCCAGAAGCGCGGTCCTTCGTGGACCAGAAGCAGGGTCCTTTATGGGCCACAGCTTACATCTTTTATTGTCAGGGTGAGGAAAGGAAGACGTTATTGTTGGCTAACTGCCCCACAATGGTTTAGCTTGCATCATACTTGGTGCTTGGGCAAAAACCCACTTCCTTCATAGTCCAGAAATAGGGTCCTTTATGGGCCAGAAGCGCGGTCCTTTATGGGCCAGAAGCAGGGTCCTTCGTGGACCAGAAGCAGGGTCCTTTATGGGCCACAGCTTACATTTTGTATTGTCAGGGTGAGGGAAAGAGGACATTGTTGATTGCTAACTGCCCCAGAATTGTTTAGCTTGCATCATACTTGGTGCTTTGGCAAAAACCCGCTTCCTTCATAGGCCAGAAACAGGGTCCTTTATGTTCCAGAAACGGGGTCCTTTATGGGCTGGAAGCGGTCTCCTTTATGGGCCAGAAGCAGTGTCCTTTATGGGCCAGAAGCGCGGTCCTTTATGGGCCTGAAGCAGAGTCCTTTATGGGCCAGAAGCGCGGTCCTTTATGGGCCTGAAGCAGGGTCCTTCGTGGACCAGAAGCAGGGTCCTTCATGGGCCACAGCTTACATTTTGTATTGTCAGGGTGAAGGAAAGAGGACATTGTTGATTGCTAACTGCCCCAGAATTGTTTAGCTTGCATCATACTTGGTGCTTGGGCAAAAACCAGCTTCCTTCATACGCCAGAAACAGGGTCCTTTATGGGCCAGAGACAGGATCCTTTATGGGCCTGGAAACGGGGTCCTTTATGGGCTGGAAGCGGGGTCCTTCATGGACCAGAAGCAGGGTCCCTTATGGGCCACAGCTTACATTTTTTATTGTCAGTGTGAGGGAAATAGGACATTGTTGGTGGCTAACTGCCCTTGAATGGTTTAGCTTGCATCATACTTGGTGCTGGGGCAAAAACCCTCTTCCTTCAAAGGCCAGAAACTGGGTCCTTTATGGGCCAGAAGTGATGTCCTTTATGGGCCAGAAGCAGCGTCCGTTGTGAGCAAAAGCGGGGTCCTATATAGACCAGAAGCAAGGTCCTTTATGGACCAGAAGCATGGTCCTTCATGGACCAGAAGCGGGGTCCTTTATGGACCAGAAGCATGGTCCTTTATGGGCCAGCAGCGGGGTCCTTTATGGGCCAGAAACGCGGTCCTTTATGGGCCATAGCTTACATTTTTTATTGTCTGTGTGAGGGAAAGAGGACATTGTTGGTGGCTAACTGCACCAGAATTATTTAGCCTGCATCATACTTGTTGCTGGGGAAAAACCCGCTTCCTTCATATGCCAGAAACTGGGTTCTTTATGGGCCAGAAGCGGGGTCCTTTATGGGCTAGAAGCGGGGTCCTTCATGGACCAGTAGCAGGGTGTTTTATGGGCAAGAAACTGGGTCCTTTATGGGCCAGAAGCGCGGGTCTTTATGCTCCAGAAGCAGGGTCCTTTATGGGCCACAGCTTACATCTTTTATTGTCAGTGTGAGGAAAGGAAGACGTTATTGGTAGTTAACTGCCCCACAATGGTTTAGCTTGCATCATACTTGTTGCTGGGGCAAAAACCCACTTCCTTCATAGTCCAGAAATAGGGTCCTTTATCGGCCAGAAGCAGGATCCTTTATGGGCCAGAAGCAGGGTCCTTTATGGGACAGAAGCGCGGTCCTTTATGGGCGAGAAGCAGGGTCCTCTATGGGCCAGAAGCGCGGTCCTTCGTGGACCAGAAGCAGGGTCCTTTATGGGCCACAGCTTACATCTTTTATTGTCAGGGTGAGGAAAGGAAGACGTTATTGTTGGCTAACTGCCCCACAATGGTTTAGCTTGCATCATACTTGGTGCTTGGGCAAAAACCCACTACCTTCATAGTCCAGAAATTGGGTCCTTTATGGGCCAGAAGCGGGGTCCTTTATGGGCCAGAAGCGCGGTCCTTTATGGGCCAGAAGCGCGGTCCTTTATGGGCCAGAAGCGCGGTCCTTTATGGGCCTAAAGCAGGGTGCTTCGTGGACCAGAAGCAGGGTCCTTCATGGGCCACAGCTTATATTTTGTATTGTCAGGATGAGGGAAAGAGAACATTGTTGATTGCTAACTGCCCCAGAATTGTTTAGCTTGCATCATACTTGGTGCTTGGGCAAAACCCCGCTTCCTTCATAGGCCAGAAACAGGGTCCTTTATGAGCCAGAAACGGGGTCCTTTATGGGCCGGAAGCGGGGTCCTTCATGGACCAGAGCAGGGTCCATTATGGGCCACAGCTTACATTTTTTATTCTCAATGTGAGGGAAATAGGACATTGTTGGTGGCTAAGTGCCCTAGAATGGTTTAGCTTGCATCATACTTAGTGCTGGGGCAAAAACCCGCTTCCTTCAAAGGCCAGAAACTGGGTCCTTTATGGGACAGAAGTGATGTCCTTTATGGGCCAGAAGCAGGGTCCTTTATGGGCTGGAAGCGGGGTCCTTCATGGACCAGAAGCAGGGTCCTTTATGGGCCACAGCTTACATTTTTTATTATCAGGGTGAGGGAAATAGGACATTGTTGGTGGCTAACTGCCCCAGAATTGTTTAGCTTGCATCATACTTGGTGCTTGGGCAAAAACCCGCTTCCTTCATAGGCCAGAAACTGGCTCTTTTATGGGCCAGAAGCAGGGTCCTTTGTGGACCAGAAGCAGGGTCCTCTATGGGCCAGAAGCGCGGTCCTTCGTGGACCAGAAGCAGGGTCCTTTATGGGCCACAGCTTACATCTTTTATTGTCAGGGTGAGGAAAGGAAGACGTTATTGTTGGCTAACTGCCCCACAATGGTTTAGCTTGCATCATACTTGGTGCTTGGGCAAAAACCCACTTCCTTCATAGTCCAGAAATAGGGTCCTTTATGGGCCAGAAGCGCGGTCCTTTATGGGCCAGAAGCAGGGTCCTTCGTGGACCAGAAGCAGGGTCCTTTATGGGCCACAGCTTACATTTTGTATTGTCAGGGTGAGGGAAAGAGGACATTGTTGATTGCTAACTGCCCCAGAATTGTTTAGCTTGCATCATACTTGGTGCTTTGGCAAAAACCCGCTTCCTTCATAGGCCAGAAACAGGGTCCTTTATGTTCCAGAAACGGGGTCCTTTATGGGCCGGAAGCGGTCTCCTTTATGGGCCAGAAGCAGTGTCCTTTATGGGCCAGAAGCGCGGTCCTTTATGGGCCTGAAGCAGAGTCCTTTATGGGCCAGAAGCGCGGTCCTTTATGGGCCTGAAGCAGGGTCCTTCGTGGACCAGAAGCAGGGTCCTTCATGGGCCACAGCTTACATTTTGTATTGTCAGGGTGAAGGAAAGAGGACATTGTTGATTGCTAACTGCCCCAGAATTGTTTAGCTTGCATCATACTTGGTGCTTGGGCAAAAACCAGCTTCCTTCATACGCCAGAAAAAGGGTCCTTTATGGACCAGAGACAGGATCCTTTATGGGCCTGGAAACGGGGTCCTTTATGGGCTGGAAGCGGGGTCCTTCATGGACCAGAGGCAGGGTCCCTTATGGGCCACAGCTTACATTTTTTATTGTCAGTGTGAGGGAAATAGGACATTGTTGGTGGCTAACTGCCCTTGAATGGTTTAGCTTGCATCATACTTGGTGCTGGGGCAAAAACCCTCTTCCTTCAAAGGCCAGAAACTGGGTCCTTTATCGGCCAGAAGTGATGTCCTTTATGGGCCAGAAGCAGCGTCCGTTGTGAGCAAAAGCGGGGTCCTATATAGACCAGAAGCATGGTCCTTTATGGACCAGAAGCATGGTCCTTTATGGACCAGAAGCGGGGTCCTTTATGGACCAGAAGCGGGGTCCTTTATGGGCCAGCAGCGGGGTCCTTTATGGGCCAGAAGCGTGGTCCTTTATGGGACATAGCTTACATTTTTTATTGTCTGTGTGAGGGAAAGAGGACATTGTTGGTGGCTAACTGCCCTAGAATGGTTTAGCTTGCATCATACTTGGTGCTGGGGCAAAAACCCGCTTCCTTCAAAGGCCAGAAACTGGGTCCTTTATGGGCCAGAAGTGATGTCCTTTATGGGCCAGAAGCAGGGTCCTTTGTGAGCAAAAGCGGGGTCATTTATGGGCCAGAAGCATGGTCCTTTATGGGCCAGCAGCGGGGTCGTTTATGGGCCAGCAGCGGGGTCCTTTAAGGGGAAGAAGCGGGGTCCTTTATAGACCAGAAGCAGGGTCCTTCATGGACCACAGGTTACATTTTTTATTGTCTGGGTGAGGGAAGGAGGACATTGTTGGTGGCTAACTGCACCAGAATTGTTTAGCTTTCATCATACTTGGTGCTGGGGCAAAAACCCGCTTCCTTCATAGGCCAGAAACTGGGTTCTTTATGGGCCAGAAGCGGGGTCATTTATTGGCCTGAAACAGGGTCCTTTATGGGCTAGAAGCGGGGTCCTTCATGCACCAGAAGCAGGGTGTTTTATGGGAAGAAACTGGGTCCCTTATGGGCCAGAAGCGCGGTCCTTTATGGGCCAGAAGCAGGGTCCTTTATGGGACAGAAGCGCGGTCCTCTATGGGCCAGAAGCGCGGTCCTTCGTGGACCAGAAGCAGGGTCCTTTATGGGCCACAGCTTACATCTTTTATTGTCAGGGTGAGGAAAGGAAGACGTTATTGTTGGCTAACTGCCCCACAATGGTTTAGCTTGCATCATACTTGGTGCTTGGGCAAAAACCCACTACCTTCATAGTCCAGAAATAGGGTCCTTTATGGGCCAGAAGCGGGGTCCTTTATGGGCCAGAAGCGGGGTCCTTTATGGGCCAGAAGCGCGGTCCTTTATGGGCCAGAAGCGCGGTCCTTTATGGGCCTAAAGCAGGGTGCTTCGTGGACCAGAAGCAGGGTCCTTCATGGGCCACAGCTTATATTTTGTATTGTCAGGATGAGGGAAAGAGGACATTGTTGATTGCTAACTGCCCCAGAATTGTTTAGCTTGCATCATACTTGGTGCTTGGGCAAAACCCCGCTTCCTTCATAGGCCAGAAACAGGGTCCTTTATGAACCAGAAACGGGGTCCTTTATGGGCCGGAAGCGGGGTCCTTCATGGACCAGAGCAGGGTCCATTATGGGCCACAGCTTACATTTTTTATTCTCAGTGTGAGGGAAATAGGACATTGTTGGTGGCTAAGTGCCCTAGAATGGTTTAGCTTGCATCATACTTAGTGCTGGGGCAAAAACCCGCTTCCTTCAAAGGCCAGAAACTGGGTCCTTTATGGGACAGAAGTGATGTCCTTTATGGGCCAGAAGCAGGGTCCTTTATGGGCTGGAAGCGGGGTCCTTCATGGACCAGAAGCAGGGTCCTTTATGGGCCACAGCTTACATTTTTTATTATCAGGGTGAGGGAAATAGGACATTGTTGGTGGCTAACTGCCCCAGAATTGTTTAGCTTGCATCATACTTGGTGCTTGGGCAAAAACCCGCTTACATCATAGGCCAGAAATAGGGTCCTTTATAGGCCAGAAACAGGGTCCTTTATGGGCTAGGAAACGGGGTCCTTTATGGGCCAGAAGCGCGGTCCTTTATGGGCCAGAAGCGCGGTCCTTTATGGGCCTAAAGCAGGGTGCTTCGTGGACCAGAAGCAGGGTCCTTCATGGGCCACAGCTTATATTTTGTATTGTCAGGATGAGGGAAAGAGGACATTGTTGATTGCTAACTGCCCCAGAATTGTTTAGCTTGCATCATACTTGGTGCTTGGGCAAAACCCCGCTTCCTTCTTAGGCCAGAAACAGGGTCCTTTATGAGCCAGAAACGGGGTCCTTTATGGGCCGGAAGCGGGGTCCTTCATGGACCAGAGCAGGGTCCATTATGGGCCACAGCTTACATTTTTTATTCTCAGTGTGAGGGAAATAGGACATTGTTGGTGGCTAAGTGCCCTAGAATGGTTTAGCTTGCATCATACTTAGTGCTGGGGCAAAAACCCGCTTCCTTCAAAGGCCAGAAACTGGGTCCTTTATGGGACAGAAGTGATGTCCTTTATGGGCCAGAAGCAGGGTCCTTTATGGGCTGGAAGCGGGGTCCTTCATGGACCAGAAGCAGGGTCCTTTATGGGCCACAGCTTACATTTTTTATTATCAGGGTGAGGGAAATAGGACATTGTTGGTGGCTAACTGCCCCAGAATTGTTTAGCTTGCATCATACTTGGTGCTTGGGCAAAAACCCGCTTCCTTCATAGGCCAGAAACTGGCTCTTTTATGGGCCAGAAGCAGGGTCCTTTGTGGACCAGAAGCAGGGTCCTCTATGGGCCAGAAGCGCGGTCCTTCGTGGACCAGAAGCAGGGTCCTTTATGGGCCACAGCTTACATCTTTTATTGTCAGGGTGAGGAAAGGAAGACGTTATTGTTGGCTAACTGCCCCACAATGGTTTAGCTTGCATCATACTTGGTGCTTGGGCAAAAACCCACTTCCTTCATAGTCCAGAAATAGGGTCCTTTATGGGCCAGAAGCGCGATCCTTTATGGGCCAGAAGCAGGGTCCTTCGTGGACCAGAAGCAGGGTCCTTTATGGGCCACAGCTTACATTTTGTATTGTCAGGGTGAGGGAAAGAGGACATTGTTGATTGCTAACTGCCCCAGAATTGTTTAGCTTGCATCATACTTGGTGCTTTGGCAAAAACCCGCTTCCTTCATAGGCCAGAAACAGGGTCCTTTATGTTCCAGAAACGGGGTCCTTTATGGGCCGGAAGCGGTCTCCTTTATGGGCCAGAAGCAGTGTCCTTTATGGGCCAGAAGCGCGGTCCTTTATGGGCCTGAAGCAGAGTCCTTTATGGGCCAGAAGCGCGGTCCTTTATGGGCCTGAAGCAGGGTCCTTCGTGGACCAGAAGCAGGGTCCTTCATGGGCCACAGCTTACATTTTGTATTGTCAGGGTGAAGGAAAGAGGACATTGTTGATTGCTAACTGCCCCAGAATTGTTTAGCTTGCATCATACTTGGTGCTTGGGCAAAAACCAGCTTCCTTCATACGCCAGAAACAGGGTCCTTTATGGGCCAGAGACAGGATCCTTTATGGGCCTGGAAACGGGGTCCTTTATGGGCTGGAAGCGGGGTCCTTCATGGACCAGAAGCAGGGTCCCTTATGGGCCACAGCTTACATTTTTTATTGTCAGTGTGAGGGAAATAGGACATTGTTGGTGGCTAACTGCCCTTGAATGGTTTAGCTTGCATCATACTTGGTGCTGGGGCAAAAACCCTCTTCCTTCAAAGGCCAGAAACTGGGTCCTTTATGGGCCAGAAGTGATGTCCTTTATGGGCCAGAAGCAGCGTCCGTTGTGAGCAAAAGCGGGGTCCTATATAGACCAGAAGCAAGGTCCTTTATGGACCAGAAGCATGGTCCTTCATGGACCAGAAGCGGGGTCCTTTATGGACCAGAAGCATGGTCCTTTATGGGCCAGCAGCGGGGTCCTTTATGGGCCAGAAACGCGGTCCTTTATGGGCCATAGCTTACATTTTTTATTGTCTGTGTGAGGGAAAGAGGACATTGTTGGTGGCTAACTGCACCAGAATTATTTAGCCTGCATCATACTTGTTGCTGGGGAAAAACCCGCTTCCTTCATATGCCAGAAACTGGGTTCTTTATGGGCCAGAAGCGGGGTCCTTTATGGGCTAGAAGCGGGGTCCTTCATGGACCAGTAGCAGGGTGTTTTATGGGCAAGAAACTGGGTCCTTTATGGGCCAGAAGCGCGGGTCTTTATGCTCCAGAAGCAGGGTCCTTTATGGGCCACAGCTTACATCTTTTATTGTCAGTGTGAGGAAAGGAAGACGTTATTGGTAGTTAACTGCCCCACAATGGTTTAGCTTGCATCATACTTGTTGCTGGGGCAAAAACCCACTTCCTTCATAGTCCAGAAATAGGGTCCTTTATCGGCCAGAAGCAGGATCCTTTATGGGCCAGAAGCAGGGTCCTTTATGGGACAGAAGCGCGGTCCTTTATGGGCGAGAAGCAGGGTCCTCTATGGGCCAGAAGCGCGGTCCTTCGTGGACCAGAAGCAGGGTCCTTTATGGGCCACAGCTTACATCTTTTATTGTCAGGGTGAGGAAAGGAAGACGTTATTGTTGGCTAACTGCCCCACAATGGTTTAGCTTGCATCATACTTGGTGCTTGGGCAAAAACCCACTACCTTCATAGTCCAGAAATAGGGTCCTTTATGGGCCAGAAGCGGGGTCCTTTATGGGCCAGAAGCGCGGTCCTTTATGGGCCAGAAGCGCGGTCCTTTATGGGCCAGAAGCGCGGTCCTTTATGGGCCTAAAGCAGGGTGCTTCGTGGACCAGAAGCAGGGTCCTTCATGGGCCACAGCTTATATTTTGTATTGTCAGGATGAGGGAAAGAGGACATTGTTGATTGCTAACTGCCCCAGAATTGTTTAGCTTGCATCATACTTGGTGCTTGGGCAAAACCCCGCTTCCTTCATAGGCCAGAAACAGGGTCCTTTATGAGCCAGAAACGGGGTCCTTTATGGGCCGGAAGCGGGGTCCTTCATGGACCAGAGCAGGGTCCATTATGGGCCACAGCTTACATTTTTTATTCTCAATGTGAGGGAAATAGGACATTGTTGGTGGCTAAGTGCCCTAGAATGGTTTAGCTTGCATCATACTTAGTGCTGGGGCAAAAACCCGCTTCCTTCAAAGGCCAGAAACTGGGTCCTTTATGGGACAGAAGTGATGTCCTTTATGGGCCAGAAGCAGGGTCCTTTATGGGCTGGAAGCGGGGTCCTTCATGGACCAGAAGCAGGGTCCTTTATGGGCCACAGCTTACATTTTTTATTATCAGGGTGAGGGAAATAGGACATTGTTGGTGGCTAACTGCCCCAGAATTGTTTAGCTTGCATCATACTTGGTGCTTGGGCAAAAACCCGCTTCCTTCATAGGCCAGAAACTGGCTCTTTTATGGGCCAGAAGCAGGGTCCTTTGTGGACCAGAAGCAGGGTCCTCTATGGGCCAGAAGCGCGGTCCTTCGTGGACCAGAAGCAGGGTCCTTTATGGGCCACAGCTTACATCTTTTATTGTCAGGGTGAGGAAAGGAAGACGTTATTGTTGGCTAACTGCCCCACAATGGTTTAGCTTGCATCATACTTGGTGCTTGGGCAAAAACCCACTTCCTTCATAGTCCAGAAATAGGGTCCTTTATGGGCCAGAAGCGCGGTCCTTTATGGGCCAGAAGCAGGGTCCTTCGTGGACCAGAAGCAGGGTCCTTTATGGGCCACAGCTTACATTTTGTATTGTCAGGGTGAGGGAAAGAGGACATTGTTGATTGCTAACTGCCCCAGAATTGTTTAGCTTGCATCATACTTGGTGCTTTGGCAAAAACCCGCTTCCTTCATAGGCCAGAAACAGGGTCCTTTATGTTCCAGAAACGGGGTCCTTTATGGGCCGGAAGCGGTCTCCTTTATGGGCCAGAAGCAGTGTCCTTTATGGGCCAGAAGCGCGGTCCTTTATGGGCCTGAAGCAGAGTCCTTTATGGGCCAGAAGCGCGGTCCTTTATGGGCCTGAAGCAGGGTCCTTCGTGGACCAGAAGCAGGGTCCTTCATGGGCCACAGCTTACATTTTGTATTGTCAGGGTGAAGGAAAGAGGACATTGTTGATTGCTAACTGCCCCAGAATTGTTTAGCTTGCATCATACTTGGTGCTTGGGCAAAAACCAGCTTCCTTCATACGCCAGAAACAGGGTCCTTTATGGACCAGAGACAGGATCCTTTATGGGCCTGGAAACGGGGTCCTTTATGGGCTGGAAGCGGGGTCCTTCATGGACCAGAAGCAGGGTCCCTTATGGGCCACAGCTTACATTTTTTATTGTCAGTGTGAGGGAAATAGGACATTGTTGGTGGCTAACTGCCCTTGAATGGTTTAGCTTGCATCATACTTGGTGCTGGGGCAAAAACCCTCTTCCTTCAAAGGCCAGAAACTGGGTCCTTTATCGGCCAGAAGTGATGTCCTTTATGGGCCAGAAGCAGCGTCCGTTGTGAGCAAAAGCGGGGTCCTATATAGACCAGAAGCATGGTCCTTTATGGACCAGAAGCATGGTCCTTTATGGACCAGAAGCGGGGTCCTTTATGGACCAGAAGCGGGGTCCTTTATGGGCCAGCAGCGGGGTCCTTTATGGGCCAGAAGCGTGGTCCTTTATGGGACATAGCTTACATTTTTTATTGTCTGTGTGAGGGAAAGAGGACATTGTTGGTGGCTAACTGCCCTAGAATGGTTTAGCTTGCATCATACTTGGTGCTGGGGCAAAAACCCGCTTCCTTCAAAGGCCAGAAACTGGGTCCTTTATGGGCCAGAAGTGATGTCCTTTATGGGCCAGAAGTAGGGTCCTTTGTGAGCAAAAGCGGGGTCCTTTATGGGCCAGAAGCATGGTCCTTTATGGGCCAGCAGCGGGGTCGTTTATGGGCCAGCAGCGGGGTCCTTTAAGGGGAAGAAGCGGGGTCCTTTATAGACCAGAAGCAGGGTCCTTCATGGACCACAGGTTACATTTTTTATTGTCTGGGTGAGGGAAGGAGGACATTGTTGGTGGCTAACTGCACCAGAATTGTTTAGCTTACATCATACTTGGTGCTGGGGCAAAAACCCGCTTCCTTCATAGGCCAGAAACTGGGTTCTTTATGGGCCAGAAGCGGGGTCATTTATTGGCCTGAAACAGGGTCCTTTATGGGCTAGAAGCGGGGTCCTTCATGCACCAGAAGCAGGGTGTTTTATGGGAAGAAACTGGGTCCCTTATGGGCCAGAAGCGCGGTCCTTTATGGGCCAGAAGCAGGGTCCTTTATGGGACAGAAGCGCGGTCCTTTATGGGCGAGAAGCAGGGTCCTCTATGGGCCAGAAGCGCGGTCCTTCGTGGACCAGAAGCGCGGTCCTTTATGGGCCAGAAACGGGGTCCTTTATGGGCCGGAAGCGGGGTCCTTCATGGACCAGAGCAGGGTCCATTATGGGCCACAGCTTACATTTTTTATTCTTTTTTTTTTTTTTTCAATAATTTTTATTCAGATTTTCATAAAACATACAAGACAAAATCATAAAACATTCAAAGACAAAAAACAAAATCAAAAATAGTTAAACAAAAAGAAAAAAAGAAAAGAAGAAAAAAAAAAAAAATAAAAAATAAAGAGTAAAATATTGACTTCCCATTTGTCAAAGATCAAATCAGTTATAAGTCTATAATATATAGCAATCCTGTCTCTTAAGTCATATTATAAAATCACTTTCCTCCAGTAGTTATCTTACTTAATCATCAAATCTCATAAACATTACTTTATTCTTTCCACAAAAAGTCAAAGAGAGGTTTCAATTCTTTAAGAAATATATCTATCAATTTTTTTTTTCCAGATAAGCATATCGATTAATCCATCTCATTACTAATTATGATAATCTTATTGTCATAACCATAGTCAAAATAAACATTTCAATTAATCCATCACATCAGAATCTGTTAGGTTCAGTAATTTCAGTAGCCATTGTTCTATTATCTCTATTAGTTCCATTTTCCATCTTCCATCTTCAGTAGTCTTGTTAAGTCCAGTAATTTCAATATCCAATCTTCCATTATCAGTATTCCATAATAATCTTGCTGTCAAAGCCATAGTCATATAATAAGAGTCTGATGGGAATTACCTCTATCCCAAATATTTTCTTGCCATCCATTCTGAATAAGTTGCTGAAATACTGCTGTAAAATCATATCTCTGTTCTTTTTTTCAAAATACACTGGGTCATCTCTTAAAAGTTTTTCCATTGTCACATGGCTGCAGTTAATTCCATAGATTTTCTCTATATTGGGCTCCATCACATCATTCCAGTCCAGAAGATAATCCATGCCATTGATAACTTTATCTCTAGAGTCTTCATTAATTTCTTCAGAGATAACATTGAGTTCCAAACAATAGATTTTATTTCTAAAGTCCATAGACTCCAAATCTTGTTCCTGTTCCACGTTTGTTCCAATCTCCGGGATCTCCTCTCTCACAGGGACCCCTATTCCAGTCTCCAGGGTCTCCTCTCTCACAGGGACCCCTATTCCAATCTCCGGGGTCTCCTCTCTCACAGGGACCCCTTCCAGGGTCACCTCTCTCACAGGGACCCTTATATCTTTAATCTCCTGCTTCATTTTACTCAATTCAATTTTCGTTATCTCAATCTCATTCATTATTCTCTGAAACATAGTTATTTCCAGATTCTCAGCCACTTTCTTAATTGCCATTTTAAAAGAAAAATATAGGAAAACCACTTCTTATTTCAGCAACAATTGGGTTAATACTCCAAACTTGGTGACATCACAGTATAAACAGAGCAGACAGCCTTATCTCTCCAATAGTTAAGTAAACAAAATGCAGTTCCCAGGATCGAAGCAATTAATGGCAATCGTCAAGAAACAGATTCGTCAAAATAAAATAGACCAAAAAGAGAGTAGTCTCAAAACAGTATAATATTTTTCAAAATAAAAATCTGGAATAGAAATCCCTCTTCTGTGTGTATCTTTAGAATGCAAATCCAGGACAGCTTTTTGCAACAAAAACAGAGATAAGCTATTAATTAGTGCGTAGCAGAGAGAAGTTACGGCTCCCCAGTGAGATGTCAAAAACCGATCAATCTGGCAAATCTCTTTTAAACAGCAACAATTTAAGTCAAGTAAAAGAAAAATATAGAAAGAAGGGTGCTTGCCTGTTAGTGCGTTCTCTCTTAGAAGATAAGATGAACGTTCGCTTTAACAGATAGAGCTTGCTGTTGAAAATCCGTCCCACCTTCGTCGGCTGGACCTCGTCCCATAAATTAATGAGATCTGGTCGTCCCAACAAAAATAGGCTTTGAGGTTAATCTCTTCGTTTCTCCCTACCCGGGAGAAGTTTAATCAGTCAAAAAAAAAAGAAAAAACTGACTGATATATCTGAATAAGCTTCTTTTGAGGCAGGAGCCCGTCTCAAAAGCAGGCACAGGCTAAGTCACCCTTCCCGGAAGTCTGCTTACATTTTTTATTCTCAGTGTGAGGGAAATAGGACATTGTTGGTGGCTAAGTGCCCTAGAATGGTTTAGCTTGCATCATACTTAGTGCTGGGGCAAAAACCCGCTTCCTTCAAAGGCCAGAAACTGGGTCCTTTATGGGACAGAAGTGATGTCCTTTATGGGCCAGAAGCAGGGTCCTTTATGGGCTGGAAGCGGGGTCCTTCATGGACCAGAAGCAGGGTCCTTTATGGGCCACAGCTTACATTTTTTATTATCAGGGTGAGGGAAATAGGACATTGTTGGTGGCTAACTGCCCCAGAATTGTTTAGCTTGCATCATACTTGGTGCTTGGGCAAAAACCCGCTTCCTTCATAGGCCAGAAACTGGCTCTTTTATGGGCCAGAAGCAGGGTCCTTTGTGGACCAGAAGCAGGGTCCTCTATGGGCCAGAAGCGCGGTCCTTCGTGGACCAGAAGCAGGGTCCTTTATGGGCCACAGCTTACATCTTTTATTGTCAGGGTGAGGAAAGGAAGACGTTATTGTTGGCTAACTGCCCCACAGTGGTTTAGCTTGCATCATACTTGGTGCTTGGGCAAAAACCCACTTCCTTCATAGTCCAGAAATAGGGTCCTTTATGGGCCAGAAGCGCGGTCCTTTATGGGCCAGAAGCAGCGTCCTTCGTGGACCAGAAGCAGGGTCCTTTATGGGCCACAGCTTACATTTTGTATTGTCAGGGTGAGGGAAAGAGGACATTGTTGATTGCTAACTGCCCCAGAATTGTTTAGCTTGCATCATACTTGGTGCTTTGGCAAAAACCCGCTTCCTTCATAGGCCAGAAACAGGGTCCTTTATGTTCCAGAAACGGGGTCCTTTATGGGCCGGAAGCGGTCTCCTTTATGGGCCAGAAGCAGTGTCCTTTATGGGCCAGAAGCGCGGTCCTTTATGGGCCTGAAGCAGAGTCCTTTATGGGCCAGAAGCGCGGTCCTTTATGGGCCTGAAGCAGGGTCCTTCGTGGACCAGAAGCAGGGTCCTTCATGGGCCACAGCTTACATTTTGTATTGTCAGGGTGAAGGAAAGAGGACATTGTTGATTGCTAACTGCCCCAGAATTGTTTAGCTTGCATCATACTTGGTGCTTGGGCAAAAACCAGCTTCCTTCATACGCCAGAAACAGGGTCCTTTATGGGCCAGAGACAGGATCCTTTATGGGCCTGGAAACGGGGTCCTTTATGGGCTGGAAGCGGGGTCCTTCATGGACCAGAAGCAGGGTCCCTTATGGGCCACAGCTTACATTTTTTATTGTCAGTGTGAGGGAAATAGGACATTGTTGGTGGCTAACTGCCCTTGAATGGTTTAGCTTGCATCATACTTGGTGCTGGGGCAAAAACCCTCTTCCTTCAAAGGCCAGAAACTGGGTCCTTTATCGGCCAGAAGTGATGTCCTTTATGGGCCAGAAGCAGCGTCCGTTGTGAGCAAAAGCGGGGTGCTATATAGACCAGAAGCATGGTCCTTTATGGACCAGAAGCATGGTCCTTTATGGACCAGAAGCGGGGTCCTTTATGGACCAGAAGCGGGGTCCTTTATGGGCCAGCAGCGGGGTCCTTTATGGGCCAGAAGCGTGGTCCTTTATGGGACATAGCTTACATTTTTTATTGTCTGTGTGAGGGAAAGAGGACATTGTTGGTGGCTAACTGCCCTAGAATGGTTTAGCTTGCATCATACTTGGTGCTGGGGCAAAAACCCGCTTCCTTCAAAGGCCAGAAACTGGGTCCTTTATGGGCCAGAAGTGATGTCCTTTATGGGCCAGAAGCAGGGTCCTTTGTGAGCAAAAGCGGGGTCCTTTATGGGCCAGAAGCATGGTCCTTTATGGGCCAGCAGCGGGGTCGTTTATGGGCCAGCAGCGGGGTCCTTTAAGGGGAAGAAGCGGGGTCCTTTATAGACCAGAAGCAGGGTCCTTCATGGACCACAGGTTACATTTTTTATTGTCTGGGTGAGGGAAGGAGGACATTGTTGGTGGCTAACTGCACCAGAATTGTTTAGCTTACATCATACTTGGTGCTGGGGCAAAAACCCGCTTCCTTCATAGGCCAGAAACTGGGTTCTTTATGGGCCAGAAGCGGGGTCATTTATTGGCCTGAAACAGGGTCCTTTATGGGCTAGAAGCGGGGTCCTTCATGCACCAGAAGCAGGGTGTTTTATGGGAAGAAACTGGGTCCCTTATGGGCCAGAAGCGCGGTCCTTTATGGGCCAGAAGCAGGGTCCTTTATGGGCCAGAAGCGCGGTCCTTCGTGGACCAGAAGCAGGGTCCATCATGGCCCACAGCTTACATTTTGTATTGTCAGGGTGAAGGAAAGAGGACATTGTTGATTGCTAACTGCCCCAGAATTTTTTAGCTTGCATCATACTTGGTGCTTGGGCAAAAACCCGCTTACATCATAGGCCAGAAACATGGTCCTTTATAGGCCAGAAACAGGGTGCTTTATGGGCTAGGAAACGGGGTCCTTTATGGGCCGGAAGCGGGGTCCTTCATGGACCAGAAGCAGGGTCCTTTATGGGCCACAGCTTACATTTCTTATTGTCAGTGTGAGGGAAATAGGACATTGTTGGTGGCTAACTGCCCTAGAATGGTTTAGCTTGCATCATACTTGGTGCTGGGGCAAAAACCCGCTTCCTTCAAATGCTAGAACCTGGGTCCTTTATGGTCCAGAAGTTATGTCCTTTATGGGCCAGAGGCAGGGTCCTTTGTGAGCAAAAGCAGGGTCCTTTATGGGCCAGAAGCATAGTCCTTTATGGGCCAGCAGCGGGGTCGTTTATGGGCCAGCAGCGGGGTCCTTTAAGGGGAAGAAGCGGGGTCCTTTATAGACCAGAAGCAGGGTCCTTCATGGACCACAGGTTACCGTTTTTTATTGTTTGGTGAGGGAAGGAGGACATTGTTGGTGGCTAACTGCACCAGAATTATTTAGCCTGCATCATACTTGTTGCTTGGGCAAAAACCCGCTTCCTTCATATGCCAGAAACTGGGTTCTTTATGGGCCAGAAGCGGGGTCCTTTATGGGCTAGAAGCGGGGTCCTTCATGGACCAGTAGCAGGGTGTTTTATGGGCAAGAAACTGGGTCCTTTATGGGCCAGAAGCGCGGGTCTTTATGCTCCAGAAGCAGGGTCCTTTATGGGCCACAGCTTACATCTTTTATTGTCAGGGTGAGGAAAGGAAGACGTTATTGGTAGTTAACTGCCCCACAATGGTTTAGCTTGCATCATACTTGTTGCTGGGGCAAAAACCCACTTCCTTCATAGTCCAGAAATAGGGTCCCTTATCGGCCAGAAGCAGGATCCTTTATGGGCCAGAAGCAGGGTCCTTTATGGGACAGAAGCGCGGTCCTTTATGGGCGAGAAGCAGGGTCCTCTATGGGCCAGAAGCGCGGTCCTTCGTGGACCAGAAGCAGGGTCCTTTATGGGCCACAGCTTACATCTTTTATTGTCAGGGTGAGGAAAGGAAGACGTTATTGTTGGCTAACTGCCCCACAATGGTTTAGCTTGCATCATACTTGGTGCTTGGGCAAAAACCCACTTCCTTCATAGTCCAGAAATAGGGTCCTTTATGGGACAGAAGCGGGGTCCTTCATGGGCGAGAAGCAGGGTCCTCTATGGGCCAGAAGCGCGGTCCTTCGTGGACCAGAAGCAGGGTCCTTTATGGGCCACAGCTTACATTTTGTATTGTCAGGGTGAGGGAAAGAGGACATTGTTGATTGCTAACTGCCCCAGAATTGTTTAGCTTGCATCATACTTGGTGCTTGGGCAAAACCCCGCTTCCTTCATAGGTCAGAAATAGGGTCCTTTATGGGCCAGAAACAGGGTCCTTTATGGGCCAGAAACGGGGTCCTTTATGGGCCGGAAGCGGGGTCCTTTGTGGACCAGAAGCAGGGTCCTTTATGGGCCACAACTTACATTTTTTGTTGTCAGTGTGAGGAAATTAGGACATTGTTGGTGGCTAACTGCCCTAGAATGGTTTAGCTTGCATCATACTTCGTGCTGGGGCAAAAACCCGCTTCCTTCAAAGGCCAGAAACTGGGTCCTTTATGGGCCAGAAGTGATGTCCTTTATGGGCCAGAAGCAGTGTCCGTTGTGAGTAAAAGCGGGGTCCTTTATGGACCAGAAGCATGGTCCTTTATGGGCCAGCAGCGGGGTCCTTTATGGGCCAGCAGCGGGGTCCTTTAAGGGGAAAAAGAGGGGTCCTTTATAGACCAGAAGCAGGGTCCTTCATGGGCCACAGCTTACATTTTTTATTGTCTGGGTGAGGGAAAGAGGACATTGGTGTTGGCGAACAGCCCGAGAATTGTTTAGCTTGCATCATACTTGGTGCTTGGGCAAAACCCTGTTTTCTTCAAAGGCCAGAAACTGGGTCCTTTGTGAGCAAAAGCGGGGTCCTTTATGGGCCAAAAGCTGGATCCTTTATGGAGCAGAAGGATGGTCCTTCATGGGCCACAGCTTACATTTTGTATTGTCAGTGTGTGGAAAATTGGACATTGTTGGTGGCTAACTGCCCCAGAATTGTTTACCTTGCATCATACTTGGTGCTAAACAAAAACCCACTTCCTTCATAGGCGAGAAGCAGGGTCCTTTATGGGCCAGAAGCAGAGTTCATTATGGGCCAGAAGCAGGGTCCTTTTTGGGCCAGAAGCATGGTCCTTCATGGGCCACAGGTTACATTTTGTATTGTCAGGGTGAGGGAAATAGGACATTGTTGGTGGCTAACTGCCCTAGAATGGTTTAGCTTGCATCATACTTGGTGCTTGGGCAAAAACCCGCTTCCTTCAAAGGCCAGAAACTGGGTCCTTTATGGGACAGAAGCAGAGTCCTTTATGGGCCAGAAGCGCGGTCCTTTATGGGCCTGAAGCAGGGTCCTTCGTGGACCAGAAGCAGGGTCCTTCATGGGCCACAGCTTACATTTTGTATTGTCAGGGTGAAGGAAAGAGGACATTGTTGATTGCTAACTGCCCCAGAATTGTTTAGCTTGCATCATACTTGGTGCTTGGGCAAAAACCAGCTTCCTTCATACGCCAGAAACAGGGTCCTTTATGGGCCAGAGACAGGATCCTTTATGGGCCTGGAAACGGGGTCCTTTATGGGCTGGAAGCGGGGTCCTTCATGGACCAGAAGCAGGGTCCCTTATGGGCCACAGCTTACATTTTTTATTGTCAGTGTGAGGGAAATAGGACATTGTTGGTGGCTAACTGCCCTTGAATGGTTTAGCTTGCATCATACTTGGTGCTGGGGCAAAAACCCTCTTCCTTCAAAGGCCAGAAACTGGGTCCTTTATCGGCCAGAAGTGATGTCCTTTATGGGCCAGAAGCAGCGTCCGTTGTGAGCAAAAGCGGGGTGCTATATAGACCAGAAGCATGGTCCTTTATGGACCAGAAGCATGGTCCTTTATGGACCAGAAGCGGGGTCCTTTATGGACCAGAAGCGGGGTCCTTTATGGGCCAGCAGCGGGGTCCTTTATGGGCCAGAAGCGTGGTCCTTTATGGGACATAGCTTACATTTTTTATTGTCTGTGTGAGGGAAAGAGGACATTGTTGGTGGCTAACTGCCCTAGAATGGTTTAGCTTGCATCATACTTGGTGCTGGGGCAAAAACCCGCTTCCTTCAAAGGCCAGAAACTGGGTCCTTTATGGGCCAGAAGTGATGTCCTTTATGGGCCAGAAGCAGGGTCCTTTGTGAGCAAAAGCGGGGTCCTTTATGGGCCAGAAGCATGGTCCTTTATGGGCCAGCAGCGGGGTCGTTTATGGGCCAGCAGCGGGGTCCTTTAAGGGGAAGAAGCGGGGTCCTTTATAGACCAGAAGCAGGGTCCTTCATGGACCACAGGTTACATTTTTTATTGTCTGGGTGAGGGAAGGAGGACATTGTTGGTGGCTAACTGCACCAGAATTGTTTAGCTTACATCATACTTGGTGCTGGGGCAAAAACCCGCTTCCTTCATAGGCCAGAAACTGGGTTCTTTATGGGCCAGAAGCGGGGTCATTTATTGGCCTGAAACAGGGTCCTTTATGGGCTAGAAGCGGGGTCCTTCATGCACCAGAAGCAGGGTGTTTTATGGGAAGAAACTGGGTCCCTTATGGGCCAGAAGCGCGGTCCTTTATGGGCCAGAAGCAGGGTCCTTTATGGGCCAGAAGCGCGGTCCTTCGTGGACCAGAAGCAGGGTCCATCATGGCCCACAGCTTACATTTTGTATTGTCAGGGTGAAGGAAAGAGGACATTGTTGATTGCTAACTGCCCCAGAATTTTTTAGCTTGCATCATACTTGGTGCTTGGGCAAAAACCCGCTTACATCATAGGCCAGAAACATGGTCCTTTATAGGCCAGAAACAGGGTGCTTTATGGGCTAGGAAACGGGGTCCTTTATGGGCCGGAAGCGGGGTCCTTCATGGACCAGAAGCAGGGTCCTTTATGGGCCACAGCTTACATTTCTTATTGTCAGTGTGAGGGAAATAGGACATTGTTGGTGGCTAACTGCCCTAGAATGGTTTAGCTTGCATCATACTTGGTGCTGGGGCAAAAACCCGCTTCCTTCAAATGCTAGAACCTGGGTCCTTTATGGTCCAGAAGTTATGTCCTTTATGGGCCAGAGGCAGGGTCCTTTGTGAGCAAAAGCAGGGTCCTTTATGGGCCAGAAGCATAGTCCTTTATGGGCCAGCAGCGGGGTCGTTTATGGGCCAGCAGCGGGGTCCTTTAAGGGGAAGAAGCGGGGTCCTTTATAGACCAGAAGCAGGGTCCTTCATGGACCACAGGTTACCGTTTTTTATTGTTTGGTGAGGGAAGGAGGACATTGTTGGTGGCTAACTGCACCAGAATTATTTAGCCTGCATCATACTTGTTGCTTGGGCAAAAACCCGCTTCCTTCATATGCCAGAAACTGGGTTCTTTATGGGCCAGAAGCGGGGTCCTTTATGGGCTAGAAGCGGGGTCCTTCATGGACCAGTAGCAGGGTGTTTTATGGGCAAGAAACTGGGTCCTTTATGGGCCAGAAGCGCGGGTCTTTATGCTCCAGAAGCAGGGTCCTTTATGGGCCACAGCTTACATCTTTTATTGTCAGGGTGAGGAAAGGAAGACGTTATTGGTAGTTAACTGCCCCACAATGGTTTAGCTTGCATCATACTTGTTGCTGGGGCAAAAACCCACTTCCTTCATAGTCCAGAAATAGGGTCCCTTATCGGCCAGAAGCAGGATCCTTTATGGGCCAGAAGCAGGGTCCTTTATGGGACAGAAGCGCGGTCCTTTATGGGCGAGAAGCAGGGTCCTCTATGGGCCAGAAGCGCGGTCCTTCGTGGACCAGAAGCAGGGTCCTTTATGGGCCACAGCTTACATCTTTTATTGTCAGGGTGAGGAAAGGAAGACGTTATTGTTGGCTAACTGCCCCACAATGGTTTAGCTTGCATCATACTTGGTGCTTGGGCAAAAACCCACTTCCTTCATAGTCCAGAAATAGGGTCCTTTATGGGACAGAAGCGGGGTCCTTCATGGGCGAGAAGCAGGGTCCTCTATGGGCCAGAAGCGCGGTCCTTCGTGGACCAGAAGCAGGGTCCTTTATGGGCCACAGCTTACATTTTGTATTGTCAGGGTGAGGGAAAGAGGACATTGTTGATTGCTAACTGCCCCAGAATTGTTTAGCTTGCATCATACTTGGTGCTTGGGCAAAACCCCGCTTCCTTCATAGGTCAGAAATAGGGTCCTTTATGGGCCAGAAACAGGGTCCTTTATGGGCCAGAAACGGGGTCCTTTATGGGCCGGAAGCGGGGTCCTTTGTGGACCAGAAGCAGGGTCCTTTATGGGCCACAACTTACATTTTTTGTTGTCAGTGTGAGGAAATTAGGACATTGTTGGTGGCTAACTGCCCTAGAATGGTTTAGCTTGCATCATACTTCGTGCTGGGGCAAAAACCCGCTTCCTTCAAAGGCCAGAAACTGGGTCCTTTATGGGCCAGAAGTGATGTCCTTTATGGGCCAGAAGCAGTGTCCGTTGTGAGTAAAAGCGGGGTCCTTTATGGACCAGAAGCATGGTCCTTTATGGGCCAGCAGCGGGGTCCTTTATGGGCCAGCAGCGGGGTCCTTTAAGGGGAAAAAGAGGGGTCCTTTATAGACCAGAAGCAGGGTCCTTCATGGGCCACAGCTTACATTTTTTATTGTCTGGGTGAGGGAAAGAGGACATTGGTGTTGGCGAACAGCCCGAGAATTGTTTAGCTTGCATCATACTTGGTGCTTGGGCAAAACCCTGTTTTCTTCAAAGGCCAGAAACTGGGTCCTTTGTGAGCAAAAGCGGGGTCCTTTATGGGCCAAAAGCTGGATCCTTTATGGAGCAGAAGGATGGTCCTTCATGGGCCACAGCTTACATTTTGTATTGTCAGTGTGTGGAAAATTGGACATTGTTGGTGGCTAACTGCCCCAGAATTGTTTACCTTGCATCATACTTGGTGCTAAACAAAAACCCACTTCCTTCATAGGCGAGAAGCAGGGTCCTTTATGGGCCAGAAGCAGAGTTCATTATGGGCCAGAAGCAGGGTCCTTTTTGGGCCAGAAGCATGGTCCTTCATGGGCCACAGGTTACATTTTGTATTGTCAGGGTGAGGGAAATAGGACATTGTTGGTGGCTAACTGCCCTAGAATGGTTTAGCTTGCATCATACTTGGTGCTTGGGCAAAAACCCGCTTCCTTCATAGGCCAGAAGAAGGATCCTTTATGGGTCGGAAGCGGGGTCCTTTATGTGTCGAAAGCGGGGTCCTTTATGGGTCGGAAGCAGGGTTCTTTATGGGCCACAGCTTACATTTTGTATTGTCAGGGTGAGGGAAAGAGGACATTGTTTGTGGCTAACTGCCCTTGAATGGTTTAGCTTGCATCATACTTGGTGCTGGGGCAAAAACCCTCTTCCTTCAAAGGCCACAAACTGGGTCCTTTATGGGCCAGAAGTGATGTGCTTTATGGGCCAGAAGCAGTGTCCGTTGTGAGCAAAAGCGGGGTCCTTTATAGACCAGAAGCATGGTCCTTTATGGACCAGAAGCATGGTCCTTTATGGACCAGAAGCGGGGTCCTTTATGGGCCAGCAGCGGGGTCCTTTATGGGCCAGAAGCAGGGTCCTTTATGGGCCAGAAGCAGGGTCCTTTGTGAGCAAAAGTGGGGTCCTTTATGGGCCAGAAGCATGGTCCTTTAAGGGCCAGCAGCGGGGTCCTTTATGGGCCAGCAGCGGGGTCCTTTAAGGGGAAGAAGCGGGGTCCTTTATAGACCAGAAGCAGGGTCCTTCATGGACCACAGCTTACATTTTTTATTGTCTGGGTGAGAGAAGGAGGACATTATTGGTGGCTAACTGCAACAGAATTGTTTAGCTTGCATCATACTTGCTGCTGGGGCAAAAACCCGCTTCCTTCATAGGCCAGAAACTGGGTTATTTATGGGCCAGAAGCGGGGTCCTTTATGAGCCAGAAGCGGGGTCCTTCATGGACCAGAAGCGGGGTGTTTTATTTGCCAGAAACTGGGTCCTTTATGGGCCAGAAGCACGGGTCTTTATGGGCCAGAAGCAGGGTCCTTTATGGGCCCCAGCTTACATTTTTTATTGTCAGGGTGAGGAAAGGAAGACGTTATTGGTGGCTAACTGCCCCACAATGGTTTAGCTTGCATCATACTTGGTGCTGGGGCAAAAACCCACTTCCTTCATAGTCCAGAAATAGGGTCCTTTATGGGCCAGAAGCGGGGTCCTTCGTGGACCAGAAGCAGGGTCCTTCATGGGCCACAGCTTACATTTTGTATTCTCAGGGTGAGGGAAAGAGGACATTGTTGATTGCTAACTGCCCCAGAATTGTTTAGCTTGCATCATACTTGGTGCTTGGGCAAAAACCCGCTTCCTTCATAGGTCAGAAACAGGGTCCTTTATGGGCCAGAAACAGGGTCCTTTATGAGCCAGAAACGGGGTCCTTTATGGGCCGGAAGCGGGGTCCTTCATGGACCAGAAGCAGGGTCCTTTATGGGCCACAGCTTACATTTGTTATTGCCAGTGTGAGGGAAATAGGACATTGTTGGTGGCTAACTGCCCTAGAATGGTTTAGCTTGCATCATACTTGGTGCTGGGGCAAAAACCCGCTTCCTTCAAAGGCCAGAAACTGGGTCCTTTATGGGCCAAAAGTGATGTCCTTTATGGGCCAGAAGCAGTGTCCGTTGTAAGCAAAAGCGGGGTCCTTTATGGACCAGAAGCATGGTCCTTTATGGGCCAGCAGCGGGGTCCTTTATGGGCCAGCAGCGGGGTCCTTTATGGGCCAGCAGCGGGGTCCTTTATAGACCAGAAGCAGGGTCCTTCATGGGCCACAGCTTACATTTTTTATTGTCTGGGTGAGGGAAGGAGGACATTGGTGTTGGCGAACAGCCTGAGAATTGTTTAGCTTGCATCATACTTGGTTCTTGGGCAAAATCCTGTTTCCTTCAAAGGCCAGAAACTGGGTCTTTATGGGCCAGAAGTGATGTCCTTTATGGGCCAGAAGCAGGGTCCTTGTGAGCAAAAGCGGGGTCCTTTATGGGCCAAAAGCTGGATCCTTCATGGACCAGAAGCATGGTCCTTTATGGGCCAGCAGCGGGGTCCTTTATGGGCCAGAAGCAGGGCTCGTTATGGGCCAGAAGCGCGGTCCTTTATGGGCCAGAAGCGCGGTCCTTTATGGGCCAGAAGCGCGGTCCTTTATGGGCCAGAGGCCCGGTCCTTTATGGGCCAGAAGCCCGGTCCTTTATGGGCCAGAAGCGCGGTCCTTTATGGGCCAGAAGCGCGGTCCTTCGTGGACCAGAAGCAGGGTCCTTTATTGGCCACAGCTTACATTTTGTATTGTCAGGGTGAGGGAAAGAGGACATTGTTGATTGCTAAGTGCCCCAGAATTGTTTAGGTTGCATCATACTTGGTGCTTGGGCAAAAACCCGCTTCCTTCATAGGCCAGAAACAGGGTCCTTTATGAGCCAGAAACGGGGTCCTTTATGGGCCGGAAGCGGGGTCCTTCATGGACCAGAGCAGGGTCCTTTATGGGCCACAGCTTACATTTTTTATTCTCAGTGTGAGGGAAATAGGACATTGTTGGTGGCTAAGTGCCCTAGAATGGTTTAGCTTGCATCATACTTCGTGTTGGGGCAAAAATCCGCTTCCTTCAAAGGCCAGAAACTGGGTCCTTTATGGGCCAGAAGTGATGTCCTTCATGGACCGGAAGCGGGGTCCTTCATGGACCAGAGCAGGGTCATTTATGGGCCGCAGCTTACATTTTTTATTGTCAGGGTAAGGGAAATAGGACATTGTTGGTGGCTAACTGACCCAGAATTGTTTAGCGTGCATCATACTTGGTGCTTGGGCAAAAACCCGCTTCCTTCATAGGCCAGAAACTGGCTCTTTTATGGGCCAGAAGCAGGGTCCTTTGTGGGACAGAAACTGTGTCCTTTATGGGCCAGAAACTGGGTCCTTTATGGGCCAGAAGCGCGGTCGTTTATGGGCCAGAAGCAGGGTCCTTCGTGGACCAGAAGCAGGGTCCTTCATGGGCCACAGGTTACATTTTGTATTGTCAGCGTGAGGGAAAGAGGACATTGTTGATTGCTAACTGCCTCAGAATTGTTTAGCTTGCATCATACTTGCTGCTGGGGCAAAAACCCGCTTCCTTCATAGGCCAGAAACTGGGTTATTTATGGGCCAGAAGCGGGGTCCTTTGTGGGCCTGAAACAGGGTCCTTTATGGGCCAGAAGCGGGGTCCTTCATGGACCAGAAGCGGGGTGTTTTATTTGCCAGAAACTGGGTCCTTTTTGGGCCAGAAGCGCGGGTCTTTATGGGCCAGAAGCAGGGTCCTTTATGGGCCCCAGCTTACATCTTTTATTGTCAGGTTGAGGAAAGGAAGACGTTATTGGTGGCTAACTGCCCCACAATGGTTTAGCTTGCATCATACTTGGTGCTGGGGCAAAAACCCACTTCCTTCATAGTCCAGAAATAGGGTCCTTTATGGGCCAGAAGCGGGGTCCTTCGTGGACCAGAAGCAGGGTCCTTCATGCGCCACAGCTTACATTTTGTATTCTCAGGGTGAGGGAAAGAGGACATTGTTGATTGCTAACTGCCCCAGAATTGTTTAGCTTGCATCATACTTGGTGCTTGGGCAAAAACCCGCTTCCTTCATAGGTCAGAAACAGGGTCCTTTATGGGCCAGAAACAGGGTCCTTTATGAGCCAGAAACGGGGTCCTTTATGGGCCGGAAGCGGGGTCCTTCATGGACCAGAAGCAGGGTCCTTTATGGGCCACAGCTTACATTTTTTATTCCCAGTGTGAGGGAAATAGGACATTGTTGGTGGCTAACTGCCCTAGAATGGTTTAGCTTGCATCATACTTGGTGCTGGGGCAAAAACCCGTTTCCTTCAAAGGCCAGAAACTGGGTCCTTTATGGGCCAGAAGTGATGTCCTTTATGGGCCAGCAGCGGGGTCCTTTATGGGCCAGCAGCGGGGTCCTTTATGGGCCAGCAGCGGGGTCCTTTATGGGCCAGCAGCGGGGTCCTTTAAGGGGAAAAAGAGGGGTCCTTTATAGACCAGAAGCAGGGTCCTTCATGGGCCACAGCTTACATTTTTTATTGTCTGGGTGAGGGAAGGAGGACATTGGTGTTGGCGAACAGCCCGAGAATTGTTTAGCTTGCATCATACTTGGTTGTTGGGCAAAATCCTGTTTCCTTCAAAGGCCAGAAACTGGGTCTTTATGGGCCAGAAGTGATGTCCTTTATGGGCCAGAAGCAGGGTCCTTGTGAGCAAAAGCGGGGTCCTTTATGGGCCAAAAGCTGGATCCTTCATGGACCAGAAGCATGGTCCTTTATGGGCCAGCAGCGGGGTCCTTTATGGGCCAGAAGCAGGGCTCATTATGGGCCAGAAGCGCGGTCCTTTATGGGCCAGAAGCGCGGTCCTTTATGGGCCAGAAGCGCGGTCCTTTATGGGCCAGAAGCGCGGTCCTTTATGGGCCAGAAGCGCGGTCCTTTATGGGCCAGAAGCGCGGTCCTTCGTGGACCAGAAGCAGGGTCCTTTATTGGCCACAGCTTACATTTTGTATTGTCAGGGTGAGGGAAAGAGGACATTGTTGATTGCTAAGTGCCCCAGAATTGTTTAGGTTGCATCATACTTGGTGCTTGGGCAAAAACCCGCTTCCTTCATAGTCCAGAAACAGGGGCCTTTATGAGCCAGAAACGGGGTCCTTTATGGGCCGGAAGCGGGGTCCTTCATGGACCAGAGCAGGGTCCTTTATGGGCCACAGCTTACATTTTTTATTCTCAGTGTGAGGGAAATAGGACATTGTTGGTGGCTAAGTGCCCTAGAATGGTTTAGCTTGCATCATACTTCGTGTTGGGGCAAAAATCCGCTTCCTTCAAAGGCCAGAAACTGGGTCCTTTATGGGCCAGAAGTGATGTCCTTCATGGACCAGAAGCTGGGTCCTTTATGGGCCGCAGCTTACATTTTTTATTGTCAGGGTAAGGGAAATAGGACATTGTTGGTGGCTAACTGACCCAGAATTGTTTAGCTTGCATCATACTTGGTGCTTGGGCAAAAACCCGCTTCCTTCATAGGCCAGAAACTGGCTCTTTTATGGGCCAGAAGCAGGGTCCTTTGTGGGACAGAAACTGGGTCCTTTATGGGCCAGAAACTGGGTCCTTTATGGGCCAGAAACTGGGTCCTTTATGGGCCAGAAAGTGGCTCCTTTATGGGCCAGAAGCGCGGTCCTTCGTGGACCAGAAGCAGGGTCCTTCATGGGCCACAGGTTACATTTTGTATTGTCAGGGTGAGGGAAAGAGGACATTGTTGATTGCTAACTGCCTCAGAATTGTTTAGCTTGCATCATACTTGGTGCTTGGGCAAAAATCCGCTTCCTTCATAGGCCAGAAACAGGATCCTTTATGGGTCGGAAGCGGGGTCCTTTGTGGGTCGGAAGCGGGGTCCTTTATGGGTCGGAAGCAGGGTCCTTTATGGGCCACAGCTTACATTTTGTATTGTCAGGGTGAGGGATAGAGGACATTGTTGGTGGCTAACTGCCCTAGAATGGTTTAGCTTGCATCATACTTTGTGCTGGGGCAAAAACCCGCTTCCTTCAAAGGCCAGAAACTGGGTCCTTTATGGGCCAGAAGTGATGTCCTTTATGGGCCAGAAGCAGGTTCCTTTGTGAGCAAAAACAGGGTCCTTTATGGGCCAGAAGCATGGTCCTTTATGAGCCAGCAGCGGGGTCCTTTAAGGGGAAGAAGCCTGGTCCTTTATAGACCAGAAGCAGGGTCCTTCATGGACCACAGGTTACATTTTTTATTGTCTGGGTGAGGGAAGGAGGACATTGTTGGTGGCTAACTGCACCAGAATTGTTTAGCTTGCATCATACTTGGTGCTGGGGCGAAAACCCACTTCCTTCATAGGCCAGAAAGTGGGTTCTTTATGGGCCAGAAGCGGGGTCGTTTATGGGCCAGAAGCGCAGTCCTTTATGGGCCAGAAGCGCGGTCCTTTGTGGGCCTAAAGCAGGGTCCTTCGTGGACCAGAAGCAGGGTCCTTCATGGGCCACAGCTTACATTTTGTATTCTCAGGGTGAGGGAAAGAGGACATTGTTGATTGCTAACTGCCCCAGAATTGTTTAGCTTGCATCATACTTGGTGCTTGGGCAAAAACCCGCTTCCTTCATAGGTCAGAAACAGGGTCCTTCATGGGCCAGAAACAGGGTCCTTTATGAGCCAGAAACGGGGTCCTTTATGGGCCGGAAGCGGGGTCCTTCATGGACCAGAAGCAGGGTCCTTTATGGGCCACAGCTTACACTTTTTATTGCCAGTGTGAGGGAAATAGGACATTGTTGGTGGCTAACTGCCCTAGAATGGTTTAGCTTGCATCATACTTGGTGCTGGGGCAAAAACCCGCTTCCTTCAAAGGGCAGAAACTGGGTCCTTAATGGGCCAGAAGTGATGTCCTTTATGGGCCAGAAGCAGTGTCCGTTGTAAGCAAAAGCGGTGTCCTTTATGGGCCAGCAGCGGGGTCCTTTATGGGCCAGCAGCGGGGTCCTTTATGGGCCAGCAGCGCGGTCCTTTATGGGCCAGCAGCGGGGTCCTTTATGGGCCAGCAGCGGGGTCCTTTAAGGGGAAAAATGTTGGTCCTTTATAGACCAGAAGCAGGGTCCTTCATGGGCCACAGCTTACATTTTTTATTGTCTGGGTGAGGGAAGGAGGACATTGGTGTTGGCGAACAGCCCGAGAATTGTTTAGCTTGCATCATACTTGGTTCTTGGGCAAAATCCTGTTTCCTTCAAGGGCCAGAAACTGGGTCTTTATGGGCCAGAAGTGATGTCCTTTATGGGCCAGGAGCAGGGTCCTTGTGAGCAAAAGCGGGGTCCTTTATGGGCGAAAAGCTGGATCCTTCATGGACCAGAAGCATGGTCCTTTATGGGCCAGCAGCGGGGTCCTTTATGGGCCAGCAGCGGGGTCCTTTATGGGCCAGAAGCGCGGTCCTTTATGGGCCAGAAGCGCGGTCCTTTATGGGCCAGAAGCGCGGTCCTTTATGGGCCAGAAGCGCGGTCCTTTATGGGCCAGAAGCGCGGTCCTTCGTGGACCAGAAGCAGGGTCCTTTATTGGCCACAGCTTACATTTTGTATTGTCAGGGTGAGGGAAAGAGGACATTGTTGATTGCTAACTGCCCCAGAATTGTTTAGGTTGCATCATACTTGGTGCTTGGGCAAAAACCCGCTTCCTTCATAGGCCAGAAACAGGGTCCTTTATGAGCCAGAAACGGGGTCCTTTATGGGCCGGAAGCGGGGTCCTTCATGGACCAGAGCAGGGTCCTTTATGGGCCACAGCTTACATTTTTTATTCTCAGTGTGAGGGAAATAGGACATTGTTGGTGGCTATGTGCCCTAGAATGGTTTAGCTTGCATCATACTTCGTGTTGGTGCAAAAATCCGCTTCCTTCAAAGGCCAGAAACTGGGTCCTTTATGGGCCAGAAGTGATGTCCTTCATGGACCAGAAGCTGGGTCCTTTATGGGCCGCAGCTTACATTTTTTATTGTCAGGGTAAGGGAAATAGGACATTGTTGGTGGCTAACTGACCCAGAATTGTTTAGCTTGCATCATACTTGGTGCTTGGGCAAAAACCCGCTTCCTTCATAGGCCAGAAACTGGCTCTTTTATGGGCCAGAAGCAGGGTCCTTTGTGGGACAGAAACTGCGTCCTTTATGGGCCAGAAACTGGGTCCTTTATGGGCCAGAAGCGCGGTCCTTTATGGGCCAGAAGCAGGGTACTTCGTGGACCAGAAACAGGGTCCTTCATGGGCCACAGGTTACATTTTGTATTGTCAGCGTGAGGGAAAGAGGACATTGTTGATTGCTAACTGCCTCAGAATTGTTTAGCTTGCATCATACTTGATGCTTGGGCAAAAACCCGCTTCCTTCATAGGCCAGAAACAGGGTCCTTTATGGGCCAGAAATGGGGTCCTTTATGGATCGGAAGCGGGGTCCTTTATGGGTCGGAAGCAGGGTCCTTTATGGGCTACAGCTTGCATTTTTTCTTGTCATGGTGAGGGAAACAGGACATTGTTGGTGGCTAACTGCCCTAAAATGGTTTAGCTTGCATCATGCTTCGTGCAGGGGCAAAAATCCGCTTCCTTCAAAGGCCAGAAACTTGGTCCTTTATGGGCCAGAAGTGATGTCCTTTATTGGCCAGAAGCAGGGTCCTTTGTGAGCAAAAGCGGGGTCCTTTATGGGCCAGAAGCATGGTCCTTTATGGGCCAGCAGCGGGGTTGTTTATGGGCCAGCAGCGGGTTCCTTTATAGACCAGAAGCAGGGTCCTTCATGGACCACAGGTTACAGTTTTTTATTGTCTGGGTTAGGGAAGGAGGACATTGTTCGTGGCTAACTGCACCAGAATTATTTAGCATGCATCATACTTGTTGCTGGGGCAAAAACCCGCTTCCTTCATAGGCCAGAAACTGGGTTCTTTATGGGCAGAAGCGGGGTCCTTTATGGGCCTGAAACAGGGTCGTTTATGGGCCAGAAGCGGGGTCCTTCATGGACCAGAAGCGGGGTGTTTTATGGGCTAGAAACTGGGTTCTTTATGGGCCAGAAGCGCGGGTCTTTATGGTCCAGAAGCAGGGTCCTTTATGGGCCACAGCTTACATCTTTTATTGTCAGGGTGAGGAAAGGATGACGTTATTGGTGGCAAACTACCCCACAATGGTTTAGCTTGTATCATACTTGGTGCTGGGGCAAAAACCCACTTCTTTCATAATCCAGAAATAAGGTCCTTTATGGGCCAGAAGCAGGGTCCTTTATGGGCCAGAAACAGGGTCCTTTATGAGCCAGAAGCTCGGTCCTTTATGGGCCAGAAGCGCGGTCCTTTCTGGGCCAGAAGCAGGGTCCTTCGTGGACCAGAAGCAGGGTCCCTCATGGACCACAGCTTACATTTTGTATTGTCTGGGTGAGGGAATAAGGACATTGTTGGTGGCTAACTACCCCAGAATTGTTTAGCTTGCATCAGACTTGGTGCTGGGGCAAAAACCCGCTTCCTTCATAGGCCAGAACCTGGCTCTTTTATGGGCCAGAAGCAGGGTCCTTTTTGGGCCAGAAACTGGATCCTTTATGGGCCAGAAACTGGCTCCTTTATTTGCCAGAAGTGCGGTCCTTTATGGGCCAGAAGCAGGCTCATTCATGGGCCTAAGGTTACATTTTGTATTGTCAGGGTGAGGGAAAGAGGACATTGTTGATTGCTAACTGCCCCAGAATTGTTTAGCTTGCATCATACTTGGTGCTTGGGCAAAAACCCGCTTCCTTCATAGGTCAGAAACAGGGTCCTTTATGGGCCAGAAACGGGGTCCATTATGGGCCGGAAGTGGGGTCCTTCATGGAACAGAAGCAGGGTCCTTTATGGGCCACAGCTTACATTTTTTATTGTCACGGTGAGGGAAAGAGGACATTGTTGGTGGCTAACTGCGCTTGAATGGTTCAGCTTGCATTATACTTCGTGCTGGGGCAAAAACCCGCTTCCTTCAAAGGCCAGAAACTGGGTCCTTTATGGGCCAGATGTGATGTCCTTTATGGGCCAGAAGCAGGGTCCTTTTATAGGCCAGAAGTAGGGTCATTCATAGACCAGAAGCAGGGTCCTTCATGGACCAGAGCTTACATCTTTTATTGTCAGGGTGAGGGAAAGAGGACATTGTTGGTGGCTAAGTGCCCCACAATGGTTTAGCTTATAGCATACTTGGTGCTGAGGAAAGAACCTCCTTCCTTCATAGTCCAGAAACAGGGTCCTTTATGGGCCAGCAGCTGGGTCCTTTATGGGGCAGCAGCGGGGTCCTTTGTGGGCCAGCAGCGGGGTCCTTTATGGGCAAGAAGGGGGGCCATCATGGACCACAAGCAGGGTCCTTCATGGACCAGAAGCAGGGTCCTTTATGGGCCACAGCTTATATTTTTTATTGTCAGTGTGAGGGAAATAGGACATTGTTGGTGGCTAACTGCCCTAGAATGGTTTAGCTTGCATTATACTTGGTGCTGGGACAAAAACCCGCTTCCTTTATAGTCCAGAAACAGGGTCCTTTATGGGCCAGCAGCGGGGTCTTTTATGGTCCAGAAGCGGGGTATTTTATGGGCCAGAAAAAGGGTCCTTCTTGGGCCAGAAGTGGGGTGTTTTATGGGCCAGAAACAGGGTCCTTCATGGGCCACAGCTTACATTTTGTTTTGTCAGTGTGAGGGACAGAGGACATTGTTGGTGGCTAACTGCCCCAGAATTGTTTAGCTTGCAGCATACTTGGTGCTTGGGCAAAAACCCGCTTCCTTCATAGGCCAGAAACTGGCTCTTTTATGGGCCACAAGCAGGGTCCTTTATGGGCCAGAAACTGAGTCCTTTATGGGCCAGAAGCGCGGTCCTTTATGGGCCAGAAGCGCGGTCCTTTTTGGGCCAGAAGCGCGGTCCTTCGTGGTCCAGAAGCAGGGTCCTTCGTGGACCAGAAGAAGGGTCCTTCATGGACCACAGCTTACATATTGTATTGTCAGGGTGAGGGAAAGAGGACATTCTTGATTGCTAACTGCTTCAGAATTGTTTCGCTTGCATCATACTTGGAGCTTGGGCAAAAACCCGCTTCCTTCATAGGCCAGAAACAGGGTCCTTTATGGGTCGGAAGCGGGGTCTTTTATGGGTCGGAAGCAGGGTCCTTTATGGGCCACAGTTTACATTTTTTATTGACATGGTGAGGGAAAGAGGACATTGTTGGTGGCTAACTGCCCTAGAATGGTTTAGCTTGCATCATACTTCGTGCTGGGGCAAAAACCCGCTTCCTTCAAAGGCTAGGAACTGGGTCCTTTATGGGCCAGAAGTGATGTCCTTTATGGGCCAGAAGCAGGGTCCTTTGTGAGCAAAAGCGGGGTCCTTTATGGGCCAGAAGCATGGTCCTTTATGGGCCAGCAGCGGGGTCCTTTATGGGCCAGCAGCGGGGTTCTTTATGGGCCAGGAGCGGGGTCCTTTAAGGGGTAGAAGCGGGGTCCTTTATAGACCAGAAGCAGGGTCCTTCATGGACCACAGGTTACATTTTTTATTGACTGGGTGAGGGAAGGAGGACATTGTTGGTGGCTAACTGCCCCAGAATTGTTTAGCTTGCATCATACTTGGTGCTGGGGCATAAACCCACTTCCTTCATAGTCCAGAAATAGGGTCCTTTATGGGCCAGAAGTGGGGTCCTTTATGGGCCAGAAGCAGGGTCCTTTATGGGCCAGAAGCAGGGTCCTTTATGGGCCAGAAGCGCGGTCCTTTATGGGCTAGAAGCGCGGTCCTTTATGGGCCTGAAGCAGGGTCCTTCGTGGACCAGAAACAGGGTCCTTCATGGGCCACAGCTTACATTTTGTATTGTCAGGGTGAGGGAAAGAGGACATTGTTGATTGCTAACTGCCCCAGAATTGTTTAGCTTGCATCATACTTGGTGCTTGGGCAAAACCCCGCTTCCTTCATAGGCCAAAAACTGGCTCTTTTATGGGCCAGAAGCAGGGTCCTTTATGGGCCAGAAACTGGGTCCTTTATGGGCCAGAAACTGGGTCCTTTATGGGCCAGCAGCGGGGTTCTTTATGGGCCAGCAGCGGGGTCCTTTAAGGGGTAGAAGCGGGGTCCTTTATAGACCAGAAGCAGGGTCCTTCATGGACCACAGGTTACATTTTTTATTGACTGGGTGAGGGAAGGAGGACATTGTTGGTGGCTAACTGCACCAGAATTGTTTAGCTTGCATCATACTTGGTGCTGGGGCAAAAATCCGCTTCCTTCTTAGGCCAGAAACTGGGTTCTTTATGGGCCAGAAGCTGGGTCCTTTATGGGCTTGAAACAGGGTCCTTTATGGGCCAGAAGCGGGGTCCTTCATGGACCAGAAGCGGGGTGTTTTATGGGCTAGAAACTGGGTCCTTTATGGGCCAGAAGCGCGGGTCTTTATGAGCCAGAAGCAGGGTCCTTCATGGGCCGCAGCTTACATTTTTTATTGTCAGGGTGAGGAAAGGAAGACGTTATTGGTGGCTAACTGCCCCACAATGGTTTAGCTGGCATCATACTTGGTGCTCGGACAAAAACCCACTTCCTTCATAGTCCAGAAATAGGGTCCTTTATGGGCCAGAAGTGGGGTCCTTTATGGGCCAGAAGCGGGGTCCTTTATGGGCCAGAAATAGGATCCTTTATGGGCCAGAAACAGGGTCCTTTATGAGCCAGAAGCGCGGTCCTTTATGGGCTAGAAGCGCGGTCCTTTATGGGCCTGAAGCAGGGTCCTTCGTGGACCAGAAACAGGGTCCTTCATGGGCCACAGCTTACATTTTGTATTGTCAGGGTGAGGGAAAGAGGACATTGTTGATTGCTAACTGCCCCAGAATTGTTTAGCTTGAATCATACTTGGTGCTTGGGCAAAACCCCGCTTCCTTCATAGGCCAGAAACAGGATCCTTTATGGGCTAGAAATAGGGTCCTTTATGGGCCAGAAATGGGGTCCTTTATGGGCCGGAAGCGCGGTCCTTCATGGACGAGAAGCAGGGTCCTTTATGGGCAACAGCTTACATTTTCTATTGTCAGTGTGAGGGAAATAGAACGTTGTTGGTGGCTAAGTGCCCTAGAATGGTTTAGCTTGCATCATACTTTGTGCTGGGGCAAAAACCCGCTTCCTTCAAAGGCTAGAAACGAGGTCCTTTATGGGCATGAAGCGGGGTCCGTCATGGACCACAAGCAGGGTCCTTCATGGACCAGAAGCAGGATCCTTCATGGGCCAATGGTTACATTTTTTATTGTCAGGGTGAGGGAAAGAGGGCATTGTTGGTGGCTATCTGCTCCAGAATGGTTTATTTTGCATCATACTTGGTGCTGGGTCAGAAACCCGCTTCCTTCATAGGCCAGAAAGGGGGTCCTTTATAGGATAGAAGCGGGGTCCTTCATGGACCAGAAGCAGGGTCCTTTATGGGCCACAGCTTATATTTTTTATTGTCAGTGTGAGGGAAATAGGACATTGTTGGTCGCTAACTGCCCTAGAATGGTTTAGCTTGCATCATACTTGGTGCTGGGGCAAAAACCCGCTTCCTTCATAGTCCAGAAACAGGGTCCTTTATGGGCCAGCAGCGGGGTCCTTTATGGGCCAGAAGCGGGGTGTTTTATGGGCGAGAAACATGGTCCTTCATGGGCCAGAAGCGGGGTGTTTTATGGGCCAGTAACAGGGTCCTTCATGGGCCACAGCTTACATTTTGTTTTTTCAGTGTGAGGGACAGAGGACATTGTTGGTGGCTAACTGCCCCAGAATTGTTTAGCTTGCATCATACTTGGTGCTAAGCAAAAACCCGCTTCCTTCATAGGCCAGAAACAGGGTCCTTTATGTTCCAGAAACGGGGTCCCTTTATGGGCCAGAAGCGGGGTCCTTCATGGACCAGAAGCAGCGTCCTTTATAGGCCACAGCTTACGTTTTGTATTGTCAGGGTGAGGGAAAGAGGACATTGTTGGTGGCTAACTGCCCCAGAATTGTTTAGCTTTCATCATGCTTGGTGCTAAGCAAAAACCCTCTTCCATCATAGGCCAGAAGCAGGGTGCTTTATGGGCCAGAAGCAGGGTTCTTTATGGGCCAGAAGCGAGATCCTTTATGGGCCAGAATTGGAGTCCTTCATGGACCAGAGGCAGGGTCCTTCAAGGGGCACAGCTTACTTTCTTTATTGTCAGGATGAGGCAAAGAGGATGTTGTTGGTGGATAGCTGCACAACCATGGTTTAGCTTGCATCATACTTGGTGCTGGGGCAAAAACCCTCTTCCTTCATAAGCCCGAAGCGGAGTCCTTTATGGGCCAGAAGCGGGGTCCTTTATGGGCGAGAAGGGAGGTCCTTTATGGGACAGAAGCGGGGTCCTTCATTGACCTCAGGTTTTTTTTTTTTATTGTCAGGGTGAGGGAAAGAGGTCATTGTTGGTGGCTAACTGCACCAGAATTGTTTAGCTTGCATCATACTTGGTGCTTGGGCAAAAACCAGCTTCCTTCATAGGCCAGAAGCAGGGTTCTTTATTGGCGAGAAACTGGGTCCTTTATGGGCCAGAAGCGGGGTCCTTCATGGACCAGAAGCATGGTCCTTCATGAGCCACAGCTTACATTTTTTCTTGTCAGGGTGAGGGAAAGTGCACATTGTTGGTGGCTAACTGCCCCAGAATGGTTTAGTTTGCATCATACTTGGTGCTGGGGCAAAAACCCGCTTCCTTCATAGGCCAGATACTGGGTCCTTTATGGGCTAGAAGCAGGGTCCTTTATGGGCCAGAAGTGAGGTCTTTTATGGGCCAGAAGCCGTGTCCTTCATGGACCACAGGTTACATTTTTTATTGTCTGGGTGAGGGAAAGAGGACATTGTTGGTGGCTAACAGCACCAGAATTGTTTAGCTTGCATCATACTTGGTGCTGGGCAAAAACCTGTTTCCTTCAAAGTCTAGAAACTGGGTCCTTTATGTGCCAGAAGTGATAATAATAATAATAAAATAATAATAAAATTTTATTTCTAGGCCGCCTATCTGGCCGAATTAACGGCCACTCTAGGCGGCGTACATAGACTAAAATATAACATAGAGTAAAATATAACATATAATACAAAACAAAACCCAAGTAGTCTATAGACATCCCGAGCAGCAGGTTTACGCACACATACACACACACGGTCTCTGGCCCCTTCAGCAGTTGCTGCTTTTGTAGCTGGAGAGAGACAGGGCCCCGCCCTTCCAGGCCAGGTGGAAATCAGCCAGAAATGCAGGGAGCAGGTCTTGCAGAAACTCACACAGGTAGATGGTCTCTGGCCCCTTCAGCAGTTGCTGCTTTTGTAGCTGGAGAGAGACAGGGCCCTGCCCTTCCAGGGCAGGTGGAAATCAGCCAGAAATGCAGGGAGCAGTCCTTTATGGGCCAGAAGCAGGGTCCTTTGTTGGCAAAAGCGGGGTGCTTTATGGGCCAGCAGCGGGGTCCTTTAAGGGGAAGAAGAGGGATCATTTATAGACCTGAAGCAGGGTCCTTCATGGACCACAGGTTACATTTTTTATTGTCTGGGTGAGGGAAAGAGGTCATTGTTAGTGGCTAACTGCCCCAGAATTGTTTAGCTTGCATCATACTTGGTGCTGTGGCAAAAACCCGCTTCCTTCATAGACCAGAAGCGGGGTCCTTTATGGGCCAGAAGCGGGGTCCTTTATGGACCAGAAGCGCGTTCCTTTATGGGCCAGAAGCAGGGTCCTTCATGGACCAGAAGCAGGCTCCTTTATGGGCCACAGCTTACATCTTTTATTGTCAGGGAGAGGAAAGGAAGACGTTGTTGGTGGCTAACTGCCCCACAATGGTTTAGCTTGCATCATACTTGGTGCTGGGGCAAAACCCCACTTCCTTCATAGTCCCGAAACAGGATCCTTTATGGGCCAGAAAAGGGGTCCTTTATGGGCCAGAAGCAGGGTCCTTCATGGAGAACAACTTACATCTTTTATTGTCACGAAGAGGCAAAGGGGATGTTGTTGGTGGATAACTGCCCCAGAATTGTTTAGCTTGCATCATACTTGGTGCTTGGGCAAAAACCCGCTTCCTTCATAGGCCAGAAACAGGGTCCTTTATGGGCCAGAAACGGGGTCCTTTATGCGCCGGAATCAGGGTCCTTCATGGACCAGAAGCAGGGTCGTTTATGGGCCACAGCTTACATTTTTTATTGTCAGTGTGAGGGAAAGAGGACATTGTTGGTGGCTAACTGCCCTAGAATGGTTTAGCTTGCATCATACTTCGTGCTGGGGAAAAACCCGCTTCCTTCAAAGGCCAGAAACTGGGTCCTTTATGGGCCAGAAGTGGTGTCCTTTATGGGCCAGAAGCAGGGTCCGCTGTGAGCAAAAGCGGGGTCCTTTATGGCCAGAAGCATGGTCCTTTATGGGCCACCAGCGGGGTCCTTTATGGGCCAGCAGCAGGGTCCTTTAAGGCGAAGAAGCAGGGTATAGGCCAGAGGCGGGGTCCTTTATGGGCCAGAAACTGGATCCTTTATGCACCAGAAGCAGGGTCCTTCATGGGCCACAGCTTATATTTTGTATTGTCAGGGTGAGGGAAAGAGGACATTGTTGGTGGCTAACTGCCCCAGAATTGTTTAGCTTTCATCATACTTGGTGCTAAGCAAAAACCCGCTTCCATCATAGGCCAGAAACAGGGTCCTTTATGGGCCAGCAGTGGGGTCTTTTATGGGCCAGCAGCGGGGTCCTTTAAGGGGAAGAAGAGGGGTCCTTTATAGACCAGAAGCAGGGTCCTTCATGGGCCACAGCTTACATTTTTTATTATCTGGATGAGGGAAGGAGGACATTGGTGCTGGCGAACAGCCCGAGAATTGTTTAGCTTGCATCATACTTGGTGCTTGGGCAAAAACCTGTTTCCTTCAAAGGCCAGAAACTGTGTCCTTTATGGGCCAGAAGTGATGTCCTTCATGGGCCAGAAGCAGGGTCCTTTGTGAGCAAAAGCGGGGTCCTTTATGGGCCAAAAGCTGGATCCTTTATGGACCAGAAGCATGGACCTTCATGGGCCACAGCTAACATTTTGTATTGTCAAGGTGAGGGAAAGAGGACATTGTTGGTGGCTAACTGCCCCAGAATTGTTTAGCTTGCATCATACTTGGTGCTAAACAAAAACCCACTTCCTTCATAGGCGAGAAGCGGGGTCTTTTATGGGCCTTAAGCGGGGTCCTTTATGGGCCAGAAACATGGTCCTTTATGGGGCAGAAACAGGGTCCTTTATGGGCCAGAAACAGGGTCCTTTATGGGCCAGAAACAGGGTCCTTTATGGGCCAGAAACTGGGTCCTTTATGGGCCAGAAGCGCGGTCCTTTATGGGCCAGAAGCAGGGTCCTTCGTGGACCAGAAGCAGGGTCCTTCATGGGCCACAGCTTACATTTTTTATTGTCAGTGTGAGGGAAAGAGGACATTGTTGGTGGCTAACTGCCCTAGAATGGTTTAGCTTGTATCATACTTTGTGCTGGGGCAAAAACCCGCTTCCTTCAAAGGCCAGAAACCGGGTCCTTTATGGGCCAGAAGTGATGTCCTTTATGGGCCAGAAGCAGGGTCCGTTGTGAGCAAAAGCGGGGTCTTTTATGGGCCAGAAGTGTGGTCCTTTATGCGCCTGAAACAGGGTCCTTTATCGGCCAGAAGCGGTGCCCTTCATGGACCAGAAGCGGGGTGTTTTATGGGCCAGAAACTGAGTCCTTTATGGGGCAGAAGCGTGGGTCTTTGTGGGCCAGCAGCGGGGTCCTTTATGGGCCAGCAGCGTGGTCCTTTAAGGGGAAGAAGAGGGGTCCTTTATAGACCAGAAGCAGGGTCCTTCATGGGCCACAGCTTACATTTTTTATTGTCTGGGTGAGGGAAGGAGGACATTGTTGGTGGCGAACAGCCCGAGAATTGTTTAGTTTGCATAATACTTGGTGCTGGGGCAAAAACCCGCTTAGACACTGATGTCTACATTCCATTTGGATGTTTGTAATTGTGGGGAGTGCAATGTTGGGCAAAGATCCCAGGCAAGATGTGCAACATAAAAGCACAAACCGCCAAAAGAAAAAAAGACATTACCATTGAGCTAGATGAGCAGCGTCAAGCAGCATTTCTAAAGGATCAAATCCTGCCGTTTTATCATCTAGCAATAAAGCAGGAAGAGTTTTAAACCTCATGAGAGAATGATGCCCACAGCTCAAACTGCAACCCATTTTAAGTGAATACTAGGATCTGAGTCAATTTAACACCACTTAGAATAAATTGGATTACCTTCAATCACTTAAGTATGGATCGGGCTGTAAAATAGCTGAAAGTACAAGCCTCTGTAATTTCCTCACAACAAGGCATGAATGCACCCAAAATGCCCCAGACTTGCCTTGAGAATAAAAAAGTATCCTCACCAGGACACTTGCTTTTCTTATCAGTTGTTTTGTTCCTCATCCAATACTAAGCTTTCCATAAGCAGGCTCAGATTTTTATTTGTAAATTTTAAAAGATCATTAATTGGTGCTATTGCACCCATGTATATCCTATTATATTTTAGGCAAAACTGTTCTGAACAGTGGGGTGAGCCACAAGACAGAATGGTGAAACAGCTGGGCTCTAGGATCATTGGGACTGGATGGGGGGGTGCAGGTTTGATCTCAGCTAAAAGAAATTAGCAGAAAAAAATAAGCTCATTTTGGTGAATGAATGAATGGCACAAAATGGTAAAGGAAGTGAGAGAGAAAGAAAACTACATTCACTTCTGTCAGAACCAGTTGAAGAAAAATATGGATCCCTTTAATGAGGCGTAACCTTTCATGTAAAACTCTCCCCCTTCCCATCTCCTCCTAGAAAATGACTGCAAACTTCTCCTGCACAAATATCATTAACTTCAGTGGGATCTTGCAAGAGATCTGCCTTTGCTTTAGACCTATTTCCTTCTCAGTTATCTTTAGTGATGCCTAAATTCACTGCCCTAGGCAACTACTTTGCTTTATTTTAGGGCTACTTATGTCTATGCGTATGTATGGTTGCAGGTACCTGTGCCAGGGAAATAGGATTGATCATATCTTCCCGCAGTATGTAGAGCAGAGGAGGACGTATGCTTTTGCTATGTAATATGTGTAGCTGACCTCAAGTGAGGTGCAGACACTCTATAATACTCAGACGCATTCCTTTTTACATATTTTTGTAAAATATTTTTGCACTTTATGGTCCTTCCCTATTTTAAATAGAACTGATTAATGACGTTTGCAACTTGCTTCAAGCATTTTGTATGGTAGGATATAAATAATAATAATAAACATGTTCTGTGTCCAGGATTTGGCCTCAGAAAAGAAATTTCCAGGGTTGAGCCCTGGTGCATCCTGACCTGACTGTGGTCCACTATCCTATGAATGTGTAAAAAAAGATCTAGGAGTCTTTCTTCCGATTATAGCTTTAGGATCAAGGTGTGCACTTTCAGCTGAAAGTAACTTTAGAGCAACTGACTTTAAGTAGACCTTTGTCTATTTTAAATGGTTGTGGAGTCACAGCCCAGCCTCTACAAATCACTGGGATGGTGCCATAGCATTGCTGTTTGGGCTTAAGTGTTAGAGAATATTTTTCCAGAGATCAGTGATGAAAGATACACCTCTAGATTTACCAGCTTTTTAAAAACTGCCCTTGTGTTTGTGCCTTAAATATTTCCATCTGCTAATCAGGTTAATTGTTGTGCCATCAAAAATTACACCTGCTGATGCCTGCAGATCAGACGGTTAAAAGTGCATCAGCAGACCAGTCAGGACATTTTCTTGTGGTGTGAATTCCCTACCCCCAAGCCCTTGGATACTGTGAGTTTTCCTAAGTACAATTGCCCTAAAGTTTTCTCTCTTTCTGCCTCAGCTCTTCACTTGGCCTGCTCTTTCCCCTTTTCTTGTCCTCCCCATCTTTCTTTCTCTCTGTTTTGTTTCTCCTCATTCAATGGTTTGGTGTGCAGCTCCTCTCTCTCCCTGCCCCCCTCGGTTTTCCTTAAGTTTGCTCCTGCTTCTTCCCAGCTGCTTTGAGCAAATAGTGCTACTCTCCTTTTTCCACCCCCTGCCCCTCCTACTTGCCACGGAAAAGGCATGAGCCATGAGGTGATTTTAACTTACAGGAAAAAGTGCACAGTCATTAGCAGTAACTTATTGGGTTGAAGAGGAAGTGATTAATAGATGTGTAGTGATGGGGGATTTGGGGGCTTGAAAGACACATCTAGTTCAAAAACCCTTCTCGGTGGCAGGACCCACCATGTGCAACAGAACCCTGAAGTCTTCTTGGAAGAACAAGGCCTGCTGTCATCAGACCACATTAGAAGGCAAAGGCTCCAAAGTTCATTTGCCGCCTATAAGCTTCTAGGACAAATTGCCCAAACAGGTGAAGTATGCCACAATTTACTATGGGGAAAAAAAAGGGGGGGGACTTGTGAGTCATCATTCAAGCTGACTGGATGTACAATCTTAATTAGCAACTAATATGTGGTTTTGTTGAGTTCTGAGTGAGCAGCATCGTGAGAATGGATAAAAAAAAATTATTCTACTACCTCCTGTGTGTGTGTGTTTATTTTTAATGTTGTTTTAGGCTACTTGGATGGGCAGCAGCCAAGGCCAACACCTTGTAGGCATTTTTTTTTAAATTACTGAAATGTAATTGTAGCGATTACTTTGGAGGAAAAGTAAAGTAATCAGTTACTTTCAGAGCAATTGTAATTGTAACTACTACTTTTTTGGTCAAGCAATTGTAACTGTAATTTATTACTTTTTAAAAGTAATCTCCCAAGCTCTGGGTGACATTTGACCTGTAATACGAGAGAGTCTAACTGGGGTCCAGTGCCATCTTAATAAGGTTTTGATCACTGCCTCTTGTATACGAGAGGATGTATATGGTCTCCTTTCATCAATTTTGTTAACAAGAAAGAAGGGACCATTCATCCTCCATGTACACATGGGACTATGTGGAGAGGTTATGTACACGTATTATGAGAAAAACGTTGATGTCAGCAAGATGCTTACAATATGAATAATGTTCTCCAATGAATTTGATAACTTTACATCTTCAAAGAACCACACTGCATAAATTTGTATTTTACATTGTTGTTTACCTTAGAGAAGTTTGTACAAGTTAATACAAACGTTCCGAGCGCGGCTCTGCCCCTCCTCCGGGCATGGCGCTCCATTCGCCTCTTGCTCTCTCTCTCCTCTGCTTGGACCACAGGATCTACACCACACCTCCAGACTGGGTTGCTAGTGGCTGAAGAGGAAATAGTAGGCGGAGCCACGTCTGTTTGAGAGACACGTGTACAGAGGAACTAGGAAGTGACTGTCAGAATTGAAGTGCCTGCGATAATTTGCAACTGCTGCGTGGTCCTAGAAGTGGTGCATGTGTAGTGAGTTGATTTTTTTTTATAATGGAGTGGGCTATAAAGCAGATTACTAGTAAAACCAGAAATTAATCCGGGTGATACTGATTTCCAATTAAAAACAAACACCCAATGAATCAGAATAGTGTATGGAACAGTGTGTATCATATAAGTTTCTTTTTATTCTGAAATTAGTACTGGAAACGTTGTAGATACAAAGATCCCTGGCTTAGTAGGTGCGTATATTAGAACCATGTACAATTGTGCAAAAATTCTTATGCAAAGCGTCACCCATTTTTTTTGTATTTTGAAATGTGGCAAGCAGAGTAATTCATTCATTAAGGTACATTTTACACTATAGTAGACTGTGAGTAGGTCTGCTTACAGAACAAAAATGTGCAGAACAGGACGTTCAGATCCAGCGTGGTTATAAATGTAATAGGTTTTCCTTGTAACTGCTAATTTGATGAGATTAAGGTGCCTGTTGGATTAGGGAAACAGGGACTTCATATAAGACATTTTAATAACCTAGGTCAGGTCCTTTCCAAAATCTGCAAGTTGACCTGTTCTCATATTTTGGTCTGAACTCTTGTGGCATAAACTGATTATAGAGGAACACTTGCCTACTCTGTTGCCCCCCCCTTTGCAATGGCGCTTTATCTGTGTGTGCATGCACACATTAGCTACTGGTTTGTCACATGAACAGAAACTAATTGTATGCTACACTGCTCAACCTTTTGGGAAGGTTTGTGCCATGTTCCATATTTTAGTTTTTTCTTGATGAACAATGTAGTAGAGGAGTTATTTAAGAATGCATCCTGCCATTCAAGAATGTATCCTGCCATTCTGTGTCAAACATTCCCATGATGGTAATAGAAATCTATGATGCAAGTAATAAAAACTTAAAACGATTGTTTCAAAAAGTAAAACCAAAACAAAATAATGCCAGGGTAAAATCAGCAGTCAGAATAATTTAATCAAAGAATAAAGTTAGAAATGAAAAGCCTGTGAAAATAAAACATATTTACTTGGCACTAGAGGGACATCAAGGTAGGTGACAGGTGTATGCCCCTCTGGAGAAAGCATTCTCTCCAGGCTGTCTTTCCAGAGTGTTTTGTCAGGTGGAAATCCCAACTTGAGCCCCCAGCCCCCCCCCAAAAAAAAGATGGGGAAAAAGGCACACTTTATGCACCTGGCAAAAACAATGTCAGAGGCAAAATAGAGGGCCCTTCAAGGGCTTGAACCCACACTACAAGCTCCACAGAGCATTCCCTAATCACTTAGCCACAGCAGCAGATTTATGATGGGGCATTTGTTTTCATCCAGCCACAAGACCTAGTCATAGATGCTAGGAGCATAGGGGCTGCAGGAAAATCCCTAGAGAGGTGAACAGCTCATATTTTACATGCAAGCATCCCAGGTTCAAATTCAGTATATGCCATGCTAGGAAAGTTGGGGTGATCCCACACCAGGCATAGCTGAGCCAATCAGGGCCAGTGACATAGCTGGTGCATGGGTCAATGAGCACTTTTAGCTGTTCCCTATGATAACCCATTGACAACCCCCCTCTCTGTGTAGCTGGATAGGCTAGTATGATGACTGGATGATGTGTTTGGGTCCCCTCCAAGCCTGTGATTCTGTATCTGTAAGGTTGGAATCTGTAGCAGAAGGAACCCGCTGCCTTGGCCAAACCAGTATTTTTGTTAAGGTAATAGCTCTGGCCAAGTCTGTCAAGAAGCATCCCATCTGTATGACTAAAGAGTTGGCCATATTGCCATAGGAACAGCTGGCTGCCGATGTCCTTTCAGGAGGGGTTAGGCCTCCCTTGCTCACCTGGGTGGAGATCATCTTGTAGATAGGAGAGCAACAGCCCAGGTTAGTCTGGTCTTGAGCTGGGAAAACACAGAGACTTCACTTGGTCACCACGGCTGTAGCGCAAAAAAATCTGGAGGGCATTAAGTTGGGGAAGGCTGTTGTAATGTTTGAGAGCTCACTGACCTACTATACCAGCAGACACATGGGTTGTAGTATAGTGGAAAGGAACAGTGCTGCCCAGTTTTCAAAGTCAACTTTGACAAGCATTTTTCAGAGTCCCAACTCAGCTTAACAAGGCAATAGATCTTTCCAGGGCCACATAATAAGAATATGGGTTAAAGTTTTTTTTCTCTTGTGTGTAGCACGCAGTCAGACCCTGGGCTGTTGGAGAGGGCAGTGCTTTGAAAACCTTTCCAATATGAAAGCTTTAATCCAATACTTGCTTTTCTGGGAGGAAAGGAATGCTGATCCCATGTACCTGGAGTAAACCCCATAGAAATCATTAGGACTTACTTTTGAGTAGACATGGTTAGGATTGTGCTGTAAATTAATGGGACTTCTGAGTAAACATAACAAAGAATTGTGTTTGTGTTAAAATGAACATAATTTTGATGTCGTTCTTAAACGTTTTTACTTCGAAATCTATTGTTTTCTTACCAAATTTTCACTTTAACCACATGAAACTATGTATAAATGTAAATACATTTAGGCTGTGCGTATGATATTGTAATTTAAAGGTGTAATTTTAATTTTGCTAGTTGTTTGTGTCAATACTATTGCCATTACACTCAGTGATATACGGGAATTACGATTTACGAGTAACATTAGTACAAAAAACATTAGTAAGGATTCTGTATGGTCTGGTACGGGAGGAGGTCCATGGGGGTGACACCATGAGTTACCGCACCGGGTGACACCAACCCTAGTGACACCACTGCCACACTCTAGTGGCGGACAGGGCCAGAAGCAAATGTGGCTAGAACAATATGTGTACATTTCACCTCTGCGCAGCAGGCTATTTTCTACACACCCATCCACTCTCTATCCTTCACCAGGCCAGCAAAAGGCATTATCAGAGTACAAGGACACATTTCAGCCAGGTGGCAACTGTCAAGGGTAGCAATGCAGACCAGGAGAGGGCCATGGCCTGAGAAGAGCATGCGTGACTGAGGAGGGGTGCGGGGAGAGTTCTGAGAGGTTTGGAGGCCACTTGTGGCCCCCAGGCCTGCCCTTGGTTTAAAGGTACCAGCTGATGTCACTCCTTGTGCAAACCAATTCCGAAAATTAAACTGCCTTTTATGAACACTTTCTCTCTGACCCAAATTCTTTGCCAATCAATCCCTATTGCGCTTTCCAGGTCCAGGACATTACCTGATACTACCTTCAAGGGTGGAAGAAATGAAGACAGTACAGACTGAGCCTGGCAGCTCTTGCCATCTAGTGGCATGCCTCTGTAGCCATCCCTACAACTGACTGCCAGATATACAGTTTCACTAGAGAAGACCATCTGGATTGTTGTTTATCTTCTGCTGAAAGCTTTACCCACCAGGAAACCAACAGAATAGCAAGTCCAACTCCAGGGGATGCTTTTGCCACATCTGGCTTAGATCCAAGGCAAAACTTCTTCTCAGACATTTCTCTGCGAACCTTTCTGAGATATTTTTGTCACTCACCTAGAAAATAAGCCAACTTGGACGGCTTTAAAAGAGGACTAGACCAATTAGGCTATCAGCGATGACTTGCCACAATGGCTATATTCTTCTCCCTGCACTGTCGGAGGCAGTATACCCCTGCAGACTGGTTGCTGAGCCTCTCAAGTGGGGAGAGTGCTGTCGCGTTCACGTCCTACTTGCGAGCTTCTCATAGGCATCTGGCTGGCTGCTGTGAGAACAGGATGCAGGACTAGATAGGCCATTGGCCTGATCTAACAAGACTCTTATGTTTTTAAAAAGGTCACTCTGCCAATTTCCCCCCAAATATTCTCCAACATTGTCTTTTGTTGTTGTTGTTGTTAAGTGCCGGCCGTCCTCCCCCCACCCCATGTCCCAGAACAGTGCTATGTCTGGGTACTGTGGAAGATGCAAAATGTAAAAATTAGTTAAGAACATAAGAAAAGCCTGCTGGATCAGGCTAATGGTCCATCTAGTCCAGCATACTGTTCTCACAGTGGCCATCCAGATGCCCATGGGAAGCCTGCAAGCAGGACCTGAGTGCAAACAGCACTCGCCACTCCTGCGGTTTCCAGCAACTAGTATTTGGAAGCATCCTGCCTCTGCCTATTATGGATATCTAGTTGCTGCTGACTCTTTGCACCAGCAACAAAAATAAAGCTTTAAGAAAAAAGCAGCTGTGATTCTACCACTGCTAATGGTGAGCCCTGCCCTTGAGAAAACATTAGAAAATGTCTCCTTCCCCTGGAGAAATTTGGTGAAATGGTCCCCTCAATTTCTGCTCGCAAAGAGGGTGGAGAATTTCAAGAGGCCATTTGCACACACCTGTAATTTGGATTGCTGGTGAATTAATCGGGGACCCAAAGTTTCAGAATCTGCTCTAGAGTAGAGATGGGGAAACTGCGGCCCTTCAAATGTTGCTGAAATACCATTTCCCTCAACCCTAGACAGCATGGCCAGCGCTCAGGGATGATGAGGGTTGTAGTCCAACAACTAGAGGGCCACAGGTTGCCCAGCCTTGCTCTACAGTCAGTCTTCCCGCAGACACAGTGGGATAGCTGTTTTCTTAAAAGAACGAAAAGACAGAAACAACCAACAATAAAGATTTAGGCAGCACATACTTGCCAAGAATAGGCTATGATATTTAATGTGATCTTAACAACAAATTTCAACTTAGGGAAACATGAGACGTAAATATGATGATTCTTGGAATCCCCCCAATAACCATGTCATTTGTTCCCTGACCAGAAAAGAGCAAAAAAACCCCAAAAACCTTTTATGGGTTGTTTCAGGCACAGATAGCACTTCGTAAGGGCTTCTGAAGATCCAACAATGAGCAGATTGTCGGGTCTTCAAAAGCCCCTTGTGAAGTGCGATCGTGCTCGGCGTTGTGCAAAGGGCTTTGCAGGCACAGCCCATCAGCTGATTGGTGGTCCCTGCAATCCGCTTTCAGCTGAGCCAGGTTTTTGCCTGCCCTACACCTGACATGTTATATACAATATCAGGTGTAAGGCAGGTGGGTGTGGCTTAGGTGAAATGGCTTCCTTGTGGGTCCAACGGGAAGGCCTGGCACACCTCATTAGATCCACGTGCCGGAGTTCCCCACCCGTCATAGATGATCACTACTGAGCGTGTGAACTTCAGAATACAATGGCATCAGTGCAATGGGGAAAGGCTGGTGTGGTGTGCAATAAAGGACACATCCCGGAAAGGACCATTCAGCAGCATCACCACCATCTTATGCACCTCAGACGTCATGCAGGTGGCTTTAAAAGATTAGACAAATTCATGGAGGATAAGGCTACTAACCGTGATAGTTCTGCTCTGCTTCCATGGTTGGAGGCAGCATGCTTCTGAATACCAGTTGCTGGAAACCATAGGAGGGGAGAATGCTCTTGCGCTCAGGTCCTGGTTGTGGGATTTCCCATAGGGGCATCTGGATGGCCACTGTGAGAACAGGATGCTGGACTAGATGGGCCATTCTAGCAGGGCTCTTCTTATGTTCTCATGCAGTCAGGAAGAGTTTATCTCTGGCCTACATGCCTGCTCGGCATAAGAGTGTTTTGGGGGTAACCTGTGTATTGTGGAATGTCTGGATGCTGGGGGCAATGCACAGCTATCTTCAATGACCTTTTGTGAAAGGAAAGCCTCCAGCCGGTGCCCCAGGGACACTGTGGCCCCTGCGCATCTACTCTGGTTGTGGTGTGAACTAGGTGGCAGGTACTATGCCATCCCAATCTGAAGAGAAGAGAAAAAGAGAATATACTAAGGACTCTCCAGGTGAGTCACAAGGCCCTTGTGTGATCAGGGAAGATGTGAAACCTAGCTGTTTCTAAGACCCTACCTTTATCATTTTAGTCTTTGGGTGGGATCCAGTTGGTAGCCTTGTGTTCACAGGACAGCTTTTGGTGTAGCAGAGATATCCCAAAACAGAAGAGGAGGGGAGGCCGTTTTTGCACCCCCTCAAAAGAATCTGTTCTAGAGGGATAGGGGACCTTCCGGAACAGGTTGGAAGGAGGCAGGGGAGCTCTTGAGGAAGAAATCAGCAAAAATTGCTGCCCCTCTTTGCTATTAGTGGACTTCTCCACTGGATCAAACGCCTTTCCATGAGCACAAAGGCACAGACTGGAATTTAACTATATACACATTAAAATTTAATAACAACAACAGCAACACCAATTATAATAACCCAATGCACCTGAACTGTCAATGAAAGACACCCTTTTATTGCAAATGACCTATTTTGCTTTAGTAGTTATTTTTCTTCTGAAAACTTTAATAAATATAATCAATCAAAATCTAAGAAAACGCCAAAGGAATTTATTCCTTCCAACAGATAGCTACACAAAGAAGTGACCCTGCTTTCCATTTCTCTCTCTCTTTTTAGGGTCACAATTTCAATCCGCAAAAGTATTAGGCCAGGTACCTTAAAACTGCCCTAAATAATGAAAAAATACTCCAGTAAAATATTTTTCAGGGATATAAATCAGATAATTAAATCAATAGGTTCTCCCATTCTTTTCTTTTTTTTCAAAGGAAAGTATTTCCCCAGCAGCTTCTCCTTTACAACGGGGCCATAACTCACCTGTCTTTGAAATATTCTACATCCAGTTAAGAATCATAATCTAAAGCTATCCTCAATCATGTGGCAGCCTCTCTACTTCACGCAGCACTCAGTCCTTGCACTGCTAAAACTCCCACGCTAAAAACTACGCGCAGAGCAATTTTTAACATTCATTGACGCAGCCACTGACTCAGAAAAAATGCATCAGTCCCAGAGTTGTAATGAGACCCAGCAACTTACAAAAATAATAAAACTGATTCCCTCGGCCGAACGGATACACAAGCATCCATGTCATTTAATCCTGAGCTTTTAAAAACATTTTCTTCGCTTTGGTGGGCCTTGTGTTCCTGTTTTCATCCTCCTCTGCGTCTTGTAGTACATGCCGATCTCTCTTTTTCAAAAACTTCTTCCCAATAGTTCCCACTAAAGTTTCATACCTGTAAAAAGACCACAGTAAGTTAGGAAAAAGAACAAGATGGGTGAAGGAATCCCAAGACTGTAATGTAGGCACGGGGAACCTTGTGGTCCTCCATATGTTATGAGACTACATCTCCCATCATCCCTGATCACTGTCCATGCTGACTGCTGTTGACGGGAGACAGAGTCCAACATGTCAAGGGCCACAAGTCCAGCATGCCTGCCTCAAGGTCTTCTAAGCCAGAGGTAACCAACGTGGCACCTTCCAGTTGTTGCTGGATTCCCAGCTCCCTTCAGCCCCAGCTGGTAGGGCCAATGGCCAGGGTGATGAGAACTGGAGTCCAGAACATCTGGAGGGCACCAGGTTGGGAAAGGATAGTGAAGACAGCATTGAGTCAGATGGAAAGACATCTTCCACTCAACCATGATCAATGCCAGCCAACTTGCTGGACAGCTGAAAGTGGAATAATCTTCCAGGAGAGATCCAACTCTCACCCTATACATCTTCCACCGGAGCTATAACGCTTTTTTATTTTGTGACAAATTTGGGACATTCTGATACACTGGTATTCCTCTGCAAGTTTTGATAGCAAACGTATGAACAGATTTTAATTCTTTTTCCCCTATGGAGTGATATATATTATTCCCCCAGAGCCTTTTTTTACGGAAATGGATGGCTGTAACCTGAAATAAGGAACTATTGAGATAGGTGACCCTCGAACTAAACTGCCTGGAGAAAGCAGGGTGTGTGTTTGTTTGTTTAAAAAATCAAAACAAAAGCACAACAATTAATCAGATTATCTAATTTCCATTATAAAATACCCTCTTTTTAAAAAAACAACAACTGCTTTGTATGTCAAACGTGGCCATTTTAGAGCTTTTCATTTTATAAGGAAGAAAAAGCAGCAACACATCTTCTCGATAATGTTATCTATGTCATAAATGGTAACAGTTACCTTCTGGCCATTTCTTCATCCGATACATCAGCCTCCATTGCATTATCTTCCTCTTTGATTTCTTCTGTCTTGTACTTGGAGTTCATCTGGATCATTAACTTCTGAAAATGAGAAACTGGGACATCAGTTTTAAGTACTACACTCCTTGAAGAAAGTCAAGGAGATAGATTTGGCAATAACAGAAAAAGCCATTCTTCTTTAAAAAAGAAAAGATGGTCACAAGCAGATTACACACTCCTGCATCTAAACTTTTAACCATCCCTTTGCCTCATTTTCTTTATTTTCTTACACTGATATCCCACCTTTCTTCCCTCGCAGAACCCATGGTAATATACATGGTGGGCCAGATCCATTGAAGAGGTTCTGCTAGCGCAAGGAACTGTTTTAGGGGGCGCACGGGGAGTAGAGAGAGAAGTTCCATTACACAGCCAAAGGTCCTTGTGTTAGCGGAACTACTTCGCTGGATACCACCCATGGTTTCCCAGGAGGAAACCAAGGTTCTTTTAGCTTTGGCAAAGTGTGCTTCTTTTAAAACCCATCCATGCTTCTAAGCTCACTCTTTTAGCCATGATGCTACAGTGGACCCCGAAAGGGTAAAGGAGTGCCCTTGACAATACCTCAACATCAGGATTGAACCCCTTAAATGACATTCTGCCAAACAGGAGGTCTTCACATGGCATGAAGCTTCTTTCTTCTACAATAAAGCTCCTGCAGAGAAAATTATTATTATTATTATTATACATAATAATAGAAGTTTTAGACAGTCAAGCAATCAAGGTTAGTTTAGTCAGCATCTTCCCAGGACAACTGTCAGGAGATAAAGACTGAGAAAGGAAGGGCTGTAGTTCAGTGGTAGATCATCTCCTTCACCCACAGAAGGCCCTACATTCGATCCCTGGCATTTCCAGGTAGGGCTGGAAAAGATCCCTGTCCAAAACTTTGGAGAGCACTGAAATCAGTGCAGACAACACTAAGATAGCCAGACCAATGGCCTGACTCAGTATAAGGCCACTTCCTATGTCCTAAGCCCCTCTCCTGTTTTAGAGGTTATTTCTGGTGTTTATATTCCAGCTTGCTCCCATTTATAGGGTGGGGGACACAACACAACAAACTTACTCCTTTTCCTTTAGTTCCGGCAGATCCAGGTACCAATGCTCCTCGCTGATTATTTTCTTTTCTTCCTCTTCAAGCTGCTTTTTGGTTTCCAAATCCAAGCCCCTTTGCATGAACTGAAACACAAAATGCATAAAAAGGTCTGCCAATGGCCCAAAAGCATGGTGTTTGTTTTACATAGGTGTGGAGCCTCCAAAATGCAACTTTGAGAGAGACAGCTAAATTGTGCATGGATTGCAAAAGCAAATAACTTACTGTGGCATAAGCTTTCATGGAAGCCCTAAATGGTTAGGCATGTATAATTCGGGTGCAGGGAGAAGAAAAAGCATTGCTTTTTGACAAAGTGAGGTTGAAGGGCCGTAGCTCAGAGGCAGAGAATCTGCTCTGCATGCAGAAGGTCCCAGGTTCAATCCCCAGTGTGTCCAGGAACAGCAGGGAAAGACCTCTGTCTGAAACCCTAGACAGCTGCTGCCAGTCAGTGTATACAATATGGAGCTAGACAGACCAACTCAGTATAAGTTCTTATGTAAAACAGGGTTACACAGAAAGAGGGAAGAACCAGCCTACCTGAGGGAACCTCAAGGTTTCCAGAAGTAGGAAAGGCATCTTGAGGAAAAGGAACTGAAGAGAGCAATCCTACCCCTCCTACCTCAAACAGGCCACTGAAGACTAGGCATTCTCAATGGCCACAGACTGCTGACTATCTATTGGGAAGAGGAGAATGGTTTAAACAATGGAAAGCATTTTAGCCAGCAGGGTCAGAAATTGTGGGGGTTTGCAGGCTGGTACCTTCCCTCGCTTATTTATTTTTTAAAAAGTGTTGGCAGCTTCCCTCAGCCCTACAAAATTCATTTCAGAAATGATGGGAAAGAATTACTGATGCACTGAGGTTCAAGCAAGATTTCCAAACGCCCCGAGCAACTGATTTTAAGTATGCATGAACAGCTTTCATCTTTGAGAACTATTACTAAGATACTAAATGAGGGCAATTGACGTCTCAGTTAGCTATTTTAATAAATGAAACATGGATAGGAAAGGGGAGGAAAACTCTCATACTTCAAGAGGACTAGAAAGGCCCTACCTGTACTGTGCAAAAGCTATATTCTGCAGTCAGTATGGCATTCTAGGGTGCTTGTTCTGCACACACTTGCAGAATTGGGGCATATATGTACATGCTCTACAGCAGGTGTGGGGAACCTTTGGCCCTCCAGATGTTGCTGAACTACAATTCCCATCAGCCCCAGCAAGCATGGCCAATGGCCAGGAATGATGAATGTTACAGGTCAGCAACATCTGGAGGGCCAAAGGTTCCCCGCAATGGCTCTATAGCACATATAGACCGACATTACAGTTGGGGGCGAGGAAGGGCCATAGTGCAGGTGGAAAGCAATAGTTTTGAATGCACAAGGTCGCAGGTTCAACCCCCGGCATCTCCAAGTCATGCTGGGAAAGACTCCTGTACGAAAAAGCCTATACTCTATCACTGAAGATCTGTGGCCAGTCAGTGTGGGCAGGATATGAGCTAAGTGAGCCAAAAGCCTGATTTGGTATAAGGCAGCTTCCTAGGTTATTTCTTGGTCCACAGAACTCATAAGGATCCGCGGCAAACTATCACCGAGTGATTTCACAGTAAAAATATCAATAAAAACAATTTTTTTAAAAAATCCATATGTAAAAACAATTCCTTATACTAAAAAAAATCAAATCCAATAGAGACATTAATTTTAAAATAATTTAAAATTGTGCGTTTTTAAACTCCGGCAAAGCCTCCTGCTGTTGAATTTAATTCCATTGCCCCCCCCCCCATTTCTGCTAATACGTGCCCTCTGTTTGTGGAAGCATCTTAAACTACTAAAGTCAAAGCATCAGATTCCTCTTCATCACATAAATTTGGACTATGTGGGGGTCACCCTACCCAACAGGAGAAAGGGAGGGATGGAGGAAGAGACAATGCTGTTAGGGAGGATCACAAATAAATGAGGGGAACTGGTTACTCATCCAGTCATAAATCTCAGTGGACAGATTTGTCCCGTAAGCACCCAGTTAACGATAAAGCGTCCAATGAGCTTGGGGGGGGGGAAATCTAGCAGGTTTCAGCAGCTGCAAGGCAAGTGCAACTCTGCAAATGAGTGTTTGTTTGGGCTTCCAGGAATGCAGCCCTGTGTCCTGGGAGAAAAATACATCAAGTGCTGAAGAAAGAAGCAAGGAACGAGTGGTGCTAAAATTCTCCTGCCCAGGTGCAATGTGGCTCCACTGTCTGCAAGATGTGCCTTTTGCAGGAAAGGAGGAGTGGAAGAGAAACCAATGCCAAGGGGAGCGCTGGAAAGGAGCCAAAGGCCACTGCTCATTTGCATTCCATTTGCTTATCAGTTGGGAGGGGAAAATGCCGTTATCCTGAGTTTAAGATCCTCTGTGGCGCAGAGTGGTAACTGGCGGTAACGCAGCTGAAAGCTCTGCTCACGGCCGGAGTTTGATTCCAACGGAAGGAGGAAGTCGAATCTCCGGTAAAAGGGGTCGAAGTCCACTCAGCCTTCCATCCATCCGTGGTTGGTAAAATGAGTACCCGGCATAAGCTGGGGGGTAAAGAAAGGCAGGGGAAGGAACTGGCAATCCCACCCCATATATACGGTCTGCCGAGTAAACGTCGCAAGACGTCACCCTAAGAGTCAGAAACAACTCCTACTACAAGTGCGGGGACACCTTTACTTTTTTATACTGAGTTTTGTTAACCTATAAAAACGAAAACACTGGGTTGTGTTTCATGGTGTACTTCTTCCGCTGGCAAAATGGCTCTCTAGGTCAACCCTCAAGAGCCACTGCCCATCAGGGTCGACAATACCAAGCTAGCTGGATGACCGGTACGACTCAGTACAGTGCATCTTCCTGTGTCCAACAACCACTGCCCGGCTTGTGTCCCTGCCCTTGTCATCATGCAGGAATTCCATGCTGCTATCTATACCGGCCCCCAGCCTATAGATCGCTGCTGCCCACCACGAACGCTACCACCAGCTCTACTCTGTCGTTGTTCGGGCAAGAGTAAGAAGGCTTTGGATAAGAACAGAGTTAGGTTCTATTTTACTGTTTAGTTTTTTGATGTACTGATGTTCTTGTATGTTCTGCTTTTGTATGTCGCTCAGAGTGGCTGGATAACCAGCCAGATGGGCGACTAATAAATTGAATAAATAAATAAATAATAAATAAATAACCAAAAATAGTGGCTCCGCAAGGCAGACATAGCACTAAGCATTAAGGATCAGGGTGCCTTTGAACGTATGCTCAGTCCAGGCAATTGTGACTGGTACCAGAACCGAGCTCACAAATTCTTCCATGCACAAAAAAAGTCACTCCTGGTTTTCCCTGAAGCATTCTTTTTCAGCATTGCACCTTTTGTGGGGCAGGGCAGGGTGAGGGGAAAGAGAGGGAAGCTTTTTAGTTGTTGCTCTTGTTAGACAGAGAGCCAGTGTGGTGTAGTGGTTAAGGTGTTAGACTGCGACCTGGGAGACCAGGGTTCGAATCCCCACACAGCCATGAAGCTCACTGGGTGACCCTAGGCCAGTCGCTGCTCTCAGCCTCAGAGGAAGGCAATGGTAACCCCCCTCTGAAGACCACTTACCATGAAAACCCCATTCATAGGGACGCCATAAGTCGGGATCGACTTGAAGGCAGTCCATTTCCATTTCATTGTGGGACAATTGGGAGTACCAGAAGTGTACCAATTTACTTCAAATCATCCAGAGATCTACCAATAGATGCCCATCTACCTTCTGGGGTAGGGCTGCGTATTTGAATGATTCCTCATGAAACCATACACATGCACGCGCGAGCACACACACACACACACTTCTGCACATGGAAAATACCACATCTGAGAGCCTTCCCTTTAACACGATTGTTTTGTCAGTGCAGGAAATTTTGTAGATGAAGAAGCAGTCAGAAAGGTGACTTCACCCCTCCTTTGGTCTGAAATGGTTCAGACAACACTGTGTTCCCTGTGGCCACTGTCTCTCAGCCTAACCTACCTCATGGGGTTGTTGTGGAAATAAAATGGGGAGGAAAGAACCATGTACACCATGTTGACCTCCTTGTAAGTAAGGTGGGATATAAATGTAATAAAATAACACATGGGGAGCCCTCAGCAGAGAAGTCAATGCTGATAGGGTTCCTGGAGAGCAGAACATTTTGAAAACTACCTACTTAGGCAATCAGGTACTTGGGATTTTTCCTGACCTGACTTGCTCCACCCCCCCCCAATAAATTTCTTATCCCTTCCCTGCAATCCAGTGGTACCACTGGTATCAGGGATCAACTCTTGAGTAAGGGAGGCTACATCAGAACTTGAGGAGAGATAGAAAGGGATGGTCCATGGCAAAGTAATTCATGGGAATTATGAACTTTTCACAGTTATGAACCATCTCTGGTCCCCAAAGGTTTGCAACGGAGATTTAGTTGTGTTTGCAGAAGCTGTGTGTGACTGTACTCCTCATTTCATAATCTCTCTCTCTGTGTGTCTTTTCAAAGCTTTAGTTTGTGTGCATCAGGGATCTAGAGCCTCACTCGACTCTCAGCAAGCTTTGCAGGGAAGAATTTGGGAAGAAAATGGGATGGAACCTCCAGTGCAAGTCAACTTGCTGATGTTGTTTAATACGGTGTCCCGGGCAGTGTCGGCAGGGAAACAGGCCACTTTCCGCTTTGATGTGGCCAGAGAAAAAGCGCATGCTTTCTGGCTAACAAGCAAGGCAGGCTTCTTGCTCACACAGAAGTCCCCAAAAGGAGACAAGATATGCTAGGCTTTGTTAACCATTATGGCCCAGCACTTATGCCTAAATACATTTTAAAAAGTACATGCACCAACAGCAAGTTGCTTTAAAACAACACAGGGTTGAATCCAATGAACCATGTAACTATTTCATAGTCTCCAATATTTTGCAGTGGAAACAGGGACACACTTGTGTAGTTCACACATCCCTAGAAGTACAGCTGTGTAGCCCCAGCATATCTAATGCCAAGGATCTCTGTGTACGAACAACCCCATCCACTGTGTATAAACTGCAGATGGACCTTTGACATCTCCCACATGCTATGTTTGCAAGTGACCCAATAGAATCTCTGAAGCAAGATGTGACTGCAAAATTACTGTAAAAAAAAAGGTAAAGGTGTCCCTGCACTTGTAGTGCAAGTTGTTTCCACATGCTATGTTTGCAAGTGACCCAATAGAATCTCTGAAGCAAGATGTGACTGCAAAATTACTGTAAAAAAAAAAAAGGTAAAGGTCTCCCTGCACTTGTAGTGTGAGTTGTTTCCGACTCTTAGGGTGACGTCTTGCGACGTTTACTAGGCAGACCATATATATGGGGTGGGACTGCCAGTTATTACTGTAACAAACAGTAAAATGTAAGAGTAAACAGGAAACTCTCCACCTGAAGATAGGCTTTGCATCTGGAGGGGGGTGTTGCATCACCTCCAACCGCTAGGTGATCCTACCCAATTCGGCTTCAATCAATTATTCTACCTAGTACACCATCCAAAATTAATCCCTGGCTTTGCTAACATAAAGACTGTCATTTTTTCTGTTTACCTTTGCTCTCCCTAACCAAGAACACTTAAATCATGGGAGAGATCTGGGTTACAGCTAGGTGTTATGATCTCAAAAGTGGGAAATGATGGAAAGGATTTTTTTAAAAAAACACAGCCATGCCTGGGGAATAAAAGGCTTAAAAAAAAAAAAAAAGCTGTCTCTCCCTACCTTCCACCCCAGCCAGCGTGACCCCAGCAGACATTTGGGTATGACAAGTCTTCCACCACAAATTCTACTCTCGTGCCCCCGTGGAACTGAACTGTAATTACAATTAGGCAGTACTGCTGCTGACCAATCCCTGAAATGAAACAGTTCTCCCTCAAATGACCACAACTCACTTAAGCCACTGATGTTAACAGCATTACTTTGCAGCCTGTAGCAGTCTTAATTATTGATTTTAATCATGCATGCACTGAAGCCATAGCTCAGTGGAAGAGCATCTGCCTTGCAAGCCGAATGTAGGGCTGACTTCTGAGTAAACACACTACTGGATGACAGCCGTCACCCTTTCTTCCAACTCCCACAGGTGTTTTCCAGGTAACAACTTTTTAACTGCCCTCAGATGTAGGGGCAACTTCGGTGCAACGTAAGCTGCAGCAGTCTAAAAAGAAATCGCCAAAAAAACAAAAGGCAACTTTTAAAAAAAAAAAATCTCGCTCACTACTTGAGCTGAAAGTAATTTTAATATCAAAGATGAAGATAAAACAGGAATAAAACAAAAGCAAAACCGAAGCAAACAAACCACGAAGGATCGGCTACATGGTGTTATAAATATTTAATGAATATTTATCTTTTTTTAAAATTAATGGCAATTCAACTCAAGATGTTATTCTCTGGAAGCGGAACGATCATCAATCACGCCACTGCATTCTTCTTCTGAGTTACATGTTACATTATCGGACAGGAACAGAGCCCATTAGCCACTGAGCCGAGACTAATTCCACTGTGGACGCGACACCAGATTTGCAAATCCAAGGGCGATTGCGAGGTCAGGGCTTTATTAATATCCCCCCATATCACCACACAAGCAGGGAAAATGATCTAGCATGGTTGCAAGGTCTTGCCGTTACAAGCCAACTCAAAAACTCCAGTGAAAGAATGACCTTTAGGTTGGACAAAACCCTACAAACGAAAAATACTGGGTTGTACCCATCATCAATCCTACTCAGAGTAGATCCATAAAAATCAATGGGCTTAACTTAGTAATGATTCATTAGAAAAGATAATAATGCTGGGGAAAACAGAAGGGAGTAGAAAAAGAGGAAGGCCAAACAGGAGGTGGATTGATTCCATAAAGGAAGCCACAGACCTGAACTTACAAGATCTGAACAGGGTGGTTCATGACAGATGCTCTTGGAGGTCACTGATTCATAGGGTTGCCATAAGTCATAGTCGACTTGGAGACACATAACAACAACAAAAGTTAGTAATGCTAATTGATTTCAATGGGCCTGCCCTGAGTAGAACAAATCCAATGAGTTGGATCCAGACTTAATTATGCTTCGAATGAGACCCATTCAAATCCATGGGACTTAAGTTTGACAGGACTTCCACGACACACTGTTCCCACCCTGCCCCTTTTCTGATCCCTTCAAATCTTTCGCCAATCATCTGATCCACAGCATGCAGGGGTACTTGTACTTTGCAGAAGATCTCCTCCTACATGAACCAACCCAGACCCTTCAGTCATCAGAGATTCTCCTCTGCGTGCATCTCCCAAAAGAAGTATGCAGGATGTCAATGAGGAAGAGGGAGTTTTCAGCAGTGCCCCTGTTCTCCCCAGGGAGGCCCAACTGGCACCAGCTCTGCCATAATTCTGGTGTCAGAAAAATACTTTTTTTGTATTGCCAGGAATTTGAGTATTGATGTTACTGTTCTTAGGAAAAGATTCAGAACGTAGCTAATTCTGTAGTTATCATGTTATGGTTGTGGAAGGTGATATTTGGTAGATTGGGGTACATTTCCTTCATCTAGTCACTAGATTGGATTACTTTATTGTGTTTTCATTTTAGATGGTGATTTTTTTGGAGGGGTATTTGTGGTGCGCTATTTTATATTGTACATTGCCTTGTGACAACTTGCATAAGGGAATTCATAAATCTAATAAAAGAACAATAATAATATTTGTAGGCAATTGTGTTCATGCAGCCTTCTACTACAAACTGCTTAATGTGGCGTAGGGGAAAGAGATCAGAGATCAGTGACTTGGCATGCAGACAGTTCCACGTTCAGACTCTGACATCTCCACTTAAAAAGTATCAAGGCTGCCCCCAGTGAAGTGTAGATAGGTGGACAAAAAGTCTGATGTAGGGTAAGGTCCCTTCTGCACTATACACATAGAGAAGGATCATACCACTTTCAACAGTCATAGCTTCCCCCAAAGAACCCTGGGAAGTGTAGTTTGTTAAGTGTGCTGTGAGTTGTTAGGTGACCCCTACTCCCCTCACAGAGCTACAATTCCCAGAGTAGTTTAACAAGCATTCCCTCTTCCCAGGGAAGTCTGGGCATTGTAGCTCCAGGAGGGGAACAGAGGATCTCCTAAAAACTCACAGCACCCTACACAATCTGCAGTTCCCAGGATTCTTTTGTGTAAGCCATGACTCTTCAAAGTGATATGAAATGGAAATGGACTTCCTTCAAGTTGATCCCGACTTACCGCTACCCTATGAATAGGGACTTCATGGTAAGCGGTGTTCAGAGGGGGTTTACCATTGCCTCCCTCTGAGGCTAGTCCTCCCCAGCTGGCTAGGGCCTGCTCAGCTTGCCACAGCTGCACAAGCCAGCCCCTTCCTTGTCCGCAACTGCCAGCTGGGGGGCAACTGGGCTCCTTGGGACTCTGCAGCTTGCCCACGGCTGCACAGGTGGCGGGGCATGTCACCCCTGAGCCACTCACTGTGGGGAGCGATCTTTAGCTGGCCCTTTACACCCAGGAGACACGAGCAAGGGATTTGAACTCACAGACTTTGGATTCCCAACCAAGCTCTCCTCCCCACTGTGCTATAGATACTGCTTTAAATCTATAGTTCTGGTGGGCCCTGAAAGAATTGATGGTTTTCCCCAGAAAGCTGCATATTTCACCTTAACTTAGTCTAGTTGCAAGTGTGCTATTTTATATTGTACATTACAAAACATGTAAAATCAGTATGTGCTATGAGCCTATGCAGAAATGTCTTAAAACAAGTCTGCCTTCCAAGCTGTGCTGCAGGAAGGCAGGGTAGGTGGGATGAAGCAACTGAAGATGTGTATGTATGTGTAAAGTTACTGCAGACTGAAAAAAGTATAAATAAATAAAAAGCATGCCATTTTCCCCCAAACCCACTTTCCATAAAACACAAATCTGGAAGAGCCACGGATTCCAATATTGCCAGTTTTGCTCTGACAAACGAAGTAAAAAGCACTTGCAAAACAGAGATCCGTTAGTGCAGCGGGGGGGAGGTCAAACTTCCAGACACAGTAGCTTTAGCTCTAGTCACTTTGCATGGCCTAATCGGTGCAGGGGCTCAGCCCCAGGATCCTTCCCTCCCCCGTCCTAGCACGGTAGAAAACATGGCAACAGTACTTCATCTCTGCCTCTGAGCATGTGCAGAGAGCATTTCCAAATATACACAGGAACCACAGCTTCCCCTCACAGAAACAAAGCAGGACATCCCAGAAAAATATAGAGAGATTTGCACCGGGGCTCAGGCCGGCCGGCCTTGCCTCACCTCCCTTTTTAAAGCATAAGCACGCCGCCACCTCCAAGCGTTTATTTCCCAAACTCGACCCGAAGTACGTCGGCTCCGCTCGAGCTGCCTACGAAGCCATTCGGCTCCGCTCGGCTTCCCTCCGCCAGTCCAGGTGCCCTTCGGTTCCATTTGACCTATCACGTAGCCGCCTATTCGCGAAGCCACTCGGCTCTCTTTCGCCTCTCACCCGAAGTCCTTCGGAAAGGACAGGCTTCGCCCCGCCCCTTTCCGCAGCAGCCCTTCGACTGGGCTCCTCTCCTCGTCCGCTCATCTTTATCATTTCCTCAGCGGACTTCTTACCTTCATTCGCAGCAGGTTCTTGGATAGCTTGCTCTTCACGTCCCGAGCCATGACAACGACAGGCCTTGGTCGAGGGGGATTACGGCGTGTCTCTGGCCTTCGTAGTCTCTCCCTTCACCCACCAGGCCGCGGCCTCGCTTCGCAGACCCTCGACGCTATGGAGTGTTACTGAGCATGCGCCTCCCGTTGCACGCATGTCTGATAGTGCCCAGTGACGCCTCCCTGTCTGCTTCATGCCCTCACTTAGAACCCACCCCACCCCCTCCATTTACAACGTGGAGACATGAGATGTGCATATTATTTTTAAGCAACAGGGATTGTGCAGAGTCATATATATATTTCTACAAGTTAAAGCCAAAAACGGAGATGATTTTGTTTTTTCGGGGAAGAGAAGAGCTGGCAAGGATGGATCATGCTCAGTATGCTCCTATGGAGCCAACAGTCCGCCCTTCCTTTGCCCTTAGTAGTTGGCAGCAGAAACCTGATGGATCAGACTAAATATACATCTAGTGCAGTATCCAGCTTGTCACGGTGGCAAATAGTTGTCTTTTGGAAGCCTGGAAGCTGGACTTGAGTGCATCTGCATTTTTCTCTCTTGTTCCCAGGTATACTGCCTCCAAGAGTGGAGGTAGATTATAGCCAGCAAGGTTTTGTTTATTATTGTTTTATCACTTGATGTTTGACACCCTGGGCTCCTTTTTTGGAGAAAGGCCAGGATATACATTTAATAAATAAATAATAGTAGGCATTGATAGCCTGATCCTCCATGAGTTTGGTTAATCCTCTTTTACAGCCTTTGAAACTGGCACCTGTCTCTACCTATTGTGGGAGCAAATTCCATAGGTTTAACTATGTGTTGTGTGATGATAGATAGATAGACACAATCACTGCATTGTTCTGCACACAGGGCTGCCCTTGAAGACTATATGAATGCTTGAGTTGGCTCGAAAATCAGAAGCTGCATGATATGTTGGAGCTGCTGAGTTTTAACACGTCTCTATAGTAGTCATAAAAAACCAAAACATAAGAAGTGTCCTGCTGGATCAGACCAATGACCCATCTAGTCCAGCACTCTCTTCTCACAGTGGCCAACTGGATGCCTATATGGGAAGCCCATAAACAGGACCTGAGTGCAACAGCACTCTCTCCACTTGTGATTCCCAACAACTGGTACCGAGAGGCATGTCACCTCTGACACCGGAGGGACTACATAGCCATCATGACTGGGAGCCATTGACAGCTTCACCCCCCACGGCTTTGTCTAATTCCCTTTTAAAGCCTTCCAAGATGGTGGCCATCACCTCTTGTAAGAGCAACTTCTACAGTTTAACTATGCATGCTATGTGAATACGCACTTTGTTTTGTCTGTCCTGAATCTTCTGACATTCAGCTTCATTGGATGCCCCCAAATTCTAGTATTATGAGAGAGGGAGAAAAAAAATTCTCTTGATCAACTTTCTCCATCTCTGTTATGCCCCTCTCCCAACTCACATTTTTTCTAAATTGATTCCTCTAGGTCAAAAGTGGATGATGGGTTGAATAGGAAATTCTGACCGATCTGTTTTTGCTATCCAAGACCACATGGTGGTCAAAAAGAGAGAGGCTTACAAACAAGAATTACGGTTTGTCCCTTTGATTTCATCAGAAGAAGTAATCATATTTGGGCACATTACATTAACGATGTTGTCCTCTTAACTCCAACAACCCATCCAACAGGTTTTCCCCCCCCTCTCTTTCCTTGACTTAGGGAAAAAGCTTGTCCACAGGGATGTGCTATGTGCCCAATCAGGAGCTGCATAAAATCAGCTACTTTATAAGTCAATTCAGCTGCCATCACTGTAGGGGTTAAAATATCAACAGATAACACAATTGTCCTGTTAAAATATTTTGGAAGGTTGTAATTTCAGATAGCTGATCTGTCTCACAATGCTCCCCATCTGGATATGCTGTTTTTGGCATGATGGAGCATTTGTGCATTTATATTGCTAAAGATCAGTATTGCCACTTGGGGCTTCACGTTTGAACATTATTTAGGTGTTAATCCACATTTTCCCCATATGAAGAGCAACTTCACTCTTTCCCATACATACCAATAGGCTTTTCCTTTTATGTTTGAGCCCACCTTCTAATGTGTTGATTCTATTATGCCAGTTAAGTATGGATAGGGCATGCCCTCAAATAGCTGCGCACATTGTTTTTTAAAAAATTCCCCACCCAAGAAGTGTGCAAAAGCACACAGGCAGTTGTAAATTTCCTTGTGCAGCTTTCTGATGTAGTGCAAATCTAAGGGATCAAAAGAATATATATATAGTGTCATTTGTATGTGCAGTTCTTGGTTTAGTGCAAACCTGAGGGATCAAAAGCAAAAATAAAAATAAAAATCCTCCTTTTGGGTACACGGCAGAAATAGTGTGGAACACAGCTGGAAAAGAAATGAATGCATAGAGGAAAATGGGTGTGGAAAGGGGAGTAGCAGAAAGTGACAATTGATTCACCCACCCCCAAACACCAAAACAAATCATTTGCAACCCTGAGTAGAGTGGTTTGGAGCCTGATTTCCTCCAACTTATCCCTATATTGGGTAAATCCAAAATTACAGGGGAAAAGCATCAAGATGGGTGTTGTCTGAGGGTGATGTCATGTGGACTACACAAATCAAATAGGAACACAAACACCTGCAAACACACAGGATGAACTCTGGCATGGACAGGCCACTGAAAGATGGTGACTGGATGAAGTGGAAAAACCCTATGGGTTGGATCCAACTATGTTTTACACGAGTCGACCCATTAGAATGAATAGACCGGTTAGTTAAGCATACCATGGACTGTGAAAAAAACAAATAATTGGGTGTTAGAACAAATTAAACGAGAACTATCACTAGAAGCTAAAATAATGAAACAGGTTATACTTTGGACACATAATGAGAAAACATGAATCACTAGAAAAGACAATAATGCTGGGAAAAACAGAAGGGAGTAGAAAAAGAGGAAGGCCAAACAAGAGATGGATTGATTCCATAAAGGAAGCCACAGACCTGAACTTACAAGATCTGAACAGGGTGGTTCATGACAAATGTTATTGGAGGTAGCTGATTCATAGGGTTGCCATAAGTCGTAATCAACTTGAAGGCACATAATAACAACAATCTGAGTATGACTAGCATTGGATACAGCCTTAGGGTAGTCAATGACCATCATGTTTTGACCAGTTAACTTCATAGATAAGACACTCTCAAGTATTTTGTGATGTTGCTGTCTTACTGATAGAGCAGTATGACAAAGGAACCAATTACCTAGGGAGATTATGGGCCTTCCAACACTGGAGGCATTCAAGAGGCAGCTGGACAGCCATCTGTCAGGTATGCTTTAATTTAGATTCCTGCATTGAGCTGGGAGTTGGACTCGATGGCTTTATCCCTCCAACTCTTCCCTTCCAACTCTGTTATTCCATTGCTTTGACCACTGATTTATTGAATGTTAGTGCATGCTTATCACATCTTTTGTTGTATTAATATCTAGTATTTTCTGCTTTGATGGCTGTTTGGCCAAAAAATAGTAAATAAATAAACCACAACACAGCATTAGATATAAAGCTAAAAAGATTGGTGCACACTTACAGCATAAACATTATGATTCCTAGCAATTCTGAAAATAGGACAGTTGTATATTTCTCTTTCAAACCCCCCCCCTCTCTCTCTCTCTCTCTCTCTCTCTCTCTCTCTCTCTCTCTCTCTGTGTGTGTGTGTGTGTGTGTGTGTGTGTGTGTGAGAGAGAGAGAGAGAGAGAGAGAGAGATGCATTGCAAAATAATTGATGTTCATGCCAGTATCTCATACCTGGCTATCCTCTCATGTTCCACACTGAGAATGAGAAAATAAATGGACTGTATGCTTGCACCAGTCATAGAAAATGATTGCGCACCTGGCCACTGCCTGCCTTTTGCTACACCTAGCCAGAGATATGAGAAGTATGACAGCTGGGTTTTTCAAAGCCATACATGTTAGCGGCCATTACCTATATATAATCTCATTCTCTGCATCGGGGATAAGAAAATGATAGATCCTGTTAATGTTCCATTCTTTATGTGAAAGCAGAAATTGCTCTAAGCCCAGATCACGTGTCATATTCTTATCTGGACCAGGAAGAAAATGCTTTCTAGGTATGTGATCTAGCCATGTATCAATTCCTTATTAGCAACAAGAATGGGACAGTTACATTCTCTGGATTGATCCTACTGGAGTGATGGATGGATGGATTGATCAACTGATTTGGGATATTGTACATCTTACACCAAACAGAGTTACATGAGAAAAGAAGACGGTTCCTGTCTTCTAGGAGCTTGTGTTCTAAGGTTGGATGCTTACCATTGACTTCAGCAGAAAAGCATGCATAGGATCAGTGGTATCCCCTGAGATCGGTGGGGCAGAAGGCAGGGAGGCCAACAAGCAGGTGGAGCCAGAGCCAATGCCTGGCAGAGCCAACTAATTCTGGTTTTGTCCCCCATCTTCCTCCCTGCTGAGTTCTATAAGGGCCAATGCTGAGAATGAGGAGGAGGAACCTGCCAACCAGGGCCACCCCTTAGACTGGTTGAGGGCAGGCTGCGATTGGTGGGGCTGTGCCTTGTTGGACTTACTAGACCAGTTTCCACTGCATAGGATTGTCTGCACAGCCAACAGCAAGGAAAACCAAGGAGGGAGTGGAGAAGAGAGAGAAAAAGTGAGGGAGGGACACTTATGCCAAATGCAGCTAGACATCCTTACAATGTGGATGCAGTTAGAAATGAGGATAAACGTCATCTTGTGGGACATTTTTGACTTCGGAATATAGGAAGCTGATTGACATCGAGTCAGACAATTGGTCCATCTAGCTCAATGTAGTCTCCCAGTCCTATTTGGGATTGCAGGGATCAAACCTTTCTGCAGGAAAAGCAGGCGCTCTGCCCATGAGCTGCGGGAAGTTACAAATGGCTGTGGGCCTTTCAGGATAGACAGGGAGCTGCCTTATACCAAGTCAAGCCAATAGCTTATCTGCATCCATATTGTCTACCAGTGGTGGCTGGTGCCCATTGGGACTGGTAGGGCTGGAATGGCTGGTGGAATCAACTTGTTCTAGTTTTGTCCCCAGCCTTCTGCTCCATATTGAGTTCTAAAGCATCAACACTAAAACTAAGGAGGACAAAGATGACATGCAGTTCCATCTCCTGGGCTGGTTATAAAGAAAAAAAACAGGCAGGTTGGGGTTGGTGAGGCCAGTGAGGTTGGCGTGGCACTGCCCCATTTGCCTTAATGGGCCACAGCTGTCTACACTGACTGGCAGCAACTCCCCAGAGTTTCACCCAGGTTCTTTCCGAGCTCTACACACAGATGGTGGAAATTGAACCTGGGACCTTCTCCGTGCAAAGCTTGTGCTATGGCGCCTCCTCTTGGTCCTCATAAGATGATGTTGTTGTTCAGATTTATATCCCAAAGGAGCCCAAAGCAGCAAACATACTAGTGATAAAACAATTTTTTCAGGCTATTAGTAATAGTAGTAGTAGTAGTAGTAGATGCATGCATTCTCTGTTTCCTTTGCTTCTTCAATCCCCCTCCTTGTCCCCCACTTTCTAAATTTAATCTGCAAATACACACCTTGGAGCACAGGGACCTTTCTGCTTTGCTTAAGCCACCTTGCAAAGCGCCGTGTAAATTGATTGGCACTGTATATAAATGAGATTAGTAGTCGCCACAAAAGACAAAAAAAGGAAAACGTCACAGTCTATTTGTTAACTGTAAAACTGAGTGTGCTGCAGCTTTACAGGTGCCAGCTCTGCAATTTCCGAGGTCAATGCGCTGCTCCCATGACTTTAATAAACATTGATGCTGCGGGCTTGTTTCAGAGTGATTGAACCGCACAAAGATTATAGGTTATGTTAGTTGGTTGTTTTTTCCCCCCTTTTCTTTCTAGAGGGATGATTAAATTGCTGTTTCTTTTTTTAAAGTTAACTGCTAAAATATAGCTTGATATGATTTTGTTTAAAAAGATAGCTTGTTTTGTACAGCAAATGAGCTTAGTATTTTTAAAAGGAGTGTGGGGAAAAGGAAGTGAAACTCTCTCAGTGTGTTCAGCCATTCATCACTAATTCATGGGATGGGAGGGGCAGGAAAATGGTCCCTGAAAGTAAGGGCTGGTTCACATGGCGACTTACTGTGAGATTGGTGCTACTGTTTAATTTGCACGGTTCACATGACGTTGCAGGCATCAGCAGCTATCACACAGTTTTCCTGTATCAAACCAATCCAATTTTAATGCAAAAAGGAAAGGAAAAACTCTCAGGTTTGCTGTGCTCCTCTGTGCAGGTGCTTTGCTTCAATGTTTTTTTTAGAGGGAAGGCTCTCTCTTATGCCCCATCACCAGCTCCCTTGCTCTCTGCCACCCACAAAAGTTGCCTTTCACTCCCCGGCCTCTATTCAGTTATAATAATAAAATAATAATAATAATAAAATTTTATTTCTAGGCCGCCTATCTGGCCGAATTAACGGCCACTCTAGGCGGCGTACATAGACTAAAATATAACATAGAGTAAAATATAACATATAATACAAAACAAAACCCCAGTAGTCTATAGACATCCCGAGCAGCAGGTTTACGCACACATACACACACACGGTCTCTGGCCCCTTCAGCAGTTGCTGCTTTTGTAGCTGGCGAGAGACAGTGCCCCGCCCTTCCAGGCCAGGTGGAAATCAGCCAGAAATGCAGGGAGCAGGTCTTGCAGAAACTCACACAGGTAGATGGTCTCTGGCCCCTTCAGCAGTTGCTGCTTTTGTAGCTGGAGAGAGACAGGGCCCCGCCCTTCCAGGCCAGGTGGAAATCAGCCAGAAATGCAGGGAGCAGGTCTTGCAGAAACATACAGTTTCATACAGTTTCGTGTCAATTGGAAGCAGGGAGAGGTGTGAAATTGACAAGAAACTATGACACTGACAAAAACCCTCCCCTTCTCCATTAGCATTATGGGTACTTTGGAGGGAGTAAGCATGTAAAATTAGGGGTGGGACCACAAGGAAACAGAGATACTCAACCAGAGGAACAACTACTTGTGTGAAAGGAAAACAGCGGATATGAAGGTAGGAAGTGTGAACCTTGCAAATCTATCACGATGGCAATAGCTGCTCCATTACTGTGAAGTTCAGCAACTGTGCGAATGAGCCCTAAGAAAGAGAACAGTTCCTTTGCTTTTAACCCAGGGAAGCATAAGAAAATAAGAAGAGCCTGCTGGATTAGGGAAAAGGATCCTGTCCTCAGTGGCCAACCAGATGCCCATGGGAAGCTTGGAAGCAGGACCTGAATGCAACAGCACTCTCCCCAACTGTGATTCCCAGCTACTGGTACTCAGAGGCATACTGCCTCCAGGCAGAATATCAAATGGGTGGTAGACCTTGCTCCAGAAGATAGAAGTGGGCTCCACTGAAACCACTGTTGAAATGGAAAGATTTTATCAGCCGTTTCTCTGGAAACCATTTTTCCACCCCAGCACTGCTGCTTGAACCTCTGAAAACTGACGTTTCCTAAAGCAGCATGGGGGCTGAACGAAAGCTATTTTGCAGGCAATGCAGGGCTGTTTGCAAAAAGGGTTTCAAAACAGCCCAGTGCTGCACTTTGAAGTCCAAACAATTGGGGCTTCAAAGTACAGCATCTCCTGATGTCATAGTGATGTCAGTTGATTGACAGGTGGGTGACCCCACCCGCCTGTCAAATTTGGCCTGGCAGGGGTGAACATAAGAACATAAGAAGAGCCTGCTGGATCAGGCCAGTGGCCCATCTAGTCCAGCATCCTGTTCTCACAGTGGCCAACCAGGTGCCTGGGGGAAGCCCGCAAGCAGGACCCGAGTGCAAGAACACTCTCCCCTCCTGAGGCTTCCGGCAACTAGTTTTCAGAAGCATGCTGCCTCTGACTAGGGTGGCACAGCACAGCCATCATGGCTAGTAGCCATTGATAGCCCTGTCCTCCATGAATTTGTCTAATCTTCTTTTAAAGCCATCCAAGCTGGTGGCCATTACTGCATCTTGTGAGAGCAAATTCCATAGTTTAACTATGCGCTGAGTAAAGAAGTACTTCCTTTTGTCTGTCCTGAATCTTCCAACATTCAGCTTCTTTGAATGTCCACGAGTTCTAGTATTATGAGAGAGGGAGAAAAACTTTTCTCTATCCACTTTCTCAATGCCATGCATAATTTTATACACTTCTATCATGTCTCCTCTGACCTGCCTTTTCTCTAAACTAAAAAGCCCCAAATGCTGCTACCTTTCCTCGTAAGGGAGTCGCTCCATCCCCTTGATCATTCTGGTTGCCCTCTTCTGAACCTTTTCCAACTCTATAATATCCTTTTTGAGATGAGGCGACCAGAACTGTACACAGTATTCCAAATGCGGCCGCACCATAGATTTATACAACGGCATTATGATATCGGCTGTTTTATTTTCAATACCTTTCCTAATTATCGCTAGCATGGAATTTGCCTTTTTCACAGCTGCCGCACACTGGGTCGACATTTTCATCGTGCTGTCCACTACAACCCCGAGGTCTCTCTCCTGGTCGGTCACCGCCAGTTCAGACCCCATGAGCGTATATGTGAAATTAAGATTTTTTGCTCCAATATGCATAATTTTACACTTGTTTATATTGAATTGCATTTGCCATTTTTCCGCCCATTCACTCAGTTTGGAGAGGTCTTTTTGGAGCTCTTCGCAATCCCTTTTTGTTTTAACAACCCTGAACAATTTAGTGTCGTCAGCAAACTTGGCCACTTCACTGCTCACTCCTAATTCTAGGTCATTAATGAACAAGTTGAAAAGTACAGGTCCCAATACCGATCCTTGAGGGACTCTACTTTCTACAGCCCTCCATTGGGAGAACTGTCCGTTTATTCCTACTCTCTGCTTTCTGCTTCTTAACCAATTCCTTATCCACAAGAGGACCTCTCCTCTTATTCCATGACTGCTAAGCTTCCTCAGAAGCCTTTGGTGAGGTACCTTGTCAAACGCTTTTTGAAAGTGTAAGTACACTATGTCCACTGGATCACCTCTATCTATATGCTTGTTGACACTCTCAAAGAATTCTAATAGGTTACTGAGACAGGACTTTCCCTTGCAGAAGCCATGCTGGCTCTGCTTCAGCAAGGCTTGTTCTTCTATGTGCTTGGTTAATCTAGCTTTAATAATACTTTCTACCAGTTTTCCAGGGACAGAAGTTAAGCTAACTGGCCTGTAATTTCCGGGATCCCCTCTGGATCCCTTTTTGAAGATTGGCGTTACATTTGCCACTTTCCAGTCCTCAGGCACAGAGGAGGACCCAAGGGACAAGTTACATATTTTAGTTAGCAGATCAGCAATTTCACATTTGAGTTCTTTGAGAACTCTCGGGTGGATGCCATCCGGGCCCGGTGATTTGTCAGTTTTTATATTGTCCATTAAGCCTAGAACTTCCTCTCTCGTTACCACTGTTTGTCTCAGTTCCTCAGAATCCCTTCCTGCAAATGTTAGTTCAGGTTCAGGGATCTGCCCTATATCTTCCACTGTGAAGACAGATGCAAAGAATTCATTTAACTTCTCTGCAATCTCCTTATCATTCTTTAGTACACCTTTGACTCCCTTCTCATCCAAGGGTCCAATTGTCTCCCTAGATGGTCTCCTGCTTTGAATGTATTTATAGAATTTTTTGTTGTTGGTTTTTATGTTCTTAGCAATGTGCTCCTCAAATTCTTTTTTAGCATCCCTTATTGTCTTCTTGCATTTCTTTTGCCAGAGTTTGTGTTCTTTTTTATTTTCTTCATTCGGACAAGACTTCCATTTTCTGAAGGAAGACTTTTTGCCTCTAAGAGCTTCCTTGACTTTGCTCGTTAACCATGCTGGCATCTTCTTGGCCCTGGCGGTACCTTTTCTGATCTGCGGTATGCACTCCAGTTGAGCTTCTAATATAGTGTTTTTAAACAACTTCCAAGCATTTTCGAGTGATGTGACCCTCTGGACTTTGTTTTTCAGCTTTCTTTTTACCAATCCCCTCATTTTTGTGAAGTTTCCTCTTTTGAAGTCAAATGTGACCGTGTTGGATTTTCGTGGCAATTGGCCAGTTACATGTATGTTTAATTTAATAGCACTGTGGTCACTGCTCCCAATCGGTTCAACAACACTTACATCTCGCACCAGGTCCCGGTCCCCACTGAGGATTAAGTCCAGGGTTGCCGTCCCTCTGGTCGGTTCCATGACCAACTGGTCTAGGGAATAGTCATTTAGAATATCTAGAAACTTTGCTTCTTTGTCATGACTGGAACACATATTCAGCCAGTCTATGTCCGGGTAGTTGAAGTCACCCATTACTACCACATTTCCTAGTTTGGATGCTTCCTCAATTTCATATCTCATCTCAAGGTCTCTCTGAGCATTTTGATCAGGGGGACGATAGATCGTTCCCAGTATTAAGTCCCTCCTGGGGCATGGTATCACCACCCACAACGATTCTGTGGAGGAGTCTGCCTCTTTTGGGGTTTCGAGCTTGCTGGATTCAATGCCTTCTTTCACGTATAGAGCGACTCCGCCACCAATACGTCCTTCCCTGTCCTTCCGATATAGTTTATATCCAGGGATAACCGTATCCCACTGGTTTTCTCCATTCCACCAGGTCTCGGTTATGCTCACTATATCAATGCTCTTCTCTAAGACCAAGCACTCCAGTTCTCCCATCTTGGTTCGCAGGCTCCTAGCATTAGCGTACAGGCACTTGTAAGCAGTGTCTCTCTTCAAGTGTCTTTGGCACTTGTGGTTAGGCCTGTGGTAATTTTGCTCTTCTGAATTTATATCCTGTGCCCCTGCTCTCACAATGCCTACTTCTAGGCCTACCCCTTTTAAAATTTCATCATTTCTTTGGTTTTTATCCCAGGGGGGAGGTTTATTCCGAACCGGACCTTTCTCAGCTCCTGTCGGGTTTCCCCCCTCAGTCAGTTTAAAAGCTGCTCTGCTACCTTTTTAATTTTAAGTGCCAGCAGTCTGGTTCCATTCTGGTTCAAGTGGAGCCCGTCCCTTTTGTACAGGCCCGGCTTGTCCCAAAATGTTCCCCAGTGCCTAACAAATCCGAACCCTTCCACCCGACACCATCGTCTCATCCACGCATTGAGACTGCGAAGCTGGGCCTGTCTGGCTGGTCCTGCGCGTGGAACTGGTAGCATTTCAGAGAAAGCCACCTTGGAGGTCCTGGCTTTCAGCATCCTACCTAGCAACCTAAATTTTGCTTCCAGGACCTCACGGCTGCATTTCCCCATGTCGTTGGTGCCAATGTGCACCACGACCACTGACTCCTTCCCAGCACTGTCTACCAAACTATCTAAACGACGGGCGATATCCTCAACCTTCGCACCAGGCAGGCAAAACACCTTGCGGTCTACATGCCCATCACACACCCCACTGTCTATGTTCCTAATGATCGAATCACCCACTACAAGGATCCCTCCACCCCCTGGAGATATATCCTCGGCACGAGAGGATAGCTGCTCATCCCCCAAGGAATGGGTCCCTTCTAAGGGATCGTTTCCCTCTTCCTCAGCTGGATGCTCTCCTTCCCCGAGACCATCGTTCTCCATGATAGCAGGAGAGCTATCATCGTTGGAGTGGGACACAGCTATAACGTCCCTGAAGGCCTCCTCCACACACCTCTCTGCCTCTCTCAGCTTTTCCAGGTCCGCCACCTTGGCCTCAAGGAAATGAAGTCGTTCCCGGAGAGCCAGGAGCTCATTGCACCGAGAGCACACCCTCGACTTCTGTCCAACAGGCAGATAGTCGTACATGCTGCAGACGGTGCAAAACACTGGAAAGCCCCCACACCCCTGCTGGCTTCTTACCTGCATAGTTTTGTTTAAGGTTTATTATGTTAATGGGTTGGAGACTGCGGTTTAGTTGAGGTCAGGGAACAGATGGGCAGAGTGGGGGGCCCTGGCCTCCTCGCCCTGCTGCCGAACTCGCCTTGACGCTTCGTCAGCTGGGGCTCCCTCTAGCTCGTGGAGCAGGCTCCCTCTAGCTCGTGGAGCAGGCTCCCTCTAGCTCGTGGAGCAGGCTCCCTCTAGCTCGTGGAGCCTCTAGCTCGTGGAGCAGGCTCCCTCGCTAGGGTGCTCTGACTTTATATGTGTGGCTGGTTCCTCCCAGCTACTGCTGCCAGCCAATGATGTGTTACTTGAGGCTGATGGCTATCAGCTGGGGCTTAACTCTTTAGTATTCTCTCAGGCTTCCTTCCTTCCTGAGCGAGGGGCGGGGCTGTTTAAGCTTTTGGCTGCTTTTAATCTAATCAAGGGGCTGCGCCTTCCAGGCAAGTCTTTTGTGTTTGTTGTTTTCCCACCTAGAACAGCCTGACCTTTCTTTAACCTAGGGAAACAGAGCTTGTGGTTGTGTTTCAGGAAGGCTGAAGCTGCCCTTTTTAGCAAGGACTGAGCTGACTCTCTCCCTGTATGTGTCGGTGGAGTTTCCTTTTCCCCCTTCTCTCCGACTGGAATTTAACCTTGTTTACAGTGTCCCCTGAAGCTTTCCTGCTAGGGTGGTGTTGAAAACTAGCTTTCTATGGGTTTCCTTCTCCTAGGATCTGTCTCCTAAGATATAGGTTCTTTCAGGATTTGGCTCCTAGCTCAGGGTGACCTTGGGCTGCCCTTATTACTTATTGCTCTGAGCTGTTTTACTTCAATTAAATAATGGAATAAATGGGAGCTACTTACCCTCTTTTCGCTCTGCTGCTTAACTCGCCTTGATGCTTTGTCAGCTGGGGCCTTGATGCTTCGTCAGCCGGGGCTCCCTCTAGCTCGTGGGTGGGGAGGTAAGGATTTGGTTCTCTGGCCAGAAAAGGTTCCCCACATCTGATGCAGGCCACATTCACACCATACATTTATTCCAATATTATTCCACTTTAAACAGTCATAGCTTCTGCAAAAGAATCCTGGTGCTGTGAAGTTTGTGCAGTGTGCTGAGAGTTGCTTGGAGAGACCTGTTCTCCTTACAAAGCTACAATTGTCTGAGTGATTTAACAGCCAGTCCCTCTTCCCAGAGAATTCTTTGAGAGAATTGTACCTCTATTTAGTCAATAGTGAGGTGCTTTTGTTTTGTTTTTCATGGTGCATTACCGGTATTTTTAAACTCCCAGACACTAAATGGGAAGTTGAAATTCTGACATACTTCACAAAGTTATATAGTATTTAGTAAAGTTACTAAATACAACTAAGGCTACAGTTAGAATCCAGCTTTCCATGATGGATCACTGCTTTGATCCACTTTGGCAAATCCTATAACACCTGCGTTGTTAGGCAGCTATGGAAATCACAGCAGGATCCTGATAAAAATACCAGCTTTTAATGGCTGCAGTGGATAGAAAGGCATTTTTTCCCCTGCACATATTAGTCATTATATTGCCACAGAGAATAAAACTCAGTCAAGGTTAGGCTTCGTCAAACACTGCCAAAATATTCCATGGTTCTTTCAGAATGAAAGTAAATGTGTTGTAAAAATTCTTATGTTTTTTTTTCAAAAGAGGTAAAACATTCATTAAAATAAAAATGATTGATATTGGAACATTAGAGGCAACATACTTTACCTCTCAATACAGCACTGCCTGTGTGACTGTTTCCCTCATTTGCATAAGCAATTGACCTCTCATTAGCAGCTCATTTGGAAAAAAAGGCAACATGGCAAAATGCAAAGACCACTGTGAGAGAAATTTTTGCCTATGAATATATTCTAGGTAATTCAAATGGACTGAAACAGACTGCTAAAGAAATTCTTTGCAAAAGTATATATATATGCCCAGTGAAATGAATGAACCTAAGCCAGTGTGGTGTAGTGGTTAAGGTGTTGTACTATGACCTGGGAGATCAGGGTTCGAATCCCCACACAGCCATGATGCTCACTGGGTGACCTTGGGCCAGTCACTGCCTCTCAGCCTCATGAAAACCCTATTTATAGGGTCGCCGTAAGTTGGAATCGACTTGGAGGGAGTATATTTTCATTTTTAAAATGATCTGAGGGACTTCTCCCACGTTTCTACTTAAAACACACACATTAGCAATTTGCAAACTGCCAGTGAATATATTTCCATGTTTTTACATAACAGTTCAATACACATGTGGGTGGAGAGTGGGGGAAGTGGGCTCCATTCTGTTGTACGACCCTTTGTGGAAGTGGGTGGTGGAATGCTCTACCACTGAGCTATGGCCGTTCCCCAAATGCAATCTTATACATGTTTATTCAGAAGAAGGATGAACAAACCTGTCAGCAGCACTAGTTGAAAGTGTAAGAAATAAAAGACCACTTTCACACACACAAAAGGGCTATTGAGCAGATGGAGACTTCCACCAAGCAGATACATAACTAAAAAACAGAGAGAGAGAGAGAGAGAGAGAGAGAGAGATCCTTTTGTTTTAGGGAGAAGTTCCGATCCGGTTGTAGAGCATCTACTTTGCATGCAGAAGGTCCCAGTTTCGGTCCCCAGTGTCTCTAGGTAGGGCTGGGAAAGCCTCCTACTTGAAACCCTGGAGAGCTGCTGCCAGTCAGAGTAGACAATACTGAGCTAGATGGACCAGTGGTCTGACTCTAATGTTCCTATGTTGATGTCAGCAAGTAAAGAAACAAACCAATCCATTCCCTTGATGTCAACAAGAAAAACAATTAAGCAGCAGCGTTCGGATCGGAAATCAATCACTTAGCATGCCATGTTGTGCAGTGAGAAATATGTATGTTTCCTGCATAATTTAAAGCAGAGAGAGAGAGAGAGAGAGAGAGAGACACTATGAAATATCTGGAAATTACATCAAAATCTCTTATGATTAACAGCAACAAAGGGCTGTGGCAGTTTTTTAAAAAAATCAGCAGCATTTTGTTATATTGTACGGGCTGTCATATCATCGCCCTACATTTCCCAGCATGGTGCATGAAAAATGACTATCAGTGAGAGACAAATACAGCCTATGGGGGTGGGGGGAGTTAACACTTTGCCTAATGGAGAGTTTTGACACAAGCAGACTGATTAATGCTTAATTGGAGTACACTGATGCAACTTAAACGTCCAAATAGAATTAAAATTATTGCCAATGATTTACAGACTCCCACCACCACAACACACACCACCAAATTCTTTTCCCCTTGTAAGATTATTTTTAATATAGCTTTCCCTTCATCCGCAGTTGCTAGTACAGCTGTTATCTGTATTGAAAGACCTCGTCTGTTCAACTGTAATAGTAGCACAACAGTCTTGCTGTGCTAACTGCACTTTGTAAACATCAGACGAGTTGTCCCGATCCCTTTAAGCATGGCCTTCTCTGACATTTAGCCTGGGTTAATAACAGATAGTATATTTATTTAAGGAACAAATGCAAAGCAAATTCACAGTAAACCGGCATCTGCGATCAGTGGAGGCTGATCCATTAGGCAAATGGTGCACTGCCCCACCAGCCTCAGCCTGCCCTCCGCCAGACCCCCATCTGCCTGCTGTCTTTCTTACAACCAGCCCAGGGGGTAGCCCTGCCTCTCGGCTTCCTCTTTCGTCCAAGTTTTGGCCTTGTGGAACTCAGCAGGGAGGAGGATGGGGGCAGAAGTAGAATGAGTTGGCTCCACCTGTCATTGGCCTCTCTGACTTCCACCAAATGGGTGCCAGCCACCATTGCCAGGGATGAGTTTGACAAGAGTACTAGAAGAACCTGAGATGAAGAACAAGAGGGTGCCCTCCTTGTAGTAGAAAAAGTTACAGGATTTCCACAGGACGTTATGGGACATGCACGGCTTAGAAACAAAGCATATGTCTGCCCCCAAACTTTTGCAGGTGCAAACGGTATTGAAACAATGTGTGTCAAATCAATTCAAATCCAATATAGAGACCCACTGGAACAAAGATCTCCATTTAGAAGGCTTGTTGTTACATAACAGGAGGGAGTTCTGAAGATACTGTTGGACTCCAGCTTACATCGTCCCTGACAGCATCTGTGGGGCATTTCTGTCTTAGGCTGGAAAAGGTTCTTGGGTAGTGGAATAACTCTGCCCATCCAAGCCAACTTTTCTTGGCTTCGGGTGAGGGCTAAAAAGGCTTGTTCTGACCTCTCAGATCCAATCCTTGGTTTTGCTCTTGGTTCCCACTTGATGGCTTGCCTACAGTTCAGCTCTGGCACATACCTACCCCACTCTTTCCCCCTCAGCTGCTCAGTCTCAACATGTGTTTCCTCCTCATTTTACCTTATGTAGATAGGCAAGTGCAACCTGAAAACAGAATGTTGCAGTGTGGAACATTTTCAGCACTTGTTCAGTGTTCCAGCCGGCCATCCCCTCTTCCAGCACACTCCATTCCATTCTCCTGCCCCTGAGTTTTCCACACACAGAGGCGCAAATCCAGAGCTTGGAGAAGTTACTTTTTTGAACTACAACTCCCATCAACCCAATCCAGTGGCCATGCTGGCTGGGGCTGATGGGAGTTGTAGTTCAAAAAAGTAACTTTTCCAAGCACTGCAAATCTGCCAGGATTCCATGTCCACTGAGCATGCTTAGCTTTCATTGTGTGTTGTTTTGGGGTTCCCTGCTTATTTTACATTAAGTTTGTTATAGTTCTGCAGATTTTGGGGTTCCCCCCCAAGCATGCCCATTTCTCCCTTTTGTGCATAGGTGGCACTGTTTTGGCTCCACAAGGATCCATCTCTGGAGAATGACTTCATTGCTAGTTAGGAATGGGGGAGAAATTTGATTCAGTTGGTATTCAGAGCCGAAACTATTAAATCTACTCTTTCCGAAACAATATGAGAACCAAACCACACCCATCCTTCAAAGTTCGCACTTATCTGAATTTTGCAATGTAGTTCTCCAATTAAACAATGTTTACAAAAATGCATATATTAGGGGAAAGTGTGCATAACAATAAACATATTAAGGAAAATAGCATACAAAATGCATTACATTAGGAGAAAATGCTTGTAAACATACATTTTCAAAACTACTAACAAAAATGTGTTTAGTAGGAGAAAACTGCACTAAAAGCGGGACAATTTTCAGGTGGATTTTTTAAAAACCAGACTCCTGCAAAAATGTGAAGAACTGAATTTAAGATTGGAAAAAATGAGAAATGGTGAGAATAAAAATTGACAGAACCTTCCATCCCTGTTGTTAGAATATAGGATGAGTTAGGCCAAGTAGCTTGGATCTTAGCGGAATTTCCTGTGAATGATCTGTATCGCTAAAATCCATACTATACATCATTTAAAAATAACTGACATGGACAAAGTCACATTATTCATTGCACCAAACTATGCTTAAATCAGTTTACTTATGTGTCGATTTTTGCCATCTGTAATAGCAAAACATTAATTTTGCTCTCATCAGTATCAACTGGTATCATTCTGTCTTTTCAATTTTTGTCCAGAAACTGCAGTTGTACAGAATCAAAACAAGAGGGTGAGAAGGGGAGATATGGAAGGGGAGGGAGGGATGATTTCATCAGTCTTTTCAGAATGACCGCAAAAGCATTGGCTCTGTTCTTCAGGGAATTTTATTCTAGATCTAAATGTACCCAAACCAGTCCGCTCTGTCATTCATACATAATGAAGGTAATTGGGACAGAATCAATTAAGCCAGTGGCAAAATTCCCAGCATTTCAGTGGAGGTCTGACTTGTCCTTTTGTCATGTGATCATGCTCGCTCTCCCTGCTCTGCATCTCGAACGGGATTAGAAAATTTAAACATTCCTAATTCACATGTCTTAGACTCGGACGAACAGTAACAGACTTTTTTGCTCATTCAGATTAAGAAGGAAAGTAATTAATGGCACCCTCCATGTAATTTGCATTTCATACTTGGGAGACAAAACATACACACACACACACACACACTTTCCAAATGGAAAAACAGAGAAGGCATCATGCTAAGCCATGAAGCTACCATGGTCGCCAGGTCAGAAACATCCCAACTCTGAGACTTCAGGGGTGGACCTTAATGATGTCACAGGGCAGGCTGTAGTGATATCACAGAGTGGGTCCTAGTGATGTCATGGGGTGGGCCCTGGAGCTGGCTGCATCCCATTTGGGGACACAAGGATGAACTACCTCCTCCTCATCCCCCTATGAGATGCAGCCAGTTCCATAGCCGAGGTGTGTGACAATGGCCCTAAATCACCTTCAGCCTCAGAGCCAGCTACATTTGACTGGAGGAGGCAAGGAAGAAGTTCCTCCTCACCCCCTCCCGATCAAATGCAGCCGGCTCTGCAGCCAAGAATATTTGTGTCAATAAGCCTAATTCTCCCTGGGGAAGGGAGATATGGGCCCATTGTCATCCCCCCCCCCAGCCTTGAAGCCAACTACATTCAGTGGGGGGGAGGGTTGAGGAAGAAGTTCCTTTTCGCCATGCTAATCAAATGCAGATGGATCCAAAGCTGGGGGGGGTTGTCACTGGGCCTAAACTGAGGAAGGGAGATTTGGCCTATGTCACACACACACCAGCCCAGGGGGATTGGTGTGACTCACCCGGAGACTGGGGAAGACCCCCCAAAATGGGTGAAAACTGGAGACCTGAAAATGCTATGCCCCATTCTGTTAGCTCCATTTTCATATCTGTTCTCCCTTGGGCCAATCAGATAGCCCAGTGGGAAGCCCGCTAGCAGGACCTGAGCGCAAGAGCTCTCACCCCTCCTGCAGTTACCAGCAACTGGCATTCAGAAGCATATTGCCTCCAACAGTGGAGGCAGAACTTAGCCATTGTGGTTAGTAGCCATTGATAGCCCTATCCTCTGTGAATTTCTCTTTTAAAACTATCGAAGTTCATGTCCATCACTGCCTCCTAAATGCTTCAGTAATGTCAGTGGTGGGGACATATTGAGGGAGACGTTCACATGTAGCCACCCAAGATGTACGTGGGAAGCTGTCCTCTACTGGGTCAGACCATTTGTCCATCTAGCTCAGTTTTGTCTACACCAACTGACAGTGGTTCTCCATTGTTTCAGACAGGGGACATTCCTAGCCCTACTTGGAGATGCTACGGATTTCACCTAAGATTTTCTGCCTGCAAAGCAGATGCTCTGCCACTGAGCTACAGCCCTTCCCCTCATGCCATGGAAAGGTATGAGGCCGCAAGCCACACAACTTCCCCTAATGTATATTGAACCTTGAAAGTCTTGGGCCACAGGCCCATGACATAGGTTTGCACAAAATTTGTGTATGCTGACTGAAATGCATGCCTACAGCCATACTATCCTGAACATGACAGATCTCGTCTGATCTCGGAAGCTAAGCAGGGTCAGGCCTGGTTAGTACTTGGATGGGAGACTGCCTGGGAATACTGGGTGCTGTAGGCTTGGAGGAAGGCAATGGTAAACTACCTCTGAATACCTCTTACCATGAAAACCTTATGAACACATCTAGAAAAGATTCATAGGGTCACCATAAGTTGTCATCGACTTGAAGGCATATAACAACAACAAATGCATAGTGGCAAATTTAGGCTGACGTTCAGAGGGGGAGGCGGAACTATACAAACTCTGCTTCTTGCTTACTCTGAGCTTTGGAGGGCAAATAGGATTCTCCAGGCCCTGCGCGATCTCTGTGGATAGGTCCTCTGCACATAGTGGGTGGTGGAGATCTCACCAGCACTGTGCTTTGCTGTGAATCTAGCTCCCCTGTAAGCAATGGTGGCTTGTTCCAGTCAGGACAGGGAGAGCTAGAGTCAATGACAGGCAGATGGAGGATAAAGTTATCAAAGGCTACTAGCCATTATGGCTATGTTCTGCTTCCATAGTCAAAGGAGATATGCTTCTGACAACCATTTACTGGAAACCGCAGGAGGGGAGAGTGCTCTTTGCACTCAGGTCCTGTTTGAAGGCTTCCCATGGGCAACTGGTTGGCCACTGTGAGGACAGGATGCTGGACTAGATGGGCCATTGGCCTGATCCAGCAGGCTCTTATAATGTTGTCTGTCACTGAGTTATAGCCTCTCTCCAGAGGTCTGGTGATAAGGAAAGGGCTTCCTGTAGAAATCATCTCATCAGGTACTCCATTCCACATGATGCAGGAACCAGGCCTTTAACGTGGTGGCACCTACCCATTAGAGCTCCCTCCTGTTATACATCAGACAGATGTTGTCTCTATTGTCTTGAAAACGTCCTTTTCCCATAGGCCTTTTAAGCGGAGATTTTTCTTTGTAATCCCAGTCTGTATCTGCATTGGATTTGAAATACATATTACATTGTTCAAACAGTTTTTCTATTAAAAAATGGTTGTTTTCACACATGGAATTGTTTTAATTGTTCCTATCTGTGAAATTGTTTTCTATATGTTTTCATTTCTTTGAGATATTTCATAGGAAGTGATTAATACATAGGATGAAACAAATAAAATAAAATAAAACCAGTGATTTGCTTAGTGCCAAGCCAGAGTATGGCATCTTCAAGTCTGCACATTCTTCACTGCACTGCATATTCTTCCATCCAATGATCTCTGGGTTGCTATGGCCAGTTTCCTTCAGCCATGAAATGCCTGGGTAAACAGGAGTGTTTCTAAATTCTTCCTGAAAGTGAATAATGGGGGAGACAGATGCAACTCACTGGGGAGGACATTCTACAAATGGGGAGCCACCACTGAAAAAGCCCTGTCGTGTCAACACCAACCAGGCAACCACTGGTAGCAACACCACCAAGAAGGCCTCACCTGCTGATTGCAGGGTCTGAGATGGTTGATATTGGGGAAGGCACTGCAGTTCAAGCAGGGGATATTCTTAGGGGTAGCCCAGGAGGTCCACACTGCTTATCCTTTACACCAAGGTTCAGATCTCATGCCCCCACCTTGCTTTTCCCCCCAAAAAAATATTTTAAAAAATTGCTTATAGGCAGTGGAGGCTAGTTGATTAGAGCAAATGGGGCACTGCCACACAACCTTGGTCCCCACCCTCCTGCCTTCTTACTCAGGTGCCATAGGGGGGCATACTGTTGCCCCAGGGCACCACGTTGGCAATCCCTGGGGTACTTCAATAGCAGAAGAACAATAAGTGAATGACTGAATGGGAACCTGAGATTCCAATGTTGTTATATTGCGTTCCTATCACATGATTCTCTGAAGAAAGTGAAGCACATATCTTTGAATTATGCATTCCATTTCATATAACAAACGCATCTCTAACAACATAATGAAATTTCATATAAAACTTTCTTTCCAGAAGAATAATCTTTTACTGTTATGAAATACCTCCCTGGGATTTTGTCAGGTTTTAATTTCAGCCTGAATAAATAACCTACGACAGCAGGGCTGGAAGAGAGATAAAAAGGTGAATTTCACGTTCTTCCAGCTCGCCTTAATGGAAATAATAACTACTTTAGTCAAAAACAAGTTTCCAATTAGTTTCTGTGAAACAATATTATCCCTCTTTTCTTTCTTTTTTTTTATAGGCATGATAGCTCATTTTGAAACTTCATTTTGATAATATATAAACATTTCCAGAACTGCTATCTGCAATGGAAGAACCACAATTACTGACTTTGGTATTATGCATAGGGAGTTCATCTGGAATGAAAAACAACAACAACCAAAAAGCTTATCTTTTAAAATTCTTTTACTGAGTTTTTAAACAATAAAAATGGAGAGAGGAGGAGGAATCAATTTAAAATCATCCTTCAATGAAGATGCCTTTCCGGGAACACTGTATGTTAAAAATTATTGGATAATGACCACAGGATGTAGCCTGCCCAGGAAACGGCTTTCTAAAGTTATTAAATTTCATTCTTTAGAAAACAATGAGGCACTATTGTCTTCTTCTTTCTGCTCCTCCTTTGCTTTATTCTGTCTTAATTCTACACAAGGCAGGGAAGGGGGGAATATTACTTAAATTCATCTCAAGGTTACATTATTTGTTTTCAAGTGCCTGGAAGAAAGAGGGGTAGGGAGAGAGTTAACCTACTAAGGCTAGATTAAATAATTTGAAAGGATTTTTTTGATAAGAAGTGACAGCCCAGGATTTCTTGTTAGTACCTCCTTGTGATTAATGTTGTTGCATGCATCTGTCATCCATAATCAAACTGCACAGAGTTGATGAAATAATACATGGAATCTTATTATGCAGTACATTGTATTATGTATAAAGTGGGGGGGGGTAATACCAGCATCTATTAGTTCCACACAATAAACTCGATGCAATGAACCAAGTTAATGGAACACATTTTAGGGCTTGATCAAATTGCCATTTAGTCTCTTTCAAATGAGGATGCCAGACAACTGAAGTTCAGACCGGTCAGTGGTAGGGCCATTGTGAATATATATAAAATTAGAATTAATTACTCCCCCTTCACCCAGAGGTGCCAGGGAAAAACAACCTAAACAACAGGACTCTGCCCACTTTTGATTCCCAGCATTCAGAGGCACACTGCTTTTCTTTCTTTTTCTTCTCTCTGCTGATTTTTCTCCTCTCTCCTTTTCTTAAATCAGGACTGGGGGAGGAGTGAAGCACTGGTGATTTCAGATCTATGCATTCAGAGCTAGCACCAGTAAAGATGCTTCTAGAGTTGGGCAAATCTATCAGTTTCAGCTTCCCATGTTTTTTTCCAATCTTAAGGTCAGTTCTCCACATTTTCATATCAATTGGCTTTATATATACATATATACATATATATATATATACATATATAAGGCCTCATTAAAATTCATCAGCATTTTATTGTGGATTTCTCCTAATTCATACATTTTTTCCAAAGCAATTTTCCCTAACCCAATGCATTTTGTATGTTATTTTTACTAATATAAGTATTTTTATGGCCTCCACCTGGTCTGCTCTTCCAGCTAGCAAGAGGGTATGTGGTCTTTTGCCTGCATTTTGCCCTGTGAGATATCTGACTGCAGGTAAGAGTGGTTTTGGACAGATTGCAGGATAGGGTTGATTGCTGGATGAGTGGATACAATTGGGGTGTGAGTATAGTCCAGAATTTGCCTTGCTATAAGAACAGGCTGTGAAACCCAGCAGGGCTGACACCAAAGGGCATTTACCCTTTGGGTCAGCTCTTCAGGGAGGTGCAGGGGCATCCCCTCTGTTAGTAAGGAATCAAGATACGGAACTGTAGGCCAGGCACTGTGGGTGGCAAACCAGTGATCTTGACCCAGGTTGAGAACCTGGGGGAAGGAAAGTTTGGTTTGGTGGCTTTCCCCAGGGTGAGAGACAGGGGGAGGAGTGTTGCAGTGGCACTACTATCTTCCACCTGAAAGTGTGGGATGCACCTACTACTGGGTCTTAGTTTATATTAACTGTGGCCCTAACCTCCCAGCTGTATATCCTGTCAGTTGAAGTTGCTAGGATGTGTCTGGGTGGGCAGACAGCAGGGAGCTGTGAAGCTGCTGGCCCAGTTTCAGTGGTGGTATGGATGTGAAAGTTGGACAGTGAAAAAAGTGGATAAGAGAAATATCAACTCATTTGAAATGTGGTGTTGGAGGAGAGCTTTGCAGATACCATGGACCATGAAAAAGACGAATAAGTAGGTGTTAGAACAAATTAAACCAGAACTAGCACTAGAAGCTAAAATGATGAAACTGAGGTTATCATAATTTAGACACATAATGAGAAGACCTGATTCACTAGAAAAGACAATAATGCTGGGCAAAACAGCAAGGGAGTAGAAAAAGAGGAAGACAAAGCATGAGATGGATTGATTCCATAAAGGAAGCCACAGAGCTGAACTTACAAGATCTGAACAGGGTGGTTTACAACAGATGCTACTGGAGGTCGCTGATTCACAGGGTCGCCATAAGTTGTAATAGACTTGAAGGCGTATAACAACAAAGGCAAGGGAAGGCATAGTTGGAGCAGAGGGACAGGCCTATGACTTTATTGTGGATAAAGGGTCTGACATGGCATGTATCATCAAGACATGGATGGGTGAGCTGGGCGGGCCTGACCTAACCCAGCTGTACCTATCTGGATATGCAGTACATTACCAGGCTACACTAGGGGGTCAAGAGGGGGTGTTACTATTGTCCATAGAAGCACCATCTCCTTCACTAGAAAACCTCATGATCTTGGGATGGGCTTAGAGGGTTTGTACCTGGTGTTGGACCAGAGACACAGACTGCGGATGCTGCTGGCCTGTTGCCCACCCTGTTACCCAGGCATTGGGCAGGCACCTTCACTCTATTCTCTTCAGTGCCTATCCAGACATGTAAGTGTTGATGGGTTTTAATCTCTTTTAATCTACTACTGTTTTAATTGTTTTTAATTATTTTTATTGATAATTTTAATGTTTCTTGCAAACTGTTTAGAGGGTTTTGTTTGTTCATTTGTTTTTACAATCAAGCACGATATACGTTTGTTAAATAAAATAAATTTGAAATAAATAAAACCGTGTACATTTTTTCCCAACACATGCACAGATCACTTGCCTGGAAAACCCCACTGCAAAAGTCAGAGAAGCGCACATTTCAAAAGAAGGCTTTGTTTTGGTCTATGCATTGTTTCAGTAAATTGAAAATTAGGTAGGTTCTCCTTTTACATGCAAATAGAATAGAATTCTCCTCCATCTCCAATCATCATTATGTGTGTTCACATTTAAACCAAAGCCAAGGTGGGAGACCTTTGGCACTACAGGTGTTGATAAACTACAACTCCCATCAGCTTCAGCAGGCATGGTCAATGGGTGTTTATGATGAGAGAGGTAGTTCAGTAAAATCTGGAGGGCTGAAATTTCTCCACAACTGCTTTAAAGTGATGTGTCCAATGATGCTATTGCATTAATTCATCTGTCTATGCAGAAACACAAATTAGATGCCGCACAGGAAGTGAAATACAAGAGCTAAATAAATAAATAAATGTGGGTGTTTTCCTGGACGGTTGCCATGTTCCTGACAACTTGGTGATGACTTTTTTTTTTTTAAGGAAGAGAATGCCAAAACGATAAGCACCATATCACAGTCAGCAGAAGGAAGCGGTTCTCTGATGTTGGGACAAGAACCTGAATAAAAGAATATGGTAAAGCAGTGGGGATACAGGCAGAATGCCTTTAAAAAGAGGGAAGCAGAATGATAAGGCGGAAAAAGGGAAGTGACATTTACAAATAAATTTATCGGATTTTTAAAATTACATGCTGCAGCTTATGCTACTTGCACACCTGTGTTTTGCGCTTGCTGAAAATCAGTTCAGATCCACAGCTGGGCAAACTGTAAGGAAAATGAATCTGAATATGTCCACAAATTTGAAAAAAATCACATTTTGGCTTGCATCTGTTTGCATCTCACCTCCTCTGTCTTTGGATGTGAAGCTGAAGCTGTATGTGTGTGAAGCTTTGTGGAAAGTGAGTTCCAGGCTGTTAGCCAAGGTTCCTTTGACAGACTTCATTTGGGGATGAAACAAAACTCATTTTTCTGTCCAGAGGAAGAAGGAGAAGGAGTTTATTTGACTAAGGCTGGTGTCCTGAACACACGTTTAAATGAGAACAAGTTCCACTAAACCAATTTATTTGAAGGGTTGGCTCTAAGAACATTGAGAGTTGCCATATACTGAATCAGACCATTGTCTATCTAGCTCAGTGTTGTCTGCTCTGATTGGCAGCAGCTCTTCAGAGTTTCAGATATGGGCTACCTCCCAGCCCTACCTGGAGATGCTGGGGATTGAAACTGGGACCTTCTGCAGGCAAGGCCAATGCTCTACTGCCGAGCTATGACCCTTCACCGCTAAAGTCTACCTGCAGCATTCAGGCACCATTCATCTATCTTTTCATATAATTTTATTACTACTTTTATATCCCACCTTTCCTCCAAGGAGCTCATGGTTCTCCTCCCTCTCTATCTATTCCTCACAACAACCCTGTGAGGTAGGTTAGGCTGAGAGATGGGGACGGACCCAAGGTTACCCACAGAGCTTCACAGTGGGATCAGGATTTTAACCCTGGTCTCCCAGGTCCTAGTCTGGCACTCTAACCTCTACACCATGCTGTCTCTCTCCCTATTGATCTCCTTAGTGTCCAGCTCACTTGCTCAGCTCCAGATCTCCTGTCGTTTGTGCTGGTCATGGGCACCTGCTGCAATGTTGTGGTGTCACTAATTGCTGAAGGGGCCTAGAGTGACCCACAGTGAAGGAATCAGAGGACTGGAAGCTAATCCAAACATGGATGCATCAGGGACACATGCTGTTTATTTTTCTCTGCTATACCTGACCATTCTTTCTGTTATACCTGCCCATTGATTGAAAGTCCGGCTGACCAACATACAGATTTTCAGCAACTGAATACCAGTTGCTGGAAAGCACAAGAGGGGAGCAGTAATGTAGTGGCCAATTCAGAAGTACAGGGTTTCATCATTATAATTATTCCACACCCCCTCACAACCATGTCTCCTCAGTCAATTGATTGATTGCTGTTGTCATCTCCACACTCCTCAGTTCTTCCCACACATGCCTTCTCCCACAACAAGGAGCCAATCAGCATGAAAGGGGAATGTATTTTAGCTACTGAGAAGAGTCTGCTCAGTGGCAGATTCACCTCCTTTCACTCTGATTGGCTCCAATCAGCAGCAAAGGATAAGGAAGCATGTTAGAAGACTCTTCTCAGTGGCCGACACACTCCCCTTTCATGCTGATTGGCTTGTAGGACACTGGAGACGTAGGGACCTGGCTGAGACTCTGCTCCCAAAAAAGTAAGGGGTCTTAGACCTCCAGACACCTCGGATGACTACATCCCTAGAGAGAAGAGTGCTCTGGTGCTCAGATCCTCCTTGTGGGCTTCCCATAGGTATCTGGTTAGCCACCAGGACCTGCTGGTGAAGAGTTACAACAGCAGCAGCAGCAACAACAACAGATGAGCTCTTCTTATGTTCTTATTTAAGAACAGGGCTTGCCAGAAGACTAATTACACCTTGTAGAGCTGGGGTGAACCTTTCACTGGCTGAGGGCCACATTCCCTTCTGGGAAATCTTCTGGGGGCCATATGCCGGTGGTAGACGGGGGCCAGAGGCAAAAGTGGGCAGAGTAATGGATGTGAATTTCACCTTTGTACAGTAGGCTAGTTTCTACACACACACACCCTCCACGCCCTCTATATCCTTCATCCAGGCAACCAAGAAGCATTATTATTGGAGGTCAAGAAACTTCCCAGCCAGGCCAAAACTCTCAAGGAGGGAGCAAAGCGGGTCCAGCAAAGGACATGGCCCAGAGAGTGGGGGTAGTGGCCTATGGAGAGTTTCAAAGGCCATTTAGAGAATCCTGGGGGGCCACATTCAACCCAAGAGCCTGAGGTTCCTCATCATCTGGGGCAAGAACACCCTTTGGTATTTTATACTAGTTTGAATGACTGGAGTACCATGCTGCTTTCACAGAAGGGCAAGAGATAGTGGTGTGAGGATGAATGTAGAACCTTTTGAGATGTGCAAGGGAGTATTGCTGTTGCTAATCAGTGCAGAGATTGTTTTGATGTAGTTACCACTCTCCTGTTTGCCTTTGCTTTGGTTAACAACATCGAGTGCTGTTACTGCTGTCCAATAATAATAATAATAATAATAACGATGACGACGATGATGATGACAACTATGCTTCTATCTTAATAATTCCACCGGTGCATTCTGAAAAACAAAACAAAAAGCAAGGTACTAACACTGCTAAATGGCAAAAGAACACACTTATGAGTTCCCAAGCAGATAGAAACAATTATGTGGGCCGCGTGCTCTGATTTTTTACCAAGAATGCAAGGAGAAATCTTTGGAACGAAAGTAACAAGACAGGAGTGAGCAACCGAGACGGGTGGAATTGAACCACTCGGCAAAGCCACTCAGACTGTGTACATATTTACTCATTTGTAGTGCAAAAAATGTAGTTTTTCTCAGTACATAATTGTTCATGGTTGTCCGCAACATGCTGCTTTCAGTCTAGATTATTATTATTATTATTTTATTCAATTTCTATACCGCCCACAGCCAACGGCTGAAGTTCCTGCCATCCAGACAGGCAGATGTGGTTACCTGATATATAGCCCTCCCCTTGCAATGTTGGTATACTCCCACCTGCAAAAACATAGGGCAGATGTAGATACCCCCAGCCCATTGCTGGGACCTCCTACACCTGTTTTCAAATGGACACTGTGGGGTAATGCAGAAACAATGTGCAATGAGCTTTTATATTCAGAATAAAACCAGTATGTCAAGACGTTATCAGGAGTAAAAAATATGCAATAGGTTCAAATTGTGTGTGGACAAAACAGAAAAAAGAACACATAAGAATTCAGTCTCCATTGATTCTAGAATAATGTGTCATGTGTATGCAGCCTATATTATGCTCTGAAAGTGTTCCTTTCTTTTTCTGGTTTCACTGCTAGATACTCTAAGAAGAAGCCTCCATGATGTGCTAGCCTGGTAGATTCACAAAATATGCATGGGTGGCTACATCCAATTCATGCTAAGGCCAGGACAAAGTAGAGAGAATAATCAAATATCATGCAAAAATGTCAGCATACTTGGCAACACCACCACTGCCCATCCATCTCATGATATTGTGGATTTGCTATGGTCTGGGGATTGTGCCCTCCTGACTGTACATCAGCCCTCGAGTGTCCATTTGGTGGAGACTTAGAGAAGGGCCTCTTCAGTTGTGGCACCCACCATGAGGAATGCTCCCCCTTTTGAGATTTAGCAAGCACCACCAGTATGGGGTGTGTTTCCCAAGCTTTCTGCAGCCACTAGTTGCATTTGGCTGTTGTGATGAAGCTACTCAGATATATTGGGTTATATCCAATTAAGTCCTACTCAGAGCAGTGCCACTGAAACAAATGGACCTAAGTTAGTAATGCCCATTAATTTCAATGGGTCTGCTCTGAGAAGCATGAACATTGGATGCAACCCATTGTCTTTTACTGTGGAGGTAGTACATAGTCACGATGACTAGCAGAGAGGAGGCATGGCCTGTGGAGAGTTCCACGGGTCAGACAGAGAGGCTTGGAGGGGCACATTCAGCCCCTAATGGTGTGAGATTCCTCATCCTTACCATATATTGAAAAATTAAAGCTTGGTCCCGTTGGTTCATGCTGAAGCCAAATGCGAGTCTAGATAAGTTGGAAAGGAAGGGCTAGCAAGACCAGCTGTCAACAGCTTCATGTACATTGCCTGCCTTTTAGGAGGAAAGTTTTAGTAGCGGCAATGGAATTTGCATCCTGTACACCAGTAGCTATGGAGGTTGGGGTAAAAGGAGAAACCTGTTTTGGAGGTTGAAGAATGTAAAGGAAGGTATAAGCATTGCCATGGGGAGGGAAAAATAATTTTAGAACTCTTGAATTTAGAACTCAAGATGTGTTGTAGATGCCTGCACTCTGCAAATTGGGGGAGGGCCATAGCTCAGTGGCAGAGCATTTACATTGCACGCAGGGGGTCCCAGTTTAATCCCTGGCATCTCCAGGTAAGGTTGGGAGAGACCCTGGTCTGAAACTCCAGTGAGCTGCTGCCAGTCAGTGTAGACAGTCCTTAGCCAGATGGATCAATAGTCTGACTCAGTATAAGGCAGCTTCCTATGTTCCTAATTTCTGGTGTTGTTTGTCTCTCTGATTCCCTTTCCCTGCACCAAGGCAGCAGTTAATACATGCCATTAATGTCTGTTGAGATCATTCACCAGGGATCTTTTTGGAAGAGTAATTGTCATGTTGAGAAGTATTTTTTCATTACGTGTAATAGGATGATGAGTTGAAAAATGATCTCAGACACTTACGCATCTAAAAGCTCTCAGTCTGAATAACCTAGGATAATTCAGAGATAATACCAGCAAAAGAAATAATGAATGTAACAAAATGGCCATTTCACTTCCCGAACAACATATCATTCATGCACCTTTTGAGGTGCGCAGAAGAGAAAACTGAGATACTGGCGTGGAAACCCTTTGCACAAAGTTGGTTTCTCTTGAGACTAGGACCACAGTTTTAACATGAATTGGTCCCATTAACTGATTTCAAAAACACAAACATTTTAATCAATGAAAGGTCCACCAGATGATCAGGCACCTGATTAGTATATACTGTATTTTATTTTAAATATAAGTATTATAAAATCTGCAAATGGCTACCACTCTCCTAAAAAAAGATATTTCCCTCTTATCTGGGGAAAAACAGGAAATTCCTCTTTGGCAGGAGATGCAGTGATATGTCGTCAGCTGTCCCATGTGGAGAGCCAGTGAACTGCAAATGGCAGCCATATCAGGGAAGGACCTTCAGGCTCTGGACTGACTCCATCCACCCAGGCCAAACACTGGACAGGAAATGGTATAAAAGGGTTTCCTGCTACAGCTGAACCTTGCTTGAGCCACATGGTTCTCCCATAGCTCTGTAATGAAATGGGGGGACGAATGAAACTTGCTATCATCATTCAGAGCTCCAATGGGTGGCCATCCCCTCCCCAAAATAATTATTAGAGCAAATCTACATCAACATGTAGTGTCACTGTTGGGAGACCCTATGGGAGAAAAAAATTATGGCAACTGCCAGCTGGTGATTAGCAGGAGAAGCTCCAAGGCGTGGTGAATAGTGAAGCCCCAAATCTCTCCTCCATTCTCATGCTCATATATCAGTGGTGGTTGGTGTCAGGGCCGGTGCCAGAGTGCGGCCGGGTCAGGCCCTAGCCAAGGGTCCCTGAAGGACCCCTCCTTAGGGTGGGTGGAAAGCACTCCCAGTCCATGATCCACAGCAGGGTCGGCAGAGAGGTAGTGCTACCCCCTGGGCTGGATGTAAGTAAGAAGGTAGGCTGGTGGGGGCTGGCTGAGGGGAGACTGAGGTTGGTGGGGCAGTGCCCCATGTGCCCTAATAGGCCAGCCACCACTGCCACAAATAGGGCAATGAAATTTGGAGGGGAGGCATTCACCTTATCCAAGCTTCTCTGTTGTCTTTGCTATTTTCCTCTCCCTTAAATAAAATTCACTAATAGGCAAAAAGCCCTTGCGGTTTAAGAATGTACCTATAGCCAACAGGCATTTCTGTCAAACTTTAAAAAGCAGGGAAATTGGGCAGCTCTAGTGAATGCACCAGGGGAGCAGGAGACCTGACCTCCTCTCTGAGATATTGTACTGCCCTACAAATGTGTAAAAATGCAAACACAATTTGGGTTGGTCTTTCACACTCCAGTCCACTTCTTGTGTAGCTTGGTTGAATTTGGTAACATGTGCCCCTGAGCATATTGTAAGTGGTGGGGAGGGGGAGAAGGGGGATGGAGGGCTGGAGTGGGGAGGGGAGGGGAGGAGGAAGAGGGGAGAAGGAATGCAGAAGGAGGGAAAGGGATGGGGAGAGGAAGGAGGGGAAAAGCTAGTTTGATCATTTGCATACTTATTGAGTTCAATAGGATTTATTCCCATGCAATCATGCTTAGGATCAGTGAAACTGACCACAGAGGAGAAGAAGAAGGGGGAGGGAGGGGGGAGGGAGGGGGAGAGGAGGGAGGGGATAGGGAGAGTGGGGTAAAGGAAGGTGGAGGGAGGTGGAGACAGAAGACAGGAGGGAAGAGGCAGAAAGGGCAGGCTTCATCATTTGCATGTTTATTGAGTTCAGTGTGATTTACTCCTCTACAATCATGCTTAGAATAGGTGAAACTGACATGGGGAGGAGTAGGGAGGAAGGGAGAGGAGGGAGAGGAGATTGGGTGAGTAGGCTCTGGGCAGAGGGAAAGCCCCTTTCCTTTCCAAAAGGAAAACATTGTTAACAGTATCATTATTTTTGGGGTGTCTCCCATGTTTTTATTCTACAGGAGGCACATGCAGCCTCCCACCCAAACTTAAACCAAAGCTGTCCCTGGCAACATCCACAGCAGACCTTTATTTCACTTTAGACAGTCATGGCTTCCCCCAAAGAATCCTGGGAAGTATAGTTTGTGAAGGGTGCTAAGAGTGATTAGGATATGCCCTATTCTCCTCACAGAGCTACAGTCACTAGAAATATATGGGAAGATGGGCTGATTGAGACATTTGATTTTGACACAGTACAGAAAGCGATTTGCTGGTCTTATAATCTTATAAGCCATTATCCCCTGATGAAAGCCTGCAGATAACAGGCTGAAACACATTGGGTTTTATCTATAATAAAAGTTCCTATTTTCCAGCATCTTGGTCTTTGACCCCTTTTTTGGTTTCTGTTAAACCATTCTGGCCACTGGAGCTCTGTCAGGGCAATAAGAGTCTCCTAACACAAACTACACTTTCCAGGATTCTTTGGAGGAAGACATGGTGGTTTAAAGTGGCATAAATGCCTGGTGTGGGTGTGGCCCGCTGATTAGCCAAGTCAAACAGCTGTGAGTCTGGCTTTTGGAACACTGACAATTGGTTCTTACTGAGCATGCTTGCACTATCATAGACTCCAATGTTAAATTTCTTAAATTAATTGAAAATCAGCCATACATTTTTATTTTTATTTTACTTTTGAGCTGCACAATATGAAGGCCAGAGTATGGGGCAAGGTCAGTAATGGGATTACATGTACTTGGAGAATATGGCTGATTTTTAATTAATTTCAACAAATTATGGGACCACTGACAAAAAAAAGCCCAACAGGAGTCTGGATTATTTTTCTCTTGTTTTAGACTTTGAACTCTGGATTCTCTCTGAGTGTTTTGTGTATCACCATGAAAATGTAGAGGGTTGTTAAGCAAGCGTTTCTGAGTTCAGGACTATAAGTTTTGTAAGGTTTTGTTTTGAAATGAGCTAATGGGAAGCAGCAGAATAGTATGGGGGTATTTTCAATTTAATATGGCAGAATGTGAAAAGTCCATGCTGGCTATAGTGGCTGCATAATCTAAAAAGTACTGCAAGGCAACACATGGTTTGGTAAAGCCATAAATAAATACATTTATTATTAAACATATAAAATATTGACAAGCTGGCATCTGCAGTGAGGCATCGTCTCAGGATTGATCCTGAAAGCCAGAAAGTTATAATTAGTTTGTACGCAAAGAGATAATTAAGCTGCTGTTGTTTCTATTTCTTTCAGCGCTGTGATGGATAGAAGGGTTTTATAGTGAACGCAGTAAAAGCCTTATTGTCATCACAGGGGAGGTTTGAAGGGCATCCTAAGGAAACAAGCAAGTAAAATGGGAAGAGTGGGAATGCTTTTCCAATGTGCCAAAGCTCCCATTTTTGAAAGTGTTGGGATGCAACCAAGCTTGGCGCCTCTAAATGGGGATAAAGTAGACAGAGAGAGGAACCTCCATTGGAGGTCTGTCTGACTTTACCTGTGCTGATCCTCCTTCAGATGGTAAGCTGATATTCTTAGGTTTGCTGGCCTCATTTCCTGCTGCTCCCTTTCGTCTTCATCTCACCTTGGGAGAGGAGGCACCTCCCCTTTGTCTCTCTCTCTTTCCATCAACAGAGGTCAAAGGGCAAGTATGGCTCTTTGCATCTCCAGCTTAGGCTACGTGCGCACTAATTGTTTCAATACAGCAGTGAGACTGCTTTGGCTGGCTGTGGTGTCAAGCCTATCTGCCCATGGTTGGGCACATCTCCCTTCCCCGCTGCTCATGAGGACCACCCACAGCAAAGCGTTGGGCTAATCCCTGTGTCTTCCTGAGCCCAAAGTGAAGTGTTGTCCTTCCACACATCTGGAGCGGCAACAGGGTTGATGGCCAATCGGTTTTGAATTCTGTGCAAAGCAAACTTCAAGGTAAAACGCGCTCAAGCTGCAGCTTCCAAGGTTTTGGAGTAAAAGGGGACAGGGTTTTACTAGCATCACTTGTGTCCCCACCTTAAGATAACAGAGGTGAAGATGTGCTGGAGCCAGCATAACTACAAGTGTGTCTCTCCCCTTAGTTAGCTAGAACTAGGAACTCTTTTCTATTAGGTAAGTATTTCCTGCAACAAATCTAAGCTTCCTTATATTTCTAAGTAAAAGTAAAGGTCCCCGCACTTGTAGCGCGAGTCGTTTCCGACTCTTAGGGTGACGTCTTGCGACGTTTACTAGGCAGACTGTATATATGGGGTGGGATTGCCAGTTCCTTCCCTGGCCTTTCTTTACCCCCCAGCATATGCCGGGTACTCATTTTACTGACCATGGATGGATGGAAGGCTGAGTGGACCTCGATCCCTTTTACCGGAGATTCGACTTCCTCCTTCCGTTGGAATCGAACTCCGGCCGTGAGCAGAGCTTCGGTTGCATTACCGCCGCTTACCACTCTGCGCCATGGAGGATCTTATTTTCCTAAACCCAGAGTTATATCTTGGGGAAAGGGTGAGCCCATTCAGGTAAGATTCACACACAGCTCAGCTACGGTGCTGTTTTGTTGCTCTGCTAAGAAATATAACTTTAATGGCCATTGGCTTAGATGTATCTAAAGGGAGATTAGACAAATCTATTGATTTGTATCCATAGCTTCAAGCCTTGACAAGTGAGATTTGTATCAAAATATTGCAGTGTGTTCGGTGTTCCCATTCAGGGACCCAGTAAGCATGCCTTCTTCCAGGATAGGGAACATACAAACATATGAATTTGTCTTTTATTAAGCCAGACCATTGGCTCATCTAGCTCAGTACTGTCATTGACTGGAAGCAGCTCTCCAATGTTTTAAGCAGGGAGACTTTTCCAGCCCTACATGGAGACACTGGGGATTGAACCCGGGACCTTTTGCATGCAAAGCAGATGCTCTACCGTGGAGCTATGGCCCTTCCCCGTATACTCCATTCCACCACCACCCCTGATTCCCATTTTCTCCCCCAACAAATGTTCAGCTTTCTGTAACCACTGTGCATGCTCAATCCTCATTAGGCTGTTTGGAGGGAGTTTTGACTGCTACGTTTTCCCCCTTGGTGTGGAGCAACCATGTCACACATTATTTATTGGTAAAGTGCATGTTGTGCAAGGTGAAATGCTGGCTTCAGGTTTTCAGGGGCCTATGGGCAATGTTCCCTCAGAGGCTTCCCAATGTGGCTTCTGGGACCAGGAACAGCCGAGGCTGGTCTATTAGGGCAAGTGGGGCACTGCCCCACTAAGCCTAGTCTGCTCTCAGCCAACTTGCAACCAGCTCAGAGGGCAACCGTAGCTGTCAGCCTCCTCCTTCGTCTCAGCTCTGCCTTGGTGGAACTCAGCAGGGAGAAGGATGGGGGACAAAACTGGAATTAGTTGGCTCTGCCTGTCATTGGCTCTGTCTCCACCTACTGTTGGCCTCCGGGCCTCCTTACCAGTCCCAATGGGCACCAGCCTCCACTGACCGGGAGTCTCCAGAGGGTGGCAGTGGGCCCTCCTTCAGAGTTGTGCGCCTCAGCAGGTGCCCAACAATTCTGACTTCTGACATCGGCTTTGAGTGTGTGTCCCCCCTCTGCTGTAGGAAGAAGGTTGGTGGGTCAACTGAATCTAGTTAATTGAAACCAGTTAAGGTAGGGGTGGGGGGTGGGGACGCTCAGGCCTGAGGGACAAATGCAGCCTCCCTATCTCAGACCCTCAGAATAGGGATGGGGTTCGCTGCCTGGTTCCATGCCGATAGTCCATCCCGATCCACTTTTTTTTCTGTTCCCTCTTGCTTTTGCACTTGCCGATTCGAAGTGCTGCTTTATTTTGGTGGCGAAAAAAATTACGTAATTTTTATCATAAATGCTTATGTAAATCCATGGAAGTTCATGGATAATAGTGATTGTAATTACGAAGACAATTATGTGAAATTGGGGGGAAAGGGAAGCCATGCCAACTACAGCCGTGGCCCGCTGCAAGAAATCAGTGCTGGTCTGAAAAGACAGCGGACTCTTGGATTCAGTCAAAATCCAGTACTAAGTCTGATTTAGCAGATATTCTCCCCCATGCCTACCTCAGAACTATCCCCAAGCAGCGTCTTCTCCTCACTCACCCCCCCCCAAACCACAGCTCTCACCAGTCCTACTTTACACCCTGTCCTTGAATGTTTTCACCTGCTTGCAATGTGTCCTTGATTATGACACTTGTTTGTCTGGATGGATAGAGAACTGAGAAGGGTGTGGGTAGAAACTAGCCTTCTGTACAAAGGGGGGAGGGGAGGGAAGTGCATTCATTGTTCCCCCTACTTTTGCCCCTGGCCCTGTCCTCACTGGCATGCGGGCCCCGGAAGGGAATGCGACCCTTTGTGTGAAAAAGGCTCCCTACCACTGAGTAAAGGGTTGGAGGATCATGGCAAGATTCCATCAAGATTGCTGTTTCAATTGTTGCATCCAAATACCCTCTTGAGTATTTGGTAGGTGGTACCATCATTCAGTTGTGGTGCAGGATCTAGTTCAACTTGGATATAAAAATAAAAAGGGAAATCATAATTCCATTCCTAAAGGGGAGGGGGGAGAAAATCCACTAATCCAACTTGGGGTTTATTTGTACACTGGCTACGGATTGGTATTGAGCAAGGCAAACTCCCTGGAGCTTCAAACAGGATTAGAACTTCGCAAAAGGGGCATTTATTTCAACTAGGATGTTAATTTGAGGCTTTGTTCTGCTTGTATAGATGGATACTTGGACATCTGGCTTAATTTTTGACATCCACAAGCTTGGAAAATATTGTTAATCTTTAAAATCAATATTGCATTTAGGAGATTGCTGGCATGGCCCTACATTTGCACCTATCAGTTCTTCTATGTACCATTTCATGAGTCATTTAACCTCAAACACACACAAAAAACCACAAGCATTTCCATTGATCATTCCTGGGCACCCATATACTCATTGTTCTTTAAATTACGCTATTTGTACATATTAAAATCAAGGATTTAAGGGGAAATGTGCCACTGAGAACTCAGATAATTGGGATGAAAGTGCTGGTTAAAAAATGCTTTAATTCAATACATCCAATAAAGATATATAATTTTCTGCATCCATGTATATGAATAATCACTGCAGAAGGAGAATCAAATAACCTTTTGATTATCTGTGATCTTTACATCTTTTAAAACTAGAGGGAGGCAAGTTCTGCCCTGCTCACCTTCACCTGACCCAGAAATTAAGGATGGGGTCTGTAGGTCAGTCACAGGTTTAAAAGCATTCCATTGACCTAACAGGCTGGTATCGATTTGAATTCACTCTTTGTCCATTAGCCGCTGCTTTTAATGATCTGTTTTTCCCCTCACAAAAAAACATTGATAGTAATATCAATAATTTTGAAAGGAAATACTGATATTTTGAAATGAAATATTAATAAAATTATCATTCTTAATATTGATATTTTAGAGGCAGATATTTTTTTAAAAAACAATCCATTTTCAAAAATAACCATGGAAAATCACTATATAAAAATCTGATCTGCAACAATAGAGAATAAGTTAATTAATGGAGTTTGATACCAAATCTGGTACATCCCTCCCAGAAATTAACTTAATTGTCTTCCCCTCCCCAAATCAGAAAGAACTCAGAACATTTCCTGAACCAATTGGAAGCTTGGAAAACAGCCCTTCCACCTCTTCCCAGTCCCCAAACACCCTCTCCATCACTCCCTCACTCACCCAAACACTTACTCTGACATGGCCCCTGAATCTAGAAGTGATCTGGACATGGATTTGGAGCCTTCATGGGAAGCCAGGTCAGGTTCAGGGCTCAAGAGTTGGCTGCTGAAGATAGGAACACCATTGCACCTGAGGCTGTTGGACAAGAGCCCCCAGAGGAACCTCCCAGACCACTAGGGCCTCTAGGGCCCAAGCCCGGACCCTCAAAGGCACCTTAACCTGAGCCTGAAGAACCAGATGCCTCCTGCCAAACATCACCAGTTCGGTGATGCAGGAAGCGGACTAGGAGAGAGGCTATGAAATGAAGGAGTGCCAGCTTCAGGCCAGAGTGTTGGCCCTTTAAGACTCTCAGGTTCTGTCAAGGGGCTGGAGCCTGGAGGAGGTCATCTGGAAGCAAAGGCTTAAAAGGCCTCAGTCTTCTGCCAACCTTTGTCAGATCAAGTAGCTCAATTGGAGCTATCTATGGCCCATCCTTACCTCCAGCTGCACTGCTTTCTCTGTGGGATCTGGCATCAGGCCAAAACACAACATCCTTGCTCATCCACACATCTTTCTCCCCTGCTGCTCTGTTGCCCAACAATAGTCCTTGGGAAGAATAAAAGTTCTAAGAGCTACTGCACCAGGATGATGGAGAGGAATGATCAGGGGACTGGAAGCAAAGCCCTCTGTGGAGAGTCTAAAAGAACTGGGCATGTTTAGCCTGGAGAAGAGAAGACTGAGGGGAGATATGTTAGCACTCTTCAAGTACTTGAAAGGTTGCCACACAGAGGAGGACCAGGATCTCTTCTCGATCGTCCCAGAATGCAGGGCACGGCATAATGGGCTCAAGTACAGGAAGCCAGATTTCGACTGGACATCAGGAAAAGATTCCTAACTGTTAGAGTGGTACGACAATGGAACCAATGACCTAGGGAGATGGTAGACTCTTCAACACTGGAGGCATTCAGGAGGCAGCTAGACAGCCACCTATCAGGTATACTTTAATTTGGATTCCTGCATTGAGTAGGGGGTTGGACTCAGTGGCCTTATAGGCCCCTTCCAACTCTACAATTCTATGAAGGGATGGACTTCTGTCTTCTCATTTCCCCACGTGCCATTTGTTCCCACCATTTCCACAAGACCACCAGAACATAAAGAAATATAATATATAATCTACAGTAGAAATGGGGGAGAAATATGATTCAATTTCCATTTAAAAGGGAATCTACACAATTCACATTTTTCAAACAATATGCGAACTGAAACACAGTCATCCTTCAAAATTTGTAGTTCTCCAAATTTTGCAATGTAGTTTTCCAGCCAATGAATGTGTCCAAAAATGCATATACTAGGGTCAAGTGTCCACACAAATGCATACATTAAAATAAAAAACACCAAAATGCATTATATTATCATAGAATCATAGAATAGTAGGAAGGGACCTATAAGGTCATCAAGTCCAACCCCCTGCTCAATGAGGAATCCTAATCAAAGCATTCCTGACAGATGGCTGTCCAGCTGCCTCTTGAATGCGTCCAGTGTCAGAGAGCCTACTATCTCTCTAGGTAATATTAGGGGACATTGTCTTGCAAAAGTGTGTACATATGCAAAATTACATATGAAAATGTTTATATCAAGAGAAATTGGTACTAAAATGCTGATGAATTCATGAGGACCTCTTTTTTTCCTTTTCCTTTCTTTCTTTTTTTTTAAAACAAACTGATGCAGAAATGTGAAGAACTGAAGACTAGGAAAATGAGAAAGTGAGAATAACCAAAATGGACAGATTCACCCATCCCTACCCCACAGGCAGACTGAGATGCATTTTTAAATGCTGACACCCAGGGAGTGAAGAAATGCATGATCAAATATTAATCTATGGGGAACCCCTTTTAAGCATTCCCTCTATGAACCATGTTCATAGGTGAGTGATGATCATTATGCATGTATGATGCCATTTTGGCCACATAAGAGGGTGGTATCAGCACCAGCATCAGGAATATTCCAAAGATTACTAAAGTGCATGCCACTTAAAAGAAAAAGAAAAAGGGGGGGAACACCCCACCCCCCATGGTATAGGGAAAAACAGACTGCAAATATATGTGCATGTGTGCAGGGCAGGGGAAAAGGGAAGGGACATGGAATGGAAGCCCATCAAGGCTATTACCCGAGCACCCTCTTTCCGTGATTTTGCCTTTCTGGAATGCATCCAACTCTGATGATGCCTCTTGCTTGCCCAGATGGAGGATAGAGAGGTGTGTGTGAACGTGTGCAGAAACTAGCTTGCTGCACAGAGATAACATTTGCATTGTTGTACCACCCACTTTTGCTCCTGATCCTGCCTACCACTGGCATACGGCCCTTGGGAGTTTGCCCAGAAGGGAGTGTGGCCCTTAGTCTGAAAAAGATTCCCCACCACTGCATTAGGCGGGTGCAGTTCTCCCACGAGTAGGTCTATACTTGGGAATGGCTGCTGAGTGGTTTGCTGCAAGGATTTCTGATGTGAGCAAAACATGGTCCCAGGACATAGTGTGAAGGCCCATGAGGCCACCACCTTGATGAAGCTAAGCAGGTCTGGGTCTGGTCAGTGCTGGGATGGGAGACCATGTGGCAACCACAGGTATGCCACCTTGGGTTTCTTCATGAAAAAAAGGTGGGATATAAATGTAAGTAAATGTAAGTAAGTACACTGCAAGGTAGGTAGGGCATGTAGGCAGGTGTTGGGGGCCTGCATGGTAGTAGGGGGGTGCCTGGGAGCTCCCTCTGTGATCCACGGCAGGTTCAGGAACTGATGCTGCCATGGATCATGGAGGGGAGCACTACCCACACACCCTAAGAAGGGGCCCTTCAGGGGCCCCTTGGGCCCCTCGGCCAGGGCCCAACCTGGCTTCCCTCTAGTGCTGGCCCTGAGTAAATATATACGGGAAAGAAGGATGTGATGGGAGACTTGATCAATGTCAGCCCTTTAGAATGGAAAGGAGTCGGCTTTATGGGTTGCATCCAATGTAGTACTAAGTTAAAGTCACTTAGTGGTATACAGGCGGGCCCTGCTTATATGGCAGGTTCCATTCCGGACCCCCGCCGTAAAGTGGAAATCGCCGTAAAGCTGAACCCCACTGAGTATAATGGGTGTGTCGTGCGAAAATGCCGCGAAAATGCCGCAAAAGCGGCAAAAGTGGCTTTAAAACAGGGAATGAAAGCCGCCGCATTAGTGGAACGCCAGGAAGTGAAGGGCCGGGAAGTGGGGCCCTACTGTACTTGTTCCCCTGGTGGAATGTTGTTGCACAAGTGGATGCATGAACAATTTGACTGTAACTTTGTTGCACAATCTGTTGCTCAGCGTGTTTCTGCTAGTGCAACTGTTTGTTGGATTCCTCTGTTGCGCAACATTAAAACTCACCATTGCCTTAGCAGACAAACAGTGTGGGATACAGCCCGTTGCTTCTGAATGGTAACTTTTGCACAACTCTCTTTCACATTCCTCAACCTCTCACCCTTCAAGCTGTCCAGCTCATCCTGGAAATGTAGCCAGGCCCTACTCAGAACGGAAAAGTAGCATTTATCATGCTGGATGCATTAGATTGTAAAATGAGCTATAGAAGATTAGGCCAGAATCAATGCTCTGCGATAACTGGAGATGCATGTTTACAGTAGAGGGCTGCTTTGCAATTAAAGCACAGATAAATATGGTGAAGCTTTTAGAGATCAATAAGGGGTTGATGGGGAGAAAGCATCTCGCCAATGTCCCTATGCTAATTAAGAACAACAATCTTGTCAATTTGAGTATAACAAGGTGGTAAAACGCAAAAAAGGATAGCAGGCCATCTTCTATACCTAACAGCATAATTGTGGTGTTGGATGCATACATACAATGTAGACACAGTGCAATAAACAAGGGGGGCAGGGACGAATGAGACAGTGAGTCTCCCCCCCCCATTCCAAACACACTGCAGAGAGAGCAGGATTGAGCCTTTGGTTCCCCAGCTGCTGAGCAGAAGGTTCAACCCTGCTGGGTGCTGCTTTACCATGGTATTCTCTGTGGGGAATGTGCTGGTGAAGCAGACCTCTATAGCCAGCAGGTTTTAACCCTCTGCTCACTAGCTGGGGAGCAGAGGGTTCAATCTTGCTCACTTTGACTGTGCATGTATCTTTCCCTGCTGGGAACAGGAATGCACAGCCAGAGTACAGTGCGGAGCTGTTTGAAAGCCATTTTGCAAACAGCCCCGCACTGCTTTTTGCTTTCCCATCCTTGTCAAACTGCCCTGTCTTTGGGCAGTCCCAGATCACTTTGAATGGGATGACCCAACTTGGGGTGATCCAGGGCTGTCTCGATTTATTACCACCAAAGCAGGGATTCCCCCCCCCATCGACCCAATTTGGTTCAGGATTTGGGTTTTAGCTGAATCTGGTGCACAGTCTTAGCTGATATCATGTATAGTAGGCCCAAAGAAACCTATTCTCCAGGGATTTTTCTAATGCTCTGTTAAAGCTGTTTGAGATAGTGGCCCTCGCCACTTTGCGGTGAATAGTTCCTTCTGTTTGCAGTGTTCAGGCTGTGAGCGCCATTACTAATACAGCAGGAAAAGCTTCAGCAATGCACTAAAGGCAGGTATCACTGGGGGAATCCCAAGATTCACAGAAGTACTAACATCTTTGGGAAAAGGATACAAAGCTCAATAAAGACTGAGGCCAGGTCTGGCAACCGAAAGCTCTTCTGTACCTTTAAAAGTTGTGCAGGGGGAAGGGAGAATTCCACCTTGTGGTTTTTCCCATTACAGGGTTGCAAGAAAGCTTGCACTTGGCTGAAGTTTCTCTTCTCTTAAAGATACAGAACCATTCTCAGGCCCTGAGTGTGGCAACCCTACTTTCAAGACACCCATAATTAGCTGCCAGAGGCATCCACCTTACTCTAATGATACAGTCATCCCTCGCAACACCTTGATATGAGCAGTGACAGGCATTCTCTCCATGCATAGGCCAACTATATGTGGCGGTGGTAGTGCTAGTGGGGAGAGCAGGAAAAGAGTCTGAGATGGGTTGCTCTCTCACTGAAGGACAGGGTTTTGGGGTGTGTGTGTGTGGGAGATTCCAGTCTGTCCAAAGAAGGGGGAAGGCAATCAATCCCTCTTCCCAGGTAACTCTGGGAATCGTAGCTCTGCGAGAGGAATAGGGGGGTCTCCTAATAACTCTCAGCACCCTTCACAAACTACCGTTCCCAGGATTCTTTGGGGGAAGCCATGACTGTTTGTAGTGGTATGATTGTGCTTTAAATGTATAGTGCAGATGGGACCAGAGTCAGGCTATTGCTCCATTTGCCCCACTGCTATCTAGACATTCACCAAGGTCTTAGGAATTCCACAGAGCTACCTAGGGTATGATTGAACCTGGGATGTGCTAAGCGTGTAAGCTACCACTGAGCTATTGCCCTCTCCCATAGTTAGCTGTTGAATTTCTGCCTCCTGTGTAGCTCTTAAAGACATAAGAGCTACTGTTATGAAACAGTGTGTGTATGTATATATCCTTAATCCAAGGTAGGTCTCTCACTTTTGAAGCAATTCCTCTGTTGCCAGAAGCTGATGAGAACATGACCTTAGCTAGCCTGTGTATGAAAAAGATACAATATAATTTTATTGTGTGGAATACCCAATAAACATCAGCAGATTTCCAAGTATTTATGTACAGTATTTATAATGTGGTTTTAGACGGCAAAAGATTTTACAACCCATAAGCTTGTGGATTTTGACAATAACCCTGGCTATGATAATATTGTATAGGCAGCTGGGAAAATTACACCCGTAAAGCAAGGGATTGAATTCCTGGCAGTGTCTACGGCTCTTGTACTAATCCCAGCCCTCTACAGCAGAATGCACCATATCATGCAGGCTCTCAAATGATCACACTAAGGTTCTTGACAAATTACTAAATAAACTAGGGTTGCCAGGGTTCCCCCCCCCTTTTCTTTCTTGGCACCACTCCTTTATCTTTTCCGATGAAACTTCCCTCTCGCTTTATTTTAATGCCAGGGGGAAAAAAGCTTTGCTTGTTAAATTTCTGAGTGTCAGGTTTGGCGTAAAGGCTTGGCTTAAGGGCTGAGGAGGAGGAGGAGCAGAAAAGAAAATGAGTGGCAACTCTAAAAAGCCCTCTGTTCCTAGTGTTATCATTCAAGCTGGTATAAAACTATAGACTGGAGAGATTGATTTCAGATAGTTTCATACGGCTTAATCATAAAGGGCTTATCAGTAATAGTTGTATGATGATGATGTCACCTTATACCCAAAGGTCTCAAGATGACTTAGGTTGCGATCCAATAGATGTCCGCTCAAAAGTAAGCTCCATTGGGTTCAATGGGACTTACTCCCAGGTAAGTGTGTATTGGGTTGCAGCCTTACAGAGCAAATGAGTAATCCAGTTGCTAACGCTGGAAATGCACAAGGCTGAGGTTGGTGGAGACTGTACCACATCTGTTAGAAACTTTAAAATAGGGGTGGGAAGCCTCAGGCTTGGGGTGAAATGTGGCCCTCCAGGACTGTCTATTTGGCTTTTAGGACTCTCCCCAGACCATGCCTCCACTGCAGGCCACGCCCTTGTGGCCTTCTGTACAAAGGTAAGAATCACATCCGTTGCTCCACCTACTTTTGGCTCTGACTGTATCTTTGGTCACACATAGCAATGGCATATGCTCCCCCCAAAGGTTCTCCATTAGGGAATGTGCTCCTCAGTTTTTGAAAAGGTTCTCAGTCCCTACTTTAAAATACTGTACCAAGATCCATGGTGCTAATGCTTGATGGGACCCCAGTACCAGAGATGTATACAAGATGGTATTTCTCGTTTTCTCTATCCTGCATGACAAACTGCAGCTTCCAAAACCTTTCCCCTTTAGAAATGAGTGATGGGTCAGTGTGGAATGGGCTGAGCAGCAGATGCCTCACGAGTAGACCCAGCTCCTTGGTTAGGTCAGATGTGCCTAGGATGGAGCTTAGAAGGGTCCTGCATAGAAGCCTTCAGTTCTTGTAGAAAGATTCTGGAACAACTTTTTTATTCTTATCCTTATTTTGCTTTAGCTCGCTTTTATTTTGATGGTTGTGACCTCTATTTCTGGATTCTGCCTTTCTCGTTGACCCTGGGACTGTAACTGGACTTTGCCTCTCTCACTGACTCCCCCAAACTTGGCTGTGACCTGCCCTTGCTCCTGAAATCGCCCGGTAAGTGGACTCAGACTACAAAGCAGGACACTTGCCCTGGTAAGCTTTTTTTTAATATTATTTTTTAAAGGGAGCAACAGGGAGGACTATCATCAGCTACCCACAAAGGGGCCTCATTTCAAATTGATCCCAAATTCTGGAAGAATCTGAGTCCAAATGTGAGGGACAGACCTGCTTTCAAACACCAATTCACTTTGAACCCCAGCATTAATTAAAGCTGGAGCAGCTAACCGGTGACCCTCCAGATGTTGTTGGACTCCCTTCAGCCCCAGCTGATGCGGCCAATAGTTAGTACTGATCCAGAAGGTCACAGGTTAGCTACCACTGAATTAAACTACTGGAGCATCTTTCTCCTTTGCCTTTACCAAATTGCAACCCATAGATAAAATGTCCTTAGAAGTAATACAAAAGTGATGAACATTCCCTATGTACTTTTTAGAACACCAAGATGTGGGTGTGTTCCAGTCATGTGAGCACTTTAGAACTTTGGCAGAATTTGGCCTTGCACATTTCTTCATGTTCAAAAGGGAGAAACCCAGTCTAACTTGGCTGCTTGCATCAGGTGAGAACATTAAGCAGATTATTGTGCCTATTTGAAAGCCGTTCCATGGATAGAAATAATAAAGGCCAGGGAAGCTTTTGGCAGGGTGCAAAAAGAAAGAATGATGATGTGAGATTAAAAAAAAAAAAATCAAACAACTCAGGAATTTCTGCCCCTCTCACTGTCAGGGGATTGTCCTAATTGATTCAAGCATCCCATTCTAATTGCAAAGGTTTGAACTCTTTTATCTGTTCACTAATCTAACAGAGCCTATTAATCTTATTAATGGAACTAGTCCACCTGTTGCAAATTAGGTATTTGAGCACAGAAGAGCTGCTTGTTTCAGGAAGTTAAGAACATCAGAGGAGCCCTGATGGATCAGAACAAAGGTTGATCTAGTCCAGCATCGTGTTTTCTACAATGGCCAGGCAGATTGGGAAGCTCACCAGCAGGCTGTGAGGACAATAGCAGTCTCCTGCTGCCCCTGCCCTCAACAACTATTGGTCCATACAGTTATCCTAGCCAGTTGCCAGAGATGTATCTACCCTCTGTTAATTTACTTAACCCACTTTTGAAGCTATCTAAGGCTACAGTTCTAACCCCACGTACGAGGGAGGAAACCTCATTGGGTCCAACGGGACTTGCTTCTCAACAGAAATGGTTAGGATTGCAGCCTAAACTAGTGGCCATCAGCACAGCTTGTGGCACTAAATTCCCTGAATTAGTTATGTGAAGAAGTATGCATGTATTCCTTTATACGTGATAGATCTACTGCCTGTCAGTTTCATTGGGCAGCTGTATTGAAAAGACTTAAAAAGGAAAGAGGTGGCCTTGGATTGTGGAGGGACCTGGCAAACTCTGTCTGACAGTGGAGGCTGATCCATTAGGGCACATGGGGCACTGCCCCCCAGCCCCAATCTGCCCTCAGCAACCCCGCACCTGCCTGCCTTCTTACTTACAACCAGTCCAGGGCTGGCACAGCTTCCTCCTCCTTAATCTCAGTGTTGCCCTTAATAAACCTGAGCATGGAGGAAGATGGGGATAAAAAGAGAATTTGTTGACTTTACCTGTAATTGGCTCCATCCACTTTTGATCTTCCTTCTTTCCAGCCTACCAGTACCAATGAGTGCCAGCCGCCCATGCCAACCGGGCAATGGCAGGGAGTGACAGAGTGGGATAGCCATTGGCACATCTGCAGCCCTGTTGCTCATGCTGGCTGGGCTCATGCTGGCTAGGGCAGGCAAAAGCGCAGAGCTGGTGTAGCGAGTGGGCCTAAATCAGGTTCAGGGCCATCAAGTGGTGCTGGCTCAGACCCAATGGATCCCAGGCTGGATCGGCCTCTCTCCCACCTCTGGAATGGCACCTTTTGGAGCTTCCCCTGTGCTACTGCTGGTGGGAAGGGGGGCAGAACAGTGCTGTGCTGGGTGGGGGAGAGACCTCTGTCCCGTCTGACTTCTGCCTCCCCAGCGTGGGGGTTTGGATTGCACCCAAGTGGATCTAGCCACAAACTGCAATTGGGGAATGAATTCCATAGTTTAACAATGCAGTGGTTGAAGAAATTCTTCCTCTTGTCTGTCCTGGATCTTCCAATATTCACGTTTATTGGATAACCCTGGGTTCTAGTATGAAGTGAGGAGAAAGCCTTCTCTCTGTACACTTCTCCACAGCGTGCATCATTTTATACACCTCTATGAACTCCCCCATTACTTACCTTTTTTTCTTAAAACCAAGAAAAATCCCAAATGTTGTAACCTTTTCCTCATTGAGTTCAATGGGACTTACTCCCAAGTAAGTGTGTATAGGATTGGAGCCTGTGTTATTTCCTCCCAGCTTCTCTCCATGTCAGAAAATGCAGAATTATCTTAAGAATATAAGAAGAGTCCTGCATCAGACTAATGGGTTCAAACTACAAGACAAAGGCTTAAAATTAAACATTGGAAAGAACTTTGAGTTGGTATGAAGTGTTTGACAGTGGAACAGACTTCCTTGGAGGCAGTGTAATCTTCTGACCTTTTTTATTATTATTTATTTATTTATTTATTATTTGATTTGATTTATATCCTGCCCTTCCTCCCAGCAGGAGCCCTTTAATGTCACTACAAACTCCATGAATTCCCAGAATCCTTTAGAGATACACCACGACAGTGGAAGTCATATAAGACTGACATAGGTTTGTAGTATAACTCAGCCCTAAGTGGGATTTCTGAACTTGGGTTGCCAGCTGTTCTTACTGGATCAACTTTTGTGCTTTTAAGAGCAACTTGACATACAGCAGTTGAGGAAACAAAGCTTTTCCTGGCATAGGGATAATAAATGATGGGGAAGAAAGAGCTTCAGGACCGTGGGAATGTCATATTTATTTTTATTTAATTTTTTAATTAAACTATTTATTTTCTTCCACATTTTCTTCTTAAAAAGAGCCCTAAAGGGAGCTAACAGTGAATTTTAAAATGATAATTGTAATTAAAACACGAGGTGTTTTTTTTAAAAGAAATGGGAGAAATATAAAGCATAGCAGAGCGCTTAAAACCAGCAGGCATAACAACTGAACAGAGAATCCCACTGAAACCAGCAAATATAACAAGTGAATAGTGCCACAAATGCTCTACCAGAGAGTTGTGTATTTACTGCGTGGTTGAAGGTCAAACAGTGAAGAGCCAGGTGAGCTTCTACGGGAGGGTGTTTCATGGCTGTGGCACCACAACCGAGAAAACCATGCTGCATGCTGTGTTGGCTTCAGCTGTTGGGGGTGGGGTAGGGTGGAGAGGAAACATTTCTGGGCTGTAAGGAGGTAACAGGCTTTATCAAGTTCTTGACTGGCCAGTGCTCCTGCACCTTTATCAAGCAGCCTGGTCAATGGACCTTACTTAGCCAGTGATCATGCTGATCTCCATGCCATGAAAAGTGTCATCTATTAAGTCACTGGTCAGGCCCCAGCTGGGGGAATCCTCGTCAGAGGAGGACCGGGAGGCTTCAGTTTTGGACCCAGCCCTGGGTCAGGCTCCATCTGGGAGCCAGGGTCATGTGATGAGGCTGAGAAAGGGCTGTCTGCACCCAGGGCAAGTTCAGCCTCTGACATCAAGGCTGAACAGGTCCGAAATGCAAGAGAGAGGTCTTGCCTCAAACACAAGCTGGAGACTTGTAATGGTACAATTGTAATTGTAATTGGTAGTAATGGGTGACTTCAACTACCCGGACATAGACTGGCTGCATATGTGTTCCAGTCATGACAAAGAAGCAAAGTTTCTAGATATTCTAAATGACTATTCCCTAGATCAGTTGGTCATGGAACCGACCAGAGGGACGGCAACCCTGGACTTAATCCTCAGTGGGGACATTTGACTTCTAAAGAGGAAACTTCACAAAAATGAGGGGATTGGTAAAAAGAAAGCTGAAAAACAAAGTCCAGAGGGTCACATCACTCGAAAATGCTTGGAAGTTGTTTAAAAACACTATATTAGAAGCTCAACTGGAGTGCATACCGCAGATCAGAAAAGGTACCGCCAGGGCCAAGAAGATGCCAGCATGGTTAACGAGCAAAGTCAAGGAAGCTCTTAGAGGCAAAAAGTCTTCCTTCAGAAAATGGAAGTCTTGTCCGAATGAAGAAAATAAAAAAGAACACAAACTCTGGCAAAAGAAATGCAAGAAGACAATAAGGGATGCTAAAAAAGAATTTGAGGAGCACATTGCTAAGAACATAAAAACCAACAACAAAAAATTCTATAAATACATTCAAAGCAGGAGACCATCTAGGGAGACAATTGGACCCTTGGATGAGAAGGGAGTCAAAGGTGTACTAAAGAACGATAAGGAGATTGCAGAGAAGCTAAATGAATTCTTTGCATCTGTCTTCACAGTGGAAGATATAGGGCAGATCCCTGAACCTGAACTAACATTTGCAGGAAGGGATTCTGAGGAACTAAGACAAATAGTGGTAATGAGAGAGGAAGTTCTAAGCTTAATGGACAATATAAAAACTGACAAATCACCGGGCCCAGATGGCATCCACCCGAGAGTTCTCAAAGAACTCAAAGGTGAAATTGCTGATCTGCTAACTAAAATATGTAACTTGTCCCTCGGGTCCTCCTCCGTTCCTGAGGACTGGAAAGTGGCAAATGTAACACCAATCTTCAAAAAGGGATCCAGAGGGGATCCCGGAAATTACAGGCCAGTTAGCTTAACTTCTGTCCCTGGAAAACTGGTAGAAAGTATTATTAAAGCTAGATTAACCAAGCACATAGAAGAACAAGCCTTGCTGAAGCAGAGCCAGCATGGCTTCTGCAAGGGAAAGTCCTGTCTCAGTAACCTATTAGAATTCTTTGAGAGTGTCAACAAGCATATAGATAGAGGTGATCCAGTGGACATAGTGTACTTAGACTTTCAAAAAGCGTTTGACAAGGTACCTCACCAAAGGCTTCTGAGGAAGCTTAGCAGTCATGGAATAAGAGGAGAGGTCCTCTTGTGGATAAGGAATTGGTTAAGAAGCAGAAAGCAGAGAGTAGGAATAAACGGACAGTTCTCCCAATGGAGGGCTGTAGAAAGTAGAGTCCCTCAAGGATCGGTATTGGGACCTGTACTTTTCAACTTGTTCATTAATGACCTAGAATTAGGAGTGAGCAGTGAAGTGGCCAAGTTTGCTGACGACACTAAATTGTTCAGGGTTGTTAAAACAAAAAGGGATTGCGAAGAGCTCCAAAAAGACCTCTCCAAACTGAGTGAATGGGCGGAAAAATGGCAAATGCAATTCAATATAAACAAGTGTAAAATTATGCATATTGGAGCAAAAAATCTGAATTTCACATATACGCTCATGGGGTCTGAACTGGCGGTGACCGACCAGGAGAGAGACCTCAGGGTTGTAGTGGACAGCACGATGAAAATGTCGACCCAGTGTGCGGCAGCTGTGAAAAAGGCAAATTCCATGCTAGCAATAATTAGGAAAGGTATTGAAAATAAAACAGCCGATATCATCATGCCGTTGTATAAATCTATGGTGCGGCCGCATTTGGAATACTGTGTACAGTTCTGGTCGCCTCATCTCAAAAAGGATATTATAGAGTTGGAAAAGGTTCAGAAGAGGGCAACCAGAATGATCAAGGGGATGGAGCGACTCCCTTACGAGGAAAGGTTGCAGCATTTGGGGCTTTTTAGTTTAGAGAAAAGGCAGGTCAGAGGAGACATGATAGAAGTGTATAAAATTATGCATGGCATTGAGAAAGTGGATAGAAAAAAGTTCTTCTCCCTCTCTCATAATACTAGAACTCATGGACATTCAAAGAAGCTGAATGTTGGAAGATTCAGGACAGACAAAAGGAAGTACTTCTTTACTCAGCGCATAGTTAAACTATGGAATTTGCTCCCACAAGATGCAGTAATGGCCACCAGCTTGGATGGCTTTAAAAGAAGATTAGACAAATTCATGGAGGACAGGGCTATCAATGGCTACTAGCCATGATGGCTGTGCTGTGCCACCCTAGTCAGAGGCAGCATGCTTCTGAAAACCAGTTGCCGGAAGCCTCAGGAGGGGAGAGTGTTCTTGCACTCGGGTCCTGCTTGCGGGCTTCCCCCAGGCACCTGGTTGGCCACTGTGAGAACAGGATGCTGGACTAGATGGGCCACTGGCCTGATCCAGCAGGCTCTTCTTATGTTCTTATGTTCTTATGACTCGGTGCATCTGGAGAAGTGCCCGACTGCAGGCCCAGACTCCTTGCAAGTAAAGTTCTGGCTGGAGGTGATTTATAGGAATCAGCTGAGGTTTGGAGTGTGGTTCTAGCAGCTCAAGCATAACAACCTCAGTGCTAGGCTGGAAGAGCTGCTGGAACAATATCTATACACCAATGTGGGACCTGACATGTTTGCTGATCTCCTGTTGACTCCAGACCTCAACATTGATTATCCAGAACCTACTTTATCCACCGATTGCTTGGATCTCCAACTTGGACTGCTCTAGCCTGCTTCTTGCCTGACCCCTTTGTTGCTGTGGACTCTGGGCTCTGAATTTGAAATGGTCCTGGGTACTGCCCTGGTGCTGACCTCATCTGTGCCATTGCAGGTAAGTCTCTTGATGATGAGAACAGGACACAGACATGAGATGAATAAGCAAACATTGGCAATTTCTGCTCCGGTTTCTGTTGGAACTGCCTGACATCCCTGTCTCTGGCTAACAGCTTTCTGGAAGTTCAGGGGGTGAGAAGGGCCAGAGAAATTATCAGGATCAAGTTTGTGGTATGGTGAAATGATCTCCCTCCCCTTGCACTGTGCCCCCAATCCAAATCATGCCCCTCAGCTGCTTTTATAAAAGAAAACAAAAAGGTTGCTGCCCATTGTAATGTGTAGCTTAGCCTTTGTTGCCTGAATAAAGATAACCGATTCCAAACCCTTACCTTTTAACATTAGCAGGCAGTAAAGTGGGATCACTGGTCTCTGATCCCAGATCTGCATTCAGGAATTCCTGTACATTCATACATTCTCTTGAGCAAAACTGCAGTGAAAGGAAAGTTCCATTTTTGCTCAGTAACCTCCTGACATCTTCAGACATTTTTCCCAAGCTACTGCCAGCTAATAGGAGGAAATGGAATGTGTTAAGAAAATCTGTTCATTTGTAAAGCCCATTATTAATAAGAGGTAAGATGGTGTTACCATTAGGGAGAAGTGGTGTTGCTTGGCTGACAAGGTCCCCCACGATCCTGGATATATTCTGAATGGACGGAACAGGTTGATGCTGTCAGTTTCTATTTGCCTAGCCATCTGACAGTGTTCCCAACAATTAGCATCTACAAAAATAACATGAATAAAAATATGCGAATATGTTCCCTTTTAAATAAAATATTACAGAAAGCTGCTGTTACCTACTGTTAGGCTGTTATTCGGAAACTTTTATTTATCCCTGGCATTGTAAGCATTGCCCTAACCTTGGGATGGATAGATTTTAGGAGGAGTCTAGTGCAGAGACTTTGACATAGTTACAGTCATGGTGTGAGTCAGCTGAAACGACGTGCTTTGAAGATTTCTGAAAGGGGGAGAGGGAGAGTGCCAGCATTTTCTTTGGTTGTTTCTCTCCATCTCCACTGCAATTGTGGGCAGTGGGGATGAATCTGTGAATTCTGATTCACTTGGTTACTCATTTCTCCAGTTTCCACATTTCTGAAGCAATTTACATCTTCATGAAAATTTGTCTGTATTTTAGTGTGGATTTCTCCCAATAAACACACTTTTGCAAAGCATGTTTCCCTAATATAATGCATTTTTATGATAGTTTCACAAATATATGTGTTGTTATGCAGACTTTACCCTGGTATATGCATTTTTGTACACATTTCTTGACTGGAGAACTGCACTGTAAAATTCAGAGATGTGCAAATTTTGGAGGATGCCTATGATTTGGTTCGTATATCATTTTGGAAGGTGTTTATTTTGTAGCTTTTCCTTTAAATGCAAACTGAATTTAATTTCTCCCTCATCTCTAGGGGGCAGTAGTCTGAGATGAGACAGGAACCAGGAGTTAGAATCCACAGAATTTCCCAGGAAGAAGGATTGATTATTAAACTGTTCTGGGAATTGCAGCACTGTGAGGGGTCTCCTAACAACTCTCAGCACCCTTCACTAATTACAGTTCCCACGGTTCTTTAGGGGAAGCCATGACTCCTAGAAGCTAAAAATGATGAAACTGAGGTTATCATACTTTGGACACATAAAAAGAAGACATGATTCATTAGAAAAGATAATAATGCTGGGAAAAACAGAAGGAAGTAGAAAAAGAGGAAGGCCAAACAAGAGATGGATTGATTCCATAAAGGAAGCCACAGACTTGAACTTACAAGATCTGAACAGGGTGGTTCATGACAGATGCTCTTGGAGGTCACTGATTCATAGGGTCGCCATAAGTCTTAGTTGACTTGGAGGCACATAACAACAACAAATGGATGATGCAGATGTGTCCTGTGTGTCATGTCCTCAGAGTCCAGCAGCAACTAGAACTCTGCATCATAGGCCACAGTGTCGCCGCCTACAGAGCTAGACCAGGTCTTTGTTCTGAGCATAGTGCTGGTCATCAGGGGATTAACAAACCCAAGTCTGACCGGCAGGATCCTGTTGAACCAAACTGTCCTACATCAGGGGCTGTAGAACTGGATTCAAAGGACATAAGAAGAGACTGCTGGACAAGGCTAATGGCCCATCTACTCCAGCAGTATGTTCTCACAGTGGCCAACCACTGTGGCCTATGGGAAGCTCATGAGCAGGATCTAAGCACAAGGACACTCTCCTATCCTGTGGTTTCCAGCAACTTGTATTTGGCAGCATAGCTATCATAGCTAGTAGCCATTGATAGCGTTATCCTCCATGAATGTGCCCAATGCTCTTTTAAAGCCATCCAGGTTGGTGGCCAGCACTGCCTCCTGTTGGAATGAATTCCGTAGCTTAACTATGCACTGCACGAAGAGGTACTTTCTTTTGTTTGTCTTGAAGCTTCCACAATTCGGCTTCATTGGATGTCCACTAGTTCCGGTGTTATGCCAGAGGGAGAAAAACTTCTATCTGCTTTCTCCATACCATGCATAATTTTATACACTTCTATCATGTCACCTCTTACTCGCCTTTTCTCTAAACTAAAAAGCCCTCAATGCTGCAACCTTTCTTATAGCCAGGATCCTCACAAATGTCTTCCCCTAGGCTCGGGGCATCCCATGCTTCCCATGATACCTTTCCAGTCCAACAGTGCAGGGAGTGCAGCAGGTGGAAGGCCATGGAGTGCAGGAGAAGTGCCTGTCTTCAGGACCTTTAAGGACTCTGGTTTTCAAAAAGTGGCTGGGCAGAGGCAGACTGGAGGCAGCGGTGGAAAAGGCATCAGTTCACGTCCAACTTTTTTTGGAGCAAATTGCCTACTAGGAGCCCTTTGTAGTCCTGCCTTGCCCTGTGTGGCTTCCTCCATGGCACCAGAACAGCATATGCACACATCCAGGGCATGCATTTAAATGGAGAAAGGGCTGTAGCGCTGTGGCATAGCACCTGCTTTGCATACAGAAGGTCCCTGGTTCAATCTTCAGCATCTCCAGGTGCAGCTTGGAATGTCTATGGCCTGAAACTATTGCCAGTCAGTATGGAAAATACTCAGCTCGATGGACCAATGGCTCTGACCCAGTATAAGATGGCTTCCTATGTTCCTAAGCCCTTTTATATCACTTTAACAGTCATGGAGAACTCTGGGAACTGTAGATTGTTAAGAATAAAAGGAATTGCATGCTCTGTGAGATCAGCACTCTTAGCAACTTACAGTTCCCAGGATTCTCCATGAATGCGGAATCAGAGTGCTTTAAATGTATGATGTGGATGTGACCAAAATTTAGAGTTCTTTAAAAATAAAATTATGAAATGAACAATACAGAATTCTGCATGCATCTGTTCCACTTTGGAAGCAGGATTTCATAATCAGGAGTTCCAAACCCTGAGGAGACATTTCGATGAGATTACTGGAGACTTTTGGAAGCAGCCCTTCAAAAACTGAGCCCACTTGACATTTAGGAAAGGTGAGAGAAGTCTGTACAGGTTTCAGTCAATTGGCTTGTATTCCTACTGTTCCTGGCCTCCCACAGATTGTTTAGGAAAAGCCAAGACTATGTTCAGTGGAACGTGAAGTAACACTCCAGGAACTGTGGAAATTTAGATTTGAATGTGTATATGAAATGCTACTGCTAAACTTCAGAGTTAGAAGGGTTTTGTTTTTACAAAGATATGCCCCCCCAAACCCTCATATAATTGTTAAAATATGCTGGTTAAGTTCAAACATGAAATGCAAAATGTTTTTTCTACTCTCCATTTTTTGGTTGGTGTCCTATATCTATACTGGATGGGAAAATTGCCTCTGATTTGATGCCAGATTATTTTATATACATTTCTATATTTATTGCCAAACAGTTTAATAATGAATACTGTTCAGAAGACAGCACACATGTAATGTGGTAGGAGATTCAGATGCAAGCATATAGTCAGGCATAAAACACTTTGCATTCCAGAACACAAGACGTAAAGCTGTAAGTAATAAATGAGTTATGTGCATCCATTTAGAAAATGGATTGCCCACATGTATATTGTTGCTTATGGAGAGAAAGTGAAAGACATACACAATGGACATTGCCTCTCAGCTATAGTGCAGCCTTTCCCAACCAGTGTGCCTCCAGATGCTGTTGGACCACAACTCCCATCAGCCTCAGCCAGCATTGCCAATGGTCAGGAAAGATGGGAGTTGTGGTCCAACAACATCTGGAGGCACACCGGTTGGGAAAGGCTGCTATAGTAGATCTGACACTTTTTTGATCAAATAATACATCTTGAATAACCCTACTGACCACTGGATGTCACTGTTAAGTCATACAAAAGCAGCCCCTCCTCCCTTTTCTGCCGCTGCTTAAAAAGAAATACAGCTTTTCTTTATTCTTTCGTGTGTCATCTTCTTTGCAACAGTTTTTGATGCGTGGATGGATGCTCATTTTGGGTGTATAAATATCATACTTTGGTGGAGGGGAAAGGAGACACACAATTAACCATTTGTTGTTGTTGTTGTTTTAGAAAGAGAAACTGATATTTTAAAAGTTTGAATAATAATTTAAAAAAGAGTTTAAAATGTCAGAGGAGAGCCAATTCTATGAGGATCCAGAAAACATGGAGAATATTTTGGACAGTGGGCTGATATATGTTAAAATCTTATCAAGACTTCTCAAATAAAACTTTGCACAGCATACAATTAATTTATGGGATTCGCTGCTACCTGATGTGGTGCTGGCCCATGGCTTAGATGGCTTTGCAGAGCAGATACATACATGTTTACCCAGAAGTAAGTCCCACTGTTTCTCCTAGGATTGCAGCCTTAGCTGCTGTGGATTATATCTAATGCTAGCCATACTTAGAGTAAAGCTTAGTTGGATACAAAACTGTCTGATTAGTCTCACCTTTGTTAAAATCTCAAGAGCCTTGTTGGAAGAATAAGCTGACAACACTGAGAACTATTTTGTGAACAATGTTGGACTGAATTACTTCAAAATGACATTTCAATGAAAAATTCATGAAGTCCACCATTTTGAGAAAGCCAGAAACACCAGCAAGATTTCTCAGTGTTTGCCCAAGACATTTGGCTGCCTAAGAATGCCAGACTAGATGTACCTTTGATCTGATCCAGCAGGATTCTTTTGATGTTCTTATGTCTACACACATATACACACATCTCCATTCACTGAGTTGCCCAATCCCCACAGACCATTTTGACAGGTGGATGGCCCTCCTCTTGTCAGTTTGAAATGAAACTGCATGGGCAAAAGCAGAGAGCTTTGCAGATGCTGACAATCCACTGGACAATGTCTCCTGCAAACCCTTCTTCCTCTGACATGTGGTTTCACAGAGAGCTATGTCTTGAGTGTGGGTGGGTGTGGTTTGAGGGATACAGCCTTGTGGGACACGTTAGGACCTCTGTTGGGCCTAATTAGACCCACAGGGTACAGGCTCCCTGACATTGCTATGGGTAGAGACACCTGAAAAGCCACTTTTCTCCCTCCCAACCTGAGGTTTCCCACCTCTGAGCCAGACACTAATAGACTGTAGCATACTTAAGCATCTTTACTTGGATGGAAAGATCTGTCAGTTTTCGTTCTCTTCATTTCTCATTTTTCCAATCTTAAGTTCAGTTCTTCACATTCCTGCAGCAATTTGCAATTTTTTAAAAAAATCTTCATGAAAATTCTGTAGCATATTAGTGCAATTTTTTCCTAACAAAACACATTTTTGTAGGCAGTTTTGACTGCATGTACACATTTTTGCAAGCAATTTTTCATCATATAATGCATTTTTGTATGTTATTTTCACCCATATATTCATTTTTATGCACACGTTACCCTAACATACGCATTTTTGTAAGCGTTGGTTGGTTGGCGAACTGCATTGCAATATTTGGATAAGTGTAAATTTCAAAGAATGCCTTGTTTCAGTACTCATACTGTTTCAGAAAGTGCAAATCTGATAGATTCGGCTTGAAATGTGAACTGCATATCTCACCCACCTCTACTTTGAAGTAAGGATGAGTGAATCTGTTAATTTCAGTTTTTCTTAGTTTCTCATATTTTGAATCTTCAGTTCAATTCTCCACATTTCCACACAAGTTTGTGAATTTTTTTAGTCATTAAAATTCAACAGCATTTTAATGCAGATTTATCCTAATATACACATATTTGTATGCCATTTTGCCCAATATACACATTTTTGCAAAGTGATTTCTGCTAATATTCCTTTCTGGTATTTATTTTGACTAATACATGCATTACCTTAATATATCCATTTTTGTACATACTACTTGCTTGGAAAACTCCCTTGCAAAATCTGGAGAAGTGCAAAGTTTGAAGGGTGGTGTGTTTTGTTTGTGTGTTTTGGAATGTGTGAATTAGGGAGTTTTGGCTTTAAATGTGAACTGAATGAAATCCCTCCCCCATCCCCACTGGGAACTAAATTTTGCTGAGTTTGATGAGGCAGGCAAATGTGTTTGTCATTGCTGGTTGAGTGTTCTGTTCAAATTTCACAGCTGTGCTAAATAGTTGTGTGAAGTCTGATACAGTGTAAAACCTCACATCTGGTGTGTGAAGCTCATAAAAGGCATCTATCCGCTCATCTATTTCGAGTCACCTCCATCTTCCAAGGCTGACTAAAAGCTAGGCTTGCAAGTACATGTTGTACAAAGAGGAAAAGGCACCCCACAGTTGCAGAGCAGAATTGGGTCTCTCAGTTAGTGCAGGAGGGCAATTCCTTTTTAGTTAGAGTTGAAATCAGCGCTCAAGCACTACGAGACGTAGAAACCTACCTTACCCAAACCTATGACTAAGTCAGGAGCTGCAGAGCTACTGGCTAAGGAGTCTGACCATATTCCTGTCTCTGGGCCCATCCAAATGTACCTGGATAATCCACATTTTCCATATTCACTTTGTCATCAGAGAGTCCCCAGCTTGGCTGTTTGTTCGCTTTTTTCAATGTAAACAGATCTGCTGTTTTCATGCCCAGATGTGAAATCCATTCATGTTGGTTTTTCTCAAAGCTCCGCATGTCATACCACCCCTATGAGCCAATTGGTCTGCAAAATATGACGTGGGCTTTCTCGGACATTGATGCGCATGCACAAAAGTGGAAATACACGATTGGCTGGGAAGGATAGAAAAGGTATGGGGAAATGCCCAAGGACCGCCCCTGGAACACCTATTGTAGGAAACTCAGTGGCAAGCGCCAATGGTCCAAGCACCATAAAGGTAACGCTATTGCTTCCCACTTTAGGAAAGCATATTGCATTTTTCAAGGAATCGCAAATGTGGATTTGTGAGTGCAAAAATCTGCAACTACGAGCAACGTCGTATGGACCACGAAGAACTAATCACTACACAAAGTGATCATATTGCAGATTATACAGTTGTTTGGACGGGCCCACTGAGGCAGATGCTGGTGATCAGGAGGAAACTAAACCTGAGAGTGATGGGCAGGAGCTTCCTGGACCAGATCTCACAGCAGGAGGGACCTATAGAACTGGAGCTGTGGCCCTCATGGGTACCTTCCTCACTGGTTGTTCAGCACAGGGAGTGCACCGGATGGGAGGCCAAGAAGTGCAGAAGTGCCAGACTACAGGCCTGAGGGTTGTTCCTTTAAGGACTGTAGTTCTCCCAAAGGGAGAGGAGGCCTGGAGAGAGTTGGGTATGTTGTAAGCTAGAGAAGAAACTGTTAAGAGGTGATATGACTGTGGCACAGGTGATGGAGCAGAGTGCTTTGGCTCCAGAGCAAGAGTCCACAACCTTTTGGGGGGCAGTGGGTACATCTGGATTTGTGAGAAAGTGTCATGGGTGCCAGTCACAACATACCATGGGAGAATGGCATGACACAAACTTGCTGCCATATCCAAAATAGTAGAAAGAGATACAGGACTACAAAATGGTGCAAGCATCCCCACATCACCCCCATAAGAAAAAAATGCCTATATCAGCTGCTGCCATGCTTGCTCACAGACAAAAGCTCTGTGCAGCTCTCTTCTGTTTGCAGTGGGAGGGTGGGTATCCAATCCTATTAGCCAATGAAATGTGCATGTTCAATGTAGGAGAGGCCAAACCAGTGCAAAACAGAGCTGAGCAGGAAGAGGAAATGGTCTCTTGTACATTGTGCATTTTTTTGAGTGGGTATTTACTGAGACCTTCTGTGTGTGCCCTAGAGGTACTGGTGGGCATCCTGGCACCTGCAGGCACTGCATTGGCAACCCATGCCCCAGAGGATAGGACACAAACTAATGGGTTCAAACTACCAAAAAAAAAAAAAGGATTAAGACTAAACATTGGGAAGAACTTCCAGCTGGCATGAGGTGTTTTGACAGTGGAACAGACTTCCTCGGAGGCAGTGAAATCGTCTTTGCTGAAGGCTTGTAAGTCGAGATTGGAAGACATCAAATCACATGGATGGCTATCAGGTATTGGGGAATCTGTAATAGTGGGTTTCCTGCATGGGCAGTGGGTTGGACTACATGACCTTTAATGTCACTACAAACTCCATGAATATCCAGAATCCTTTAGAGATACACCATGACAGTGGAAGTCATATAAGACCGATATATGTTTGTAGCATAACTCTGCCCTAAGTGGGATTTCCAAACATGGGTTGCCAGCTGTTCTTACTGCATCAGCTCTCCATAAGCCACACTCCTCACTGGCCATGGCTAGCAACCTCCTTGATTGTTTTTGCCCCTGCAAATGCCGTTTGCTTGCCTGGATGGAGGATAGAGGATGTGTGTGAATCTATGTAGAAACTATCCTACTGTGCAAAGGCAAAATTTACGTTCATTGCTCTACCTCCTTTTGCCTCTGGCCCCACCCAGCACCAGCATGTGGCCCTCAGAAGGTTGCCAAGCAAAGAAAGTGGCGTTCTGGCTGAAACATTTTCCCCAACCTTGAGTTAAGCAATCATCCTGCCTTCTCAGAAATCCTTCCCCTTTCTTTGGGAGTCATGCTGCCTTGTGAGGATGAATACTACCCAATGCTGTGAGATGGTAGTGTTTTTAACATTGTTTTTATCCTGCAGTTTGAAATGTTTGAGATTGTGGGTGGGTGCATGTGTGTATCATCTCAAAGCACTATAAATATCAACATAAAAACAATGTTAAAATCACCACAAGCTTTGAACGTCAAGCAGTATTCAATTAGAAATAAATCAATATTGAATAATAACAAAATTGTCACAAAATCTTTCATGAAAATGTAGCTAATACAGCAATTAATCAATTATTCAGTATCTCAGTTTGCAAAACGTACTGAGATAAATCATGATGACAGTACAAATAATACATAAATACCAAGACATTGCATAGTAACATTTGCATGGAACATGTGCCTTTCTCCAGTCCCAAAGAGGGTTGGCGTCAGAAGACAGCAGTGCAGCCTCCCCTTCCAATACACACACACACACACACACACACACACACACAAATCATACTGAAAGCTATCCACATGGATGTGAAAATGATCATACGCACACACACACTCGCTTATTAAAATTTAAAGCAGGATTATACTACTGTAAACAGTCATGGCTTCCCCAAAGAACCTCAGGAACTGTAGTTTGTTAAGGATCCTGAGAGTTTAGGAGACCCCTATTCCCCTCACAGAGCTATAGTTTGCAGAGTGGTTTAACAATCAATCCCTCTTCCTAGGGAACACTGGAATTGTAGCTATGTGAAGGGAATGGGGGTCTCCTAACAACTCTCAGCACCCTTAATAAACCACAGTTCCAAGAATGCTTTGGAGGAAGCCATGACTATTTACAGTGTTATGATACTGCTTTAAATATATAGTGCAGATGGGGCCTAACACCGCAATCCATACCAGTGTCACTCCACTTGCAGGAAGATCCTTGCCCCATCCACCCAATGGGCAGATGGAAGTGCAGCTAGTGGGATCCAGAATGGAGCGTTCCAGGGGCAGAAAGAGGGAGGGCTGAGCTGAGCCTGCCCCAATGCCACCACATGATATCACTGGGCCCAATTCAGGCCTGAACATCGATTTACCTGCCCCTGCCTTCTCCCCTGGCTGGCGTGAGTAGCAGGGTGGCCTTGCTGCTCCATTAAGCCTCGCAAGGCAGCATCTGGGATATGGACTGCACCCTAAGTCATATTCACAGCAGACCCACTGAAATACATGGACATGACTCACAAGTGTCTGTTCTGAGCACAACTGAAGTCAGATGCAACCCAAAGTGTGCAATGTTTACTTACAAGATTTAGACTACATTTAGACAGCAGTTTATTCCATTTTCTTGACGTTTCCTTACCTGATAATTTCTGCATTTTATTTGATTTTTCATATGACTTAAAAGCCACTTCTGGAAATCTAGCAGAATCTAGTGAATGTTTAGTGCTCATTTCTGCGTTCATTGCTTAACACAGGATTTTAACATCCTTTTGCAACTCCATTAACCCAGAGTACTGTGGGAGTAAAGTGATCACATTTGGAGCGTTATACTGATATGCAGTTCTTTCCCGCCATTTTAATGGGGGAACAGAGGTGTGCATATGCAGAAAGGATGGGGGAGTGGCAACATGACCAATAACATTCATTGTTGTGTTGCATCATGCCCATTGACATGGGCACAACGTGGCGGTATATTGGTCCAAAAGCCACAGTCTCCTAATTTAACAGCTCATGCAGTGTGAAAGGCATGCTAGAAATGGAGACAGAAGCATTACCATTATAATCCATAAAACTAACTCTAACCTTTGTCTGAATGCAGCCTTATATAGCACCCTTCAGCAGAGCTCCCAAGGCAGTTTACAAAGCTGAGGCCTCATCTGCACCATACTTTTGAAGCACTGTTATACCACTTTAAACAGTCATAGCTTCCCCCAATCAATCTCTCTTCCTGGGGAATTCTGGGAAGTGTAGCTCTGTGGGGTATAGGGACAAGGGAGAGCATCTGCTAAATCTGACTTAGTACCAGATTCTGACTGAATTCAACAGTCCACTATCTTTTCGGACCGGCACTGATTTTTGCGGCCTGCTGCGGCTGTAATCGGCACAGATTTTTTGCAGCGTGTCATGCTATAATCAGCACTGATTTTTTTTAAAAAAACCCAATTTTATGTAATTATCTTTGTAATTTCCTCTAAGTTGATGCATTCATAACCATGTATAGGTGTGATAAATAGGAAAAAATAAACCACGTGGAACACCATGTTCATTTACATAGGCATTTACATTAAAAATTATGTATTTTTTCACAACCAAAAAAACACCACCAGCAGATCAAATCAGCAAGTGACAAGACAAGCGGGAACAAACAACGGACTATAGGCATACAAGCGGATCGAAAGTAGGCAGCAAACCCCATCCCTACTGGGGGAATAGGGGTCTCCTAACAACTCTGAGCATCCTTAATGAACCACACTTCCAAGGATTCTCTGTGGGAAGCCATGACTGTTTAAACTGAAATAATACTGCTTTAAATGTATAATGCACATGGGGTCTTAGTCATGTCAGTTGAGTAGAATTTAGTTGGATATGACTTGAGCCTCCTCATCCTTTCTCCAGGCTCTTACCATTCCATTAACCTTCTTTACTCCCTTCCAGTCAAATGGATACAGTTATCATTTGTTACATTGAGAAGCTTTGAATCTATCCCATTCTCTGTTCCTTCTGTCTCCAGAACCATGGTGCTTAATGCCTTAACACTGCTTCTGCCCACTCCCCATCCTACCATCTGGTTCCCACTTATCACCAGTGGAACAAATTCAGTATAATATTTGCAAGAACACGATATGATACACAGAGAGAGAGACCTTTATGCTCCTTGTTTTTTTTTTCTGCTGGTATTGTTATTTTTTTGTTATTGTTATTATTGTTGTTTTCTCTTCTGCCAGTTTCAATTTGATCTCTTTCTCTGTGCTGTTCCAGTTATGCTTTAATGACTGTTGTATTGAACTTTTCCATGATGTATTTGATTCATTTTTTAATGTAGTAGCAACAGAAAAATAGGCTCGAAATGTGTTAAATATGTAAATAAATCATAAGATTATTAATACTATTGATTGCTGCAAGCACCGATGGGTAAGTCAACAGTTAGAGGACAAAACATGGAACAAGATGTTTGATAATCAGTCCATCCTAGGGCAATGGCCTCTCATTAGAAGCAGCATCAGAGAAAGTTCAAACTCAGCAAGATCTTGGCAGAATTACTGGGATCTGCTTGTGAGCTGCGTGTTCCATTTTCCTGGAAGATCTCCTGAAATCAAAATGGTCCAGCCCAGGAGCAGCAAAAGGCATGCATATCTCATTAATCATTGTTTCGGGAAACCGAGCATCCCTTTCCCATATGCTGATTCAATATTGTGATGTCCATATTGTTGCCTCCCCGCAAAACACAGAGTATCTTCCCTCTCTTCGGCAGTATTCAATAGTGAGTCAAAGCTGATTGATTAGCTACAGCACACAGCCTGTAAAGCTGGCTCATCCCCAAACAACTGGAGTGTAAACAATTAGTCACATGCTTCTGAGATGGGATTTGCAAGAAGAAACCTTAGTCTTGAACTGTTCTGGATTTCCTCACCCAATCTTTCCCTAAGAATATAAGAATATAACATAGGGCTGAGTTGAAATGGTCCCCATTTTTTTTACCATCACATTTTCCGTTGACCAGATATGAGGGGTTTAGGCAAATGCTGGCATATGTATGTGTGTGTGTCTTGTAGGTGGCAGTCCTGGTCCTCTAGACATCCCTTCATCTAATGTAACATGATTTATGTGATTTGATTCAATTTATCACTTCCCATAAAATATCTCCACCCAGCCTTGAAGCTCACTGGATGACCTTGGGCTGATCCCTATCTCTCAGCCTAACCTACAGGGTTGTTGTGAGGATAAAATGGATAGAGGGCAACTACGTTAAATGTAATAAATAACATGACATCCTAAGTCAGCCTTTCCCAACCAGTGTGCCTCCAGATGTTGTTGGACCACAACTCCCATCAGCCTCAGCCAGCATTGCCAATGGCTGAGGCTGATGGGAGTTGTGGTCCAACAACATCTGGAGGCATACTGGTTGGGAAAGGCTGCCCTAAGGCACAGAGGATGGAGGCATTGCTTACTCCATGGGCTCCCCTTCCATGGAAATCTCTAGCATGGTGACTGTGACCTCACAAGACAATGTAAATATGTAATCCTGCTTTTGCTTATGTTTATTTGCTAATATACATCCATATTTGGTCAGTAGAGGGGGGGTAAAATGGAATGTTAGGGACTGCGGGTTTGGCGTGAATGTCTCTGATTGGGTGTTGGATTATCTGGTTGGGAGGAGGGAATGAGTGAGGGTTTGTGTTTAAAAGATACGGGAGATTTTGTCACTTAGGGAGTCGGCTTTATTCCGGGGCTTGGATAGTTAGATAGGTTAGGAATTGGGGAGAGGGTGGTGGTTGGCCTGGCTGGAATTAACATATACAGTAGTTAGACCGTGTAGTGCTATATTGTGTCAGAGCTTATTTCTATCTGTAAGGTTTAAAAATTATCATCTATAAAAAATAAAGTATTATTTTGAAGGAAAGGAATGCCTCACATACAGCCTAGCAATAACTATATCCACAGTGGGTTTGGGGTATCCAGGATTACCCAGAGATGAGGGTGGGATACTGTGGAGTGCCCAGGCTGTGAGTGAAAATATTGCACACAAAGGTTGGGAAGTGCTGAATAACCTCTGTACATGTGTAAAGGTAGATAATGCATTGTATAGAGACTGGCATCCCCCTCATCTGCAGCAGGAAGGCAGGCATTGGTGGGTGGAGACGTCACATGTGGTGGTAGTAGCAGTGGGATACGAAGTAGAATTGAGAGACAAAAAAATTGAAAAAGGATCCTGAAGAATAGGGAATTAAAATTGTAAGGAGACCTGAAGAGAAAGATTTGTTATCTGATAAAGTCTAAAGGTCTAAAAATATGGCACAATATATGAATATGAAGAAGGAAGCTCTGTTGGAGCAATGTAAGAAATTAAATCTCCCCTCAGAAGGGAAAGGGACAGATGAAATAAAGTTAATGTTAATACAGTATCAATTAACTACAGGATCTGGTGAGATAGCAACACCTGAGAGAACTCAGGTAACACCAATGAGCCCAGAATATATACAATTTGAATGGAAGAAATGCAAAGTAGAAATGCACCAGAGAGAGAGAGAGAGAGAGAGAGAGAGATGTTACAGAAAGAGAGACTGAATTAGAAAAACTGAAGACAGAGATGTTACAGAAAAAGAAAGACAGAGAGGTGCAGTTAGAGAAACTGAGAATTCAGGCACAGCTGGAAGAAGCGAAACTGAGAGGGGGAAAAATGCAGGTTGAGAAAAACAGAAGAGGCAGGGAGGAAGCTAGACTTCCCAAAGTACGTCCGAAACATATTAATGTCTACATGGTAGTGGAGGATGCCCAGATTAACCTCCCAACATTTGAAAAAGCTGTTCAAATGTGGTGAATTGACAAGAGGGATTATATGAGGTTTCTGCTTAGTCTTGTGAGAGGTGAGTTAGCGGAAGTGCTGGCAACTTTTACCTTAGAAGAAATAGATTATGAAAAATATAAATCTGCTTTCTTCAGAAGTTTTCAGTATGGATCTGTTTGGGTTTTTTGCAAAATAGTTCAGGAGCATACAAGTTACACAACCTGGATCATTTGTGGAGTTTGGAATAAAGTTATCAGATCTATCTGATAAATGGATGACTAGTGCTACTGATAAAACTACAGAGGGAATTGGGGGTCTGATGATTTTAGATCTGTTCCTTTACCTACTGAGGTTCCTTTTTCCTCAGAAATCTGTCTGCTTGTGAGAGACACAAGTCCCAAAAATGTGAGGGAAGCCTCTGAATTGGCTGACCAATTGGCCTTGAACAGGGAAGTCAGTTTTGGGAAGCTAAATAGAGTTTAGAAATATAACAAAATACTAACTGTACTGGTAGGTACTTGGAAGGACCTAAATAAAAATATAGTAAACCCCAGTCAAGTGGAAATAAGGAGGAATTCAAACTCCTATTTGGGAAAAATGAAGAATGTTGTTACCCCTGTGGAAAGGCAAATCGTATCAGATCTCATTGTCCAGAGTTGATGACTAGACACGGTACAAAATCAAAAACCTTTATATGGCTGTAAGCTGACATGGACAAATGTAAAAGACCTGGATAACTATCTGAGGGAAGAAGTGGTGTTCAATGGTGAGAAAATGCTGGCAGTGCTTGACACAGGGGCAGATATCTTACTAATGAGATCAGATCTAATAATCTCAGAACCTGAGTCATCACACCAAACAGTGACTATCAGAGGTGTGAGAAGGGGTCCAACAGAAATACCACTAATGAATATGGAGGTAAAATGGAGAGGCACACCAATCTGAGCCAATCATATTGGGTAAAGACATTATGACAGCTAGTAAACAAGTGTACATTGTTACCAGGCAACAAGGAAGACACAATGAAAATACAGAGTCTCAGTTAGCCTTAACGCAGGACTGTAACATCTTGACAAGAACTGAAAGTTTTACTTATTCGAATTTTGTGATGCAGTTCACCAACCAATGTTTACAGAAATGCACAGTGTGTATAAATATGACGATATGAGTGAAAATAACATGAAAAATGCATTGGACGATGAGAAATGCTTTGCAAAACTGTGCACATTAGTCAAAACTGCCTACAAAAATGTGTTTATTAGGAGAAATCTGCACTAAAATGCTGGAGAATTTTCATGAAGTTTTTTTTTAAAAGAAGAACCAAAATTGACAGATTTTTTCATCCCTACCTTGAACTCAGATAATGCTTCCTGCTTGCCTGGATGGAGGCTAGAGAGGTGTGTATATGTGTGTGAATGTAGAAACTAGGCTACTGGACAGACCAAAATTGATATTTGTTGCTCATCTCATTTTTAACTCTGGCTATGCCCACCATTAGCATGTGGACCCTGAAGGTTGCCCAAATGGGAATATGGCCCTCAGTTTGGAAAATGTTCCCCATCCCTGCACTAGGGACTGTCTCCTGTTTCCTGAATCCAGTCTTCCCACCCTTGGTGACACTGGACCTATCCAATGATAGTAGGGGAGTCCATGACACTGTGATGAATAAGTGGTTACTGTGCTCCCTTTTAGGATGATGATGATGATTTATCCTTCCTTCACCCAAAGGTCCCAGGGCAGGTTGCAACAATTTAAAATACATCATTAAAAACAACTTAAAACCACATCATGACACACACAAAAAAACAGGTTCTAAAAATATACATCTCAGGTGTTAGAGGTCAGGGTACAGTGGCTTGTCTTCAGCATTCACTGAAAACTGTACAATGAAGTTGCCAGAAGCATCTCTGTGGGGGCAGAATTCCACAACTTAGGGGCTGCAACAGAAAATGTTCCTTCTTGGCCCACCCCCTTGAGCGTAGGATGGTGCAACTACCAAGAAGACCCTTTCTGCTGATCACAACCCCCAACAGGGTTGGTGGGTCCAGTGGTGTTAATTTTCTCTGGCCTACTAATATTTGTGAACTTATTTTCAAGATTACATTTGGCAAACACACAGCAAAGAAAACACAGCAACAATTTTTCTACAGTTGTGCACAACAGCCGTCTACCTGCATTCACTTTGCAGTTGCAATTATTGCTGCACATTCTATACATAGTTACTGAACACACAAGCCATGAAATCAGGCTCAAGCACTGATCCAAGGCAGTCTTCAGTTTTGTGAAGATACCTTAAATGAGAGGAAGCATTAAGCTCATTACTTTTTTAAAATAGCAAAGCTTGATTAAAAACATTCAGACTGGCTTAAGGAACAGAGATTGCTTTCATGCCTCACTAACTTTACTCTCCTATCAAAATGTTACGACCACAAAGATAATTTACTGTAAGGACATATCAAAAGGTTCTTTTTAATAAACCTCATACAGAAACACAGAATGAATGCCTCTCCATGATCATTGGCAGCGTGGAAATCTGATATGGGTTCTTGCCCCTCTTGTGATAAGTCCTTGGGGTTGAGGTCAGGGGGCAGAGCCAAACCCTAACAGAACATGGATGTCAAACATGCAGTGGAAATGCATTGAGAATATAAATGCTTAATACCTGCCTTTGGCATTCAAGAACATTTCGATATTTGACAGTATATTTGATGCACAGTTGACATTTGAAGAGATTTTGTATTCAAAAGAATCAAGAGGAACAACATTTCAAATGTAAGACGGCAATGTTTTCCATTCCACCCTAATTTGTTGCATAAGCACACCTTCCTTCCACTACAGTTCACCTTCTGCCGAAAATGATGTCATTTTCATCCTGTCCACTGTGGCAAAGTTATGTAACTTACATAGTTTATGCAAGTAATTATGTATGTTTCATGGTCATCATGCTATTTCACCACATTTATTTCAATGCAAACAAAATACAATGCAAATGGAAATGTAATCAATTATGCATAGTTTGTAGACTCATTGACCACATTCACACTGTACATTTAGTCCACATTATTCCAGTTTAAACAGCCATGCTTTCCCCCAAAGAATCCTGGGAAATGTAGATTGTGAAGGGTACTGAGATTTGTTTAGAGGCCCTTATTTCCCTCAGACCTACAATTTATTTTATTTTATTTAAAATATTTCTATCCCATCCTTCTACCCTACAATAGGGCATTCAGGGGGCTCACAATAAAATCATGACCAATAAAATCACAAACACATTAAAACAGATAAAAATACAATTAAGAAATATAGAGGAGTGATATTAAAAGGGACTAAAGAGGTAAAAACTAAAAAGGAGGGGGAGGGGAATTCCCAGAATTTCCTGGGAAGAGGGATTCATTACTAAACCAGTTTGGGAATTGTAGCTCTATGAGGAGACAAGGGATATCCTAACAGCTCTCAGTACCCTTCACAGGATTCTTTGGGGGAAGCCATGACTGTTTAAAGTGGAATAATAATGGCCAAACTAACAATAACAGCAAATACCAATCATATTCACTGGACTGATTTCCATTCTAGACATGAAACAAAGAAACAAACACTGGCAATTTCTGCTCCCATTTCTGGTTTTCTCAGAATACTCCAACATTCCTAACTTTGTGTGTGTGTGTGTGTGTGTTTAAAAAAAACACCTTGCATTTTGTGGTTTAAAAAGTCACATCCAAAATCCAAATGTTCATTTTGAAAACTGAATAATGATAGTTGACATTCTGCGCCATTCC